>NC_142604.1:14745544-17145544 GCF_041222555.1 Hakea prostrata
TGTAATGTAGAACTTACATTCATGTAAGTGTAAAAGGCTAATCTGATGAACAGATTGGGCGAAGAAGATCTTTACTATATTTAGTTACGTCTAGATTACCTTTTATATTGACTATTTATGACCACAAAATTAGGAGAACCCATATGAAAAAAATTATAAACAAATTTTAAAGTGGGATTGCATTATGTCTCTTGTGGGCCCCTTATTTTTTGGTTATAAAGCATCTTATGCTTCTAGTAGGCACTGATTTAGACCCCATTTAGTTGGGGGTGAAACAAAGTTGGAGTAGACCTCCGAGAAAAAAAAAGAAAAAGAAGGACAAGAACAAGAAGAGTTAGTGGACGAAAGTTTTCAAATTCTAGTGTCATGTTTTGCTTCACTTTTATAGGGTGAAGGCATAAATTTTTCTACCCTCCAAAAGTCTCCTGCGTATCCCTTCATCTATGGATTGTCAGCGAAATCTAAATCAAGCACAGACAGTGATTCAAGGTAGTTAAAATCTGCGGTAATCTTTCCTCTCTAGCTCTCTAGAGTTTTCCATTTCTCACAGGTTATATCTTTTTTGCTCTCTCCACAATTTTTCAGGAACTGCAACCGAGGTGCATTGGATGGAACTAAGGTCAAGGGTAAGATTGTCCTATGTGAAAATTCAGATGGAGCATATTCCAAAACAGATAAAATTGATGAAGTAAAAAGCTTAGGGGGACTTGGCATAGTTCTGGTTGATGACTTAGAACAAACCGAAACTCTTATTTCGGCTTCTTTGCCCATGACTATTGTCACTTCCAAGGACTTCGATGATATCCTCTCCTACATTAACTCAACCAGGTAGAACATGGAACCAATCAAGTGTTTCGTAGTTTCAGTTTTTTATATATGGATTATCATATTGATGCCATTCTAGGTTAATTTAGAAACCCAGTTGCAACCATTCTTTCAACAGTGACTGTGACCAACTATAAGCCTGCACCAATTATTGCGTACTTTTCATCTCGAGGCCCTTCTGCGATCCCAAACATTATGAAGGCAAGCTCTCTCTCTCTCTCTCTCTCTCTCTCTCTCTCTCTCTCTCTCTCTCTCTCTCTCTCTCTCTCTCTCTCTCTCTCTCTCTCTCTCTCTCTCTCTCTCTCTCTCTCTCTCTCTCTCTCTCTCTCTCTCTCTCTCTCTCTCTCACACACACACACGATCTCTACAGTGCTGGAAACGATGGCTAAGTAGGTACTCAAATTTGTCTGCAGCCAGATATTGTTGCACCAAGTGTAAACATTCTTGCAGCATGGATTAAAAACAATGATACTTCAGGAGTCCCAAAAGGGCAGAAGCCATCCCAATTCTATCTTGCCTCAGGGACTTCCATGGCATGCCCACATGTCTCAGGCATTGTGGCCTCTATCAGGTCTCAAAACCCCACATGGAATCCCTCTGCTATCAAATCTGCCATCATGACAACAGGTTTGGATCTATACAATTTCGAGTCTAATATTGGACAAATCAATTTGCTATAACTATTACTGACTTGGACATTGTACAACTTGATGCGAAGCTTCTCAATCAAACAACGCAAATGGACCAATTACAACAGACTCAGGTTTAGTGGGCACACCTTACGATTTTGGTGCAGGAGAGATGATCCCATCTAGAGCATTGCAGCCAGGGCTTGTGTATGAGACTGATATAGAAGACTACTTACATTTCTTGTGTAATTATGGGTACAAACTTTCTACAATCAAGACTATTGCATCTGTGATACCTGATGGTTTTGATTGCCCAAAGAATTCGACCATAGATTTGATCTCCAATCTCAACTACCCTTCAATTGCCATCTCCAAACTCAGTGGGAAAGAGAGCAAGAAAGTGACAAGAAGGGTCACAAATGTTGGTCCTGATGAGAACACAACTTATGTTGCAAACATCAAAACACCACTAGGAATGGATGTGAAGGTAGTTCCTAACAAATTGCAATTCATGAAGGGAGCTAAGAAGCTGAGCTACCAGGTTATCTTCTCATTGGCTTCTTCGTCTCCATTAAAAAAGGATGCATTTGGGTCCATTACTTGGACCAACGGAAAATACAAGGTTAGAAGTCCATTTGTGGTTAGCAGTGGCTAGCAATGGTCGATTGCAAATGGATATATTTTTAATGCAGATTATTCTAGTGAAATGGATATAAAATGCAAACCGAATACGAATTTTTAACCATCCATTAACATCTATTCATTTTACTAATGAATGATATGTTTGAGAACTAAAAATGTAGTAACTCTCCCCTTTCTTCTATTCTTACTAGTTTAATTTTCTTTAATTTTTTACTATTGGTGTTCTCCTTCTATTCATCATTTTAATAAAAAATCTAGAAGAATAATTCCATTATCTTAACTTATAAATTATAAAAACCCGAAAAGATATCCAACAATGTGATTTTCAAAATAAGATAATTAATAATTGATAATTAATCAATTGTATGAAGATATAACATATCTACATCGAATGAGCTTTTGACCTATTGCTCCAAAAATCTGTTGGGTCTGCAATTGAACTGACCTGCAAAACATGTGTTCAAAACATGTGCTCGGCCTGATTGGTCGAGTAAAGTTTCCGATGATAAAGTCAGTGGAAGCACACAACTTTAGAAGAAAACAACACAGGTTGTAGGGTTCAGAATGCTAGGGAGTAACCAAAGAGTGCATCCTTGTTCATGGTGAAGGTATGGGTATTTATAGATCTCAAGAAATTACATGCATAGTGGTTGTAGAGTCCGACCTAGACTCATGAATAATTTGAATCTCCTTGGTTCTAATCCCAAACCTTAAGGAAGTTGATTACGATTGAAACAATGCACAATGTATTGCTTAGTGTACACATTACCTGTATTGGTTTGTTTATGGACTGTCCACCATTCTGAACCGTTAAATATCAAATGGATGATGTGGTCGAATCTCGACCGTCGGCAGCTGCCGCAAATAAAAATCGCTCCTAATGGGTGGTGGCAGGATTGTTGGCATGATGAGCCAAGGCCCACGTACAATCTAGGCATCAGCCTTGCCCACGTGGGTGTTGGCTGCCCATAGGCCATAGGCCATATTAGTGGGAGTCAGTATCCTCTACTTATAGGGTTAGAGGAGCGTCTGTGTCACATATTTAGGAAGGAGATCCAGAGTTTGGATCAGCTCTCGGCAAGGGAGAACAGTGTGCTTCCTCGATAGTTTTGAATCACATAGTAGGAATGGAGCCCACATGAGGCTTATTGAAATTTTTACTTTATTTTTTTTTTAAATATTTATAAGTAGGCCCCACCTCCTAGTGTGGGGTTTAAAACCGTTAGGACAGCAAATTGTTCTCCCATGACGGGGAGGAGATCCAAACTTGGAGTTCCACCTCTATGGTGGTGGGGTAGTCCTCTATGTGCACCTCATACCAATAGTAGCCCATGTGGGTCTTGGCTATCGACAAAGCCAAATCTATCGTAGCCCGTGTGAGTGCATAGGTTTATTTTTATGTTTTTAAAATTTTTATGAGAAAAGATAGAATATATATTACTTAGAAGAGCAATTAAGTAGCTTAGTGATTTCCAATACATTCCATCCATGCTAATGTTCTACAGCGGAGTTAAATGCTAAAAAGGTGAAACACTTTTGGAATGTGGGGGAGTTGAATGGACTCATTTTTTTTGTCCCTAATACAAATAGTTAATTCTATCAAAAAGGGGACAAATGTTGTGTTTCAGAACTAGGAGTAGATCAAACACGTCTTCCGATTGCAGTAAATCTCGGTGAGTTGGATATTAAAAGCCGGGCTTGGTCTATTCTAACGTGAAGTTCAAAAATTAGTGCCTCAATGGCATCTCTATTCTTTAATCCTCCTGTGTTGACATACTTTATTTGGCCCTTCCAACAAAGTCTCGCACTTCATCCATCTAGTGTTTGTTTAATTGTGAGTTATATACCCCGGTACACATTAAAATTGGTGAGTGAAACAAGTTAGTCATATTTTCGTTCTAACAAAAACAAACAGGTGACTAAGCTTTTTCTAGTCCTTAATTTAGTCTTGTAATCTATGGCATCTGATGGAGCCTTTGGTTTGAGACTTAGATTTTTAATCCAAGTAGATATATTATTTAAAATAAGTGTGGGGTTTGGGGATTGTTTACTTAAAACTTTGTTGTTACGTTTACTCCATCCATAATAGCATGTTATTATGAAGACAGGCAACAACCACCGTTGACATGTCTCATCTAAAGACAAATTTGAAATAAAAAGAGTGGCATAGATCCATGATGGATTGCCGGGTGAATCCTTCTATTCTCAAACCTAGGAGAGCTTGCTACCCAGATATTCTTGGTCCATTCACAACAAAGAAAAGTATGCCAGTGAAACTCCACACAATTGCCACAAAGTTCACACATGAGTGCACAATTTAAATGTAGAATCAGTGATAGCCGATTCTTAAACAAATATTTCATTTCAAGGGTTCACATTCAAGTGTTAATAGTTTAAATCCATATCCATATATAATTGATTGTGATGCACCAAGTATTGTTGTGAGCATTTTGACACATAATTTTCTATCTATAGGTCAATGAAGTCCAACATTTAAGAAAATTGATGCAACAACTGAGAAAACACTAATGACAAAAAAATTTCATTTTCCGAAAGCAACTGTATAGGTTCAGCATGATCAATTAAGTTCACAAAAGGTGTTTTGAGCCATATTGAGTGAAATGGTTAATTATTTTTCAAGAAGTTGCTAAAATTGGCCGAGACTTTAGATTAGAATTTAATATGACCAATTATACTCACCAAAAGTGTATTGCATTACCGGTAGAATAATTTGTTTTTCCTTGTTAGAATTGGTCAAAAATAATGTATGTCATCTCTCTTTTTTGGTTATCATAAATTAGTCACACAAACTGAAGGGTCCATGGCTTAGAGGATGGAACAGAGGGATGGATGAAAGTGTAAATGGATATATATGTTCGAAACTAAGACCTCTTTGGTTTTACTACTTCTATATAAGAAGCTACTACCACTATGTCAGAAACTATTATTATCATCTACAAATAGTTTAATAAGGTTGGTTATTAAGACTTTCGAATCTATCCTTAGAAAAAAAATGAAATAGATAATATGAATTTTCTTACCATCTACTTATATAGGACAAATAAGTTTGACCTCCATCATTGATCATCCCCAGGATAATATTTCAAGAAACCAAAATGTGGGGTTTATACGCATTATGCACCATAACATAGTAATTAAAAACAAAAAGAACAAAATAAAATAAGGAGCCAAATGATCCTCTTCAGATGGAGGGTTCCACACCTACTAAAGAGAGTTCTTCTCTCACATATACATCTTTCTTTACAAATCTCACCAACATTTCAAGTCCGATAGTCCACTGATGATTTGTCTTTGATTTCTGATATGGTTCACCACCAAATAATTAGAATCTGGGTTAGGATATTCTTCTGGTACTTGTGTGTGTTCTTGGACCAGTTAAAAGAACGGGGGATTAAGTTTCCTGTATTGAGGGAAAGCGATTGGAAACTATAACCTAAGCATGCAGTATGTGTTGCCCTTCAGAAAGAAAAATCTATTTTTTGGTATATAGGGGATGGGATATACCACGAGTGACAGTTGAACTCACGACCTATTTACTAAAAAGTATTAGTCTTACCAACCGAACAACCCTAATTTGGTGAAAACAAAATCTATTAATATAGCAATGGAACAATGAGTTAGAATCCACCACTCGTTGGGTGGATAATGATGCTCTCCTTACATCGATCAAGATTTTTTCTGTCCAGCCCTTTCGTGCCTTGGAGATGTGATGGATTTAATAGCAACCGTCGGAATTTAGGTCATAACTTAAGTTCACTTTTGAAGCATGCCTTCAGATCTGACAGTTGTGATTAAATCTATCCACATGCCATCCATTCAGCGATTGGACACATGGAAGCACAAAGGGACTGGATAGAGGGAATCCAAATCGCCCTTACATCTTCTATTGCATTTTCAGACTCTGAATAAACATGCACAAACAAATGTACTTAAAACACTATTCCTGGCCAACGCAGAGCTTTTCTAGTGGTTGAAACCAACACCTCTTAGTGAAGAGGTCGTGGGTCAATTCGACTCTGTTGAGACATAATATTATCCCCATCCCCGGCTTCAAAATGCCCCTTTGTACCAAAAAAAAAAAAACACACTTTGTGCCACTTAACATGGTTTCCACGTTCTAATTTGACTTTGGATACGCATCTCTCCATCTACCAAGAAAAAACAATGGATGATCATCCATTGAATTCTTTACGAACTTCACCAACAATTCCAAAATCCACTTGTCAATTCTCTCATGTTACCATTGAATTGGAATTTCATTCAAGATGTTGAATTCTTAACGGACTTCACCAACAAGTCAGATTCCATAATCCACTTGTCAATTCTCTCATGTTACCATTGAATTGGAATTTCATTCAAGATACTTTTCCGGTATCGATCTGCAGGTTCTTGTCCCATGGGTAATGTAGCAAAGAAAGTGATTGAAAACTTAATCTGGGCGTTACATTTTGAGCATCATTAAACAACATCTATCAACCTGGCAATGGAAAAGATATAGATGCATATGGTTTTTTAGCTCAACCAACATAAATTAATTTCCCTTTTGTTTGATTTCTCAACTAACTTGTGTAATCTGACTTTCTGTAATAGCCTCCGGCCCAGAGTTTCTTTACTGTGTAGCTAAAATTATTTGCTCTTTCCCTTCTCTCGTGGCTTTATAAATATGGGTTGAGGCTGAGTGCAATAAAACATCTACGACAGTAGTAAATGCAATACTCAAGTTGAAGGTAGTTAAGAAGTTGAGAGAGAAGGGAGCTTTGTGCAACAATGCTGACCAAGAAAGCATCGCTGGTGTTTGTTCCAACCCCAACAGTAGGTCACATAGTTTCATTAACAGAGCTAGCAAAGCTTCTGGTTGGTAGAGATGATCGCTTTTCTATCACTGTTCTTCTCATCAAAGCTCCTGATTCACCCAGCATAAACGCTATCATTGAATCACTTGGCGCTTCTTCTACCACTTCCATCCGTTTCATCACCTTGCCCGAGTCAGAATTTCCCTCGCCTGAAATGGCTAAGACCCCCGAAGGAATCATGTCTCTCTTCATAAAAAACCACAAACCTTTCGTCAGAGACACCATCAACCAACTCTTCTTCAAGTCCGAATCTCAAACTCAGTCAAGACTCACTGGGTTAGTCATAGATCTTTTATGCACCTGCATGATGGACGTAGCTAAAGAATTCGGAGTTCCTTCCTACCTCTACTTTCCTTCCACCGCAGCGCTTCTAAGTGTCATGCTTCATCTCCCAACACTCGATACCCAAATCCTTACAGATTTCAAAGACTCAGAAACCGAGTTGGTCATTCCGGGTTTTATCAACTCAGTTCCATCACATGCCTTACCTTTGGTATTGTGGACCAAACAGCAAGATGGCTATACCTGGTTCCTCTACCACAGCCGTCAGTTCACTGAAACCAAGGGTATAATCGTAAATACATTCGCCGAAGTTGAACCAAACCTCGTCAATTTCTTAACATCCAGTGGCCGAACTCCACCGGTTTATCCGGTCGGACCTTTAATTGACCTTCATGGTCAGATGCACTCACGGTTGGACCAGACCAACTACGCAAGCATCAAGAAATGGCTGGACGGTCAGCCAGCGTCGTCGGTGGTGTTGCTGTGCTTCGGCAGCTGCTTTGCCAGCTTCGATGTTCCGCAGGTGATGGAGATTGCGCACGGCCTCGAGCGAAGCAGGCACCGATTCTTGTGGTGTTTACGTAAACCATCTAAAGAGTTTGGCACTCTCACTGACTATGAGAATCCAAAGGAAGTATTACCAGAAGGGTTCTTAGATCGAACGGCCGGAAGAGGATTGGTGTGTGGGTGGATCCCACAAGTGGCTGTTCTAGCACACCCTGCCATCGGAGGATTTGTGTCACACTGTGGGTGGAATTCCTCGTTGGAGAGCATTTGGTTTGGTGTTCCTATTGCTGCTTGGCCAATGTATGCAGAGCAGCATTTGAATGCGTTTGAGATGGTGAAGGACTTGGGAGGGTTCATGGTGGAGTTGAAGTTGGATTATAGGGGAGGAAGTGATGATCAGGTAAAAGCAGAGGAGGTGGAGAAAGCTGTGAAGCGTCTCATGGATCCCAATTGTGATGTAAGGAAGAGGGCTAAGGAGATGCAGGAAAAGGGTAGGAAGGCACTAATGGAAGGTGGGTCTTCATACACTTCTTTGGGATGCTTGATTAAGGATATACTGGATGAGAATTGAGACATTAAGTCTCTGGTTTGAAGTCCTGGGAATAGATCTGTCTCCAAAGGTGTTTGTTGTGATTTTATAACGTATACATGGGGTGATACCGTGATGCTATTTGAAAATAACCAGTTGGGTGGTATATGATTTTCTATGTTTAAGAATAATAGTATGGTAAATTCTTCATTATCTATTAGAACCTTCCTCGGTTCTCTGAAGCATCTGTCTCTTCTTTCCCTTTCTTCTTCTCCTCCCGGTAGCTTTTTCTTCCTGTAGCTGTTCTGTTCTCCGTTATTTTTCCTGAAGATGCTACACCAGAGTTCACATTCGCTTGATGTACCAAAATCTAATGGTAATTTGGAAGCTAGAAACATAATGGGAGATAATCTAAATGCTGTTGAATTTGAGTGTCCTGTATTCTACTAGTCGATAAAATTAGAATTTAATTGTGCTGGTGAGTTTGAGTGTCCCGTATTCTACTTGTCGATAGAATTAGAATTTAGTTGCATCTGCAATTGAAATGGGCCGTGAGGTGTCAAAGAAATAATGACATCTTTTTTTCTCTTGAGTGAACATACGCAATTTTGCCAAACCAGGTAAACTCCTTACAGTTATGCCGAACCAAGTAAACTCTTTACAGTTATAATCACAAGCAAAAACCAACCGCAAAATCAGCTGACACACTGTGCGAGGATTGTAGGTGTTACCTACTAAAAAAGTGTCATGTGGCGATCCAGTCTCTAAGATGTTCAACCTAATTCAGCAGCTCTTCTACTCTATCATAGCAGTCCTGGTAACTATTACCTTTCTTGCTGAAAAGTCTTGTAGAAGAGGCCTTGTTTATTTTATCCTGGCTTATCATGTAGGAAATTTTTGTCCAATAAACTGTTGTATGTACACTTTTGGAAACACAGAGCAGTCTTGCCTAACTCTACTACAACAAAGTGCCACTTCATATCTAGCATCCTTTAAACAATCTCAGTCGAAGAAAAACTAGTTCTCCCTCCAAACCTCCTCCTCCTCCTCTTCCTCAGGGGTGAAGTCATTCTTGATGTTCAATATCCTCCGGATCTCTGCTGAAGTTTTTTCCTTAATCATATCCGCAATTGTCCGGCATGTCAGATCATGCAGGCTCTTGATATTCAAATAGTCTGCTGCCTATGAACAAAACAGATTTGAAAATCATCATCTACATAAATGTGTAGAAGACCTGAGGTCATCCCAGAGTACCATGTCCAATCAAAAGCCAGAATTCTACAAAAAAAATCACTGAATCCACCAACTGAGTTTCAACTTTTCAAGAAAGGAAGGAGGGAGGGTAGGGGGTGTTGTGAAGGTGCGTTCCAATACCTAACTAGTTGTCAGACAGGCAAGTCTTACTTCAGAGTTGGATTAGCTTATGGTTAAATATCCAGAAGAACTCTGTTACTAAAAGTTGCCAGACTTCCAAGCTCAATAATCTACTCCCTGTTCCTACTGCTATGAAGAATAGCATATGTGGTACAAATACTTTGTCTGACTTCTGAAATACCTTGCAAACATGTCCAACAACGTTAAACCTATTCTCAATCAGAAATTTGAATTTGTTATGAATAACCTAGTCTGAGGCATACAATTTCCCCTTCTGTTGGAATGATATATCCTAATTTGTGTTCCTATTCAAGTTAAATCTCCAACTGCATTTTTTCTGGTTCGGATTAGTCTCCACCCGGATGTATGTGAAAAAAAAAATTAAACACAAGACTGAAGGCCCATAATGCATAACAAAAGCAAATTATCCTTTATTAAGTAAGCTATTTATAATGATAAAATCATCATAAGAAAGAATATTTCCAAGGGAACTAGTTCACAGTAACCAAGATCAGCCATGAGAAAACATCTAATATTCGAGTCTGTATACACAAAAAAAAAAAAGTGGGTGGGGGGGTAAAAATCAAGAAATCCGAAAACCAAAAGTGATTCAGTTACAGCATTTGTCACTTCAAGTAATCAAGTCTTTTTTTTCCACACATATATATATGGGCGATTAAACAGAGGAAAACCCAACTAAAACAACACGATAATGCTTCCAATGAGATTGTTTTTCATTCGAGATTTGGCCATTCCCACATCCCAAGATTCGATCAAAGCAATCTCACAAAAGCAAATACACATGACACTCCATACAACAATACCTAAATTATTGTTTTGCCCACTCAGTAGTGTTTCTCTTGGAGCATGTTAATCAATGTCAAAGCAAATATTTAGATCTCTAAATCAAAGAATGAGAAATCTAATGTCTAACGGAGAAAAGAAACAAGAAAGAACAAGAAAAAAAATCAAGAAATTTTAAACAGGTAATGACAACGATAATAGATTAATTAATAAATCTAATAATCCACCATAAAAAACCATGAAATCAACAAAAGAATTTATGAACCACCCATCGCAAACAACCTGCAAGAGCATAAGTAGTGAAAGACAAAAAGGGATACAGGAGAACCCCTTACCCGGGTGAGCTCGAAGAGTGTAACCTTATCAACCTTAACGAATTCCGTATTGAAACTCTTGAGATCTTCGCCAAGAAAGTCAATAGAATTGTGATCAAAATGTTTCTTACAGTATTCGATTACTTTCGATAATATCCTACCGTTGACATTGGGCACAGGGATCACACTATCCGGGTAAACATCTTCGATGATGTGACTAAAGATCTGCGACTCAGCTGCGACCACCTTGTCAACATCAAAGTATTCACCATCAGAACTCTTCAGAGTCACCTTCGAAAACATGATAGCAAAATTGAGAAATGAAGAAAATCCTATAAACGAAACGGAAAATTAGCCCCTTATTTATAAATGAAGATGAAAAGAACGTGATGATGTGAAAAAGACATACTTCCTTATTTATAGATCTCCTGGGTTGGAGAGACCCTGGAATGAGGATTCTTTCTTCGTGTATTACGTTCCATGTTTATTCCTTTATCTAGAATTAGAACTTAGAATTACTATTTTATGCAAAAAAAAAAAAATTTAATATTAAAAAAAAAATTGCACTGGCACTCCAAAATAGAAACCTTAATGCACAGATACCCTACTTTATGTTTGAAAAATACTAACACCCTAGTTTATTAAACAAGTTAGTCCATTCTATTAGTGAAACAGTTAACCCACTATTTATTATTCTTTAATTTAAAAAATATCCTTACTAATATCTGAGGAGGAGAAAAAAAATCCAACTAGGTCACAGGCTTTAGCTCTAACTAGGAGGCATGCATAGACAGGGTGCGAGTCACAGAGGGAGCGGTGGTGGCATTGTCATCATTGCAGATGACTGCTTCTCCAACCCAGGCACCAATCTCCTCTGGATCTTAACCACTTGCATGCCCTGCACTTCAATTCATCCATCACCCAACGGTTTTCCAATCTGGATCAACACGATCTCTTATTCTGAACCCAATGCAACAGAAGTACAGAACCTCGACTCCCCATATGCGACTGGGACTTGGATTGCTTTCGTGGCTCTGGCTCTTTTGGATGGAAAGGTTTCCCGATTATTGGAATGACTTGTTCCAAATCTGAATTTTAGAGCCTTACCTTCCAAATTGCAGCAACTTGGTGCTCTATCGTTGCTCTTTTCTTTAACATCATCTTCCTTTCATGTTCTTAGGTTGGATTTTGATTTCTAATAAAGCCTAATTGCAGAAAAAAAAATTCCTAATTTCAGGAGATGAACACCAACTACCCCCAAAAGAAAAGAAAAAAATCTTAATTTTGGGTTGGATCTGAATGCCAATTTCAGAGAAATTCTAATTTCTAATAAATCATGGAGTTTTAGCACCCAAAAGAAAGGTAAAGATTCAAAAGATGGAACAACTTCAAAGACCACTCCTGTGAGAATTGGTGTTGTCGGAGCCAAAGAGGCAGAGGAATGGAGAGTTTGAGGACAGAGAATATATTAGAGGGATGAAGGGTATAATGGTCTTTTCAGTTACATAACTAACCCTTCTAACAAAATTGAACTTAGACACTTTTTAAATATAAAGTGGGGTGTCAATACATTAAGACTCCTATTTTGGGTTGCCAGTTCAATTTGCTATATTAAAAATATATGGAAAACTTTTGCATTCTAGTCCCTTATTTTAGGAGTACATATTCTTTGCCCTAACAATTCCCATATTCTCAAAAAAATATTTTCTCTCACAATTCACCAGACATAGGTAGACTAGGTGATTTGTGTCAATTAGATTATGAGAAGGAATTCTGAGAGCAAGGGGATAATGAGAGTAGATGATTTGTTTCTTTATTTTGGGGCTAGATTTGGGGGAAAATCCTTCTATTGTGCACATTTCTCTGGGGGGCACAGGGGGGGGGGGCCACAACGGGGGTGGTTATAATAATAAATAATTTTTAAAAAGGAGGGGTGTTTTTTTTGAAAATGACCTATCTTATAACCGGTTTTTGAGACCCAATTCTAAATATGATTCAGATTCAGATTCATCAATCTTCCCAAGCTTTCAATCCCAGATCTCAGAACCCCAAAAGAGCCCTTAAGTTTTCTACACTTTCCTGTATTCCAACTTCAGATTCAGAGTCTGCTACTCCTCCCTAAGTAGCCCTCTTTTCGAGTTCTGCTCTTAGCTCATCCATAGCTACACTTGCCCTTCTGAACTCGTACAGAAGGATCCCTGGTCTCCCATCGATCCGATTAATCTCAGTTGCTATTCTCTGCTGTAACCTTGACATGGACTCCATGAAAGCCGATCCAAAGAACAAGCAACCCTCATAACCTCCTCATCTGAAGCTTGATTCTGGCCAACAGTAAATCAATCCATAGAGCAAGATCATCAAAAGAAGTGAACTCACGTTCCGTATTGCATACCGAATGGCACAAATACCATAGAACCCATTGAACCTAGATTCAATCGAGACCTTCTCATCCAACCTGAGAGACGGGTTGGATTCTCTTCTCCATCAAAGCCCTATTCTCTTATTCCAAACCCACAACTTCTCTACAACATCCCGAGATTGCCCTGCTAATCTATATCATCAAAACATTTAAAGAAGAAAAAAACTCTGAATGGGTTTTGATCAGAAAGCAAAGAGAGAGGGGGGGAAAATTTTTTCTGAGGATTAAAATTGACCTGATGAAAGAGCTGTGGGCTCAAATTACGGTGACCCTCGAGGGTTGTTGCAACCTTAGCTCCTGCAGAATAGTAATTTTCCATCCTAAAATTTTTGCCTTGAGGACATTACAGGCTTCCCAAAGCCATGAAGTTTAGAGGATGGAAGAAAAATTAAAACAAATTTGAGCAACCATATTTTCGAACCGGGTCTTAAAAATGATTTTTTTTTTTTTTTTTTTTTTTTTGTTAAAACGGGTCATAAGATGGGTCACTTTCACATAAAATCATGTCTTCTAATCTGAGCCATTTATTAAGAATACGCCACGTGTCAAGTTGTGGTGCCGCACTGCTATGCACAGCAGGGAGACGTGCACAGCAGATGATTTTTTTTCCAAAAAGCTGTGAGAATCTGGCATTAGAGTTACAATAATTTTCTGGTAGGAAATATCCCAATGATGAAACACCCATCAAGTGCTGCCATCTTTGCAAATTTGTGCTTTCCTCTAATCTCTTTGCTTCTCTTGGAGATTAAATAAAAGCAATCTTTTGGATTCTTATGAATCAGTGTACCATTGAAACATGAAATGGCAACATTCTGCATGATTTCTCTCTCTTAGTATCATTTTCTTTTACAAAAAAAAAAACGAAATGGTGACATTTTCAATTGATCCATTTTCTAACTCCGATTACATTAATTATTCAGTAAAAAAAGGAAAACTATACAAAAATTGGAATTCCTTCACCTCATTTGGTTTCCTTGGGTGCAATTTGGGTTTTCAGTTCCATTTCTCCATGGAACTCTCAAATCCTGGATCAAAGGAAGCAAGGCTTTTGTAAACCAAAGAATAAATTTTAATAAACAAGGATTTGAGTCTTAGTAGAGATGATATTACAATAGAGATGTCTTAATAGAGATGGGATCTTTGCACCACCTTTGTTTGACTAAACGGATCCCTCATATATGCTCAACCCCGAACAAAATTTGCAGCTATAAACTGAAAGTTCTGCTAAAAGGATAGATGCTTCAATCCCTAATCAAACTTTGATCTTCCCTTAGAATTACATTTCATAAGGGTATTGTTCTCATTATTAGATTGATTGTTCAGCATACAGAATTAAAGAGTATTGTTGATTATCTATTGGGTAAAGCTCTCTAAGTGTTTATCAGTGTCTGCTAGTGTTACTTGTATTCAAGATTGATAAGTTTTTAATATATGTTTTTCATTATTATAAGTTGAAGCCTTTGATATGTATACCCTAGGTTGAGGAGGAGAGTTGATATCCCACTTTCTAATTTTATTGTTGCTGTTTTTTTTCTTTTTTTTGGCTTAATTTTGCTTAGTTGAAAGTAATTTTCCGAAGGTAGTTTCATTTTTTGTATGAGTTGAGAGATTCTGTACAATATGTAATTTTTCTTTCTGTTGTAAATTAATTTATGAAATTTTTCCTAAACTAAAATTTGATTTTATATATAAATTAAGTACTAGAAAAGAACTTGAACACAATCATGCAAGCTCTTGCTCCTTCTCAATTTTTCTTTCTTTTCTAGACTAATTACAAGTATTGAAATCCTAGTCAAAAAAAATTTGAAGGTGGTGCACGAAAGTTGTAATTACTAATTGGACATATGGAAACCGAATTTTCTTTAAGAGGATGATTATAACAAAAACCTCTTAAAAAAAGTTGAACAAAGAAAGAAGTCAAGAACCCTGTCAATCATTTTGTGCTCATTTTGTCTCTGAAGGTAAGGGGACTTCATTCCTAAGAGAGTATTGCGTCGTATATCTAAGCTACAACCTTGACGTACGTTTTTTTGTGTGAAAAATATAAATATAGAATTTTTTTTTTTTTATTGGAACCATTTATGGGTTCTGGATCTTCTTGTTACTTCTGTTCATAAAGTTGATACCAAGAAATGCATAAAAAAGGGCTTTTAAATTAGTTTGACCAGTGCTTCCAATTTCCAATTATCGTAAAATAAAAGAGTACCTAAGGCTATGCTGCCCTAAGAGATGCATCCCTAGCTCTTTAGGGTCAAGGACACAATTAAAGAGCAAAATTTCCACAGCATAATTTGATGAATTAGGTGGTTTTCCCCTTTACATGGGGATCTTCATTCTTCAATAGCCAAGAGTTTAATGACCATGGATGTATCACCTTGATTTGGCATCTCACTTCAGTAGAGAAATTAAGTGCTTGGAGCCTTGGATAATAATTTCATTGGAGAAGTTATCTCCCTCTTGGTCAACGATTTTAATAGCTCCATCTTTATTAGAGAATCTGTCTCCTCTAGAGGAAAAAATATTCCTATCACACAAAATTCTATTGGTTAACCATTGTGGGCCTTGGGCCCCCCCCCCCTTTTAAAAAAAAAAAATTTTTTTTTTTAAAAAAAAAATTCTCGGTTCTTCTCATAAAATTTTGCAACTCATTAGAGTCAAACTTTAGCAACTTATAAAAGATAAGTCTCTGAATTCAAATTCAAATACACCGTAACTAACTCTATCGTTGATCTTATCTCCAACTGATCAAGAAGAGTTTGAGTTATGGTTAAAGTATCAACAAGTTATAGAGTTCGATTGTAAACAAGTTTTAATTTAAATTCAAATATTTGAATTGTAATTCAAATAATATTAGTATATAACTCCCACTCATGAATTATAGTGTGCAATCCACATTTGACGTTGATGCAATTGTGAGAATTTAATTGTATGGCTTATTATAGAGCAAATTGCATGCGTATGCCAAGATTTGTAAACTATTACATTTATATTCTCTAAGATTTATTATAGGGTAAATATCAATTCCCTCCCCTCTTAGCTAGACAAATAGCACTTACACCCCTTCTTAGCTGGACAATATCACTTACTTCCCCTCTTACCTAGCAAATATATCAAACACCTCCCCTCTGTTAACTTTCTCGTTAAATTTAACTTTTACCGTTAAATAATTTTCTAAAATCCTAAACTACCCTTGGCTAATTTTTTTGAGATTTTATTTTAAACCCTAAATTACCTTAATTACGCTAACAATTAAACTACTAAATTTTCCTCAATTAAAAACCAAATACCATAATTAAAACTTAAATTATTAAAAACCCAACATACCCTCTCTTTTTTTTAACAATCACTACTATCAAGTAAAATTAAAAACACTTACTATTATTTTGGGTTTTTATTAATTGTTTGATAAATTTTTGAATATATTGGGCTTTTAATAATTAAAGATAATTTGGGTTTTAACTATGGTATTTTAATTTTTAACAATTATTTTAATTGAGGATAATTTAGTAT
Organism: Hakea prostrata; assembly: GCF_041222555.1. Taxonomy (NCBI): domain Eukaryota; kingdom Viridiplantae; phylum Streptophyta; class Magnoliopsida; order Proteales; family Proteaceae; genus Hakea; species Hakea prostrata. The sequence continues at coordinate 14,762,254 of NC_142604.1, forward strand.
TTAATTGCTAGAGTGATTAGGTAATTTAGGGTTTAAAATAAAAAAAATATTTTTAATCCAAGGGTAGTTTAGGGTTTTAGAAAAATATTTAAGGGTAAAAGTTAAATTTAACCGAAAAAGTTAACAGAGGGGAGGTGTTTGATATATTTGCTAGGTAAGAGGGGAGGTAAGTGATATTATCCAGCTAAGACAGGGTGTAAGTGCTATTTGTCCAGCTAAGAGGGGAGGTAAGTGATATTTACCCTTTATTATATTAGGTCATCAGGGATGTCTCGCCATGCCTAACACGGTTGGTTTTCAATAAAAAAAAGACATAATTGGCCTTGCTAAATCTTCTTACAAGTGAGAGAAAAAATAATAATAATAAAAAGGGAAGGCCGAAGGCGGTAGCTAAACCGTGTGAATATATTAGCTAAACCGTTCTAAATATCTATTAACTAAATCTGAATCGTAGAAAAATATGTTAGCTAAACGGTTCTAAATATCTATTAACTAAATCTGAATAATAAAAATCCTATTTTTCCTCCTATAAATTAGTGAAGTTAACATTATAAATTTTCACCGGTTGGCGGTTATAGTAACGTAGCTTTCTCTGAAGCAAAAAGTCTCTCAAAACTCCATGTTTAACTCTCAACAAGTGAAGAAGAAATTCTCTCAAAACCAGAACAAAAAAAGAAGAAATTCTCTCATGACATGATAACTCAAATTTATGCCCACACTCAAATAATCAAAAGAATAATGGCAATTGTAACTACCAAGGGCTTTATGATCCTTTTATCAGAACATATATTACCAAGGGCTTTATGATCCCTTTATCAGAAAATGAAAAGGTTTCAGAAAAGGTTTTTAATGAAGTTAGATATAAAATGAACAGAAGAAGAAGAAAGAGACGTCAGAAAAGGTTTTTAATGAAGTTAGATATAAAATGAACAAAAGAAGAAGAAAGAGATGTTACCGCCAATTGACAATAGGTGATATTATGTTAAACTTTACTGATCCATAAATAATGGGAGAAAAAAATATAAAATTTATTGAACGATTCAGATGTAATTTAACAAATCTGACGATGAATATTTAGAACCGTTTAGCTACACTTTAGCCTAATAAAAATTTCAGTTAGGTTGCTCTTCACCCTCTCTCCTTTCCTTTTCTTTTTTTTTCTGGTTTTTTTTTTTTTTTTTTTTCCTCCTTTTATTTTCAAGTAAAAACAGGTTTGAAGGTAGAGAAAGACTGCATCAAATATTCTCTCCTTTGCTTAGCGTTTTCTACTTGAAAGCGGCTGCCATGGTATAATATAAGAGCTGAAGTTTAACAACTTAATAACTGTTATATGTACACTTTCTGAAAAAAAAGTTCCAAGCATTTGCAAACTAAACTACTAGCTGATAACTACTAAACCATAACCATTAAACAAAAGAAAAATCTACTAAGCCGAAAGCCGTTTTAAGAAAGCACTACTTCATAACCAGTGCCCTTTGAAAAGTCTCATTGAAAAGCCCACTGGTGCTCCTTCCGAATCTCCTCTTCTTCTTGAGGGGTGAAGTCATTCTCGATGTTGAATATCTTCCGAACCTTTTCTATGCTATAATCCTTAATCATATCCGCAGTTGCCTGGCATGTCAGATCAAGTAGGCTCTTGATATTCAAATAATTGGCTGCCTATAGAAGGGAACACAATCAAACGATATGAAAAACAATCAATGAATAAAATATTATATCCAAAAAGAAAAGAAAAACCCTAAATAGGTAATGAGAACGATGGACAGCTTGGAAAACAATCTGCAAAATGTTACCAGGATGAGTTCGAAGAGTTGTTCTGGATGATCGACTTTAACAAAGTCACGGTCGAAGCTCTTGAGCTCTTCGTCAAGATTCGGATCGTTAGAATTGTCAGCGGCGGCAACGTGCCTCTTACAGTATTCAATCACCTTCGATAGTATCTGACTGGTGACATTGGGCAAAGGAAACACACCGTTGGGCCCATCATCTTCGATCATGTGTCTAAGGGTCTCCGACTGACAAGCTACAGCACTCTCGACCTCAAAGGATTTTCCATCGGAACTCATCAGATTAACGTTCGAAGACATGATGATCAATGAATTATTAATCAATATCTCAGACAAATAGGGAAGGAAGGAAAGCAAAACAACGTAAGCAAGATATTGGGATTGAAAAGAAGGCAAGTTAAATCCTTATTTATAAATCTCCTCGCCGGCTGCACAGACCTTTTCACAGTAGGGTAAGGATTCTTTTGCGTTTTTCTATTTTCTAAACCTTTTGGCATTAGAGTTATTTCCGAATTAAAACACCTCCCCATCTCAAACAAAGCCCTTCTTCGCTATTTACCAGGAAAAAGAAGTCTTTATTGAAAGACTAGTTATTTTCTTAGGGCTTATTTGGTTACATGAGTGAAATCTAGATATTCAAGTCTATGGAGTCACAATTTATAAAATTAATTGTTTTCCTTTTTTTAGAATTGAGGTTGTTCATCTGAGCTAGATTGCTCAACCACGATTTACTTCCTCAGGAAGAGGAGGAGCTTTAAATTAATGCTGCCAAGTGGGTGCGAACCCAAGACCTCCCCAAGGAAAGATGGGTCTTTAACCACTTTAACATACCACATTTGGCAAGTTAATTGTTTGGCTAACCGAATATGTTGAATGAAATCTGTGGATTCATTTTTTATTTTTGTGAATGCACAAATATTAGCGGTTTTTATAGTAGAGATGAAATCTCTAGATTTCACCCCATACCCATAAATCTACAAATTCACATTTTTAATGTAAAAAGTTGAATCTCTAGATTTCATGAATCTAAAGATTTTTACAACCAAACGGGTATAAATCTTGCATTCATGATTTCAGAGATTTGAAATCTCTAGATTCATGTAACCAAACAGGCTTAAAGAGTCTAAATTTTATTCAATTCCTACGATTTTAGTTTCTATTTTTTCTTGAAGGAAAAAAAAAACCCTGCGATTAAAATATATTCATCTCCTAATTACTTTCCAATATATACCAAAACATATTATGGAAAAGAATGTTTACCAACAACAATAGGCGGAACAAAACAGCAGCCGGGGTCTTCGGGCGTTGATGAACCACTTGTAATACACTGTGATGGGATGCGAGTGTGGATCCAAGTGGGGAAAGGAATTCAGATCATCAACCTGTCAGGGGAACACTCCCCAATGACTTTACCACCACAAATCTTGTGGGACCCATAGGTAAAAAATAACCCAACCCCTGGGTCCCCTGTATTTATGGTGGTAAAGTCGTCTATGCTCCCCCAACGGGTAGCTGATCCGGACTCCTGAGGAAAGAGGTGGTTTGAGTTATGCAATCTTGTCACGCCATGACTTTCTAATTTCAGCAGTGTCGTCTCCTACCTACCTTGGCTCTGCAGCCGTGGGTGAAGCTCTTTGCATAAGGATGGTTTTAGAAGATGGAGTATCACTGGGCTATTCTCAAGACCGATTTCACTCTGACAACGAGTCAATTGTTTCTTACTTAGAGGGTCAAATTGAATCCCTTCCCTTGGATGTGGTCCAAAATTTTCAAAAGATATTGTTCACTTTGTTCTATGATTATGATTTCCTCCAATGTTGTTTATGTTTCAAGGACGTCTAATGTCTTTGCAAATGCTCTGGCTAGGAGGGACTGAGTGTTGAATACAATCACTTTGACCTAATTCCAATTCCTGGCTGTTGGGTATTTTATGCCTACGTGTTATTGTTTCCTTTTGTTATGTTGGTATTCTACTCCTTTTTTTTAAGTTATTTCTCAAATTATGCGTAGATTTATGTCATTTGCTTATAAAATTATAAAAGGAGTTTTAATCATAACTAAGTGGTCTAGGGTTGAAACCTCCTTAGTGTATTCAATTCATGAATTTTGTTATGTTTTTAGAAATCAAGGTGAGGTTAAGGTAAAATAGGGCTAATTTGACTTAATCAAGGTAAATCAAGCCATCTTGAGCTTAGCTTAGAAGAATTCTAGCAGGGTAGGGTTTGGGTTTGGGGGTTCTCAAACCAAGAGGGTGGGAATGGTTTGGGTTTTGGTTTGAGTTTGGGGATTTAGGTCCTTAGGGTAGGGTTTGATTTAGGCTAGTCTGATCCAACCTGGCTTGACGACACCCCCAGTTGATGACCAAATGGTTACCATTAGTTTGGACATTTTTATGATTAGAATTCTCTTTCTTCAATTGTGATTGGAAGCTTTATAGTAAGGGGAGGGACAACTATTTTATATATATTTAGGCTTTGCCAATAAGGGGATTCAAAGTCTGACTTCCTATTATATGGCACTGGTTTTATTTTCTAAACCCAAGCACTCATGATATCATGAAAAATCCAGTAACTACGTCTTCTAGAATGACAGAGTGAACATATAGAGAGATGGGTCTTTTCCAGCAAGAAAAACAACATGCCTCTTTCACTAAGAGGTGTTGGTCTTACCAATCGAATATAGTTTGGTACAAAGACACTTTTTATATATAATATAGGATGATGATATTACATATACCATCAGAGAGCACGAGCTAGCTCTTCACTAAGAGGTGTTGGTCTTGCCAATCGAGCAACCCTATAATAGTAACAACTAGAGTAAAGAAGCCCTAGTCGTAAGTATAGATCTCCACGGTTGGAGAGTTCTTTTGACTCTATGATAAAGGTTTCTTCTGCGTTCTTTTATTCTTTTGTGGAAAAAAGTAGTAGAACGTTTGTAAAGATTGTTTGGAACATTCATGAAAATCAACCATTCATCTCGGTAGATTAAATCTCATTCCTTAATATTTTTAATCAATTACCCTAATTTTTAGCTCATGTCTCACTTCACTTTCTTTCATTCTTTTTTAGTAACATCTCACTTTACCAAATCGCTGCCCATGAATTTTTTTTAACCTTCTATCATCAATAGATTTCAACAAACCCATGGGCCCTAACAAGGATGAAAATATCAAACGACAAAGGAAGTTATTTATGGAAGATCAATTTTCTTTGTCTTGGACATTCAAGAAGATCCCAAACAATTAACAAATAAAAACAGAAAATGACCAGGGAGACAGGATGAAAGACAAAGAATGAGTCAATAAAGTAGAAAAATCCTAATAGGTAACTGATGTAAGTGAAGAACAAGACGTAGATGAAGAAGAAAGAGGAAAGAGAGACAGTGGCTATGGGGAAATTCTGTAAGGACGTGATAATTCTAGAGAAAAGAAGAGAAAAGGTAGGGGGGAAAATCCTTTGTTGTGCACATCTCTCTGTTGTATACAACAATGCAGCACCACAATTTGACATATGGCGTATTCTTAATAAACGGCTCAGATTAGAAGGCAGGGTTTTAACAAAAAAAACAACCCGTTTTTAAGACCCAGTTCTAAATATGGTTACCCAGGTTTTTTTTGTTTGTTTTTTTTTTTTCTTTTTCTTTTCCATTTTTCTCCCATCATGTTCCCGCGATTTCAACTCCCTCCGATTCAACACGCAGTTCCTGCAAATCGAATAGGCGAAAGCGTTGTTTCTCTAAACCTTCAGTATCAACAGGATCTATTTATGATCGTAAGGCACAACTTCTTGCCCATTCTCGATGGCTAAGGAGCTCTCATTCTCAGGAGATTGGATGGCTGGAGATGAGTTTGAGACCCAAGAAAAAGGGAAACTCTAGAACGAAGTTCCGGGTTTCCTTCTGAAGGATCTTAAACCTAATGAGAAGCAAGAAAGATTGCGAGCCCATTCTACCAGATCATGAGAGATCATATAAGAAATCTGAAACTCGAAGGAATCGCTCAAACCACTTTTGTGTAAGCATTACACTCCCTACCCTTTTTCTTCTTAATGAATCTGATTCCAACTCTAAATTTAACTTCTGCGTCTGCATTTGAATCCGGAATATCAATATCCCAAACCATTTAGAGAATGATTGTGTTTGTTTGCAAGTCACGATCTCGTTGGTTCAAATTAAGATTTTTTTCTTGCTCTTTTTGTGTTGCAGAAGCAACTTAGGTCTATGCTTAAAGAGCTAACTCGTAGTTGGAAATGCAAGATCTGAAGAAAGATGATTCATGGATATATCTATGTGTAATTGTGGGAAACAATGTAGAGACGAAAAAAGATCGATCAATCGATCGGATCAAAATATCACCTTCTGACATGTGTAATCTGGACTTGTTTACTGGGCCAAATGATTCACTCTCAACCAATTTTTAAATAGAAGTTTCATAGGAGACAATAGATCTAGACCTGTAAATGGATAGTCGAAATCGCCTCCGAATTTGCATTCGTATTCGTTTAGTGGTATCCATATCCGTCTGTTAAGCAACCGGATTTGAATTGGATAATTGCTTATCGGATCAGATAATATCCGGATAGAGTAAAGAATTCAACATTTTTTTTATCTGAAAATGGATGATAATCGGATTCAGATACCTATAATCGGTAACCAGATAATCGGAAATTGGAAATTATCCGGTTAGAGTAAAGTATTAAATACTTTTCTCTAAAAAAGAGGCTAATAATTGGATTCGGAAACAGGTAATTGGAAATTGATTATCGGAAAACAAAAATAATAAAAAAATGACAGTCACCAATCAATAATCGGATAGTTTATTGGAACGATGTATACGAGCCGCATCCTATCTATTTACTGGTCTAACTAGATTTGTTGGAGAGTAAATATTCTTCAACCAATGACGGAACTGCACATAGCGGTTTTTTCTATTCGGATTCGGATGCTGGTGTATCCAAGCCAAATCCAATCCGTTTACAGGCCTAAATAGATCTGTTGGAGAGTAAATACTCTTCAACCAACGATGGAATTGCACATAACCTTTTATGTTTATTTTCAATGCTGTTATAGTAATAAGGTTACATGTCCACATTTATAACAGAGAATTTGACACATTGGGACTACCCTCGAATGAATTTGACTTTTTAAATTAGAGGAGTGATGCTTCTTGAGGAGCTTACACTACAGAAATTGCTTAGGTATTGTATAATTAATGCGCAACACCTGTAGCAAACAGTAGAGATCGAGCATCCATTTTTGAAAAATATTTTTATACACTTTTAAGAAACGGATAACCAAATCAAAATCTCGGTTTAATGTTCGCACCCACAGACATACACAGGGATATTGATAGCACTGGAGGTAAATGTAGCACAGTGTTTTAGAATATTGTCTAGAGTGTGAATGCATTTAATTCTTCAGAGAAATTGAAAGTTGAGGCATTAATGCTTGCGGGAACCGGTTTCAAATAATGAATGTGTTACACGTACGGAAAGTGAAGATTCCATGAAGATACAGATCATATCAAGAAGTTTAAAGAAAGTGGTGGAGAACCTTTATTTCTTTATTTCATAGTCGTACACAACTAAGAAAGATCTCTGAATTCTCCAACTGCGAAGTGATAAATCATTAATAGTGTCCATGTACATTTTTTTTGGTAAAGTGTTGTTGTAGACGTCTGAGGGATCTGCACGCACACCAGGACTGTTGTTGTAATCACAGTACTTCTTTAGAGCTGAAACGTACATGAAGTACTTTCTTTAAGGTATTTAGACACCCCGAATTGTGCAATACGGGTTCTAAAAGTGTCTTCACCCCAAGATCAGTCAGCCCAAACCTTTAAGGTTGCACCCCAGAAAGGTTTACTCAAGGTATAATCAGGTTATGTTCACTGCTTAACAGAATAACAGGGAGAGAGAGAGAGAGAAAGAGGAGGAGGAATTCTCTGTGTGTCAAGAATGAGCACGAAATGGAGTTTATATAGAGCCCCAAAGGTGTGGGTGAAAGGGTAAGGTGAGGGTACCTTTCAGCTCAACTCTCTTCAAGAAGGTACCTTCAGCTGACCTCCCTACAGGAGAGTGCCACTCAAATGGCATCTCCACGTATTCACCCAAAGAGTGGGCTTTCTGGACATGGGCCCATGACAAACTGGGCCTTCCGGATCAAGCCCACGACCCACGGCCCAAGTCCCAAGTCCCAAGTCCCAAGTCCCAAGTCCCAAGTCCCAAGTCCCAAGTCCCAAGTCCCAAGTCCCAAGTCCCAAGTCATATAGATATATTATATTAATATTAATATATATATATATCTATCTATATAATCATGGCAGGGTCACTATAGGGTATCAAGTAAATTAATAATACCTGGGCTCTTACTATATAAAAACCATATAATCAGATCTTCTCCACCCGATGTGGGACTAAATAAAACCATGGATAAAAGACACAATTAAAATAAATAAAATATTTATATAAAGTTTTAAACATATTTACAACAATCCCCCACAATGGTTAAAACTTCAAATACAAAGGGTGAAGACTCAGCAGCAGTGAACACATTAGACACAATAGGACACTTCGTTGTAGATGTCTTTCGGACTTGAATCTACACTAGATCTGATAAAGCACGCTACGAGCACCGGTGAAGTCCGACTTCTTGAACCTATCCTCTTCAAAGTGTAGCTGGCTACTTCACCATTCATATCCAATTGGTCGACCTTCTTAACAACCCCTTTATAAAGAAAAATAGACATTTTTATCGGCCTTGTCTCGAATCTTGGTCTCACAGATATTTAAGGAACTTTACCTGTGTAATATTTCCAACTGAAGGCGGCCTCACCCTCTATATCTGTTTAGGTCAGCATTAGGTGTGCACCACATTCGACACACCCCCACATTTCGTGAGCTATGCTTGATTAAGAGTCGATTACTCATCCTATCAACAATATGGTGGTACTACTTTACTACAATTATTCGAATGGGTATAGTAGTACAAGCGGGTCATCTAGTGACTTCGTTGCTTACCCTTTGAACCTAATTCAGGATTTAACCTCTTCACATAGGTTGGGTGTCCGTCACATGACCTATGTCACAGGTCTTGATCCCATTCCCATAAGTGCTTCATTAAATGCTCTTGTAGGCATAGCTTTAGTGAACATATCAGCTAAATTTTCCTCTGATTTCACGTAATCAATTGCAATTGTTCCTTCATCAATGTATTGCCTTACAAGATTATGTCGAAGACGTATGTGTCTTCTTTTGCCATTATATACCCGATTTTTAGCTCTTCCTATAGCTGCTTTGTCACAAAGGCAGCGATATAGGTGGCATTGGTTTGGGCCATAGAGGTATATCTCGCAATCATGTTTCTAAGCCATTCGCCTTCACTTCCAGCCTTTTCCAAAGCTACAAATTCTGCTTCCATTGTAGAAGATGTTCCACATGATTGCTTAACCGACTTCCATGAGATTGCTCCTCCACCTAGCATAAACACATATCCACTTGTAGCTAGTGTTTCTCTTGAATCTCGAGATCCAATTAGCATCCAGTTGTCCATCCAAGACAGAGGGATTTCCACTATAGTGAAGTCCATAATGCATAGTACCCTTAAGATACCGAAGTAATCGTTCAATTCCAAGCCAATGCTCTTTACTAGGATTATGAGTATGTTGGCTCAATTTTCCAACTGTTAGAGCAATATCTCGGCCTAGTACGGTTCATCGGGATAATTTACAGATCCAATAATCGGGGAGTATCTCTTCCGATTTCTTGGTTCTCCAATATTTTTCTGAAAACTACTTTCCATAGTGAAAGGAGTTTTGAACGAATCGTAATCATAAAAACCAAACTTCTTAAGCATATTTTCCACATAATGAGCTTGAGAGAGTATAATTTCTCTTTCTTTTTCTCGATGATTCTAATTCCCTGAATTACATCAACAGTGCCCAAATCTTTGGTGTCAAATAAAGACACTAGCGTTTCTTAGTTTGATTAACTATTTCTAGGCTTGTTCCCATGATCAACATGTCATCTACATAAAGTAGAATAAAAACACCCTTCCCTTGATGAAACTTACTATATAAGCACCTTTCGAATCATTGACACTAAAACCCTTTGAAATGAGAGCAAGATCAAATTTCTCATGCCATTGCTTGGGTGCTTGCTTCAACCCATACAATGACTTGACTAATTTACAAACCTTATTAGGTTGACCAAAAGATACATAACCTTCGGTTGTCTTATGTAGATCTCTTCCTCCAATTCCCCATTTAGAAATGTCGTTTTTACATCCATTTGGTGTATCACCAAATTGTAGATAGATGCAATAGCCATGAGAACTCTCACCGTAGTTATTCTTGCTCAGGTGCAAAGGTGTCAAAGTAATCTATGTCTTTCTTTTGCCTAAAACCTTTGACTACAAGTCCGGCTTTAAACTTATCTAAGGAACCATCGTGTTTCAATTTCTTTCGAAAATATCCACTTGGTTTCTAATACCTTTGAACCTTGAGGAAGATTTACCAATTCCCTAGTGTGATTACCTATGATGGAATCTAGTTCACTCTTTATAGCTTCCTTCCAAAAGACAAGATCCGGAGAAGTAATCGCTTCACTATAAGTGAGAGGGTCATTGTCTATAAGATAGACTATCCACTCATCGATGAAAATTTAGCTTTCCTTTGTCTTTTGCTTTTCCGTATAGGATTCTCATTTTCACTTGGAGTCAATATTATCTCATTTCCACTGCCTTGTGACAATTCATGAGATAAATCGTTGGTTGTAGCCAAATCATTTCCATGATTCATACTACTACTTCCGGACTCACTATCAAGTCTATTAAATTTAAAAGGAAATATTCTTTCAAAGAATTCAGCATCCCTTGTCTCAATTATTGAATTTTCCTCACAAATTTCTTCAATGGTTCTTATAACCATGCAACGGTATGCAGAACTATGTACTGCATATCCTAAAAACACACAGTCAATGGTCTTAGGACCAACTTTTCGCTTCTTAGGTTCTGGAATGGCCACTTTGACCAAACAACCCCATGTTCTCAAGTGTTTTACACTTGATTTTCTTAAATACCATTTTTCATATGGTATCATTCCGCTTTTCCTGTGGGGAATTCTGTTTAAAACATAACATGAAGTTAATATTGCATCCCCCCACAAGTCAAGTGGTAAGCCGTAACCGATTAACATTGCATTCATCATCTCTTTTAATGAACGATTTTTCCTTTCTGCTATCCCATTAGATTCTGGTTGATATGGGGCAGTGGTTTCATGAATAATGCCATTCTCTTCAAAGAATTTACTAAGGCTGAAATATTCTGACCCTCTGTCAGTCCTTAGCCTTTTTATCTTTCTTCCAAGTTGATTCTCTACTTCGCTTTATAAGACAAAAGGCATTGCAAGCTTCATTCTTGGATTTCAAGAGATATATCATAGTATATCTAGAACAGTCATCTATAAAGGTGATAACATACTTATTACCACCTCTTGATTCTTGTGATTTGAAATCACATAAATCACTATGCACTAGTTCTAGCAAATTCGTTTTCCTATCCACCGACTTATGAGGTTTCTTTGTAAACTTAGCCTCAACACAAATTTGACATTTAGTCGGTGGTGGTTTAACACTATGTATAATACCCAACTTACATAATTGAGATATATAAGGTGCACTACCGTGACCTAGTCTACCATGCCATAAATCAAAAGAATCAAAAACATAAGCGTAATCGAAGTATTTATTAATTCAAGTAATACTCAATACAAAGAGGCCATCATTTAGATAACCTTTTCCAATAAATACATCATTTTTCAAGAGAATCGCTTTGTCCGCTTCAAAGGACAAGCTTTGAACCCGGCTTTATTCAGAGCGGACCAGAGATCAGATTTCGCCTTATATCCGGTACATAGAGAACATTCTCCAACCTCAGAATTTTTCCAGAGGTCGACCTGTGGTGATTTGTCCTTTTCCGATTACATTGGCTGGTTGAGAATTTCCCATGAAGATCTTGTCGAAAGATCGAATACTTGGAGAAGAAGCTCCTATCTCCACAAATGTGCCCGGTAGCACCCGTATCTATCACCCGAGATGTTGACTTTTCAACTACAAAAGCTTCGTTATCATTGCAGTGTAGATCTCGAGTCAATCGGATTAGCCCTTGCTTTCTCTCGATCCTCCTTTCTTCTTTACCCCGCAATCCTTAATGAAATGCCCAGGTTTGCCACACTTGAAGCATGCTCTCTTCTTCTTTTGAAGGTAGAATCTTGATTGGGTTTTAGAGACTTATTAAATTTCTTTTTCTGTTCGGCCTCTACCAGGTTGGCCTTAGGCTTATTGGAACTACTAGATTCATTCTTAAGTCGGTTCCTTTCTTCTATTCGATCCGAACCACAACATGCATCAAAGGCCCAGTCCTTCCTCTTCGTTTCATTGAGACCTTAAAGGCACTCCAAGAGGAAGGAAGCTTATGTATCAAGGCACTGGTCACAAAGGCATCGCGAGAATGATATTCTCTTTTGCCGATTCCCCACCAACACTTGATACTTGTTTACTTGGTCGAGATGCTAATCCCATCGACCATCGTAAACTCCGAAAAGGTTTCAACTACAAACCTTAAGTTACCGGCATCCTCAAGAGTATACTTCTTGACTAATGCCTCCCGATTTCATAAGCAAATTCAAAAGAGCTATACACATTGTATAACTCATTTGACAACGCATTTAGAATGCGATTCTTACATTTGAAATCAGCGGTGAACCATTCGATCCTTTTTCGATCGAAGGTAGGATCACTTGACTTATCGAGTTGGGGTTCACTCAAGACAAATGCTATCCCAGCTTCCATAAGTGCAAAATATAGCATTTGCTTCCAACGTGTAAAGTTCTCACCTTTGAACCGCTTCGATTTTGTCAAAATCGACTTTCCGGTTGGTGGTTGTGAAGCTTGCAGAGATGGAAGAGGAGTGCTGTTCTCGGTGAATTTCTCATGTGTACTTACGTTTGCGTAGTCCTTCATGTTGGTCTCTTTTCCAACAATTGTGTTGACTACTTAAGTGTTGTCGAGTGCCATAGTAGAAAATTCTAAATACCTTAAACTTGTTGTAGACGCTCCGAGGGATCCGCACGCACACCCGGACCGTTGTTGTAATCACGGGACTTCTTTAGAGCTGAAACGTACATGAAGTACTTTCTTTAAGGTATTTAGACACCCCGAATTGTGCAATACGGGTTCTAAAAGTGTCTTCACCCCAAGATCGGCCAGCCCAAACCTTTAAGGTTGCACCCCGTAAAGGTTTACTCAAGGTATAATCAGAGTTATGTTCATCGCTTAACGAATAACAGGGGAGAGAGAGAGAGAGAAAGAGGAGGAGGAATTCTGTGTGTCAAGAACGAGCACGAAATGGAGTTTATATAGAGCCCCAAAGGCTGTGGGTGAAAGGGTAAGGTTGTGAGGGTACCTTTCAGCTCAACTCTCTTCAAAGAAGGTGCCTTCAACCTTGACCTCCCTACAGGAGAGTGCCACTCAAATGGCATCTCCACGTATTCACCCAAGAGTGGGCTTCCCCGAACAGGGCCCATGACAAACCGGGCCTTCCGGATCAAGCCCAAGTCCCAAGTCCCAAGTCCCAAGTCCCAAGTCCCAAGTCCCAAGTCATATAGATATATTATATTAATATTAATATATATATATATATATATATATATATATATATATATATATATATATATATATATATATATATATATATATATATATATATATCTATCTATATAATCATGGCAGGGTCACTATAGGGTATCAAGTAAATTAATAATACCTGGGCTCTTACTATATAAAAACCATATAATCAGATCTTCTCCACCCGATGTGGGACTAAATAAAACCATGGATAAAAGACACAATTAAAATAAATAAAATATTTATATAAAGTTTTAAACATATTTACAACAAGTGTCCATGTACATTAAGTAGATGATCAAGTGCAATCCTTGGGAGAGTTCATTTTAAGAGAAGTTTCAAGTGAAAGAGTAATTGGTAGAGATTTTAACTATGCATGAACAGTCGTATTAGAGAGGAGGGCGTAAAGAAAACAAGCCCAAAGAACGTGTTTTAATTACTTTAGGTTTAGGGGAAAAAAACTTGATAAAATAGTCTTATCGCTAAAAGTCTCAAGATCTTGCCCGTTGTCTGACTTGCAAACCTTTTTTAGGATTTTTATTTGCAGCAGCAGTTGCTGGCTGCTGCCAATGGTGGTGATTGAGCCACATAATCAAAGTAAGATCGAACAGCTGAGAATCAAATGGCAGGGGTTTACCTGTAATTACCAAATTTTACTTTTACATTTTAATGTTTAAAGTTTACTAATTTACAAATCCGACCCCTCAACTACCCAACTCCCAAATCCGTCTCCTCTCCTCTTCACTCCTGAAAATTCTGTGGTTTCATTGAAGAAAGGAGATTAAGCGGGGGAGATAAAGAAAGGAGATTAAGCGGGGGAGATAGACAACAAGAAGAATATATTTTTTGTGGTTCACGATGTTTTTGGGTTATTGAAGAAGAAATACTTCTAATCTTACTAGCAGGGAAAAGAAGTTCTCCAATTTTACATGTCTCTATAAATTTTGATGAATTTCAGGTTCTTAAACTGTTTCTTTGTCGTGACTGCAACATAAGTTCCTTCCAGTTCTGATTAATTATCCCTATGATGATCAATCTTATTTGGGTTCACGGATTTTTATTGTTCCAAAGGATCTCTGCCCTAGTTCCCGTCGCTTCCAATGCCACTCTCTTAGATGATTTTGGGTCCATCTCATTTTTCTTTTTCCAGAATCAAGATTTCACAGTTGAAATCAAAGATTGAACTCAATTTCGGATACCAGCATCAGAAGCGTGCTCTAGAAGTGCGGTAAACCCAGATGCAATGGCTGCCATAGCCACCCAATTTCGAAATCTAGAGACAAAGCCAAGGGTACCCACAAAGAAAAATCATTCGATGTTCATAGGGATCATCTTTCCGTTGCTTGGAAGCTTGTCGTTGCAACAAAGGGGGTTCCAAATTTATGGGTTTGTCGGCGACTGTTGTTTTGAGTCAGTTGGCTACTTGAGATTATCAAGATTGGCATGACTATGAAGACAAAGAGGAGCACAAGGAGATGTAGTATGGCATCGATGATGTTTATTACCCCAACGATGACTACTCCAATGACGATCTAGAAGAGATTGCCCCTCTTCTAACCGCAGCAAAAATGAAAAAAAATTGTCAATGAACCAGAAGGAATCTTCTTAATGAAATCGAAAAATGATCCTGGTGATCCAAACGATTGAGTTGTGCTGTAGTTTTTGCTTTGTTCTGATTTTTGGGCAAAAAAAACTAATAGCTCCATGGAGCTAACAGATTTCAGATCCTTCTAAAATGCCTTTGACTTGTTCTCCATCGCTTTCGCTCAACCTCCTTTCTCCATTGAAAGGATAGGATTTTAAGGAGGGAAGTGGAGAAGAGACCGTGGGAGTTCGTAGACGAGGGATATGTTTTCGTAAATTAGTTAACTTTAAATACTTAAAATATATAAAAATAAAAATTAATATTTACAAGTAACACTTGTCATTTGATTCTCAACCGTTCGATTTTACTTCGATTACATGGCACGATCATTACTATTGGCTGCTGCTGCAAGTAAAAATCCCCTTTTTTAACTTCCTCTCATGCATTGTACGGGTGCTCGAAAACAAGAATTTCATATTGTGGGTGAATTGGAAAGACTTGCAAAATGAATTTATCAAACATTCATTTCCAAACAATGAATAATATCTCAATAATAAATCAAAGATTGATTAAGCAGTGAAGTGTACGAAGGCATGATAGTAGGATTACTCTTTCAGAGGTAAATTAGTTTTGTTGAATCCTGGTTTTGATGTTCTACATACTTTTCACTTGACTTCTATACAGAGCCTGATTTTTGTAATTCATACTACACCAAGTAAGTTGGGCTTGTCTAGGGTTAGGATTGTTGCTCTTGCTTGAATTGCATCTCAAATCTTGTATTCTTATTATTGATAATAGAAAAAATTACATACCTAATCCTAAGTTAGTAAACTATTGCATTTACGCTCCTGAGATTCATTGTACTTAGAAATATCCCCGTGTGCCTAAAACCATTATTATTAGTTATAAATATTAAAAAAAATAATTAACCATGCTAAATCTTCTTATAAGTTAAAAAAAAATTGAAAACATACTTAAAAGTTCTGGTTACACTATTTGGGAAGGCCTGCAGTCGTCTAAGTCAGAAGTAGAGGTTTAACAACACACTTAAAACCGGTTAATGAAGAGCTGTAGACATTAAACTGTTAATAAGAACCAAAACTCAGAACAGTTTAATTAAACTTTGATATGTACACTTAATGAAAAAAAGTTCGAAGTCTTTCTAACTATAGCGGCTGATAACTAGTAAACCAAGAAGATCAGCAACAGAAAAAGAAAAGAAAAAAAAAAAAAAAAGAGACCGCTACTAAACCGAGGGCCGTTTTAACAAAATACTTTATATCCAGCATCTTTTGAATAATGTCATTCAAAAGCCCACTTGTTCTCATTTCGGACCTGCATCTCTTCCTCAGGTGTGAAGTCATTTTCGATGTTGAATATTCTCCGAACCTGTTCTGGACTTTTATCTTTAATCATATCAGCAATTGTCTGACATGTTAGATCAAGCAAGCTCTTGATATCCAAATAGTTGGCTGCCTGCAATCGAACATTAGAATTATCAACTATATTTTGTTAGCTGTGAATGAAAAGCGCGGTCATTCTAGAGTATATGTTAAAAGCAAAGAATGAATGACTATATCGATAATATTTACCAGCGATGAAGAACCAGACATTTTCTTTCTACGGAAACCCTAGTTTAGCCGAATATATACTACTAGAATGGCCCAACAGGAAAAAGAAACAAAACGCGACAATAAATATCAACACACCCTAAACGTACAGGTAATGAGAAAGATAACTTCACAAGAACCTAATAACCACCATAATAAACCATGAAAACTAATCAAAAACTTTATGAAACACCACTGCAAACAATCTGCAAAGTCCTATACGAAAATGTTATGGGAAAAATCCTTACCGTTACGAGTTCAAAGAGTGTCTCCAGATCAACCTTGACAAACTCGTCGTCAAAGCTCTTGAGTTCTTCGTCAAGATTTGGATCATTGGAATTGGCAGCTGCAACATGCGTCTTACAGTATTCAATCACTTTCGTTAATATCTTAGCAGTGACATTGGGCAAGGGGAACACAGTGGACGTGGAATCGTCATCGATCATGCATTTAAGAGTCTGCGAGTTAGAGGCAACAGCACTGTCGACCTCAAAGGATTCCCCTTCGGAACTCTTTAGAATTACCTTAGAAGACATAGTTTCTAAACTGAAAAACGAGAAACCAAAATCTTAGACGAAGAAGGAAGGAAAGCAAAACCTTGGATGAAGAGGGAAAGAAAACAAAACAAGTTCCTTATTTATAGATCTCCTCGCCGGCTGGAGAGACCTTTTCACAATAAAATAAGGATTCTTTCGTATTTTTCTATCTTTAAATTCCTTTTATCGTGACTGTTAAGAGTTTTACTTTCAACCAAATAAGGACTGTTTGTTAGGGTTTTACCTTCATGAGAAAGCTTTCTTAATAAATTCCTTATCCATAGATCTCCTTGCCGGCTGGAGAGACTCACAATACGATAAGGATTCTTTTGTATTTTTTTATCTTTAAATTCCTTTTATCGTGACTGTTAAGAGTTTTACTTTCAACTAGATAAGGACTGTCAGGGTTTTACTTTCAAAGAATACCTAAAAAAAAAAGAGGGTAATTTTCATCTGGACCCTGAGATTTGGTCCATGTCATTTTAAGTCCAAATAAATAGACATTTTGCATCTGTCTCCCTTGAAGTATCCAATAACATTAATCAATGACAAATTATACTTTTTATGACCAAAATAGCTCATATCTATTCTACTGATTTACATCATGTCTTCACAATTAAATCTAATGGGTGAAAATCACATACGGTGTCTTGGAAGATTAACCCCCCCCCCCCCAATGCCTCAATATTCACAAGAAATCATTTGTCTTTAATATTTCCATTGTTAATGTTGCTTGGTCAATTTCTATTTTCTTTCTTAGCTTTCTCTAACCAAGACCCATTTTTAAATTTTAAAGAGCATAATTTTCTAAGTTCCTCTTCAGTTTTCCTATAGAGAGGTGAGTTTTAGTTCTCGGTTTTAACCCAAAAGCAATTCAGGCCTTAAAGCATCGAAAAGTGAGAAGCAAATCCTCATTTGCACTACTTTTGCAAGTCCTTACTGTTTTTTACTTAGGACATCTTATGTAAAAGGAACTAATAGATGGATTGAATTGTCCAACAATGGTGACAGTTGATAATGAGTAAGTTGTGAGGGTTGTGACTTGTGAATGAAGAAGAAAAATAAAGAGGAAAATGAAAACAATTGGAGTGAGGGTTTTCTTAAATGAATATAAGGATTAGGGATTTTCATGAACCTTTTGGCTTTTTTATTTTTTAATTAAAACATAAAACCAATTAGTAAGCCAATTATTACACCAACTAAAATGACAATTGATAATGAAATCAATACGGGTTGGTTTCGAAGTTGGATACAACAAGAAGTGTATGTTTAATATCCTACCAAAGGTGGTATGTTAAAGCGGTTAAAGATCTAACTTCCCAAGGGGAGGTCTTGGGTTCGCACCCACTCAGCGGTATTAATATAAAAAAATTCCCTTGAGGGATGTAAATCGTGGTGCGCGCAAGCTTGCCCGGATGAACCTCATATCCAAAAAAAAAAAAAGTGTATGTTTAATATCAGGAGAAGGTTAATTTTTCAATTTTTCAATCATACATTCGGATAGGTTCGGATACGCATATTAATTTGGCTATTAATACACGTATTTACTATGAGCATGTCATATAAAAAATAATCAAATAGTTGGCTGCCTAACCTAATCCGAACCGTTAAAACCGGACCGAACCGGACCGGGCCCGAACCGAAGCTTAATGGGCTGTGTTTGGACTGAACAACTTCAGTCCGCAATGGTTCGGAGGCCCAGCCCGTGTGTGGCCCGCTAGCCCGAACCGTTTGGCCCGAAACTAACCCGAACCAACCTGTTAAACCTGTTATAAATAAATGAAATAAATTAAATTTAAATATAAAAGACAATAAAACCTTAAAGTGTTCATTTATTTTCTTTAATTGTTTTGCTTTGGAACATGCAAACAACAAGCCAGTCAAAGCCTTTGCCATTTGAAAGATGGGTTTAGTGAATATTTAACAATTGTATTATCATTTGAAAATCTTTAAATGCTTTATTTTGATCCATTTTTACAAGTGTTAAGAAAAGGGAGGAGAATAAACAGAGACAACCCACTAAAATTCATCAAGATGCCTGCTTTCATTTGTATATATTAGTTCTATAATTTTTACTTCTTTGTAGAAAAAAGTTTTTGGTTTGAACACCAAACACAAGAGACTTGGAGAGAACTTAATGTTTTTATGTGTTTACATACTCTTGATAAATTTCACACATCAACAAAGTACTCAAAACATACTGTTAGTAAACTCGAACCAAACCATTAGTAAACCCAATTTTAAACCGTTAGCCCAAACCGTTATTCAACCCGAACCCAAACCGCACCGGCCCGAAACCGTTTTTTTCTTAATGGGCCGTGTTTGGGCTGAGTGTTGTTCAACCAGAAACCATTAGGCCCGGCCCGAACCGTTGACACCCCTAGAACGTACGATTATATCAACAATCTACTAACGATGAAGAATTGAAGACCCAAATGCGATGTTTCTACGAAAACCCTAGTCTAGTCAAATGAACACTATGTAGAACGATCCAACGGAAAAAAAAAGAAGCAAAATGCAATAGAAATATATATCAAGCAACCCTAAACTAGTAATGAGAACAATGGACAATCTACAAAACTTTACCAAGATGAGTTTGAAGACAGAAATTTTTAAATTAATAGTTTCCACGAAGTAAGGGAGTGTCCTTGTTTGGTCATTTTAGGATACCATAGGGGAGCCAAAAGCTAAGTTCTATTTTTTCTTTGGATCAGATTTTATTTGTTCAAATTACCCTTTATTTTTTTCGATCTTATGTCCCCAAAGATCTATCAGGGTTAGACAAGAATGATGCCGAAGGGATGATTATTATCGCATGCAACTTTGTTTTTTTTTTTTGGGTCCTCTTAATACAAAGCTATCTTTTCCCAAAAATAAAATAAAAAAAGTGATATCCCGCTTGCTTTTAGCTCCATCCTCAGCATCTTGCTCCATTAGATAATCTATTCCCTCTAAAGGTGAAGAAGATTCCATAAGACTATTGGTTGACCATAGTAAGTATTCTTGCACTCATACTATATTGAATAAAATATCTTCAACAATTTAAAAAAGAGATAAAAATTACTACAGGATCTTTTCAAAATAACATTAAAACAAGGTCTAATTAGGGTCAAAACTTAGGACTTCATGCAATATTAAAAGTTTCCTAGAACTCTTTTTTTTTTTCAAGGAAAACAAATTTTTAAACCATTTTTAACTAGAATGGAAATTCAAGAAAATTCATATTCATACTCAATGAATCTAGACCGAATATTGCATAAGGAGTGCAGTGTACGAAGGCATGATTGTTAGATTACTCTTTGAGACATAAAGTAATTCTGTTAAACCTTGGTTTTGATGTTCTAGATAGTTTTCACTTGACATTGATGCATAACCTAATTTTTACAATTCATACTACACCAAGTAAGTTAGGGTTGTTGCTCTTGCTTGAATTGCATCTCAGATTTTGTAATCTTATTATTGATTATAGAAAAAATTATATACATAACCCTAAATTTTGTAAACTGTTATATTTAGGCTCCTTAAGGTTTATTATACTAAAAATATCTCCATATGCCTAACAACATTATTATTAGTTATAAATATAAAAAGACATAATTAACCACGCTAAATCTTCTTATAAGTGAGAAAATTAAAAAAATACTTCAAAAAGGTTACATGGGTTCTCTTATTTACATATAATGGTTGTTATTCTTTCCAAGTTTTGATATATTTGTGTATTGAAAACTGGAGGCTTGAGAAGTTGTGCAAGCCATTTATAATAGTCCATAGATATTAATTCTTATTGATGAGTTTTTACTTAAAGAATTAGCAGTGTTTACTTGCTGCCGATAAGGGAAAGAAAACTTAAAATACTTGACCGGTGTGAAGGAAAATTAATTTAGCTCCACCGTTGTTTTTTGGGTTAAGTTGACTGAACTATAAAAACTATAAAAAATTTTAAAGCATTGAGAAGGTTAGAGGCATTCTTCCTTCTTCATTTTCTTTTCTCTCTCTCTTCCCCTTCCCCCTTTTTCTTCTTCTTCTTTTTTCTTCTTTCTTTCTAAGTTGAAACAGGTTTGAGAGTAAAGGAAGACTGTTTGATATCATAAAATTAAAGTAGATGCTGACCATCAATGCCCATCTTTGAGAAGTAACCCTTTCAGTGCTTAGGGTAATCTTTTTGGCTAGGACGGCAGTGGTCTAAGTCAGAAATAGAGGTTTAACAACACACTTAAAACCGGATAATGAACAGCTGCAGACATTAAACCGTTAATAAGAATCAAAACTCAGAACAAACTGTTATACGTACACTTAATGAAAAAAGTTCGATACTGGCGGCTGATAACTAGTAAACCCAGAAGAAGATCAGCAGCAGAAAAGAAGAAAAAAAAGAGACAGCTACTAAACGGATGGCCGTTTTAACAAAATCTCCTATTTCATATCCAGCATCCGAAGAATCTCATTCATTCATAGGCCCACCTGTTCTCATTCCGGACCTGCTCCTCTTTCTCAGGTGTAAAATCATTTTTGATGTTGAATGTTTTCCGAATCTCTTCTGGACTTTTACCTTTCATCATATCCGCAATTGTCTGGCACATTAGATCAAACAGGCTCTCGATTTCCAAATACTTGGCTGCCTGCAATCGAAGATTATAATCATCATCTATATTTTTTTTTAGCTGTGAATGAAAAACGCGGTAATCCTAGAGTGTATGTTAAAAGCAAAGAATGAATGACTATATCGATAATTTTTACCAGTGATGAAGAACCAGACATTTTCTTTCTACGAAAACCCTAGTTTAGCCGAATAGATACTACTAGGATTGCCCAACAGGAAAAAGAAACAAAATGCGACAATAAATATCTACACACCCTAAACGTACAGGTAATGAGAAAGATAACTTCATAAGCCTGTAATACAGGGCCTCAACAACCTAATAACCCACCATAACAAACCATGAAAACCAATCAAAAATTTTATGAAACACCACTGCAAACAATCTGCAAAACCCTATACGAAAAGCTTATGGGAAAAATCCTTACCGGTACGAGTCCAAAGAGTGTCTCCTGATCAACCTTGACAAACTCCTCGTCAAAGCTCTTGAGTTCTTTGTCAAGATTTGGATCATTGGAATTGGCAACTGCAACATGCCTCTTACAGTATTCAATCACCTTCGTTAATATCTTAGCAGTGACATTGGGCAAGGAGAACACAGTGGATGTGGAATCGGCATCGATCATGCATTTAAGAGTCTGCGACTTAGAGGCAACAGCACTGTCGACCTCAAAGGATTCCCCATCGGAACTCTTTAGAATTACCTTAGAAGACATAGTTTCTAAACTGAAAAACGAGAACCAAAATCTTAGACGAAGAAGGAAGGAAAGCAAAACCTTGGACGAAGAGGGAAAGAAAACAAAACAACCGGATAAGATATCGGGCAAGTTCCTTATTTATAGATCTCCTCGCCGGCTGGAGAGACCTTTTCACAATAAAATAAGGATTCTTTCGTATTTTTCTATCTTTAAATTCCTTTTATCGTGACTGTTAAAGAGTTTTACTTGAATACTTTCAACCAAATAAGGACTGTTAGGGTTTTACCCTAATGAGAAAGCTTTCTTAATAAATTCCTTATCTATAGATCTCCTTGCCGGCTGGATAGACTCACAATACAATAAAGATTCTTTTATATTTTTCTATCTTTAAATTCCTTTATCGTGACCGTTAAAAGTTTTACTTTCAACCACATAAGGACTATCAGGGTTTTACCTTAGTTCGAAGAAAGGGTAATTTTCATCTGGTCCATGTCATTTTTAGTCCAAATAAATAAATACTTTGCATCTGCCTCCTCTAAGGTATCCAATAACATCAATCAAGGACAAATTATAATTTTTATGACCAAAATAGCTCATATCTATTCTACCGATTTACATCATGTCTTCACAATTAAATCTAATGGTGAAAATCACATACGGTGTCTTGGAAGATTAAACCCCCTCCCCCCAACGCCTCAATATTCACAGGAAATCATTTGTCTTTAATATTTCCATTGTTAATGTCTACTTGGTCAATTTCTATTTTCTTTCTTAGCTTTCTCTAACCAAGACCCATTTTTAAATTTTAAAGAGCATAATTTTCTAAGTTCCTCTTAAGTTTTCTTACAGACATGTGAGTTTTAGTTCTCGGTTTTAACCCAGAAGCAGTTCAGCATAATAGATAACGAGATCAACATTCAATCTGTGCCTGCAATGTGCATTTCTCTATGGAGTTTTTATATAGAAAATCTTGATATACATATAGAAACCGCTACATTTCAATTAAAACGTGAATAAAATCCACTCATCGTCTTCATCTACCCAGAAAACCTAAAGCCCCAATTTCCACTCTTTTTCTCTCAACTCTCAAATTTGGAACACAATGACACGGATGATGAAGAGTTCTGCAAGGCTGAGGAACACCTTAGCAGTCCTTTTTCGACCTCCCCATATGGGAAAACTCTCGTCCTCTTGGCCCATTTATGTGACGAAGCTGATGACTGATTTTTCATCTTCTTTCGTTTCCTCCCTCCTTTATAAAACCCTCATTTTCTGTTCAGTCCACCTCGACACCTGCGAGCTGAACCAGAATTCTTTACCCTAGCATATGTATGTGTGTTAGGGTTAGGGTTTAAGCACGAGGTTGCTTAAAGCATTACCCTGAGTATCTAGTTTGGAATACCCAGACCGCTGCTTCCAGCTAGTATTTATAGTATAAATACTGAAGTCTATTGGTAATTGGACTCTCCTACAAAGGCCCATTACACCGTTAGATCGTAACTAATCTGATGGCTCATATTAGAACATAAGTTGAGTATGACTCAAATACCTCAACAATAAGTTGGGTATAACTTGAGTACCTCAACACAAGTTGGGTATGACTCAAATACCTCAACAATCTCCTCCTATGTTCTACATATGGCTCTAGCATTAGTCCCAGAAATGTAATGTTCAAAATCAATTCAGAATCATTCATAACTTTCCAAAAGAGAATAGTATTCAATAAAATCCAAAAGAACATTTTGAATCAAAACATGAGTTTTAGAACAAATATAAACCCAATCTAATTAGAAGTTCTTCTTGGATTGAATTACTTATTCTCACAAAGAACAATACAGCTGTTCCTTGCATCCTTGAACGATTTACTCTTAAAGTGAATATTTTCTATCGAGATCCATCCTGATAGCTTTGAGTGATTTTACTTGTCAAGTAAATCTTTCCATCAAGCCAGAGGATTGGATTCGCTCCTCCATTTTTGTCATCTATTGCAAATTTACCAAAATATGAATTTCATAATATATGAATTCAATCATTTGTATAAGTATCTAGCTCAATCAAAAGAACTTAGTACAACCTACATGATGACTGAAAAATCATTCGCATTCTCATAGAGTTTCTATACAAAAACAAGATCTAAACGGTTTCTTTTACAAGAACCATTCCATGTTTCTATTTGAAATCATGTTCAACATAATTTGCATTCTCATCAAGTTTCTATACAAGAACAAGATCTAAATGGTTTCTTTTACAAAGAACCATTCCATATTTCTATTTGAAATCATGTTCAATATAATTTGCATTCTCATCAAGTTTCTGTACAAGAACAAGATCTAAATGGTTTCTTTTACAAAGAACCATTCCATGTTTCTATTTGGAATGTTAGAGTTATCGTGTCCAACATAGTTTATTGGTTATATCATCAAATTTGGAATGATAAACCTTTTTATGGAAGACATATCATCGGATGTGGAATGATATAAAGATAACAATAACATCATCGAAACATATCAACAATTTTCATATTCCTTGAATGGAATAATAAGGTAATCAAGCTTCATACAAAGGCTGTTATATCATCAATGTGGAATGATTTCACAAACCTCTATACTCCACAATCTTGCCAAATTATCTGAAATATGCAAATTGTCATGAATGCTAACTATGGCTAGATGAAATTCGAACAATTCAAAATAACATGAAATTGGATTAAGACCTATCTATCTATAAGGTCTTTAATCCCATCTCCCCCACAATTTTGAATGTTCGATTTGTATTTCAATCCCTTTGTAAGGGCATCTCGCCATGTTCTATATTGATCAACTAAAGTGATCACTTCTTGTTTTATTAGATAATTCAGACAACTTTGCATTAGCCTAATTTGTCTCCTCTTACCATTAAAGAGTGAGGTATTAGCTATCATTGTTGTTGCTTGATTATCACAAAACAAACTTCAAACTAATCATAGGAATATCCAATATCAGATCTTTTATCCGCTCTCTGCCTTATCTCTCCTGAGGCTAGAGAATATAATTCGATTCCATAAAAGATAGAACTCGGGAACAATACAGTTCATCTATTGGATTTCCTTTTTAATAGCCAATTCACCTAGTGTAAGAATAATCACTAGTAGATTGTTGTTCATATTTCGAGCAATAAGATGCATCAGAATTATCCTTCCAAAATTTGAGGATGTCCAAATTAAAGAAGAGCATAGTTTGTAGTACCCTTAAGATATCTCATTAATCTTTTGAGGGCATTAATCCAGTGCTCTCGTACTAGGATTACATATGAAGCAACTCAAAGCATGCCTCTTTGTATAGGCTATGTCGGCCTAGTGCAACTCATTGCATACATAAGACTACCAATTAGTTTAGAATATTCTAACTGATTCACAACTTTACCATCTTTTGATACAGGCTGTTATAATCATATGGTGCTTCTACTGGTTTGCATCTACTGTATCCCCATCTAGAAAGTAGTTTTTCAATACAACTAGATTGGTTAAGGTAATTCCCTACCCAGAAAAACTTACTTTCATGCCAAGAATGATGTCTACAAAACCAAGATCCGTCATGTCAGATTCTTTAGCTAAGGTTTCTTTGATTTCACTCACTACAGAATAATCAGAACCAATAGTTAGCATGTCGTCTACATGTAAGCAAATAATTATGACCTTATTCGACACAGACTTATAGTAAAGGCATTTATCAGAGTTACTCATTTGAAACCAAAACTCTTTACTTATTTTATCAAATTTTTTGTGCCATAATCTATGTGCTTATTTAAGATCAAATGACTAAATTAATTCATAGTCTTTATATTCGAAACCTTTCATGACATACTTTCCAAGTTTGTTCATGTAGGCTTTATAATCCATATCATTCACTCTATCAGAATCCACAAGAAAAACCAATATGAATAACTTGATATGGAACAAACAAAAAAAAATTTCTTCACTTTCTTGCACTAATTTTATACCCAGTGAAGGTCTCTATATTTGGTCAAGTAAATTAGATGTATATCTCCATTCAAGTGTTCTCTCTCTTCCACTCCATTTTTTTTCTTCAAAAAAATGCTTAAAAAATATTTACAGAAGAGAGTAAGTGGTAGTTTCTTTTTGGATTTCGACAGTAATTACTTTGTTTACTTTAATCGAATCCTTTCTTTTGCATACTAATAATAGAAACATAAAATAAATAGCAACCCAAACAAGATGGGTTTCCTATTTCAAATTTCATGCTTAAAGATTTCAATAGTGACAAGGCATCTGGAAATATTTAAATTCTCCATTCTTTGCTCAAAGCATCTGGAAATATTTAAAATTTTCCATCCATATAATTCCACCTTAGTTTAACTGTTAAAAAAAATCACTATGATTTTAAAGCCTTAACAGCTAAAACATCACCTTTACCAAGGCTGCCAATACCAATATTCAACAAAGAAATATGTATAATCTTCATACAAAATTCAATTCAACCATGACTAAGTGAAACTAAGAATGGTTGAGAAACCATCACTCAAATGGTGAGAATAAAGTTGGCTTATGCTAGCCTCAGTGGTGGAACATTTCAAACCAATGATTCATGAGCATCTAACAATAAGAATCACAAGTAGTAGCTAATGATTGCAACATTAATCAAGATTAACACCCATGCTAGATTTAAAAATCAAAATCAGCAATTCAATGTTAAATGAAAGATGAAACTATAGAGGAAAGATTATAATACCTTATCTGTACATTCAAGAGTCATACTTGAAAACAAATACGATTGTACCTTCTTGATAGAGTCTGACTATAGATATGAGAAGAGGACCATGATTCTCTCTCCACTACTAGAGCTCTACTAATCTGGAGCCAAAGTTCAGCATTTCAACCAATTGACTAGGTCGGACAACTCCACAAGAGAGGAAGTAAAGCATCCAGCGTTGGGACTTATTTTCCTTCTCAATCTTGGCAAGGGGTGGGCCCAAACAACATCTAGAGAAGAGAATTCTCAAACGTTGCAAAGTGGTGGGGATGGGCCCAACAGCAACATGAATTTACCAACAAGGTGCATAGTCATTCCAGTGATCCAACAACTATGAAGAATACAGATGCTTACGTTTGGATTAGACAGATCAGCTCATCTTCACCATAAGAGCTCACTGCAAACTTTGTACTCATTGTTTCCCACGTTTCAAGAATCGGTAAGTGGTGAAACACCTGCAATGGCTTCAATTTTTTTTTTTTTTTCTTTTCTCTGCCATGGACTCAAACTCCATATCCGGTTACAAGGCGAGGATTCCCAATGGAAGCCAAAGTTCAGGTCTGGTAATGGTGGTGTTTCCTTGTTGAGGAGAACACGATCAAGGAGAACACGATTCCAGGTAGTTAAGTTTTCAGCTGCTGTTTCTGAAATACAGTAGAACCGAAGCGAAGAATCTATGAGCATCGACGCTTTGAAACGTTTTATCGATCTCAACACCTGTAGTTGATCAATGAGAGGCTTACCAATGGAAGCCAATTGATCACAGAGAGTTTCAGCTTCAGTCAGACTGCGCCATAGACCAGCCGACATCTTCGCTCGAACCTCTTTTGTCTCTTTTTTGTTAAAAAACTTTTAAACATAAAATTATATGCTAACTCATAGAAATCGAGAACTCACAATGTCTTTTAGAGTTAAAAAACTCTTTTAAACATGAAGTTACTTTACGTTAACTCCAAAAACGAATTCCAAGAAAACAAATTTTACAATGTCAGAATAACTCTTCTTTTCATAACTCTGATTCCAAAACCGAGTCAGAACCAAAATCTTCCTAAAGTAATCCATATCTCGTGTTGATTGAAGAATTTAACAAACAATTAAATTTCTAAAACGAAACAAGCAGATATCAATTGTTCCGCTAATGGAGATTCGTTCGAATCCCAAGAACAGACAGAATAAATTACTCGAAAAAAAAAATATATTATTCTTTAGAAGAAAAAAAAAAAAGAAGAAATCAAGAAGCATAGAGAGGGTCACTTACTTGTGCGAAAGAGATAACTCACTTTAATTAAATTGCAGATAACTTTTGAACCGAGCAGCATTCGTTTACCTTATTTCAAACAAGAACTTCTCAAAAAAAACTAATGCTTTAAGATTGTTAGGGTCAGGGTTTAAGCACGAGGTTGCTTAAAGCATTACACCCTGAGTATCTAGTTTGGAATATCCAGACCGCTGCTTCCAGCTAGTATTTATAGTATAAATACTGAAGTCTATTGGTAATTGGACTCTCCTACAAAGGCCCATTACACTGTTAGATCGTAACTAATCTGATGGCTCATATTAGAACATAAGTTGAGTATGACTCAAATACCTCAACAATAAGTTGGGTATAACTTGAGTACCTCAACACAAGTTGGGTATGACTCAAATACCTCAACAATGTGCTCAGTGGAAAAGAGTGACAATCAATGAAGCATGGATTACTTGAACATTTATTTCTTTCAATTTTCAATCCTCCCAGTCTCTGAAAGTTAATCTTAGGTCTTAGTTTGAGAAGTAAGCTATGAAGAATAAAGGGTACAAGGAATTTTCAAACCTTACCCAAGTAGAAGCAGAAGAATTGCCACCATGGCTTGGCCGTCAAAACTCTTACCCCATATTTCTCTGCTTCGCTATCAGAAGAAGAAATTAGTGAAAATAGACCACCAAACCCTCAGAGGGTTTGGCAGCTTTGGAGGTGGAAAATAAGGAGGATACTTAGTGTCTATCGAGGCTCTGCCAATACGGTACTATTGTCTTCTTAAAAGGGGTTGTGCTTCATTGTTCCACAATTAATGCTCAACACCAGCTGCATGCAGTAGAGATCGAGATGTCAGCCAAGATTTTGGCGTTTGGCAAAAGTGTGTTTCAAAACTTTTTAGTAACAGATAGTCGAGATCTCGATTTTGACCATACACTACAAGTACTACACGTTAATTACGTAGCACCCAAGCAATGTCCTTTTAAAGGTAACCTTCAACAGCTTCTCCTTTAGGGTTTTTCTATAGTTCATGTAAAGATAGGCATACATGAACATTTTAATTACATTGTAAGGGATTTTATTAGCATCAATCAAGGGCACGATTCTATAAATTTAAAATCAAAGTATTGGTAAAAAAAATTATAATTACAAGTATACCTCAAAAAAAAAATTTAATTGGGATTTTTAGATTGGAATTTGTATATTTCATGCTAATCTGATGGTCAATGTTAGAGATTGAAAAATTATACATTTAAATTATTTTTGCTTTTTGGATCTCTACATCTAAGATAAATAAGATAAATATATAAAAAATATTTTTCATGCAATCATTGAATCTACAAACCATTGTTTCAAAACAAGAAAATAATAAAATCATTTGTACATGAGCATTATGTGTGCCTCTTTTCATTATCAAACAATTACAATATCGTCTTGTACTTTGATGGATCGTTGTTGCAAAGTTCTATGATAATGTTCATTGCCCTTTGTATATCCTAATATGAAAATAAACATATTTTCTTCATTACCATCAACCAAGCAAAAGAATATGATCAAATGTTCTAAAATTGATCATAATACATCCCTTCTCTTTGCCCTAACCATGAATTTTGGATTATTTTAGTGACCATTGCATTCGATCAAGACTTGCAATGCATATTGGCCCTCCATTTTTATGATGACATCATTACTCTCTTAGGCCATCCTCAATATTGTAAATGGATTTATGGCCTGTTTGGTTACATGAATTCTCCAATCTCTGGATTCATGAATGCGAGATTTATACCCGTTTAGTTGTGGAAATCTCTGGATTCATGAGATCTAGAGAATTTATCTTTTTACAGTAAAAACGTAAGTTTGTAGATTTATAGGTATGGAGTTGAATCCAAAGATTTCACCCCGACTATAAAAGTGCTAAACATATTTGCATTTACAAAAATCAAGTGGACCAAAAAGTTTTTCAAGATGAACCCACATATTTCATTCCACAGATTCAGGTTAACCAAACAGTTAATTTTATAAATTATGACTTCATAGATTTGAAATCTCTAGATATTTGAAATCTTCAAACTCATATAACCAAACAAGCCTTAAAGCATCAAAAAGTGAGAAGCAAATCCTCATTTGCACTGCTTTTGCAAGTCCTTGCTATTTTTCACTTAGGACATCTTATGTAAAAGGAACTCACAGATGGATTGAATTGTCCAACAATGTAATTGATAATGAATAAGTTGTGAGGGTTGTGACTTGTGAATGAAGAAGAAACATAAAGAGGAAAATGAAAACAATTGGAGTGAGGGTTTTCTTAAATGAATATAAGCGATTAGGGATTTTCATGAACCTTTTGGCCTTTTATTTTTTAATTAAAACATAAAACCAATTAGTATCCCAATTATTATGCCAAATAAAATGACAATTGATAATGAAATCAATACGGGTTGGTTTCGAAGTTGGATACAACAACAAATGTATGTTTTAATATCAGGAAAAGGTTAATTTTTTCAATTATACATTCGGATACACATATTAATTTGGCTATTAATACAAGTATTTTCTATGGGCATGTCATATAAAAAAGGCTCTTGATAATCAAAAAGTTGGCTACCTACTAAAAAGAACAAATTGGAACATTGTCATCTATTTATATAGTTATTAAGGAACGTACGATTATATCAACAATCTACCAACGATGAAGAATTGAAGACCCAAATGCGTTGTTTCTACGAAAACCCTAGTCTAATCAGATGAACACTACGTAGGACGATACAACGGGAAAAAAAAGAAGCAAAATGCAATAGAAATATATATCAAGCAACCATAAACTAGTAATGAGAACAATGGGACAATCTACAAAACTTTACCAAGATGAGTTTGAGACAAAATTTTCTAAATTAATAGTTTCCGCGACGGGAGTGTCCTTGTTTGGTCATTTTAGGTTACCATAGGGGAGCCAAGAGCTAAGTTCTACTTTTTCTTTCGATCAAATTTGACTTTGTTCAAACTACCCTTTTTTTTTTTTAGGGTAATTTTCATCTGGACCCCCTGAGGTTTAGTGTATGTCATTTTTAGTCCAAAAAAACTGAAACTTTGCATCTGCCTCCCCTATATTATGGAAAAAGTCAATTTAAGGACAAATTATCGCTTCTTGGACGAATTTGCCCTTTTTATTTTTTATTTTTTTATTACATTTTAAGGATTTAAAGTTTATTAATTTACAAAATCAAACCCTCCTTCATTACCTAATTCCCAAATTCCAAAATCCCTGGTTCTACCGATTCTAAATCTTTATTTTTCAAACCCTAGTTGAAGATTAGGAAATGAAAATTAATGGGTGGAACGTAATCTCCAACTAGTCGAGTCGAGAGCGAAAGAGAGGAACCAGAACATAGAAGAGTGTAACCAAGAGGATAGTTTGAAATCGACCGAGAAAAGCATCTGCAACGAAAGCTCCAAACAGAGGAAGTGAGACAAACCGGCCCAGGTATTAACGTTCACCGCTGCCATCACCTCGACTGCTGAAGTGGTCCCGTGAGGTAAGTAATCAGGTTGGAACTAATTCCATTACAAGAAAACCTCTCTGCGATCTCAAATCCTAAGAAATCCAGAAAAGAAATTCTCATTAATTGAAGATTCCTAATCATTTCTCAATTGATCGAAACGAAACAAAGAAATAGAAAGAAAGAGAAAGGAAATGAAAGGAAATGAAATTAATCAACATTTACCAATGATGAAAACGAAACTCCATCGCTGCCTTTAGATCTAATGCCGCTTTAAATCTAATCGCCGGTTGACCTAGTAATAGACCCCAACCCAAGAGAAGAATGATCCCAGTTAGCTTTGTTTCGACGAGAAAAAAACCTTATTAATCATTTCTCAATTGAGCAAACGAAACAAAAAGAAAGAGAAAGGAAATGAAATTAATCAACATTTATTGATGATGAAAACGGATCTCCATCGCCGTTTGAGACAACCCGGCTGACCCCTTCTAACCTTTAACCGTTTCTGATAACAGAGATTTGGGAATCGGGTAATAGAGAAAGGTCTGATTTTGTAAATTAATAACTTTTAATCCCGTAAAATGTAAAAAAAAAAATTTAATTTAAAAAAAAAAAAAAAAAAAGGACAAATTCGTCCAAGAAGCGATAATTTGTCCTTAAATTGACTTTTTCCATATTACAGGGGAGGCAGATGTAAAGTTTCAGTTTTTTTGGACTAAAAATGACATACACTAAACCTCGGGGGTCCAGATGAAAATTAACCCTTTTTTTATGGTATGTCCTAGAAGATCTATCAGGGTTAGATGAGAATGATGCTGAAGGGATGATATATTATCGTATGAAAATTTTTTTTTTTTTTTTTTTTTGGTCCTAATATAAAGCTGCCTTTTCCAAAAAAATTAAAAAGTTTATCCCGCTTGCTTTTAGCTCATCCTCAGCATCTTGCTCCATTAGATAATCTATCTCCTCTAAAAGTGAAGAAGATTCCATAAGATTCTATTGGTTGACCATAGTAGGTTTTCTTGCACTCATACTATATTGAATAAAATATCTTCAACAATTACAACAAAAAATTACTACAGGATCTTTTCAAAATAACATTAAAACAACGTCTAATTAGGGTCAAAACTTTGGACTTCATGCAATATTTTTTTTCTTTTCCAAGGAAAAAATTTAAAACCATTTTCAACTAGAATGAAAATTCAATGAAATTCCTATTCATACTCGATGAATCTAGACCGAAGATTGCTTAAGGAGTGGAGTGTACGAAGGCATGATTGTTAGATTACTCTTTGAGAGGTAAATTAATTTGGTTAAACCTTGGTTTTGATGTTCTAGGTAGTTTTCACTTGACATTGATGCAGAACCTGATTCATACTACACCAAGTAAGTTAGGCTTGTCTAGGGTTAGGGTTGTTGCTCTTGCTTGAATTGCATCTCAAATTTTATATTCTTATTATTGATTATAGAGAAAATTACATACATAACCCTAAATTTGTAAACTATTACATTTAGGCTCCCTAAGATTTTTTTGGTAAAGGGTGCTTTTTATTAAACTGGAAAAAAGAGGAAAAAAAAAAAAAAAAAAGGGGGAAATATTACATTCTGAGATACCATTTCCCCTTGGCGTCAGACTGAATAAGCTCAACTAGCCTATGGGGGAGGGCGGTAGGGCTCAAGCTTATCTCAGGAGAGAATCTTGTAAAGTTGGCGAGGAAGTCAGCACAATGGTTTGTTTCACGTAAATGGTGAAGGACAACACAATGTTGGAATGTCGATCGAAGGTTGGCAATATCTTCCACGAGGTTTAGAACTGCCCAAGGGGCACTTAACTGGCCAGTAACAATGTGGACTGCAAGTTGGGAATCAGACCACACCTGAATTTTAGTCGCACCATGTTGGTGAGCATGTGCTAACCCACATCTTATTGCCTCTAATTCCATCCTCAAAACGTTTGCAACAGGACTTCCACCAGCTACTGCAAAAATGACTTGACCAGTGGAAATTCTACCAATAGAACCATAACCACCACGCACCCCAGCGACAGAACCATCACAATTTACTGCCATCCATCCTAGTTGGGGTCTAATCCAGCAATGAAGCGAACTCCTACGATGATGGAATTAGACCTGAATACCCCATCTTTCAAAAACAACTCTGTTAACATAATTATCCTCCACATCGAAGTTACCTGTTGAGAAGCGCCGGCTGGTGTCTAAGAGAATACGATTCAGAATGGTAGAATAAGAGGTAGCCTCCTGACGGTGTATTCTGTAGTTTCTTGCCTGCCAGATGCGGTAGATAAAAGCTGTGAAGCTAAAGCAACGTACCCTGTGGACTAGAGAGGATCCTTGAAAGTGTGTCTGGACCCATTGTAACTCAGTGTGCCAAGAATCAGAAATTTGTCTGTGGAAGCCATTAAGATTAAAGATTTGTGTCCATATAGGCTTTGTGAAACCACATTTAAAAAATAAATGATCGATGGATTCGATGTCATTGCAACAGAAGATGCACCGTGAGTCAATATGAGCATCCTATGCTATGATGGTGTCCTTGGCAAGGAGTCATTCCTTGCATGCAAGCCAAGTAATGAAAGAGAAGCGAGGCTGGTTGGTAGAACACCACACTACTCTTGACCAGGGGGCCTCCAATTTGTGGTGACGGATTGTGTCCCAAGCAGACTTGAGAGATAAAACACCATTCGGTGTTGGGCACCAAATCAATCTGTCCTGAGCTTGCTGAGGGTGGAGGCGAAAGGCCTTGATGACATCCCATCGTTGACATAAGGTGATGTCAACAGTGTCGTCCTTCCATGTGCCGTCGGTATTTTGAATGGAAGCAACCTTGTCATCCGATTTACATCCCAAGGCTTCAGAGATAATAACACCCTCATTCCGGATAGGACCGCCAAGGGTCCATGGGTCATCCCATAAGAAAGTACCGAAACCATCTTTGAGAACAATGCAAGTGTGGGGAAGAGTAAGGCAAGCCTTGAGGATGCACTTGAAAGAATAAGAGCATTGAGTTGGCAACTCTAGACTCCAGATAGAACATTTCGAAAGCCATCTGTGGTGAATAAATGATGTCCAATAGCGAGAGCGATCTGAAGCCAACACCCAAACATGCTTCATCAAATTAGCTTGGTTCCAGTCATGAAGCCTCTTGAGACCTAAGCCTCCTTCATGCTTTGGAGCCTCATTAAGATTTATTATACTAAAAATATCTCCATATGCCTACCTCCCTAAGATTTATTATACTAAAAATTTCTCCATATGCCTAACACCATTATTATTAGTTATAAATACAAAAAGACATAAGTAACCATGCTAAATCTTCTTATAAGTGAGAAATTTGAAAAAGTACTTCAATGGTTGTTATTCTTTCAAAATTTTAATATATTTGTGTGTAAGTTTTGATATATTTGTGAGGCTTTAGATGGTGTGCAAGCCATTTATAAAGTCCATAAGATCTTAATTCTTATGAATGTGTTTTTACTTAAAGAATTAGCAGTGTTTAAAAGGACGGCAGGGATCTAAGCCAGAAATAGAGGTTTAAATAACACACTTAAAATCGGTTAATGAACAAACTGTTATAAGTACACTTAATAGTTCGAAGTCTTTCTAACTATACTAGCGGCTGATAACTAGTAAATCCAGAACGCAGAAGAAAAAAACAGCTATTAAACCGATGGCCGTTTTAACAAAATTTTCTACTTCATATCCAGCCAGCATCCTTCGAAGAATCTCATTCAAAGGCCCACCTGTTCTCATTTCGGACCTGCTCCTCTTCCTCAGGTGTGAAGTCATTTTTTATGTCGAATGTTTTCCGAATCTCTTCTGGACTTTTACCTTTAATCATATCCGCAATTGTCTGGCATATTAGATCAAACAGGCTCTGGATTTCCAAATAGTTGGCTGCCTGCAATCGAAAATTATAATCATCATCTATATTTTTTTAGCTGTGAATGAAAAACGCGGTAATCCTAGAGTGTATGTTAAAAGCAAAGAATGAATGACTGTATCGATAATTTTTACCAGTGATGAAGAACCAGACATTTTCTTTCTACGGAAACCCTAGATTAGCCAAATAAATACTACTAGGATTGCCCAACAGGAAAAAGAAACAAAATGCAACAATAAATATCTACACACCCTAAACGTACAGGTAATGAGAAAGATAACTTCAGGGCCTCAAGAACCTAATAACCCACCATAATAAACCATGAAAACCAATCAAAAACTTTATGAAACACCACTGCAAACAATCTGCAAAACCCTATAAGAAAAGCTTATGGAAAAATCCTTACCAGTACGAGTTCAAAGAGTGTATTCTGATCAACCTTGACAAACTCCTCGTCAAAGCTCCTGAGTTCGTTGTCAAGATTTGGATCACTGGAATTGGGAGCTGCAACATGCGTCTTACAGTATTCAATCACCTTCGTTAATATCTTAGCAGTGACATTGGGCAAGGGGAACATAGTGGCTGTGGAATCTTCATCGATCATGCATTTAAGAGTCTGCGACTTAGAGGCAACAGCACTGTCGACCTCAAAGAATTCCCCATCGGAACTCGTTAGGGTTACCTTAGAAGACATAGTTTCTTAACTGAAAAACGAGAAACCAAAATCTTAGACGAAGAAGGAAGGAAAGCAAAGCCTTGGACGAAGAGGGAAAGAAAGCAAAACAACGGAATAAGATATCAGGTAAAGAAGGCGAGTTCCTTATTTATAGATCTCCTCGCCGGCTGGAGAGACCTTTTCACAATAAAATAAAGATTTCTTTTGTATTTTTCTATTTTAAAATTCCTTTTATAGTGACTGTTAAGAGTTTTTTATTTTTTGGGTAAAGACTTTCAACCAAATAAAGACTGTTAGGGTTTTATCTTAATGATTTTAAGGGTAGTTTTTATTTGAATCACTTGAGTTTTCATTTTAAAAGAAATATATATTACATTTGCCTTTCCCGTTTTATTCCAAAAGGCCAAGCAGCGGTTAATATTATACCCATTTTGATCTAATATATAGTTTATATTAAAAGGATAAGCTTGAGTTGTAATCAAAGTTTTGAATTTACAAATTAAGTCCTTAATTGCAACTTTCCATTCTCATTGAACAAGAAAACCCTAATTTGAAGAATACCTATTAGGGACAAAAACATACATTGATGAAGAATTCTACAGGCAAAAAAATCATTCAATTACTTTTCCTTTCTTTGTTTAAGAAGAGACTTCTACTGTGTAATGTTACTTCCATGAAATCTCAGCAGCTGAAACCTTTGACTCTCATTCTCCGCCTCTTTTTCCTCCCATTTCGGTAAACAACTCTCTAAAGGATGCTTTCATCTCTCCTCCCACGATCAGGTCAACTTGACCATTTTACCCTTCCGTATTACGGCCATGGCACCTCCGGATTTTTTTGAAATTTTAAAATATACCTATATTTTGTGTTATTTCTCTCACTTTAAATGTGAAATACCACTATTTGGCCCCCTCCAAAAATTAAAAATAAAAATTTAAGATAAAGATAATGGATATAAATGTCATTCTTAATCATTATCTAATGGTTATCATTAAATCTTTAGATTTAAGGAATAAAAAGTTAAATTTTAATTAAAAACTAATTCACGATCCATGAATTTCTCCATATATATTCTCTCATATTTTCATTCCTATTTATTCTTTCATGAATCTCCTTTTTTATTCCTATTTTTTCTCTTTATTTTTTCTCACACGTCTCATAAAATATTAGAGTAGTTAACAAACATTGGAATTTTTCTAAATCTTCTCCACAGTTATCATGTATTCACTCTCTCTTTTTCAAATTATTCATCTCTCTCACACACTCATGATTTTTCTAGTATTCTTTTCAGAAAGTATACTTTTTTTTTCTTTCTCCTAAATTTGCTACTAATAGCAATTTCAGCCATTGATTTTAACTTGAAGTGTTTATCCCATATTTAGTTTATAGACTTCAAATCTAACTTTTCTCTATAATTCCCCCCCCCCCCTCAATTTCTTTTTCACCTTTTTATTTCATGATTTTTTAAAGTTTTCCTCCCACAATTTTAGGCCTTACTTTATTTTAATATATTTTTTATAATTGTATTATCTATATTTTAGTCCTCCTATTAATTTACCTAAATTTTACTGTGGACCCCACGTCAAAATATAATAAAAGATTCTGAGATGGAACCCACAATGGGTCCGCATTGGCGGACGTATATTCGCCCCCCATGTTCACAAAAAGAATCATGTTACTACTGGTCGATAGACTGCCAATCAACCGATTGGTTCCGAGACAATCGATTGGCTAGTTACTGATTTGAAACTTATAAGTGAAAATTGACATAAAAGGGACCCAACTGCCCTTAGAAGTTGCCCTAAAGCCTACATAAAATTCTTACTCTATTTTAAAGGCTTGAATAAGGGAGAAAGGGAGACTATAGGCAAGGAAGCTACAATCTAACTCTTAGAACTCCAAGAACTACTGGGAACTCTGCAATAAACTTCAAATTAGGTATATCTCTCAGCCGTCTACCTCCATGTATAATTTATGTTAAATTTGGTGAAGTGTAGACGTAGGAACTATTGGATGGGATTAAATGGGGGATAATCATGAGGATCATGAAAGTGGGGAATTGTACGTCAATCTCCTCACCAAGGTCCAAAGGAGAACATGAAGAGCCTCAAATTGCCGTAATAACAGCAACAAAGAACCCCCAAGACCAAGTTTAGAATCATAAAAGGGATTATCAAAGAATAATCTTGCATGCTAATGTTTTTATACTCGATCAATGGGCTAATTAAGCTTAATAACTATAGAAATGGTGGATTAGAAGTCAAGGTGAAGTCCAGTAGAACTTAAGGGTTAAACCCTCCCCTCCAAAAAAAAAAAATTCGGATGTAGTCATGGGCAGCAATACAAGCCGGCCTATCGACTGGCTGGTCGGTTGCCAATTGGTCGATTGGCCACCTAGTCAATCAACTGCCTACTATTGTAAAGCCAATTTGAGTTATAGAAGAGTAGAGAATGTCTAGACACATTTAGAAATATTTGAACATCACTTTTAAGGAATAACATAGTGAATTGGGAGGATCTTTCAGAGGTGGCACCTCAGTAAAAGTGAATTCTACACTACAACAATGTGAGGGGAGTTAAATGGTAGACTCTAAGTTGCTTATGTAAGATCAGTTAGAGAAATTCTTTTTCTTTTTTAGTAGTAGGATAGGATAGTATGATATCATAAGAAGTCAAGAATTCAAGTTTCCTTGGTGTCACCATCCCATGCATTTTGTTTTGTTTTCACTGTTAATTAGCGCTGGGTCAAGTAAAACAGGGTTAACCCAAACCTTATCAAGATAAACCAGGACAGGTTGGGCTTATAAGAACAATGAAAGAGTAGGTTTTGGGCTTGGGGTTCTCAAACATTGGCAACATTGGGTCTAGATTTGGAGGGTTTAGGTCCCTAGAATAGGGTTTGGTTTGGATTAGCCCGACCCAACGTGGCCCGTAGACACCCTTACTGAATAAGAAATCTCCTCTTGGCTGGTTGTTCTTTCTCATGTCAATGTTATAGTCATACTGGTATAGTCTCTCTATTCCTTATCAGGAGGGGGTGAAAGCATATTGTCTTTTATTTTCTATCATATGTAATTTTTTCTTTTTTGTTGTATCTAAGGTTCATCCGGACTACCTTTGCCGCACCTTGATTACATCCTCAGGGGGGGTCCTTTGTCGTCTGCAAGAGTCAAACCCATGACTTCTCCATTGAGAAGTATGGATCTTACCACTCTACCAAGCCTACATTGACACCATATGTAATATATTCATTTACTTGGAATTCACACGTAAATCTTGGATTGCGAATTTTGACCATATGGATTTCGATTAGCGAATAATTTACCAGATTATGAAAGAAATTATTATTATTACCAGGAAAAAGCTAGCAGCTAGGTAGACATTCCCAATGACAAACCATTCGATTAATCTAGAAAGAAAAAAAAAATTCATTTAAAAATAAATAAGACTAAATATTAATATTATTCTTAAGGTAAGGCCTGATAGTCTCTCAGACTCTACTTGTCCAAAAGCCTTGAGTTCACCCTTTTTATTCTTATTATTTTGAATTTAACATCAATAAAACCTCCATTTTCCATGCAGGCGTTAAGCTCTAACACTGATTTCATGCACCAATGCATACAGGTTCTTTAATCTTGTTGAGTTGTTAGACAGTAGCCCAGCATGCTTGCTACAATGCATACTAAAAAAACTTGTATGTTCGATTATGTGAGCTGAACTCAATCCAGCAAACTGGTTGTTCAACGCATCTTTGAATACAGTAAACACTAATATTTGGTTACAGGAGCTGAAGTCAAAACAATGCTGAAAATGTTGCCTTAACACTAAATAAGATGAAGCCTCAAGAACAGAACTTATTGCCTCACAGCAAACTAAGATGAGACTATCCAGCACTCCAGCAATGGTTTAATCATTTTGCATTCACAGCATCAGTAGACTATCCAGAAACATTGGCTGTACTAGACATTAACAAACTATGTCTTTGCTACAATAATTAATAAGATGAGACATATTGCATCAAAATGCATAAGACTAAGACTCCAGGTGGGGACTTACTACCATTTCTCATGCTGTCCAACAAAGATAGATTGAAAATGATGGAAGCTGAAGTGATCATATGTTGGAAAAGTAAAGAAGCCATATTGCACTTCAAGAGAACTACTAGACATGGCTGATTTGGATATTGTATATGAAGAGAGACTCCTTTGACGGTTTCACCAAAACTGAAGGGCTCCGTCAAAAGAGAAGATGCCCCCATTCCCATGCACCACAAACAATCACTATTTGGCACCAAAAAGGTAAATGCATGTGGCTTAAAGCTTTGAAACAGTTAAACCTGCAAGAAGAAAGCAGATTCAGTAAACCTCAAAATCTGTAAAATCTACAAAATTTATGAATCTCAAAGCCTAATTTGTACCTAAGGCCTTTGCATTTAAAATGCTTGGACAAGCAGCTGGTGGTGGGGAGTTCTCATTAAGAAATGGTTCTACTCGGTTCGGATCTGACCAAACTGGGTATCCTTTAATTTTTCCCTGTAATAAACAAAAAATGTGCTTTT
Source organism: Hakea prostrata (assembly GCF_041222555.1). Lineage (NCBI taxonomy): Eukaryota > Viridiplantae > Streptophyta > Magnoliopsida > Proteales > Proteaceae > Hakea > Hakea prostrata. The sequence continues at coordinate 14,803,361 of NC_142604.1, forward strand.
GTACATTAACAACACAAATCATAAAATTACAGTTTAATTTCATCAAACTTGAGTAGAGTATTCCAATTGCTATTCTTGTGAAATACCAGAACATTCAGAGCCGCCAGTGTTGCCATCCCTTCACGAGTCCACTACAAGAACCAAAAAAAGGAGATGATTTATATTCAAAGTTGAGCAGCACATAAAGGATTTCACATATAAATCATGTATATCAGTAACGTGATTGCAGAACTATCCTGTCCAAAGTTGAGAAGGCATTTGATAATTATATGGCTCAGTTGTACAAAAGGAAAGTCTGAGATGTACCTATCTGCAAAAAGAATTGTTAGTATCCCTCTTACCTTGGAAGCAGATGCAATATGAGGTACTACAACAGCGTTTTTCAAGTCAGCAAGTCCATGCTTCATGAAAGGCTCATCCTATTGAAAAAGCCACAAACATTAGGGGTTGAGAACAAAAAAAGACATGGAATTTTGACCTGAACAAAGAATCAAACTCAAGGACATGGGAGTCACCTCATAGACATCAAGACCAACTCTAAACATAGGGTTCTCTTTTAGATGCTCAACCAGAGCTTCTTCATCAACCACAGGGCCCCTACTACAGTTCACAAGGATCGCTTCCTGTAAAGAATATTGTTTGTCTCTCTAAATTTATATGTTGCTCATACTCAGTTGAATCTTGGGAAAAAGTAGTCTGTATGGATAACTCACCTTTTTCATCGTTGAGAGCCTCTCTTTGTTGATCAGATGGTAAGTAGTTTTGTCCAACACAGGATGAAGACTTATCTGTAAAGAGCATCAACAAGACCATTTTATTAGAATTGGATTATCTGATTTTAGATTATTGGAAGAGCCCCAGCAGTGCAAGTTTAACACTACGGACATCTAAGTGTAAAAATATAAGCACATTGATTGATTATCTAATATACATCTTGAATACTTGTAACATTTTAAATGTCCCAGTTGAGCACCAGATATTAGTCCTCACCAAATCAGCCTCACGGAGCAGCTCTTCCATTGTAGATGCTCTTTTCCAAGTGACAGGCTTTTCACCATTTGCTTTCAGAAATTCTCCATAAGCTGCAGAAGAGAAGCAAATAAGCTCCAACCAAGATATATCAGGAAACAAGTACAACTAAACTTTCATACCTGAAACAAACTTTTCTAGCTGAGTTGCTGGGTATAGATCATAGTAAATTAGGTTCATTTTGAAACCCTCAATCTGTCAAAGAAAAACATTGTCTTTAAAAGATCATCTTGACAAATAATAGAAAAGCAATAAAAGAGGCAGAAATATTACTTCGGTAAGCAGATAGGAAACCAAGCCATTTAGAAAATCACAAGGTCTGTTCAATAGAGGTGAAACAGGTTGCCAACCAATTTTAACCATGAAATTCTATTTTGATGGTCTAAAATTAATCATTCACTTCAAAGATTACCATCATTCTAGCATACGCAGATCCAATACGACCAGCTCCTATGACCCCCACGGTCTGTCCATTAAGTAAGTTCCCTACAAACCTATCCAGATAGGATCAAAGACTAAAATCATATAGTAGTACTTATCTTCTGTTTTTAGCAATTATTTTCATCCAACAACCCAGTGTTAAAGAATGTGATCTTACAGATGAGGAAGCCATCCATCATATAAACCGGCTCTCATGAACTCATCTGCTTCAACTATTCTTCTAGCTGCTGCAAGAGAAAGTGAAGCCGCTAACTCTGCTGTCGTCTCTGTAAGTACCCCCTAACAAACAAAAAGGGAATGAATTTCAAAACTCAAATATTCTATTCAACATCGAAGTGCAAATCAAGCATTAATCTAAGTTGACCTCCAATTCCTTTAATCAATCAACAAGGTAGTGCAACATATAATTTTCTAGCATCTTTCCACCAAAACACGAATGTATAAGTGAATATCTATGATAGAAATGTTGGTTAGACAAAAACACAAGTCTCAAACATGATAAATCCATCATACGAAAGACTTACAGGAGTATTTCCAACGGCAACTCCAAACTTAGTAGCTGCATCAAGGTCGACGTTGTTGTATCCAACAGCCATATTGCTGAAAGCTTTCCCTCCTGCTCTGCTCATTGCAGCGAACAACACCTCTCCCCAGTCTTCTGTCAGCTGAGACACAAATTTGAAATCAAGTGAAAAGTGAAACCCGAAACCATCACCAATCAAAGAAGAATAGAAGAAATCAGAGAGAGGATTAAGAAATTTAACCTGTCCGATTACTCCATCGCACTTATCCCCAATTAGAGCAACAATGTCCTCAACGGACAATATGGTTTTTTTCTGGGTGCATATCTGAAAGTGGAGATAAGCGAAGATCATCATCAATTTTTAAAACCCAGAAACAACAAGAGCAGGAGAATTCATAAATGAATTGACGAAGAAGAATATAAAATACTTCAACTCGGCAATTTTGATCGGTTAGGAGACGAATCCAACGGGTACCAGGCATCGATTTGGTGCTAATAACTCGGTATTTCCCATTTGGGTTCAACACCTCGACTGAAACGGACTCTGCCATGGAAGCTTGCGATCGAGTCTGAGAGCTGAGAGTTCGAGAACTGAGAGAAAAAGCTGGGACCAGAGCTTTTCTGAGAGTTTCTCCCTGTTTCATACACTCGTGGAAGTTTCGATATGACAACCTTCGGGCTATCATAGAAAATGACATTGAGATTTCCGAATGAAGCCGATTAGTTTGATAGAGTGGAAATCGAGAGAACATAAGGGAAAACGATGTTAACAATGGTAGAAATTGAATTAATAAGTTAGTTCTCGGGCACTGGATGATTCTTGTCTTTCTTTCTCAAACATGAATCACGAAAGATGGTGACTGCACGAACGACGAAGAAGAGGGAAGCAACTGAAAGAACATCTAGTTCGCTTGAATGGACGAAACGAAGATTCAATTAAAGAGAACAGATAAAGACAGGAAGGCTTCCCCAGGTAGAAACCAACCTCTCCCCCCTGAATCGAAAAAAGAAAAAAATATATATTATATTAAAAAATTTATCAATTGAACCTACAATAAAGTAAAAATATACTAAAGATGATTACAGATATAAGTAAATTATAGTTAAATATTTTAAAAGAACAACAATAATCTTAAATGAAAAGCTTTACACTTTACTTATTTCTTTATATTTTTTTGGGTAATTTTCATCTGGACCCCCCTGGAATTTAAAAGAGACTTTTCTCCCTCAAAAAAGTCAATTTAATAACAAATTATCACTTTTATGACAAATTTACCCTTATTCTTTTTTCTTTTTTTACATTTAGAGGGTTTAAAATTTATTAATTTACAAAATCAGACCCTCCTTCATTATCCGATTCCCAAGTCCTTAATTCTACCAATTCTAAATTCTCATTATCCAAATCTTAGTTGAAGATTAGAAAATGAAAATTAATAGATGAAACGTAATCAACTAGCTAGGATTTGGAAATAAGACAATGTGGAGTAACTGGAAAGTTACTGAGCAGTTCTACAAAAACTTGTTTTTCATTTTAGCGTTTTATCTGTAATGTTGCTTCCTCAATGTCACCACCACTCTTCATTCTCCCCAAGAGCCCTAGACTTAGCACCTGTATTCCTATCTTCTCCATCTTGTAAAACCTTAATACCGAAACACTAAAACCCACGGTGGATCACAGCCTACGACCGATGCCGAGACCAAGCAGCCGCAATCCAAAGAATTTCAAAAAGCTCCGTAGTCCAAATCCACTAAAAAAGTTTGTATCAAGAGAAATTCAGCTATATTAGATCAAGTCTAAACGAATTTCCGCACCGGCTCCTAGTTTCGCTTCATATATTTTATTTCCTTATCATCTATTCTTTTCTCCCTTTAAGACTATCGACCCCGCTCATCCTCTCTCTTTATTCTTCAAAATCCCATGTTTCTAAGACGACTCTTCTTCAATTGTTCTTCTCCATGGTTTGTTTCAACACCCCCCAAAGGCGCAAACGCCGCGTCGTTTCTACTTCTTTTGTGTGACTAATCTAATCTTTGTCCGCCTTTTCCTCTTCCTCTTGTTGGATTCCAGGCAATGAGATGGAAGATGTCAAATTCGAAGAGGTTGGTTGATTTTGTTTCATTACAAGTACGATAATATGCAACCACGCGTAGGATCATGGATCTTTGTCTTCTTTCGAAAGAAGTCGAACGGCCGATGTTGGTCATGGCTCCTGGTGAGATCTTCATCCCAAACTCACCGATCCAAATTTTCACCCATTAATTTTCATTTCGATTTGGATAATGAGGATTTAGAAATTGAGAATCGGGGATTGGGAATCGGGAATGAAGGAGGGTCTGATTTTGTAAATTAATAAATTTTAACCCCTTCAAATGTAAAAATTAAAAATTTTAAATTAAAAAAAATAGAATAAGGGCAAATTTGTCATAAAAGTGATAATTTGTCCTTAAATTGACTTTTTCTATAGTACAGGGGAGGCAGATGCAAAGTCTCAGTTTTTTTGGATTAAAAATGACATAAACCAAACCTCAGGGGGTCCAGATGAAAATTACTCTATTTTTTTTATCATTGTGACTTCTTTTTCTCTCAATTATAAATTCACACAAGGTTTGGAAGATGATTCTTGGATTTCAACCTTAGATGTGGGGGTAATGTTGGTAATGGATAAAATAAAATCTAATCGAGACTAAAGGTGATAGTAATAGAGGGTATGACTAATATATCACAAAATGACATAATATTAATCCAAAAAATAAAGAGAAGAATAAAAAATAAAAACCCTTAGAATCCAGATGAAAAGAGTTAATTCTACCCAAAAAAAACACATGGAAATAGCTGGGTCGGGGCTGGGGTTGGTGAGGACTACTTGCAGCAGTAGAGGTAGAAAAAATGGATCCACTCATCCACACATGTAGCAGCAGCAGCAGCAAGGGTAAGGGTTGGGGTTGGGGCCTTGCTTAGGGTCGATTGAAGACCTTGGTTCTTCACTGGAGAATACAAAATCAACTCAGGAGTAAAATGGTCATGTTACTCCAATAAGAGTAATATACTAATATGATCATCTTAAAAATATATATTTAATTTATAACCATTATTTTTTTTATTTTTTTTCAATTCTCATTCTACTCCAATAATCCTTTTCAAGATTGGAACATTTGACATGATACCAAAATGTTTGGTATTTAACCACGCGTCAAAATTCTGAAACTGATAGGACAAAATTGAGTCAAGCCCTTTAACTATCTGTTAATCAAATTTAGCATTAATGCACCAGAGTTAACCCCATTAGACGCATAAACACTTAATGAAAGATTCTCTCTCAAGGTGAAGAGCTAAATACCCACAAGGTCAGCTGAAAGGTGCTTGTAGTTGCGAGGATGCTTTTCCATTGCCATTTTTGTGGACTTGTGAATCGAATGCACGCCCAGGCACCAACAAATTCCAACGTGCCATACAAACAATGGGATTCAACAAAAACAAATATTTTCCAGTCTAGAACCAGATTCTAAAATATCGTGTAAACAAAACAAAACCAACTACAGAGTTCGGTTGAGGTTAAAAAACATATCATAGATCAGACTCATGAGTGACCAGAACACTCTTCTACTCTTATTACGGGAACCCTGAACTCCATTAAAACAAGGTTGAATCGTGTAAAGGTAGATTCATAACATGGAATCCAAACACTCACTTCCATGTAAAGAATTTGCCTATTATAATACATCAGAGATAATCTCAACTAGGGGCAAAAGATCTTTAATTACATAGATAAATCATTGAGTAGAAGTCATCAAGTACCAAGTTACAGAGAGCAACCAGCGATTTATCTCTACAATTAAGTATCAAATGAATCTCTCTATTCTAAAAAATTCTTTTTTGGTAGAACTCTCTATTCTAAAATTACTATTTTCATTCCTTAAATATCACTTTAGGATTCCATGTACTGAGGAGGAGGTGGGCTCGTCTTTGTCTTTTCGGGGCCTGCAATTTGGCTCTTATCAGCAAATATGATGATTGATTCTCTGTTGCACCCAAACACAGCCCAACCCCCCCCCCTCAACAAAAACAAATTGTAGGACAGTAAGAGCTTACAGAAATCAAATTCAAAGATGGACATACCATAGGCACCACGAATCTCCACTTCTCGCCATTCTTGCACCAAGGCACAGCAGCAACACATCAAATGTGAGAGGAAGTCATCACAAATCCCACCCTGCCAACCCAACAATACAAAATGTTGAGGTATTTGAGTTATTGCCCTACTTGTGTTCTAATATCTGCCATCCGATTGGTTACGAACTTAAAATAAAAAAGAATAATGATCAGAAGCCACCATAGAACAAAGACTGACATAAAGAATTTAATGTAGTTCACGTAGCAATGATATGTGCCACATCCATGGGCGAAGATGAAGATGCTTTCACTACGCAATAAAAGGTACAATGGAAATCTCAAGAACACCCAAAACCTCAATTCCTGCTCATCCTACAAAGACAAAAAACCAGATAAATAAAATACTCTAGTTCATGGAGAAAATTTGAGAAAACCTAGTACTTCTTTTTGAAATTTTGACCCTAGGTTTTGAATCTTATATGACCTCCATTTCATCTGATTTCTTGCCTTCTACCTATTTGAAGCATAATAAACACAACAAAACTAGGATTTTGCCCCAAAAAAACCACTCAAAAGTTATCATTCAAGTATACTAACAAATGATTGGTTCCGACAAGTACAAATTGTATTTGCATACATGCATATAATTATCAACATACATGAATTGTTTGATAGTGATTATATATATAATAAATCAACAAAATACAATGACCAACTAGATCAAGTGATGGTGTCCTCACATATATTATGTTCAAGCCCATATAATATCTATACATACATATTTTGAAACTTAGAAAATAGTTTTTAAGATCAAAAATAAAAAAATATATAGTTGCAATAATCAAAATATAAGTTTAACAACACACAATCATAGATCAATAATCCTAGACTAAGCCTAAATTAATTTCAAAGCAATAAAAGATTATCTAAGGCTTGAAAAAAAAACAAAAAAATGGAAGTTTGGAACTGTTGGGTATGACTCATGTTTCACATTTTGTTGCCGACGAGTTTCCTTTGTAGTTTAGGCTTAGGCCCATAAATAGCTATTGTGGCTCGAAAGGTGTTTGAAGGCAAAAAAGGAGCAAAAGAGGTGTTTGAAGGCAAAGTAGTTGTGGAAATTAGGTGAAAATGGGATAGAAATTAACAAAAACAAAGGAAAAACAAGTGTTAGTGTCAAAACCTGCAAAATTTCCGTCGAAACTTGCGAAATGGTCATCGCAACTTTGAACTTTAGGGAAATTCCTGGAGTTCCGTTTCATTTTCAAATTTTGTGGATATCAAATTTTGACTGAAATTTTTTCCATTATCTAGTAGCCACCAAAATATGTCAGAGCTGGTTAATTTTTAAAACAAGTACAAGAGAGATTGGATAGATAGATATAAATGAAGAAAAATACAAGTTGGATTGCGAAATAAATTAACAAAAACAAAGGAAAAACAAGTTCTAGTGTCGAAACCTGCAATGAAGAAAAATACAAGTTGGATTGCCTACAAAGAAAGACAGTAGATCTAATTATAGAATTACTAATAATGAAGCTCTAAGAAGGAAAACAAATACACTGGAGAATTCTAGCTCAACTCACCTATTCCCCTCCCCCTCCATAGTTGATGGCCAGATCACAGCAGTTTGCCTCGATTGGGGTCCTTGACAAAGAAGTTTTTGTCGTTGGAGCCTGTGTTTAGTCAGTCACTCCCTCAGCTCTGACCCCCCTTCCATATTGTCAAAGTTTCCTGACTAAAGAACAGAAGTCCTCATCTCCCATAGAGAGGTTCCTACTCGACTGTGGTTTCTCTCTCAAATTCTTCAGACATCGAGGACTTTCACAGGGTCCTTAAAGGAAACCCTTCGATAGTAGGGACGAGGCTCCTTTTTCTCCGGCAGTGGACCTAGAAGCCCCAACTAACTCGTAAAGATCTCTCCTCCCTTCCTCTTCAGATCACCCTACCCAGTCTTCCCTTGCACTTTTGGTGTATTGAAGGTCTGAGTACTGTTAGGTTCAGCCCTGGGTACCCCCCCCCCCCTGCCCCTTTTGACTGATGTTAAATCGATGATAACGGACAGGCTTGCCTTCACCATCTTTGCATAGAAATCCTTGCAGATGCCCCATCACCTTCATCCATTTTCATCAAGGAAGACCCGGGTGCATATTTTTAGTAGGAGGTGCACTTCGAGTGGAAGCTCCCTCACTGCCTATCCTATAAAGCTTTCAGGCACCACCCCTGCGAGATGGCCAACACTTCAGTTCCCACTGTGCTGCCTCCAGAAGATTATCCAGCAGGAAGGCAGAGAACTAAGTCCACCAAAGGCAAGTCCAATGATTGCAATTGTAGGCACCTCCTCCATCAATGGCAAAGTTCCAAGGCTCCTACAACTACCGCAGGGAATCCATTCAGCCACCTTGAAGCAGACCTGAACCGATTCCAGGCTGTCTCTTGACACTGACTCTTCCCTGTTGAGGCTCTTTAATCGAGCCCCTCTCACTGGCTCGTCTCTCATCGGTATAGTCTCTGCCTGTGCTGGGCATCTGACCTCTGAACATTCTGATCCAATCCCCTGTGAGCAATCTCCTACCATCGTTGAAGTCGTTGTCTCTGTGCCGCTGGAAGAAATTGTTGACTCTAAACCCTCATAGCTTATTCTGATGGTCCCTACCCCTTCGGCTGCTGCAAACCTTGCTTTCCCTACTATGAATGAAACCCTTCCCCATGACTTACCTACTAATCCGTTGCCTAGAATCTATGCAACTGATGCCTCGCATGCTCCTCTGCAGTCCTCCACTGCTGCTCCTCCCTCCTGTCGTGTTTAAGGCCCACAATCTATGAGATCCCTATCTGGCTTCCCCCCCCCCCCCCCCCCCCCCCCAAAAAAAAAAAAAAGACTCCCTTTCTACCCCTCCACCTAACTCTCTGGGCCTCCTACCCCTTGTTCCCTCTCCCATCCGAGCCTTTAATCCTCAGCCTGACCCCCCCCCCCCCCACTCTTCCCCCTCCTTGCAGTCCCTTTTATCCCAAGCAACCCCTACCCCTTTAAACCCTCTCATTTCCTCAGCCCACCCTGCCCTATACATCCCCTCCCCTTCCTGGGCCATCACCTACAGGCCCATCCCAACCACCCCTACCCTTCCCTTGGCCCAGCCTGCCTTCCTCTCTTAGCACAGTCCCTTCACTTTTGTTTGAGCCCAAATCGTAATTTCCTTTAGGATAGGCCAAACTATCCCCCCTACCCCCTTCACTTCTAGGCCTGACCGACCCCTTAAAACCCCTTCCTCCTCCCTTATCCATAGTGGTCCACCCATCTCTTCCAATTTGGAGATCTCAAACCTCCTCAAAAGCATTAGCTGCTACTCTTTCCTTCGTTCTCTTGTGATTTCCCCTGTGGTTGTGAATATAAAGCCCTCTATTTCCTTTGTTCTTCCATCTACTCCTGTTGTTTGTTACATCAGCACATCTATTTAGTGAAGCAGGACTGGAAGACCATGTCCTCAAGAGATGGAGGTATGGCATATGTCAATCAACAGAACCAACCAATAGACCAGTAGATCCTACTACATACACATTGGCAGACATGTACAGGGATCTCCACATTTTTATGTACCCAACTTGCTGTCAACATAATCATTACAGGCTTGATTCATTTTACTTTAACGAGCAAGAGAGAGAGAGAGAGAGAACTATATACAAATGGAATTACCTTGATGTTGAGCATCTGGCGAAGCTTTCTTCGGACGCAGCAAGTATAGCAGCAGCATGACAGTAACAATGAATATGCCATAAGCGCACTACAGGCGTCCGCTGAAGCTGGTGATCAACAAAACCAGGTATTTCTAAGAAACAAAATCCAATTACATATTCCTTTTTTTTTTTCTCACTAAAAATTGAAGCTGACAAAATCCCATTGTACCTTAGATAATGATATTGCAACTGTGATAAAGTAAATTTATTTCAACCAGAATTTACAGAAGCAAGAATACATAACAAGAAATTCAAGACCAAAGACCATAACATCACGGAATTCTACTAATGAGAATGACCAAATCGCTCCTTCAACATTATCATCATAATTGGATCAAATGGCCAAAAGATAATTAGGGTACTTTTTTCCCCACCTTGGCTCCTTGGATCAAGCATTCCTTAGGACCAGCTAAACCAAATGATCAATGCTATGACAGAGATCCTTATAACCTTTGGCAGGAATCAGTATATGGTATCTGGGAGAATGATCTCTTTGACAGTTAAATATTAGAAGGGCCTCATGCTCACGGCTAGTATGGATCCACAAACTCGGATAGGTAAAGGGAGATGATACGCCCCTTATTACTCAGGTGTACAAATGTAGAAATAAGCAGGGGAAGACAGCAGTAGCAACAGCTGGTATAGGGGAGAATACAGCAACACTAGCAGCTGGTGCAGAGGAGAACAATACAGCAACACTCGCAACCAGTGGGAGGGAGAGGACAAATGGCAATCCCTTAGTGGACAGCAACCACCATTCTGCTATGGGCAGAGGGGCAGAAATGACAGTCCAGGTGGCGGAAGAACATTGGGTAGGAGAGTTGAGTCTGTTAGAGTTTGTTACGCAGGCTGGAGGGGGGGATATATAAGGATAGAGAGAGAAGGATGTGAGGGGGAGGAACAGGAGAACAGCAAGCTGATCTTGCGGGGAGAGGGAGCCTCTCAGGCACAGGGAATGGTCTTGTGTGGTATTTATTTACAGTTGAGTTCTGTTTATTTTATTATTCCAAGAACTGAGTATCATTGAAGAGAATGTGAGTTGTATCAGTTCTCGTATGATAGTCATAGTGATGCAATGAAATGAAAGCCAACTCTCGGCTATTTCATTGTTCTTATTCTGTAATCCTGAGTAATCTCTGTTTCTATTTACTGATTTGGGGAAAGACAAGTTCAGTTCTCAGAGGGTCTAACAATCTGGTATCAGAGCGCGTTGATTCGGGGAATGGTAAGAAGTAGAATGGAGTCCAGAGTCGAAATTTTAGAAGATAGTGTGAAAGATCTGCAATCCCAACTGGTGTTGATCGATTCTAAAATAGACAAGGTAGAACAGAGTCAAGTGACGTTCATGAATGAGCTCAAGACATACCTGGTAAAAGGCAAAACCATTGAAACCGATATTCCATCACCTGAGATCACTTTGGGGAAGCGGGATGAAACAATACACACATCCGTGAGAGACGACTCGCAGAGTGCCAACATGCAAGAGATGCAACGTGCTACAACCTCGCGAGGACGCCGCAATTTCTTTCCGAGATATTTTGAATTACCCATCTTCAATGGCGAAGATCCGAATGGATGGATTGCTAGAGCAGAGAGGTATTTTGGGTTGCAAGGGCTCAATGATATAGAGAAGCTACAGGCAGCGTTAATCTGCTTCAAAGGACCTACAATCGGATGGGTACAGTTTCGAGAATTACAAAATCCTTTCCATACATGGGATGAATTGAAGCAGGAGTTGCGAAAGCGATTCGGTTCAACACAAGCGAGGACACCACAAGAAGCGATCATGGAATTACGGCAGGGAAACACCGTCATCGAATATCATAGTCAGTTTGAAACCCTCGCCGCCGCTGCCGGCACCAAGGAAGAAGAATGGCTACAAGGAGCGTTCTTATCAAGGCTGGGAGATGAAATTAGGGCTGAGTTGCGCCTATTCCAACCCAAGAACTTGGCCCAAGCTATGGATATGGCCCAATCCATCGAGGCCAAAAATAATACCCTTCGTGGGCCTAAAAAATACCCAATAGCACAGCCCATTAGTGGTTGGGGGCAAACTGCGGCCCAACAAACTGTTTCTTTGAACCGATCGAATCCTGTAGAACTGCAGCCAAATCAATCTGGTCCAGGGACTCAACCAAATACCGGTTCAACCCTGGTTAATCGACCCAATGTAGGGCAGACCAACTCTAGTCTTGCATCATCTTCAAAGGGGGGTGTTTCGACAACCACGTCCGGCGGCAGAAGTAGCAGCGGCAATGGAAGGCTGAAATGGTTGACACCAGAGGAAATGAAGACCAAGATGGATAAGGGCTTATGCTTCCGGTGCAATGGTCCCTATTCTCGTGGTCACCAATGCCCTTTGAAGCAATTGAGAGTCATGCTTCTCCACGAAGAAGAAACACAAGGAGAAACAGAGGTGTCAACCGAAGCATCAATCGAAATCGAAGAAGGACCTCCCAACCCATTTACGGAAACTGAGCTATCATACAGCTCTTTAGCAGGGCTTGATTCACCTCATACGCTAAAGCTAAGAGGCTCGTTGAAGGGGTTCTTGTGGTGTTGCTGGTCGACTACGGCGCAACACATAATTTCATTTCGTAGAAAATGGTACAGAAGATTGGGTTGAAAGTCGAGGGAAAGAAACAATTTCAAGTTACACTAGGCGACAGTAAGAATGTACAAGGGCAGGGAGTATGCCGCGATGTTGCCATCTTCATCGGAGACGTGAAGTTTGTACAGGAATTGTTACCGTTCGAGCTTGGCGGAGTTGACGTAATTTTAGGGGTGGAATGGCTTTCATCCTTGGGTGACATCCAGAGTAACTGGAAACTTCAAACTCTGCAATTCAAATGGAAGGATAAGCAGGTGAAATTGAGAGGAGACGCTGCATTACTCAGGTTAGAAACTTCTCTACAACAATTCTGGAAAATTGCACAACAAGAAGGAAATGGAATTTGGCTGAAACCTATGCAGGCAGATGCTACAGAGGAGGTTAGTCTCAATAACAGGGTATGTGCATTACTGGAAGATTTCCAATCCTTATTTGCAGAACCCAGTGAATTACCTCCAAGGAGACAGTACGACCATTCGATACGCTTGGTCAATGGCAGTAATCCACCAAATCTCAGGCCCTACCGTTATCCTCATTCGCAGAAAAATGAGGTGGAGAGGTTAGTCAGCGAAATGTTAATTGTTGGACTAATTCATCCGAGTGTGAGCCCATATTCAAGCCCGGTGTTGTTGGTGCGAAAGAAGGATGGAGGGTGGAGATTCTGTGTTGATTACCGAGCACTTAACAAGCTAACAATACCCGACAAATTTCCCATCCCGGTGATAGATGAGCTGCTTGATGAGTTGGGGGGCACAAAGGTGTTCAGCAAGCTTGATCTCAAATCTAGCTACCACCAAATCAGAGTTGCTGAAAATGATGAAGAGAAGACTGCATTCCGCACACATGATGGACATTACGAGTTCCTTGTAATGCCCTTTGGGCTTTCGAATGCACCGGCAACGTTCCAAGCACTAATGAACGAGGTATTTCAAGAACACCTACGTAAATTTGTGCTAGTATTTTTTTTGATAATATTCTAGTCTATAGCAGCACCATGGAAGACCATCTGGATCACTTACGGCGTGTTTTATACATTCTATCACAAAATCACTTGGTAGTGAATCGAAAGAAATGCTCGTTTGCGGTGACCACATTGGATTACTTGGGGCACATAATTTCTGCAGAGGGAGTTTCAGCAAATCCGCAAAAGATCCGTTGTATGGTTGAGTGGCCATTACCAAGGAATGTCCGAGCACTTAGTGGATTCCTTGGCCTCACGGGGTACTACCAGCGATTCGTTCAGGATTATGGAAAAATAGCCACACCTCTCACAAAGCTGCTAAAAAAAGATACTTTCCAGTTTCCAATGGGATGATTCAGCCACGACAACCTTTGAAGCATTGAAGTCGGCGATGACATCCGTACCTGTACTTGCTATGCTTGACTTTTCGAAAGAGTTTTTGGTAGAAACGGACGCATCAGGAGTAGGGCTAGGGGCTGTCCTCATGCAAGAAGGGCATCCCATAGCCTATTGGAGTAAAGCCTTATCTCCACGAGCCCGAGCTAAATCAGTCTATGAGAAGGAGTTAATGGCAGTAGTGTTAGCAATTCAAAAATGGCGCCATTACCTTTTGGGAAGACACTTCAAGGTTTGCACGGACCAAAGGAGCTTAAGGTATTTATTGGACCAAAAATTAGTGGCCGAAGATCAGCAAAAATGGATTATGAAGTTGTTGGGGTTTGACTTCGAAATCCTCTACAAACCGGGATGTGAAAACAAGGCTGCAGATGGATTATCCCAACAAATGGATGGCACAATCCAACTTTCTAGTTTATCAACAGCAATATGGGAAGGAGGAGAAGAATTTAAAGCTGAGCTTCAGACATCTGAACGCTATAGAAAAGTAATGCAATCATTAGTTAGTGGTTCTACTGAATTTTCAGATTACAAGTTGAAGAATGGAACTCTTTTCTTTAAAGGGTGATTGGTCATCCCCGAAAGTTCCAAGTTAGTTCCTAAATTGCTAGCTATTCCACTCCACCCAGGGGCTCCGGAATCGCACCCAAGACCCAGCAGAAATGGGTTGGAGAAGAGGGTTGTAAAGACTTCATGGCGAGTTGTCACATGTCAACGGAGCAAACATCAAGCCAAAGCCAGCAGGGCTGCTACAGCCTCTGCCCATACTGGACCAAGTATGGGCGGATATCAGTTTAGATTTCATCGGTGGATTGCCTAAAAGCCACAGGGGAGACACCATATTGGTGGTGGTGGACAGACTTTCGAAATACAGACACTTCATTGCACTCACACACCCGTCTTCAGCAAGAGATGTGGCTGTAACCTTCAGCAGGGAGATAGTACGACTCCATGGATTTCCAAGGTCAATTGTATCTGATCGGGACAAGGTCTTCATGAGTAATTTTTGGAAGGAGTTGTTCAAATTAGCTGGAACCAACCTGAAGTTCAACAGTGCTTATCACCCCCAAACAGATGGCCAAATGGAAGTGGTGAATCGAGGCCTTGAGATATATCTCTGCTGTTTTTGTGCGGGACAGCCGAAAAACTGGACCACTTGGCTCTCTTGGGCTGAATATTGGTACAATACTACTTACCATTCAGCCACAAAGCTGACACCTTTCCAAACGGTCTATGGTCGTAAGCCTCCACCCTTGCTCAAGTGGGAAGGGAACTACTCCAAGGTGGCTGAAGTTGATATCTACTTACGTGAACGGGATCAAATCCTAGATGAGCTGAAGAACAACTTGAGAGTGGCTCAAGACCGTATGCGATCTTCTTCAAATCAACACCGGAGAGAGGTTACTTACCAAGTAGGAGAGGAAGTTTTCCTCAAACTCCAACCATACCGATTCAAGAAGTTAGCCAAACGTCCCAATGAGAAGCTCAGCTACAAGTACTACAGTCCATATCCTATTGAAGCACAAATTGGTCCGGTTGCCTACAAGCTTACACTCCCACCTGACTCCAAGGTACATCCGGTCTTTCATGTGTCACAATTAAAGAAGGTAGTCGGTCTCAACATCACAACTCAGCCCCTGCCATCATGTTTAGCCGAAGATGGGGAACTCCAACTTAATCCTGAGGCACTCCTAGACATCCGCTACTCAACTCGAGGGTCATTGGAGGTGCTGATTCAATGGCAGCATCTGCCGAGCTGTGAGAACTCCTGGGAAGACTTTTTGAGTTACACAACCAATTTCCTGAATTTCACCTTGAGGACAAGGTGAAACTGAAGGGAGGGAGTGTTGATACACCCCTTATTACTCAGGTGTAAAAACGCAGAAATAAGCAGGGGAAGACAGCAGTAGCAACAGCTGGTACAGGGGAGAATACAGCAACACTAGCAGCTGGTGCAGAGGAGAACAATACAGAAACACTCGCAACCAGTGGGAGGGAGAGGACAAATGGCAATCCCTTAGTGGACAGCAACCACCATTCTGCTATGGGCAGAGGGGCAGAAATGACAGTCCAGGTGGCGGAAGAACATTGGGTAGGAGAGTTGAGTCTGTTAGAGTTTGTTACGCAGGCTGGAGGGGGGGATATATAAGGATAGAGAGAGAAGGATGTGAGGGGGAGGAACAGGAGAACAGCAAGCTGAGCTTGCGGGGAGAGGGAGCCTCTCAGGCACAGGGAATGGTCTTGTGTGGTATTTATTTACAGTTGAGTTCTGTTTATTTTATTATTCCAAGAACTGAGTATCATTGAAGAGAATGTGAGTTGTATCAGTTCTCGTATGATAGTCATAGTGATGCAATGAAATGAAAGCCAACTCTCGGCTATTTTATTGTTCTTATTCTGTAATCCTGAGTAATCTCTGTTTCTATTTACTGATTTGGGGAAAGACAAGTTCAGCTCTCAGAGGGTCCTAACAGGAGACATCATACTGTAGTAACCATACACAATTTCCAGGTAAATGGATTTAAAATTAGATGCATTCAGTTTTGGCATCATAATACAAAAACATTTGGAAACAAAAATACGCCATTGGGAATGGCATACTAGAACTCTATCTGCAGAGTTACAACAGCATGGGCATCAAATAAAAGACCCTTTTTGTCCATGCATGTGCACTTCGGACATTCCAACACAGATTCCAACAGATAGACCCTTAATAAATAAATATCATTCATTTGTGTCCTCTATCCCCAGATATTACTGTAGTTAGGACAATCCAACAAATCCTTCAATGCCTATCTTCACATCATGTCTAACACAAGACTTCAGATAGAGGTCACAGGATAGAGGTCACAGAACAGAGGCAGAACACTATTTCCCAACATTGCCAAGGAGTGCGATATACTTTGTAGATCAGCATTTCCAAATTTAAATTGTCAACATCGTAACAAAAAAACTTCACAGAAGACAAAATCTGGAGGATGAAAATAGATTCTTGCAGGAAGGTATTCACAAATTCAAGAGCTGCATAATATATTTTAGCAATCAAATCAAACATAATTGCAGACAGGAAATCAATGGAAAATAAAAGATCAAATTATATAGAAAACCATCTACATTAACTCACACATATGCCTGTTAGTGGCCACTGTAGCAATCTTGGCAAAGGTAACACAAGGGCAGAAGCATGTCTTCAGACCTGCAATATGATTAAGACAGAATCACTTTGTGCAAAAATGATTGCAGATTCTAAGCTCAATGGTGAGAGCATATTTCCTCCAAGATAAGAACAAAACAATTTCTGAATAGCAGAAATCACTTGAATCAAAATTTTCATTAGAGACCAAGGCTTTTTCCCTTTGACCCAAAATGGGCTCAATCTGCTTTAACTCAAAATAGATTAAAATCCAATGTGACATGTCACTCAGAAAAAAAAAAATTTATTGCCAAGAATATCATCAGGAAAATGAATCTATGATTATACATGACGAGTCAAAACTGCCACTGGTTAAGCACGTTAAAGGTGAAAGTGTATAAATACTATAACATGAGTCCACGCAGAACAACACATTCCATGTCCAGTAATTTTTTTTTTTTTTTTTTTTTTCCTTTTTTTTGTTGGGGGGGCGGGCGGGGGCAGGTAGGGGTTTGGGGGGTGAAGAGACCAAAATATTTCATGCTCATAAATAAGAAACTACGACAGCAATTGTGGCCCTTAATGACTGGGGATGTGCATGGTTTATCCAGGGTTAGAAGTTTTTTGATTAATCTCACAGTACTAAGTCTAAGACCATGCGTGACTTCACATACCAGTTGGGCCCCTTCCCCCAATAGTTTTGAGAGATTGGTTAATACCTCAATATAATAATAAACCTATGAGATGATAGAATACCACAACTAAAGTAAACTTCCAAAAACATGAGATTGCCTTCCCTGCCTCCCCATGGTTTACTGTGGGCATGATAAGTGGCATGCTAGAAGTGCCTCCTTCCAATACACAAATAATTCTGCTTGGGAATTGGAATTTCTTTGAATAAAATGACAAATCAACCTTGTTCCAACTAAAAGTGGTGGGCAATATGGATCCTTACTCTTGAGTCAGCTCTATTCAAGGTCATACATGATCCAAGACCTAAGCTATGCATGTCTTTCCTTTTGGTCTATTCAAGGTTCGTTTAGCTCCATCAAATCTCTCCTTCATATTGGAGCGTCTAAGGCCTCTGTTGAACATGACTGCCATTTCAAATGATTTTCTCAAAGCTTATCATATCAAAGGTACTCCCAACTCAGCTCTAATTTGATCATTCCTTACTTTACCCTTCCTAGTTTCGTGTTTTGCGTCACATCCCTCTCAAGTCTCAACCTCCTCATCCCAGCTATTATATGATGTTTCTTAATTGCCCAACATTCTCTGCCATATCATCATAGAAAGTAGTATGTTTATCCTATAGAATTGCCCTTTAGGTTTTAAAATAATACTTCAACTACACAAAACTATGGATGCATCTCTACTTTAAACATCCTAATTTAATTCTCTGCAAAATGTCATCCTCTGTATCACCTTCTCTGTAGACGCTTGAGCACAAGTACCTTATGTGGAATCTCCCTCTCATCAATTTTCACACCATTATCTATCATAGGGTAATGATGGTTACACATCATATACCCCATTTCCTTTGTACAAAAACCTTTCAGTCAGGGGCCCTTTTACCTTGGAAAAAAAATGCAAATTTGACTGAGCCATAATATCAGTTAAACAATCTATCAGGTAGCCTGGTCTTGACTCTTACCTGTAGTAAACCATCAATATGTGCAGCGCATTGCACTTTAAATTTTTCTATCACGATCTAAGTGAACTAGTTATTAAACAGAAAACGGGTACAAAATCAAGTGCATGGCATCTGGTCAAAGATATGCAATTTACATTTATAATAACACGAACACAGGAGAACTATGGGGTAAGGGTAAAGGAGCATACACAAAGACGGCTCTGAACAACAGCCTAATAAATCAGAATGCCACTCCTCACGTTGGCGGGTTCCTCTATTTGACAGCAGATCACGCCCTGATGAAACTGAAGAAGTATTTCTGAAAAAAAAAAATATCGTTGTATCACGAACAAACTACATAAAAAAGAAGTATAGATATCATTATATACAAAAAAATATAGAGAAAGTGAGGCAACACAAATTATTAGAAAAAGTAAGATATAAAGGATATTGTCGAGTTTTAGAGCAATAACTAGTGCATTCAAATTTGTATCAGGAGAAAAGGCAATAGATAAATAAGACATAAGAAATTAATTGTGACCATGGAAACCAAAGAGCAAGGAAAAGTTCAAGCTACCAGAACTTTCCACCACATAGATGTTTATCTGATGCAAATCCAAATGCAAATACCAAGCAACGAAGCAACCTTCTCTAAATTCATTTTTCTTTTTTTGGATGAATGAGAAAATTCATTAACCAAGGAGGGGGGAAAAGGAGGGGAGTGAGAGAATACAAAAGAATACCAAGCCAAAGCCTAACAGAAACTAAACAAAGCAAACAAAATACAATGGAGGAGCACAGGCAACCAAGAAAAAAGGTCCTAAGTTTTTCTATTCTTCTTTTTCTTTTCCTTCCTAGAAGGCAGAAAATCGACAATAAAATCTTCTCCGAAGCGATGGCAACCTCTAGTGGAGCGGCTACTGCTTCTACAGCTACAAAGGGGAAGAAAAGGGGTCTTTGAATCTGAAGAATCTCCAGGCACAGGATAACAGGGGACTGTATGGGAAGTCCTATCGCCCAGAGAGGGGGTTTTGAGCTCACAAACAGAGGGGGAGGCAACATAAGGCGGGAAGGGGAAGAGAAGATGAGGGGCTGGGCTCAAGGACGAAGTAGCAAGGGGGTGGGCAAATAGTGGGGAGTAAGGAAGAGGAGATGGGGGAATTGGGCCGGGGAGTAAGAGCAGGGAGATGGGCCAGGGGGGTTAAGGACAGGGTGAAGGGAGTGGGTCATAGGCCCAAGAGGGGAAGGAAAAGAAGAGGGAGTCGCCAAGGGTCCAGAAACCACCAGGGGGACGGGTAAAATTGGAACTCGGATTACTAGAAGGGGGAGAAGAGAGAAGGGGAGCGAGGGGGCAGACGCCTAACATGATACCGGGAAAGAGAAACAGAAGGTTGCAGGCAAACAAAAGGGGAAGGAGGAGCAAGGTCGAGGGCTGAATCAAGGGGAGAGTTAGAAGAAAAGGCCAAGAGAGGAATAATGGAGACATGCAAGGCAGAGTCAGTAGGCAATTTCGCCTGCAGGAGCAAATCGGGGGAGATGGCAGGGTCGGTTGGGATTACATGGATGACAGAGAAGAAGGCTGCACCAAGCGGGTCAGAAAGCAAAGCCGGGGCAGTGTTGGAAGGGGATAGGTCAGTGGATGGGGGATTCGGCTGGTCACTCACAATCACCAGGCAGAGGGGCTGGGGGGAGGGGCCGCCGTTGGCGGTAGGAAATAGAGACCACCAAGGCAGAGGGATTAGTTACAGGCAAGGTGGGATATCTCGCAAGATATCTCACTATTTGAGGATAGCGAGACGAGATGAGAGGCGAGAGTGGAGAGATGGGAGATCTCGGTGAGATCTCGCCAAAGGTGGTTGGACCACCTCTTTAGGGGGTTTTAAAACCCCATGTCTTGCTCGAGAGAGGAATATCTCGTCTCTCTCTCTCTCTCTCCTCTCTCTCACTGCAAGTGCATTTTTTGCCGGAATTTGTTGGGGATTCAACTTCTAAACATCATCAACACATCTACAACAACAGATTCAAGCCTATTTCTAGTGATCTTCAACAAAGGTAAGATTTTTCCCCAAATTTGAATTTTTTTCAAATAGAATGTTCTACAATGGGTGTGTGAGTGTAGTATAAATATATGTTGATGATCAAGCTTTGATCTACACTTTCATGGAAAAAATTTTAATTTTCTGCTATTAATTTTTTTTTCGTATTTAAAAAATATATTATCTAATAAATTAAGATTATAAATTATAAATAAATACTTATGATATGAATGTGATTATCACTTATGTTAAACTACATTGAGAGGGCTACAATCCCATGTATTCATATTTTGATTATCATGCTTGCTGTATTTATTTTTATTTTTGTATTTAAATAATTAAATAAAATAATTATGAAAAATAATATTTTATTACAAATTATCTTTTTTTTTAAATGATGCTTATATTATGTAGTTTATTTTAAAAATACAAACATGTCTGTTTGAGCATTGTATATATGTTATCTTAGAACAAGTGTGTGTTTTGTTGTTTTATAAATTGTTTTTACATAAAATAATTATAAAAAATTATCTTTTTTTTTTTAAATGATGCTCTTATTATGTAGTTTATTTTAAAAATACAAACATGTTTACTTGAGCATTGTATATATGTTATCTTAGAACAAAGTGTGTGTTTTGTTGTTTTATAAATTGTTTTTACATATTTTTATTTATCTAAAAATTATTCTAATGATTATTTGGGAACATTCATGTATGTATTTCATTGTTGTACACTTGTATCTTAACGGTCCTAACTTCAAAAAAGCTGGTGAAATGTTGATGAAGAAGAAGAGCAGTAGGATCCACCTCTTTTGGACATGTGTAGCACATTCAATTGATCTTATGTTAAAGGACTTGGGGAAAAGAAAGTCAATCAATGTTGTGGTTGACAGGGCTAGAAGGGTAAGTAATTCTATTTATAACCATGGTTATGTGCAAAAGATGGTGAGGAACCATTGTAAGGGTGATCTAGTAAGACCTGGATTGACTAGATTCGCCACCAACTATGTAGCTCTGAAAAGCTTCCAAAAGAAAGTGGTGGGTCTACGGCACATGTTTGCAAGTGAGGAGTGGTTTAATTGGCATGGATCTAGCCATCCTGATGCAGTACTAGTCCAACAAACCATTGCTAACGATTCCTTTTGGAGGCAGCTGAATAGGACATTGGGCATTATTGAGCTTATTGTGTTTGTTTTAAGGATGGTGGATTCGGAGAAGAAGCCCACAATGCCCCACATATATGCTGCCCTCCAGCAAATGAAAGAGTTGGTTAGAGCTGCTGCCCCTAGCTCCTTCAAATCCTACGAGAGGATCATCGATAATAGATGGGAGACGCACTTGATGCATCTTTTGCACTTGGCTGGTGAGTCACTTTTAAGTCTTTAAGTTTTTGTTGTATACTATAATTTACATTCTTAATTTGTTATAAGTTATAACTTATAATTTATAATTTATAAACAAGTAAACAACCAAATCAGTAACCAAATTTTTATTTCCACAATGCAAGCTTACTACCTCAACCCAAAGTACCATTACAAGAATGATCTGGGGCTTAATGTAAGGTTAATGAATGCGGTGCAAGACGAGGTGGAGAAGCTTGTGTCAAATCTTATCATGTAGGGGACAATTAATGGAGAGGTGAGAACTTATTCAATTGTTTCTTCAACTTCTTACATTAGTGCATTAAGCATATACATAATACAATGATTGAAGAATTGGTGTACAGATCAGGGAGTTCAGGGATGCCTCAGGGAGTTTTGAAAAGCCTTCAACAGTTGCAACTAGGGGGAAAAATGATCCTGGTAAATAGTCCATTACTATAAGTCATTAAGTCTATAACTCTGTAAATGATAATTGATAAGTTATATAAATATTAAGATTTACTTGCCTAATGCATTCTTATTTATGGTTATGCAGCTAACTGGTGGGTGCTATATGGAACTAGTGCGCCAAATCTTAGGGACATAGCAATTAAAGTACTCTCACAGACTTGCCCATCCTCTGGTTGCGAGAGGAACTGGAGCACCTTCTCGCTCATCCATAGTAAGGTACAATACAGATTGGGGAGTAAGAGGCTCGAGGACTTAGTGTATGTGCATTACAACATGAGATTGAGAGTAGGGCACATACAAGATGATATAGATGACGAAAATCGTGAACGGATTGAGTTGACTGATATATTCCACGAGCCCCCCGCAGAAGATGAGGAAGATGATGTCATATATCAGTGGGTTAGGGATCGAGGTGGCCCAGTGCTGGATGGGCCAGGAGGGCAGCTGCTATGGGCCCAGATGTTGTGGCTGAGCACGCGTCTTCTGATGAGGGTTAGGCTACTGTAGCAGCATCAGAAGGACCAACTGTACCATTTGTAGAGCCACCTAGTCGACTTGAAACAACTGCGGTGACATCTAGTAGTGGGATTCAGATGATGCTAATGATACCAGAGGGCCAAGTGGCCCAAGTCAGCCATCGAGTCATGGAGGCAGTCAGGCTGGTGGTGTTGCTGGTGGAAGTCAGCGTCAACAAAGGGAGTCACCTCCACCAGGTCCGAGTCATCCAACACATGCGAGCCACAGTTTTTTATCTCTTGGACTTATGCTAGGAGTAGGAAGAGCAGATCAAACCAGCGGCAAACGAATGATGATGCGAGCATGCATGATCTTGAATTGAACATGAGAAGCATAAGCCTAGATCATGGTCATAGTGATTCACAACAGCAAAGTTTGGACAATTGGCAGACATCGGGGTACCTATACGGGGATCAAAGCACCGGGTCAGATTACACTAGGTATTTTTCTTATGGAGATCATACTATTCCTCAAGACCCTACACCTGGAGAGTACACATATGGGAGTGAAGGTGGGTTGTTAACTGAGTGGTTTAGAAACCCCTACCCACGTACTCAACAGCAATATGAACAACAACAACAAGAATGGCACTTTCACCCACCCACCCACAATTGACGGTTATCCCAGAGTGCTATTCCTCCAGTATTCTGACATAGAGACATATCAATTCCATATAAACCAATATGTGACATACTACAGTGATGGGTTGACTTGGGAGTCATATGTGGCCACCGTTTAGAATCAGTTGATGCAGAATGTTGAGTGATACTCTTATAGTCTTATTGTCTTGTAGTCTTGTAAGTTGTAACTTTGTAAGTTGTAAATTGTAATCTTGTTACTCTTGTACTCTTGTCAGTCTTGTGACTTGTGAGTTGTGATTGTGAACTTATGGATTATGATTTATGACTTATTATAAGTCTAAAACTTCTTATGGTTGTAAAGTTTTGAAGACATTTAAGTTCTTTGATAGTTTGATCACTCGAATACTTGATGTGTAATGTTAATGTATTTGATACTTGATAGTTGATAGTTGATAACTTGAATTCCTTGATATCTTTACATTACATGTTGTCTAACCTTGCATTTCACAGAATTTTGATTCTACACATAAGGTTGACTTAGAAGACATACTTAGGGTTATCTTCTCACAAATCTAAGGCCACCAATGTGTTCAAAAGGCCTTAAATAGGCTAAATACCAAGTTTCAGCCCAACCGGGACCCTAAAACCCACCGAGATGGGCCACAGAGATCTCGCTTTTTTTGAGTGGCGAGATCTTGCTCAAGAGCGAGATCTCCCACCATGGTTACAAGATGGCTAACTAGAGGGCAGAGAGAGGGTGCCAGAGCAGGAGAAGGAGAGGAGCAATCAAGGTGACCGAATACAGAACAAAAAAATGCAGGGGGGAAATATTTTCAAAAATAAGGGGTTGAAGGAATCCAGGGCTGGTTTCTTCTCAAACAAGAACAGAGGCTGGAAGAGGAGAAGAGGCGGAAGACCTCCACGTAGATTTGGGCAAAAGTTAACCGATCTTGGTTAAAGGTGGTTGCATCCATCTAGAGGGGCTTTCGAATGAGGGAGGCTATGCGGTAGAGACAGTTAGTGTTCCAAAAGTGCAAAGGAAGACCGAGGAGAGTAACCTAGAGTGGGATGGCTCGCAAAATCTTTTTCTCTAACTTCATGTCCGGAGTCCATTACCGGAGATAGACCCTCTTGTTGCCAACTTGCCCGGCAGCATCTTCCATGGCGCGGATCTTAGCTTCTTTATTAGAAAATTGAAAGACGAAGACCCCATTTTTCAGCAAATGGGAATGGAGAGAACTTGAGGCATTCCACTGCTTTAAGAGAGAATCCTGGACAACTTTGAAGGGAGGGTACAGACCAATGAAATTTCCAACTAGGCATGACTTCCACTTAGCAATGCCAAAAGCTAGAGAAGAGTTGGAAAGAGGGAAAACAAGGTGGAGCCATCGATGAAGGCTCAATGAAATGCAATGATAGGTAGGGGTTTGAGAGTGAGCAGGAAGGGGAGAAGAGGGAGGATTGCAGGGGGAGAGGGATTTTCCGGGGGCAGAGAAGGAGGGGGGATGGGTCAGTCATGCCTCCAGATTCCTCAAGTTCTCCAAATACCCACTGGTCTAAATTCTTAATGTACAACACCATTAAATATTTGGTTGTGCTAGTCTCAGAATCACCATCAGACACAGAAGTCCGAACCTGAACATTCCTCATGGGATTGGTCACTTCAGCAAATCTGTAAATAAGGGTGTGTTAAACCGCCAGACCATGTGTTTGACAAAGACTCTAAGTTGAACATTTTCATTTAATGTATCTAAATAACTTCACTTTTATAATATAATATACACATTGTATGCCAAATGACCCAAAATAAAGAAAAACAAAATGGTATTTATAGGTTATATATTAGACAGACAGTCAAATAAACTTCTAGCTATGTTATCATCTAAAATATTGCTGAGCAAATATGGCATCATTTTAATTTGGATTAACAGTTTATTTATTCTGCTATGGTATAATTAGTAATGTCAATTGGAATAGCTAACAATGCTCATGTTTGATAAGATATGGCCACAGTCATTGAGAGCTTAGACACAAATCAACAATTTGTGAAGCCAATAACATCTAGGCAATTACGTGGATTTGTTTCTCGCCAAGACAAGCGATATAATAACTATCTAAGTGCAAAAACTATGACAGAATGGCAACCCATTCCCTGGGTCCCAGACCTTTGTGCCAGGCATGTAGCAAAGTGCACCCCTGCACCACCACTTTTTAATCTCTACCCATGTGCTCAGATAGATGTAGTCCTCCACCAACTACATGGTAATTTACTAGTGGGACTGCCAGGTCTTCCACATATTATACATCAGAAGCCAGTGTTTATTTGACACTGCCACAAATCCTTGTACATGATAACATTGACCTTTTTAAATCACACAATGTCGATAATATTCCCAACATCAATTACAATAACAGAAGGAAACTGAACATCATAATTACTATCAGAACGCCAAAATCCACAAGTAATTTTTTTACGAAAGAAAATTATATTAAGCATACTCAAAGAAGGAGAAACGGAAAATGCTTTGCTATGTCTTAGCCTAAACACGTCTACCAGAAGATAGAAATGCCATGCAAGAATATTCCAGGAACTAAAATCATATATGAGGTTTTCAGCTTTCAATAGCATGCTTCCCCTTGACAAAATAAAACCATACCTTGAGGTCATTTGGGTATCACTTCCTTTGTAATAGGTTTCTTCAAAGGAATGTCCTTTACCATCATTGGAATCTGAATAATTTGCCTCCACCTTTGAACTTTTGACTGGTGAATCTTTCCCTGGCACAAAAACTTCAGCAGTTTGCGTAACTTCAATCAAATGTTGAATCACTTCACATTGTTTAACATCCATGTCTGCTTGTGATCGCTGTAATTCTAATTGGAGCTTCTCTTTCTCTTTCTGGAGTGCTTCATTGAAACGCAAGTTTGGATATGAACAAGACAGAGTCTTCTTCAGCACCTTGGTGTCACCTTCCTGTCTTAGGATCGCATCCTGCATTTTCCTCTCATCTTCATCTAGAGTGTATTCACGCTGATCCCTTTCAATAACTTCCAGTCTTTCCTGAAAATTGGAGAATAGATAAACAGAAATCAGAAACACATACAAGATTGTGTTAGTAACCAAGATGGATGCGAAAAAAGCTAATAAATCATCAAAGATTGAATGACTACACTTACGAGGAGACTAGATCTGCCATGCTTTGGCACCTTGCAGAGAAAACTAACCGTAAGTCTTTATCTAATCCAGAAGGGGAAAGAATTTTATCCTTGAATCAGCAATTCATCCATCTTTATTTTGTGCCCTAGTATGGGCCGTATTCACCCTAGATCTTTATTATCCAAAGGGTTCAGGACAGTAGAATTTTTTTTAAGAGCAGACAGTGTCAATAAGTTCACACAGCTAGAAACCATAGCAATTGGGGGGAAAAGGAATTCAAGGCTGTCACATTCATTGTTTCTCAGACGATCTTTTATCAAAGCTACCATACTACTCAAGGCTAACCCATTAAATCTTTTGCAGACGATCTTTTAGCATACTTACCATACTCACTCTCCCCTCCCAACCCCCCAATGTCTCTGTTTCCTTTTTTTACCCCTTTTTGCAGGTTTGGGGGGCAGAGTGGGGGTGATCATCATACTTGAATGTCCTTTTCCCCCACTCTCTTCGCACTTCCTCCTCCTTTGAAGACTGGCCTCAATGCCCTTAAGAAAGAAAATAAAAAGGAATGACCACCATCATAATGATTTGATCTTTAATAAGGTATCTTTTGAAACGACTGATTCTCAGTAGCTGTCCAGCAAACACAAACATGCTTGAAACTGCTAAGAAAAAGTCGAATATTTTCGATGTGATGCACAGAACCGATTCCCAGAACTGATCCCGAGCACTGGTTCCTTGAGCCCATACCTGATATTCGATTTTATTGTCACTTCTAGAGTTGCTCACTGAATATCAACTGCTGATAGTTCGTTCTGAGACAATTATATAGACTTCTATTAGATGTTGAATCATTCTTTGCTATTGGATCATCACTCTTGCCTTTACAGATGGGAAAACAATCAAAGTAAATCTGATGGCTGACACAACATACACCCTTACACACTCCCAAATAACCCTTTCCCCAACAACAAATACTTGACAGCACCTGGATCCATCCAGTAATTGAAGTTGGTTTGGGATATCATATAGTCAGCATTCATATTTCAGTATAGATGGCAAAAAGGAGATCTTAGAAGGCACAGTCCTCCCTTGCTTTATATTTCATCATATTAGTAATTTCACTTTTGAGAACTCACTGGTGTAATAGAAGTTATGCCACTATTCGTGGTTGCCGACCAAGGTTCAAGAAATTAATTTCAGAGGCATCAGAAGCATATAGCATATAAATCACCATCACCATCGTCCTTATGTTCAATCAATTTACAATGGCCAGATTTCACGATGAAAATGTGAAGTTAAATTAAAACTATTAATGAGAAGAAAGCTGCTTATCTGCTCTTGGAGAAGGCAAATCAGAACTTTATGCATTTATACCTTATAATGCAAATGAAACCAGCACTGAGCTGTTCACTAAGGGGGTAAAAAAGAATACCTTAAACCGAGCATTATCCACAAGGGTGATAAGGGGAACAATCCGCAAGTATCGGTCAATCTCGTCCTGAGCCCTCCTGAATTGATATACAATGTTCCATCCCATGGCCAGCAGATATAGATAGCTTCTGTCCTGGCAGCTATTCACCAGAATATATGACCTTCGCAGGGCATCCTCAAGCTGCTCCAATGGCTCACGTGTTTCAGGATACTTCTTCAGCTCCGAGATTCTGAGCTGCTCTAGCAAGTTACCAATCAACTTCAAATGCTGAGCAAACAGTCTGCAGTTCTTCTTGTGCATCCTGGCCGTGCTTGCAGCATGCACAATCATGCCAATCAATTTCACAGCATCCACGCCTGTGAGCTGGGCGACGGTAGCCATCTGCCCGAGTTGATCCCAAGCGGCAGCCATCTTGGGAGAGGAAAACCTACTTAACAGTTACTGACGATCTTAAAGCCAACTTCTTTCCCCGGCAAATCCAACTAATGACCCGAAGAGACGAATCCTATTTCTGGCCGATAGTGTTTCTGCAAGTGAAATATCGTCTAATAATCTCAAACCACAAAAAATACTTTCTACGCTATTCTCAAACAACGAGACGCAATTCATGAATATCTCCACCTCCATTACCTATACGAGCCCAACCATACAACATTTCAGAACTTCAATCTTCCTTCGGTCGTTTTCAGCAACATTACGTTAGAGCAGGTCTTCAGTGAAAAACATCACCGTGAACAAGCAGAATTCATCAAGGACCAAACAGAATGCCACCTGAATCACTAAATTAGAGAATCCAGGCAACCGACATCACAGATATCAGTTGGATCCTTCTCGGAGATCCTAGCAGAAGTGGCATTTCCCTGCTAATTCTTGAACAGTACTGGTCCAGAAGCATCCAGCATTCAAAGTCATCTGCCAAAAAAAATTCAGCAATGAAGCCACCACAATCTCAACATTTGTGGAATAAGCTTCTTCTTCGCTTTCGACATAAAAATGAAAAGGACAACGAAAGAAATAGATTGTCTTCAGCGAGAAGAAAGGATAAATCCAAAAAGGACTATTGAAGAAAAAAAATAATTTACCAAAACTTATCGTTTCATAATTCCATTACAGAAAGAAAAGTTACTAGAACTTAATTTTTATTTTTATTTTGGGGGTGAAACTAAAACTCAAATCGTTCTCTGAAAATCGTTTCATTTGGTTTCAATTTCACCGCTCTCCCGGTCAAACTGCCCAAACTCCAAAGTGCGAGAAAATTCAAAAGAGAAGACAAGAAACAAAGAAAAAGAGAGAGAAGCAACGGTTGAGCTGCGGAAGTAGTTGAAAACCTCAAGAGCATTCAAAGATGGTGAGACAAAAGCAGGACGAAAGATCAGTGGGGGCAAAAATGAATGGATTCGTGAAGATTTCACGTTCCGCAAGACAAACCTTTATCTTCTTTTGACAAGTATTTAATTATCTGTCTTCTTCTTCTTCTTTCGATTTTTTTTATGATCGAAGCGTCAGTCAGAAACAAGGAGGGTCTGAATTTCTGTGACTCGCAGGCATTGCTTTGCGCAAAAGAGCTTCCCCGGAAGAAGAGAGAGAATGTGTTCGCTAGGGTTTCAGGAGAGATTTTGGACGGTTCGTGCAAGCTGGATCGGTCTCTCTCCCTCCCTCTCAGAATCTGAGCTACGTGTAGTTTTTCCTCTGTTTCAGTTTCAGAACTTCTTTTGCTCATGAGTATAAGAACAGACAACCAGTGCCAATACTCAAGACACTCAAAGAGCCAAAGAGGTGGATACAATAAAATTACAAAATAACCCTCGTCTTTCTACTTATCTACGAATTAGCCCCGACCTTCACGGAGGATAATTTCCTCATTCCGCGGCCGTCATGACTGAACGTCGTGAATCATAAGGTTAATTTTGTAATTCCGTGTGTCGAAACCCGCGAGTCCAAATCCAGACATTGCAAACTAAAATCATCGGTTTTCTTTACCGTTAAAGTCAAAACTCAACAGCTTTAAATTACCATTACACCCCACAAGTTACATTCAAATTACGGAGATATATTGCCAATCCATTTTTTATTCGGGGTAGTAAAATATACCAGCCGCAATAAGTCATCAGAGAACTGTGAATCGACCATCGAGGTCAATGTTGCTATTCCAAAAATACCCTTTGAGGTAATTGATTCACTTTTCCATTCGCATTGAATATTCGGCGGATTATTTAGAAGAAAAGACAGCGAATAATGGGGATAGATGAGCGTGGGCCACCACCCCACCCTGGCCAACCCTGCATAGTGTTGAAAAGACAGAAATGCCCATCAAAGCCATGCAACGTTGCAGCATGGTGATTAAAAGTGGTCCCTCATCGTAGGCAGCTAACTTCCACTAAGGAGGCTCTCACTGAATAAGCACCCCTATCTGTCCATAGCCAAACAACGAATTCTGACCACTTCACGGGCCACCCATGTTTTTTTTCTCTCGTAGGAAAGGCCACTTCCAGAGTTCCATCCAAACAAGCCCCTATGAAACAAAGGTTAAAGAAACGATCGAGGTCACCATAAAGAGAAGAGAACGACTGAACGCGAGAGCATCTAACCTGACAACTCAACCCCACTGAGTCTTGCTTTTAGCAGTTACCACTGAGGAAGCACATTCCAGACCCCACCCCTAACCACCGTAACAGAAGTATCTAGATTCTGATGAATCAGACACGTGTATACAATGGGTTGGATTGGGTTATATAGTTTAACTTCTGTAAATATCCAGTACTGTGCTATCAACGGTAGAAATTTCTCAACTTTGATTTCGACTGCTGGCAGAAGAAGCTGCGCATTAAATTTGTAGTTTTCAGGTCTCGCCCGAGATTTTACGTCCCCTCACAGTTCTCTTTCTCAAGGTTTGGAGTCCTTGTACCATACGAATAGGATGAGAGTCCAAAAGTAGGGGTGTCAATTTGTAATCCGAACCGCACCGGCCTGTTATAATCCAAACAGGCCTAAACCGAACCTTAATAGGGTATGTTTGGGCTGAGGGTAGCGGAGCCCGTACCAATCCGAAACCGAACCGCAACCCGTTATAACCCGTTTTATAATTTTACATTGAATAGTATTTGAATCATTATATTACCACTAGGTAGTTGATAAAGACAATTAAAAAAAATTAAGCATGAATTCGAAAATCAAATAGTCATTTTACTATTTAATATCTAGGTTATTGATTTCAATGGAATGGGTGAGATTTTTTTAATGGAAATTGACCAATAACAACTTTACTTTTCATAGAATTTTCGCTTTTGTTGTAGGATGTTCAATTGTTTCTTTTTGTTCTTTTTCTTGTACACCATAAAATGTTAGTCAACCAGAGTCTAAACCGTTAGCCCAAACTGTTAGTTAGCCTGAACCCAAACCACATCAAACCGAAACCGTTAGCAAAAAAATGGGTCGTGTTTGGACTAAGTGTTATTCAACCCAAAACCACTTCAAATCGCACCGTTGACA
Organism: Hakea prostrata; assembly: GCF_041222555.1. Lineage (NCBI taxonomy): Eukaryota > Viridiplantae > Streptophyta > Magnoliopsida > Proteales > Proteaceae > Hakea > Hakea prostrata. Next base: position 14,834,976 of record NC_142604.1, read on the forward strand.
CCCCTACCCGAAAATATGAGATTAGGAGTTCAAACAATGATCAAGAGCAAAGCCTTGCCTTTACCCTGATGCATTGTTGCACATATAAAATAGAAAAACCCCCACGGATAAAAAGGGTTATTAATTATTAAAAAAATGAATAGTACGCTTGTAAACCAATTAGAATAAGAAAAAAATATTTATCACAAAATAGAGAAAGAAACAAAAAAAGACCTATTTTTTCCTTGTTGAAAAAAAAAAACATAAAATGACATATTAATTTATTTACAGCAGCTATATTGGAAAAGAAAGTCTCATTTCCCATGGAAGAATTTTGTACAAAAAAAAAAAACATAAAACGACATATTAATTTATTTACAACAACTTGATGGAAAAAGAAATCCTCATTTTTCATGGAAGAATTTGGTCTATGTCAAGTTGTCAACAGTCTCATATGCTGCTGTCTTCATCAAAACAAGGAAGCATGGGTATAAGAAAATGAAAATAGACTAGTGGGACACTGGGGAGTATCAAGTTTGAGATGCACTCCATTACAATTTTCTTGTTCTTTAACATCTTCACCTATTGCTATGAATTCTATTTGAGGTATTGTGACTTTTGTAAGTGCTAACTCAATGGAAATGTGCCTTTAGAACACGTGAAGGTAATGATTTGTTCGATAAGATTTTATTCTTTATTTATTATTATTATTTTTTAAATTGATATTCATCCGGGCCAGTTTGCGCGCACTTTGATTACATCCTCAAGGGGGAGACGCTGTCTGTAAGAATCAAACCCATGACCTCTCCACTGAAAAGTATAAATCTCTCACATCCCCCAAATCACAAGCTTGATCGCACTCTTCATAGATAAGTGCACAATAATGTCCTGTGTTAACACAGATATCCACACAAAAACTGCGGAATTACAGCTTAATTAATTGTAATTATCTATAATTCAATTATCCATGATTCTATATTCTCTGGTCTTTCTATTAATCGGTACTCCAAGCGTGCACTTAATTAAAGGTTAGTGCCCGAGGACAACCCATGTGGGTTGATGGGCTTATTCATTAATTTCTAATTAATAAATTTTAAAGCGAATCAATGAAGAGCCCTTTGAGTGGATCACATGGAAGGTCAGAAGAAATCAATTGTTTAACGCTTGGATTCCTTAAACCAAGATCACTATAAGAGACAAGATTGAATATTGGAAACATGACTGGATGGAACAATCACATTTTTTTAGGGCAAAAAACTAAAGTAAAAAATCATGAGTTAAAATTATAACTATTTTAGCTCTTAAAGAATTGGAAATAAACTATAAAGTAAAAGTGATGGAGTTGGGAAACGACGCCATGAAGAAAAGCTGGAAATCTTTTTGTGCGACGATTGTGGAGCACTTGGAAAGTGATTACACTTATGAGGTCTTGGTCTTCTAGGTTAGCTATGTACCATATGGGGTGTTTATAAGAGTGCCCACCATTGGATGCATGGCACATGGATTCTATTAAATCTTAGTCGTTTAAAATATGGTTCGGTTCGTTTCAAATAATAATAAATAACAAATCCTGGCTTAAGTTGATTATACGTGTACATGGTATTTTGAGTGGCTAGGATTTGATAAAATCCATATGGTGTACATACAATGGTGGGCACCACGAACACTACCACTTCAGATGCACTATCCAAGTAAGCTTCGATTTCTATCGCATCGACTTTGATACCTCTTCTTGGAGGGGTTTTTACAGTGAATGTCGAATGAGTTTTAGGATTTAGCTCTATGCAATATTTTAATTCAATGACTAAGATAAATACATGAATACCATAACTCATTTGGCGTGTTGGGGGATTCTCTCTAAGGAGATGAGCCAAATACCTATTACACCCACATGGTCAATGAAACTTTGTAGCAGACTAGGTTATTCGCATCACAAAGGCATTATAATTTTAGTAGGGAACCACCTCTACAAAAAAAAACAAAGATTAAAGAGTACTGACAATGCAACAGGGTAGGACCCAAAGAAGATGGGCCGAACAGGGGCCAATGAGACTATTTTGCGGATTTTTTCTTGTTCTTATTTTTCTTAGAGGACTTGAGGTCAACCAAAAAATCGTCTCTAAATGGGTTGTGCCCTTTAGCGGGACAATTACTCCTTCTACATTCAACATGATCAAGGACATGCGTAGTGAGAAGAAAGGAGGATCTGAATCAAGCTCGATAGGGATTGAGTCACAAGCGAAGCTTGGATTGGAGGACTTAGGCCCATGGGCCATGGGGCATGGGGCATGAGGCCCAATAATGAGCACTTAGGCGAGATCCAGCGGTTATGGTCTTTCCAACATTTTAATTACAATTGTTGGATCTTTCAAATGTCTATCCAAACCGAAGAGATTAGTAGGTAGAGTATGAGTAATTGAGTATACATTAACTATGGTAGAGAGCATTTATAATTGAACTTAAATCTTCGTAGCCATTAGATCTTCAACTCGTTGCAAGTATCCTCGCTGGTCAACATGTCAACGGTGTAGGTTGTTTTGACTTGCCAACTCTTTCGGCAAAAACTTTGCTCCAAGCATATATTAGGACGAGGTCAACATATTCTTTAATACAAACAAAGCTTTTCCTATGAAAATCTCCTAAGCAAACAAGAGTGGAAGTCCTTGGGAAGACTCAACCACTAGTTTTCCTCTAGGATTGTAGGCTTACAAACACATGCCATTCGTAAATATAAGAAATGAACATAATGAAATGAATCATCATTTCTTTATAGATAAGTGACACATATCTATGGCTCATATAAGGGTTGAAATTATATTAAAATAAAAAAATTATACCTTCTAGATATAAATTCATCCCTTTGAAAATTCCACTTTTAAGATAAATTTTTTTATCATGTCCATTATGACACAAAATAGACCATGTCCAACCTCATCCCTTTGAAAATTTTCTATTCAAAATTTTTTTTTTTTTTTTTATCTGGTAATTTTGACAAGAAATCGACTAATGTAAAGAGTTTTTTTTTATGAATGAATGACATATGCTTATAGGTCATATTAAAGGACTGAAATTAAATTAAAATATTTTTTCTCTGGATATGAGGTTCATCCGGACTAGCTTATGTGCACCTCGATTACATCCTCGTGTGAGCTTTGTATAATTAATATAGGCAAGGTTTTGCCCCTAGCCTCGAGAAAATTCGAATTGCGACCCTCTCATGGAAGTGTTGGTATTTTGCCAATTGAAATAGTATTCAAGTTTAAATTAAAAAAATATATATATTATACCTTCTAAATTTAACTTTTAACTGTTTGATGTGATGTATCGACATGTACCAGGTTCTCCCAGTTTGAGGCGGAGAGACTCGCCTCTGTAGTCTTTAGTCTCTCTGCCTCCTCTTCCCCATCTCCTCTGTTTTTCTCTCTTCCGCTCCGTTAGTTCTCTCTTGTTTTTTCTCTCGTCTCCTCTCGTTTTTTTTTTTTTTCTTCTGTCTTTCTCCGGTTTTTTTCCATTCCGCCGGCTACTCCCATCTTGTCTCTGTCTCTCCTTTCTCCGCCTCACCTCACCTCCCTCCCGCTTCTCCTTGCTCTTTCCTTCCGCCTTCCCTGTTTCTCCTCTCCCGGCTCCTGTATCCCTGCTTCCGTCTCCCTTGGTCCCCATCTCCCTTCTCCTTTTTCTCCCTCTCCCCTCCTTCTTCGCCTCTCCCTTTGATCTGCCGAATCTGGTCTCCACACTAGATCTGGTGTTTCATTTTTCCTTTTCTTCCTTCTAGTTTTGTATCCGCCCTTGTGGTTTGTTTTGACTCCGCCTTTGTGGCATGTTTTGGCTCTGCCCTCGTGACATGTTTTCACTCCGCCCTTGTGGCATGTATTTTGTTCCCCTCTATGGGTGTTGTTGTTTAGTTGGTGCTGTAGTTGTTATAACTTATGTTCTAAGGGTTCTTTAGGCGTGACCCATTTTGGGCATGACTCTACCTTTAGCCTGGATGACCCTGTCTATTGCATGTAAGACAGTTTGGTCACTTTCCGCTCCTTGGTTCGTTTCGAACCTTGTGCCTTCATGCAGTTGTGTCTGTTTTTTCTTTTCTTTATGTATCTGTACTTTATTTAGTTCTCAGAATGAACTGTTGTTTACCCAAAAAAAAAAAAAAAAAAGTATAGACATGTACCTTCATCCATAAGAAAATAGATGCGTTAGAAATGCATATGATGAAAATCCATCACACACTAAATATTGGTTTGTGAATGGGCTAATGGCCCATGGGCTTAGCTGGAAGCCTTTGGTTTGCTCACTGGGCCATTTTTAGTTAATTTAGTTTGTGTTTTTGAGAGTCTAGCACAGTTGACGGACCGGATGACAAAAATTCCCTGAGGTTGCTGTAAAAAATGTCTAGCACAGTTAGGGTTCATCTTCTCCGTTTTCTGTAGGTTTCATCTTCTCCGTTTTCTCTAGGGCTCATCTTCTCCGCAGAGCGTGAATTTTTTTTTCTAGGGTTCATTTTCTCCGCAGAGCAAGTTTTCCGTTCAGTTTGGGAACGAGCATAGCAATCGTTCGTTGAGTTCCACCGTTGTTTTCTGAGGTTCGATTTGGCTTCACAAGAGTAGAACGTCGTTGTCGAGCACCATTTCTGGTTCGTTGAGCTCCATTGTTGTTTTCTGACTTTCGATTTGGCTTCAGAAGAGTAGATCGTCGTCCCAGTGCACCATTGCTAGTTCGCTCCATTCTTGTTTTCTGAGCTTCGATTTGGCTTCACACCGATTTCTGCAAAAGATATCCACAAAAAAGGTAACATCTCTACTTGTGTAATCTTAACTGCTTTAAAGTGTTACACGGTTCATCTCATCTCTCTCCCTAAGGACTTCACCAGGTTCAAGTCCATGCACATGTATGGCATCGTTGTCAAGAACCGTAACTGTTTTGAAGTTAGAGACATGTAATAGCTCATCTTCAACATCAAATTGCAACTGGGTTTTCTTCTTGATCTTCTTCTTCTGTTTGGATAGTCTATCTAACTGGGTCAGCTAGCTTCTATGGTTTCTTCATGATCTCTTCTTCTCCTTTCTGGGTCTAGACTTGTTCTGTTCGTTTCATGAATTCCTCATATATATGTGTGGATCAGTTCTGTAAATTCTTGAAGTGGTAGTAGTTCGGCAATGAAATATGGGTTTGTGTTGAATTTCCATGTAAGAATTTACTTTTCATAGTTCCATTATTATTCATTCTTCTGCTGGTTCCCTGGTTCAAGGTAGATTTTGCATTAGGTGCATTGGCTTCACAAACTGTTCTGCATTGGTTCCTGATTTTCTGTTTTCAATTTAATTATGCTAAATTGTACTGGTTGATACATTGATGTAAAGCCTTAGATGGGCTATGGGGATCGGTGTCAAGAAATTGTAGGTTGAATTCATGCAACAGCCACTGCTTAGGCAATCTCAATTATAAGTTATAATGCAACATGGCCTACTATGACTCAAGAGTTAAAAAGAGATGCAGTGGATCATCCCAAGTTTAGGTTTTATAGTTGTTTGTGCAGAGCTGATTGCTCTGCTTCTTGACTTTTTATGTTTTTGTTGAAGACTTCTCCATATTCCATATTGACTTCTTATGCTTCCTCTGCATATTTTAATAGAATGACCTTGTTTGACTATCTACCTTATTAATGGTAGAAAACAGAGCTACAACTATCTATGCCCTGTACTAGGTGCATATATTTTCTAACTTAGCATATATTTAGAAAAACAGAGCTACACTTAATGGACCATATATATGAAATCATAATTAGATGATAAGATTGTGATAGATATGGAGCTCCAACAACGCTCTCTGTTTTTGTCTCATAGGTCTCATCTTGCCCTCGTTTGCTTTTTCTCTCTGCCCACCTTGTTCTATGTATGTCTAATGGTCTCATCTACCACTTATGCATTCTCAGTAAATATGAAAATGAAATGAAGGATTTAAAATAATATTAAACTTCGATTTAAGAAACATATGCTGAAATAGTTGAAATTTGACTATAATCAATAGTATATTGTATTGTCTTATCATGTTTTGACTTTGGAAACTTTAGAAGACATGGGTACATATCGCATTGGATCCTGATATGATCTTTTCTGATTGTTAATTGTTAGTGCTTTCCTGTTTGTAAGTTTCTTTCGATCCTTAGAAGACATGGCTGAGGAAGTCGTTCTCAGTAATCAAGGCAAAGTTCTATATATGACCATTAGTAGTAACACATGTTGGGGGTGAGACTTAGAGTTTTATATCTAATTTGAAATTCAGGAATCAGACCAATGACTTGTGTTCTGTTACCCACTTCCATGTCCGTTCACACACTTTGATTATGTTTGGAAGATGAGAAAAGGGAAGGGGAAAATCAAACAATTATTTCTGTGTTCTGAAAATTTCAAACTGATTTTGAACTAGATAAAGGCAGGTGTCAACTTAGAGTATAAATTATTGATTTTAATTTAATAAATTATGTTTGTGTTCCTTTGCAACTAACACTGTTTTTTGCTTGAAGTTTGATAAACATGGAAGAACAGGTTTGGGAAATGACCTCTGTTATATACAGAGACATACAAATTCTCACTTACTTGATGAATGAACCTCTAAGCTTAGTATTTTTGCTTAATTGTTGATTAATGAACTTGTACTTTTTCTGCTCATCTTCTTTTATTTTAATTGGGATATGCAGTTCTTATTATTATTCTGCCTTACTTGATTAATGAACCTATAAGTTTAGTAAATTTACTTGATTATGTGTTGATTGATATTAAATTTTTAAAGACTTTATGAATGATCTACGATTCATTGGTTTATCAACTTGGCTGTTATTAGTCCTTTTAAGATGGATTTTTTGCTGCATTGGTTTATCAATTTGGCTACATTCAATGTATAGTTCTACCCATAGATGTTTTTACTACTTCAAGGCCTCTTTATAGTTTATATACATGTTACCATATGTTCCTTCTGTGACTCATTTTTCAGTTGTGTCAGCTCCGAAGAAGGAACATGGATGTTCTAATGTTTTTCAGTCGAATTTCCTGCCACAAATCTAAGCTCTCCATCGTTCTGAAATCACCTCGTCTGTTCTCTTCGTCAACCCCTTCTTCTTCAAAGCTAAAAGAGTACTTGTTCAAGCCCCCACGCTCCCTCGCCGGTGTTGAAGGACAATCTAACCAAAACCCTAACCCTAACCCCAACCATAACTTTGTTGCAGGAAGCGAATTCAAGCAGAACACTAAGAAGAAGCAGAAACCCTTGTATCGACCACCCTCTTCGTTGGATCGCACTGGTTTGAAGCCCATTCATTCTGACGTTCCCTTCGATTTCAGGTTCAGCTACACGGAGAGTAGTCCTATAGTGAGACCAATTGGACTGCGTGAGCCAAAGTACTCTCCTTTTGGGCCTGGTCGGCTTGATCGTCCCTGGACTGGGGTTTGCGCTCCTGCTATTGATCCTACTGTGAAGTCTGTAGATGAGAATGTTGGGTTGGAGTTGGAGGAGAAGAGGAGGAAATGGAGAGAATCAATTCAAGGGGAACCTCTCACTGCTGCTGAAAGAAAAATTGTGGTGGATAGGTGTCGAGGGGGTAAAACCAAACGACAAATTAATCTGGGTACTTTGTTTTTCTCACTTTCCCTCATCTAGTATTGTGCACTTAGCTTGTATATTATGATTTAGTGAACAGAAATTAAACTTAATTCCTGGACCTTATATGATACTTTTACGTTCTAGAATCTGTCTGTTAGCATCTTAAAGGAACCATGGAAGTCATCAAAAGACATTTTTGTTTAGTTGGTTCATTTCCTTGGAGAATTGGTGTAAGCCCATATTGTTGCTTTGTGCTTTCTACATTTGCAACTGAAGGTGGGAGGAGCTGTTCTCGCGTCTCATGTTTGCTCTTCTTGTTCTTATATTTCCTGTGAATAAGAGCTTATCGGATGGATCCCTGAATTTATTCATATCTTTCCAATCTTCTCTTTGTTCCTGTCTATACTGTGTAAATGATGTTTCGTCAAGTACTGAAAACAATGTGGTGGTGCCCACTACATAGTCAAATAACTTTTAACTTTCTCCATAAAAGTTCTGTGCTGGATCCACAAAGAAGTGGCCAGCTGTTTTTTCATTTTGCATCCCTGGCCAGAAAATTGTCAGAACTTCACTGAAAATTGCAATGCAGGTGGGACTCTTAACGTCGAATTTTCATCTTCGCCGTTGCCTGTTTTACAGAAGTAGCCAAACAAAGAGAAATGCCAGTTTCTTTTTCGATTTCTGCTTTACTTACCGCCCGTTTACATTAACAAAGAAACACAGAGAAATGCAACTTTCTTTTTCAGTATTTCTGCTTTACTAACATGTGGTTTTGATGGTCTCTATTGTAGGTAGGGATGGCCTGACTCACAACATGCTGAATGATATTCATAATCACTGGAAGCATGCAGAGGCTGTTCGGATAAAGTGTCTTGGTGTTCCCACTGTCGACATGAAAAACGTGTGCCTCCAACTGGAGGTATTTTTCTTACCAATTTGGAATGCTTCCTTTACTTGCTAAGTCATCTCCTTATAAAGGCTGTTTTATTTATCTGCTTTCTGCAAGCAACCTCTCATGTGCTTGTCAATCTGGCACTGTTTGGCTCTAATGAAAGACTTGAACAAAACTAGTTTATGTCTGTTGAGATCAAGTAAGAAATCACCCCCATCAAAGAAAAAAATCATATGAGGGAACCAGGAGGAGAATGGGAAAACAATGTATTAGTTGGGTGGAGCAAGAATCATAAGAGGAACTAGGGGAACAAAGGGAACTAAATCATATGAGAAAACCAACAGAACAATGTGAAAAAAGTTGTATGAAGGGACCTAGAGAACAACTGCAAAACTAGGGGTAGGGTTTAGAAAGGGACAATTGGTGTTAGGTGAGACTGGCTGGCATATTTGTCCTGTACTTGAACCAATTACCTACTGGGACCGTTGAGCACTTAACCAAGGTTTTGGAGAAATCTCGTGGTTGGAAGTGGCTAAATTGAATGAAGGCCAGAGGGTTTCTACAATAAATTTACTAGTTGTTCAAGGAAACTCTGTTATTATATTAACAACAGAATGATAGTGTAACAAAGAAACAACTGATCCGCTCAGGTTTTCACTGCAATGTGTCAATTGATCGAATTCCAATTCTTTCAAATGCTACACCTGCCTTCCCACCAGAAGGTGTCACATCAAATCAAACAATAATTTCTTCAGCCTTGTACAGTGAAGACAAATCTTCAATGAAGAAGAAGAGGAGAGCCGCAAAAGGGTTGCAACTAATTAAAATTCATGTCCAATGCTTGGTCCAGTACAATTTTATATAAAGACACAAAAATAGATTCCTACCCTGAAAAAGCTCGTAATTCAATTCTAAACATATTAGGTAACCTAAAATGACTAGGAAACTTAATTACTGAAAGAAATGAACTCAAAACATGGCTGGACTTATAGAGAGATCTAGACAAACTTATATGGCCTACAAGCTTTTAATAGAAAACTGATAGAATCACTTAAATTGGATCATGGGCTCAGATTGAACCCTGCTCAATTTAACGCAAGGGATTTCACAAAATAAAGCTAGTAAAGAAACTAGAAGTCAACCTAGAGGGGGGGGGGTGAATAGGTGGAAACCAATGAAAAGTGCTTGCACTTGCAATTAATTGACAATTAAAATTTGAAGTGTGGAAAATGAAACAAGTAGATAAGACACAAGATTTATAGTTGCTCAATTCAGCTGAATCTTACGTCCACTCCTTTCTAACTCTTCTAGAAAGGTTTCACTAGTATGTCCACTTCCAGCACAGTAGGTGGGAACACGACACCTTTTTACAGAATTGTTGCTTTCGGGCGAGAGAACCCAACTGAATTTTTTATGCCAGGCAAGAGCCCCCAGTGGAATCCTTGATTCTGGGCAAGAGCACCTAATTGAATCATTGATTCTAGACAAGAGTACCTGATTACAATAACTGTAAACGGAAGTAAATCAAGCACTTACAATACCATAGAGGGGTGGCACTTCCCTTGAAATGAGTATATGCAAGTGAATAAGGTAGCCTCTATTGAACCAACTCTACCTTGAGATCAACAATCAACCTTCTTGTGGTAGAGGGATTGGATCTATGAAAGGGATTTGACACTACAAAAAAATCACTATTAGTGGCAGTTTTTTCCGCCACTAAAAGTGCCAAAAACCACCACCATTTATTTGGTGGCGGTTTTTTAAATCGCCACAAATCGGCCACCAAAGGCACCGCAGCCATTTAATGGTGGCGGTTTTTGGTACCGCGCATGTAACATGCAAATAGTGGTAGATAATTTAGCTTATTTACTGGCGGTAAACAGGAAACCGCCACTAATTGTATGATATTTAGTGGCGGTAAACAAGAAACCGCTACTAATTGCATAATATTTAGTGTCGGCAAACCGAAAAATCGCCAGTAATATTCTGATATTTATTGGCGAGAAGCCATAAACCGCCACTATTTTGTGGTATTTAGTGGCGGAAATTACAGTATCCGCCAGTAATTCTATGCCCATTAGTGGTGGTTTTTGTTTTACCGCCACGAATTAGGTTAATTTTTAAAATTCCCCCCCCCCCTATATTTGCTATTATTACATTTATTCTTGAAAGACAGTACAAATACATGAATACAAAGAAAATTCTAAAAAACTAAAAGTATTCAAAGAACAAAATTTAAGAAAAATAATATCAAATATATATTAATCAAGTCAACTGTGTACAAATATACAAAAGTTACATGTAACACTCAACTTGATTTTACATTGTTAATCTAAACACCAATAAAAGAAGAAGAAAAAAAAGAATCATCTCTGCCCAAAAACCTGCTAAAATCTTCCACCTCAGTTCCCGATCTCCTATGTTTTACCGCCACGAATTAGGTTAATTTTTAAAAATTCCCCCCCTGTATTTGCTATTATTACATTTATTCTTGAAAGATAGTACAAATACATGAATACAAAGAAAATTCAAAAAAACTAAAATTATTCAAAGAGCAAAATTTAAGAAAAATAATATCAAATATATATTAATCAAGTCAACTGTGTACAAATATACAAAAGTTACATGTAACACTCAACTTGATTTTACATTGTTAATCTAAACACCAATAAGAGAAGAAGAAAAAAAAGAATCATCTCTGCCCAAAAACCTGCTAAAATCTTCCACCTCAGTTCCCGATCTCCTATGTTTTACCACCACGAATTAGGTTAATTTAAAATTTTCCCCCCCTGTATTTGCTATTATTACATTTATTCTTGAAAGACAGTACAAATACATGAATACAAAGAAAATTCAAAAAAACTAAAAGTATTCAAAGAACAAAATTTAAGAAAAATAATATCAAATATATATTAATCAAGTCAACTGTGTACAAATGTACAAAAGTTACATGTAACACTCAACTTGATTTTACATAGTTAATCTAAACACCAATAAGAGAAGAAGAAAAAAAAGAATCATCTCTGCCCAAAACCTGCTAAGATCTTCCACCTTAGTTCCCGATCTCCTATGTTCATCAGTTGCTTCCCAAGCTTAACACCCATTGTTAATGTTTTGGGATCAGTTTCAGCTTTCTTCATCATCTCCTCATACTTCATTTTCCTAGACTTGCATCACAAGAGAATGTCATTGACTTCTTCAACTACTCAATCAAATATGAAATGTATAACATAAAAGTGATTAGGCAACAGAGTTGGAGCTGAAGACACAATATAGGAATAGTAGTGGTTGAACAATCTTCCCCATTTTTACTGTAAGGGATTAATGGGTTTGCTTATTTGACTCATCAATCTTCGCTCCTTCATGTCTAATAGCTACATTTGAGAAGACCTTGGTCTAGTTTGGCCTAGCAAAGTGTGTAGTACCTGTAAACATTAACATCATAAACAAGAAAAACATAAGAGAAACTTAAATAGACTAGAATATCTATCTCTGTAGACTATGAAATAACTAAACTAAAATTTAAAGGTATAATATGAACTTCTCAAGATCCTACTCACAAGTGAAAAAGGGTTGTTAGATTGGAAAGTTTAGGTAGAATTCTCCCAAAACTGAATTGTTGTTCAAGTGGCTGCAAAAAGATTACAAATATTACAAATGACCATATTAACCACATTGAAAGTACTTAGAAGTCCTTTCAAACAAGAGATGACCATTGGTTCTAAAAGGCACTCAAAGATGTCTAATTTCTTTTAACTTTGAGAATGATTTAGGTATTGGTCCTGATAGTTGATTCTCATCTACTTGGAGCCTATTTAATTGAGAAAGAAATCCAATCTCAGCTGGTAAGGCACCTGAGATCATCAAGGCATTCCAGTGATCTCAGGACTGACCTAAAGTACCTTTTTGCCCATGTGGTTGGTTCCTTTAAACACCTAACTTCATTTTGCCATGCAATTACATGTGCCACTTTCAATATTTAAATACCTTGGAATTTAAAGAAGTCTTGATGTGAACACAAAGACCCCCTGGCCAAAACCCCAAGTGGGGCCCAATGAAGGATCTAAAAAGCCTCCATAAAGTGGCTAAACCCTACAGGAGGGGTATTTTGGACATTTTAGCCCTTAATTTACTCCTGCATTTAATTTAGAATTCATTTCAGAATTTTGTTAAGTCAGTTCGAGTCTGGTTAGGACTTGTCTTGAGTGTTTTATTTTGAGTTGAGTTGTTTGCTTTAGTCTTAAGTTATTTAATTAGCATGTGCTTAAAAGATAACTTCAATTATGTTAGTAAGATTCAATCAAGGAGGGTTGTAATCTTGTAGTAATTTGATTCCCTTTAAGTTTGGATGAGAGTTCAGTTTGAGTTGTAATTGGATCTCATTAGTTTAGGAGATCCTAGTTTGAGTTGTAATTCTCTTCAATTATAGTCTTTATTTTCAGGCTATAAATAGCCTATTCATGTAGGTTATTTTTAGATTTGATGAATTAAGAATTTAAGTAAATCGCCTAAGTGTGGGAGTGTTCCTAAGAGGGGGGCCCTGCAGTTGTCTTTGTAAGAGCTCCTAATATAATTTCAGCAAGCAAGCCTGCATTGAACTTCTGAAGCTTCAATCATCAAGTCCAGCAACTATCTTCAAGTTTCCATCAGACCCAAGTAAGTCACAGCCATTCCCCCACCTCCTTCCACCCCACGCAAGTTCATCCTCCACCTCCCCTACATTGCACCCTCCCCACCCCCTTCCCCACCATGCCTGACCTAGGCCACCACCCCAACCCCATCGCAACTCCCTACTGCCCCTTCCCCTTCAAGTCCCTGCAACCCCAGTCCCTTCCACGAGTCCTAGAAACCCTCCCCCTTCCTGCTCCTTTCCTGTGGCACCAAATCCTAACCCCTTAGCATTCATTGAGTCCCTGCCCTAAAACCCACCAATCTACCCTCTTTAGGATCACAAAAGCCTCTAGGTTTCAGTCCTAATACCAGTTTCCACAAAGCAGCCCTATTTTCTGGGTTTTGAATTTTCTCCACTTATTCTTCTTCTAGAGGAATCTGCAAAATTTTGAGAAACTCCAGAAAATTCTTAAACACCCCAGTTTCAGCCCCTGCTTCTCTGAGATATTTTCTGAAAGTACAGAACAGTAGTATTCTGTCAACCCTAGCCCTTCCCAAACCCTAACCAAAACCCTAGCTACTTTTGAATTTTAAAGTTCACATCTGTGATTAAAAGTAATAAAGGATTCAGGTCTGAAATTGAGTATCAGAAGGTTTTAAACACCATTAGAGACCCTAAAACCCCTCTACCTATTGCTGGAATTTCTTGGGCAACCACTTTCTCAGGAAGTTACAGTTTTACCCTAACCCTAGATCCCTGGTTTCATCAAGTCACTTTAGCAATCTTGAGTCTTCCATGTGTGCTTGCATGTGGCGAAGTCCATTCATTAGTCTTCAATGCCTTTGGTCCTTTTGGAACATCACTTTGTAGCTCCTGGACAGCTTCCGTACAGTATATGCTCTCTACTTGGATTGTGTGTATATGCATGACTATCCCTATCTTATAGTCACACAAGTAGATGGTTAGCACGTGGTAATATGTGTTTGTTATCATCAAAACACTTTATGGGAGATGGGTCAATTCCTAAGTCAATACCCTGGGGATGGTTAGGTCAGTTCCTCAACATAAACTATACTAACAAACCAGTCCAATACCTTATGTTTGTCTTTCCTACAATGCTGATAAATTTTATCTATGCGTTCCAGGATAAAACTGCTGGCAAGATCATACATAGACAGGGTGGTCTTGTTGTGTTGTACAGAGGCAGGAATTATGTTCCCAAGAAAAGGCCTGTGATTCCATTGATGCTGTGGAAGCCCCATGAACCTGTTTATCCGAAGCTGATCCAAACTACAATTGATGGTTTAACAGTAGAAGAGACAAAGGAAATGAGGAAGAGAGGATTGGCAGTTTCACCTTTAACAAAGCTAGGTAATGTTATGAGAAAACATTTATTTCTATTTCACCTAGTTGCTGACTTCTGACACAATGAGAAAAACTGCAGCGAAGAATGGTTTTTATGGTAGTCTTGTTCCAATGGTCCGAGATGCTTTCCTTGTTGATGAGCTGGTTCGAATAGATTGCAAAGGCCTTGAGCGGAGTGACTACAAGAAAATAGGCTGCAAATTAAGGGTAAGGTTTCACACTTAACAGGTTTTCCTTTCCCAGGATTCTTGAATGTTTTTTTGATATGAAACATTATCTATTGGCTTTTGTTTATTGGGGTTGTTGACAGAATTATTTTTGGGCCAGTGTCTTGTTAGTTCTTAAATTCTTGGTTCATGTAGTAGTCATTGGAGATTGGAAAGAGGAGTATTCAAAATGATGTCATTAGGTGGTTAATTTACATCTGTTGGTTGGTTTGCCGAATTTCTCTCTCCATGGAACTTGTTAAAACTAAGGTCTGGTCAAGTCCAAGTTGGAAACAGTTAGAAATTTAATAACAATTTACTTTTGCAATGGTAGCATGGTAGCTGGTGCCTGTTGTATGGTTGATGTGTACAGATGTTCATGTCTTCCTTCTGATTTTATGTGCAATTTGATATGTGCATGTGTAAGGACACATAACTTTAATGCTTGAATGATTAATTAGATTACCAAGCCTCTTAACTCTATAATTAGAGAGGAGATTAAAATTGCAAAAAAATCACTGTCTACATGACACTACCAAATAAGAATTTCTAAAATACCAAAATACTCCCATGGTATTCTAGGGTACGTTATTGATTATCCAACACTTCCCTTCATATTGGAACATAGATATCTCACATGCCCAATTTGGCAATTTGACTATAATAGGAAGAGACAACTTTCCCATCTGTCACTGATATCAGCCAGCTGATCGGCAGACTTCACAAAGGAATACAAACCAACCTTCTTCTAAGTTCTCTTTGATGAAATGGCTGTCTACTTCAACATGCTTGGGTAAAGTCATGCTGTACTGATTATGATAGCACTGATGGCTGTCTTGTTGTCGCAATACAACATCAAGGGGAAACAAACTGCAAGGTCTTGCAGCATATATTTGAGCCAACACATCTCACTAACTATGCCATAGCACAAGACTTTGCTTCAGTACTTGAACGGCTTACCACATTTTGCTTCTTGCTGTGCCAAATAACAAGATTCCCACCATCATATGGAGAATACCCTGAGATGGACTTTCTGGAAGAGAACCAGCCTAATCAGCATCAGTGTAAGGCCTATAACTGGAGATGATCATGAGGAGACAAGACAATGTGCCCTTTCTTGAAGCAGCCTTCAAGTAGTGAAGACTCTGAAGAGCATCTGACATATGAGAAGAATAGGATTCATGCATGAACTACTATAGAAATGTCTGGTCGTGCATGTGAGAGATGCATTAACTTCAACACTAATCTTTATAATGGCTTTTATCAAGAGATTCACCATTCTTTCTATGAAACAGATATTAGCATTTCTAGCTGTATCTGAAGAATGATTTAACATGCCAGTTTCTGTCAACAAAACCAAGATATACTTCCATTGGGAGAGAGATGCCCTTTTCGGATCTAGCAACTTCAATTCTAGGAAGTACTCTGATACTCTGTATTCTTGATTTCAAGCTCCTTAATAAGAAATTTCTTTGGATGACTGGTTTCTTCTCCATTTCTATTATGACAAGTACAATATCATCAACATAGACTGTAAGGATGATAATTATTTTCGTCAATCTTTTTATAAATAGAGTGTGATCGGCATTACTCTGTTTACAACCATAATCTTGTGAAATTACCAAACCATGCTCAAAGTTGTTTCAGTCTGTAAATTGCACACTTCAATTTGTGCACCTTGCTGGAGTCTTTTCAGAAGAGAACTCTGGTGAAAGATCCATATATAACTCATTATCAGGTTATCTTTTAAGAAATGCATTCTTCACATTAAGTTGTGGATTCTGTCTTAGATTCGAAGCACAATAGAACAATACTACAATCTTCCAACTTTGTGATCAGAAAGAAGTCTCCTAGAAAACAATCCCATATGTCTGAGTAGACTTTTTTTCCCCAAGAAATGGGCCTTCTATCTATCCATTGTGCCATCGACTTTCTATTTCATTCCAAATGCCATCTTATATCCTACTGGTCTTGTCCTTGGTGGAAGAACCACAAGCTCCCTTTTATCAATTTCCCCCCCCCCCCCCCCCCCCTTTTCTCTCTCTTTCTCTTTCTCAGCATTCATTTCCTCTGTCATTGTTGCCTTCTACTTTCCATCTGCTGATGTTTCCTGACAATTTTGAAGAACACAAATAGAAGAAAGAGAGGAAACGAAAACACAAAAAGATGGAGAAATAGTCATAAGAAGTAACATGCATTATAGGATGTTAAGTACAGTCCTAGTAGCTTTCTGAAGACTAATGGTTAAGTTAGGAGGAGTTTTACCAGTTGCAGAAGTAGGACCTAAAACTGGGGTCAACGACGGGATGGGTACAAGTGCTAGAGTGCTACATCCTTGACTATCATCCTGTGCCATTCTTTCGATTCCTTTCATGTCAATCTACATTCTTTTTTGTTATTGCGACAAACATAAATCCAGTGTCATCTCTTCTCTTCTCCCCCCAACCCAAAAGTAAAAAATAAATGAGAACAACTCGCTCATAGAATGTCACTTGACCTTGTCAAAGGAAGCCTACTGTGTATTTCTACCAGGAAAGAAGCCTTGTATGTATTATTTGGTTTGATCTTTATATAAACAAAAATATGTCCCGATCTGGCTATCTGAATAAAACTTGAGTTGTTGTGATTCACAGCCTAAATGATCCATAAGTCTGAACTAATATCTGTTCAGTTGTTGGAGAAGTTGGTGTTTACCTGAGAACTCTATATGCAGATGGGTGGCTTCTTTGACCTTCAATACAAGCATCCAAGGATCATTTAAGAGAGACACTGCGATGCTACATTCGACTGTGTCCAAAACATTGCTGGAGAACCTTGTCTCACATGGTTGGATGAAGGTTCCAGCTTCTTCACTGTTCTTCCTCGATCTGTTCATAACCTTTTATTTTGTTTTGGTTCTAGGAATCAAATTTTGTTTGAGAGAATGAGCTGAAACTGGGTCTAGATAATGTAGTCCTTTAGTATCTTATCTTCTACTCTTCAACTCATTATCTATCGTTTCTGTTGTTTTATGATGCAGGATTTGGTTCCTTGTGTCCTTGTGACATTTGATAAGGAGCAGATTGTCGTGTGGAGGGGAAAGAACTACTGCCCAAAAGGAGCTGGGGAATTCCTTACCGACCGTGAATACTTTGACGTCAACCAAGATAATTCTGACCCTGAAAGTGAGTTGCCTTCTTCAAGTGGCAGATAGCGACGCTGGTTTGGTGAAACATCTGTTGTATGTGCTCAACTTACCTGGAAGAGAAGCAGCAACTTATTTTTGGAGATAGATCACATTGAAGGACAATTTGCATTGGATCGGACACTTCCAAAAGCATAGTGGTTGGTAATTTGTCATGTCCTCATGTATATATGTCACTGTATATATAACTGAACTAATTGAAGACATTTTTTCATTACTTTTGCAGTGTGAAATCTTCAACAACGAGAGGATCCACAAGATATTTATTTTGGTAAGACGGGATCCACAAGAATGAGTGGATAGGAGAGTTCATACATACACAGAGTGAATAAGAAATTGTCACCCACCTCAGTCTTGGAAGCTACTGAAAACCTTCATTTACAAGTGTAATATATCACTCAGCAATTGCTAATTCCAGTCTTTTAGAAAATAATTTCAAGGCAATTTCCTTGACTTCAGGTCAATTTTGGCTTTTTTTAATTTTGAAAAGATTAATTTTTTAATACAGCAATGCACTTTTGTACCAAAGTTGGCTGAGAAAACAAAGTAAATACAAGACTGTTGAATTTTTCCAAAAAGAAAGAAAAGCCCACTTGATCTCATGATAAATTTTATTTCCAAAAAATTAAAAGTTCTGTTAATCACAAAAGAAGAAAAACACTCATAATTTCCATCCCATTTGAGATACACAAATATGTAGTCAAATTTGAACTCAAATTTCTTGAATATTGACTAAATGCCAAAGAAACTAAACGGAAAGCCAAATGAAATTTCCTCATAATTTAAAGCCATTTACTCAATTTCACACTTGGACACAACCGTTTCATACCTCGACACTTCTCCTATAAAAGTCCTCTGTGCTTTCCGTGCAACCTTAATTATCCAAGAGGAGAACCAAAGAAGCCCAAAGATCACTCACCATCTTTCTCTTTCTCTGAAGCTGAGAATCTCCTATAAAAGTCCTCTGTGCTTTCCGTGCAACCTTAATTATCCAAGAGGAGAACCAAAGAAGCCCAAAGATCACTCACCATCTTTCTCTTTCTCTGAAGCTGAGAATCTCCTATAAAAGTCCTCTGTGCTTTCCGTGCAACCTTAATTATCCAAGAGGAGAACCAAAGAAGCCCAAAGATCACTCACCATCTTTCTCTTTCTCTGAAGCTGAGAATTTTGGGCGTGAGATGACACAAACAACTCCAAATCACACTCAGACCGTCGCCGGTTGGGCAGCCCAAGATTCCTCCGGCAAGATCACCCCTTTTAACTTCAAAAGAAGGTAAATTAATTAAACACCCTCTTTCTTTCTCTCTCACACTTTCAGAGAAGATATCTGGAATTTAATTTTTCTATGTTCTAACAAGTTTTGGCATCCATTAAAATTTGAATCACACAGAGAAAACGGGGAGAACGATGTGACAATAAAGATACTTTACTGTGGGATGTGCCACACTGATCTCCATTATCTCAGAAACGACTGGGGAATCACCATGTACCCTGTTGTACCTGGGTAATTAATTAATGTACCCATGTCTCTAGCTCTATATAGTGTATCTTCTTGTTAATTAATGAGCTTTTGATCTTTCTTAATTTCTTGTTTCCTAACTATGATTATATATATATTTTGGGCGCTGATCAAAGGCATGAGATCACAGGAGTGATTAAAAAGGTAGGAGAGAAGGTGAAAGGGTTCAAGATGGGAGATAGAGTTGGAGTTGGATGCTTGGCAGCAACATGTCTAGAGTGTGAGTTCTGCAGGGATTCTCAGGAGAACTACTGTTCAGACCTTCAGTTCACTTATAATGGAATTTTCTGGGATGGAAGCATCACCTTCGGTGGTTACTCTCAAATGATAGTTGCTGATCACAGGTACTGTTAATTGACATATATCTCTTCTAGTCTTTTTCATCTTCTCCAAATTCTCTCCTTTGCCCCTACTTGCTTGACTCTTCCTTCCTCAGTCTTCTATTATATTCCCGTTTCCTTCTCTTTCCAGTCGAAGTCTTATAAAAAGCAATCATGCTTAGACTTTCCGTCCCCCGATAATCGAGAGTGCTCCATTTACCAAAAAAAATAAAAAAATAATCGAAAGTGTTCTCCAAAAGTTTTCCAACCACAAAAACACAATGGACCCACATGAGGTTTTTTCTTTCCCCAAAATGTATTTTTCACCTGTGGGCCCCGTTATTTCTATTTATCAAAATTAACTATACTTTAAATACATTTCCATTCAAAGCTTGTTGCCTTGTTTCGAAGA
This sequence comes from Hakea prostrata, assembly GCF_041222555.1. Lineage (NCBI taxonomy): Eukaryota > Viridiplantae > Streptophyta > Magnoliopsida > Proteales > Proteaceae > Hakea > Hakea prostrata. The sequence continues at coordinate 14,855,058 of NC_142604.1, forward strand.
ATTTATAATTATTAATGTTTAGTTGCTGACAAATTACAATTTACAAATAGGTATGTGGTGCACGTGCCAGATAACCTGCCGATGGACAGGGCTGCACCTCTATTGTGCGCAGGGATAACAGTGTTCAGCCCCATGAAGGAACATAACCTGTTGGGTTCTCCCGGGAAGAAAATAGGAGTGGTTGGGCTTGGTGGTCTTGGCCATGTCGCCGTTAAGTTTGGTAAGGCATTTGGGCATCACGTTACCGTCATCAGCACCTCCCCTTCCAAGGAGAACGAGGCTAAAGTACGCCTGGGTGCCGATGCTTTCCTTGTCAGCACCGACCCCACACAAATGCAGGTAATCAAATCATACATGTTAACATGTACATGTATATGATGATGCATATGTACATATACATAGATAAATATGAAAAATGAGAATGGATGATGTGTTTCAGGCAGGAATGAGGACTTTGGATTTCATCATAAACACGGTTGCAGCGAAGCATTCAATCGGGCCCATTTTAGAGTTGCTTAAAGTGAATGGAACTATGGTGCTTGTGGGTGCACCGGATAAGCCTTTGGAGTTACCTGCTTTCCCATTAATATTTGGTTAGTCTCATAAAATTATGATTTTAAGTTGATAATTAACCAAGAAACCTAAATCCTTAGTTATTGCACAACAGGTAAAAGGGTGGTGAAGGGCAGCATAATTGGAGGTATGAAAGATACACAGGAGATGATGGATGTATGTGGAAAGCATAACATTACATGCGATGTCGAGCTTATTAGACCAGACTACATTAACCAAGCTCTTGTCCGTCTAGACAAAAACGATGTTCGTTATAGATTTGTCATCGATATTGCCGGCAAAGTGTCCTCCAAGCTCTAGAATTTACATCGACATGTAGTGATTGTTTATGGCATGTCACCCAGTTTTCTTTCAATGTCAATTTGGCTCTATCTGAGCTTGTGGATTTCCATTTGGCATGTATATGTGATGCACATTTAGAACCTTTTGTATCAATTTTCATTTTTATTTTTCTGACAATTTTTCATTTTCGTTTGGTATCTATTGTGGAACTTATTTTATGCAAAAGATTTAAATAATAATAATAAAAAAAAATCTTATAATCCATAATAGATTCATATAACTTAAAAAAATAAGGGAAGGAACATCATTTACTCTAAGATAATAGAAAAACATATCCCATCCCTTCCTATCTATTTCTCTCTTACATCATCACCAACTTAACTTGTATCCAACTTAGGCTCATTTAATTAGTAATCAATTCACATTCTCACTCATTCCAATTCACAAAAAAACGAAGAAAAATCATTTTTGATAACAAATGAAAAGTTGTTTGGCAGTCACAAGCATATATGGTTGCTTTTTGGTAATTGAATTCCCATAAATAATTTTTTTTTAACATTTTCTAAGAAAAATGAAAAACCAAAACTCATATATGCTAGGGGTGAAGAGACTCCCCTTCATCTATCTTCTACCTCAACTTATTCTGCCAAAGAAAACACATCATCTGCTCATTCCAAAAAAATTACTAAATTGTAGCTCGGTTCAACAATGAACTTGGGATCATAGGCCCTAGTTACTTAGTATTATTAGAGGCTGGCTGATTGAGCTAGAAGTGAACACCGTTCAATACATTTAGATGATGTTGAGAAGATATGGTGGTTATGTATAAGTTGTAGTGATTTTTGTTTACTACCACAAAGGTTGTAGTGGTTTTCCTTTTTCAAATTCAAATTATCAAGAAATTATGGTAGCAATTATCTATTTCTGTATCTATTTAGGTGTATTGGAGAAGGTGAAAATATGGACAACACAAACTAAAGCATGTAGTTCTCTATCAATTGGTTTATCTTAAATTTATCTTGTAATTAATGAGTGTAGTATAAGTTTCAGCCTTCGATGGGGAGCAGAAATTGTTGAAAGACCATTTTAGATAGGAAATGAATATCCAAAGAGGGATTGATGAAATGAGCTAGAAGTCGAGATTCATCATTATCTGCAGAAACAAAGCAGTAGGAGAAGTCAATTGTTGGACTTCTTGGAGTGGATTTTGGGGATCCAATAGCAGAGGCAAATGTAGAAATTTAAGCTTCCTTCGTTATGGTTGTGTTTGTTAAAAAAAAAAGGTAACATAACAAAAAAGATGAGATGCCAACGCAGAGTTGCTTTAGTGGTAAGACCAACACCTTTTACTGATCAATTCTGGCCGAAACATATAAAAAATCCTCATCCTCATCCCTAAAAAAGAAAAGAAAAGAAAAGGAAAAAAAAAAAAGAGATGGTAAAAATGTAAAACCTATGAGCTGCAGAATAATCATCAAAGGTGGGAGCTTAAATGAGGGTTTCTTGGAAAAAGGATGTCACATTTTTAAAATAAAGGCGAATGACTATTTCTACCCTTGAGTTTTAGGTTTTTGAACATGTGCTTATTAAAGTGTCCCATATAAAAGATCAAGATGTTGATCATTTTTATTTTATTTTTTATGTTGGTAAGATAAAGATGTTGAGCATAATTCATAAAAGAGTTTGTTCGGTTTATTTATTTTTTTTAAATAATCAAACTGTTACTTATATTAAATTCTCTAGAACCAACCTTATGAATGTAACAAACTCAGGTTCTACAATAAACAAAGGTGGCATGTTCCACCAAGTCGTGTTTACAGAGAATTTCAACACTGTCCTAGCTAGAAAATCAACTTGAGAGTTACTTCATCTACTAATATACTTTATAAGAAATATCTACAGATCAATTAGAGAGACACAATTTTCGAAATAATGTAAGCAACCCATGCCAGTGTACTAGAGTAGCCATTAAGGCCGTGTTGCTCCAAAATCCTACTCGGCAGAGCAAGCGAATTAACTAGCAAAAACGTGCTCAATCAGGTTGGTCGAGTAACTCCTTCTATAATCAAGTTAGCGAAACACACAGCTTTAAATGAAAAATCAAGTTGTAGTTCTCAAGGCTAGTGGGGGATAACTCCAGAATGCCTCTTTGATAATGGTGAAGATGTGGGTATTTATAGCTTAAGAGGTTACCTTGGCTGTATAGTGATGGAGTTCCACTTGAACTCTATAATTATTGATAACTTATCAGAAGAAAGAATTAACTCTTATCTATTGTGAGTGTTGGTTGTTGAGTTTGAGTAGGGATTCTTCTCTCTATCATGGTTCTCTAACCAAATGAGGGAGGGGGAACTATCTGTGTCAAATAGAGATTTAGAGGTGGGGATCGAGGGCCCTCAAGGATTGCTTACCAGAGGAAGCTTCTAATTTTAGGTAGAGTTGGAAGCTTCCATATTCTTGAACACCGAGGATGGGAAGGAGAAATCTAGGTGAGGAAGCTGAAGAACAGATCAAGGCAAGACCATCATCTTGACACAACGCAGCTTGTAGACTCATTTGGAAATGCCCAACAGCTCAAAAACAAAACACCACCTTTGGAGAGTACTAGCAGAAGACCAGCCTAGCTACAGGAGAAGCCATGCTCAAACGTCAGTTCAGAGTTGGCACCATCTTGTGCTAAATGTGGAGCTGAAAGTGGAGACCTCCGAGCATATCCTCTTCAATTGCATTTCTGCCCAATTAAGCAGCGTGCTTTGTTCCTGCATTGGGTTTTAGAGGTTCTGGGAGACAAATATGAAGGATCTCAGATTGGATAACATACATAATGGAAATCCCAATAGAGGGAAAGGAGGAGGAGAAGAAGAAGGCATTTCACTGGCAAATCAAATCTGGGTTGCTAGAAATGAGACTATATTTAAAAGAAGAATTTGGAGCCCAGAGGAATGTGGGCCAAGCAGCATGGGAAAGCCTCAGAAGAATTATTAAAAGCCCAACAACAGCTTAATCTAAGTCGAAGCCCATGAGCCCAAGTTCATGCTCCCCAACTGATCACCTAGCATGAAGGGTCAGATCAATTGCATGCACGGCCTCTTAATTGTTGTTCCTTGGTTGCAATCTCTTTGTAGTTTGTTCCTTAACTTTACCGCTTCAATAAATTTGTTTTTTGTCCAAAAGTGAAAAACGGAAACTAGCCACTACTGAACACACTTTTCTTCCCTAATGTTCTCGGAGACCATTATCAAATCCATCCCAAGGATGCATATATTATAAGGTTCAACCTCAATCATGTATTGGGTACAACACCTTTATCTTAATGGTCATATTTATAACTTCTGTTAACTTTTCCAAAATTTTCTTGACTTTTGTTTTTTTGGTAGAACCAAATTTTCCCTAATTACTAAGCGGTTTGGGAGAAGTGTGAGTAAAGAGAGGAGACTCAATAAAGAATAAAAAAGGATAGAAAATTAGAAATACGAAAGAATAAATAAGGAGAAATTTATGGATAGTGAGTTAGTTTCTAATAAAAATTTATAAACCAGTAAATGCTTGTATCCGATAAAGAAAAAACGGAACATCAATTAATTCCTGCCAATATCCATGCTAGGATATATGGTGAACATAAATTTGGTTGCCAGAACAAGATGTCCAAATAAGAACCCAGAACACCTTGCTAAATAGTAGCACCAAAACCCCATAGTTGGTAGGATACCGGTCACCCAAAAAAATGACATTTTTCTAAAAAAGATGATATATATATATATATATACATACCCATAAATAAAGTTAGGAAAAAATGATATATGCATGTCACTAAAAATTAGGATAGACTAACATCCTTACCGTAAATCTTAATGGTCTAGATATATGTCAAAGTTCAGGAGTGCAAAATGGATTGATAATGATGGTATCGTATTGGTATTTTATTATATTTGTACGGATTTGGATAATATTTATTTTTGGACAAACTCATTCAATTTTTATGATATTCAGATAGTTATTTTTTTTAACCTAAATTCTTCTTATCCAGTATAAATACAAATTAGAACAAGTTTTTGGTTTCAATGAAAATGGGCTTTTGTACAAATTACTTCATGACCATTGAGAGTTGTGGAGGGATTCTTTTTCCTATTAAGTAATAATATTTTATATTTACCATTACCATTACTGTGTTGTTTGATTTTTAAGATCAACACCTCTTAGTGAAAAAGTCTTAAATTCAATTTTACTTGTAATATATAAAAATTGCATACAGCAAGTCTTTAAATATTTAAAAATTAACTCTTGAATAGTAGTCCACATGGCAAGTTTCTAAACCTTATTGGACCCTCGTTGAGAAGTATCCTCCAAGGAGAGGAGCCAAACCCTCACCAGTTAGGCTATAAATTAAGGTCTCAACGTGCTTCCCGTGTAACCCTAGTTATCAAAGAAGAGAAGTAAACAAGCCCAAACACAGTACCATTCTCTCTGTGTCTGTGTCCGAAGCTGAGAATTTTGGGCGTGAGATGACACAAACAACTCCAAATCACACTCAGACCGTCGCCGGTTGGGCAGCCCACGATTCCTCCGGCAAGATCACCCCTTTTAACTTCAAAAGAAGGTAAATTAATTAAACACCCTCTTTCTTTCTCTCTCACACTTTCAGATAAGATATCTGGAACTTTTTCTATGTTCTAACCAGTTTTGGTGTCCATTAAAATGTTTAATAACACAGAGAAAACGGGGAGAACGATGTGACAATAAAGATTCTTTACTGTGGGATGTGCCGCTCTGATCTCCATTTTATCAGAAACGACTGGGGAATCACCATGTACCCTGTTGTACCTGGGTAATTAATTAATGTACCCATGTCTCTAGCTCTATATAGTATATCTTCTTGTTAATTAATGAGCTTTTGATCTTTCTTAATTTCTTGTTTCCTAACTATGATAATATATATATTTTGGGCGGTGAAGGCATGAGATCACAGGAGTGATTGCAAAGTTAGGAGAGAAGGTGAAAGGGTTCAAGATGGGAGATAGAGTTGGAGTTGGATGCTTGGCAGCAACATGTCTAGAGTGTGAGTTCTGCAGGGATTCCCAGGAGAACTACTGTTCAGACCTTCAGTTAACTTCTAATGGAATTTTCTGGGATGGAAGCATCACCTTCGGTGGTTACTCTCAAATGATAGTTGCTGATCACAGGTACTGTTAATTGCCATATCTACTGTTCAACATCTTTCGCTCCTTCGTCCCCACTTGCTTGACTCTTCTTCTTCTTGTTTCCTTTTCCTTTCCACCACCAACACTAATTAACGAACCCACGCTTAGACTTCCATCATGAAAATCTAACTACTTCCTTTATTTTTATTTTTATTTTTGATATATATATATATTGGAGAGGTGAACAAAGAATCACATGAGAAAGTGAAACCTTGCTCATATGGCTAGTTTTTTGCGCGACTGGTGGCGTGCTTGGATTTTTTTTTGAAAAATTTACAAGAAAGTAATTAAAGAAATATTAAGGAATATACAAATGTTAATCTATGTGTTAAACTATATGCATACTATGCAAAAAGTATCGAGGGGTCTAGGAGATGATACAAACACGATTGTAGGCAGTCATCTCAAATTCTTCATTTATGAAATTAAGATAATAAAGAAGAAAAACAGGTCCTTGACCACATATTTTTACCGCGCTTGAATTCCCTTTCGAGTTCTTGAAAAAATATATATATACATTTTTGTTGTGGATGGTAGTACAAGAGCATCCAGTCTACCATCCCCGCCCCTATAGACTGACAACATATGGCTTGCCTGAATACCCAAGGGTAGGTCGATTCCAAGGGGTAAGGGGATGGGCAGGCAAAGAGGATCTGGAATCATGTAACAGTCCTTACCCGAACCTTGTTTTCTAGTAAAGTAATATAAAAAAAACCATCAAAGGTTGCTAAGTCGGTAATGACCGGTATCTTTTAGTAAAGATGTCACATATTTGACGCTCCCTACAGTGTATGTAATAGTCCCCGGCTCCCACCCCCAATATAACACTACTGATTCAATTTAGAAAAAAAAAAAAAAAAAGTGTTGCACGTGCGGAATCTTTAATTAATATTTGGTAGTTGAAAAATTACAAATAGGTATGTGGTGCACGTGCCAGACAACCTGCCGATGGACAGTGCGGCACCTCTATTGTGCGCAGGGATAACAGTGTTCAGCCCCATGAAGGAACAGAACCTGATTAGTTCTCCCGGGAAGAAAATAGGAGTGGTTGGGCTTGGTGGTGTCGGCCATGTCGCCGTTAAGTTTGGTAAGGCATTTGGGCATCACGTCACCGTCATCAGCACCTCTCCTTCCAAGGAGGACGAGGCTAAATTACGCCTGGGTGCGGATTCTTTCCTTGTCAGCACCGACCCCACACAAATGCAGGTAATCAAATCCTACATGGCTACATGCACATTTATAATAACATACATGAATACATACATACATGAATACGTAGGAGAGTTGATAGATGATGGATGAATATCCCTCCCCTCCCACTCCCACTCCCACTCCCAGGCAGCGATGAAGAGCTTGGATTTCATCATAAACACAGTTGCAGTAAGGCATTCACTGGGGCCCATTTTAGAATTGCTTAAAGTGAATGGAACCATGGTGCTTGTGGGTTTACCAGATAAGCCCTTGGAGTTACCTGCTCTTCCATTGGTAAATGGTTAGTTAGTCTCATAAATCATGATTTTAACTTAATTGACAATTAATTAAACAAGAAAACTACATGGTTGGTTAATTAATATTGTATTTAATTGTATTAATGCACAGGTAAGAGAGTGGTAAAGGGTAGTGTTCTTGGAGGTATAGAAGATACACAGGAGATGATGGATATTTGTGGAAAGCATAACATCACATGCGAAATCGAGCTTATTACACCAGACTACATTAATCAAGCTTTAATCCGTCTAGCCAAGAACGATGTTCGTTACCGGTTAGTCATCGATATTGCCGGCAAAGTGTAGGCAAAGCTCAACTACATCTTCAGGGGAGACACCTCGACGAGAGTCGAATCCACAAAATAAATTTATTTACATGTATTCATTTATTAAATCTGTTTTCGTTCTATAATTCATTTTGTTACCAAATCTTTTTCTAGTATAAATTCTGTTACCAAATAAATTTCTATTATTGATGAAAAATAATCTTACATTGATTCCTGTGATAATGAAAAGGAATAATTACTATTGTCCCTTATATTATAACTTAATTATTAAAAGACCCTATTCAGATATTCTTTTTGAAATTATTGTTGTCCCTTTAGTTGGAATGGTGGTAAAAGATGGTTATGATTGAATGTTTAATGTTTGTTTTGACTTTTCTAGAATTAAGAAAATAAAAAAATAATATTATCCAAAAACCATATGAAATCCTTGAAAAAAAAGAAAAGAAAAAAAGAGTGAGAAAAGACCACATGAAATACTAATTTTACACTTGTATTCTTATCATTTTGGATAATTTTTTTTATCAGTAGTAGGAACGTCCTAAAATTGCACTAGCCTAGCAAGATCCCATTAAGAGTGTCAACAGGCAGGGTTGGTTTAGGCTAGCCTAAGCCTAATTTTAATTTAGGGACCTAAACCCCCAAACCCAAACACTAACCAACCTTGCTAGGGTTTGAGAATCCCAAACCCACAAACCCTGATCACTAATAACTCTGTCACGGATTCTTCAAATCTTGTCCCGCCCTAATTTCCCTGATAGGGTTGGGTTAACCTTATTTTACCCTGAACCAACTTTTATTTGAACCATGAAAACAAGGCTAAATGAATGGATTGGTGACACAAGGAAATTTGAAAAAAAAAAAAAAAAAAAAAAAAAAGCAATGAAAGCCCTTTAAGAGCTAAGACCACTGGGAGCTTCTTCTCACTTGGTCCTCTGATGGAATTTTAAGCAATGGAAGCCCTTGGAGAGTTAAGACCACTAGGAGCTTTCAATTCCCTCTTCACTTGGTCCTCTGATGGAAGTTATTAACATGGGAGGGCAGAACTGGATCGACAAAGCTGTCTGAAGCATTGCTCTACATACATTCAAGAAAGAAATGAAGCCATACTTAAATATATATCTTTTTCTATCAATAGCTGTGAAGAAGATGAGTACCATCAATGTTAATTTTATTTTTGTTTTGGTAGAATATCACCATCAAGTTTGGAGGTAGTAAATAAACTTCACATTTTGTTAAAACTTAAAAAAGCATATGCAATGAGGTCGAAATTCAAATGATGCATGTAAATTTTTTTTATTATGGTGATCTTCTAGGAGTATAATCTTGCTTGTATATGACCTTAATTTAAATAAAATAAAGTCTTTATTGTAATTGAAATGCTTTTTTTAAACTATAGTAAATAATTTTTTGTTAAATATCAATATTTACAATCTTAAATTCAACAATCCATTGTCGTCCAGTGGTTAGGATATCTGGCTTTCACCCAGGAGACCCGGGTTCAATTCCCGGCAATGGAATTTTTCACTTTTATAATCTAACATTTATTTTATTAAACCTCTCTTAATCATTTTAAAAATAACAAAAAGAAACTTAATTAGGGGGGGGGGAGCTTAGACCATCTCTGGGCTGGTTCAGTGCTGCGGCCCCCAGCACCACACCACCCCCGAAACCCCCCCCCCCCCCCAAAATTTTTTCCAAAAAAAATTCAAAAAGACTACAATTTACACAGTTTCAGGTCCAAGAAATCTCAAATTGAGGCCACATTCTGAGACACTGTAACACCTTACATAAAATGTTCTCATTCAATGGCAGTGTCAGGGGTACTACGTTCAGCCTCATTATTTTTGTTTTTTTTTATGAGAACAAAACAAAAACAAAGGAAACATTACATAAGGGCCTGTTTGATTACAGGAATCCAGAGCTTTGAGATCTCTGGATTCATGAATCTGAGAATTATACCCGTTTTTGGTTGTAAAAATATCTAGATTCATGAAATCTAGAGATTCACATTTTTATACTAAAAACATGAATCTGTAGATTTATGGGTAAGGGATGAAATCCAGAGATTTAAAAAAAACTATATTTTTGCACATTCACAAAAATCACGTCGATCAAATAGTTTTTTAGGATGAATCCACAGATTTCATTCCACAACCAAACATCTAATTTTATAAATAATAACTCCATAGATTTGAAATCTCCAGACTCACGTAACCAAACAGGCCATAAAATGTTATGTACATTTGCAATTTGATCAGCAAAGTGAGGAGGAAAATAATGAAAGAAGAGAGGAGTTATATCCCAAGTATAACTAGATAAGAAATAGATAGATACCTTAGTGTACTAGAGAAAGTATAGAATTACCCATTGAAGAACTACTATTCCACACCCTTGAGCCATGTCTTTTTATGGGTTTTAGGATCGAAAAAAGATGAGTTGGGAAAGTATTTTCCCTTCAAAACCCTAGCCCACAAACTATATATTAGGTTCAATTATTAATCGCCAACCCTGTTTAGCAAGCATAGCATCATTACGAATTTTAGAACTCCCATGCATTATTACAAACGAGTTGTACAAAGATTCTAGAAGATGAAGCTCACAAAGAAACAAAGTATCAAGGAAGTAGTACTTCTTCACAAATTAAAAATGAAAGACAACTAGTAGACACAAGAGAAGAAACTCCTCTTACGTACGTTCCAAGAGAGAAGCTGCATAGCAAGACACACGAAAAGGAACAACGACACTATACAAACAAACGAAAGACAGACCACCACCAAAGGTGACTCAAATTCTCACACCACAATACAAGGAAGTAAGGAACCACAAACAGAAAGTGAACAACAGAAAACGGTTACAAAGAACAGCAGCAGCAGAAGGATATACCTGGTCAGCTCTAGCCTGCAGGAAGTTCCTGCGAAAGTTGGGTGACATCAACCTCATTCAATGCTTGCTTGAATAGTACTGCTTATACGTTTTGAGCTGCAACTTTAAGTTCCTAGTTTCTAATTTGAGAACACTGTATATAACTCAACATATATATATACCCATCATTTTCTACTGTAATTTTTCTTGTTGTATTGCTGGGAGTCGGTTCTGCAAAATCCACGTAGCTTAAAACCGCCATGGTTTTGTAGGTGAGATGGTAGGAAAAATAACAAAATAGTGCAGTTAGTTACTTTTAATACATACGATTAACTAGGGCAAGGAGGCACTCTTGATCAAAGGGTCTGAAGAAGTCCTACTGACACTGCTGTCACTTGAGATACCTCCTCACATCTTCCATATAGCCCAAAAAAAACTTGGGATCCTTGGGACACAACAGAAAAACACCACCCTGCACAACACACTTGAGAATTTCATTAGGAGACCAGCTATTTGAAATCAAAGTATCTATATTTGAAACTTTATTAACTCAGAACTATCTTTTAAAAATTGCAGTGTAAATTGTGTTCAAACATAAAAGTTCTAAAATATGTACTCTTACTTGCCTCATCATGTGAACACTGAAGCCATGACACATAAAAGGAAATACTATTATAGTTTTTATTAAACTATAGTAGATTTTGTTATTGATGAATACCCTTTTTTTTCTTTTTTTTTTTTTCTAAACCAAGATGTACCAAAGACTTAGTGCAAATATGCTTAGATCATAGAATTTCCGTTCGAAAATATTTTAATCTATTTTTTAAGAAACCAAAGAATTCATTGTTGTCCAGTGGTTAGGATATCTGGCCCCACCGACGAGTCCCGTGTTCAATTGCCTGCAATGGAATTTTGAGCCAACATTACAAAATGTATTGTTGATGGGAGAAAATAGAACACCATTTTTGTAGTCTAAATTACAGATGGACTCCTCCAAATGCGAAAATCAATTTCACATACCCAGTAATAAAGCTAAATGATAATATTTAATCACCAAATAAATATTTAAAATATCAAATTACTCTTATAATTCCCTCTTTACAATTCCCTATAGTGTCCCTCTAAGATTGTGACGTGTAGTATATAATTATCTTATGATCACAAATAGATGTTCAAATGAAATCTGAAAATTTCCTAAAATCTCTCTCTATTTTTTCTCTCTCTCCTCTCTAACGAAATTGGAAAAATCCTTAAAATCTCTAACGATTTTTTGTCTCTTTTCTCTCTCCTCGCTATTTTTTTTCTTCTAAAATCTCTCTTTATTCTTGGTAATGTTAGCTCCTTCCCTGCTGGTAATGGATTTTGAATGGTTTCTCAGTTGAAAAAAGTTGTGATGGTCACTTCTCATTTAGGTTTTTGTTATACCACCATACTCATGGTACTACTAATGTTATCTAACATGTAAATGAATAATGGAGTTTAGGAGTCTGTAAAGTAAGATTTTTTATACTGATCCAAGGCCATTCATCTAAAGTTGTAGCCAAGACCGAGTAGATAATGTGTTTTCACCCAAACAGCCGGAACCCGATGGTTTGGGTCAAGTAGGGTTCGTTTAATGTTGACTTTGAAGTTTGACCGTGATTTCCGTTTTACTATCTTTCAAAATCTTAGGAAGATGTCTTTGTGGGCCATCTCAGTAGAGGATATGGTGTTTGACCCAAAACCCATGGATATTGATGATGGTGTTTCCTTATGGAAACCTTACTTGATTTGGTGTTGAACTATTTATTTGTGAAGAAGAACTTGATTGATGGACCTAAAGCTTAGTTGGACCTGGTTTGAAGACATCCCTCCATACTAGGTAAGTAGTATGATGTGTTGAAAGAAGCCCATCCAAAAATATTGAAGTTTAGCCCATTAAATCCCTATTTTTGAATAAGTCGTCGAGCAGTGGCATTTTGGTAAATATCTGTTTTGAAGGTTTTCAAAAGCTTTATTTCTTTTAATTTCGTGGTAAACTATTTCCATTATGTTTCTAAACCTTTAGATAGTGTGGGATCGACCTTTGAACTTCCTCTTTGGCAACCAATCAACCAACAGGATCAGTTTGGTCAGTTCGGTGAAACCCTAGTAACTCTTGAACTCTTTGTGCTATTTAAAAGGGGGAACCCATGTGTTTCACTCTCAATCTGTTTCTAAGTCTTTGGAGAACGTGGGAAGATCCCTAGAACCTCTCCTTCGAAGCCAAGGAAGATCCTCAAGTATGTTGGGTTTCTTCGACGGTTTGTCTTCTAAAAGGTTGGTATTCAATTTGCTTCTTCTTTAATTCATTCCTTCTTCTCTACTTCGATTTTCTGATCAATTGAAGGGTATTACACACTGAATGACCTCTTCTTTAATTCTTTTAGCCCTAGAGTGAATCCCCAATTCACTCTATGATCTTGAAGCCATATGGCGATGATCCTTGAATTTGATTCCACCAAAGCTCTTAATGATACTTTCCCTAATTTCCTACCTATCTTTATTATTGTGGGGAAGGTCTCATATTATTACCATGACCTTCCCTTGTGTCCTCATGATTGAGGAGTTGATCCTTCCTTGGAACAATTGGCAACCCTTTTATTTTCTATTAATTCATTGGACTCTCCCCAAAACCTTTCTTGATTGTAAATTCTTTGCCCTAAGGGTGAATCTTTATTCTCCCTAGTCTTTTCGTGGGATACACGGATTCTTGTTAGTAAATCCCTAATTGTATGATTTGAATTTGTTTCCCTTCACTTTAATTGAGAACCTTATTTTCTCTCATTAGTAGACCCTTCCTAATTCCATTCTTTATTTTGAAATACTAATGAGATGTTCCTTTATCTATCTTGGGTTGTTTTTGTGAGAATTAATTATGGGTAACTCTCATGAGAGGTAACCAACTCTTATGAGAGGTAACCATATATGAAACCCTATTGTTCTTTTATCGTTGGAAACTCCCCAACACCTTTTCAGATTGTGCATTGTTGTTTCTCTTTCCCTTGGGTGATATTTGTGTTAACCTAAACTTGATCACTATATTTTATTCATGATCCATGTTTAACCTAATTAGGATTTCTAATTATTCTTTCTTCGTTCTTGTTCTTGTTTGAGATCAGGAAGAAGATGATGCATTCTTGCAACCATCTATTCCATGATCTCATTCTATTCTTTGAGATCTATGATCATCATCATGATCTTAACCCTAGCCAAATAAATTCCTTGAAACCCTAACCCTGAATGATCTTTCTGAAACCTCTTGTAACCTTCCATGTGAGGGAAACCTCATGGGTAATGTTGTAACATAAACAGATTTCCTATGATTTCTTGCTATTTTCTTGATAACAATCATTCCCTCTCTTTCCGTGATCATAACCTTTTCATGAGCCATATGTTATGATGAAACCCTAACCTCTTTGTTACAAACCTATTATGATTGATTTTTGGACTATGATCTCCCCATGTCTTCATTTGGGTTTGGTTGTACTTGGTCTTCAACCCCAGAGCAAAGACGAGAAAACAGGGGCACAGTGGCGGGAACAAGGAGAAGAGGGGAGCAGCGGAAAAAAGGCAAACCGAAGAACAGAAGGGAGAAGACGGCCGGGGAAGATCCGAAAGAGGGAGACGAAGGGGGAAGACCGGGGGAGGAGAAAAGAAGAGGGACCCGAGGAACGGAACATCCGGAGAGGAAAAAAAAAAACCACGGAGATGGAAAACAAAAAGGAGAGGGAGGGAAACACGAGAAGGGAGACCGCCGGGAGGAAGAGACAGGATAGAAGAAACGGATTGAAAGAGAAGAAGCGAGGGAAAGCGGGGGGAAGGGGGGCAACCAAGCGAGGAAAGCGAAAAGGACAAAAGAGAAAGGAGGACAAACGAACAGCAGGTGCGCAAAAAAAGAAAAGGGAAAGAGAGGACACAAAAGAAGGAAGAAAAGCAAACAAACAGATGAGGAACACGATCAGAACGGAAGAAAAGCATGAAAAGAAGGGGAGAGACACAGAAGCAAACGCAGGAGAAAAGAGGAGAGGAGGGAGGAAGGGACGGGAAGGCGGGAAAGAAGGGGAAGGGAAAGGAGAAAAAGAGGAGACAACAGGAGGCAGAAGACAGGACCCAAGAACAGGGGAAGAAGGGGGACCGGAAATGGGAGGAAGCACCAACAGGGAACAGCGGGGAGAGGGACAGGCAGAAGGAGGGGAAGAGGGGGGAGGAGAAGGAGGGAGGGGGAGGAGAGAGAGACGCCAAAAATGGGAGACAAGGGAAGGAGGGAGCAAAGAGGAGAGCGGAGGAAAGGCAAGGACGAACCGAGGGGGGCCAAGGGGAAGATTGGACAAAGAGACCAAGACGCAGGAAGAAACGAAGAAGAAGGGGGAGAGAGGGACAACAAGGGGGGAACGACAGAGGAAGGAGAGGAGAGACACCCAAAGGAGGGGGGAAAAAGCAGACCAAGAGACGAAGAGAAGAGAAAGAAACAAAAAGGAGGGAGGGACAAAAGAGAAGGGAGGGAAAAGAGAAAAAAGAGGAGGGAAAGGGAAGGGAGAGACGAGAAAGAGGAGAAGGAAAAAAAAGGAAAAAGCAAGAAAGAAAGAGAAGAAAATGAGAATTTGGATATAGGAGATAGAAATAATATATAATAGGGATGTATTATTATTATGTAGATAAAACCAGGAGGAGGGGCGGGGAAGGGGGGGGGGTGGGGTTTCACTATGAAGAAGATGACAAACAAGACTAAAAGCCTAGCCAGTTGCATTTTCCCACCCCCTCCCCACTCAACCCTACTAAGAGAAAATAATAAATAGTTACAAGTGAAAACCCCCATTTCAAGGAAAAATGACTGAAGTACACTTGTACCCCAAAAAATGCCTAAAAACAACAGCACAAGACCTCCAAATAGTTAGGGACTTCTTATAACCAATCGTTTGAAGAATTCTAAACAAAACACACCCAGATCATTGGTTTTTTTTATGTTGGTCACTATGAGTGAGCAACAATCTACAAACTGGTTGTGGGCACCACACTATTGAGTACGAGGGCATTGTGTTCCTTTTATTGAGTTAGGGATTCTTTTACGTATATATATAGACTATCTACAAGTCAAGAAGGTAGAGAATGATTAGAGTTTGTAATGTTCTGACCTAAATTCTTGTACCTAATTTGAAAGATGGAGTTGCACTGATATATTTTGGTGAGTAACCCGAATGACTAGTCTGCGGAGATCTGTGATGGAAGCAGAGGGTGATGGGTCAACCGGTTTACCCAATTAGAGTCTATATATATGTATTTTATGTTCGTCTACCACATTGAGAGATTTGAAAATTTTTAAATTAGGGTTTTGGATGAGAGTTCTTGTTACGCCGGTCTTGGTCATTCGTTGTCAAATCTATTTTTGTTCTTCTACATAGCAAAAAACTCTTCTTCTTCGACCATGGATATAACATACCGCATTGGTGTGTGAACAACGTTAAATCTCTATGTATTTTCATTTTATTTCTATTTCGATCCAATATTTCATGGTGATAGAATTATATTATGTTCTTTTTTGTAAAATTGTCTCCATAAAACTATGGCTGTGACCTTCAAGTGAACTACATACATCTTGTCTTATGCTTGTGGTTCAATTCCATTTTGTGACCTTCACCATATGCAGAGAATCCGACCACAAAGTTTCTTCAAGAAAAAAAAAAAAAAAAAACAGAACATGCATGAACAGATAAGCTTAGGAAAGCTCCAATCTGGATTCCTATGAAAGAGGCATCTGCTGGATTGGCTACCAACCCCTGGAGTGGGACCCTTTCATGTGGGTGTGAATGCTCCATTGGAATGCCAAGTGTAGTGAGTTTGCCAGATGTCTATTGCTCCATCAGTATTCCACATAAGCAAGGCATGGTCCATTGAATTTGGTATATGAACTTGTAGTAAATTTATACCTTACAACTTATAAAGGACAAATTCTTTTCTTACCGTTACTCATGAATAGGGTTTAAAATTCATTCTTGCGAAGCAAATACACGTACCCTAAGGCAGTGTATATATATGGGAAGCATCTCTCTTGTTGGTTCATTTTTCTCATCTTCTACTTCTCCAAAAAATTTAGGGCTCTTAATGCATGAAAGCCTAGCCGGCCGGTAATCGATCACTAGCCAGTCATCTGTTCTCTTCAGTTTCGGTATTCTTTCTCTCCTGCATGCTCTTTCAAATGCCTCAGCTCAAGAGTCTGTGGGCCAAATTCAAATCTTCTGCAACTGCTGGAAGAGGTAAATTTTTGTTCTGATCTCTAAAAGTTGTCATCTTATTTAATGTTTATGATCTTCTTGGGTACAAAATTCATAGGAGAAACATTCTTGATCCGTTCTTTCCATCGTGGTCATGTAGATCCTCATGGTGCGCATTTTTTTCTTCATGTAATTTTACTTAAGGATAGCTTCTTTAATTTGTATTTATCTAACTCCACCATTGTTTGCGTAATTGTACCGCAATAAACGAGGTTTAGTGTCTAGAACTCTCGATTCAGTCGCCGACCTAGAAAATCGTATGCAAACCTTTTTTGATGAACTCTAATATTAGTTTTTTAGCAAATCTCGCGCAATCCGCGCTTTCTTGAAATGAAAGAATGGAATCCAGACATTGATTTAATGTTTGTAAAATTCAATTTTGAGATTTTATCCAAAATATTAATGGACGTACTTCATTCTTCTCGACTAACATGAAAATACGCACATCCTACGATCATTTTTGTCCTTTTACTTGAATTGTTGGAAAAAAATTTAGGGTTTTGAGGTGGAAGTTAAATTTTGATGTGGCTTGTTTGTTTGATTGTTTCCACAGCTGGTGAACAAGTCAGTGACGAGCGCAACAATGTAAGCGTAAATGAAGAATACATGCAAGCCTTGAGGACGAAGTCTTACGTAGAAATATTGAGCACAGTTCAAGAACAGCTAAGAGGAAGAACAACAACAACAACCGAAGACGACTCCTCTCCATCTCCATCTTCAGTCTCTTCATTTTCTTTCTTCACAGATCTTTGTGATCAACTGCTAGAACCACCTCAAGAAATTCTTATGAACGTGATTCAAAGCTGTTCCAGTGATCACCATATCCAAAATCTCCTCATAGAATACTTCGAGTGCAGCTTGGAAGCATGCAAGATTTGTGTTTACCTTCTCCAAAACCTTTACAAAATACGAACCCATTATCTCAAGCTTCACGGAATCATCAATGAAACAGGATTCAGCACAAACGATGACAATGACTATGATCTCATCTTCTGGGAGTTAACTTCACTTGCCAAGCTTGCTAATCCTCTATCTGGCTCTACTTCAATGCAATTCCATCAAATCCATGATAGGTATGAACTGGTTCTCCACAAATTAACAAAGACCCATAAAAAGATTGAGAAGAGACTTAAACTGATTAATTTCTGCAAGAAGGCAGCAGGAGTTGGCTTCATTGTTACTTTAATTACTCTTCAAGTGTTGTCACTTATCCTGACTGCTCACAGCCTTGCCGGCATTACAGTATGTCCAGCTTTACTCACTGCATCATTAGGGTTTCTGAAGCGGAGAATAAGATCCACTCGAATGGGGCTCAAAACAAGTGTGCTGTTCAGAGTATCAGCACAGGTTGATGCTGCAGCGAAGGGGGTTTATATACTGTACAAGGATTTTGACACTGTGCATAGGTTGGTGATGAGATAGAGCATACAAAGAATATTGCCAAGATATGTGTTAGAAACCAGAACAAACAGTTGTTGATGGAGGTGGTGAGGGAATTTAAAACAAGTGAATCTTGTTTTCTGGAGAAGCTAGAGGAGTTGGAGGAGCATATCTATTTGTGTTTTCTTACCATAAAGAGAGCCAGAAGACTTGTTTTAGAGGAAATAATGGAAGGAAATGCTTGACTCTTGCATTATCACAATAAGGAATGTAATAGCATCACCAGTTTGTAAATATGCAACTAAATAAGGTGAAGGCTTCTTTCCTAATTGCATATTGAGATTGTAATTATGCTTAATTTGGTTGACATGATTTAGCTTAGTGTTATAGAAATAAACTTATGCACATTAATGTATCCTCCTCCCCGGAAAGAAAAAAAAAAAAATCCTCTGCTGTGGAGATGCACTTATATGTCAAATAGAAGGCTGTGATTAAAGACTTGATTTTAAATTGAAAAAAAAAATAAAATTCTCAATAGTCTTTTAATTTTCTTGTTTTCTCAGCCACTTATTTAGCATATAAGTGCAATGCTGTGCACAACAGAGAGATGTGCACAACAGTGGATGTTTTCCCTCCCTCCCCCCCCCCTCTTCTCTTTTACTTGGAATTTTGATTCTTTGCCCCTGAAGGATAGAGGATTATGCTTCCCGTAGAGGATCTAGACTCATATACTTACAAGAATTGAGAATAATTGCCACGAGGTTGGGGAAGTCCTTACCCCATCACCGTTTTGGTTAGTAGGTTTTGGGTCAGGCAAGTTTCATTATTGCTTAATGATGTTGCAAAGAGCTGCTTGCATATATTGAGAGAAAAATAAAAATTATATTGATGCGTTAGTCTTCCACAATGTGCTGAATAATGAATTTTTTTTTACATGCGTTTCCCTGGAAAACAACCTGTTTACTTGTGTCCCCACCGAAAATTGTGAATTACATTCGGCCCCTCCAAACTTGATGATCTATAGGTTCAGTTAGTTTTCCATAGTTTTGGTACAAGGGCACTTTTTATATTAAAGGGAATGGTGATATTACATACGGCATAAGCAAGAGTTGAACCATGACCTCTTCCCTAGAAGGCTTGATTTTACCAATCCAGCAACCCTGTGTTTGCGATTGTAAGGAAAAGATAATAATGCTCTTTTAGGTTTTTATATTACACCCCATGAATTTAAACTTCATAATGTGCCTGGTATGAAAGCAATTACACACATCCCCTTAACATGTTGTTTAAATTATAAGAGGAAAAACAAATACTCTTAGATATTGGTCTTTAGTTTTTTGAAATACATTCAAAAGATCCATATTATCCTTCAAAGAGATAATATGACCTTTATACCCTTTTACTTAAACCTTGTTTTCAATATATACCATCAAGCTTGTTTACCAATTTCTTGACCTTGCGAGAGAAGTAAGAACCAAAAAGAAGAAAAGTAGTTTTTAAAAAATAAAAAGAAAAAATGGTTGAGTCGAGAAAATCTAAAATATGATTTCCTTTTCGTGCCTTTGATGGAATCATGGATACCATAAACATCAATTATCTCATCAAAACCATGTTCTTAGATCTCAACATTTTCATTGTAGAGTTTCGAAGAAAATTGCAATTCTAAATATTTTGACAGAGAGATAGAGTTACAAATATGGAGCAACAAATGCAACTATTTATTGTTGATTAACTAAAGGAAAAAAACACAAAATATTGAAATAGAAGCAAAGCTACATTACATAAGAGGTAATATAAACCAAATACTCAAGTGACTTAATTTTACCTTCTTGTGAAGAGAAGAACTTTTGAAAAGCCAAAATTTTGAGCGATGAAATTGACGAGATCTGTGAACTATGTGATCATGCAGTAATAAATTAACAGTAGAATTTAGTTGTAGATCAAATTCCTTCTTTTTCTATGAGAGAGATAATTCAAGCTCTTCACGGATGATTGATTAATTCAAAGTACCCTTTGAAAGGGATATTGGCCATTGGAGTTCATTGAATATTGCAAGAGAGAGGGTCTAACATTCTTAATCTAGGGTTTTCCTTTATCGATTTGGAAAGAGAGGAAGGAGGGATGAAGATAAGGGCATAAGGGTCTAAGACTTTGGTCTTTGCCCTATGACCCTATCACTTCTGGGGGGGCAGATTTGAATTTTGCGCATTAAATGCGCAGTAACTAACTGCTGCCAACGGCGGAAGTTGAGACCGAGATTTCGATCTCAACCGTTCACAATACAATTAATGCACGGGTACAGAAGTTAATTAAACCCTAATTTTTGTCAACAGGTTTCGGTTTGATAAGCTTCATTATTGCTTAATGATCTTAAAGAAGCTGCTTGCCATAGATTGAGACAAAAATAAAAACATATTGATGCATTATTCTTCCACAATTAAATAATTAATGTTGCAGAATAATATGTAAGTAAGGTACTTATACATGCATCTCCTTGGAAAACAACCATTTACCTGTGTCCCCTCTGAAAATCATGAATTACATTCAGCCCCTTCAAGGTTGATGGCGTAAAGGCTCTGTAAAGACAACAATGCCCTTTTTGGCTTTTTATATGTACCCCTTGAATTTCAACGTTATAACATGCTCCTTTATGAAAAGCAAATGACACATGCATCCCCTTGAAATAGAGTTTAAATTTATAAAAGAAAAACACATACTGTTAAATATTGGTCGTTAGTTTTTTAAAATATATTTAAACTACCCATATTATATTATTAATTATCTTTTAAATGGTAATATGACCTTTATACCCTTTTATTTAAACCTTGTTTTCAATATATACCATTAAGGTTATTTTGCAAATTTGTTGACCTAGAGAGAGAAAATAATTGAGAATCCAAGAAGAAAAGACAAGTACCCAAAAAAAAAAAAAAAAAGAAGAAGAGTGGAGTAGGTAAAATTGATTCGTTTCGTCCCTTTGATGAAATCGTGTATACCACAAACTTTAATTCCGGAATCAAAACCTATGGATCACAGAGTTCTTAGGTCTCTCTAGTTTCATTGTAGAGTTGTAAAACAATTCTAGTTATTCTGACTGCAAAATATAATTATAGAAATGGAAGAAGAAATGCAACCATTATTGATCAACTAACTAAAGAGAGAATACACAAAATAGAAAGAGAGTTACATAAGAGGCAATATGACCTAGAAATTTAAAAGCAACTTACTTTAACTTCTTGAAGAGAAGAACTTCTGCAGGGCCAAAATTTGGAGCGATGAAAATGACGAGATCTGAGAACTATATGATCATGCACTAATAAATTAACCGTATTCAAGCCCTTAATCGATAGGAGATTAATTCAAGCTCTTCGAGAAGGATATTGGCCACTCAAGTTCATCCAACATAGCAAAAGAGAAGGTCTAAGGTTCTCAATCTCATTTTTTTTTTTTCTTTTTCCGATATCGATTTGGAAACAGAAGAAAGAAGAAACAAGAAACAAGATAAGGGTGTAAAGGCAAAACTGGTATTTTAGTTATGTCCTTTACAAATAAGGATAGTATTGTCCTTTTCTATTAAAAACAAACAGAGCTTTAACACAATCGGGGTTTAGAGGGGCTAAATTAAATAATTCACGTTGTAAAAGTCCTACCATTTGAAGGGTAATATGGTCATTTTGAAAACTAATGATTGTGTTTGATAGTCTTGGGTTTTTTCGTAATATGGATCTTATGTCAAGGCAATGCACGTAATTTGTGTTTTTGAGAGGAAACGCATGTAATAGAGTTGAAAATTGAAATATGAAGTGATACATGTAATTTTTTTATTTTTATATTTTTCTTTTGTAGAAATAAATGTAACTTGAGTTAATGTAAAATAATCATACTAACGTTCAATTACGAAAAATTACATTAAGTATTTCCTAAACATTATTGGATACTTTATGGTCGACTCTATTGAAAATGACCCACTCAAGACTAGCTTAGAGATGTGAATAGGGATTTTGCTTGAGAGATGTGCGTAGCCGACGGTCTAGATTCACTACTTGACCGTTTAATTAACTCACATGCAAATTATTCAAATTTAAGTAAGTTTGAACAATTAAACGGTCCAGATTTAAATCTGGACTGAACAGTGAATCTAAGCCGTTTGCTATTCCGAGGAGCAAATTGATCACGCTGCTCCCAAGCAAAATCCTATGAATAGGAAAGATCTACTCATAAAAGCATCAAATTAATAAATAAAGAATAAACATGTGACATCTACAATATTTTATTATAAGATGTTGAAAATCTCTAGAACAATATTAGGGTTATAAACTTATAATAGAAGTTGGTCAGATTTTTAAAACCTTGACATTGGTCTTAACCTACATGGTGGGTAGCCGGTTAGATCTTCAACTTTGATCTTGACCCCAACCAAAAAATAATGAAACAATGAGTTGTTGCCATACTTCACAAAAATACGTGCAAGATTATATGATAAAGTCCAATTCGACTAGTCATACACTTAGCCTTGACCCTGATCAGGCCACCCCAAACTGGTCCTAACCTGCCGTCAGAGTACAGAATTTTTTTCTTTCTTCTAATGAACCAAAAAATTTGTTTACTTACGAATTGAAAAGCAATAGAGAGCTGCTAGTTACATATTATGCCAACAGATAAAATCCTGAGTTTCAAGGTAATCACAGGCGAGTTGTTTCAGCCAGCACAAGACGACTGTGTTAGAAGGAAAGCCACAAGAATATTAATATTTCAGTGTGCTTACGGTGAAGTACAAGAAAGAATGAGAGGAGAAAAGCTAGATTCCTAGCTTGCTGCTAGTGCTTCGGATTCACCTCTTTGGCTCTTTTTTTTATTGCAGATGTCGTGAAAACTTTAACCCTGCAGGAAACTGCAGGCTATTCCTACTGATGAAGTCCTAAGTAGAATTAAGTATTTCCTCATACACCAGTGCGGACGACAATTGGTTAATGAAAGATTTGCTTGAGTTTTTGCATGCCCATGAAGGTTCAGCATCAACTAGAAGTGACACTCGAGTTTGGAAGAATTCCACTAATGGAATGTTTTTTTGGATTAAAACTGCATATGAAAGCCTCTAGCTGCGTGTATTCAGAGGAGCTGACAAGAGAAATGAAAGAGATGTGGAAGGTTACTTGGGCAGTGCAGTGAAGGTACCTCCATGGATCAACTCCTGTTTTTTGGTTGGTGGGTCACGAGAGACTCCCCACGAATGTGAGAAAGAGGAGGATTCTTCTCCATTCTGGTTCTTTAGAAGCTGCCTACGGGGAGTGGAGTGGAGTGGTTAGGATATCTGGCTAGCTCCACCGATGAGTCCTGTGTTCAATTGCCTGCAATGGAATTTTGAGCTAACATTACAAAATGTAGTGTTGATTGGAGAAAATAGGACACCATTTTTGTAGTCTAAATTACAGATGGACTCCTCGATCGAAATGCAAAAATCAATTTCACATATCCAGTAATAAAGCTAAATGATAATATTTAATAACTAAATAAATATTTAAAATATCAAATTTACTCTTATAATTCCCTCTTTTCAATTACCTATATGTCCCTCTAAGATTGTTGGTATATAATTATCTTATGGTCACAAAAAAATGTTCAGATGAAATCTGAAAATTTCCTAAAATCTCTCTCTATTTTTCTCTCCTCTCTGACAAAATTGGAAAAATCCTTAAAATCTCTAACGATTTTTTGTCTCTCTTCTCTCTCCTCACTATTTTTTTTCTTCTAAAATCTCTCTTTATTCTTGGTAATGTTAGCTCCTTCACTGGTAACGGATTTTGAATGGTTTCTTGTTGAAAAAAAGTTGTGATGGCCACTTCTCATTTAGGTTTTTCTTATATATACCACCATACTCATGGTACTACTAATGTTATCTAACATGTAAATGAATAATGGAGTTTAAGAGTCTGTAAAGTAAGATTTTTTATACTGATCCAAGGACTATGATAAATTATGTATTCAAACCCTGAATTAAACCCATCAAAATAATATTAAACTAAAATACTACTAATTAAAGGAAACCGTTCTGAACCCAAAATGAATCCTAAATCGCGTGGGGCTCTTCCAAGAAGACCACCGCATGATAATTTTCGATAACCATTTCTTCACCAACTTTGTGATCTTAACTTTAGTTTCTTTTGGATTTCTCATTTGAAGAAAGCAACTGAATGCTTTTAAGGGGACTGAGTTTGGTCTAATGGGTTTTTTTTTGAATCAAAATATATTAATAATCATGTTTCATTCAAATCTATCTCAAATATTATGATACATCGTTCGAGATAAAGACCATTCATCTAAAGTTGTAGCCAAGACCGAGTAGATATTGTGTTTCACTATGAAGAAAATGACAAACAAGAGTAAAAACCTAGCCAGTCGCATTTTTCCACCCTCTCCCCTCTCAACCGTGTTAAGAGACAATAACAAATAGTTACAAGTGAAAACCCCCCATTTCAAGGAAAAATGGCTGAAATACACTTGTACCCCCAAAAATACCTAAAAACAACAGCACAAGACCTCCAAATAGTTAGGGACTTCTCATAGCCAATCATTTCGAAGAATTCAAAATTCTAAACAAAACACACCTAGATCGTTGGTTTTTTATGTTGGTCACCAGTGAGCAACGATCTACAAACTGGTTGTGGGCACCATGCACACTACTGAGTACAAAGGCATTTTGGTCCTTTTATTGAGGTAGGGATTCTTTTACTTATATGTATAGACTCTCTACAAGTCAAGAGGGGTAGAGAATGATTAGAGTTTGTTATGTTTTGACCTAAATTATTATACCTGATTTGAAAGATGGACCCGTACCGACATATTTTGGTGGGTAACCTGAATGACCCGTTTTCGGAGATCTGTGATGGAAGCAGAGGGCGATGGGTCGACCCGTTTACCTGATTAGAGTCTATATATATGTATCTTATGTTCGTCTACCGCATTATTGAGAGATTTGAGATTTTTTGAATTAGGGTTTTGGGTGAGAGTTCTTGTAACGCTGGTCTTGGCGATTGGTTGTCAGATATATTTTTGTTCTTCCACATGATGGAAAAATCTTCTTCTTCGCCCATGGATATAGCATACCGCATTGGTATGTAAACCACGTTAAATCTCTGTGTATTTTCATTTTATTTCTACTTCGATTCGCTATTTCATGGTGTTTATTTTAACAGAATTATATTATGTTCTTTTTCGTGAAATCGTCTCCATCTAACTATGGCTGTGACCTTCAGGTGAACTACATACATGTTGTCTTATCCTTGTGGTTGAATTCCATTTCGTGACCTTCACCATATGCAAGAATCCGACCAAAAGTTTCTTGGAGAGCAAGGAAAAAGAAAAAAGAAAAAAAAAGTTAACAGAACATGCATGAACAGATATGCTTAGGAAGAATTACATGCACAATACTCATCCCACAAGAAAGCTCCAATCTGGATTCCTATGAAATAACCTACTGCCCTCATGGAGGAGGCACCTGCTGGATTGGTTACCAAACCCTGGAGTGGGACCCTTTCATGTGGGTGTGAATGCTCCAATGCAATTGCCAAGTGTAGTGAGTTTGCCAGATGTCCATTACTCCATCAGTATTACACAGAAGCAAGGCATGGTGCATTGAATTTGGTATAGGAACTTGGAGTAAATTTATACCTTACAACTTCTAAATGACAATTTTTTTTACCGTTACTCATGAATAGGGTTAAAATTCAATCCTGCGACCCTAAGGCAGTCTTATATATATGGGAGGCAGCTCTCTTGTTTGTTCATTTTTCTCATCTTCTAGTTCTCCACAAATTTTAGGGCTCTCAATGCATGAAAGCCTAGCCGGTAATCGATCACTAGCTAGTCATCTGTTCTCTTCGGTTTTGGTATTCTTTCTCTCCTTCATGCTCTTTCAAATGCCTCAGCTCAAGAGTCTGTGGGCCAAATTCAAATCTTCTGCAACTGCAGGGAGAGGTAAATTTGTGTTTTGATCTCTAAAAGCTGTCATCTTATTGTTAACGTTTCTGGATTTTCTTGGGTACAAAATTCATAGGAGAAACATCCTTGATCTGTTCTTTCCATCGTGATCTAAGTAGATCCTTATGGTGCACATTTTTTTTTTTTCATTTAATTTATCTTATTTTGTATTCATCCAACTCCACCATTGTTTGCGTAATTTTGCCGCAATAAACAAGGAGGTTTAGTGTCTCGATTTAGCCGTCGACATAGAAAATCATATTCCGAACCTTTTTGCATGAACTTCTAATCTTAATTTTCTAACAAATCTGTGAACTGCTTGAGAGCGGCGCTGCTCCGAGCAGTTCATAGTTGGGATGCACTTTGGGCTCTCGACCATTGAATCAATGGTCGAGATATAATTTTGAGCCCAAAATGCACACTACTGAGTACCGAGCAGTTAGTTCATAGTTGGGATGCATTTTGGGCTCCAAAGTGCATCTCGACCATTGATTCAATGGTCGAGATGCACTTTGGAGCCCAAAATACATTCTGACCGACCATTATTGGAAGCGATGCTGCTTCCAAGTATAACTCAACAAATCTTGGACAACCCGGACTTTCTTGAAATAGAGGAATGGAATCTAGACATTGATTTAATGTTTGTAAAATTCAATTTTGAGATTTTATCCAAAATATTAATGGATGTACTTCATTCTTCTCGACTAACATGAAATACGCACATCTTACCATTTTAGTCCTTTTAGTTGAATTGTTGGAATTTTTTTAGGGTTTTGAGGATGAAGTTGAATTTTGATGTGGCTTGTTTGTTTGAGTGTTTCCACAGCTGGTGGTGAACAAGTCAGTGACGAGCGCAACAATGTAAGCGTAAATGAAGAATACATGCAAGCCTTGAGGACGAAGTCTTACGTAGAAATATTGAGCACAGTTCAAGAACAGCTAAGAGGAAGAACTACAACAACAACTGAAGACGACTCCTCTCCATCTCCATCTTCAGTCTCTTCATTTTCTTTCTTCACAGATCTTCGTGATCAACTGCTAGAACCACCTCAAGAAATTCTTATGAACGTGATTGAAAGCTGTTCCAGTGATCACCATATCCAAAATCTTCTCATAGAATACTTCGAGTGCAGCTTGGAAGCATGCAAGATTTGTGTATTCCTCCTGCAAAACCTTTACAAAATACGAACCCATTATCTCAAGCTTCAGAGAATCATCAATGAAACAGGATTCAGCACAAACGATGACAATGACTATGATCTCATCTTCTGGGAGTTAACTTCACTTGCCAATCTTGCTAATCCTCTATCTGGCTCTACTTCAATGCAATTCCATCAAATCCATGATAGGTATGAACTGGTTCTCCACAAATTAACAAAGACCCATAAAAAGATTGAGAAGAGACTTAAACTGATTAATTTCTGCAAGAAGGCAGCAGGAGTTGGCTTCATTGTTACTTTAATTACTCTTCAAGTGTTGTCACTTATCCTGACTGCTCACAGCCTTGCCGGCATTACAGTATGTCCAGCTTTACTCACTGCATCATTAGGGTTTCTGAAGCGGAGAATAAGATCCACTCGAATGGGGCTCAAAACAAGTGTGCTGTTCAGAGTATCAGCACAGGTTGATGCTGCAGCGAAGGGGGTTTATATACTGAACAAGGATTTTGACACTGTGCATAGGTTGGTGATGAGGCTGAATGATGAGATAGAGCATACAAAGAATATTGCCAAGATATGTGTTAGAAACCAGAACAAACAGTTGTTGATGGAGGTGGTGAGGGAATTTAAAACAAGTGAATCTTGTTTTCTGGAGAAGCTAGAGGAGTTGGAGGAGCATATCTATTTGTGTTTTCTTACCATAAAGAGAGCCAGAAGACTTGTTTTAGAGGAAATAATGGAAGGGAATGCTTGACTCTTGCATTATCACAATAAGGAATGTAATAGCATCACCAGTTTGTAAATATGCAACTAAATAAGGTGAAGTCTATTCACCAAAAATAAATAAATAAATAAGGTGAAGGTTTCTTTCCTAATTGCATATTGAGATTGTAATTATGCTTAATTTGGTTGACATGATTTAGCTTAGTGTTATAGAAATAAACTTATGCACATTAATGTATCATCCTCCTGGGAAAGAAAAAAAAACCTCTGTTGTGCACATCTCTCTGTTGTGCACAATAGTGCACTTATATGCCAAACAGAAGGCTATGATTAAAGAATTGATTTTAAATTGAATTTTTTTTTTCTCAATTGTCTTTTAATTTTCTTGTTTTCTCAGCCACTTATTTAGCATATAAGTGTAATGATGTGCACAACAGAGAGATGTGCACAATGTTTTCCCTCCCCCCCCCCCCCCCTTCTCTTTTACTTGGAATTCTAATTCTTTGCCCCTGATGGATAGAGGATTATGCTTCCCGTAGAGGATCTAGACTCATATACTTACAAGAATTGAGAATAATTTTCACGAGGTTGGAGAAGTCCTTACCCCATCACCGTTTTGGTCCGTAGGTTTTGGGTCAGCCAAGTTTCATTATTGCTTAATGATGTTGCAAAGAGCTGCTTGCATATATTGAGAGAAAAATAAAAATTATATTGATGCGTTAGTCTTCCACAATGTGCTGAATAATGTATTTTTTTTACATGCATTTCCCTGGAAAACAACCTGTTTACTTGTGTCCCCTCCGAAAATTGTGAATTACATTCGGCCCCTCCAAACTTGATGATCTATAGGTTGAGTTAGTTTTCCATAGTTTTGGTACAAGGGCACTTTTTATATAAAGGGAATGGAGATATTACATAAGGCATAAGCAAGAGTTGAACCATGACCTCTTCTCTAGAAGGCATTGATTGTACCAATCAAGCAACCCTGTGTTTGCAATTAGTTGTCCACAGGAAAAGATAATAATCTATTTTAGGTTTTTTATTGCATCCCATGAATTTAAACTTTATAATGTGCCTAGTATGATAGCAATTACATGCATCCCCTTAACATACTGTTTAAATTATAAGAGGAAAAACAAATACTATTAGATGTTGGTCTTTAGTTTTTTGAAATACATTCAAAAGACCCATATTATCCTTCAAAGAGGTAATATGACCTTTATACCCTTTTACTTAAACCTTGTTTTCAATATATACCATTAAGCTTGTTAACCAATTCCTTGACCTTGCAAGAGAAGTAAGAACCAAAAAGAAGAAAAGTAGATTTTTTTAGAAAGAAAAAAAAAATGGTTGAGTCGAGAAAATCTAAAATATGATTTCCTTTTCGTGCCTTTGATGGAAACGTGGATACCACAAAAATCAATTCTCTCATCAAAACCATGTTCTTAGATCTCAACATTTTTGTTGTAGGGTTTCGAAGAAAACAATTCTAAATATTCTGACAGAGACATAGAGTTATAAATATGGAGCAACAAATGCAACTATATATTGTTGATTAACTAAAGGAGAAAAAACAAAAAAAAACTGAAATAGAAGCAAAGCTACATAAGAGGTAATACAAACCAAATGCTCAAGTGACTTAATTTTACCTTCTTGTGAAGAGAAGAACTTCTGAAAAGCCAAAATTTTGAGCGAAGAAATTGATGAGATTTGTGAACTCTGTGATCATGCACTAATAAATTAACCGTAGAATTTGGTTGTAGATCAAATTCCTTCTTTTTCTATGAGAGATATAATTCAAGCTCTTCATGGATGATGGAATAATTCAAACTCTTTGAAAGGGATATTGGCCACTGGGTTCATCGGATATTGCAAGAGAGAAGGTCTAACATTCTTAATCTAGAGTTTTCTTTTATCGATTTGGAAAGAGAGGAAGGAGGAAAGAAGATAAGCGCATAAAGGGTCTAAGACTTTGGTCACCTTATGACCCTATCACTTCTAGGGGGCAGATTTGAATCTTGCGCAGCAACTGCTACCAACGGTGGAAGTTGAAACCGAGATTTTGATCTCAGCCATTTGCAATATTTTTAATGCGCAGTACGGAAGTTAAACCCTACTTTTGGTCAGCAGGTTTCGGTTTGGTAAGCTTGATTATTGCTTAATGATCTTAAGGAAGCGCTGCTTGCCATAGATTCAGACCAAAAAAAAAAACATATTGATGCATTATTCTTCCACAATTAAATAATTAATTTTGCAGAATAATATGGTACTTATACATGCATCTCCTTGGAAAACAACCCATTTACCTGTGTCCCCTCTGAAAATCGTGAATTACATTCAGCCCCTTCAAGGTTGATGGCGTAAAGGCTCTGTAAAGACAATAATGCCCTTTTTGCGCTTTTCATATGTATCCTTTGAATTTCAACGTTATAACGTGCTTCTTTATGAAAAGCAAATGACACATGCATCCCCTTGAAATATAGTTTAAATTTATAAAAGAAAAACACATACTGTTAAATATTGGTCATTAGTTTTTTGAAATATGTTTAAACTACCCATATTATCCTTTAAATGGTAATATGACCTTTATACCCTTTTATTTAAACATTGTTTTCAATATATACCATTAAGGTTATTTCACAAATTTGTTGACCTAGAGAGAGAAAAGAAATGAGAATCTAAGAAGAAAAGGTTAAGTACCAAAAAAGAACAAAAAAAAAAAAAAAAAGAGTGGAGTAGGGAAAATCGAAACTATGATTTTCGTTTCGTCCCTTTAATGGAATCGTGCATACCACAAACTTCAATTCCGGAATCAAAACCTATGGATCATAGAGTTCCTAGATCTCACCAGTTTCATTGTAGAGTTCTAAAACAATTCTAGTTATTCTGACTGCGAAATATAATTATAGAAATGAAAAAACAAATGCAACTAGTGTTGATCAAGTAAAGAGAGAAGACAGAAAATAGAAACAAAGTTACATAAGAGGCAATATAACCTAGAAATTTAAAAGCAACTTACTTCAACTTCTTGATGAGAGGAACTTCTGCAGGGCCAAAATTTGGAGCGATGAAAGTGACGAGATCTGAGAACTCTATGATCATGCACTAATAAGTTAATTGTATTCAAACCCTTTGTCGATGGAAGATTAATTGAAGCTCTTCGAGAAGGATATTGGCCACTCGAGTTCATCCAATATAGCAAAAGAGAAGATCTAAGATTCTCAGTCTAAGATTTTTTTTTTTTTATTTTCTTTATCAATTTGGAAAGAGAAGAAAGAAGAAACAACATAAGGGTGTAAACGCAAAACAGGTATTTTAGTTATGTCCTTTACAGATAAGGATACTATTGTCTTTCTCTATTAAAAATGAACAGAGCTTTAACACAATCGGGGTTTAAAATAATTCACGTTTTTTTGTTGGAGGGCACACGCTACCAATTGAAGGGTAATATGGTCATTTTAGAAACTAATGACCAGTGTTTGGTACCAAAAAATAATGAAACAATACATAACTCACTATTGTTGCCCTACTTCACAAGAGTACATACACTGGCCCTAACCTGAGGAGAAAGGCTAGATTCCTAGCTTGCTAGTGCTTCGGATTCACCTCTTTGGCTCTTTTTTAATTGCTCTCTTGAAAACTTTAACCCTGGAGGCTGCAGCCTATTCCAACTGAAGTCCTAAGTAGAAGCATTTCCTCATACACCAGTGCGGAGACGACTACTGGTTAATGAAAGATTTGCTTGAATTTTTACCCATGAAGGTTCTTCAGAATCAACTAGTAGTGACACTCGAGTTTGGAAGAATTCCACTAATGGAATGTTTTTTTGGATTAAAACTGCATATGAAAGCCTCTGCGTTTATTCAGAGGAGCTGACAAGAGAAATTAAAGAGATGTGGAAGGTTATTTGGGCAGTGAAGATACCTCCTAGGATCAACTCCTTTTTATGGTTGGTGGATCATGAGAGACTCTCACGAATGTGAGAAAGAGGAGGATTCTTCTCCAGTGTGGTTCTTTAGAAGCTGCCTACGGGGAGTGGAGTGGTTGTTCAAAAATATCTACCAACCTTCTACATGCAGCAATGGCTGATTTGGTCTAGTTGTAACGTTTACTTCCTCTAGTTATGGCAGAATAGAGACTTGCATGAATTAGAATATAATCGGCCAAGTGATGCGTTGAAGGTTGTTGATCTGTTTGTCGCGAACAGAGTGGAATTATGGTGGTTTGGCATTCCCCATCGAAGCTTAATGTTGATGCATCAGTGGGGAAGAAGAGACAGGCCCAGATTGGGAATGTCGAGAGTTCATGAGGTGCTTTGCGAGGAAGATTGATGCAGCGTCAATGTTAGAAGCGAAGATGATGGCAATTTGTAATGGCCTGAGGATTGCCATGGATAAGGATGCTTTGAACAAGATTCTATGATAGCAGTGCATTTTCTAACTACTCCTCCATCAGGAAGGTCAACCTGGATTATTGAGAAGATTAAGGCAAAGCTGAGATCAATCTCAATTGGGGAGGAGGTAGATGTTCCAGGATGATTGAGGAGATTAAGGTGAAACTGAGATCAATTGATCATGAATGTGTTAACCATACCCACAGAAAAGGGAATAATGTCATTGACAGAATAACAATTCATAATATGAAGAGGGGATATTCTACTAGGATCCACATCATAGAGATCCTTCAAGCAGAGATGCAGCAAGGCTTAATGCCTCGAGCTCCGATTAGTTCATTCCTTTGGGCTGTTGGCCCCATTAATATATAAGAAAGAAGAAAATAACTAGATTCATCAGTAGCCTTTAGAGGCTATGTTTGGCTGTGCTATGTTTGGCTGTCACAACACTAATAAATGTGAAAAAGGAAACCAATTTTTTTTTTTTTTTTCTTTCTATTAGTGTTTTTTTCCTTGAGTTGAATATTTCAGTGTTTTAACATCTTAGTTAGTGATTTTATTATTATTATTTTTGAAATCCTTTAAAATAAAAATATTAAGACTTATCATTACAAGGTTGGTCAGTGATAAAAACTCATGCTCCTTAGTGAAGAGGTCATGAATTCGATCCTTACAGACGCTATATAACATCCGGAGAAATTGTATAAGCACCTGAAAAGAAAAGAAGGAAAATAAACCATACCCCACAAATTGTATAGCTGAATCTTGAATCAAGACTTATCAAGCAGAGAAGGGAAGCAAAGTCTACAAGCACCTGAAAAGAAATCTTATTCTTGTAATGTCACAAATTAATTTCCTATCATATTATACCAAATCAATCTGAATGTGTCTGCTACAAGTTAACAGGTGATGCACGACAATGCACTCGTTCCCAGTCTCTGCAATTTTTAGCAGAGAGGAGAACCTGCAACTTTGCTCCAAAGAACCCCATCTGATAAAAATAAAGAATGAAGCGACAATATGGTTCACACAAGTTCTCAAACATGACAGAGAATGTCTCTGTCCTGGATTATATAGATCCATTAACATTTCAGTATAACCAAAAACTGTACACTTGGCAGTCCCTGAAAGATGGCAACAAATCAGAATACCTGACATCCTTGACTTGAAGAAGAGATTTTGTAATGTTGGCCTTTTTATCTCCACCAAGAAAAATAACACCAGCAATTGGAACAGTTGACTTCCTTTACTTGAAGAAGAGAGATTTTGGGAAGTTCACACTCTCATCTCCACTGAAAAAATAGCATCACCAACTGACCTCCTTCAATTGAAGAAGACATTATTGGAAGTTGACCCTTTTTGAAGGAATCTCCACTATGACTTTTCCAGGTGCTCGAATTCATGACAGTCAGCCCCAACTTTTTTTAGTGCAAGGATTAGCTCAGGCAGTATCTTAGCCAATACCAGCTTGAAACCAACAGAAGTTGAGTTTGCTTCACTCTTGTCACATACGGAAGCATCCTTTGATAGAGAGCCAATTAAGTAGCCGTTTTTATAGGCATCACATCCTCTAAGGATGTAAGAACCACGCCTCTGGAAATGTTCTTTGATAAGCTCTTCAAAGTCCTAAAATCATCAGAAACATGGTTAAATCACAGAAATATTTTCCAGGGTAAGAGTTAAATTACAGAAGCTTGATATCAAGAAGCTATTGTATTTTGATGGAAAAGCATGAAGCATCTCAATGACTGGTTTTAATTTCAACACCGCCTCTACATTGCATTGGTAGAACCTGAGGGATTTTAGCCCAACATCCTGAAACCAAATCCAACTTCATCTCCCCCTCCCCCAAAAAAAATATAAATAAACATGTATTCGTGGCTATTCCCTTCCAACAAATTGAAGGAATACCCATGGAAACAAATAAGATGTCTGAGGCAAAAGAAGTTCATAGCTTATCTGGGCATGGCTGCAACAAAATCCAGATCAGATGAAATACATGTACTTCTATGTCACACCACAATACCCCCCCCCCCACACACACACACAAAAAGTCACTCTAGGTGAGGCACATCAACTCCTCATAGTGCAGTATCTTATCAACTAAAACTTGCCCAATCAATGAAATCCTACCAGGTAGGTTTTCAATAAAATTAGGGAATTCAGCCAGTTCCTAATTCAATTGGTGGCCACACAGACCATGCCAAAAGTGCACCTCTTTAATATAATCCCTCCATCCCACAAAGATTGTAACGTCTGACAAATCTCACTTTGTAAGGAGAGTTTGTTTTTGCATTAATTACCTAAATATTTTTCGTTAACCATACCAGCATCAAAGCCAATCTAGTTGGATAACGAATTCCCTTCCTCTCTGCCCCCCTTTTCCTCTAACTTAATGCCTCAAACACATTAAGGACAGTATTGGCGAGAAAGAAAATTTAAGCATCTAATGCTACAACCAAGCAAATGAGTTGGAGCATTGAAATCCAAAACAGCCTTCGCAGGATTAAGGGAGAAACACATGATGAACGAAGATTAGAAAGAAGTTTAGCTCCAACAATTAGATCAAGTTGAGGTAAAACTAGGAAGCCAAAAAGTGCATCCAACAGAACTACATTTTTTTTACCAATAGAGTCCATATTACTATAATTGCACAACAAATTCTGAAACTTCAATGGCATTTCAGTCACTACAAGGTTTCTCTTATTGACACCAAGTCTAGAATAATTCACAACCCTATTATTTTGCCCCAGAGCAACATATGTTTTCTTTTAGTGAGACTAAAATCCTGTCATTTCACATGTGTACTTGTAATACATGGGAAACAATGACAACTCTTCAAAATGAAATCAACAGTAACTTCAAATTAATTTGAAATTTCGTTTAGTAGATATAGAATCCTGTCATTTCAAATGTGTACTAGAGACACATTGAAGACAATGACAGCTCTCTGAAATGATATAAACGGTAAACAGCTCCAAAGACAGCTCTCTGAAATGATATAAACAGTAAAAAGCTCTTCAAAATGAAACAAATGGTAACTTTTAATTATTTTGAAAATCCCAGCTCTTAGGACAGTTGGGAATAAGGTAAGGGGCAGCCAAATAAGGTCAAATGTTCTAAACAGACCTATAGAGGTAAGAAAGCATAAACACATCATGACACAGACAGCATGTTTTGCAACCCAGCCAGCTACTCAAAAATGAAGTCAACATCCAATATTCATGAGAATCTTGCATGCCAGAAGAGAGTGGAAAAATCTCATTCCGTAATTTCCATGCAGGATTTGGTAACCATAGGCAACCTCATCTGATGACTATAATAGTCTTCGGAGTTAACACATCACATTCTGTGGTTTCTGAGTAAAATTTGGTAACCAAGGACAACCTCATCTAGTCACTATATAATCTTTTGAGTCTCTAACCCCTGTCTGGAACTCTCTTTTATAACCATCAAAACTAATGCAAATTGCTGACAGGTGAGATGGGGTGGATGCCTTGCAAGTGTTGAGAGAATCTTGCATGCCTGAAGGGAGTGGAAAAATCTCATTCTGTAATTTCCATGCAGGATTTGGTAACCATAGACAATCTCATGTGATGACTATAATAGTCTTCAGAGTTTTACAAATCACATTCTGTGATTTCTGAGTGAAATTTGGTAACCAAGGATAACCTCATCTTATCACTATGATAATCTTCTGAGTCTCTTGACACTTGTCCTGAACTCCCTGTTATAACCATAAAAAATAATGCTAATTGCTGAGGGTGAGAAGGGGTGGTTAAGTGCTAACCTTGCAAGTTTTGAGAGGAGATATCTCCTGGGTGATATAAGAAGGGGAAAAAAAAAAAAAAAGAACAACAAAATACAAGGCATTCTCAGTGCAAAAGTCTCCTCCCACTGTGGGTTCTGGGATGTGTAGATATGTACACAGCTTCACAGAGAGTCGTTCCCCGATTCAAACCCAAGATCACCAGGCAATGGAGTAACCTTACTGTTGCTTGCCCTCTCCTTTGTGACATCCCCCTGTGCGCCCCTCCCCCCCCCCCCCCCCCCCCAAAAAAAAAAAAAAAAAAGACACACAAGGCTTACGGTACTGCAGGTCATCACTTTTTGGGTCCCCAATGAAGATAAGCATGTCCTAACACCAATAGAATGCTAGAAATAATTAAGACTACTAAAGCAAGGACATAACAAGAGTTCAGAGTATGGTTATCACCTTGGGGGGCCTTCGCAGAAGTTGCATCATTGACTTGCAATTCAACAAGAATGTGTTCTCATTGTAAGATAACGAATTCTTTTCTCCTTCCGCTGTTCCAACTTGTTTATCATACCCAGCTTCATTGAAATACGGCCTAGCATTAAGAACTAAACCCTGGAGTGAAACCAGGACTTGAAGGATGCTTGAAGATGACGGATCCCAGACTTCATTTCCTCGGCCAGCCCAGGTATTTAGAAGACTAAGGCAGACCTTTCCATCCTCATATAGGTTTGGGTTTATCCTCCAGCCACCAGAATGATAGTGCACCAACTGCAAGATTAAAGAGAAAAGAATATCAGACCCTTTTGGCAGCAAGAACAATAATCTAAGGCATTTATATAATGACTAGAACTAATACATAATAAGTGTCACGTAACAGTCCTCATATTATGCTACCTTATTTCCCATGATTATGTAATGCATGTCAGAACTAGTTGAATATTTTGGTCTGTACTTGTATCTGTTTCAAATACATGTTCCTAGAAGAGCTAGGGACAAGCCTAAGATAACCTTAAGAGAAGTGGTGAAAAATGATATGCATAAGCTAGGCCTTGTATCTAGCATGGCCTCAAACAGAACTGATTGAAAGTCAAGAATCCATGTAACCAACCCCATTTAGTTGGGACAAGGCTTGTTGTTGTTGTATTTGTATCTGTTTCAAAAGTAAGTTGTGGTAGGTTTAGTTTATCATTACTTTAGCTATATTTGTTGAGATTCCTATAGAATTACAAATCAGATTGTGACTTTCAAGCTATTACAAATACATATCGGACTGGCAAGTTTGATCTCTCTCTCTCTCTCTCTCTCTCTCTCTGATGGTCTCCAGCCCTGTTACATGGTATCAGAGCTCTTTGTAAACTGATTAGTGAAGCTTGATTCCAGTTTGAAGGTCCTTCAAGGTGCAGCAACCCGTGCAATGGATTACTACAATTTTAGACCCTAAATGTAAGTTTCACATTAAACTTACATATTCAAAAAAGGGAAAGAAAAGAGAGAGAAAAGAAAAAAAAAGGGGGGGGGCTGTGGAGCTGGCATTTCCCTCATAAGTATTGGTTGGCTACAGCTTTATTGATTATTGAATTCCTTGTTCTTCATCCTCCAAATGGTGAAGAATGTTTAAAGACTGGCCAGGTGCAGTATGAACTATTATTTTACCTTGGGTTACCAAAGCCTAGTAAACCCTAGATCAATTTCTTCAACAATCAATTGGTTCCTTTGCTGCTGCCTGATCTTTGAAGCTTGAACACTGATTTGATTGGTTTGTTTCAAACCCCAGTGATGAGATTTTCACTGACTTCAAGTTTGAGCCCTATTGGGGTCTAATTCTTGAGTTCTTCATTAGGTTTTTGGCTCTCAAAACCCTTATGGTCTCTCTTCTTGGGCTCCCACTCACATCAGACATGTTAGCTTGTGGTTTTAATGGGCTATCTTCTTGGACTCCCAAACCCTATTTTTTTAGTCTTCTCCATTTGGTTCCCTCTTTGAACTCCCAAGCATTACCGTTTGAATTATTCATATCCGATTCTTTCCCTCGGGATTTTATTAAGGGTGATCCTAAACCACCAATCAACAATATCGAAGTTCAGATCATAATATTGAACTCTCAAGAGTTTCTAATTATCTCTTACGGGCCCAAGTTGTAAGAGCCTACAATTATGCTAAAGTGAACCTAAAAATACATCACGGATGATCCTCCCATGCATTATCCCAAGGAACCTATTACTCTCGTAGCCCATGATGAGTGGATGCTTTAGAATCCCACTCAAGATGTGTCTATGGAATAGTGTTGCGCCTGTTATTGTCTATAATGTCATGCTTAACACCATTTCAAAGGATGTCTGGAATGATTTGTGTAAATTTCTCCCAATAAAGGAATATTTCTCACATGTATAACTTACTAAAAGCTACTTACATTCCCAGTGGGAGCAAGACTTTGAATGAGTACTCTGCACACTACAACGGTCTAATTAAGGAACTGCAGCTGCACCAGCCACTTACTACCACTCTAGACCAATTAAAACAACAAATATCCGAACTCCATGTGGCAAAATTCCTAGCTGGTTACATTTTCACCATTAATCTGTGAAAAGTCAGCTGCTCAAAGGGGAGAAAGTTCTCACTCTCAATGAAGATTTTCACATATTAATTGGTTGTCTGCTTGACTCAAAGTGGATAATTTGCCGAAAGACAACTCAGCTTTTATTTCAAATTGTAGTTGCAGTCGATTCTGAGGTCATGGTACAGGAGGAGGCCAAGTTGCCAGTTATCAAACCATTGACAAGTCTTCTAGGCAACCTTCCTACCATCACAAGCCAAATCACACTGTGCATACCTGCTGTGCCAGACATAACAACCTAAATTGGCAAATGAACTGGCAAAAACAACTATAACTGATACTACCATAGAGAAGCCCATGACCATGGTGACATAACCCAGATCTCTACATATAGTACTTCATCTACTGTGTTCCATGACGATTATGACCTGCTAGTCAGATGTCAACAACTTGCTGGAATTTCTTTTCCTCTACTTCTACTGCTACTTCATCCTTCAAAGGTAACTCTGCATTTTATCCTTCTTTTTTGTAGCTCCTTGATTGTGGTGCTTCTCGTCATATGACTAGTAAGTCCACTTTGTTTTCTACCATTACTCCAATACAATCATCTTCAAATATTATTCTTGTCAATGGTCCTCTACTTCTATGATTCTTTCTCATGTTACTTGCGTTCCTAAATCACCATTATATGTTTTATCTGTTAGTAAGCATACCAGATCTCTTTCTTATACTGTGACGTATTGTCCCTCTGTTAGTAATTTTCAGGACCTTCTGATGTGAACCGGACCCAGGGCCACCCCCAGAGAGGTTCCCCAAAGACTGAAATGGGGATAAGGAGTAAGGATTGAAGCCCCCCTTAGCTCTGCAAGGCACTGGACAGGGGTTAGCTCTGTAAATGTGTAGATAGGGTTTCTGGACAACACCCTATGATCCAGCGCAGCCGCATGGAGTCTTCTTAGCAACAGGGGCATTCAGATCATTTTGGGTACCCCTAGTCCAACCCAATTAGATGTAGTCCAAGCCAGAATTTTGTTAGGACTCCAAGTCCATCTTTATTTTGTTATTTAAGTCCTCTATTAAGTTATGAAAGAGTCCAAGTCTAATGAGGACTAAGGGGTTCTATTTAGAGATGAATTCCTTCAGTTGTAGTCCAAATTCTACTAGGAGACCAGTCCTACCCTTGATATGTAATTTGAATCATCCTAGTTTGAGATAAGTGAGAGTCATTAATAGAATGGGAATCATTAGAGTGGAAGTCCTAGTTTGTTTTGTTTTCCAATTTTAGCCCTAGTAGGAAACCTTCAACGTAAGGCTATAAATATAGCCAATACATTTGAGCAATTCAGTTTTAACGATTACTAACTTTGATTGCAGGAGACATCGGGTAGAGTGGTGGGTTTCCAAGGAAGGAAACCTGCAGCAACTATGAACATTCTAGATTTTCTGCCAACTTCAACCTTCTCTCTCTTCCACTATAAGTAAACATCCCCCCATCTCTTCCACTATAAGTAAACACCCTCCATTCTCCATCTCCTTTTTCTTGCGGCATTTGGCCTTCTACCCCCAAACCCCTAAACCCTAGATACCCACATTCCCTCACCCAATTCTCAACCCCTTTTGGCATAATCACCCCTACCACTTCCCTAACATTTGATCCCCATCTCCGATTCTAATTTCTTCTCAAAACCCTAAATTCTGAAATTTCCCCTTTTCCAAAAAGCCTAGTTTCTAGATTTCTTCCTCCTCCATCGCACCTAGTCTAAGACTCCTCCCCCATCCCTGTGGCACATCCTCCTTTACCAAAATCCTAATTCCCATACTCCTTTTTATTTTCTGGAATTTTTGGATTTCTCAAGATCAAAACTCACAGTCAAATCTATGCCAATCTAACTGTTAGATCTGTCCCAAACTTAAGGAACCTCATCCCCTCAACCCTAGTGACCTTCCCTCCCAATTTCAGCCCTATTGGACCAACCTATCCCTAGTAATTCCTTTGCAGCTCAAAATTCCCAAAAACCTAACCCTAAGACTTCTGGATTTCAAGCTTGAAAACCCAAACAGCAGGTTCAAGTTTGAGTTCAAACAACTTAATCTATTATCCCTTCCCTACAATCCCTAACAACCCCAACCAGCCCATGCACCCTGATTGCAGGGTTTGAGGAACCCTAACTTTTACTGCTCAATTCAATTGATTGATCACTGCAAACTGGCCCTCAATTTGGGGGTTACATCACTTTCAGACAAAGAAGATGATTGGTGAAGGACTGGAACGCAATGGTTTACAGTTTACACTACCTAGGAGAAGCTGGAACTGTGAATGCAGCTACGCCTACCACACCGTCTCCCATGCACTAGCATATCCATCTTGGTCACTCATACCCAAAATAAAATCAATGCTTCTTAATTGCCAAATTACATCCCGTCTTAAGTTTGAAGCCTATGAAGTAGGCAAACATCACCATTACCTACTTCCAGCCCAGACTAAACCTAGTAGTTCTTCTGTCCTTTCCTTGGTACACTATGACATTTGGGGAACCTCCCATGTTGGTAACAGGTCAGGGTTTTGTTATGTTGTTAGTTTTCTGAATGATTTTTCCAGGCCACATGGGTCTATTTATCAAAAGAACAGTCCCAATTTCTTTCTATTTTCAAGAATTTTTATCAAGAAACAGTTACAATTTGGTGTGTTTAAAGTTTTTTCATTCTGACAAAGCCTGTGAATACCCAAAATGA
This sequence comes from Hakea prostrata, assembly GCF_041222555.1. Classification (NCBI taxonomy): domain Eukaryota; kingdom Viridiplantae; phylum Streptophyta; class Magnoliopsida; order Proteales; family Proteaceae; genus Hakea; species Hakea prostrata. Next base: position 14,896,717 of record NC_142604.1, read on the forward strand.
AATTTCTGATTTTTGTCTCAACAACAAGATGATTCATCAAACTAGTTGTTCATAAACCCAACAAAAAAATAGGGCGGCTGGATACAAATACAAACACTCACTAAAAAAATGTGATGTAAACCAAGGAGGAAGGATCAATTTATTTCAAATGTTGTAACCCACAGCAATCATTGTAGGGTTTTATGAGTTGGGACTAGGAAAATTAGAGTTTTGGGGCTTGCAGTTAAGCAAATTTAGGGTTAGAGGGCTTGCGGCTCGGCTAGAGAAGACCTGGGATTGAATGGGTATGGGGGACAATTGCTTTTAGCTGAATCTTGCATTTCTTTCTTTCTTTTCTTTCAATCTTGAACTTCTTGAAATTTTCTGTTTAGAGTTCGTGGCTTGCACGAGAAGAGGAAGCCAATTTCTAGGGTTTCAAGGGGTAGGAGGGGCTGATGTTGTAACCAAAGGCCAAAGGGTAGTCCAGCGATGGTTGTGATTTAGGGTTTGAGATGGCTGGACAGCAAGGGTTTTGCGTTTCTTGATGTAGAATCTTCCAGAAACTTGCTGTTGGTAAGGGAGGAAGTGACGGAGAGCTGTAGGGGGCTTAGGGTTAAGGTTTTGGGGTTGGGGATGGTTACTTAATAGTTGTTCTTGAAGAAGAAGAGATCTGTGAACTGTTGCGGCTGTATGTGACCAAGAACCAGTCAAGAACTCAGAGAAAGCCCCACTTAATACCTCCTAGGCTAAAATTTTCAGCAATTTTATTAATCAAAACTGATTTGTTACAACAGCAGCATTGAATTTATATCCATTACAATGAGACTCCAAATAGAACTCAATAATAAGGAGTTCTAATTCTGGAAACATTTAGGACTCTAACTTGGACTCGTACTCCTATCCACAACTGACAAACTGAAATAAAGGCTCAATTATGACTCTTTAATTAGAAAGCATCCAACTAAATAAACAAAAGAACTGAAACTAAGGGAAAAAGACCAAAATGCCCCTACAAGGCTTGCTCAAGAGCCTAGCAGTGGATATGGCTTCTTACACTCGTTTTTTTTTTGGGGGGGGGGGGGGGGGGGTGTTACATCAGGATGCCAAGTCTATTATGACCCAAATGATTGTCCCCAACACTTCTGATGTGATGGTATCCTCCTTACCACATATTACCTTATTATCACATTTCATCATTGGTTTTAAATTACAAATCCCTCTATCAATAATGTACCTAGATCACTTAAGATTTTTACCTACAACATGTGTTTTTGGTTGTGTCTGCTTTATCCATGTACTTCACCTAATTGACAAAGTTTCTCTCTATATGTTATGTGTGTTTTTCTAGGCTACCCTTACATCTAGAAAGGTTGCAAGTGTTTTGGTCTGATTACTAATTAACTGAATTACTGATATCAAAAATTTTCGAAGTACTTCTTTGTTGGGTTACTATTTTGGGTAACACTTCAAGTTAGTTATGCATATGTGATTGCAATTTACAAAAGTTTACATTATCTCCAGTGGAAATTTCACTTGCCTTTACTTGTAACCAGAACAGTCTCTCTAGTTCAGAATTTAGTTTCCAATTTCTTTGCAGATGTTTAATAATGAAGTGGTATGAAACAATCAACTAATTAATTGTTAAAAGAGGAAGAGGGGAAGGGAGCCTTGTCTTTCTTCATGACTTGCCTCCTGTTCAATTTTGGTCTGGCCAATTCTCCCAACCATCTAAACTGTACCTATCATTCACCATCGTTGGAACGTATTCTTTTCCAGTTTTCCCCCATTTTTAGGGTTATAATTATTTCTCACGGTACCAAATGTTCTTTATGCATATACTTATACTGTGAAGATGTCTCACAAGGCTTGTGCTCCACAACTTGAAGCTTAATACTGTGGTATAGCCAAATTGGTCAGATTCATTATCAGAATGTTAAAGAAGATAAATGATCCAGTCCCAGACTCTAAAAAATACCCTAAGCAGCATATAGAATTCTCTTACCGGTGGAACCTGAGGATAATCGGGCGGAAGATGAAAATCAAAGATAAATAAGCCATCTTGATAAGGTGTCCCATATGCTCCAACAATGGCAGCCCTTAAGAGATCCATTCGATCTTCATAGACTCGCACAAATATGCTATCTGCAAATTACAACATACGATTTTTAAGTTCAAGCAATTAAGCTAAATAAGCTCAAAAAGCCCCACGACATACTCAGGTTCCTTGGTAACTAATAAATCAGAAATACCTGGAAGGTTCTTCTGAAGGATGCTCCAATCTTGCTGAACCTTCTTGAGCCACTTCCTTTCATTGTTATTCTGCAAAATCAGAAAGTGTCCTTAGGTTGGTAATTTCATAGGTGGCCATGAACAACACACACAGCAGAGGCCAGTTTTTACTTATGCGAATGTACATGAATGACACAAGAATTACTAAATATAGAATACATCTGCTAAATAATACAAAACAAGGACAAGAGACACTTTGAAATAAATAAAACAAAATTTGTATGGCACCACCTATTTGAGTCAAGGCTATTTTTGGAAACTTCACTTAAGATTCGTGGGTATTAAGTATTAACAAGATAACATATTCATATTGGGAGATGGAAATTTGTCCCAACATTCAACCAAATGAGATGGAGGGATGGTATGTACAACGATGTATCAACAGATCAAGATCCAGGATCAACCATAACCAGTTCCAACCCAAGTATCCATGCCAAATCTAGGTACTAGTAATCAAGTTGCAGGGAAATTAATGGCCAAAGGAATTATCAAACAAAATAAATAATGCACCTGTCCACTTGCAGTAATAAAGTGATGGTCCAAAGGATCTTTCGCGGTATCAAAACGTTTGAAGCTGCAAGCTTCATCCTCATAACTCACTGTCACGTTGATCATATCTGGTTCCTTAGACCTCAACCAGCATAAAGATTCTGCAGCATCCAATACATCTGCACCCACTAAGGCATGTTGTTCATGTTCAGTGGTTAGAGGACCATAACTATCAACTCCATCAGATTCCTGAGAACTAGAGCCAGAAATTGTCACTGTTCTTTCAGGAACATCAACAGAATTCTGTGATTCAGATGCTCTCTCATCCCCAAATTCTGAACACAGAGGATCTGTCTGCTTCCTTCCACTTGAGAAAAAGCCACTGGCAAGTCTGGTAACAAACCCAAGAGCAGCTAAGGACATAGATAATGGCCCCGTCCGTCCAGAATTGCTCTCTTCTGAATGATTTGTCATGCTGTCATCTACTTCGGGATTGTTATCAATAGCACTTTGAAGTTCGGCATCCTGAGCATAATTATTGAAAGTCATATTCCATTATTACCAAACATATAGAACAGTAAAACATAAGAGTGTAATTCATGAAGCCAGGAAATATAACATACCCAACAGGTGACCATATGGGCACTATCCCCTCTAGGATCTATTCCTAGATATTTTGTTATCAATAAAATTCTAATGGAATGTGAGCACCCTCAAGGGCTTTTCTGGGTTTTGAAAGCGGAAACAAGAAATTGGAAGGGAAAGAAAGATTTTTGTGATGCAAAGAGATGTACGACAGATTCATGGGCTAAACCAACCATTTTATTTATCCCACTAATACCTAAATTGAAAATGGTCCATATGGAAAGGGCTAAAGTCATATCCATCACTTTTGGTTAAGGATATCTATATTTTTTCATATATATATATATATATATATATATATATATATATATATATATATATATATATATATATATATTTTTTTTAATTTAATATCTCTTTCCAACATAAGGACCATAAATTGTAGGCCTCACTCATGCATAAGCACCAGAGAGGTACACTAGAGGCCCCCCACAATGATAAGCATAAAAATATTCCACCTCTTCAGCATTATCAAGCACATCCATTTCTTCTTCATCCACTGTTTCCCAGCTAGCTGCATCATCACTAACATCACTCCCCGCTCCAATAGATTCCTCATCATCATCCCGACCAACCACATAGATTGCTTGTGGCCCAACCTGAAACCAAATATTAGTTATTAAAAATTGTACAACGCTCTGCAAAGGCTTAACTGACAGCTCCATTGCTGGGACTTAAAATACATAATTAAAAATAGAATCATAATATATATATATATATATATATATATATTTATTTTTATTTATATTTTTATTTTTTCAATTCAGGAATAATCTTATTTAGACCACTACGTTAGGACAAGCTAATCTCAATAACCTCCCATGTACTAGCATGCAATGTCATATTTTTCAGTCATCAGTTTATACCCATGTATCCTCCTCAGTCACTACACTTCAAAGCCCAAGTGATTGTTCTCATGGACTTAAATCACTTGTATTAAATTCAAGACACATGAAATGCTCATTGAAAAAAGAGGAAAGCGTTCAATACTAAAGAAGTAGATAGGTACCGTAGAAACCATCCCATCAGCCCACGTAACTTCAATGTCACCATCTTTAAGACCGGTTATATTTCCTACCCAAGAAAGATCTGAAAATTCAGCATAAGCTTCATCATTGGATGCTGCATCTACTTTCTTACATCCAGGATGTTTTTTCAGATCCCGCTTAACTTCATTTTGCACCTGTTGTTTTGATTCTTCAACAGAGTTCATGATACCAACCATTTGACCAGAAGTAGAAACTGGGGATAAACGAACAACAACATCCCCATAACAATAATCAAAGTCTGGATGTGGATCAAGTTCATACACACTAACCACTTCCTCCTTATCAAACTCCCGGGGTTCTTCTGGACTAGAAAGTGTCTTTAACCAACTTACAATGGCTGTTTTCTCCTTCGCATTGACACTTTTCACAACACCAACACGCTTCACTTCATTAGTATCATCAGAATCTTCTGAGGCCTTTTCCACCACATACTGTTCAGTAGCAAAATCATGATCTCCAGGGGTATCAATTGGAATTAAAGAGGTTGAATCCAGTCCAAGTTCTGTCTTCCCGTCTTGCCAAGCAACATCTACTCTTGTCTTGGCATTTACTATCACAAGAGCTCTTTCAAAATTTTCTTCTTTCTTTCGAGCCTTCTTGTCTCTTCTAACCACTACTCTACGTATCTTTTTGCGATGAAGAGGCCAACTTTCAAGCACAGGTTCCTTTGATAATGGCAACACATCACCACATGAGCTACCTTCTGGTGATTCTGTGTTTCCTGTTTTTCCAATATTTTCATCCAAATTAGAAGGTATATCAATATCCATTGCTTCATTGTCTTGGAATGATGAAAAATTCTTGCTTGATTTCTCTTCAATGCCCATTGCTGAATCACATCCACATCCTGGATCAGACAAGGCCAGTTCATCAATACTTGGATCATCAGGTTTTACTCCCGTAGAACCTTGACCCTGTTGTGTAGAAGATGATTGAGAATGTGATGTAAATAGACACCAATCACCAAGCTGCCAATTAGCATGTGCAAAACACGATAATAGTTTCAGATTCTTTGGATTCTGCTCCTCAGCAGGAGTAGTTGAACACCCAGAGCCAGCAGAAGCTATCCAGTAGACAAACACAGAACCAACAGTAACTTTAGTAATAGTACCTTCCAAACGGCTAGCTCTCCAGAGGCCAGAAAGCCATCTAGCATTTTTGAAAACCGAAGAAGAACTTGCCCTAACCCTCTGGCCTGGGTAGTAGGGAAAATGCCCATCTTCCAGGATGTTCTTGGAAACTGGTTTGAGCCGCAGAGGATCAGCTTTCGTAATTTTACACATTGCCCCATCATCAAATAACACAGTCACGTTGTCCAAAACATCATCAACTCGACCCAGCCAAGGGCCAAGCACTACATAATCACCAACTGAGAATTCCTGTACACGTTTCAAGTCTCTGGAAGAGACATCCTTTATGATGGATCCATCAGCAGCTAATAAATCAACAGAAAGATTGACATCCACCACGACACCCACTTGTCCTGTGGGATTTAAAGCAGCAGCAACAATATCCCCATGCAAGAATCCTCTATCAACAACGGTTACATCATTGACATTGTGTGTTGTCTCAGAGTGATCCATCCAGATCACCCTGACTTGATCAGCTGTAAGAGGGTCGCTCTTTGGTAAACCACCACTGCTCCTACTCCCATTCCCATTGTCATTCTCTCTAGCATCAGCATCAGCCAAGTCATTACCACCACCATCACTCTCAATATAGTCGTCATCATCCTCATCATCAGTGATGTCGCTTTCTGAATCAGAGTCACCAGCAACTTCTGTTACAACTCCAATCCGACTATTGTCTTTTCTGCACCTCACAACATCTTGTCTGTAAACGCATGGGCTATTAGGCTTTTTTACCTCAACCTCTTGTGGTTTAACTGCTTCTTGACTTTCAGAATTTTCAGTTGGCCTTGAAGTAAAACCTTGCGTTTTGCAATCTGTCAGAGTCAATTTGTTCTCATCGTTTACAATTGGGTTTGACTCTGAGGCACTGGAACTATCAGTGCAGAGCTCATTCTCCATTCGGGTATTTGAAATAAAAATTCTGAAAGGAAAACAAATGAGGAAAAAACAACGTTAAAGTCTTTTTCATCCCCACTAACAATATTTCTCTTTAAGAAAATTTTATGTTATGAAGTCATCCGCAAAAAAGCCATCCACAGTACACAATCACATGAAATTCACTCTTAAGCAATGTTAGTGTCACAACAGAAAAGACACATGCATATTGGAAACATCCGTAAGACGCATTAAAATTGGCCCAGCATTTCGCAACTACTGCTCCTGAATCAGGACCTATCGCCCCAAAATCGTAGAAGATAGATAGTAAAATATATACATGACTAAAGCCCACCCTACGGATTGAATATATAGTTAATAGCTAGGAAATTCAACGAATCCTCCCAACCTATATCCGTTTTGAAAAAAAATTTACATTGTCGAAGGCCGAGTATCCGAAATGTCCTAAACATTCAATAAAAATAATAAAAATTTCCTGGGTTCAATAGCTGAAATAAGAGAGCAGAGAAACCCTAAAAAAGCTGACGATCAGTGACAAACCAATCCTCGGTGCAGGAGACAACATCGAACAAATCAGAAACAATATAACCAAGCTTGAATACTTATCTAGTAAATCCAAATGATCGAATGTTTAACGACAAGAAAACATGAAAACCGCCATTAATAAACAAGAAAGAAAGAATTTGAGCTTCAAGAAGGTGAACCTTTATTGCAGGCGTACACGAATCTCAACACAATAATAAATAAAAATTCTCCAGAAACCTGGAAATCAGGTAAATCGATCAAGAAAGAAAGAAATATGTCTTCGAACGAAGAACAGCTCGGCTTCTTCTCTCCAACCCAAGTTGTTTGGGAACGTACAACCAAAGCAGCTAGAACGAAGCAGTGCAGGAGAGGAATATTTTTGTATTTGCAATTGCCATCGCATCTCGCAAATCGCAACGTTAATTTTTTGTATATTGACTTAAATACCCCTTCTTAAACAAAGATTGCCTAAATCTGAAGTCAAAGCCACTTGAATTAGATGGTAAGGTGGGGCGGCCTTAACTGTTTTAAAGTCGGTAGATCCGACCCGTTCAATTTAATCATATGCCCTAAACCGATCTTAAGAGTTTCGGTTGGTGGGACCCATGTCCGAAAATCTAAGTGATAAACTCGAAGCTCCCTGTTACATGTCGTCCAATTTATTTTATTTTTTTTGGGTGAAAATCTTGTATTTTCTTTTTAACCCTTTATTTTAGTTAAACATTTGTGGGTAATTTTCACTTAGAACCCTAGAATCAAATTTAAGTCATTCTTATTAAGAAAAAAATTTATATTTATATTTGTCTTTCTTGTCGTGTACAAAAAGACCATAAAAGGTTATTATTCATGCATTCCAACACATGGTGGAGCTCATTTCGTTATATTTTTAAGCATGAAGCATGCCCTTTGTAATCTTATGTGCTATTATTTAATCTAGCTTTAATTCTCTAAACTAACAGATATTTTTAATCATTATCAATTCAAATAAAATGATATTTTTTTCATTTGCCTCCTTCGTAGTTTCAAAAAAGAATTAATTAAGGATGCACTGTCATTTTTATGACCAAAATGTCCTCACATCATTTCGATTTCTTTTCTTGGATCTTGAATTGAGGAATGAGGTACCAATAATTTCGTATTAGAGTAAGCTTCTAATTAAATATGATACCCATTGAAGAGAGAAAATTAAAATTTCATAAGGGTATTTTGGTCATAAAAATAATAATGTGCCCTTAATTAATATTTTTAGATAATGCAAAATATCATTTTCTTTGAACTTAAAAAAACTTACATCAAACCTTAGGGTTCAAATGAAAATTACTTTATTAAAATATGAATAGAAGGTTTATGCTTTGAAGCCTACAAAGTCAATGTTGAATTAGACTTTGCTTCCATATCCAAAAAACAAATAGAAAGAAAGAATGTTCAATTTAATCACATTAAAAAAGCTTCAGCAAGAATAGTTTATCCATAAAATATTATCGAGGCTTTTCATCCTAAGTTTGGATCAGCAACATTGATGGAGAGCACTTTGTGCTCCCGAATGATTATTGACCATGAATACTAAGGGGCCACAGAGTACCATTTTGAGTCACACCTCTCTTAAATTTTTTAATTTTTTATTTATAGGCTCTACCTAATTTTGTAGTTAGAAAGTGTAAGGGGATCATCGGGGGAGATGATCTCGATTCTTTCATCTCCCCTCCTCCTTTATTCATCTATGTGATTTTTTTTTTTTTTTTTGGTAAAATTCATCTATGTGATAATGTTGCCCAACAATGTAGTAAAAAGAGAAAATACATGGCCTTTTTCATTTGGTACTTTTTTATTTTCAAATGAGCAAACAACGTTGTCAATACAAGGTCACGGTAGAGTGGTAAAATTTATACTTCTCAGTGGAGAGGTCATGGGTTTGACTATTGCGGACGACAGTTTACCCCTCTCCCAGGATGTAATCGAGGTGAGAGACGAATTAGTGCCCGATCAGGGTTGAGGGTTGACTAAAGCCTACCTAGTTGGTCCAATCAAATGCTACCACCTCGTAGATTATATTTATTAAGAATAGGGCAATATTATGAAAGTAAGCATTTTTAAAACATTTCCAACCTAACCTTGTTAGAGGCCGATAACTCAAACTGAGAGTAGAACAAAAATCAAGGGGTAGGGAGTTATGTGTCTTTTTGCATCGTTGACAAAGCTAAAAGCTTCTGGCTGCAAAGATGTTTTTAATCCCCTCTTGGAAGTCAAGATTGAAGAAGAATTATTAGTCCATGAAGCAACGTAACCTAAGGAATTGGAATATACCTTGAATTTTTAGGATTTGAACTTTAAATTTGCTTCACGCTAAGAACTTCTTCTAATTAATTAATTAGTTAATTAAATTGTATATGCTTTCTTCATTGGATATAGATGACTTATATCCGAGATATATTGAGAGATAATAGTCAAAGAGTCATGATCCTCTACTCGTGATTTTGCTCTCTTCACACTTTTTCACCATACGTTTAGGAAAAAAATCCACTTCTGAACAACGATGAGATGAAACATAGATGATCTGTTCTTCCTAAGTATGTGATAGAGGAGCGTAAAAGAAGTATAGTTCTCTACTCTCACGAATTAAAATGCTAATTCATGGTTCCTTGAAAAACGTTTGGGCTTTTGGGCTTGGGCTTGGGCTAGTTAACATGTCTGAGTAAAGTAGATCTTTAGCATCATCTGGTCAAGTTTAGGATTTCAATAGAAAAAAACAGTTTCAATTTATTGACGTAACCGTCCATTTTAACGGTTTGGATTCTACATGACAACACTCACCACATAACACTACTTATTTGATTCTTTTTTCACAGCTTCAACTCCATAATGTAACAAAGAAACAAAAAGAAGAAACAATACACACCCATATGCCCTTTGATGGCTTCTCCTACCCAGTTTCAGATTGAGCTACAAAAGCCATCTCATAAGAAGCTAAGCAATTACACTTGATGATAATGATGATCACCTTAGTTAACCTTTCTGCAGTTCGATCTAACCTCTTGTCCACCAGTGAGACTGCTCATCTTGATCATAGACTTCACAAAAGCATCACTGAAGGCTTTATTAGAAGTAGCAAATTTGGAGACAAGATTTTTGGTTTGTGAGGTGCTCAGAAGGGATTGATCTGAAGAGAACAAGCTTTTTCCCTGTAGAAGTAGCCTGAAATATGTGTTATCGAATGTCGTCGGACTAGCATCCATCGATGAACCAGCATTCTTCGCCGTGTTCCCCAGAGGACAGATGCCTTTCAAGCTTGCTGCAAATCCTGGTGCCATTGAAGGGTCTATATCATGACTTGCGTCGAAATTATGGATTCTGTTCTTGAAGGATGAACAATGAGAGAATCCCAATGTATGACCTCCTGCATTTGCATTATAAGTTTAACCCAAGTTCCAACAATTGGTATCAGAGACAACCATACCAAGAAGAAGGTGATTACAATTGTTCTTAATCAACAATTACCTGAGAGAGCAACCAGATCTGTCATGGATAAACCTCTCTGGGAGAAGCTTTGCTGCAATTGAGATATGTTAAAGGTGGGAGCTGGTAATTGTCTGGTGTCAATGGCCCTAGAAACCCTACCATCTTTTCTTCCCTTTGGTACTTCCCAAGTAGGGCCTCCAGACTTTGAAGAAAAGAAACAAAAGCAAATCCACACTGTTATATAAAGGAATTGAAACTAACACATTCCATCAAACACTTAGCCACATAATTTAAAGCTTACTATGACAACAGCATCTCTTGCAGCATGAGCCAAGATGTCAGCACAGGAGACAACACCAGGACACAGAGCTTCTACTGCTTTCTTTGCATCATCAATAACATAAAATGCATGCAAGGAGACGTTTGGAGGTCCATCTTTCTCTGCTGTGCTGTGTCCAACTGTATCCAACAGCACAGAACCATCACACCCCTTCATAGATAGACAAGAAACACGCTCAGTTAGCTAGTTGAACCACATTGAAGAAAGAACATACATAAATAATTGTGATTAGTTAGTTACCCTAACGAAGCAATCATGGAAATGCATCCGGAGAAGTGCTGCCGGCACCGTCTTGTCGGTCGCCGCCGACTTCTTTACGACATTGGCTATTGCAGACTCGAACCCAGGACATGTTTTCTCATAGTAGTTTGAGCTCAACCCATCACCAAAGGATGACCAAACTGAGAGGAGGAGGAGGAAGGTGGTAACCACTTCAACCATTGTTGCCATCTTAAGGATATTAAGATCTCTTTTCCTTTCTACTAATCTTGCTTTGAGGAAGCCAAAGAGAGCAAATGGGTATTTATAGAAGAGAAGAAGAAAGAGAAGAAGAAGAAGAAGCATTATTCTAATTTGATGCAGATAGTACAGAAGGCGAAGGTGATGGTGGTTCCAGTACGTAAATTTGGTGAGCAAAAAGGAAGGTGATATATAATAGAGTAGTGTTTTTGAAGCATCTATATAAGACGACAAACACATTTGTCATCTTTGTCCGTGAATCGAATCTGAAAATGGAATTTAATTTGATTCAGTTATTAGCGGTCCAAGCCAAACTCATTTTGTAAATTATTTTAACATCTATCCAATAAGAACAACCCAGATCACTAAAATGGTAAACAATACTAAAATCTACATAGAACCCAAATGATTAACTGCTCCTCTATGTGAAGAACTACTAAATTTGTATTATAACATTATTGTGTTTTTGGTCTTTGTCATGTATTGTCTCGAGTATAAAAGATCATAATGATGTATTAGTAGGTATTGTATAGATTTATTATGTATGCCTTAAATTTTTTTATATTAGATTTTTTTCTTTTCTAATAAAAAAAAATTCTTTTCTTGGTTTTAATAATTTTTGTACTTGGATTTTGTACTTTGGTTTTGATATTTTTGGTTGTGATTCGAAAAAAAAATTAAGCGAAGTCTTGTACTAAAGTGTGGGGGCTAAGACTAGTAGTACAACCTAACTCAATTTAGATGAATGTTTAAATTGTTATTATCTTGTTGTGTAAGTAAAGAGAGAAAATTGATATTTTGAGATCCTTGAATTTAGGTTTTCTTCGGGAGAGTTCTTGGTGCAAAAGTTGATGGCTTTCAAAGATTTCCATCTTAATCACAATAACAAATCATCATGATAGGCATGTCATTTTTCTGAGATTTTATTGTTATGTGGGGGTGAAGGTTCTTCTTGAGATTGAACATAGTGAAAGTGTGAAACCATGATCAGATGTGTTTGATTGGGACATTAAAAGAGTTGGCAAGTTCTACATTATTGAATGGAAGGGAGCATATTTGGTAGTTAGAGTTGAACAATCAAACAGGTTCTATCTTGACTAAATTGGTTCAAAGTGTAATCTTTACGTTTTCTATTTATTTTTGTTTTTTTGTTTGTTGTGTAAAGAGCTAGTTCAGTAAGGTAACCACCAATTTAACGGATAGAGTGGACCCAAATAGGGATTAGTCTGGCCAACAACTTTAAGTCAGTTGGTCTTGTTGGGTGGAAATGGAATGCATGGTTCTCTTAATTTCCTTAATAAATTAAGAACCCAACCTGATCATAATGGCATGGCTTCTAGCTCATTCAGAACAATGGCTAATCATGTTTATGGGTCAATCACAACTCTAAGTTAATGCATTAATTAGGGGTATAAACGGACCAGATTCGGATAGGATAGTGGATATCATATCTGCATTCTATTATATTCGAACGGATTCGGATAATATCCTATCGGTTTTCGGACAGATTCAGTCGGATGCGGATAGTTATTGTCTTAAGTAGATTCTACTAAATGAGCATGAATATAAATTGAACACAAGTTTTCGACTACTTGTTTATATCTTTACCATTTTATTTGTGAGGGCTAGTTTAGAAATTTAAGAATTTAACAACTTTGATAGCTATTTTAGTAGAAAATATAGAAAAATAGTCACATATCACAGGTACAAAATTAATGAAAATAAGAAAAATAAATCTAAATGAGTAACTTAATTAGATAATTTTATCGGATGGATAATAGTCGGTAAGAAATGGGTATAACATATCTCTTATTAATAAGCGGACGGATTTGGATACCCCCAAACGAATGTGGATGCGAATTCAGAAGCGGATTTTGATTATCCATTTACACCCCTAGCATTAATAAAGGCAAGATTTTGCATTTGGGAGTAAGATGATCGTTTTATCTCTGGTTAGACGTGTGCACCGTGCCACCGCGTGTGTGTGTGTGTTTCGACATACAAAAGCCACTTCGATCTCTATGTTTATTGATTCTGTACTTCGAGGAAAAGGAATCGTATACTTGACCAATGTGCTAGAAACTCTGAATTTGATGGAACGAGTTGATCAATCAAGCTCTTTCATCTATCCAATATTAAGTTGACCCAGTCTAACACTCATACACCAAAATTGACCCCATAACTGCACTTTGTCATCCATACTACACTTGAAATTTTCAGTAAGAGCAATAGATCATTGAACTTTAGATCTCTCACTTCATTACCATTTGATCCTTGATCAACTGTACATGGGTCCATCCACCATTGTTACATGCATGATTCACATCTCACAATGTAAAGCTGTTGGATATGGTGGGAGGAAGTAGTTAAGCATATGTGACTAAGCAACGCTGTTGAGATGTCTTTGTAGTTTGGATACTAAAAAGAACCTTTCTTGCCTTTCAAATTTTATAAGGCCATGATGATAGCCATTAGAGTAGAACTAGGTATTGTCCCTAATTAAGCAAGCAAAGACAGCCCTTGTTAGGTCGATGAGCTAATCACGGTTCACGAATCCAATCTTTAAAGCCGCTTTTGTTTTCAAATCCTGGATCAGAATTTCCATTGTTCAGCACCCAGATTTCTGATCTTGTTCCAAGAGCTGGCCCCTTTAATCGCTACTTGAGCTTCATTTTGTCTTCCTAGTGCAAGCAGAGGGCCAGCTTGATGATATGATGCAATGTGCCATGGAGGGAAATTAGTTTGAGCTTGTAGCTTATCATCCAAAGCTTCCTGGGGCCAGGCATGTGAGATGAGATGGGCTACAATTTGCAGAGACTGCTGGAGAAATGAGGGTTCCAACATCAATGAACAGAAAACAACAATACTGTCAGTTCCACTGAGAAGAAAATCCAGTGGCTACTTGATGCTGAAGACCCCTTCTGGATGCAAAAATCCAGACATGAATTTATATAGAATAGAGATAGAAATACTAAATATTTTCACTCAATGACACGGGTAAGATCTGTTAAAAATAAGATTGAATTTCTTCAACTTGAAACAGAGGAGATCCTTATTGGCACAAGGGATATAGCCTTTGAATTTTCAAAATTTTTTAAATCCCTCTTTTTCATCATCTAACACAATGGATCTGAGCTGTGTGAAGTGCTCTTTGATCCAATTTTTTTTTTTGGCCAAAACAAAAAAACTCTTTGATCCAATTAATACCATCTCAGGAGGAGTCAGGAGTCCCAATTAATTAGCCTACCGTCAATTGTCGAAGAGATTAGCGCAAGTTCGCATCCATCCAAGTTTCACCTTATAGAATATTCCCCCATATAAACCTCCGAGTACAAGTATATATTTATAAATAAAGGGTAAGTTACATACAAACTTCCTGGACTTATACAACCCCTAAAAAAAATCAATTACAAATGCCCAATATTGTTAAGTGTTGGGACTAAACGACAATGTAACAAGTTAACAAATATATTAAATACTGATCTTACCATTCTTTCTTCGGGTGCCCTTTAAAGGGTAAGTTACATATAGACTCCCTAGATTTCGAATCAATTATAGCTATCACCCCTGAAAGGAGTCTTATACTACTTTCTTTACGTTAGTGTAATATATTATCATTTAACCCCAACACTTAACAACAGAGGGGCATTTGTGATTGACTTTTTTTAGGGGTAGTAGATGTAATTGATTCGAAATCTAGGGGGTCTATATGTAATTTGCCCTTTAACGGGCACCAGAAGAACAAAGGGTAAAATAAGTATTTAATATATTTGTTAACTGATTACATCATCATTTAACCCCCAACATTTAATAGCAGGAGGCATTTGTAATTGATTTTCCAGGTGATAGTAGATGTAATTGACTCAAAATTCAAGGGGTCTATAAGTAATTTGCCCTTTTATAATAGATATTGAGATCTTATCGAGTCTAATGTCTCTCATATGATTAGTCTTTTTTTCTTCTTCTTTTTCTTGGGTAATCAACATTTCATTGAGAAAGAAGCCAAAGGAGCGGTTGGACAAAGGCGTCCAAGCCATTCAATTGGGCTCTCAATATTGGATGTCTTCTTAGACAGGAGATCTGCAATATCATTGGATCGCTTAAAAATATGGTGGACCCTATAGTCCATAAACTATGTAGTCACTAGTCAGGAATTGGATATAATGTACAATGGGTAAGATAAATGGAGGGGTGGGGTGATCCTATGTTACAAGCATATCACTAGCTGGTTACAATTAGATTCAACCCAAATGTATTATATCCCTTTGCCAAGTGTCTCCAATAATCCGGCCCTCATCGCTCATGCATCAGCCTCCAATGCCGATGAACACAAAAATTGATATGGATTTAGCCAGTCTTGGCTTTCCATCTTCACTCCCCGAATTATGATACCCAACCCACCTAGTTTCCTCTTTTCTCTCCAAGATGCATCAACATTTAATTTTCAAAAGGGGTTCAGGTGGTTTCCAAATACCTTGATTTCCAAGCACATCCAGGTCAGGCTTATTCTTTAGTGAAGGTTGCTTCATGTTACTCCAAAATTCAGCATGGGATCTAAAGGCTTCATCTAGAATCTCTCGTGGTGACCATCTTCTTTCTCCAGATACTCTATCATTGTGTCCCTTCCATAACAACCATATGATCAGTCAGTTCTTTAATTCTACCCACCTACTCTATAGTTTAAACCATACCCTATTAGCCTTGATTCCCAAATACTCCAATGCCACATCTATGACACTATACAAACCTATTAGCTTATGTAATGTAAGCTACAAACTGATTGCCAAATTAATGGCAAACCGAATGAAACCTTTGCTGCACAAATTTATTTCCCCTCTCCAATGAGCTTTTGTTCCTAAAAGATAGATCTATGATAATATCAGCATAGCCCATGAAGTTTTTAATTTCTTGAAATCTAAAAGAACTAGAAACACAAGATATGTTGTTGTTAAACTGGATCTCTCCAAAGCTTATGATAGGGTGGAATGAGGATTGGTGCTTTAGCTATTTATACCATTTCCTGACAAAGTGAAGAATAATTCAAGAGCTCTTTTAAGAGAATGCAAATCATTTGGGTGACCATTAGATTTCAAAAAATGAAGACATCATCAACAAAAAAGAAATGTGTTATATTAGGGGAGTATCTTCCTATCTGTGTAATGGAAATCCTTTGAACTTGAATATTGAGCTCTTTATAAGAAACCAATATTCGAGAAAGATTTTCCCTAAAATAGGAAGATACTCCCCTAAAATAACACGTATCTTTTTTGTTGATGATGTCTTCATTTTTTGTCGAGTCACTACAAATGATTTGCATTCTCTTAAAAGAGCTCTTGAATTATTCTTCACTTTGTCAGGACATGGTATAAATTTTATCAAAAGTGGAATTTTTTTTCCAATGCTAATGTTTCTTCTTTAGTGCCCACTTGTCTCTAATAATTGGGATCCTTGAAAAGGAAGTCTCTTCGAAATACCTGGAAACATACTTGCGCAATTCCCAGTTGCAGTCAAGAGATTTCCCCTTCTTGATTGACAGAGTGGCTTCCAAATTAAGTAATTGGAAAGCACAAACTCTTTACCATGTAGGTAGGCTTGTGTTAACTAAATATGTTCCTTCATCATTATCTACTTTTACAATGGGTTGTTAATTGTTTTGAATTACCCATGGATTATGTGACAAAGTAGATAATATCATATACATATTTTGGTTATGTAAATTCTCTTCTTCCGAAAAAAGATTTAAACCAAAAAAATCTCTTCTTTTCAAACCAACCATTGAAGGAGGGCTAGGCATCTGACTTTCGAAGGCCCACAACCAAACACTTAAACAATGTTGGCACTTGATATGAACCAGATACAATTTGGGCCAGAATCATTAAAGGAAAATATTTTCCCCATACTCCACCCTTGATCCAAAGACACTGAAAAATAAGGGTTCTATAATCTAGAACAGTTTAGCTTCCAGCCTTCCAAGACTTAAACCTTTTGTCAGCAAGGAAATAGGATGTGGGTTACATATTTCTTTCTGGTGGGATCCTTGGCTTCCATCTTTAAGAAACAAAACTCTCCCTATTTCTTCTCAAGACATTGAATTCTTGATGGGTTTCTCAAGCCATCTTCAACAGCACCTGGAATACTAATCTTTTATTATCTCTTCTCCCAACTCACTTTGTCTCTGAGATTGTTCAACACACGATATCTAATGATGATGATCAATGGCATTGCTCCACCACTCAAGGCTCCAATTTCTCTACATGGAAAGCTGCTCTTTATCTTCTTTCTTGTTCTCATTCCACTCGAGTTAAGGATATTAAGTGGCGGTGTTTCTTTCATAAAAAGTTGAAGTTAAACTATTCCTGTTAATCCAGAATTAGGAAATTGGATCTCCAACCCAATAACCTATCCGTTTTGTAATAAATATGATGAAACTATTTGGACATGCTTTCTTTAACTGTGAATTCTCCAAACATAGAATAGCAGCAGGTGCTCTCAGTATCGCACAGAAAATATAGTGGCTGCTTCTATCTTTATTTTTATTTTGGTGCCACCCGGTCCAAGGCTTGCTCCCGGCGGGGGCCCACCGGCGTGGTGGGTGAGTCTCCGGTTTTGCATCCACAAGGTTTCACTCGCGGCACCCTTGCTTAAGTGGGACCAAGTTTAGATGCATGTATTTCCTAGTGTGAGGACCCAAAATGGAATCATTTAATGCTAAACTGTACTTTAGAAAATCTTGCTATCCATTTATATTATATCTGGCAAGCAAGAAATCAGTTTGCAAACCATACCAACTCACCCAAACCTATGGAAGTCTTCTGTACTATCAATTACTGGATTTCTGCAATGAATTTAAAACCACCTGTATTGGAATCACAGCAAGAACTATTCATCTGCCACTCACAGCACACACAAGAACAAGATCCAGGTATATTTCTATCCCTATCGCATCTCTTATCATTTATTAAATCTAATACTGTGTTAATGGTTGCAAGGTGTTCAACCATTTGGTCATTCTGATCCACAACAAGAAACTTGTAAATAGCAGGGTAGATACCTGCACTTTTGAATCCAAGGAGGCAGTGATTCTGGAAGGTATTGTGGCAGGTATACACCAAGCAAAATAAGAACACTGCGTGCAATCCAACAGCTTTGGATTAACTCACAAAATTGGTGGAGATGCTTCCAATTCCAACTCAGAATATGTGGCACTTTTATCTACTACACATGTTTGTTCAGTTAACTTCTGCTCTAGAGAATGTAACTAGAAGTACCTTTCCATCATCTGAATTTTATGTATGGTTCCATGCATGGGTAAAATGCAACAACCCAGGGGAAAATCTGCCTGTAATATAAACGTTTGGCTGTAGACTTTTTGTTTCTTAGTAATATACTTTTTATCATCATCAAAAAAGAAAAAAAGAAAAAAAAATTAACAGCCATAAGTTCCTTCTGTCCAAAAGCAGCATGACCTTTCTTCTTCAAGTTCAATATCTCCAGCATTTGGCTGGTCTACACTTGAAATGAAACTGCAGTAATAGAAAACCAAAGGCGAGCCAAAACAGAAAACAGAGAGATATTTGTTGGTAACAAACTACAGGTAGAGGAACAATGAACAATGAACAATGACAAACAAGCAAAACACAGGTGCAGAATGAAAACAAACAATAAGACTATATGAACATCAGAGGATCTCGTGGCAGGCACACACGTACTTCATAAAAACCGCATTTATGTTATTGTAATATTTAGGACATAATAAACCAGCATGGCACATGAACAAAGAAGAAAAATAATGTACAGTCCTGAACCACTAGCACACTTTAATTCACTCAAGAAATTTGTTTTTAAACCCAATTTGTTCACACAATAAACAAGCATAAGAGGAGTACAACTATAGAGGTGGAGAAAATCCACTGACACAAATGTTAAGCTCTAAGCATCAATTTCAATACATACCAAAAATGTTTACCCAAAATTTTTTTTCAATAAATTATAACAGGTGGAAACCCATTAGTGTACCAGTCAAACATGTGACTTTCATTAGGATCTTTTTGTATTTACCATTTGAACTCATTCTTCTTTCTTTCTGAAATGATGTCAAACTCAAGTCATCAACATTGCCATCCAAAGCCTTGTCCCCTGTCAGAGATTCTCATTAGCCATTTAACTCAGAATATAATTGTAACCATAGGCATCATTTACAATTTGCATTAAGTGAAGCAGTCTCAAATAAAGTACTCCAGTCTTGTACGGATCATCTGAAACACAGTTTGCTACATCATGCATTCGACTAGGCTCACTGCTGGACATGCAATCCTTATGAACTATGGGCTTCAGAATACGGCATTCATCATCAGAAAGTGAACCGCTGATATTCCCAGAATCCCTCCTAAAGATGCATTACCAACATCCATCAAAGGAAGAGGAGTTTCATAACTGGGACTTATTTCCTCTCCTGCATTGCTTCGCAAAGCCCATTTATCTGTCAACTGATTACTTAAGAGATGATACTGATGCATTGGCAGGTATATTCACACTTTATCTCAGCATCTTTTCTGCATGAGTGAACCAGAATCATGTTCTTGAGTGTTGTATTCCTCTGGAGGATTTCCTGTTCCCAGTGGTAGGTCCATTAATTGCTCGAAGCTGAAGATCAACTGAAGACTGCGCCTCTAGCAGATTTGAATTGTTGAGAGAATCAAGACTCCTACATGATGTACTATTTTGGTTTGTATTTCTGTTTAGCTTGATCAATGATAGAACAAGCACTTCCAAATTGGTACATTTCTTCTGGACAACCTTGAGAGGTTTTAACCCTTCATGGAGGAATGCAGTCGACTCCATCTGCTTGAAGGTTTGTGCTGACGCATTCAATGTGGCAATGTGAGTCTGAGTGCTCCTGAAATAGGATATCTGATCCATCCTTCCATTGCACATTAACATTTGCAAACCTACTAGAGGTGACTTATGAGCACCGTGACCATTCCTAGGATAGTATTTGAACTCTGGTTTGAAGCAAGCATGGTGCATCAGAAGCATTTGTACCCTTTTAAAACAAGGGAGCCTCAAAAAGCATTAATTTGGTTTTGATTCAGATTTGATAAATGGATCTGGTTACGTTGACACCCTTACCTTGTAGTATCTTCATCATTCCCCAATTCACACTAAGTCACTATCCACCATATAATAACCAAATTTATACCTCATATAATGAAGCAGGGGAGAAAGATGGACATGTCCAACAATGAGCAATAACCCCAACCATGTGAGAAGGTCTGTGCTCTAGATATCCAAAAGCTACCTCTTTTCTTCACCCTGCATTCTTTTATGTACAAACTTAGCTTCATTTACTTTTCCTTGAGTCTCTAAGCAAATTTTTAAGTCTCCAAGGCAGCTCAGGCTGGCTTCACCTTGTTTCTCAGTCAGTGCACAGTAAAGGCTAAATGCTTCAGATGCTTTGCGAATTCTACAAAGACCAGTTAAAACTGCACTGTAGATCTCAGAATCCATGGTTTGGTGCCTCTCCAAACTAAACAGCAGGAGTTCTCGAGCATCCAAGAATCTACTATTTCCACAAAGAAAACCCACCAATTCCTCCATCTTTACCGAATAACCTTTGTCATATATGGATCCAACCGCTTCGAAAGCAGCATCGTGGAACTTGTTCTTGAAGAGAAAAATAACGGTATCCGTGAAAAGATGGATGTTTGGTCGAATGTTTTTCTCTAACATCATCATGACAAAGGGCGCAACTTCTTGAGCACAACCCTCTTTCACTAAAGCTGCAAGCACAGAGTGAAAGGTGGAAGTTCTAGGGAGATGGGAGCTTTTTAACATCTTCTCCAAAGTCTTTAGAGCCATATTTGCTTCACCCTTATGCAAGAACCCCTCAATCAGAGAATCGTAGGTCTGGAAATCGGGGACAAAGTCTCTCCTCAGCATCAGAACCAAGAGATCATACCCTGCTTGTAATGTTCCTTCCTTACAGTGCCCCATTATCAACGTCTTGAAAGATACAGGATCTTGGGTACCTCTTTTCAGTAGCTGCCTAAACACCCTCTCAGCCTTAGCAGTCTTTCCGCTACCACACAAATGCACAAACATGGGATTGTAAGCAGCAACCAAAGGCACACACCCAACCTCTCGAACCAGGATCTCCTTCTCCGATAAGTCATCAAAGAGCACTTCCGCCCTCCCAAAATCTCTTATCTGACACAAGCTTCGAATCAAAACGCTGTACGTCGTGGAATCTGGTGGAATCTTTAGTTCAGACATTTTCTCGAACATTTTCATTGCTTCATCCAGTTTCCCTGCATTACAGTGTGCAGTCATCAGAGTATTGAAAGTACAAGTATCTGGGAGAAATTCACCACTCGTAGTCGTCCCTTCCAAAATTTCCTTGACCTTATCGAGCTCTTGTGCATCACATAGGCCTTGAATGAGAGTATTATAGGTGATACTGTTAGGCTTCATTCCACGACCGATCATCTCCTGGTAGATAGCCAAAGCCTCAGTTACGGCATGTTTTTCACAGTATCCTCTGATCAAGGTCGTGTAGGTGACAATGTTAGGATGCAAATCTGGGCTTTTGGCTAACAACCCTTTAAGAAGATTGTGGGCGATTCTGACCTTCCCAGACCTGCACAAGCCATCGACAAGCGTATTATACGTGATTATATCAGGATCACATCGGAAGCGCGACATCTCTTTGAAGAAACGGAAGCCCTCGTCCACCATGGAGTTCAGGCAGAATCCCCTTATGAGAATGTTGAAGGTACAAACATCAGGTGAAACCCCATGAGCCGATAGCATTTCATCATACAGCTGCTGTGCCATGTTGGTCCTCCCTCTACGGAGGAGAACGGACAACAGGCTATTGAAGGTGACAACGGAAGGGGAGACCCCAAGAGATTTCATTGTAGAAAAAAGCTTTATAGATTCTTGGATGAGTCCTGCCTCACCGTAGCTCCTGATTAAGCTATTGAAAAATCGATCTTGAAGCTTGACAGACCCACCCGATCTCTTCTCGATGGAGAAAAGGAAGTTGCGAGCGGCATTGAGATTTCGGCTGTGGCCAAGAATCTCGAGCATCTTGAAGTAGGTTTGGTCATTGTGGACGAATCGATGGTCTTGAGCCCACTTGAAGAAACGGATGGCTTTGCGTGGTGTTCTGATGAGATGGAGGGTTTGCAGAACGGTGGTCTTGGAGAGATTAGGGCAGAGAAGCGAAAGAGAAGATTCGAGGTCGGGTGACCAGGGTTCATTGTTGATGCGTCGACCAATAATTCGAGCTGTTTTAGTCTTGGAACATCTGTATTCCGCAGGAGAGGATACTTGTGAAGCCTCTGATCGTATGTTAAGTTCGTTATCTTTCTCTGGTTCTACCGCCTCTTCCAATTCTGCAAATGCTGTTCCGCAAATGTGGTCATTGTTCGCTTGTTTCTCAAGAACGCACGAAGTGAACCTACTGAATCGGATAGAGGAGAAGAGGCTTCTAATTTTGGGTTTGGGCCCAAGATTCAGAGGAAGAAGCATATTCAGTGACGACTTAGAGAATCATACTGTGATCTTCCCAATGGTAGCAGGAGCTTCAGAGCTTCAGAGCTTCAGAGCTTCACTTCTTCACTTCTGCTATTCTTCTCAGGAAGAGGTTTATGCGCGGCGGAAGCGAATCAGACAGGAAATAAATTTTTGTTTCGGTTTATCCGGAACCAAACCGCGAACCGAATCGGTTCAGACTTCCAATAGTCGCACTGAACCCGATTTCATTTGCTGCCTTTTTGTGCCCAGGCTCTGAAGTTGCGAATTTCTCAGATTCTGCGGGAGGACTCGTCGTGAATTCGATCGGAGAAGATGATCGCTTGCGTGGCCGTCGTAGGCCATCAGGTATGCATCTCTAACTACCTCTCTTTCTCTCTTTTGATCGATACTCGGAATCTGATGTCGCTGCAAACAATTCGACGAGCAGAACAACCCATTATATCTGCAGAGCTTCACCGAAGCGGATGACGCTCTGAAGCTTCATCACATCGTGCACTGTTCTTTGGATGTCATAGATGAGAGAGGTATGGCTTTGATTGTTGTAGTGAACTCTTTTTTATGTATCATTTATGTTCTGAATGTTTGAGCGCTCTAATCGATTTGGGTTGGATCAAGTTGGAAAATTTGATTCTTATTCAGGTTTTACAAAATTTAAATATTTAGAACTTGTGTGGTTGCATAGGTTTTTTTGTTTAGTTTCATTTCATTTCTGTTCAATATCTGCTCCAGTTTTAGGGTTTAAAGTTGGCGTCCTGTACGGCATTTTGAAGTACAAAAACCATAATGCAGATCAGTCACAAGTGTCAACGAGTCCACAAGAGGATCCCATAACTTTAGGTCCAGCAACAATAAATAGTATAACGATTTTGGAAATTTGCCATAAATTTCAGAACAAGAGAATAAAGTAAAATAAAATCAAAAATCAAATCGGGAAGGGAAGAAGATAGGTTAGTCTCACTCAAATTTGGGTCTCACTGGCGGCGTCTTGCTGCTTTTTGCTCTCTCAGAAAAGGCATCATAGCAAAGCACAAAGCTGTGTTTTTTTCTCTTCCCATCAATCTCATTAGTCAAATTTGTGTACAAGGTTGTACCCCCAAGTAATGTATATAGAAAACTCAAAAGACAAATAGAACACTGAAAAAAGGAAGGCCTGACTTAAAAGTCTTACTAACTTTATGAAGTAAATCCTGTTTTCATACTTCTTACCCTTATATTTTGGCTTATAAAACTTTCCATTTGTCACTGCTTTGGTCATCAAATAATTTAAGGTGAGTGATTTAAATTCTTACAGAGCAGCTGCAATTAGCATAGGCTTGTTCTGTATCTAACTTATAAAGGAGCAAATAACCTGTGAAAATTACCATGAGCCTCATCTTAAAGGATGTAGATGTCTGCAATTCCCTGATTCCCTCATTACTCCAAAAATTTCCATCTTGCCTCGGCATTAGGTTCCATAGGATTCTGGCACTTTCTGAATTTAGATGTGATTTCTAAATTGAGCTTGTAGATGTAATTATTTCTTATTATTTTGATGCATATTTTACTGACAGACATACAAAATATTACCTAATTTTAGATTTTCCAATAGCCAAGCCAACATTCTAAGAACACCCATTAAAACCCAATTGCGTCATGCTCGCTAACATCTTAATGCTGACGTATAGTTTTTATTGGTAAACTTGAATCTGATTACAAAATCTTCCTAGACTTTAATTCTTCAGCATTCATCCACCCAGAAGCCAATCTTTGCTCACATTTTTATCTATTTCTTCAGTGTAGGCCAGTTTGTTAAAACCCAGTTGTTGTTCACTTGCTCACCATGATATGCAACTCACTTGTCTTACATTGTGTTTTCTCCAGTCATCGCTTCTTTTTCTCTTTCATGTTATACTTACTACGAAATTACTATTCCAATGAATAAGTAGAAGAGAAACATTGATATGTTATGCTTTGTTTGATACAATTGTTATTTATTCGTATTCAGGCATCCTTGATGACTTTTTTGAGTAGCAGCTATTTTATGTCCTTACTTGTGTATACTTTTTTTAGGTTGTTTACATATACTTTCCTTTCTCCCAGTGTAATGAGAAAGAGAAAACTGTTTTATAGTTTTTCTGATTGATTAATGTGTGGTATGTATGCAAGAGCAGAGGCCATTGTCACTAATACGATTATTATTGGTACTATGTTTCAGTGAATAATCCCAAAAAAACTGGGCCTACATTGAATGAGGCATTCCTTGGCCTTCTGTATCCAACTGAGAATTACAAAATGTAAGTTTCTCAGTGTGGTTTTCTTTGCACTGCTATAGTTTGACCACTTTACGTACAGATGCCTGTTATTTCAATCATAAGCATTTTTCTAGTTCTCAGTTTGGTGTGGAACTTCTTCGATGCTGTCATCTTATTGCAGCATGTTTGGTGCAGATATGGGTATTTGACTAACACGAAGGTGAAATTTATTTTGGTCACAACTGACCTTGATGTCAAGGATGCTGATGTTAGAAATGTAAGTTGATGCTGCAATTTCATTGCAATGGAAGATAATGCCTTGCTGTTCTATGGTTCAAATCATTTGAACTTTAAACAACTACAGGGTGCAGCGTTCTCTTCATAGATTGCATTCTGTACTGCTTAGAGTTGCTGCCAATAAAATATTGCTCATTACATGGGGAAGAATGACCTGCATTGAGCTTGATACAATTATTTCTTCCACATGCATTTCGCACAATTCCTCCCCCCCCCCGGTGCCCCCCATAGTGGCGTTGATGAGCCGTTAATCCTTGATGATGAAATCACTAGGATATATTAAGATGTTGGAGTAATTTTTGTTTTCCTCGGCTTTCCGATTGCAATTTTATCTTTCAAAGAGTTGTTATTTTCTCTTTCTTCTTGATTTCCATGGTGATAATTCTAGAAATGTCCTTTCTATGGTTTCATTCATTCTAATGGTTCTTAGAGTTGTTTTGGCAATTCCGTATAAATTCATCTTGGTGTATTGTAATTGCATTGAAAGCCTTTCTTCATGCATCTGCATTTAAAGGAGGGTATATTTCCTAAGTAGGAGAAACCATACAGCTATCTGAAGTATTATAAAACCAGCCTGTATTCCTTGGAGACTTGTCTACCATACAGCTGAAATATTCTTCTATGGGCTCCTAATTTTAATAATGTCATATTGGTCCAGTCTCTGTCAATGGAGAGATTTTCAGAACCAGCATGTTTAGGTTCTCCATCTCTTATTAGCATTACAGTAATAAAAGTTCCCTCTTATCATTACTGACCACTTCAGAATATCAACATCAGCTTGAGTCTTTCAAGTACCACTACTCTTTTTGGTCTGAGGTGCAATCCTGCTTATCCGTTTGTAGCATATGCTTGATCTGATTCTTTCTTCCGTATTGTATTCGCTTTCTAGGTCTTTGCAGTGTAAAGTGCTCCCCATAGGCTGTAAGATATCTAGCTGATGCAAGTATACACAGAACTGGCTTATTTCCACTAAAATATGGGGTTGATCGAATGTGTTCTCTTTGAAATGGACTACTGTAATAGGCTTATAGGAATGTTTGAGATATATTATTTCATTAAATAATTGTTATCCTTGGTTGTTAAGGAGAGGATAGAGTTGCCTGAATAGAACTGTTACCCATACTCTGGATAGAGTTTTAATCATGTGAGACCCCTACTGTGATTAGTTGATAGAGTTTTGGTTACTAAAAAATATTTTCCTATAACGGATAGTTTGCTATCTTAAGAACAATTTCCTTCTCTATTGTAACTACACTTTAGTTTCAATTTAAAGGATGTTGGTCCGTGAAGCAGAACCATAATGCATAAAACACAGCATTAACAAATGAAAGAAAATTGAATAACCACAATGCAAAGAAATTTGTGGTTCACCCTGCCTATGACGACAGTGAGATGAGAGTAGCTTTTTTGGCAGGGTTACATGCTCTCTTCTTTTCACCTCTCTATTTAAAATTTGACAAAGAATTACCTCGTAAACCTAATGAACCCCATCACTGCCAATTTAAGGGTATACGTAAGGATACAACTTTTGAATTCTCTCTCATGTAAACCCTAAAGATCCGACAACCTTGACCACAGAATACAAGATTCAATCCTCAATAATACCTATGTTACATGTGATTCAGAATAGCTTCTGTGAGATGCAATTCAAATTTTAGTTAAATACATGGTTCCTAACCAATGGGATTTCATCTGAGTTGCTTGGTTCTTATCCGACCATCTTTCTTCCATTCTTGTTTATCTAATGCCCTGTCAAATCAGGTTAGTATTACTTAGTTTCAGTTCTGTCCTTATGCATGCCTAATTGCTTGAATTTCAATTCTCTATGGTTTACTTTTGAGATTTTGGATCAAACTTCAGATTGGAAAATCGTATAGTGTTCAAAACATATTCATCATTTCAAATTTTGATATTGATTTCTTAGAGTCCTATTTTCAAGGGGGGTTCATTGTATTTGTTTTGAAGATCTGATTCTATTTGCTTTTCTAGATCATGATTCTATTTCTTTGTTGACTATCAAAATAGAGTTTTTGGTTTCTGTAATGCTGAGACATTATTACCAATAGGATTAGTGTCTAGCTTCAATCAGATTTTAAGGACTTATTCTACACAATTAAAATGACAGTTGACAAGAATTTTAATTCCATCTGAGTTGTTGATTGCTATATGCTGAAATTCTTTTCAGCCTGTCTTTTTCTCTTCAATGAGATTCTGAAAGTTATTGCCTTAGACCCATCACTAGTTGAGGAATAGTTTGGAGCTAGAAATTCTGCCTTGTGAAATCTGTCTGGTGGATCCAAGTATATTGTGAGCTGCATCCAACTGAAGTTATTCCTGGCTGTTTGATAGCAAAGTGATACACCTCAATTGTTTAATTAATTGTGCTTGCTCTTGGGCCTTTCTTTTACTTCTTCGCTTGGTACCTCAGTAAGTTTACCATTTGGTATTCAGCATTGACCAGAAAGAGGAGTGAACCCTCAGAATCTGCCACTTCCATTGAAGTGGTTGTATTCTTGTTCTATGCCACCAAGATGCATGAAGGTGCATGTGTTCTATTGTGTGTGTGTGTGTTGGGTAAGAGCATGTATTCTGTCTAGTAGGTTGGTTAACTGGGTATTTTACCATTTACCCATTTGGCCATTTTAACTCAATTCTCATATGCATAATAGTGTTGATTGATTGCTTGATTGTATGTTACTGATTCTGCATAATGGCCCTTCTACTCACTTCACTTAACTTATTCTGTGGAAAATACTACTTATGTAGTTTTTCAGGAAATTCCACTTGGCCTACGTGGATGCGGTTTCAAATCCATTTCACGTTCCAGGGAAGAAAATAACCTCCAGAACATTTGCCGAAAGAGTTAGTAACATTGTGAATGCTTTCTCATTGAACTCTGCTGTCTAAGAAGTCTCCTGCCTGTATACGAATGGTCCTTAATTTTTCTTTCTGTTTTCATAGGGGAAAACAAATGTCAGTTAACACTCAACACTAGTTCTTGTTTTTCAATTTGTGAAATTTTGTTGCTTTTAAGAATGCAATCAAAGTAATATTAGCACCAGCCTCTTTCTCCACTGACCATGTCACACACATTTCCGGCTAGCCATACCAGCATCACCAAGGAAAACTGACCACAGGGTCTCCAATTGGCACTAGATAACCAGAAAGGGTGGTGAAATGGCTTAGGCAATGGCACCTCTTCCCCTCCCTTCTAGGCATGGGCATTGACCATAAGGAATCAGATGCAAGCCATCGGTGCCGAAGCCCTGAATCTCCCTCCTTTTTTAAGTCTGCAAATAGACTGCCATGACACCTTGTACACCCCCTCTCCATAGGAACTTTGCCATGAAGTTCTCAAGGTGATGAAGAACTATTTTAGGGGATCTCAAGCACATTCATCTAGTCTGTGACTGTTCCCATAATCACCAAGTTTGAGCATATGTAGCATTCGTTAAAGTAGTGAAGAAATAGATGATGGCATGACAAACTGACATTTCAGTGATTTCCCATGTCTTCTTGGAAAATATTACTCCAGACGAATCTGCACCTGAATAGGAATCATCATAAGTAGTGAAAATGACCTCCTTGATTTCTTTAAAAGGTTAATGGTTGGAACAAGAGAACTCCCTCCTCCATTGACAAGATCCGATCTTTATTTACTAATACTATTCTGGAAAAAAGTCAATTATAAATGCCCCCCTTACAGGTGAAGATTGGGATTAAATGCTAATGTCATCAATAAATAAACGCTCAAAATATTAATTTTACCCTTATCTATTTAATTAATTTTTTTTAGAATAAATTGCACCGACACTTTAAAATGGAAGCTTTAAAGTACTGACACCCCACTTTATGTTAAAAAAAAACAAAACATTCTAATTCATTAAACACATTAGTGTATTCAATTAGTGAAACAGTTCATTCTTTGTTTATTTTTCTTTAATTTCAAAAATGCCTTTACTAAAATCTGAGGAGAAAAAAAATAAAAAATTCAAAAACAATGTCTTCATTAAATAAGCTTCGAAGGCAAAATAATGTCTTTTTTTTTTGGTAAATAAGAATAAGATTTATTGAAAGGGTATAATAGTCTTTTTGATAATATAAATAACCATAAAAAAATAATAATAAAGAACGACCGAACCGCCCTTGCAATCACTAGTTGGCACTTTTTAGCTCAAGCTAGCTTCACCTTGATTTGAACTCGAGGGTGCAAAATCCCAACCCGAATCCAACCCTATTCGCTTAAACCCAGCATAGGTCCTCTATAGTTGACCCAAATCTACTGGGCCAAATTAGTTTTAACTTTTTGTTTTAAATTAATTTTGTCATTCTATGTTAGAGGTGTAAATAGATAATTGAAATCCGTCTTCAAATCCACATCTACATCCTTTTAGGGGTATCTGAATCCATCCGATTACTAATAAGATGCGGATATGGTATAACTCATTTCTTACCGATTATTATCCGTCCGATTAAATTATCCGATTAAGTTACTTACTTGAATTATTTTCTCATTTTTGTAAAATTTTTACTTGAGATATGTGACTATTTTTCTAAGTTTTTTCACTAAAATAACTACAAAAGTTGTTAAATTCTAAAATTTCAAACATAACCCTCACAAATAAAGTGCTAAAGATGTTAACAAGTAGTCAAAAACTTGTGTTTAGCTTGTATTTATACCAATTTAGAAAATCTACTTGATAAAATAACTATCCGACTCTTAACCGAATCGGACTGAATCCGTCCGATAACCGATATGATATTATTTGAATCTGTCCGAATATAATAGGATGCAGATATAGTATTACCACTATCCGATCTGTTTACACCCTTATTCTATGCATTATAAAAGAAAAAGAGAAATTATATTCTTTATTTTTTTTTACTTTAAATCACTCTTTACAAAATAAAGAGAAGTATGGAGGAAGAGTATAAGAGACGCAAAAAAGGAAATAATACAAGCAAAATTTCTATAGTAGCATTTTACCCAAAAAAAAATTAATAATAATAACAAATAAATAAATAGAAAGTCAAAGCTAAAACTAGGATTGGATTGGAGAAGACCAGATTGGCCTCAAGGCATCAACCCTAACCAAGACATACAGTTTCCAACCTTAATTTACTTTCCAGGTTGAAAAGCCCTGCCAACCCATTATGGACTCTACAAAGTTAGAACGACTTTAGCTCATCAAAATCATTCTATGCTGTTGACAAAATAAATATGATAAATAAAAAATAGGGTTCCAGTTTGATTATTTTTTGTTTGTTCAGTTCGATAGTTCATCTAAAAGTACCTTATAACATTTTGTCCCTGTCTCCTTCGGATTTCTCTTACCCCTTCTCGATTTGAGAATATCAGTATTTAACCTCTCAATGTTTAGGTAAAAGATTTTATTGACCACTTGTTCAGGTCACTGTTTTAAGAACATTTTAATTCTGGGTCAAGACCCTTTTTTCATTCTTTTGCATATCTAGTTCTCATCTAATCATGCTCAGTTTTTACAGAAAAGATGGGATAAACACAAAGGTGAGAACTGAAAACACATGTAGCAATGCTGGTTGGTCCCAAATCTCCTATCATCTGCATGTGCTTCTGAGTTACTTCTTCTGCAATTCTTTTTGTCCCCACAGGGTCTGCAGCTCTGATCAGTGCTCAGATTCCAAAACCTTGACTTCATAGAATACTATATATATGATTGCAGTCTCTAAATCATATCTTAAACCATTTCCTCATCAGATCCAAACTTGATTCCTCCAACTTCTTCAATGAATAAAGTAGGGAAGATTCAATGTCTCTTATAAACCCAAGAGTCCTTTTATTGATTTCATGATGATACATAAGAGATTATAACAAAAGATGCAAGCTGCTACTATTACATTGAGATGAATGTACTATAAGGTAAAAATCAAGGCCCAAAAAACAGTATTAATTAATGGAGAATCTACAATTATATGTGTTGGTTCTTCTTATCAGAATAAATTTCATTACCAACTTAATTAACTTAAGCTAGCTAGTAACATGATCAACAGGTAGGGTCTTGAGTTGATAGATTCAACAACAGACCAGCCTAACACAGCAAGAGAAACAGCAATTTTGGTTTTGATCACTTCACCATTCTGTAGCAATTTGGATATGTTGATGGATAGGCGGGCTGCTTCAGTAAAAAAACAAGCACGCCTCAGCCAACATTGAACCCCCAAGCCTCTCTGTTTCAGTATAACTGGGCTTAGAATTGAACTTTGCTAGAGAATGTCTGACCAAATTCCCAGTTTGATGGAACTATATCTGGGAAGAGGCGTGTTTCGCCATCATCGGTGGTGACCTTGAAGGAGAGACTTTGGCCATCAAGATATGAATTGGATTGCCAATTAGCTCCCCAATTTCTTGACATTGAGAGCCACCCAGTTTTCGAACCTTTGATCCAAGCAGCCTGAATTGCTCCACTTCCTGCTACATTGTGTATCATCACCAGTTCAAAGTAGTCTCTCCCATTAATAGTGAACCTTACTCCACCATGTTTCTTACAAGGAACCCTACACAAAACCCATTTGGGAACTATGAGATTGAAGCACATATAACATGAAATCATTAACTGCTGAAAGACTAAAATAGTAACAAAGTAACAAACCTTTGGTATATAACAGGAATGATGCCTCCTTTGTAGATGCCAATCTTCTCCCAAGCAGCCTGAGCCATGTCAAAGTGCTTCAGAGGAGGATTGCACCAGCCACCATTGTCACTGGCTTCATCATAATTTGGTGGACAGTAATTGGTGGCAGTGACAGTCACTGATCTTCCCTTCACACACCATTGAGTGTCTGAGTTGTAATCACAAATGATTTTAAAGCATTGCCCACATGAAGCACCATCATTGTACAGAGCAGAACTTAAAGCTGCAGTTCTAGTCCCATACCCAGATGAGTACAAGTTCCCATAACCACAAGCACCACCTGTTACAAATCGATCAACGATTATATCCACTGAGATTCAGCCCTGTGTAACAATGAAAACCCAGAAGAAGAAGAAAAAACATAACAGAAGAGAACAATTTAATGCTTACCCATTGTTCCTGAAGCATCACTACCCCCATAGAATGTAGCATGACCTTTGGTCCATCCAGAAGCCTTGTAAGCCATGACTTGATTGGGTTGAGAGAAGAATGCCATTGAAACCAACAACAGTAGAATGATGTTCATCATCATCTCCATTGTTCTTCTCTCTAGCTACTTAGGGTGAGCTCTGGGATTTTTGCTTCTTGGGTTTGTATCAATCTGATGATTTGATGAAGTACATGAATTGGGTACTGTATAAATAGTGAAGCCTTCCTCTGAACGCAACCACCGCTCACATGTGGCCACCGCAACTATAGAAATCAGTTGGGATTTTTAAAATCTTGTTGATTAATCTAATGTGTTCATCAACCATTTTTCTGCAACTCTGATCGAGGATTTCCTGGACTTCCACATTCAATTATTCCCACGTTCTCTTTCCTTCTCTTCCCACCAGACTCACATGCGACTTGCCCACAGAGATCAGAAGAGATATATTTTAACTCTGAATTGGTCAAAAAACTACGCTGTGTGACTTTATTTATTATTTTTGTTCTTTTGTTTATTTTTGCTCCCTTGTTTTTATCTATTTCAAGGAAAATTTTATCTGGTTCAGTGGATTGAAGATGATATCTTGCTTAAACCATCTCATCCAACTCACATGGCTTTACAGAAATAATTAGTGTTGTGTAATGATCACCGAATATATTAGAGTTAACAACTAACAACAATATTCCCTTTTTCAGTAGTGTTATCAGATCTCAGATGATAATGGACCACCATATAATTAACCGGTTTTCACATCAAAACCTGTCCATTGAGGAAGAACCACATTCATACTGTTCAAGTCGTTTGGATTCGAGCTGATTTAGATTTGGATCCAATTCTGATCTTGTGATTTGGATTGCACAATCATTAACTAACACCAAACCAAAATGGAACCAAATATCCAAGACTGATCAGATGACACCCTTAAACCTTATAATTATTTTCTTAGCTATCTATATGATGTGTCTAAAAATTGATCAGCCTTGGATTCCAGCAAAACAATGTCAAACAGGGCCCGGGAAGTTACCTCCAAAGGCTGAGTCAGGAGGAACACCACCGTTACCTCTACGAGTTGAGAGCTAACGAAATGTGAAAATAGAGGGACGATTCGTTACATTCACTTGGTGTTACGCTATAATTTATATAGGGTTTATCTCTTACTATCAATCGTTGGATCAATCTAGAAGTCTCATTATTAGTTGTCTGATCATAGGGTTTCTCCCCCTCAATGTGAGTTAGTTACAGTTTCTATATAGAGCACGATCACCTATCTGAGTTCAACGGAATCATGTCTCTTTCTATAACCGTCAGGTTCCTTCATGCTTACTATACCTCTGGACTTAATTCTTGAACCAGTCCCAACCGGGATGATTGAACCAACCGTGGTCCGGACCGGTTGATTATTATTTTTTATTTATCACTATGATTCAACATAAAAATAAAAATGTATAGTTATTAATGAATGAGAATCTCTCCAACTTCCCAATTCCTTCCATCCTCACATAGGTAAAGGCAAAGTGATTATCTCAGGAATTTTGCTAGGTCAGTGTGTCTGAGACTTTGAGGTGGTGATGCCCAGCCTTGAATGGACACCATGTAGGCTCTATTAAATTAACCGTACAAAAGAAAGGTTCGATTCAAATCTATAAAAAATCTTGAACATGCTCTTTTGTACGGCTGAGATTTAATAGAGTCCATGTGGAGTCCATGCAAAGCTAGTACCACAAGCACCACCACAGTTAGACGTCCTAGCATTGCGAGATCCCTATCTCAATCCTACGACAGCCAAAAAAGGGTTGTCCGGGTGGGAACTGGGATCCACCTATGCCTATTTGCAATAGGAAAGAATTAGGGTGCACAAGGAGTTGGAGACTATCTCAATCCAAATTCATCTACTGTTTGGTGCACTTCTTACCCTTTCCTTCACAGAGAAGCTGTTTCTAGTTCGATTAAGAACGTCACTAACATGATGTTGCAAAATAATAAATTAGAGCCAAACCAAATCATCAATGATCAAGCCAATATACAAAATAAGATTTTATTCTGTATACATTAATGAAAGACTTATTTCAAATCCCCTCGAAGCCAGAGGCATAGTCCAACCTATTATGTAATACCCCACTTCTAATATATAAAATCCTCAACAACCAAAAGAAAAAATGAAAAACTTATCAGTCCCCACCGCCATTAGGGACTAGGGTTAAGGCTGGGCAATCTGACCATTGGATTTTATATAAAACCCATATGAGAATATGGGTTGACAATTAGAATAGGGGCCCACAAGGAGTTGGTAGTTGGTTAAACAGTTGGAAACTTTGACATTTGAATGGTCAGGATTGATTGGCAAGTGGGCGACCTTCTCACCTTATAAAATGGGTATATTCCCTCTCTGATTAATCCATGATCTCATCTCAAGGCTAAAGCATTTAGAAGCAATCATGAGATAGGCTGTCAAGAGAGATTCTTCACCACTGATAACCTTATCAAACTTTCATGATCATATGAGTGAGAGAGTAGATGTGAAATTTTTTTAGGTCTGTATGATTGATGATGAAAGAGTTTCTTATAAGAACTGTGGTCAGCAGAAAGCTTGGATTTAAAGGATTTGTATTCAATTAGATATATTGGCCGATAGGTATCCATATCTATATCGAATTAAATATATTGGCCGATACGTATCCATATCCATATCGATATTTGATATGATTGTGATATAAATTCATTATGGTGTAAAACACTATCTTTAAAGGGAGGTGATTCCAAAGGGAAACACTGAAACTAATTGACCCACTTAATCCAAATCCGATGTTAAAAACAAATTAGTTAGACGAAAGCCATGTTCCCCTTGATATATAAAATTATTTAAAGGATAACAAAGGTCCCACAATTTGTTGTGACTTGAAGGTAAAGATATAAAAATAAATGAAAATTTACAAGTAAGTATTTAAACAACTAAAGAATAGATATGATTCGATGAGATTGACTAAGAATTTAATGAAATGAGATATATTTTACTATCAACAAAAGAAAATAAATGGAAAACAGGAGATCGAAAGTGCAGACAAGAGTGGGTTTATAGTGGATGAAATTTGGACAAACAATTCTGACATCGCAGATATCTTACCATGGCCTTCAAGAAAAAAAATAGACTCTTCGGGAATTGCCAATTATACTAGAATTGGCAACAGCGACAAAAAGGTCGGAATACAAACCTTTCACAAGCCCAGTGCTTCAAAGGTATTTTGAGGAGTATGCCAGAACGGCAGCAACCTTTCAAGATGACTGTAAAAGAACTATTTTTAATATCTGTAACTGTTTTGTGATGTAATATTAATGCAATTTCCTTTTTCCTATAAAAAACAAAACAAAAAACAAAACAAAACAAAACAAAATAAATGAAGTCTATCCAAATTTAGAAAATTATAGGAATACAAGGACATGAGCAAGGTGCAAAAGTTCGCTTGGTATCGCTGGTTAGCTACCCAGCAAACACAGCAAACTTTTGCCGGAATATCGGCGATGAGAGGAAGTAGATCGGCTTTAGCTTTAACCTTTAAGGGGAGAGGATTTCGGCTCTGAACTTCAAGGATTCAAGTCTTCAACACAGAGCCAATGACGGCAAATGAGAGAGCAGTGTTTCCGGTCAAGAGATCCAAGGTACTGGAAGATGTAAGCCAAGCACACGTCGGGGAGATCGGAGACTTAGCTTCGAAGAGAGAACGGAATCAGATTTGCTTTGAATGAGATTCTATGTAGGGTTTGTGGATTTGCTATTGGCGAGGTTTAACAGCGATGAAGTTAAAGAAGTCGGCGGCAACTGTCCCATCCACAGAGAAGGAAGGAGCGACAGCGATCGGAAATCAAAGCAGCGACGACGATGAGAAGAGCAATCAGCGGTTGTGCTTCCGTGTTCTTCACTTCTTCCTCATTTTATCTCAAATATTCGATAATATCGCTTGAGTAAACTCAAACTTCAAGGTTGCGCAGTGGAAGGATCAAGTGATCAGCATGTTTTGGATCTTTCTTAAACTCTGTTTTTAATGGAGAATCGCTCTTATTTCACCAAATTACATACGATTTTCCGGCGATATTCCTAGAACATATTGAAAGTATATTTCAATGGTGGATTTTGGTTTGCCCACCACCAATATGGGCAAAATTTGCCGAACTGTTGCACCTTGGACATGAGAACCTTGATACATGTGACTCAATTGTAGCAGTGGAGCAAGTGGTATTTCCGTATAGATGAAATAATGAGAAGGTACAAAACAAGTCAGGTGAGAATCTCAAAAATAGCATTTAAGGAAGAGAATACAAAATGGAAACAAATGGATTATAGATCTCATGAATGTGGGTTTCCCAAAAAATTAAATCAAAAGAAAAACAAAAACAAACAAAGAAGGATCTCATCAATGTAAAGGGCTTGTCTTGATATGTGAACAAGCACCTTATTAAGCACGTGATGGTTGCATGAAAAACTCTTCTTGTACGGTTGTACCCATTTTTCAATCTCAAATTGTAAAGGGTTGAAGGAATCTCTTGTTATTAGTTAAATCCCTTTGACAAAATTATTCATTTATTTTATTTCTCTTTCGCATTTCATCAAACATGTGGTGGGGTATTTTATATGAGGCAAAGCCCACACTGTAACCACATTAAATGGATCTAATCTACAAGCAATCTATTGAGAAGTTGGAAGTTAACATTTATATCTATAAACTAGCATGAATGCCCATGAACTGATGAACGTGAAGAGGAAGAAAAGTCAAAAACTGAATACTTAAAAAAAAATGCATTTGAACAGCCATGTGCCCTTCCGCTAAGTTTTTGAGAACTCTGTTTTGAAGTATGGGGTGTGAAGAACTTGTTTTCTATTTTTAATTCTGATTCAAGTTCAATCATCAAAAATCAGTTTAATGTTGGCGTTTCGAATACTTACCTTGCTTTGTGCTCAACCCCTTATCATTATTTAGGGTTTTACTTAAAATAAGGAAGTCATCTAGATTCTAGAAGTCAAACCATACCTGAAGTAGTTGGTCCTATCATGACTCAGTTTTATGATTTTTCCCTTCCACCCATGATGAAAAGAGAATCTTTTAATTTACGAAATCTTGTGAACAATTGAAACTTGATTTGAAGAATAAATATCTAAGACTTCATTAGTCATGACTTTACAGTTTTGCAATTTATTTTCCTTCAAGATGAATCTCTCCCAAGCTGGGAGATAATTCAGGTCTGCCATAATGTCTTAGACATGCCTTGCTTCTCAAATCATGAAGCATTGACATGTTTCTGACAAAGTGGAGGTGACAACCTCTGTAAAGTTTTCACCTCCGTAAAGTTTGAACCTCCGTTCATTCACATCTTCCCCCCAAGCATAAATAACATGAGATCTAGTTTTCTTTATCCAACTCATTATCTGCTGTTGCATCTCCGAAACCCATTACATAGTTTTCTTTGTTGGAGCTCCCCATCTTGGCCTTGTAAGATCTAGATAAGGGACAATTTAAGGAGACATTTTCCATTTTGAGAAACAAAACCTGCCCTCAAAATTTCCAACCCCTGCTTCTTAAGACAATTTTGGCAAATTTCCCATTCTGATAGATCAGAAGATGAGAGAGAACTAACCGTAATAAGCAAGTCCCCCGCTTTAAAGGGTATATCAGGTCAACAAGAGTGGGATCTGGTAGTGACTACATGAAGGGAACAACACTATAAGCCTTAATAAAGAAAAATCTAATACAAGGAGAGAGAATACAATCAATCATTCCACCAAACCAACACACCTCGGAAAGTTTAACAGTAGCCATAGCAGATACCTGAGACTAAGAATATGGAAACAAGTCCAACAAAATGGGAACTCCCTCCTTCAATTCAGGGTTGAAAAAGTTCGAGGAAAAGCCACCCACCCAACAATTGGGAACCTAATGTATAATCAAAACTCATCATCATCCTCCTCGGCAATATGCTTAGCAAGCTCTTGCTCCTGTTGTTGCCTTTCTCGCCTTTTCTCAGCACTCTCCTTCTCCTTCTTGTGAGAGTTGGGTGGGAAACGCAAAGCCCGCACTGCCTCATTGTGCATATTAAGACAGAATGCAATCCTTGAGTTGAATGCAAGCTGAGGTTCATTCGTTGAGTATACATCCCCTGTTTCCTTCGAGACCATCCAACCATTTGTATGATCCACAGTGGCATCGATTGCACCATCTCGGATAGCCTTGGCCACAATACTCTCCGCATCAGCAACAGGGTTTGCTGAGTCCAACCTTAGTTTTTTAGCCACATCTACCAGTGAGATGCGGGAGTATGAGATACTGATGTTGCGCAACCCAGTCCTGATGACATTATGTCGCAGCCTCACGATCAGATTGTGTGTCCGGTCTGAACTGAAGGTCGCTGCAAACTTCTCAGCAACAGTCCTAAAGAGCTCCAAGTCCCCAATCCGAACAGCCTGATAAATTCAACCCACCACACATTGTCAACCTCTGGAGAATCACAGTTTCAAAAATTGCATAAGACAACTGAAAGTTAATAGTCCCTAAATCATCCCCCCCCCTACCCCAAAAGAAAAAGAATAACCAAACACTATACCAATAAGAAGTCTACACTGTCTTTTTTGAAGTGAAAATATGAAGTCTAGACACCAAAAGGAGAGATAGCACCCCCTCAGATCATCACAAGTTGTTAAACAGCCTTCTCAAACAAGTCATGTTTGTTAGCCCAAGAAAACCCAGTGCAAAAAGGACCATGACCAATTCCAGTTGCCAAAAAAAGGACGGACAAAGGTATGTAATTCTTGTAATAGTTGAAAGGAAAGATATTCAAATTCAATGAATAAGACTAACATTTGTAAGCTCAAAGTAGGGCCTCAAAGCCTTCTTCATGCCTTTCTGCATAAACACAGTCCTCTCGGGAATCTCCCCTAATAGCAACCGAACTATGATAGCCCATTTGTTGCATTGAACTCGGAAGCCCCGTGCTGCAACTGGGGCTTTTCGAGCAGCTTGCAAGAGACTCTCCTTCGCATCAGTGTACTCCAACTGGATGGTCCTAATCTTTCCCAGGTAGAAGAGGTACCGACAGAACTGCATTAAGAAAATAGTCAGTAACATTGAGTAATCGTAAATTTCTCTATTAATGAGCCATTACCATGTAACAGCAGATGCCAAAAAAATTGTGACACGCAGTAAGAAAAACAATCTATTGGGGAAGGATCAATTTAATGTGGTCACCCAAGCCAAAAGCAGCCATACTCGTTACTATCAAGTATCTTCAAGGATTTAGTGATCGCATCTATCTGGACCCATACTAAAATAATCTGACAAATTGGTCGATTTTCCCATCCTTGGGGAATAACTGGGAAACCCAGGAGTCTCCTGCTGTATCGGCAGAATCCATTCCAGCTGATCCTGGCATGATCTCAATCCCCAAATACATGCCAATGATATATTGAACATGCCTCTGGAATATACATTCCTCAAAAACCCAAAAGCAATACAAACGTGATCAACATTTCCAATTGTCAATAAGGTTAACATATAGAGGGCTACACAGGACTTATTTAGATGGGTATTCTCTTTGCTGCAAGAACAGGATATAAGTTGATTACCCAAAAGAGGGTACATTAACACAAGTCTTCTCAGTAACAGAAAGTAACACAAAAAACATGGAACATTTCCAACTGTCCCACAGGATTACACATAGGCATTTATTTAAATGGTATTCTTTCTTTTCTTCTATTTCTTTGAGGAAGGACCGGGGGGGGTAAGAGACAGAAGCGTACCAACAATGGCTTTCTTTCAACTGAAAGCAAGGATACAGTGGAGGCTAACCAAACTAATCATTTCCAATTATCTTCCTCATTTACAGCATTTACAACACACAAAATGCATATCTCAGCATATTTTCAGACAAGATTTTCTGGCTTTCTGATACAGTCTAAATAGTAAATACATGTCTATCTAATACAAACATAAATGGATAGTTTGGTATGGTTTATAAGCCTTACTTATTTCTCATTAAAACGAATCGATATATGCATGAATCAAAAAATCATAGAAAACTTGATGTTTATGATTTATCACCTGATGGATAGGTTTGTATAAGCAGGTATATAATTGATGCTTCCACTTGTAAAGTTAATGAAAATTAGAACTAAAACTTCCGCTTTTTCATTCCTCAAATCCCACCCTCTCACTTAACATATATTAGGGGTATCAAAACATAGTACACACCAACCAAGACTGATATGAGCCTACTGGATCATGATTCTGAATCTCTGATTGGGACTTTGTGACACTGAAACCAAATCTGACCACACTAGTGCTGATACAATAAAATACCAACCTCAAAAGAAAATTGGGGGACCCAGACCAATATAACCCAGTAAAAACCAATACCAGCCTGAAATTCATTAAATGTACATTTTATAAAATCATGTTTTGCAGTCACTCATTCAACCCAAAACCAGTTCAGCTGAATCACAACCAGTCCCTATATATACACACAATAAAAGCTCAGACATGTCCCAACTAAATGGGTTTGCTACATAGATCTCTTCAAATTAAGTAGGGGAAAACTGAGATCCACACAAAAGGTATTGAAAGTAAGAGAAAAGGAAACAAAATGAAGACATGAAAAAAACAAAAGTGAGATGGAAAATGAAAAAGTTCAAAAAAGTGAGTATAAAAAGGAGAAGAGAAAAGGAAATCAGAAATTTTCCAGCTACATTGTGTTAAAACCATGGATCCTTTTCCTCCAATAGGCTGTGCGTGGTCAAACTTGGCAGTTGATACAAGACCTAGATTAAGCATGTCATCCTTCAAAACCGTACCTATGGTCATTATTCCTGTCTCTAGCCCTTTAGCTTCCTTCAATTGAAATCGGATCACTCCTTAACAGGGTTCACCATGCCTCCATTGCACATGACGAAACCACCTCAAATGACATTCTAAAGAAAGGCTTTTGTTATATCTATAACAATACATAATACAATACCTAATATATTATTCACTTAAGCATACCAACCCTATATTTGATTATATAATCTACTATTCCTATTAGAAGCCGAACAGTTATTGTTAATAACCCATAACCTATTACCATAATTGATTATTCATAAACTTGGCAAAGATATAAAATATCAACTGTGCCAAATAAAGTGGTAGTAGAAGGGCGTGGACAACAAGAGAATATGCTTACCTGCTGGTTCGAGTGAGCTTCAAATCGGGGAGCCTTGGACCTCAGCTTTTCAGCTTGATCATACAAATTGTAGTGCAGGTAGTTGCGAAGCAGAAGGTTAAGTAGGGTTTCCTGTGAAGTACATACTAAAATATTAAGCATGGACATAAATTCCTTAACAAAATGAAACCCCATTTTAAAGGAATTTTCATTTTCTTAGAAGCCAATTTTTCAGGTGCGCCAAAAAGGTATCACAATAACATTAAACATGGGTGACATAAAAACCTAAAGAAGTATATCATTTTGTAGTCCTCTATTCAAAATGCTTACAGGCTTAGTTTCTGCCAAATGTAGCAACATTTTTGCTGAGCTAAGTAAATTGGAGTATATTTACCCCAAGAAAAAAAGAAGAAAAAAAAAAGTAAACTGGAGATGTAGCAGGTAAACATACATTTATGAGTCATGGAATCGTCATTCAAATTTTGGCCTGACAATGGAAATTGATAAATTGGCAAAAAACTAATTTATAACCATGGTGGAAAGATACCTGGCCAAGTTCATCATGGCGTAATGTGGCAATCCGGTGCAAGGCAAGAAGATTCCTAGACATAAGAGGAGATACAAATCATCAGAGTAAAAGAAGCATATTAGAAGGAAATATATAAATGTATTTAACATCCATCCCCTCGGTTTCTTCGTATTGTAAAGTCACATAGTCTAGGATGAACAGTAGTGATGAGTTTCCGGAAGCCAAGGAAGTAGGCATCAAAAAATCAGATTAAACCAGAATCAGAGTGAACAAATAATGACCAGAATATAAGAATATTATAACAGTAGATCAACAACTCAGATGGTACAATGTACTGATATCAGGTAGATTATATAACAAAAGGATGGACTTGATCTAATAACAGTATGAAACAGTGAGTGAGCCAAATTCTGGGGTGTAGGTTGTAGGAATATCACATAGAATTGGGCTCACTCCAGGATCCTCTCTCATCTAGGGCTATAGAAGCTTGTAATTGAAGATCTCTTGGAAGAATTAGGGTTGGCAAAGGTTAGGGTGAGCCGGTGAGGTCTAGGAGGTTACCAAGCTTAGTATTGGAGGAATTTGAATTTTAGATTCAAAACTATGCTGTAATTGTAGTTACAGGTCCAGAATTTAGTTAGGTTTAAGTTTACGGGTAGAAGGCGCGCGCGCGGTAGGGGGGTTGGGTGGGGGGTGGGGGGGGGGGGGGGGGGGGGGGGGGGGGGGGGGGGGGGGGGGCGGGGGGGTGCGGTATTGTTAAGTTACTTCAAGATTAAA
Source organism: Hakea prostrata (assembly GCF_041222555.1). NCBI lineage: Eukaryota > Viridiplantae > Streptophyta > Magnoliopsida > Proteales > Proteaceae > Hakea > Hakea prostrata. The sequence goes on from NC_142604.1 coordinate 14,939,625, forward strand.
TAAGGCTGCTGGAGTTGTAGAATTGCTGCTGGAATTGAAGGAAGACTACTGTAGCTTGAAGACAATGGTTGAAGATCACCTCACAAGGCCGCAGCTCTTCCAGATCCTTTGACGACCTCCATTAACATGGCTGTACCACCTCAAGCACCTTTCTCGTAACTTATCGTTTATTGGAGCTACTCCCAAACTACTCTAATATGATCACTCATTACCTTATCCTTCCTAGTTTTGTTCTTATCCATCTTAGCATCCCCACAGCAAAAAGAGATGTCCCTGTTAATTTGGGATTGACTTTCTTTGGGCAACTGAGGCTCAATTTTGAACACCCCGTGGGTTATATAAAAAATAGGGATTCAGCTACAATATGGCATTATGTAGTTAGTATTGGGTTACCATTTACCAAGTAGCATCTTTAGTTTCTATTTACTAGATGTATGAGGCACTACTACTACATGTGTGGGCCTATTCTATATGTTGTAAGAGCGTTAGCTCAACCTTCTTGATTAGTGAATTACGTTTAGGAACTACGACCATGCTATAAATGGAGCGAGAACTGAGACACCTTAAAGTCAGTGAGAGACTGATCAAGGTCATAGTTTAGACACCATGGCCTTCCTTTTCTTCTTATCTCCTCTTCTCTCCTTACACTGTTCAAATCTATTTTATTGCAACTGCAACCAGCCATTACTAAAGATTCAGCAGGTATCATACTCTACCATATTGACATTGCTGATGTATGAGAAGGTGGTAACTTGACCCATTGACATTAAGTGTGACTGAAGGATATCAGTTTCCTGCAACAGCAACAAACCTGGTTTTCTAGATGCCAGAGGTTTTCTTGCAATCATGACATTAGATTAAGTTTATCGTATTCCCTTACCATAGACTATCTTTGGTTGAAGTTTCTTGATTATCCGACAGTTGGATCTTCCCAAGGCATTGGACACTGTAGGAAGTATGACTAAGGTTTCCTAATTGGAATAGAATACCCCTTTAAATCCCCTATTTTAGTTATATTTTATTATCTTATATTTTCTATATTGATTTCCTATTTGGTGTTAGATTGATTTCCTATTAAGTCTAAGATTAGTTTACCGACTTGTTTTTTGTATTTCTTTTCCTACTCAGTGTGAGATTTACTCAAATGGTAACTATAAATACCCCATTTGGGCTTATGAATAAAAAAATACCTTTCAAGCAATAACTTCTTCAAATTCCAACAGTTACAATTTTTTAACCTTAATAATTTTGAACTCCTAGCATAGCTCTTCGTCCAGCCACAAAAAGGGATGAGTTTTTCTTATTGACATTCTATCCTAGGAACCCTACTCTCTTCTGGAAGATCTCTTCCATCTGAATTAAGTAGCTAAAATTTTCAGAATCTGTTAATTACTCTGGTTTATATTGTGCCAGTGCTCTGCCAACAGCAGTGTCTTCACTTGATTTTTGTCTTCTGTAGTAAGGTACTACCATGTCTGTATCTCTGTCCCAAGCATCCAGTTACATCACAACTAACAAGGGCTAGTTCAGTACTTCAATATTGGGACTGTTGCCAACTTCTGGTGATGCAACCAGGATTGGCAACCATAGGGAATTTCATCTTTTAGGGCCAAAATCAGCCTACACGCTTGCAGCACCAAGGGCTGGCCGAATCTCACCAGGGTATTTTGGTCAGTTTACCCCTTTTTGGGAACCCCAGGAGGCTAATTAGATGCAGAATACTGGTAGGAGTTAAAATCTACTTTTTTTTTCTATAACTGAGTTAGTTGTGAGTAATTAGGTGTCTTAGTTGGAATCTAATTTCAACATTTCAAGTAGGATTCCTTGTTGAAGTTGACCTTTTTATTTTTAACTACTGTCTATCACAGTTATCCCTTTGAGTTACCGCTATATTAGCATAGTTTTCAAAAAACATCTGAAGCGCCGGATTCGGAAAGATATCATATTTCACTAGTTTTGTTGATTGTGCCAGTTCTAATTTTGTTGAGTCTAGTTGAACTAGGGAATTCTACTCCCAAAGGGATTCCTTAGTTGAGTCAAAGTAGGTTTCCCTTGTTGAGTCCTAATTAGACTTTTATTTGTTAAGTCCCAAAATCCTAATTTAATTTTCTTTCAATGTAAGGCTACAATTAGAGCCACCCCCAACGTAATGAATCAGCTTTGAATCAATTGAACAAAGAAGAGAATTGAGGGAAGACTTGGAGTTGCAGAGAAGGGCCCACGACCCGGGTTTTAGAGTTTCAATAATTTTGGCAGTTTCTGCAATTCTTGCTTTCAGCACAAGCTTGTGGCAACCATTTAAAACCTTGTATTTCAGTGATTATCAACAATAGTCCATACCTTGAACAAGTCCATCCCCAACCCAACCACACCCCCCCCCCCCCCCCAAGAAGGGAAAAAAGGGAAGACTGAAACCCTTCTTCTCCCCCTAAACCCTAATCCCCTTGCTGCCCTAAATTTCCAACCCTAGGGACTCCTAAATCTTCACTCGTTCATAATTCTCAAACCATTCATCCAAACCCTAACTCCTTTTAGGACCATCATTCCCTACCCCTCTTGACCTTAGCCCTAACCCTAACCCTAGCCCTAGAAGCTACAATAACTCCAAAATCTCCTAAATCCTAATTGAGGAATAATTTCTGAAATTAAAATTCAGATTAACAGAATTACTCTTCTCAAACCTAGACCCAATCCTAGCCTGGCTGAACCCTAAAACCTTCCCCAGTTTAACCCTAGACTTCCCTATTCATGGCCCCAAGGTTTCGAAGTTGAATCCCCTTAATCATAGGACTTAATTAGGTGTATACAGCTGCTGTCCACATTGGAAAACCTGATTACAGAATTCTCAAACCCTAATTCCGCAAAGTAACCTAAGCCACAGGGAATATTGGAGTATACTTAGCTGCTGTCCATTATCACTTGCCTGAAGTCAGATCAAGAAGAGTAAAGTTAAACCCTAATTTACTGTTGGTTCTCTAAAAGAGGATCCCGAAGTCTGGCACAGACCCTGGGTTACATTATCTGGTGATGGGTTTAGTTGTTATAACTTACTATTTTGACAGTACATGTAAACCTATTAATGGTTATATTACTAGTGACCTAGTCCTACACCAAAAAGTGTGCTCAAATGAGGAAATGAAGGAAAACAAAATGGAGAACTCCTAGAACTAGATTTTCATCAGGCTAAAACCCCATCTGAGTTATTTCAAAATAGATGCCCCAAATAATAGAACTCAATACGGCATAAGAATAGGAGTTTACCCCTACAAACTCGACCCCATCCTTGTCAGCCAAGTAAATAATATTTGCATCATGAAATAAAAACAACACAAATATTGAGAAAATAAATCCTGCATCTATCCCTTCTACACATATTTAGGTACATCAAAAGAAGCTTACTATGAATTAGGCCAGGGAATATATAAAACAACCCAAACTTTCTCTTAAAAAATAAGCACATGAAATGATTTATCTGCATCAGGTAGCAATCAGAAATCTAAAGAGAAGAAAACTGATCTATTTTTTACCCACCCCCGAATCTCAGCAAGATCACCAGTAAGTTCATAGCTGTAAGAGTAATAGTAGTACAGCCTGGATGCCAGAACATCAACAGTTCTCCTATTCAGGTTCTTTACACGGGCAATGCTTGCAGAGGCACAAGCTTTGGCCTGAAAGACAAGCCAATGCCACAGAAAAGCATAAGTAACAATTTCAAAGTAAAACGACAAACATAGAAGTCACAGAAGTCATCAATGTAAAAGTTCATCTCACCTCGTCATATCTTTTCTGATCAATCAGAAATATCAGCATAAGCAAGTAACAAAAAATTTCAAGCTCAGGCACTGAGTGCTTTGCAGGAGTTTGACCTGCAGATGTTGCAGTATCAACTTCCATATCAAGCTCATCCTCCTATAGCCAAATGAGAAGTCATATAAAACACGAATTTGGTCAGCAATAGACAATCCGCTTTATGCCTTTACCATGCTCTGAAGCAACAGTAGGATTATTAGGTTTATCTTACACAGTCAAAAAAAAATTTAATCAAGAAATCATAAGGACCTATAATCATAGCATAGTGGTCAACAAATACAACATTTAAAAAAAAAAAAAAAAATACAACATTTAAAAAAAAAAAAAGATACAGCATCCAGATGGTACAATAATGGGGGAAAAAAAATCAACTCAGGCTCCTCCACCCCCAAACAAAAGAATGAAATAATTTGAAAAAAAAATTGCTAAGAGCAACCAGAGGTAGCATGTCATAGATAAACACCCTTGGGTTTGATTATGTATGTTGTTGGGCCTTAGATCTAATGGGTTTTCACTGCAACAGGCCACTATAATGGGTCTATAATAAGGATAGATGATAGATCAATATAAGTAGTTAATTCTCTTCATTCTTTATTTTTATTGCTATGAAATGTTCCACTTATGCTAAATTGGATTATAGAATATCCTGCCTTGAGTTAGTGTTCTAATCAGTTTATGTCACCTTACTAGTGAAGGATAGTGTCGAAGTCTGCTTTGGGGTCTAGTATATAAGCTACTACAGGGGTCAAGCCTTGTTCACAAATTTGATTCAAGATATTTTGGCTCAAGCCTTTTATAAATCCATGAGATGCAGCATTATGTTGGGGGGAAGCCACTAGTGACAAGCAGGAATGTGGTGCTCAGTCATATCTTCTTCTCAGTATTGAAGTACCATAATTTCACAACTCCAAACCTAACCACCAGACTGACTTGTATTTTGATACCTTGTTTGAGAGCCTAAGAGCTACTGTTGGCCAGAATCTTATCTCTATCAGTTCATTGTTCGCTGAGATATCCGAGTTCCTAAGTTCCAAATAGTGTAACTGTGCTGATTTCTGGATATCCAATCATTGGATCAAGCCCTTCTTTTAAATAGGCGATCCCTATTTTATTTTCATATCAGTAAGTTCACAGACATCAAGTTTCTGATCTAATTTCAATCAAGTATTCTTGAATTCTGCTTATTTATTGCATCTCTGAAAGCTTAAGAAACCCATCAAAGCAGCAAAGAACTAGTGGTGCAAATCATAAAAAGTGCCAAGCTTTTGAAAACCTAGACTGAGCCCAATATTTCTCATCTGCAGCACCAGCCAGGCCCAACCCAAGGCTGGGCAGGAAAATACTGGCCTGCATAGCTTATTGAGCCCAACCCATCCAGGACCTGACTTGAGTGTCCTTGGGCTAGTCCAAATCAAAATGTGCAACAGGATGAAAGAGAGAAAGAAGGGGAAGAGGGGGTACAAAAGGCAGGATGTGAACTCAAATCAAATAGAACAATCAGAACACGTGAACGTCCAATTTTTGCTTACACCCTCTTAAGCACAAAACTAACCATAAAAGCATACTTCTACAGTACACTGTAACTAAGGATCAGGTCAGGCGCGAATCATCCCATAGCATACCCACAGGTTCTATTCCCAGCCCAATAGTAGAGGGGGGGGGGGAGGGGCTGTGGAATCAGTTGTGTTAATAAGGCCCAAATTGTTCTCCTCGAAACCACCCAAAAAAATACTCAGTATGGTATTCACAAAGCAAAACCCTTCAATTCTCAATTCAAATTACATATTCTTTGTTATGATTCATAATTTTTTTTTCTAATTCTAAGGTAACCATTAACCCTTTATTTTTTTGGTTTACTTTTTGGTCACGGGCACCAAAAACTTGTACCTTAAAAATTGCTCTTGTAAAACAACATAAAGAAGCAAAGCCAAAATCAACAAAGCAGAATAAAAAAAATAAAGAGATAACAATGCCTGGTACAGGTATACTACCTATGGAACATAATATTGGATTAGCACCCACTGTTAAGAAAAATTATTGGCCATCCCAGCGCTCTCTGTGGGTTCCAAGTAAAAGAGATAGTTTCATTGGGACCAACAGGAATTTTCCTAATGTGTGAGGGTTCAAGGCCTTTTTCTGTTTCTTCTGATTACAAGTGAAACATTTACATACTACCATATGTAATAAAGGAAATGGTGAATAAAGAAGGCTAAAAAGTTTGCAGATTGTCAAATACAACTAGTTATTGAGTCCTCCATTAGAAGAGATCAACTAGGACTTGTGTGAACATCAGATAGGCTATAATCAGGATTTTGGTAATTTTGAAGGTTAATTAAGGTTAAACTAAGGCTTTGAACATTGGCATTGATCCAATAAGTTATTTGATGCAGCACAACCAGAAGTTACTGTTCATGCTACAGTAGTATGAACAGTAACCTAGATGATAATTTCATATTTGGTGGGCCCAAACTCCAGCTTGCAAGGAGATAAAATAGGAACTGTTTTTTTGTGGGAGTTCTAGAGATAATTTAGAATTTTGTTATTTATTATTGGGATAATCATGTAATCAAAGTTTTTATTTGGATAGGATATCTAGGATAAGTTTTAGTTAGTTTTAAATTCCTAAGAGTCCTAGTAGGATCAGTCTTTTGTTAGTTTTAAATTACCAAGAGTCCTATTATAGTTGTTTTCGTATCAAGTATGTTTGTTTTGTTATTTAAACACTTGTAATCAGCTTATTGAGCATGGAATAGAAAAAATGAAGTAAAACTTGAGTTTTGTGCGTTTGCAGCCCCCCCCCCCTCTCTCCTCTTTTCTTCTTCTCCTCCTTATGAGTGTTCTTCTCTCTCTTCCTCTTCTTCAAGACTAATTCTTCTAAGATTTCCCTTCTTCCCCCTACCTTCTTTATCCTTCTTTCTTCTCTATTTTGTCCCCCATTATTATTGGAGCACTTGGACTACAACTTTTTCTCTTCTTCTTGCAGCTGTAGGACCCACATTAGCTAGACTTCTTTGAGTTGGAATACAAAAGAAATGGACAAATTAATTATTGCCACTGAATTTAGTGGATCACTTAAGGCAGAGATAAAGAACTCCTCCACTACCAGATAGCTTCTTAAGGATTGGATTGCTTAATCAGGCTAGTAAAGTGAATTGCTTGATCTACAATAAGAATAATGTCAAGACTGCCTAACTGGGCTTCAATTGAGAGGTCTGGTCCTGGTCAAGTACGGCTTATAACACAACCTGCAGTTACTATAACTAGTTAGACATTGGCATTCAATTAATCAACAGTTAAGGTATAATTAAATACTTTTCAACCTGTCACTCTAACCCCCCCCCCCCCCCCCCCAAAAAAAAAAAAAACAAGCACGCCCAAAAGAAGCAAACTTGGAAAAAGAAAGCTATTCCCTCTTCACATTGGTTTCATTTCCTTATACCAAAGAATGGAGTGCATCAGGGACAGATTTGATCAGATGACCTAGATAATCAGATCAAAGTCTTTACAGCTGAGACTACTGAAAGTGTCTTGTTTTCAAAGTTTATACTGCTTCGATCCACTCATACTGATGCAGCAGTTAAGAATTTCAAAATGGATCAACTGAACTTCAGAATACTTTACTTGGGCCATGGATTCTGTAGGCATTAGGTGTTAAATGATGGAATGGGTGCAATTTATAACTCATAAATTGGGGGTAATGCTAGCACAAGGTATCAGTAGTTAGACTCAGTATTTGAGTTAGATTAAACTACTTAAAGGGTAGATACAAATATACAATTATGTTTTGACTTCATACAACTTATTCAGTCAATTAGAGTGAGTGAGAGTCCTTTTTGTGTTAAATTAGGAGTTTTAAAAGGTCTATATGTATGTAATGCATCCCACCATCAAGCAGAGAGGACCAGATTAATTACCATGAATTTTTTTAGGAGTTTTGAGGCTGTTGAGCAACACATATGGAATTGCTATCCTATTTTGATTCTCCCCTCTTCTCTTTCCTTATGATGAGTTTCTTCTGTCATTAGAGAAGAAATTTGAAAACACTAAAGCTGGATTGCCCCAACCCCCAATTCTTTCTGATCTTCTGATTTGCCAACCCCATTGTGCCCTTCTTCATGAATGTTAGGTTCCCCAATAAACCCCAATTTCTAACCCCAAGTCAAACCAATCTGGTCACTAAAACCTTCCCAAATCCAAACCATATGCACCTTATACCAACCCACATACTAGATACAAGTTACATCCTCATCCTACCATCCTAGAACCCTGAAAAACAACCACCCACTAGGTGGTTCAGTTAAAGATCTTGGAAGAATGCTCCTAATTGATCCTAGGGCAACATCACATACCAAGTTCAAAATTATCAACTTACACAAACTGGACCCAACTTCAACAGGTTTATCAGATCATCACCTAACTAATTCAAGATTAATTATTTACAGGATTAAGGAAGATTTACCCGCAGGACATAGAGCGAAGCACAAAGAAGAAAACTGGTCAGTGGAATTGGAAGAGATGTTACTTATGTGCCACTGTTCACATGAGCAGTGTTGTAGCCCACCATTCAGCTGACTTAGATTGGGATTTCTGAAAATTGTTTTATTCTTCTAATCTGATAAGTTTCCAATTCCAAATTTAGAAAGTGGGATTAACTTTTATCAAATCTCTTTAAGGATTTTATGAATCAGTGTTCTCCTTCACCAGAAGAAGAAATAGATTGAAGAGCAAAGAGTTATGATTAAAGCTATGAAAATTTAGCAATGGTAAGAGACCATAAGCAAGGGGCCTTGGTGAGAGCATAATGAGTTGTGAGGGTCCATCACCTCTTACATATTCCAGTATCCTCCTCATTATTATTATCATCATTAGTGATCTTTCATATGTAAACAAGGGAGAGGAGAAAAAATAAAATAAGGCACGAAGCGGCGCGCCCAATGGTGACCACGACGGCGGATGCCCCCCGGCCCAGGCAAGACAATTTGGATTGTCCCCAGCTCTCCAGACACAATGCCCAGGCCTAGTGGCTGGCACATACAAAATCATAACTCAGCCTATAAATGTGACTACAATCAGGAAATAGGATATTACATACATTATTAACTCTTTGAATGAATCAAGAGAAGACGAACACAGATAAAGCCACAACCTGTATGTGTTTCCCAATTCCCCAGCAAAATCATTTGATCATAAGACCAATGCAAATATAGAATCTACTCAGGCACAAGTATGAGTGGTTTCATAAAACCCATATTGTCAAACTTCCACATAAACATCTTTCTTTGATACATGATCTTCAATAATACTGAAGTTATAAATAGTGATTATGATTTAATTAACATAGCTATATTCCGTGCTAAGAACAAGTAAACACCATTAAGCAATAAAGTAAAAACTAACAACTTTAAAAACAAGCTTCTACCACATTAAACAATGGTTTACAGTGATGTTAAGGTGTAAATATCCATACTCCATATACCAAAAGAACTGATAAGGTCCAACACTTCATGTAAGACATTATCCCTGAATTTTCTCCAGTCCAATTCCTTAAAGATGAGTGACACGTGTCTATAGGTCAAACAAAGGGCTACTTAAATTAAAGTAAAAAAAAAATTCTATCTTCTAAATTTAACATCAACCCTTTGATGTGACCTATGGACATGTGTCACTTCGTCCATAAGGACATGGATGATCCATTTCCTTGTCCGAAATGGACGGGATGAAAATCCCATTATCCTTGTCCTCTTTGTACCATTATGTCACTGGTCATCTTGATTTAGTTTAAATTGAATAATGAAAACATGGGAGTGAAAACTGGCTACAACCATATTGTTGACCAGGATATCACTTGCATGCACAGGTACTTCTCAAGGTACCAAGGTATACAAAACTGATTGCACACAAACAAAACAAAACTGGCCATAACCATAATGTTGACCAGGATATCAGTTGCACGAACTGGCACTTCTTACGCTACCAAAAGGTATTAAAAAAACTGATTGCACAGATGCACAGATGCACAGATGCACAGAGATCAGTAACACACTTATTGAAAACGAACATCACCCAGTCCTCTCCTCCCCCCCCCCCCCCCCCACCAAAAAAAAAAATCAACTAATGCAGTCCCAACAGATAAAGGAAGTAAAAATACACGTATAACCATTTCATCAGAACCAAACATAACGGGTGGTTCACGGGTACCTTGGGGAGGTAGGAGAACAAACGGGTATGAGCATCTGAGCCCGGTGCGAGAGCAAAATTGAGGAATGCAGATAGCACAGGCGCTTTGAGTTTCCGTCTCAATGCGATTGTGAGGCGAACGGCCCGTAAGACCCGGCGGACTTCCCTAGCATAAGCGCCAGCCTCAATTAGCGCCGCTATCTCCTTCAAATCTGAAAATTGTGAACGATTTTTCTGAATTAAACAAGCTAATTAAACGAAAATTGGAACAATCCCTCCCCATTCCCCACGCCCCACGCCCAAACAAAATTTGATAACGAAATTAGGGTTTTATATGTTGTCTTACGCTGCAAAGCAGTTGGAACAGTAGATGAAGCAGAATTCGAAGGAGCCTGAAGCTCTTTCATCTCCACATCTTTCGTCATTCTGCCGAAAACAACACTTAACGAATAGAATATACAAAGGAATCAGGAGAGATAAGACACGGGCTCATGAATTACAGGAAAAGATATAAACACGAAGAATCTACCTGTATAATTAGGAGAAAACTTGAATCAGAGCTCGCAGAGATCTGCGCGATCAGCTATTGCGGATCTGCGCGATCAGCTATTGCTGAACTAGGGTTCCGAGTTCGTATCTTCCACTGAAGACTTCAGTTTCTTTCTTTCTCTGCAAGTTTGGTACCGAAAAATTAAAAAGAAGATCGTAGTAGAAGTGTAGAATAGACCCAGGGTCTACAAATAAGACCATAGACCCCGATCAAGAACCGTTGGTCGAGTTAGATCTCAAATCATACATAACACAAGATTCGGGTAACTGGCTTAATCATATTATATTATATTATTATACTATACAATCATACCATACAATATTACTATTAATTTCATTTGTGAAAAATCTTTTACTGGGCAAAATTGTCATATTTCACCATCAAAATAAATTTTCATATATAATTATTTAAAATTATGTATGCTAATTAACCTGATTAAAGATGTCCATTTATCTTTGTTCTTAATTTTTTATTAGCTCATAATATCATATTTCTAACCAATAAATAATCATCGTATGATTATTTAGAAATAAGTATTTATCTATTTATGAGAATTTTTTTCATGTTTTCAATTAATTGGAAAAAGGACATGCAAATAGATGGTGCCATAAGAAATAGTATTTGGAAAATGTTATGGCAATGAAATAAATAATTTTAGTTCAAATAATACATCCAAATAAAAATTGAGTTAAAAAAATGAACATTGGTGCTCAATACATATAAAGTTCAAGTAAAATTATCATATCTATTTTTCTCTATTTCGATATTTTTACACTTCACATATTCATATTCTTCTAAACTAACTATTTGTTTTAATTTATCATCTTTCATTTTTATTATAACTGCACCAATGATCTTCGATCTTAAGTTGTATATGTTTTTGATATCAAATTTGAAGTAGAACAAACAATAATCCAATTTGTTTTATGCTGTCAAATTAGATATTAAAAAAAAACTAATTAAATCATCTAAATTAGTGATAAGAATATATTATTTTATAATGCTAATCAAATAGATATTGTATTTTTATTTTTTTTGGCAATGCTGCATATTCACCTCCCATGTTGGTGGTCCCACAAGCCTTGTGGTAAGTCCACCCATTTCATACTAAAGAAGAGCCCATGATAATTGGTTAGGCTCCAGCTTATATGGGTTTCATAACACACTTCAGCGCAAAATTTGTTTACTCGATTGGGCTCGATTGAAGAAAAAGAAAGCCCAATTAACCAACCCATTTAGAACCTGGAAGTGATTTTCACACATGCTGGCTTCCTTACAATCTGGGTTTAAGAGCTCAGAATTAGGGGGAAATGGTTCTCATAAGTCAAAAGGCATCAAACTATACTAACCCTGCATATGCGGCCTCTCCACTCAGAAATATGGATCTTACTACCCTACCAACCCTGCATTGGCCGACCAATCGTTATTTTTCTTTTAATAAAAAAGAAATATGTTATTTTTTTTTAACCATAACCAATGTTTCTGGACTTTGGTAGCGATAATTTCTCCTATACAATCCAACGTCAAACCGAATTAGAAGAAATGAGAAATTGAGAAAAGCATTGAAAGTTCAAAGTGGTAGTAGTAGGATTTTGGCTTTCGTTATATTCCCACTTTTAAATAAGGTTGGGCTGATTTTGCTTGAGATCATTATCTTCTTTTGGGGACCTTTTGATCTTCTAATATCAAGGTCACATGGCATTCGATTTAGAGGTTAAGAAGAAAACCAGAGGCAAGATTTAAAACACGTTCACTCTCATACATTTCTTGTATTTGTCTTCTCTATTTACTACAATTATTTTCTTTCCTTTCAGTTAGAAGGAAATTTATCATATAGGTAGGCTATGCCAACTCCTCATTGTATGATAATCTCTCCCCTACTTTTAAGTTTTAACTGACTCCTCTATTCTCGCTACCAAATGCGGTAGTCTCTCCCTTAACCACCTCTTACTCTCATCTCACGACTCTAAATTCATATTTGATATGAGCATTACCACATGAATACATGACTCAGAGGCTGAAAGCAGTAATGAAGGATAGGGATCGGAATTCAGAGGTTGAGTTTGAGCTATAGATCACCGTCGTTGGAGAAATTCACTGCACCAAGACCGAAGCCCTATAAAATTCAGCCGATGATCAGTTAAGGTCATGGCTACTAGTACTTTCTTCTATTAGTGAGTCTTCCTTCTCCTCTGCACTAGAGATTACGTGTAATAGCCCCCACAATTCTAACTCGAGATTCATATTGTAGGTTTGAGTACCCGAAGTTCTAGTTGGAAGAAGTTGTGGTTTATCCGGATTGAAACCCATGATCCATACACTGAGCCCATGGATTTGGATTCTACCAATGAAAAACCTACCATTTTGGGAATCCGAAGTAGAACCAATGGAAATCCTGATGGACTGGGAAGACGGATCTCTAGCCTGAGACAAGTCGAGTTTGAAGATGTCCAAGATCAAAGTAAGGACCCCCATGTGTTGGTTTAAGTTAGATTGGTGTCGAGGATCAACCAGTTGAGCAAAGCACCCAAGTACTGAAAAGTACTAGGGGGCAGTTTCTTAAGGCGATTGATTGACCCAACTAACCGCCCCAAGCGACCAATCAGGTCTATTTGCAGGGGGTTGCTATGGACGTATTATTTTATTCGTGGAAGTTGTTGTGGATGTTTGGGAAACAGAGTACACGAGTTTAGTGGTGAAGAATGGTAGAATTATGGAGAAGGTTTTATTCTCACCCGGTCTTTTGAATATGTTGGAGGTTAGTTAATCACACACTCTTCCTACTTGTCTCTCTTTGTTATTAGTGTGCTTTTCTTTCCTCTAAGATTTTGCAGATAGTGAGTTGAGATGGTTAGGATCTTTCCATTACTGATCGCAACTAGATCATGCCTGAAGATGGATTTCTATATCCGAAAATCAAGGGTTGGTTTAGTTGAAAGAGATGAAGTTGATTCTAAATCTTCCTCTTTTGAGATGAACCCTCTGGAATATTAAGGACGAAAGTTGGATTTGGATCATCTCAAAATCAGATCAAGGATGGGTGATCAAAAGTTGGAATTTCAGACTCTAGATTCTGCCCGAGAAGGAGGCGGTCAGTCAGGGCCATTGATTGACCCAACCAACCGCCATGAGCGACTGGCTGGGTCACAGTAACCCTATCAGCTTGATCTTTGCTCTGTTTTGAGTTTTGATTTTAATGAATTTTCTTAACCCTAAATATCAGAGCAATAGATTCTGTAGACTAGAATGACCAATGACATAGAAAATTGAGAAGAGAAGGATAGACTGAGAGAAGGTTAATTGTGATTTAGTGAAATGATTGACTATGTGATGTTATGGATAGTGATTGCTAAATTGGAAGGTTGATTATTTGAAATTGAAGAATTGAGATATTATGATATTTCTACAATTATCAGTTGAACTATGTGAAATGAATTATGATTGTGATGTATGAAAGTTTATGGAGCTTTGTTTGATAGCAGGACATGACTTCAATAGCAGATAGGGAAGAGGTTAGCCAGGGCACAAGAGGAGAAACTGGAGTACCTGCCTCTAACTCAACAGTTGATCCAGCCCTTGGTGGTGCGACCCAGATTGGGGAATTCATGGGAGCACTCAGACATTTAGCAAGTGCAGTACAAAGACAGGCTAATCAAGTAGATCAAATTACTCAAGTAGCTGAGGAGGGAAGCAGGAGAAGGAAAAGGGAATCTGGAAAAGATTTCGAAGATGATTTAAGAGTCCTCAAGGATTTCGGAAATTTTATGAGAAGGAATTTAAGGGAGCTAGTACCGATCCCGCTATTGCTACACGGTGGATCAGGGATATGGAAAAAGCCTGTGATGCCATCAGGTGTACTGATTCTCAAAAGGTGATGTGTGCCACATATATGCTTACTGGTGAAGCTGATGCGTGGTGGCAGTCAACTAAACCTATCCTTTTGGTCTCACATGAAGAAATTACATGGACCATATTTAAGGAAGAATTTGATAGAAAATATTTTCCTCCACACGTGAAGACCAAGAAGATATCTGAATTCATAAATTTGAAGCAAGGCTCCATGTCAGTTATTGATTATGAAAGGAAGTTTGAAGAACTCTCTAAGTATGCACCTCACATGGTAAGTCGAAGAAATGAAGGCTCGACAGTTTGAGCGAGGGCTTAGGGCTGATATCCGAGAGATCGTAGGTGTTCTTCAGTTGAAGACATATACGGATGTGGTGCATCGATCCCAAATATATGAAAGCATTGAGAAGGCTGAGGGACAAGATAGAGAGGAAAAGAAAGGAAATGATCGGAGGCCTTTCAAATTTGGAGGATTTAGAAATAAATTTGTGACAGGTCAAGGGAGAAAGCCTCAAAGTAAACAACCACAAGAAAGGAAAATTTGTCCTAAGTGTGGAAGGAAACATTGGGGGAGGTGTCTTCCCGGCACGCGCCCGCTCTGGTGTGGTGAGGAAGGCCATTTAGCTAGAGAATGCCCCACTTGGAGAGAGCAGCCAGAGCGAGGACAAAAGGGAATTTTGGAGTCCAAGGATTTAGAAAGGGAAAGGAAATTGAAGATTCTCAGAGGGCGAAACACCCTGGACGGCTTTTTACTATGACCCGGAAGCAGGCTGAGGATTCTCAGACGGTAGTTGCAGGTAAGATGTTTATGCTATTAATTTATTTAATAATGTTTATATTTAATGAAGTGAAATATTATATGGACTAATAGCTGAAATGCTTGCTTTGTTGTTTTGATATGCTATGTTGGTTTAATGTGATACCAGGAATGTTTAAAATTGCTGATGAGATTGCATATACCCTCTTTGATTCTGGTTCTACCCACTCATTTATATCACATGATTTTGCTTTGAAACTGAGGCTGAAACTTCAACCGATGGACTATGTGTTACATGTAGCTACACCCTCTGGTAGTGTGATGGAAGCAATTGAAATGGTTGAATCATGTGAACTTGACTATGAGGGAAGAAAGTTGAGGGCTGATTTAATAGTCATAAATTTGAAGGATTTTGATGTGATTCTTGGAATGGACTGGCTAGTTGCAAATCATGCCAGTGTTTTATGTTATGAGAGAATGGTGACACTAAGACCTGTAGGGGAACCTGAGATCCAATTCTCAGGATTGAAAATAAAGTCTGCCCCAACAAGAATGATCTCAGCTATTCAAGCCAAGAGATTGCTCGACAGGGGATGCCAAGGATATTTAGCTTCGGTACAAGATTTGGAGGTAATTGGGAGGAAGAAGAAGGGGAAAGAATGATGTCTGAAGATAGGGAAGAAAGAGAAGGGAATGAGAGCTAGAAGGACAAAGCAATAGAATGGCAAAAGAAGAAAGAATTGAAAGAACAATGAAGAATGGGATAAGGGAATAGTAGGACGGAGAGATTGGAAGAAAAAGGATGGAGGAGGAGGAGATTATAGAGAAGAATAAAGTACATCAAGAAAAGAAGAAGAGAGGATAATAGGAGAAAGAAAGAGAGAGGGGGATAAAGAAGGGAGGGAAGAAGAGGAAAGGGGAGAAGGAAAGAATGCAGGGGGAAAGAAGAGCTAGGATTTAATGAATAGGGGCAAATGGGATCAGATGTTATTGTCTATGATGATATATGATATACTCAAAAAGAAGGAAGAACAGGAGAGCATGAGAGGACAAACAAGAAATGAGAAGCTAGCTAAATTAAAAAGTGGAATTGGGACAAGGTTGGTTCTAGGACAGTGATCGGAAGGTATTATGGAGATCAAGAAAGAGGAATGGATTGGAGAAACTAATGGAAATAAGGAGTGGGATTAGGGTTATTATAGGAGATTCATGAAGGATTTTAAAATGCAATGCAGAGACTACTAGAAAAGGAGTGATTGGGGGGATGAATGTGAGGAGTCAAGAACTAAAGGGAGATGAAAGAGCTAAGTTACCAGGAAGGAGGATTTGTTGTATATAGTGATGCATCAAGAAATGGATTGGGGTGTGCTATGCAACATGGAAAGGTTAGATAGCATCAAGACAAGAAGCCAGAACAAAAACCCAACAGAGGAATGGGAGTACGATGAAAATATGGAGACATACTGTATGGAGAAAAATGGAGATATAAGAAAAGAGTCTAAGTACATCTTCACCCAAAAGAATTGAATTTGAGACAGAGAAGATGGTTAGAATTATGAAAGATTATGATTGAATATTAACTACCACGGCAAAGCAAATGTGGTGGGATGCTTAAGTAGGAAGTCACAAGGATAGAGAATAAGAGTCAGCCTATGATAGAAGATGAAGGAAGATGGAAATTGAGGTTATACTTGGAGGTAAAGTTAAGATTGGTTGCAAATGATTGTGAAACCTATCTGATCGATTAAAGAAAAACAAAAAGATGATACTTTTCTACAAAAGGTTAAGGGAAGAATGAATAAGGAAAAGTTGAGATTTTAATGTTGATGAGTGGAATCATTAGATATAAATCTAGGTGTGTGGCTAAGATGAAGAGTTGAAGCATGAAGATGAGGGAAGACATAAAGCATATAGACCGGTGGGACAAAGATGATCAAGACTTGAAAGAGAATTGGTGGAATAATATGAAGAGGGAGATAGCGAGTATGAGAAGTGCATGACTTGTCAATGGTAAAGGGAAAAGGGGGTGTTACGCCTAGACATACGAGTGGAAGTGGGAACATATTACCATGGACTTTGTTACCTCCTACCAAGAACTCCACAAGGTTATAATGCAATTTGGGAATTGTAGATAGAGACAAAGTCATCCATTCTACCCATCCAGATTGATTTCTCCAGACAAGTTGGCTAAACTTTATGTGAAGGAAATTGTGAGATTACATGGAGTACCCAATCTATGTGGAGGATAGATTTACTAGATTTTGGAAAAGTTTAGAAGGCGTGGGCACGAGAAAGAAGATATCCGGACGATGGGCAATCGAAAGGACTATTCAGATATTGGAAGATATGCTTAGGGCTGTGTGATTGATTTTAAGGGTAGGGAGTGATCACATATTTAGTGGAGTTTTCTATAACAAAGCTATAATCTACTATGGCATGGGCCCTATGAAGCATTGTATGGAAGGAAGTGTAGGTCTCCAATATGTTGGAGTGAAATTGGTGAAAAGCAAGTATTGGGAGACGGACAAAGACTTGTGAGAAAATAAAAGTAATACAAAAGAGAATGAAAAGCCAAAGTAGACAAAAAGTTATGCGAGATGTGAGGAGGAAGCCCTTGGAATTTAAGGTAGGCGATAAAGTTTTCTTAAAGATAGCACCAATGAAGGGGGTGGTGAGATTTGGAAAAGGGGAAGTTAAGTCCAAGATATATAGGACCATTTGAGATTTTAGAAAGAATTGGAGCAGGGCATATAGATTGCTCTACCTCGATTTGTCCAACATATATGATGTGTTTCATGTTTCTATGTTGAAAAAGTATGAGAGAGGCTATGTGTTAGATATGAACATTAGAATTGAAAGAAGATCTTTCATATGAAGAGAAGCGATGAAATACTACAAGGGAAGAGAAGAAAGCGAGAAAGGACGGTACCACTAGTGAAAGTGTTATGGAGCAATCACTGGGTCAAGAAGCCTCATGGGAGCTTGAATCGAATAAAGACTGATATCCCCAACTTTCAATTGATGAGAGCAAATTTGAGGACGAAATTTATTTTAAGGAGGGGAGAATGTTATGCGTGTTTTTTATATTATTATGTTATTATCGTGTGTGAATGTGAGTCTTTAAGATTATTAACGGATTCGATAATTGATTTGACGGTTTAATTAAATGATTTGAGTATAGTTAAATGATAGTTTAAATGAGGCTAGATCAATTGATATTGGGTGAGGTGAATCGTTGTGGGTCCCACAAAGTGGAATTAGAGAACGAAGCGAGGAAATGATAGGAAATTGGACCTAGAGGTATGAATATTAGCAGAAAGTGGGGCATAAGATATTACAGGGGCCAAAGCCCATAATAAAGCCCAAGCCATTTAATATTTAAAGATTAATATATATATATATATATATATATATATATATATATATATATATATATATATATATATTATATTTATTATATATATTATATATATATTATATTATTTACCCAACCGACTTAAGAGGACGACTAAGGAAACTTAAAGGGGAAGATGGATTGTTGCGTAGGGGAGAAGCAAGAGAAGAGGAGTAAGAAAGGAGAGAGAAAGAGTGGAGAAGGAAGGAAACAAAAGAAGAAGCCATTAAAGAAGATTCGAAGAGAAGATTGAAGATTTTAGATTTCGAAACGTGTAGGAGTTAAGGTGAGAGAGAGAGCTAGCATAAGAAAGAGAAAGAGAAAGTGGGTGAGGTCATTAAAGGAGAGAGAGGGTAGAGTTGGGAGAGGTGAGTTGTGTGTGAGGTGAAGTTGAGGAACAGGGGAGAACGTGGAGAAGAGAGAGAGGGAGAGAAAAGGAAAGAGGAGAAAGCCTAGAGGAGAGAGAAGGAGTGGGGAGAGAAGAGGAAGACAAGAAAGAAGAGAGGAAAACCGTGGGGGGAGGAGAGAGAAAGTAGGAGAGAGAAAATAAAATAAAATAAAAGGGGAAAGTCTACCGTTGGTTCCTACGCTTTCGAAATAGCGAATTGTTCGGAATACCGAAGGGAAAGCGGTTTTATCGGAATCGGGTCAAATCACACACACATGGAACCGGAGAGGTAAGTAATATTGACCAACCTATGTATGATAAGTGGGTGTTTCCTTTAATAGATATGTAGCATGCACATGATAACATAAAAGCTATTTTATTTATTCATTGATGCAATATATGGAAGGTGCATGATATATGTGTGTTTGTGTATTGAACAAAATGCATGGGATTGGATGACAACTTAATGAGGTGATTGAACGCTTGAATGAAATGTTAATAGTGTTCTTGAACTGTTAAGCATGAATTTGCAAGAATGTTTATGCATGGTAAATGTAAAGTATCATGTGCTCATATGTAAATGATGGAATATCATGAACCGTGTTAGATGAGATTGAATGATATCGTCTTGTCATGTTTAAATGATTGACTTGTATGGAGCTATGTCCACTTTACTCATATGATAGTAAATGATGCTTGAAATGAAAAATGTATATTGAAATGGGGAGCATGGTAATACAATACTGGAATTGAAGATGAAAAGAGTAAAAGAAAAAGGAATAAAATGTAATGGCTTCCGAAGTCCTGGTACTTATGTACCCAAATGGGAAGGCATGAAGTAAGACCGAAAAGTGAAAAGATTGAGTCCGTGCCGATGGCAATCCACGAGGTGTGCAAGGCCTTGTGCCTAGAAGCCACTGGTGGTGAAGAGACGAAGCCACTCGGTGGTGAAGAGCCGAAGCCACCGGGGGAAGAGAAGCCACCGGTGGTGAAGAGACGAAGCCACTCGGTGGTGAAGAGACGAGAAGCCACTTCGGTGGTGAAGAGACCGAAGCCACTCGGTGGTGAAGAGACGAAGCCACCGGTGATGAAGAGACGAAGCCACTTGGTGGTGAAGAGATATGTGCATCCGGATTTGCCTAGGCACAAGACATAATGTCGAGATAACGAAATGCAAGTAAAAGAAAAAGGAAAAAGGAAAAAGAAAAGAAAAGGAAAATGAGCGGGAAAAGGATAATGGAAAAGGAAACGAAAGGAAAAATTGGAATGTATGATGTTATATGATTATTGATGATGATGAAGGATTACAATGGTTGCTATATTGCTCGGGCCGCAAAGCCATTATGAAAAGTGAAGGCCCGGACACGCGAAAGGGCAAGGGGGCACGACAGACCTTGAAAGTTGAAGATGGGAATATTTCTTTTGTTGCAACTAATGTTAGTTTGAATGACGGAATGTATATACTTGAGAGTATGACTTACTAGTAAAAACGGAAGGTCAAATGAAGATAAAGGACTAGAGGTACATAGTGTATGAGTCAAATATCGAAGGTTGTTTGTTTGTCTAAAGAAGTTAGTCGGTTTAGTAGTTAAAAACAGGTTATTTAAGGAATGAAACGCGCCAGTTAAATGCCATAATGAGGGCCCCACCAAGTGGGGGAAGGGGGGGGGGGGAAAAAAAAAGGGGGGGTTTTTAAAAGTTGTGGGGTTGTGTTGGGTGGGGGGTTAAAAAAAAAAAAAAAAAGGTCTCTCGACAAATAAGGTTACATTTCCTTATATATGGATTAACATGTAATGTAATGACTGTTCATTGCTCTGAATACAAAAGTGTTCTAATAACTTGTTGTTACAGTAGTTTAAATGATTCATTGATGATAATTTGTTGTGAATAATGATTAGACCTACTTGAATCAGTATGTGATATTGAATGATGAGTTGTTGTAACTATGATTGAGGGTCTCCTTACTGGGTATCCTTAGCTTGGGATATCAAAGACTATGGTATGGGACACTGTTCTCTGGATGCCCCCGTACCACTATCATGGTTGCTAGATTACATATATAGGAGGTTTAGATTGCATGGTTAGGTACATATACATGCTACTACCCTTTTGGCAGGGGTATTGAAGCTGAATGACTCGTGATAAAGGTGACATGATTCTATTTCATCTTACATCGGTAGCCAGTTCGTGCAGAGACTCAATGGTCCACTATTGATCATGCATTGGTAGGGCTGCATAAGTTAGGGTTGGGCTCATGGACATCCAATAAGCAGCTCGGGAGTCGTGAGGGGACACAAGAACATCCGCCACAACAATATGTGGATGACTATAGGGTTAGGGAATGGAATCCAACAGAGGTAATCAGTCCGTGAGGATTCATTCCTAGGTGGAGAAGGATACTGAACCGAGCTGGTTGGTGCCATAAGGGAAGTATTTGGACTATATGTAATATGCTACTGTATGACCTTGCATTGGATTAAAATCCCTGACATGCGCTAGCACTTATGCCAATGGCAATGGTAAGAGAGTGTGGACCTAAACCCCAGCCATGGTTAATTGACAAGGATCGGACCCTTTGCCTAGGATCCCAACAGAAGTAACCAATTTGTGAGGGATTAGAGTAACTAGATTTACCCAGAAGAGGGTTGGTGTTATATCTTAAAGCATGTCTGTCATACTAGGACTTACATGGTTAGCTACTAGATGCATCGATACTTAGGCATCTTTCCTTAATGTTATTTATCATGTTTTGATGTTGATATGTATATAAGATTTGTTGCCTTTTTTGTGGATTACTTTTATATTATTCAAATGACTATATTAAAAGGGAGAAGTTCCGTATGACTGGGAGAATCCCCTTGAAGAGACTCTGGAGGCGTCAATGGGATGTAGCGTTGCATAACACGAAGCCACTTGTGGGTTTATGGAGTGCGCTTATAACACTTATTGATTGCAAAATGCTCCATGTGATTCATCATTTTGATAAGTCAATGAATGAGGGTTTCATGATTCTTTTCATCGAGAAACTAGAAGAGAAGAGTGCCAACTTTGAGAAAAAACTAAATAACAATTGAACTTAGATTTTTTTTTTCTTTTGCTTCTGCTGACATACCCTTTTTGGACACGTTTATTTTATTCATTCTTTGGATTATATTATTTTTTTATTGAATTTTGGACACTTGTATATCATTTTATTTAATTACTAAATTGTTCTTTGCTCTTGATTTATTATTATGTGCATTTATTATCACTAGTGGCTAAACTATGGATTGCACCCACAGGTTGTCAGGCGGGACCAATACCGTTGGGTGGGGTGTGACATTACGTGTGTTTCTCCTACTTTATTGTCTTCAATTTTGAAGAATTACTGGCTCCTTCAGTCCTAATGAGATTCTTGATCTGTGTGCAGGTGAGTTAGAAAATCATGAATTAAAATTAATTGTTATAAGTCCTATATCGTGGATGGAAGTCATGGTTACATTAAAAATTTTGAACTTTTTTGTTATCTGATTGAAAATTTTTGCACAACTATACAATGTCCTATCCTTGTTATTAGACGGTTTGATGTTGCAACTTGGTAGCTCATTAGTGGTTGTATTCATGTCTGTGATGAACCTCGTTTCATCCTGAATGCATTTTGTAATGCTTCATTCATGTTCCTCACTATAGCATAGATAAAGGTCAATGTCTCAAACATTAATGGACTTAAGATTATCTTCACTTTTTGGATTTCCTTTTGATTAAGCTTTGGTAACTTCATCCTTTCCAGGTCAGGCATGCAAGTCCTGCAAACCCAAATCATTTCGCTGACATGCTACTTAAGCAACGGAGTGCTTCTATTAATGAATTTGAGATATCTCATGTAGCAGTTCCAATACTTTCTTTAAATTTGAAGAGATTCTGATAATAGCAGGATTAGTTTTAGATCGGTTTTGAATATAAGATATAAGTTTCATTCTGGTTTCTTTAAAATGTTATTTTATGTACTAGGTGATGTCAACTGGTAAGCACTGCACTGCCCACTTCAGATACAAGAGTTCAACTCGACTCTCTTGCCTTCGATGCTGTTTCTTAGAAACTCAAAGAAATATTGATTATAAACTTCAAAGAAAATCTTCAATTTTATGTTGTTGCTGAAATTTTATCTTTGATCCCTAACAATGCAGATCAACTATTGACCAATCAAAGATTACAAAGGCCTTGAAAATTTACAGGAAGTGAGAACTGAAAAACAGAATATGAGAACTAAAACCAACTCAGGCTGTTGGACATCCTGAAAATTCTGAGAGAGTGCAAATCACTGATGCACATAATCTGGAAAATCGAAGAATTTCTGCATCATTTGAAGCAACAATCAATGGTGGCTCAGACCGAAGATGCAACTGCTTCATTGTTGGCCTTTGCAGCTGCATTAATGTTGCAAATCTCAAATAAAGGAAGCTCATAGTTTTGGTGCAATTAAGTTAGAAATTGTTAACAAAAAAAAAAAGTTAGAAATTGATTAAATGATTCTGTTATGTTTATTTTGATAACCATTTGTAAGTCTTATTGTGATCTTTTAATCAACAAACGATTGAGGAGGTGAGGCCATTTCACAAGCTGATAATTATAAGAAATTAAGTGTTTCTTATGATTAATTTACATCGTTTCTTACATTCTCTTAGTAATTCCACATGTTCTACTTGATAATAAGTGTTCATGGTAGACTAATAGTAAAATTATATTCTTCTGGATGATACTTTTACTTTTGTTGCCGCAACCCTACTTGATCATTATGCATTTTATTTATAATTTTCGTTTGATTTCATTTCTTTCTTAGAATGGAAATGTTACTTCGCATGAGCTTTGTTATTCACATCTATTAATAAGTTGGGCAAATTAAGTCCAAATGATAGCCAATTGTTGTATTTTTTCTTTCAATTCTAAAGTCTTTTCTTTGTTGTGCCTTTACTAGTCTTATGTGAGATTCAAATTTTCATTTTGTTAGAGGTTTGTATCATTTCTAAATAAACACTTAAATAGTCTTAAATAGTTAGTAGATGTGTTTTGGATGAGCTTGAAGATGAAAAAGAAGGAAAGGAAAGAGATAGACAAGGGGTTTTGGGTGTTTTAGTTTTGCTCATAGCTAGGTAACTCTTTTTGTCTCATTTTCTTTTCAATAATGTTTCTATATTACCTTTGGTCACCTCTTTAGATTCAGGGCATCTCTTCGTCTCATATAGGCGTTATATGCCTCTACCCACAAAATCATGCCCACCTGAAGAAGTGTTATCAAGAAGAGCAGCATCAAAATTAATCATAATCCACTCGTCTTCTGGAGGGCACCCACTTACACGAAGAGGGGGGGTCACCAGAGCGTGGGGGGGGGGGGAGTGCCCTTCTCGGGTAGGGCACGTGAAAACTATTCCCCTAGGTTTGGTGTTGTGTGAGGCATTCACAATACCATCTAACTTTGTCCACATGGACACGTTGGTCCTTCACCTTTCATCAATCCATATCATAATTGGAGGTCAAACAAAATATTAGCACAGACGGCATTAACTAACGTTTAATCTTTATCATGTATAATATTGTATGTTATTGAATATCTATATATGCTCTTAACTTTATTGTTATTAGCTTTGATCTATGAGTATTTTATTCTATTATATCAATTTTTATTTATTTATTCCGATTGGGGTGTTTCATACTGTCTGAGCATTTCCTCGTTACCCCTTTATCCAATCTGTCTGTAATACATGGGGTCTTTATTGGCGGATTTTCATAAAGAATTATTCTTCTTTTTGTGGTTCTGCCATTAATTCGTATGTTTATTAGCATGTATATATTTATATTTGGATTGATTGACAGTACGGTTGGCAATGCCTTAGATTTGAATAAAATTTAAAAAACCGCATTAATATTAACATATGCTAACACAGGAAAGTATAAGAAAACAAAGGAATGGACAGAAGTGATGAAAATACTGACGTAAAGTAAAATGGATTACTGGAACAGAATTTAACTAATACAGATTAAAAAGATATGAAAACATTTTGAAGCTCAATGGGCTTCCATATTGACAAGCCAACCCAAAATCACAGATCTCCAACTCACCCCGATTATTCAAAAGAAGATTCGATGTCTTAAAATCGCTATGAAGAACCCAGTTGTCATGAAGATACTTGACACCCCAACAGCTATAGCATCAAGCATTTAACCTCACTCAGACTAAAAAGGCTGCTTCATCGTTTCCATCAACCCTTTAAGATCATGCTCCATGTACTCCATTACCATGAAAATGCTGGAGTTGATTGCTACCCACAACAACTGCATTTACATCCACAATTGATGGATGATGGAGTGATAGAAGTATATATGTTTACTTCCCTCGAAGAGATCAGTGGGAAGCTTTCCTTTCTCCATCTTTACCTTCTTCAATGTTACAATTTTTTGGTAATTCAACAGAAGGGATGCAGTAGTGGCGACCTTGTGCCCCCTGAAGAATCCTTGATAGCAAATAGTACCCACTAATCTTTCTCATATGAGGAGGTTAACCCCAAAAGAATTCCTCAAAGGATGCACAATAGGTTTGTGAAATGGAAGAGGATTGACATTAAAAACACAATGATAATTAAATACTTAATGCGTCTATACTACGCAGAGAGTATCACGAGAATGTTTGGAACACAAACGTATATTTTTTGAAGTTGCAAACCAGCACAAGGGAAAAGTACAACACAAACTTACCATCACTCTTCAGGGAAACAATATTTCCTCGTCTGAACGTACTTGCAAGTCTCACTAAAGTATCCTTACCTGTAAACCGAGGATTTTTGTTCACGTCTGCACGAATATTGTCCGAATATAAATTTACAAAATGACACCAACATTTCGTGCAAACCAGAATTTTGGTTCTAAATCCTAACGCCACTTGTCCAACTGAAGGGCTTTGCTTCTGAGGAGTTTCCTCATCTTTTGCTTATGCTTTTCCACAACTTGGAGACATTGGGAATCCATCATAACTGCAGGGATGGCCTCTTGGACTAGTAAGTCAATTCCTGCGAGTGCTTCAGTCTTTGGAACTCGCTCTTCATTATGCTACCTACGAGAAGGATCCCTGGGAAGTAAATCCTTCTTATTCTGACCCTTTTTGGATCTTGTATGGTAATGCCTCGATCGCTAATATTGAACCCGTGGTGCTCTTGATGAATTTTCTCAGGTGATCTTGATTTTTAATCGTTAAAAGAAAGGAAAGACTGGGAGAAAACAGAAGAGATTGACTTTCAATAGATGCTTTTTTCTACATATAGGCATCAAATGTTGCACCTAATCTCTGAAGTTAGGATCTAGGGTTTAAGCATAATGTTGCTTAAAGCATTATACCCTGAATATCTTGTTTGGAATATCCAGACCGTTGCTTTTCAACTGGTATTATAGAACAACGCTAGGTTCTACGGTTAATTGGACTCTTCCACAAAGGCCCATTACACCGTTGGATCGTAGCTAATCTGATGGCTTATATTAAAACATATATTGGGTATAACTCAAATACCTCAACCGTATTTGAGTATGACTCAGATACCTCAACATTTGACCGCTTCGAGTGAATCACATGCTTGACTCTAATTTGTTGCGGCTTGATTGAGATATGTCCACACAAGAAAAAGTGAGTGCAAGTCGACTTTGTGGTCAGTCAACCACCTCCAAAGGTTAAATCATATTCAGGAACACCCCCCCCCCCAAAAGAAGGGGCTTTTAATTACTTGAGCTAAGAAGCTTAGAATGACAGTAAATGAACATTACCATTCAATGTGATAGTTGTGGGGTATTTATAGCTGGATTTGAATCATGAGGACTATTGGATTTCTTGAACATATCCCTGCTCTCCCTAAGGTCAATGACTCGATAGGTCATTTGTCCCAAGAGACCATTTTGCCATGTTCATACCTCACACTAAAAACTTGGGTGATTGATGTGACTTGTTTCCACCAAAACATCTAATGATTCAATAGGAAGTAGGAACCAAGCTCCAAGCAGATATGCTTGAGGTCAAGTATGTCTTGATAGGTACAAAGCATTAAATGCAGAGATACAAGGATTTTCGAATAAGACAAAAGAGAGGTCTTCCTAAGGACCCTACTCGTCGGCCTATTAGTCCCAAGGCGGAAGATCTATTCTGCCGTTGGACACATGGTCTAGGTCTCTATCCTTGTCCACTCTTCTTTGTCCAATTCACTCTGAAAGGTTGATCAACCCCTTGGTTCACCCAAAGAACGGTCTAGTGATTGAGCTAAGGTACTTAGTGCAAGATGGCACAGTAGCCATGTAATTTTTTATTATTAAAAAGAAGGAAAAATAAACCTCAAGGGGTAGCTCAGGTGGTAAAAAACAAACAACTTTAAGTAGGCGGTTAGAGTTCGAATCCCCCTTTGGGGCCAAGGGCAAAGCCCTGCCTATATTATATAATTCTCCGATCCCCAATATATAAGTTTCAAAAAAAAAAAAAAAAAGGACAAAACTTCTCTCTCCCCTGTACTTTGCTCTTACACTCTCAAGAAAAGAGTGAACTCTCATCTCTCATCTCTCCTCTCTCTCCCTTGATATTTTAAAATGACCAAATTAAATTTTTTTTTTTTTTGTCATTTTAATCAATTTAAGGAATTTTATTATTTCTCTCATCAACTTTTTTTTTTTATCCATTTCTCCTTGTTTTCTATAAGATTCCATTATATGTGATTAGGCGTGTTCTTATTTTTATTTTTTTTCCTTTCCCCTCTTTTATAGAATATTTTTATTTATTCATTTATCCTTTATGGATTTTTATATATGAAAGAGGGACAAATGGAAGAAGAAAAAAAATCCAATCATGTTTAACGTATTCTAATAAAAGATAGAGGAAGAAAAAAAAATTAATAAGTACATCTAAATATCTAATCACATTTAATCAATTCCTTAAAAAAAAAGGAAAAAAAATATAAATCTCCATCAATGAAAAAAGAAAGAAAAAATATAAGAAATAAAAAATCCACAGATAGGTTTTGCAAAGACGGAGAGAAATAAGAGAGAAAAATACAGTTAAAAAGATCAACATAATCAATTAAAGGGATAGAAATAACATATTGTTTTTAGCCATTTTAAATACTAGGAGAGAAGAAGAGGTAAAAGTTCACTTTTGTGGGGGAATCAGAAGTAAAACTTTTAAGGGAGTACAAGTAAATAGAGAGTAAGTATATACTGGGGAGAGATATATAGAACCTTAAAAAGAATGAAACAGTACCCTTGCATGGAAACCAATAATTTAAGGGAAAATTTCAGCATTACTGTCACACCCCACCCAACCGCATCCGGTCATACCCGAATACTGGTGGGGGTGATACACCCGCAAGACCTAGGTTCAGTAATAATTCCATACAACGTGTGATATAGTAAAATCAAACAGACAAGAATAAATCAAGTTTCTTATATAAAATTATCAAAATCGAATAATGGTTACAATCATCCATTACTTCAAATTAATCAAAAGAGTATGACATTAGAAGAAAGAAAGGAGGATAGTTTTATTTGCAGCGGAAAATAAACCAAACTAATTCTCTAATGGAAACCAACTCCATAATAACAGTCTTAACACTAGCATGAAGCTCCATGCAAGTCTATACATTTTTCAGTTGCTCCTTCGAGAAAGTCTGCTGGCGACGAATCCTCCACTTGGAAAGAGTCCTCATAACCTGCAATATGTTCTAATAGAAAAGGATATATAAAAAAAAATGAGTTCAACAGAACTTAGTGGGGCCAACTCAACATCATATTATGCATTCATTCACAAGATTCCACATCACACATATAACATGAATATCGATAATGTAATTAATGACAATAATATGATATATGAATGATATTATGCTCCTAATTCTATCATGAAGTCTCTATGGTAGACACACATGAAGTCATACACTAGCATTCTTTGGGCGGTCTCATCACTCTTCCCTCACAGCACTCAAGCACGTCTGTTGGGTTAGTCACTCTTCCCTCACGGCACTCAAGCACGTCTGTTGAGTTCTCCGCGGTTGTTGGGTACAGTCCTGCCAAGCCATGGTTGGGGATTAGGTCACCACTTTCTCACATCACCATTGGTATAAGATCTGGCGCGTGTCAAGGATAATCTTAGGCCCAATGCAAAGTTATACGATCTCGTACTACATATGGTCCGGATACTTCCCCTATGGCACCAACCAACATCACCATTGGTATAAGATCTGGCACGTGTCAAGGATAATCTTAGGCCCAATGCAAAGTCATACGGTCTCGTACTACATATGGTCTGGATACTTCCCCTATGGCACCAACCAACATCACCATTGGTATAAGATCTGGCGCGTATCAAGGATAATCTTAGGCCGAATGCAAAGTCATACGGTCTCGTACTTCATATGGTCCGGATACTTCCCCTATGGCACCAACCAACATCACCATTGGTATAAGATCTGGCGCGTGTCAAGGATAATCTTAGGCTCAATGCATAGTCATATAGTCTCGTACTACATATGGTCCGAATACTTCCCCTATGGCACCAACCAACTCGGTTCAGTATATTTTTCCACCTATGAATGAAATCCTCAATGGGAGGCATCTGTTAGATCACATTCATTAACTTAGCGGCATCCACATATAATGGACAAGATGCTCTCTAGGTCCTCTCATGGGTTGGTTACCGGTCTTGATTGCCAGAAACCCTTATCTATTATATACAACCCTACTTCTCTATGATGATAGTAGGTCTGTTTGGCACACAAGACCCAATCACTAACATCATGGGTTGATCGGCTTCAATACCCCTGCCAAAAGGGTAGTAGTATTCATGAAGTCACCTAACCAAACATTTCTAGACATGCCTTAGGTATGTCAACCAATAATCAGGGAAAGCGCCAAGGGAACCATAGGAATGCGTCTCATACTACATCCACTGGTGTCCAATGACAGAAACGCCGAAAGGGCATTCCCCATTCCCCAATTACAATCTAGGCAATCACATAAAGTCACTAGGGCAATGGGTGAACCACAACCCTAGTAAACAACATAAAATAAAAGGAGAAATTTAATTAAATATCATCCATATATTTTCATATCAATAATTTAAGTAAAAGAAAAACTCAATCCATTCAATCTCATCCATTTCATATATTATAATATCATAATGCAAAGAATATTGAAAAATAAAAGACATAATCAGAAGATAATACTAAAGCAAGTCAAGATATCAGTAATAAAAATTAACTAACATCATTATACATGTAATATAAGGTTAAGTATATTCCTCACCTTTTACTTTGGTCATTTCTCCAAAGTCCCAAAATTCATTCTCACAGCTTGGTGACTAAAGATATAAAATACATAAACCTATTTATGCAAAGAAAATAATTATCACAAATTAGAGTCAATTTGGGTTTCAAAAGATATTCCAAAATCTTCCAATGAAAATCAAAATCTGAAAACTAGGTTAAAAAAGGTAGTTCTCAACCTCACTAGTGAATGATCTCTATTTCATCACCAATTAGAAGTCGAATCGAAACAAAAATTTGGGGGAAGCTAATTGGCAGCAAAAGGATCCTACAGGTACCTTCAATTTGATCCAATTTAATCTAGATAAAAAAGCCCCAAATTGGCTCTCCTAAATCACCCATGAGTGACTCGGAGAGTCAAAATGCATCAACCAAAGCAAGGAATCGCACCAATAATTCTTATACTAGAAAGGGACATTAAAATAAGAATTGAGGAATGATCAATGAACCTAATATGCTTTCCTTTCAAGATCCCTCAAAAGAAGAGAAGAAAAATTACTCTCAAAACCATGTATAATGGTTAAAGAAAACTAACATTTTCTAGTGATTTCGCGAAGATTCAGATCACAAAACACCTTTAGAAGGATGGGAACCGCTCTTCTTCTTGGTTTCTCCTCTTCCCGCAGCCTCAAACTCGTTCTTGCATAAAGAAATGCGGTTACGGATGAGTTAAAACATAAAATAAGACTAAAAACCCGAAATTCCGTTTTTGCCCCTAAACAGAAAATGGAGTGGGGGGTTTAGTTCACCCAACCGGTCCATGATTGGACCCCAAACAGCCTAATTTGGTGATTTTGGCTTGTTGGAAAGGTCTTTCGCCGATCTTCGATTTGATACCTTATTTGCGTCAATCTGATTCTCCATCGCCGATCACGGACATTCCAAAATCACCATTTTTACACTATCGTGATTTACAAAATCACTCTTCTCTGTTCACTTAAACTCTATGAGAGTTGTTGAGTCATCACAAGGGTCATCCACCAACATGGTTTCATTTCCAATCCTTCAAGCTTGACTTGAATGGCCCACAGTTGTAGCTGACTCGAGGTCCGGGTTCTCAGTCTTGAAACCATGGGTTAAATGGGTAGAAATCCGGGGGATTTTACAATCACCCCTTCAGTTACCCCCTAAAACTAATGCAACCCCATAGTTATCCATCTTATGAATCAGACCCCTAAAAGGTAAAAATATATCAAAGGCATCCCTTGCCGTTGGAAAATCACAATTAAGTGTTGGTGTAAGTAAATTAAATATTTCAAGATGACAAGAATAACCTTGAACAAAAAACCCATGCTCGACTCGTTCTTCTGTCTCCCTCTACCTTTTGTGGCCTACTTCTTCTCCGAATTATAAACCTTACAAAGTTTGGAAGATTTGCTTAATGAATAGTGTTTTTAAACTTAGGATATGGAGGTAATATTAGAAATAGATAAACAAAAATTTACTGAGACTAATGGTGTTAAAAATGGGGTTAATCTGATAAATTGAATAGCTCAAGGGATAGGAGGTAACTCAAGGGGTGGAGCTGAAAATTTCCCATAATTTAATGGCTTGAATATAGTGGATTGACAAATGGAAGCTGGCAAATTTTAAGTAATATAAATTAACAAAACTCTAGGGGGATTTAAAAGGGTTGCTTTGATACTAAATGTGGCGCTTTAAAATGTAAGGGAGATTGAAGACACAAATTGATGAGTTTGGATCACTTCCTCATTGAGGGAGTACATATGCTCCCCTAACGTTCTTTAACCACACAAAGTTTATGGGGCCCACTTTAAATATTGTTAAATTAATTTAGAGGTACAACCTTCAGTGATCCTACATGGCCCCCACACAGTTGTGCTCCCCTGACACGGAGGTGAAAACTCTAAATAGATCAGATGTGATGGAATTCAAATTTCTCTATTTGATCAAATCTGTTTGAAAATCAAATTTAGATTTGTAACTATTCATTTATATCACTAAACCATCCACCTAATAAGATATTGTTCACTCTAAATCCATGTCTCTGTTGTTGTAGTTGTTCTCTTCCTTTGAATTGGATAGAGCATGCTCTAGAATATTTGAATTTGGATTTGAAGTCTTCTGATTTTGGTCACATTTTGTCGTATTTGTACCAAAGCCGACTGGACACAGCATCCAAAATTCATAGCTATCCAGTTATGAGGATGGATTCAAATGAATATATGTTAAACGTTTTAGGGAAATTTATCCAGTCAATTTCTTTGTCAGAAATGGACCATCCATTTCCTTGTAGGTGTATGACATGTGTCCCAACATCACATCAAATGGTTGAAATCCATTTATAATTCACATTAAAGAGCTGTAATTAAATTTTAAAAAAATGATGTGACTTATAAATGAACCTCAACCTTTTGATGTGATGTTGGGACACATGTCACAAATCTAGAAATGGATTAAACGTTTTAGTCAACTTAAGAGTGTTTAAGTTGTTGAAGCATGAGGATAAAAATATTACTTAGGGCGCGTTTGAACGTTCTTAAAAAACGTTTTTGGCGTTCTTCTGTGCTTTCGGAACGAAGGAACGAGTTAGAGGCGTTTGTTGAAATGGTTTGTTCTTCTGTTCTTTAAGAACGGACCGATCAAAAAAGTGTTTTAAAGAACGTCTTTTACAGAACATCAAAAATATGTTTTTACCAAAGAACATAAACGAAAATGATAAAATTTTGTAATTGAAACCTCAAAACGAGTTTATCAAACACTGACTTATTTTAGTAGTTTTCTGAAAATATTTTCAGACCAAATTTATCAAACGCCTATTTCCAAGCAAAGAACGGTCTTTTAGCACAGAAACATTAAAAATTAGTTTTGCATAAGAATTGGTCTCTCATAATAGGCACGTTACTAAACACATTTATTGTCGTATTTGACTCTTCATCATGCCTTACATTTTTTGTTTAAAATGATTCTACATTATACTTAATCTAAGAATGGTTGAGGACAATTTAAGGTGATAGTTATTTTAAGAGTGGACAAATCCGTTGCCATTTGGTTGTATTTGTACCAGAGCCACCGAGACAACCTCCAAAATTCATAATTTTACAGTTATGAGGACAAATTTTATTGAACATATATGTTAATCATTTTAGCCAACTTAAGAGTAGACATATAAATGGATAACTAAAATTTGCTTATGAATTTGTATTTGTATTTGTATTGGTTAAGAGTGTCCGAATCTGAATTTTTCTTACAAAAAAAAATAT
This sequence comes from Hakea prostrata, assembly GCF_041222555.1. NCBI lineage: Eukaryota > Viridiplantae > Streptophyta > Magnoliopsida > Proteales > Proteaceae > Hakea > Hakea prostrata. The sequence continues at coordinate 14,973,089 of NC_142604.1, forward strand.
ATGTATTTGTCCGATAACTAAATAGATTCAAATTCGGATATTTGATAAACGGATAAAATAATATATTTTTATAAGAAAATATATTTTTTTAATGAGTTTAATTAATAAAGAGATTTTGAACTGGGGGAAAGTTCCTACACTTTCTTTAGCCATTTTAAAAGTTTTCTATACAATCACTTGTCTCATTATTACATGACTTAAATTCAAAAAATTAGTATTTTTCGATAATCTCGAGAGACTTCACATGCACCACTAGCTGTATTTTTAAAAGTTTTTAAAAACAAATTTTCATTATAACCACTAGTGGCAATCACTTGTCATATGGTAACATGACTTAAATTTAAAAAATTAATATTTTTCAATAATCTCGAGAGACTTCACAAGCACCAATGGCTGTATTTTAAAAAGTTTTAAAAAACAAATTTTCCTCATAACCACTAGTGACAATCACTTGTCATATCATTACGTTACTTAAGTTACAAAATTGATATTTTTGGATAATCTCAGTAACTTCACGAGCATCAATGCATGTATTTTAAAAAGTTCTAAAAAATAAATTTTCAACATAACCACTAGCAGATGCAATGTTTAAGTGGACATGTGAGCACATCTGTAAATAGATCGGATTCGGCTCAGATACATCATTATCCAAATTCGAATCCGATAAAAAAAATCCGATATCCAAATTTGATCCGATATCTGGCGGATATTTTTAAAAGGTATCCGAATTTGAATCCGAGACTCTATCAGATATCCGATTATTATCCGATCCGCAAAACTATCTGATTATTGGTTGCAATTTTCTAAGTTCCGGTGACTGCAATCTGAAGAACCTTAGAAGTGGTGAATCGTCCGCTTTGAGGGTTGACCCATCAAGCACAGCCAAACCACCGTCGGCCATTTTCGATCTTCCTTTGTTAGATCCTCTTTGAATACATCGAAAATGGCCGATGGTGGTCTGGCTGTGCTTGATGGGTCAACCCTCAAAGCGGACGATCTTCACCACTTCACAGAAATTAAGGTTCTTTAGATCGCAGTCATCGGAACTTAGAAAATGACAACCAATAATAAGATAGTTTTGCAGATATCGAAGAGAGTCTCGGATTCAAATTCGGATACCTTTTAAAAATATCCGCCGGTTATCGGATCAAATTCCGATATTGAATTATCTTATTGGATTCGAATTTGAATAGTGGTATATGTGAGCTGAATCCAATCCGTTTACAGGTTTGTTTAAGAGTGGTTAAGTTGTCTGTATCATGCATGTAATAATATTACTTATTCTCATATTGAATTTTTCGTCTTATTTTTCTTTGTCTTTTCCGATAAAAGGATTCTCCATTATACTAAATTTAATAATGGTTGAAGATAATTCAAGGTAAAATATGAGTGGGCGAATCCGATGCCAAAGATTTCTTCAAAAAAATACAATTAATTATTATGATAAAAGGATTCTCCATCCTACAAAAAAAAGAATGGGTAGATCCAGACTTCCAGTGCCCAAATTGTCTGAATAATGAGGACAACAATATTATTTAATTTTTGTAATGAATTTTTTTTATCCACTAGATGATCAGGATCCTCTACCGCTAGGGTACGTTGGCTATAAATTTAATATATATTTAAATAAATAATCTCTTCTCCGTCGGTTATAAATATCAAGATTACACTATCCACCATAGCTTCCTCTATTTATGGTTCTATTTCAATCTTTGTGTCATTAAAAAGATGACTCAGCTTCCTTCTTCTGCACCTGTGGTCCACCAGCATTTGCTTCAAACTGCAAAACCAGAGATTATTCGCCGGTCAGCGAATTTCCATCCCAACATCTGGGGCGATCAATTCCTCAAATATTCTTCCTCTGATATGGTAATTTGATATTTTCTCTGTGTGTGCGCGTGTGTGAGAACGGGGATAGGAAGAATTGTTGGTCCATGTAGTATAGTACGTATTTATATCTTTTTGTTTTCATTTGTATAAGCGTTGAAACAAAGAACACTTGCTTTACAGGTATATGATGCTGGTCATGAACAACTTGAAGAGCTTAAAGAAGAAGTAAGAAGGATGCTAATATCTGATGCCACTGATCCTTCAGGGAAATTAAACTTAATTGATTCATTGCAACGGCTTGGCGTGGCATACTATTTTGAAGGAGAGATAGAGGAGGTCTTAGAGCAGATGCAGGATAACCCACCTAATGGTTGTGATGGAAACCATCTTTACATGATTGCTCTATGGTTTCGATTATTGAGACAACAAGGCTATAATGTCCACTGCAGTAAGTTCTATGACTCCTTAAACATTGCATCCTTGTTTGGATGGAAAATAATTCAATAACCATCCATGCAGTTTAGTACATTGCCAGCTCGTTGGTGTATTAATAGTCATCTTATAGCATATGTGATTGAGTGTCCCACCACCTTGCAGATGTTTTCAATAGGTTCAAGGACAGCGAAGGTAGCTTCAAGGAGGAGTTAACCAAAGACATGCCTACCTTGTTATGCTTGTATGAAGCTACACATCTCAGGGTACATGGAGAAGACATTCTTGATGAAGCCCTCGCATTCACAACCACTCAACTCAAATGTATAGTTGCTGATGGCTTGAAGCTTCCTCTTGCAACACAAGTGATGCAAGCATTGAAACAACCACTCCATAAGGGCATTCCAAGATTAGAAGCTAGGCATTACATCTCTGTTTACGAACAACTAGAGACAAGGAATAAGACTCTGTTGAAGCTTGCAAAGTTGGATTTCAATTCACTGCAGTCAATTCACCGCCAAGAGCTATGCCAACTCTCGAGGTGGGTTCATTGATTCTCTGTCCTTGTATCTTTTTCTCCTTTTCATGGTTTGATAGGTTCAACTTCAATTCATGTTTCCGTGCACACTAGAGCTTCATGTTCATATACACGTACCCTTTTATACATACAGATGGTCGACAGAGTTGGACTTTGCAACAAAGCTTGGTTACAGCAGAGACAGACTGGTTGAATGTTACTTTTGGATAGTGGGGTTGTACTTTGAGGCACATTACTCTCTTGCTAGAGTGATCGTAACCAAAGTTATATCCATGCTTTCACACATAGATGATACTTATGATGTGTATGGAACTTTGGAAGAACTTGAGCTCTTCACAGATGCAGTTCAAAGGTTTGATCCTTCTGTATATTAGATGAATATTTGTATATGTGCATACTCCATATTGTTTATATTTATTAAAGTGAAAATTAGCCAGTGTTCAATATAAGTTGAGTCTATTATCTCTTTGGATTTAGAGCATTTATAACTTTGCTAATTAAAATGAACATGAGTGCTGAAATTTTTAGGTGGGATAGAAGCGCCATGGATCAGCTTCCCGAGTACATGAAGGTGCTTTTTTCTGCACTCCTAGATGTTCACAATGAAATCGAGGAAGCTTTGAGCAAGGAAGGACAGTCTTATCGACTTGATTATCAAATTGAAGCTGTGAGTCACCCATAGTTTCTTATACCAGCGTTTTCTTTTCTCTGGCAATTAATATATCTGTAAAGTATGACAACATAGTCTGTGATTCAAGAAAATCCACAATATTTCTAGTGATCCTTCCCACATTGCTAAAATTTTACTCATACCAATTTAGAGGTTAATAAGACCTAACTGGGGCAATGCACCATAGCATCAAACCATGAAGAAATTATTAATTAGTACTGCAGTGTTGTTTGGTTTTAAAAACCAAAGATCATGTTTTGTATGTCTTGTATGTGTTGTTTGGTTTTATTCTAGATGAAGAGAACGACCAGAGCCTACATGAAAGAAGCTAAATGGTTTTATGAAGGATACACTCCAACGTTTGATGAGTACATGGAAAATGCATTACGCTCCGGTGGTCACTGCTTGCTTACGATCACATCCTTCCTTGGGATGGGAGATTCTGTGACAAAAGAGGCATTAGACTGGGTGATTGCTGAACCTCCACTTGTTCAAGCTTCATCGATTATAGGTCGGCTCATGAATGATATGATGTCCCACAAGGTAAATGTATAAGCCCTAGCACATAATCTAGAAGCATGGTAGGGTTGAATTGATCAGATCACATCTAATGTTGAACTCTAATAATCTTTGAATTGAAGATGGAGCAAGATAGAGGACATGTTTCTTCAAGTGTAGAATGTTACATGAAACAACATTGTGTCACTGAAGAAGAGGCGTATGATGAGCTTCAAAGAAGAGTAGAGAAGTCATGGAAAGATATCAATCAAGGTTGCATCAAACCGACTAAAATTCCAATGCCATTACTAGTTCGACTTCTCAATTTAACTCGTACTATAGATGTCATTTATAAGGATGACGATAGATACATTAATGCCTCAACGGCTCTAAAGGAGTACATCACTGAGTTGTTCATTGATCCGATTCCAATATGATTGGTGTAATGGACTATATGAAACCATAGTTGTGGGCTGGTTCTGCTAATGGGCCTATACTACGTGAATAAATGTTTTATGGGCTTTATTTATTGTTACCTTTACCCATAAGTTACTGGGCTTTATTTATTGGACTTCTGTATGTATCCCTTGTCACAGTTGTGTCTGTTGAAGAAGATGAGGAATCATCGTTTTCTTCATTTTTTAGTGAAAAAAAGATTTCTAGGAGTAAGGCTCTAAACCAACTTTACATTATTATGATATAGTAAAAATGGAAAACTAATAGTTTTATTTTTATTTTTATCATTTTATGCACTTGTAAACAGTGTGGACCAATTGATGATAACATTGTGTGGGGTCCATGCAACATCTAGAGTGAAATACTGGAGAAGGCCATGAGTATCAAAACAATGATTGCCTTAATGTTCATGAAAATATCATCTTATTAATGTAACAACATTACTTATTTAGTATTAACCCCCACAAAAAAGAAGAAGAAGATTATAAGTTACACTAACGGCTATCAATGCAACACCAAGGATCTTATCACTCTCCATAACAAGATCAACCACAATTGAAATCAATCATGAAATACCAAAGACAGAAGAATTGAAAAAAATGGTAATGAGACTTAGCCTTAGCATTCTTTCCAAATTACATACCTATGCAAACTAAAGAACTTACATTGTTTGTCTAAAATGCCAACTATACAACAAAATGGGAATGAAGAAAACCAATCCATTAACTTCATTGTGTTTTAAGTACAAGGACGCTAAACATCTGAAAGTGAAAGATCTGATTGTAAAAGAACACACATCATTCAAGATACAACACCAACAACTTTGTAGCATACTGATGCGTCCAAAATTTGCTCAGCCCTTAGATCATGTAAGAATGACTTGCAAAACAATCGTCAGATGTGGCCCGACCATTGGGGTCGGGAGTCCACCTCCGATTGCTAAGTCAGTTGATGAACTGATCACAAAGGCTCTGACTAGATGCAGAGCGTAAGTAAGAATGCAATAGTTGGGATACGATTCAGATACTTTCTTTGTACGTATGTGATGTCTTATATAGAGTTTACCTTTGAATCCCACTCGTTGAATTCGTACGTGCCTTCTTCTGATGACCGTCGAATCCAAACGAATAGACCCGTTGGTGGGGTAACGGATTCCTCTGATTGCACGATCTTGATGCTATGATCGTGGCCGTTATTCAAGCTGGCACGATCTTCCATTCCGCGAGAGTTGGTAACCGTCGCTTTGACCCATTATACATCCCAGGAATCTCGGACTTGTGCATATCTACTGATAGTCGTTGTTTCTTCCTGAATACGCTATCTCTAAACCCGGTTTATTCGAGTCTGAATCGGTCGGTTCGTCCCGACCGGGGTCGAGGGTTGAACCTCGGGCGGACCCGGTTCAACGATATTTTTCCCATATCACATACAAACAACTAAATGTAACAAAATTACTATTACTAAAAAGAAGTTATTTTATCATAAATAATACTACCATATCCACCGGATGGTGTTGGGAGCGGACTACGGATGAACCATGGTACAACACAAGTGACAAGTACAACAAAAGGGTGCAACTTGAAAGTGAAAGTATGATTGTACCAAATGGGGAGATAACATATCATATTCTAACATGTAGTAGTATCATACACAACTCTAATATTATCACTCGTTTGATAATAAATTCTAAACAAATAATAAGCAATTTTTTCAACCCACACATACATGCTTAAATTTTGAGTCTTAGATGCAATTGAAAGAATCAGCGTCACAATCTTTGACGAAGTAGAAAAGTTGCTAAAATGCCCAACAACGATTACAATGAGATATTAGAAGAGGTAAAAAAAGACTAATACAATAACTAATTGATTGATTATTGTGTTCAATTGTTCTAATAATGTATATAAGAATAACTTACTTTTTGCATAACCAAGAAACCCTTTTTAGGTTCATCTCTAAGACATACTGCTTCTATTTCAAGATAGACCACTCAAATCAACAAAGCAGAGCAAGAAGAAGTATTATCGCAGAGATACTCAAAGAAGGAAACCAATTAGACAAGGAAACCAACCCGATTAAATGTCTAACCATAAGTTGTGTCATATACAACAACAAACCTTCGTCCAATATTGGATAGAAAAAGAAAAATGATAATTATGAGATAAACTAACAAAGTGAGAGCTTACAAAGTGACACACAGTAAATCAATTTGACGGAGGCTAATATAAGATTATTTAAAGACCATAAAATAATTTAGAACATTACTTACAAAAATAATTGGAAGATAAAAAAACCAATACATAGTAAAAAAAAAAAATACAAAACTACAATATGTTAGTAATGAGAATAACTAAAATTCAACAAAAACTACAAATAACCATATCCCCCACCACACCCCCCCCCCCCCCAAAAAAAAAAAAGCACTAATTATCAAATAATAAATCTGTCAACAAATAAGCACACATTTTTGACAAAAAAAACACAAATAAAAGCCAAACAAATCCAACGACAATTTAAATATTAAACAACAGAGAAATAGAAGAACAAAAAAAATCTTTACAAAAGGAAAAACACCTGAAAGCAATTAATTCATGATTGATAATAATATATTCAATTTGTTGTCCATAGTAATGTACTATTCCTAAAGAAAACAAACATTCGGACATCCAACAACAAAAATACAATAAAACCAGAAGGATAAAAAGGGCAAAAAAACAAGAAGCCCAAAAAATGATAATTAAATGTAGATAGCATTACATTATATATTGAAAGTTCAAGTTCCTCAAATCAAAATCCAAATGAATTGCAAGATACATAAGGTAAGATATCATAGTTTATTTAAATTTTTACTTTTTATTATTATTTTTTTTTATATAACATACTACTGTAGTATGTCAATATGGCAGATTTGGATCCACAATGTTCTGATATACACTTACTAAAACAAGCATCATCATGCATACATTGTGGAGCTAAGAAATTCCAATACGAGACCCCATCATTCTATTGTTCAAACATAAATGTTGTCCTAACACTAGCAAGAGTTCCAAATGAGCTTTATGAGCTATTCACTAATCAAATACTAGACAGTAAGGAATTTAGAATATACATATATGGGCATACAATAGTATCTTTGCATTAACATCTTTTGGAATACATGTTGACAAAAACCTAACAAATGCGAAAAAAGGTGTTTACATATTTAGAGCTCAAAGACAAATTAATCATAAATAAACTCCAATCAACTTAGAGGGAGACAATCCATACTATTTGCAATTGTATAACTTTGACATAGATAATGAATTGGATGATAGAATAAAGATACTTCAAAATATAGTATGGAAAAGAGCAAACAGTGTTGGAAATAATGAGAATCCTATCAAATAATCCATATGCAAGATTCTTTCAAAGTTTGAAAAATATCAATTCTTGACAAATTCATTAAATATTAATTAAAAGTGACATCAATCTAAACCAAAAAATCTACAACAAACCTACAGCTGATCAAGTGGCAAGCATATGGATTGAAGGAAACAACCCAAACATTAAAGAAAGATGTGACATATTAATCTAAGGAAACTTAGGAAAGAAACATAGTGTGAAATATTACTATGGGTGTTAAGATGCGATGTAATATCTATTGTTACACCCAAATGGAGAAGTCAAATGGCATTGAAACATTAAAAGGAAGATTATACCAACATCAGTTCCACATTGAATTACTATAGAGGAAGAAGTGTTTTTTCAAGGCGAAGAACAAAATGATGAAGGTATTATAAAAAAAACATATCCTAAAAATATAGATTAAAAAAAAAAAGAAGCAATGATAACGGTCATTATACTAGTAGTATTTGATAAGAGTAGAATAAAAAAAATCAAAGATGTCTCGTAGATCGTATTATTACTACAAGCTACAAATCAGAGATGATAATCAATCAATCCTATCATACTCTGGAAGATTGCTACATCAATTCGCACTAGACATGTACACAAAATTTAGGCAACAAGATTGGATTTCTTGTGCTCTAGACAATCAAGCATACGAGCCGAATTGTACTAAAGAATTGTTGAAAGCATTTTAGCTGGAGAAGCCCAGGAAAATGAAGTTGGCAAGACAATGATCCTACTTGCATCGTTTATTGGAGGTCTAAGAGGCATGCATAAACAATATCTTAATGCACTAGTTTTGGTACAAAAATATGGTAAACCAGATTTATTCATCACTATGAATTGTAATCCATACTAGACTGAGATACACCAAGAATTATAGCCATGACAAGGTTCACAAGACAGGTCAGATCTTATAATCAGGATTTTAGAGTAAAGCTACAGGACCTAAAAGAGCAACTCTTCAAGAATTCAACACTAGGAAAACTTTGTACACATGTACATGTAATTGAATTCCAAAAAATGAGACTACCATATGCACAAATGTTAAAATGATTCAAGTAGCCCTTAGCTTAAATCCTATTTTCAAATTTGAACTTTAGACAGAGATGGGTGATTGGATTCTCCTTTCAACCATCTTCTTCATTAGTTGAGCTAAGCAAATGTGAGATGAAGGACCTCACCAGAAATCACCCACCACCACCTCGCCAAAATTATTTGGATTTGCCGAATAATTTCGCAAATTAAATAACTATGTTCTCAATCTCAGTTAACAAGATCCGAAGCCTAAATTTAAAACGGTTTGATAATGGGTTATTGTAGGATCCAACGTCTCTGGTTTTTGTGGAATGAGAGATTCTTAGTGAGAGTTCAGAGCCACAGGGATATGAAATATAGGATCTCTGAGCAAACTCAAACTCACTGAGAGTAAGGGAGGTATTTTTGAGAAAATCCATCTCCTTAGATTTTATGATCGGTTGTTTCCTCTTTGGAAAGCTAAATTCATGGTTTAAAATTATGAAATAAAAGATCAAGAGGGAATAAAACAAAGCAGACCAAAATAGAAACTCTCATATGTGTATAGAATAACAAAATTTACTACATTACTATGGAAACTGGATATTTTGCTTTGCTCATTATATGGAAAATCTGGGAATTTAGAAAGTAAAGACAAGGAAGATTTGGGTTTCCATTTTTGTAGAAAATAGAAGCATTGGTGTATTTAATCTGTCATTGACTCCATTGCTGTACAAATCTCTACGGCTATTCTCTGAAATCTTACTCTGAGGGGTGTAGTTCTGGGAGAGAAATCGCAACAGTGATACTGAGATCTTTGAGAGTTTTTAATTGGGTTTTGATATTATTTGTCTTTCCTTTCTGGGAATGGATCATCAGTCAGAGAAGAATGATGATGACGATCAATCTCAATTGGTGGAATCAGAGAACAAAGATCAAGAGATTTTTCCTGATGAGTTGAAGGTTTTGGCTGTAGATGATGATATGGTTTGTCTCAGAACACTTCAGGCTGTTCTGCAAAGTTGCAACTATAAAGGTTTCTTCTTCTTCCTCCCCTTCTTCTCGTGTCTACCTATTCATCTTTCTCTAGTTTCTTCTTCTCTATACAAGGAAAGAGTCCTCTGTTTTGCCTTTTTGTTACTGCCACCAGTGCAACCTAGTCCCATTGAGTTGGCTATGTTTTCCTGAACAAATTTTCCTAAATGCATTGCAGTTAAGGTTGCCTCAGATGGAGCTAAAGCACTAAAGCTATTATGGGAGGAGAAAGACAATTTTGATATTGTGATTACTGATGTTCACATGCCTGACATGGATGGGTTCAGGCTATTGGAGATTGTTAGCTTGGAAATGGACATACCTGTAATTAGTGAGTTCATCAAAATCTTACTAGCTTTGTTGAATTTGTTTTGGTTTTTTGTTGATTTGTAATTTCTTTTGTATCTCTGGTACATATTAAATTGCAGTGATTTCTGCAAATGGTGACAAGAACATGGTAATGAAGGGTATAAAGCATGGAGCCAGGGACTACCTGCTAAAACCCATAAGAAAGGAGGAGATTCAAAACATATGGCAACATGTAATCAGAAAAAAATTGTTTCACCCCAATGGATCAATTGTCAAAAATGAAGTCCCAGATCAAAACTCAAAATCTACCAAAAGGCAAAGAGTTCAAAGCAAGGAGAGTGAAAATAACCTAAACAATGATCCAGGTGAAGACAATTCAAACCATAAAAAGAAAAGGGTTATTTGGACACCTCAACTGCACAAGAAGTTCATTGATGCAGTTAATGAAATAGGACTGGACAGTAAGTATTGTTTGTCTTCTTAACTTGTTATATTAGCAGAATTCTTGAACTTCTAGTAAGATTCATTTTTTGTTTTGTTCAACAGAAGCTGTTCCTAAAAAGATACTAGAACATATGAATGAACCAGGGGTTTCTAGAGAAAATATTGCTAGCCATTTTCAGGTGAGCTTCATTCCTAAACTCCAAGTCTATGTTGGCTAGCTTTGACTTGGTCTTTGCTGCTCAGATTCATATCTTTACTGTTTGTGGTAGAAATTCAGAAATACTATCAAGAAGAATAGTGCAACTGAAAGGCTTGTTGATTCAACTGGAATGAGTGGGCAGCCATCAAGTACAACCATTACATCTCCTAGTAACCAAGTTGCCATGAGAATCACTCAGCCTGATGGATTTGAAGTCAAGGGCTATAAGAATCTTGAGTCACTTCAACAAAGTTTATTTGTTCAGAAGTCATGCTTAAATCCGAAGCCTTTATTGGTACATCCAGCTCTAAACCAGAGAGAAATTTTACTCCAACGCTATCCACAAGTTCCTGAAGTTAATCAAGGATTGCAGAGAAAGCATATTCCTAGGGTTGGCTATTACTCATCAAATCCATCCTTAGGATGGATACTTTACATCAACACAGAGACTACAATGGGCTAAAACATCAGTGCTTTCCTCCAAGAACAGCAATGTTTGATGATTATATGCAGAATTTTTCCCATGTTCCATTTTACAATGCTAGCAGTACTGGGTTTGGTTCAAGAAAATTCTCTTTGGGTGGATCTGAATCAATCTCTTACCCAAACATATGCTTTGGTGGTTCTAATGCATCATCTACCATTCCAACAGATGCCTCAACTGAGTTAAGTACAATTGTTCAAGGTGATCCAATTTTTCTCTGCAAACTTTTACTTACTCTTAAATGGAATATTGCACAACTCTTTTTCTTTTTAGTGCAACACTTTAATACTGTTCTCGAACATGCCATGAAGAATATAATCTGAATTTTACAGGCCAAACAATAGGCATATCACCCGATATCCAGAGTTTCAGGTTGGAACATGCCCAGGAAGGTGACAGTATGATCATAAATCACCCTCCAGATCACTTAGAAAATGGAAACTTCACAGATGATGATCTTCTTGCGGCCATCAGACTGGTATGATATTGTTCAATAGATGTTTTAGTTGTAAAAACTTCACAAAATAAAATGCAGAATTAGGAGAGAGAGGAGGGGGGGTTAGCTTCATGCAAAATTATTCATTTATTAAATTGTTCCTAACTTCTAGCATTTTTTTTGACGTGATGAAACCAAATTTTACAGTTCCAGCAGTAATGGTTTCTGCAAGCTGATTGATTGCTGCTGGCCTTTCATCATGAAGGAGTCGATCCCATAAGATTTTCTTCCCAACTTTGGAGCTTCCCAAAACCAAGAACCAGAAGATATTTTAAGTATCCATTTCATTATCTCCTAAAAACGTTAAGCATATATATATATGTAACTGTTCTTCAATCCACTGTTGCAAGATGTAATTAGCTCACTTGATATGAGAAAGTTGAAGGGTATGGTAAACATACAACAAAATTCCATCAAAACTTGTGAAATTTCCACTGAAAATTTTCATTTTTGGAACCTCAGAAAGTGGTAGATACACATTGTACCTTGCTTGCATGTCCAAAGCTGCTAGGCTGATTACCTCAAAAATACTAGAAAACAAAGGTCATTGATCAACTTATCGTGACAATAAGACCCTTTAATAAAACACGCAATTAGTAATTTATTGAAAGAAAGAGATAAAAATAAAAGGCCATTGATCAACTTACAGTGACAACAAGATAGATCTTATCTGTTTAGAAGATGGGTTTCTGAGCAAGAATAACTGAATTGATCAGATCATCAGTTGGGTGATAGGTGGAGAGGACCTCAAAACCAAGCAAATCATCCCCATCAACTATAGGATATAAGAACCCTCTTGCCCCATTTGGACTCCTCACAAACTAAAACCCTCCATCCTTCATATGCTTCCTGACATGCCCAAGAACCTTGACTTTCTCTTCCTTCTTCATCCAAACAAGAGCTGCCAAGAAAATGCAATCATATTCCCCCAGCTTTTCCTTCACCTCCATTATTATATCACGAGTCTCAAATTTCATCCTCTTCTCTACTTCTACATCTGAAGCAATGATAAGTCGAGCAACCTCATTTGTGAGATTTTGAACTCTCTGTCTCTATCGTCCTTGGAGTCATTAGATTTTTACCAATTTGAATCACCCCTTGGGGGTTGTGTTTTCCTTTTCATTTTCATTACAATTGTCATTACATGTTTTCTTTTTCTTTGATGTTTATATAATAAGTCAGCCGAATGATTCAATAAGTCTACGCATGATTTTGATTCGCTACCTTTGCTTCCTCTTCGACCAGTTCCTCAACTTCGCCCTCACCGACATCTTCAAACTCATAGGTAACAACCAATATTAACTCTTTTTCACGCTCTCTTGTGGCATCACACATACCTTCTTCTGAGCTACCCGCAATCCACCTAGGATTTTTCTGATTGAACCACCTCTTTCAATCCAATGGCGAGTGTTGTTATTAGGGTTTAGGGCAAAAGAAGACAATGGTGGATGATTTCGGCAAGGAGAGGGGACAAGATGGGGGCCGTGATAAACAGTTTCTGACATGATGTAAGAAGATCTCCCTTCACCTTCCTAGGGTTAGATATGAAAAGATTATCTAGTCATAAAACTACAACAATAGACAAAATAATCATTTCAAATTCAAATTCAGATTCAATTAACAGAACTAAGGTCATTCTCTAACAGTGGGTAACCAGCAGCTGCGCCCATTTCCTCCCCCCCCCCCCCCAAACCAATAAAGTGGGTCACCAATAAAAAAAACTCTTTTTTAATAGATACTCAAATACTTCAACAAGTAAAAAAACATTATATAAATTCTCTATTCTTCCGTTCTTTCTCAAAAAAAATTTGGGTCGTAGTATTTAAAATATATATTTATATACTTGAACACCATTAACTGGTTTATTAGAACTTGCAGTTATTGAACTAGCCAAGGCAGATCCCTTGACCAATCGAAGACGGTTACTAGCCCAACGCCGCACAAGTACTGCAAAGTGTCCTTTAGATGAGCAAGCCGATAGTTCTGAAGTGTTTTCCATAATATATAGATGTTGGAAGCCGAGCAGCTAAAAACACAACATTCAAGAATTTTTAATTTTTACAGTCCAATGACATCCACAAGTAACTCTCCTATTGATCTTTTCTACCGAAAAAAACTCTCCTACTGGTCTAAAAGGCAGCTAACACACACTTTCCAACCCCTTTAAAATGGGTAATCGGCAAAAGTTCCCTTCCAAAAATGGGTAATCCAACACTGGCCCTATTTGTTTAGGTCCAGATTCCAGACTACCCTAGCTTTAAGGACCAAACACCAAGAGAGAGCTATAAACAAGTAACTTCTGTTTAACCTCCCACTCGCTCCAAAGCTTATCTACTGTCCGGAAATTTGTCCTCATAGGTTTCAGTAGCCTGCACGTACACAGATACAAGATAGAGGTGAGGACTAAGGAAATTGGGGAAAATCAATAAAAATTACAATGAAAGGATGGGATAACTCACTATGAACGTCGCTGATATTGTCTTCCCTGCAAACCACCTTCCATTAAGTGCACGGTATGCGTTCATAGCGGATTGTGTGTTATCAAACCGCAGGTATACATGTCCAGCAGAGTTCCTGGCACAAAACAGTCAAATAGTGAAACAACTGGCATGATCTCAAACCAAATGAAACCGCAGCCATATACATCGGCAAGATTACTATAATAAAAGTAGCCATCTAGCACCTTATATAGGAAAGGAAAATATGAGGTACGTTTTATTGCAGCACTCAGCTGTGTCGTATGTTACTATATTGGGGCTGCTCTATTAGAGGCTGAGCTTCCTCCTCCGTGCAACACTCCCCCCCCCCCCCCCCAAATTTTTCTTCTCTTATTCCCCTGTCCTGCATCTCCGAAGAGAGCTTAATAACAAGGGGAAAGAAGGGGTCAGGAGGAGCGGAGAATGGGAGGGTAGGGAAGCAAGAGACTGCTGATTTTAGTGAGTCAGCCCCAAAAATAGTACCCATCAACATCAGTGACTTTAGTTTTACTTCATATAAGACATCAACTAGGTGATGGACTACAATCTATCTAATAGACATAACTACATACTTGTCCACATAAATATGCTTGACTCCCCCAAACTTTGAACATTCTTCTTGAACGTCATCCTTTATTTCCACATCAAAATCTGGTTCAGTCTGCAAAGCAACAATTTCATTTCAGTAGCAAAAAATCTAGGAACAAGCCCACTGCAAACATAAATGAGAAAACTAAACTAACAGGGTCTGCACAACAAACCTCCGTATTTGGATCAAACATGTTCCTCAGTAGTAGACAGTCATTGGGTACACCACTATTATCAACAGAAGGCATGGACAAAGCTGGAACTGAAAAACCTGTTCCTTGCAGTCCAGCAAGTGCAGGAATAGTAGGCTGTACAAGTGGAGAAACAAGGGGGGCAACTGTAGGTGCAGCACCAAGAAACGACGCTGCTGGTAGAGTTAGACCAGAGCCACTAACAATAGATGCGCCAAGCGAACCACCAATACTGCAGATAGAATCAGGGGCTTGGATTCAGAGATATAATTAGACAGATGGAAGATCAAACACATACAAAAACACAAAGCAGCAGCAAACCTGGAAGCTGTGCCACTCCTGTCCAATTTCTGCATGAGAATAGCTCTAGAATGAGCATCCCGAACCTGTGAAAGACAAGATTATATCAGCAATGCCAAACAGTAAAAGGAGTTCAATATGCCAGAAAACACAAATCGTAATTCTTGAAACAAAAAAGGAACCGATTCAACAATATAAAGCAGCATATTGGAGGTTTTTAATGCAAGGGAAACAGCTTGGATTTTAAAATGAAGCAATACTTTATCATATTTTCCAGATAAGCAATGGTTTTTTTAATATACAGACATGAATAAATATATGCTGAAAACACTTGGCTCAAATGAAGGGCACAAGAAGCAAACCTGAATATTGAAAACAATATGGTGCCATGGGAAGTAGACATAAAAACATAGAATGTAAGGACAGAATCGCACATGCAGAACAAATAAAGATACAAGTATACGAAAAGATAGAGATCAGCTGGATTTGCATAGACAAAACGTGAAATGCACATGTAAATATTTTTATTTTTCCTAAAAAAATGAGGGAATATAAGGCAATAGAAAGCACTACGTAAGACGATGTCCCCAATCCAGGGCTCTCTCAGCAACATTGATGTAACCAGCCAAAGACAGTCCAGCAAAGCCTGAAAGGAGGCCCAAACCCACTAGCAGCTTGCAAGCACTGTCAGAGAGGGCCATTGTAGGGGTAGATCCACCCCAAGTTCGAACCCCAATTAAGTAGGGATAATTCCACCTAATTTTGGAGTCCTTATCTACTTTAGAGTCCTAGTAGCTAAGTTATATTAGAGTTCCAGTTTACATAGAAGTCCTTATAATTAATTAGTTGAGGACGCGCCTAGGTTGTTAATTCAAATAGGAGTCCTAATTAGAGTCAGTTTGGGTTTCTTACTATGACTCCAAGTATGATTGTTTTAGTAGATTAAAATTTCAGATCTAGTCTTGTAACTCAATTTAGTTTTCAATAGAAAAAATTATTGAGAGTTGCAGCCAGGAAGTGCAAATGAGTGCTTCAGCACTTTGAAACCCTGCGGCACCTAGTGGAGGGAGTTCTCCACTTCAAGCTTTGATGTAAATCCATTCTCCTTCATGTAAGTGCAACACCCAACCCTTCCCAATTCCCCTTCCCAAGCTCTGATCTTCATCTTCTTCCCTATACCTTGCGGCAACTAGAAGAACCCTAAAAACTTCAAAACTGCTACAACTCTCCATCCACTCAACCAAAACCCAAATCCCCCTAGGCCACCACACCCTTCCCCCAAACTTCAACTTGAAGAGAATCCCAAAAATTCTAAAACACTCAAATTTTCTAAGCTAATTAATTAAAAACAGCTAGAACAATCAGATGGGAGAATCTTGGGCCCAGGAAAGTGAACCTACTGATTGGGTAATTCAGTCAGAAACATGTGAAAAGGAAGTTTGTAATCCCTGGTGACTGAATAAATATCAGGGCTCTGCAAAGCATGCACAGCACCCTCAGATCCCAAGTGGTTAAACCGTTAAAACAACACACACTGAGGACAACTTGTAAATACACTAATACAGGGATTCAGGGATCAAATAATTGTGCAACTATGACCAGCATATAATTCAAGGATAAAAAAATCATGCAACTTTGACCAGTATATAAGAAGCATTACTAACCAAGCCTCCACCATCATCATCATCAAAATCAGCAGCATTTGCCCCGGCATCATGCATTCCAGCTTGATCGGTAACAGAAGATACCTGAAAGGCAGAAGAAGCACACAAATAAAATAACTAGAAAAACTATCCTCACAAATATAAAAACATAACAAGAAAAAAGAAAGCACGTCACCTTGATTGGCCGCCCAACAAGCTCTATTTGTCCATTTAGATTTAGTGCAGCTTTGGCATCTTCAATACGTGCAAACTGCAAAATTGTACCTTCACAACTTAGTTAAGCAGCTTGAAATGAGAAGATTTATGTTCCTTCGGATTGATTCCCTCACCTGAACAAACCCATAGCCTTTGCAATATCCAGTCTCTGGGTCAACAGGCAATTGCACCAGCTCCACTTGACCAAATGCATCAAAAACCTGGAATATTAAAATTCAAAAATTCACTTAACCCAGTTTACAAGATGAATTTAGACTAAGACTGCAAGAATCCAAGAACATGCTTATATTCCAAAATTTCAGAGCATTAACTAGTGAACAACCACAATAGCAAGCCCTTCAATGAAACAAAGATTTAGCTCAATGCTCAAGCTTAGGTCTTGGGTTTACAAATGGCTTCATGAGAAGGGTATGTCATCGTCTTCCCACTGCTTATCCACCTATAATGTAATATGCTTCCCATCTGTGTTCTAGGGTGGAAATAAAGAGTTATAATAAGAAAATGTGGAGTTCCTGGACCCAAAAGTTGCAAATTGCATTGCTGTTGTTAGTTGAAGGACAACAGTAGACACTTCAGCAATTATTACCCTTGTGGAATGAAAGCTATTGACCTACAGTAGTAGAAAACGTAGGCATAGATTTCATCCAAATTTATTTAAATTATAAAGTCATAAGTAGTAGAATAAATGGAAATTTCAACCATTTTGTATAACACCACCATCAACAACAAAGACTTATCTCAACTAAGGTCAGGTACATGAATGGAAACATAAACCATCTTCTTAACAGGGCCAACTATGCCATATTTTGCTACTGGTCCAAAAGGAGAATATTCTGTGATTGGCAGCCAGAAAAAGAAAAAACCCAGCCTAGTGAATCAGGCTGGCAGCCAGCACCAGAAATAACTAGCCAAAACCTTTTAACCATCTTGTGTAACAACCTAAAGAAAAATCCAACCAGCTGATTAAAACTTGCTCCCAGATGCTAAGCATTTTGGCTAAGGCTGACTATACACGCTCAATGGAGTCTGTACTTGAGTCCCAAAATGACCAACCTTTTTTCTTCCAACGATTTTCTCCATCACTAGCCGATTGCACAAGTGAGTAACAGGAAGTAAATAAATAAGAAATTTGACCTAATAATTAATGACCACATGCAACCAGAAATCTTGCACAAAAAAACATGTGTAGGAGAGAAACGAAGGACACTGCTATAAATTTCTAGAAAAGAACAACGTTTGCCGGTGGAGGGATAAAATAGAATAAACAACACGAAAGGTAAAACGGGAGAAAACAGTGCCGAAGTCTTCTGCACAAGCAGAGACAGCCAAGGGCCTTTTTTTTATTTATCGGGGGGGAGTTTTACTGCACAGCCTTTACCCCAGCAATTTTAGCTAAGAGACTGTTTGACGCCTTGACCTCAGGCTACAACTGTGGCCCTCCGACCACTACGCCAACCTTAATAAACAATGAGAAAGGTAAATAACTAATGTCGAGGGCTAAGTAAAGTTAGTTTCTTTTACATGGCAGTAACCTACAGAGGCACACACAAGAACACCAAAAATAAGAAAGCACCCACAGAAACAGCTCTCAAACCTAAGAACATCGATGCCAGTCAATCTAGACATTTCAAGCTGTAATTGACGCATACCTGCCGAAGCATATCTTCTTTGATGTTGTAATGCAGATTCCCAACATACAACTTTCTAGCACCTGCTGATCCAACACCAGCTGCTGCTCCTCCAGCTGCAGCTGCACTTGACTGAACAAGATTTTTCTCCGCTTCTGAAGGTTTAACCATCACTGGTAGACCACGAAGTAGCTGACCAGAGAGTGCTATTGCATTTGGAACTGACATGGAATCATAAAATTCTATGTACCTGCCAAACTCAATACAAGGATCTATCAGGTGTAAACACAAAACACACAGAGAATCAAAGGCGATTGTCAACAAGCTTGTAAAAATTTGAAAGGGATATTTCTCCTGAACACAAAGAGTGCTAAGTATTTGCACATGGTGTCTGCCACCCAGAAAAAAGAGGCTAACCTCAACGTACAATGAGAGCACTTTTTCATCAATCCTTTCTTTCTAAAAAAGAAAAGGACCTAAAGTGAATTTTCTTAACAACAGGATTTATAGTTGTCAAGGCGACGCCTAGGCACCCTGGCCCTTCTTTGGGTCAAGGCGTCCTAGAGTCACCTTGGTTTTCTTGCCCTTCATCACCTCACCTCACCTTGTCACCTTGACAACTATGGGATTTACAAAAAACATGTTTCACTATTAAGTAAAAGTGACATGGTTACCCCTCAATTTACAAACCTTGCACCAGAATATTTATTTCTTCCCTTTTTTATTTTGGGTAATTTTCATTTGAACCACTTGAGGTTTGATCCAAGTCTTTTTTAGTACAAATAAAATTATACTTTGCATTTTCCTCCCATGTTGTATCCAAAAAGATCATTTAGGCACCATTTGTTTGCAAAGGTGGGATGGAGAAAAAAAGGGTGCGAAAAATAAACATGTGGGACCCATATGTAATAGGGTGGGGGAACAAGAAAAGCAAGGATTTTGTAAAAAAGTTTCAAATGTGGATTCCACTTTGTTGTTTTCCACAATTTTCCACAAAATCCCACCTATTTAGTGGGACTTTAAAAATGGATGGGGTGGAAAAG
Organism: Hakea prostrata; assembly: GCF_041222555.1. Taxonomy (NCBI): domain Eukaryota; kingdom Viridiplantae; phylum Streptophyta; class Magnoliopsida; order Proteales; family Proteaceae; genus Hakea; species Hakea prostrata. Next base: position 14,992,991 of record NC_142604.1, read on the forward strand.
TAAGCATACCACATCAGCAAACAATCTTTTATTAAGGAAGCTTGTTTGCCAACTTTCCCACCCCAGTAAACTAAACGAGTCACACTTTGAGATTTTGTGGAAAATTTAACTTTTTCAAACTTTTTCTCATCCCATTTCAAATTCAGCAAACAAACGGTGCCTTAAGGAGATGTTGCCATTTTTATGACCAATGTGCCCTTGCATCCTTTCTAGTCTGACCACCATTGATATTGTGCCACGTATTCAACAAAAGATCCAATGATTGTGGATGAATGTGTAAGTTTAAGTGCAAATAATAATTTTTAATTTACTTTATGAAGGCTTTTGATTTTTTAAATTTACCTTTTCAAACCCACAAAGTCACCTTCTTCTAATTGCCATAAAACAGAAACTAAAACAGATAACATGGAACACAGATTCCGAGTCGACAGCCAACAAGAGGATGATAAAATATCTTGTTATTCAAGAGGACTATTCAAGTGATGCATTTCATCATATAAAATTATAACTGAGATAAACAACAAAGGAACTTACCCGACTCCCTTGGAACGTCTTGAATTGCGATCCATTATGAGCCTCACATCCCTCACCTAAAGATGCAGTGGATAAGGTTGTCAACAAGATAACAGAAGAAGCAGCATGCTAACATTTTCAAAACTTAATCTTACAAAAGCTGTCTCTTGACAAGAAACTTTAATAGATTTTAGTACACCATTATAGACAGCCTAAATGATTGCCTGTTAAATTTTAACTGAACAATTAAATTCAAAAAATACAAAGAAAAGAATATCACATTAAGAATAATTGGATTTACACTCCATGACAAGGAAAGACAACTACATTAAAAAGCACATTAATGTCAATGATGCACTACAATATGTGAATGGCATAACAAAATAAGTAACATATACAATCGCAATATCAGGTGTAAAATCAGAGCCAACAATTTTCAGAAGATAAGACCCCTACGAATCTGAAAGCCACAGAATGTAAAATCCTCTGGTTTACATTTATTAGGGTTCAAATAAATCTACGCTCCCTTAAGTTCATAATTTAATTATACTAATTAACTGTGCAATAGTCCAAACATTTCGACTGCAGAAAAAAAAAACATTCCAAGACTCTTTGACTGGCCTCTCTGTGCAGATTCATCACCAAAATGTGATTGTCTGCCGAGAAATAAATCTTGGGTTGTATGAATTGGGCGAATGATTCATGAAGCTTTCAATGCATTAGGCCACTTTTCCAGGTCTACAATATTTTGGTAATAAGGCTGCATATAAATTTTCTTTGGTTTACTCTTAAGTTGCTTTGGGTTACCCAATTGAACTGCTTCTATGTGGTTCAATTTTAATCACAACTAATTGTTTCAAGTACAATACTGTTTGAGTTTGTTTTAATGCAAACCAGACCTGGAACCAGTTAGATCTGTTTTTCCAACTGAGAAGAGTTCAATAGGTAAAAGGGGATTGAACCTTGCACTTGTTTTTGACAATTTTAATTGTTTGGTTAGATTGGGTAGGAACCTTCCAGACAACCCCATTAAATGCATTTATTCTCGTTTGGGGAGTTGGCACCCCTACTTATTCAAGGAAAAGTTAATTTTGAATCTCTCTCTCGATCTCCTACCATTTCCTTTCAACCAACAACATGAAGGACCACCTCCCAAAGTTTCCCGTACTTCTTCATCCATCAAGCAATACACCCTAAAGGAACAAACTTAAAAGGTTTTTCATCTACATACAAAAGTAAACATCAAGGACAAGATAATGAAGATAAGAACATATACCAGGATACGAACATAAAAGATATGCTAAAGAGGAAAAGAAGTTCACAAGGATAGGGGTTGAACTTTCTCAGTCTTGATTATTTCACCCACAGGCCACAGCTATCTCAGTCATTGAAAAGGGATATCACTTCCACATCTGGGTGCAAGCAGCATGGCAAAAATTCACTTATTCATTCGTACCATTCATTTTGCTATGAAAATAAGGCCAACAAGGCAACAAATTTTTGACAAATAATGACCATTGGGTGGCAATCTTTGACAATGGATGGTCAAAGACTAACTTTCTCATATGTGCAGCCTTTCTTGAGCCTTTCTTGAGCCTTTTAGCAGCACACCTATGTAAGACCTTGAGCCTTCAGGACTAGGGTTGTAAACAGATCGGATTCAAATCAGATAGTGTTAATACCATATCCGCATCCTGTCATATTAGGACGGATTCGTATAACATCATACCAGTTTTCGGACGGATTTAGTCGGATTGGAATGATAATTGGATTTTTTTTCTTTTTAAGTATATTGTTCTAAAGGGGCAAATTGAATATAAGTTTTCGATTGCCTATTGACATCTTTACAATTTTATTTGTGAGGGCTAAGTTTGATATTTAAGAATTTAGTAACTTTCGTATTTATTTTAAAAGAAAATCTAAAAAAAAATTCACATATCTTAAGTGCATTATCAGATCCACATCCTATTAGTAATGGGACAAATTCGGATACCCCTAACAGATACAAATGCGAATTTGAGAGCGGATTTTGATTACCATTTACACCCCCATTCAAGACCACCAAATGAGGGCCCTAGGGTTTTACCAACACCCTGCAGCCTTACCAGCAACCCCGGCAAATTCGTCCAAGTATAGGGTCCCCTTGAGTCCACTTTGTTATCTGCACCCTAGATCTAGTTTTGCTTTCTTACTTGGGTCCATATTTTGCAAATTAAAGAGTCCCTCTTTGCGTTGAGTTCCCAGTTTGTGAGGGAGTCGTAAAGTTGTCGTCCTTGTAAGGAACCAACACCTACTCTTGAAATTTGAATTTTGAATTGAAGCCCTCTAGAGTAAGTTGTGAAGGTTCCTTATGCAAGTTAAAGTCCTAGGCAATTAGTAGTTTGAGTTAGATTTGGTTAGCCAGTTAGACTTCTAATTCGTTTCCAGCTATGAGTCCTTTTACGATTTCCTTTTAGAGGTTATGAATAAAGCCTCCATTCTCTGTAATTAGACAAGTTGAAATTGATTAATAAAATTCAGAATTCGAAGACAAGTTAAGTCGTGGGCCACGGCAGATTGTGAGAGTACCTTCAAGTTCGGTCCTTCAATACAACCACCTTCATTCCAGACACAGCAATCCATTCCCAAGTACAGCACATACACATCCATGATGCAGGGCTGAAGACAAATGCTAGAAAAACAAAGCCCAATGGGTCACGTGTTCGACCAAATTAGCCCATGACTGTCATGAGCTGGGACTATTTTTGTGGGTTAAAGTCAGCCCACATGTTATGATATCCATGGGCTAGACCTAAGCTCAAGTCTAGTCCTTGAGAAATCCATAAAAAAGTTAGTAAAAAAAGCTGTAGTTTGAAAATAAGGAACTCACTACCAAAGATGTTTTCCTTTGTCAAGAGAGGTACTGGTTGATAGGCAGGTGATAGCTAGTGGTTGGATGGTATATTTAATGTTTATGCCGCTAGAATGGCTATAAAAAGGAACCTATGTAAGAGGGTGGATCACTCACTCATCAATTGAAATTGAAGTTGCTCTATGAGTCCCTCTTCTCTCCACTGAAACCTTGGGTTTGACCAAGGTAAGTCGGTGTTCCATACAATCGATCCACCTTGTGTGTGAAGCCTGGGTGTTATTTTGATGTTTTTATTGCTCTCTTATTTCTGTCATGTTGTTCCTGCACTTTCTTCATCTATTAACAAGTCTACTTGGTGATCATTTTTTGTTTCGGTTAATAATTCAAATCTGCCATCTACTTGCTATCAGATTTCAGGGTATCTTTCTCATTATATAATGGTAACCTACACTTCAATCTAATTCAAATCAGGTTCATAGTTTTGCCCCTACTTTCTAGAGCTATTCTGTCCCTGTTATTATGTTATTTCTGTCGTGATACCACTCTAGTTCTTTGTCTTGTTCCACATCAGAATTATGTTTCAAATTTAGTCTGTCAAATTTGAAATTCATTCCTTGTGGAAAGATCTTGATTGGCTACTATTTTGATCATTCCAATACAGTACGACATTAATCCCTAGCCCTCTACAGCCCTTCTCCCTCTTCCCTAGCAACCATAGATGTCCGTACCCCTTCTTTCTTCCCTGCAGCAGCAGCAAACCCCATCCCCTCTGTCCCCAACCTTCCCTTTCCGTGGATTTTATGACACCCCTCTTTCCATCCCTACCCTTAGTTTCATTAAAAGACCTTCACTCATAAGGATCTGAAAATCTGCACTTCATCTTCTTCATTGGAAAATTCTGCAATTCATCTTCAACCCATGGTTGCCAAAGCGATAAAGCAGTTGGGGCACCGGTTAAGTGCCTAAGCTATAAAGCAGAGCCTAGACAGCAATACTGCGACCGAAGCAGTTGGGGCACATTTTCATACAACTATTTTACGTGGTAGAAATAGTATACAAAAAACTGATAGTTTTACAATAAGCTAAATAATTATTAAAGAATTATAATTATGAAAGATTATCACAAAAAAAAAAAAAGCTCATCTCTTCATAATATAAATATACAACAGCAATTAGCAACACAAAGTAATAACATCATAACATATGATTATGAACTATATAAAATTATAAATACGAAAATGAAAGTAAGAGGAAAATAAACTTCATTGTATGGGGAAAAAATATGCATGATGTGGTCAGCAATCATAGTTGTCAAGGAGTCACCAAGGCATCCAGGCGGTCCTCAAGAGTGTGAGGCGACCTTCGCCTTGTATGATGTGCAGCCATTGCCTAAGCGTCACCTTAGACGCCTTGAGGGTCAAGGTGACCGCCTTGTTCCATTTTTTTAAACAAAGATGCTAAATCAAAGGCTATTAATTTAGATGCATATCTAACTACATTAATTAGATGATGCATAAAAACTGAACTGTATAGTAGATAAATGGGATCACTTACAAATAAACACAGACACACACCAAAAAATCATAATAATAAATAAACAAAGTCACTTTATCTTCTTCCTCGCTTGGCATGCAATACAAAAAACACTCAAAATCACCTTCTTCCCACCACCCAACTCCCCTCTCTCTTCTCCAGTATAAAGTATAGTTTCGGTTACAAGTATCCTATGGTTACTTGCAAAGTCCAATTCCAACAGGTTCTTGATTATAAATTGAATAGCGGATGATAGTATAATACTTTATAGTAAATTACGAGTCACTAGTTTTATATAAAAAATAAAAATTACGTAGTATGTAAATACTTGCAGCTTATTTAGGACCCAGTTAATTATTGTATGTGGTTTTTGGTATGTTAGATAACTTAAGGTAGCCTATTATTGTTATCATTGTTATTATTTTTTGTAATATAAGATATGATATGATATATTTATGATGAACAAGAGTGTGGGATGTACACTAAAAAAGTCATTTCAAACACCTTGACAACCTCGGAAGCACCTCAGTGGACGCCTAATCACCTAACCACCTCAACTGGCTTAAACCACCTAGTATCGCCTCACCTTGCTGACATTTATGTCTACAATATATAAAATTGCTAACTTGTTGCTCAGCTTAAACATCCGATTCTTTTTACTTGACTTTTATAAAAAAAAATAAATAAACGAATAATTCTCGAATATGAATCGGAATTTAAGTTGTCAACTTCTTTTTCTTCTTTTTTAACCAAAGAGATAAATTCATAAATCACACTATTCAAATAATTCTCCATCTACCAAGGCAGCAATATGGTACACAAGACGACAAAACGGCAGCACCTAGGCGATAAAGCAGCTAAAAAGTTGCATGTCGGAAGAGCAATGGCAGACACCTTGATAACAATTCTTCAACCTACAAATCCTGAATTTACAAAAGCCTATGACACCCTAAAACCTCAACCGAACATCAAACCCTTTTTGGGTCAATCTCTCCCAAATCTATTCTACCTCTCCCGAACCCCAGTTGACTTCCCTAAGAGTCCTAACCCAAGTTGGATACTCCAAACCAAGCCAAAAACAATTAGGAATATCCTGAGGTCATACCATGTCAGCTCCAGGCCCTCCCCAACCTATACGAAACACTAGAGCCACATTTTTAGAACCCTTGCTTGAACATTCATTTCTGAAAATACAAGGCAGCAGCTGCCAAACCTTACACTGCTCCATTCCCTAAACCCAGTAAGGACCTAAACCTAATATATAAATTCATACCTGAAAATATACAGCATAGTACTGAACTTAAAAACCCAAATTCCTTCAACCCTAAGCATGGCTGAAACCTTTTAGGCCTAACTCTTAACCCTTGTAAATCTAATCCCTCAAGAACCCTTCAATTAAAGGCACCTACAGCCCTAGAAGACTACTGATTCACAAAGAGAGGATCCTGGAGTGACCCCAATTCTAGGGCAACATCCCTAAAAGCCAAACCCTAGAATTTGGATTACATCAATTCGAATGTCTAGGATGTTAGGGTGTACGACTACTAAACTAGAAAAGATTAAACAACGAACAAACTACAAGCAATTAAGAATAAATTGATTTATTTTGAGTAGAGAGAGTTGCCTAGGGAAGAGAGAGTCATCTTAAGGTGGCATGCTCATGTGCAATGAAGACCTTTGAATCACCACAGCACCAGTAATGAGAAATGATATGACGCAAAATGGAGGAAGCTGACACACCTAGGAGAAGAGCAAATGGCTATAGGAGAAGCGGTGAGGAAAGACAGCTGGGAATTCACATTCAGGTAAGGAAAAGACCAAGAATTGTCTGAAGGAATATGGAGGTTCTATTAAAATACCTCTATTAAAAAAAATACAGTACAGTTTCTAACAAAGTTGATTGGCAGAAGAAGGCCTAGGTAGTCCATTCCATCCTTTTTTTCTCTTTTTTGGAAAAGGGGAGGGGGGAGGGAGGGAGGCAGTGTTCTGTTGTAAATATAGTGGGTGAAGAGAGAGTTATCTTAAGTCGGCATGCTCATGTGTAATGAAGACCTTTGAATGCATCCCAGCACCAGTAATGAGAAGCTATATGACACAAAATGGAGGAAGCTGACACATCTAGGAGAAGGGCCTAAAATGGCTATAGGAGAAGTAAGGAAAGACAGCCGGGGAACTACAAAATCATTTTTCCCAGTTCAAGCTCAGGAAAGAAAGAACAAGACCTGTCTGAAGGAATCTGGAGGTTCTATTAAAATATTTTTATTTAAAGAAAAAAACAGTAGAGTTTCTAATAGAGTTCATTGGCACAAGAAGGCCCACATAGTCAACTCCATCTGGGGGGGAAGGCAGAGTTTAGTTGTAAATATAAGGGAACATACACAACAAGAAAATTTTGACAAGCCATTATGAAGTTCCAAATGGATGAAGTCCAATGGATACCAACCTTGCCAACCCTTGAAAAAAATTCGTAGACATCTCTTTCATCTGCCTTCAAACATATCTGCAACAATCGTTATTGAAACATCAGTCAGCAGCAATAGAAGCACAGTAAGGATATGAACAGGAGGATACCTGATAAGCAAATACAGTCCTCTGATCTCGTTCAGGATCAGCCTCAGGCTCCACTTCATCCTTTTTCTCTTTATATCGTCTGCAAGGGAACAGAAACCTCAAATATCAACCTGGCCTGATAACTAATCAACTATTCCTCCCAAAAATTAACAAGCAAACCTTGCACATCACATCAAATCAAGCAAAAGAGACCATGTGGAATAATATCATAATAGAAGGGCAAGTAATTATATCATTACTTAATGTGATGTGAATGCCAGAAACAATTTAAACATAAAAATTCCTGAAATTGCAGTTCTTCAACATGGTTTCATAGATCAGATCCACGTAATAACTTCCACCACGAAACTGCAATAAGTTAACATGGCAGCACATGTAAGAAGAGGGAACTTGCAAATTGCATTAAAATAAAATAAAGTTGCAGAGAGAAAATTAAAAAGAAGGGAAAAAATGAAGGTAGAAAAAAGTTACAACTTATGATTGGAAAATCCTGCAAAAGGATGAAGCCCGACTTCAAGCAATGACTGGTGTAACATCTTCCCCATCTATGTGGCAAATATAAGACTAAAGTGTTCAGTATGGAATGCACATTACATGTGTCAACCAAAAAATCTCAACGACAAAATTCCAAAGATATTCATCACATTTCTTATTGGTCAGGAACCTTATAAAGCCTATACCGTTTCTCAGGGTGGTAGATGAATTAGAACACGCAAGCTGGAATCTGGAGAAAGCCTGAGGTGCAGGGTAAAAGACCCCAGTCTTAGCTAACAGCCTAGACTTTAAAAATTAAACAAGTTCTAGTTGCAATATTGTATACCTCATAAATGGACCTAGAGAATCCAAAACACATAATGCAAAGAAAAAAAGCCAACTATAACCATTAAGATGGATGCACCAAGTGGGTCTGAGAAGAATCCAATGCACGCAGCCTTAGCACCGTGGAGAGGATGTCCACTGACTTTAACCCACAAGAATTACTAGGTTGCAATCGGCCAGTATTTGTCTACCAGCATCCAACAAACACAATTTAACAATAAAGGCGTCCCGTTACCAACCATTTTCCTAAGGAGTTTGTAAAACTGAAAGTAAGATTTCTGATATATATGGAAAGCAGAAGCTCTTAGCATGAAGAAAAAACGATCGTACGAAGAAGAAAAGCAGCATATAAGGAATGGCAAGAACACTGGTACGGAAATGAGGACACCAGAAATTAACATAGTTGCACAGTTGTCACCTCAGCAAGTCCAGGCAACCAAACCTAGGCAGGTGCCTTGTTTTGGACGTGCATCTAGGCCCTTCAATCCAAAGCCTCGGGTGACCTAGATCCCATGACAACTAGGAAACTTACAGTAGTCAGAACCAAGAGGCTGGTAAGGGATGCAACTTTAAGAAACTTGGTATCAGTTGCATCTGAAAGTTAAGACTTAAGACTCAGCATAAAGAAAACCTATAAGCAATAAAACATAACCTCGGAAAAAGGACCTGAGCTGTAAACCTCAAAAGCCCAAGTCAAGGTGGATGGTCAAAAGTAGTATATAGTTAAAGAATAGATAATCCTGTAAAATTATTGCTTTTCTCGCAGTCAACTGACATCAAAATTTCCTCTTAAGCATCAGAAGATGAAGTGCTTCTGTTAAGCAGAGCCCATTACTCCCTCACCAGCATTTCTGCAACAGAATAAATGTAATTAAGCCATTTGTTCTGAGGTGGAGGAATGAAAATCATAAGATGATATCACCAATCCTCATTAAAACTCCAACTATCAACTACCCCAATCTTGCAAAGGCAAGCTTCTCAAAGGATCACAAAAAGTCTAGAGATAAGAAACATGCACAACCCATGACCTGAGTTTCTGAGCCTGGCCCACTTGCCAGAATGACCATTCGAAGACTTCCCTAGCGTATCTGCGAGTTTCAGAATCTAATATTCAATATTCAGAAATTCCAAGACTACCATAGAAAATGTAACTAGATGAAACTCGAGACCAGTGTTACCATAGAAAATGTATGAGTTCCATTAACTAGCAAGCTTGAAACCATGTAAAAAGATTCTAGACAATAGAACTGGAGAAACAACATTTTATTGAAAGCAATCAATTTTGACAAGTATATTTTCAGAATTAACCCATCTTATTGGACTACAAAAACAATCAACAGCAGAGACTCATTGATGAATTGGACACTGAACAATAACAAATTAACAATAACCTATTTAATTGTTTCCACCACAAAGGAGAAAGACAGCAGCGGACACGTGAAGGACATTTCATAAAGCAGATTATACAATACCAGCCCCCATTACCTGATATGTATAAGCATGCGCAAACATATGCAAATTTCATTCCAGGTAACACCCAAAAACGTAAACAATTGTAGTTGCTAGCACAACATTCAGCCCAAGATTCTACCAGCTTAAAAGTTCTCATGAACTAGTATTTTAGACCAGCATTAACATGCTTGACCCAAAGGGATGTATCTAAACAAAAGAGAGCTTACAAAACCTCACCAAGTCCCAAAAATTAAATCCATTGAGTTGTCACGGACTCACGGGTACTAGCATTGCCCCGTCAGTCTCAACCACTGTAATCGAATTTAACATCCTTTCTTCTTCATGCTTAACCTAGTCCTTTTATACATCAATCAACCTGGATATAAACAATTGCTTAAGGAAATAAGAATGATTTATGACTCGGATGTTGACAAAGTTTACGTAAAAGAGAGACCCCCACTCCAAAACCCTCAATACTGATCTTGGCACATACATTTCACCCTAAACCATAAACAAGAAACCCGTATCAAAACCCAACCAATTTCATCCATCAAAATTAAATATCCCTACTTCACGTGACAAACATCTTAACCATCCTATCCGACAACCAATACTTAAGCCGTTCACCTTTAATGTTCAAAATCAAAACTCTTAACTTCTACTTGATCAAAAAACCTAAATTCCAAAATCGGTTTTGAAAAACCCTAATGAAATAATTCCCAACTCGAGTTGATTCTCTTAAGATCCTGGTAGTAGGCCCTTAGGAGTACAGCAAAATCAATAAGAAGGGATTGGGGGAAAGAAGACCACACAATCACTCTGCTCATCCAAACATTCATAGACACTTACATTTCATTCTTCAACCTGAACTATCATCCTAATATAAACTATCTTTAAAAAATAAAAATAAAAAAAAGGCAATTTTTGGCAAAAATATCTTGGTTCAAAATGATGTGACACCATTTTGTACATGGTTTAGTAATTTCACAGGTTTTGACTGGACCATCTATATAAATTCACCTAACTTCCAACAAAATTTAACAAAATCAGGGACTTCCAACCTGAACATGGTTGAACACCTTATTTATATCAAATATCCTCCAAGTAAATGCTTTTACATTCACCCAAGATATTAATATCATAAATAAGCAAAGAATCCCTCCCCCCTTTGAATCCGATAAAAATAGATATAAAATCAAATCCAAAATGACAAAAATACAACACGCCGGTTCAAGGACAAAAACTTCTCAGAGGTAGGTGAAATTTAGAATTTTAAATGCAAAGGACTAAGAACCTTGAACCCAACAGTAAAGGAAACCTATTAAACTGGATAGTAAAGCAACTGGGTAACCAAGCATCCTACAAAATTAAAATATTGCATATATCCAGATTCTAATGCTAAAGAAAATAGATATATGAACCACAGACAAAATGAGTTCAGATCGACGCAAAGGTAGTGAAACTGTTTCCACAAGAAACTACAAGATCATCAAGTTTCACATAACCTCAACTGTGCCTTGAAATCACTCTGATGATGCCTACACAACTACAGAAGGAATTCAGCTCAATAAAGTAATAATTCAAAAATATTGCATTACCAGCTCTCTCCAACTTACATTGTTACAAATGCTTTGCAAAAAGAAATTTCTTGAATCAACATTCCAACCCCCCCCCCCCCCCCCTCACAAAAACAAAAAAAAAAAAGGTGACTTCCTTTGAACAAAATATATACCCACCTAGACAAACTAACTACTCTCACTAAAAGCCCCAACACTGAAGACCACATTCTAATTAAATACACGCTGAAATAAGTTTAATAAGCCAGTGGTCTGAACTAAACATTTGGAAGCTTGAGGCACTACTGCATCACGCAATCTTTATAGTAGAATAATGAATCATTAGTGGAATGACATATTTTGTGTAGCTTTTGCTACTGCAACATTCAAGCTATCAGATTGACCTGTTTCATTCAGTAGCCTCTTCAGAAAGATAAGCTCATCAAATTGCATTTTTTCCCATGAGGATATGACTGTTCCAACTAGTAATAAGAAACCATGGAAAAGCCAAGTACACCTTATGAGTGCTACTATTATGGGAAAGGGAACTGATGGCTTTCGTAATCACCACCCAAGTTAAGAAAAGAAATAATGACTAAATAGAAGGTGAAACCAGAATGTATTAAAAGTGGTGTTAATGGTAATACAAACTAGGACCAAGTTGACCAACAGAGTTGGAACTCACTTTCAATGAGATACAACAATTACCAACTGAAACAACACCAAGAAAATCAATCCCAGACAAAGAGAAATTATTGCCTGCAGTACTTATGAAACCTTTGGAATCCTCTCAGACATTATTCCAGGCAATACTTCTTAATTAAGAGAAATGTCTTGGGGTGTCAACTCCACCTGAAGCAAGAAGAATCACTATGAAGTCACATCCCTAAATAATACTATAGGCTCAAAACTCCAGACCACCAGCAGAATTTAAGTTTTTCAGAATATGTGAACTGCGAACACATGAAGTTCGACAACAGCAGCCATTACAGAGAGACATGAACGCATTTGTTGATTGTAGAATTAATGTGACATGAACCAGGAGAGACCTAGGATTTGATTGATCAATGCAAGAAGTAAGTCTAGGTCCACCCTCAGGATCCTCTTCAAGTGAATCAGCAGTCTTCTACGGTATGGAATACCCTACGGTTGAGGGAGAAGGACTGCTTTGGATGTTTTAGGGTTGGTAATGGGGTAGGGTTAGGTTCAGCTAGGGTCTAGAAGTCAGGGTTTTGAATTCCATGGTCAATCCTTCGCTGCAATTTTATTTCAGAACTGAATTCTAACTCTAGGGTTTCAAGAATTAGGATTCTAGGGTTTCTAGGGTTGAACTTGGGTTAGGGTCGGGTGCTCAAGGAGTGATGGGGATGCTAATCCTAAAAGGATTGAACAATTGGTTGAATTGTTTAAAGAGTTTTACGCTTTTGAAGTTTGGGTTCAGAGTTTCCTAAGTTGCAGAAAATTCTAGGGGTTTAGATTTAGAAGGGAAGGAAGGGGCTAAGACAATGGTCAGAGGGATGGGGAGGGGTGTCTAAGTCTAATAGAGGGTGGGTCTAGGTGATGTAACCCCAGACTTTAGGGTTAACTTCCCGGATCTTCTAATAAGGATTCAGCAGCTGTTTATGGCCTCTAGGGGTTTCAGCTAGGGTTTGGGGAGCAATAAAGCTGCTGGATAATTGAAACAGATCCGAAAAATTATGAATTTCAAATTTCAAAATTTAAATTTGAATTCTAAGGAAAACTAGGGTTCAGTTGGGTTAAGGAATGGACTAGGGTTACTGATCTTATAATTCAGAATTGCTTCCTATTGATGCTTCAACAACCAGAACTAGTTTAGATGGTCAAGATCTAAGAAAACTCAGATTCTGCAACTTCTCAAGGTTGAAGATGAAGTGCAGATTTTTAAAGTCAGCGAAAGAAAGCAGGTTTGTAGAAAATATGATTAGGACTTGACTCTAGAGCCTCTTGCGATTCTTAAGGGAAGGAAAAGGGGTGTCAAAAGGAATGGGAATCTAGGTTTCCTAGACAGAGTAGGATGAGATAGGACAAGAAAGAAGGGGGGTGGGAAGGCCTACGATAGTTAGGGTTTAAGGTGGGGGAATGGCTGGAGAGGTAGGGGAAGGGTTGGGTAGCTTCTAAATCACCTGTGGATGAAGGGTTTGCAGTGAACAGAAGTTGAAAGCTTGTAGTAGTTGCTAGCAGCCTTGAAGTTGAATAAGAAACTCACAAACCCCAGCCGAAGGGTGTCCCAGAAAGATCCCACGACTTGCACCAAGTCAATTCTCAATAACTCAATCATTCAAAATTCAAAGCGGAAAAACTACAATAAAGACTACACTATTTATAGCCGCTTAACCCAAAGTAGACTCAAAAATGGAACTTTGTTCCTAAGTAACCAAAACTTAACAAACTAGGACTTAACTAAAATAGAACTACCCTTAAAATAAGGTTTCTAATTTAGTAACCCCTATCTTAAAAAACCACACTAACAACCAAATACCAACTTTAACCCAACAACTAGGACTCTAAAACATAAAATAAAACAGATATAGATTTTAGAAAATCCAATTAGACTCAATCATACTGATGCTGAGTCGAACTAAGGGTCGAAAAATGACAATTTTGCCCTTAGTCAAATTAGGCCCCACCTGGTTTGGGCCTTCTTCCGAATGGGCCTAGGCCCTCTTCTTGGCTCTTTTGGGGCTTGCTGGGGGCTGGTTACATCACTAGATCAAGGGATTAGGGCAATTCTTAGGTCTAGAATGCTGCTACAACTTTGGTTCTGAATTTCTGGAAATCCCTGAAGTTGCTGCAAGCTCTAGAAGGAGAAAAAGAAGAAGGAAAGAGAGGGAGAGGGAGAAGGGCTGGGGATGCTATCCTAGGGCAGGGGACCGGCAAGGTTAGAGAATTAAGTGTGGGGTGGGGTTAAAGGGCTACCTACAGGTTTCGGAAGGGAAAGGGCTGGTCTGAGATGAGGAAAGGGGCTGTACTGGTAAAATTAGGGTCAGGAGGATGGGGAAGGTCCTGCGAAGGAGAGAAGAAGAGGGGAAAGGGTAGGCTAGGGCTGTCTTGTACTTACTTGTAGATGGCAGAAGGAAGCTGGAATTTTCAAAATTTTACAAATTCTTCATTCAATGGCTGCCACAAGTCCCCTCCATAGGAGCCCATGACCTCTAATCCTTGTTCCTTCAAACTCAGCTTTATTTCATTAATCATATCATAAACTCTAAAAATTACATTATAGTGATGCTTATTTATAGCCTTTAAAAGGAACTCACACTAGGAATCTAACTTATAAATCAAATCAAACTAAAACTCCTATTTGACTAAGGACCCTTACACAAGCATTCTTTCATATCTCACTCTAGAAGAGTCCAAATTGAAATGTAAGAGGTATGTAATCCTTGTAAGAAGTAGAACAAAACTAAATGACTCCTTTACAACTTAAGAATCCTGAACTAACAATGGATCTTCAATACTTAACAAATAATTGCTCAAGTAGACCTAAGATCCCACAAACATACTAAATCCAACTAAAGCTTAAGTGGACTCAACTGAAATAGTGAATCCAACGCAAACAAAAGCAGAATGAAATGAACTCGTTGGGCTTGCCTAAAAGCAAAATCTTATGCGTTCATCAGCTAAAATCGAAATGCGTGAGATATTACAAAAGTGAAAGAATGGTTCAGTAAACATATCAAGTGCATGTGGATTAAAAACTGCAATTAAGTAAAGACTTTTGTAATAATGCAACATGCACAAAACTTGCGTTTGAACAAAGTATCAGTCTCTAAAGAGAAGAATTCAGATACATACAGGGGGAGGAAAGTACCTGACATCTCGATCCCTATCACGTAACTCCCTCTCCCTTTCTTTTTCCTTGGATTCTCGTTCCCTCTCACGTTCAGCATCCCTATCACGTTCACTGCGTTGCTTCTCAGAGCGGCTCCTGCTACGGCGTGAACGCTCCCGTTCTCCCTCCCTCTCTCTTTCGCTCTCTCGTTCAGGCTCTCTTGTCCTTTCACGGTCTCGCTCCCGCTCTCTATCTTTGTCACGGATTCTGTCCTTCCCGTTTCTTTCATCCCTCTCCCTCCCTCTGTCCTTCTCCCTATCCCTATCTCTGTGTTCCTTCCGGTGCCGGTCCCTCTCGCTCCTCTCAGGAGACGAGCGGAGACGCGACGAACTCCTCTCTCTGCTTCGACCATGATCACGAGAGTCATCTCCAGATCTTGCTCTCTTGGAACGGGTTTCCACATCATCCTCGTTCTCACTTGCCCTACGCTTAGAGCTCTTGCTACTCTCCTTCTCAAAGGATTTAACATTCTCCTCGTTACCATTAGCAATCTTCTTTCTCGGTGTTTCTGGATTTTCAACTGTTTTCTCTAAATAATCATATTCGTCAAAATCCATCGAATAATCTTCCAACAATTAAGATCCTAAACCTCAATCACTGCAAAAATTCTGCAACCAATAAAATAATCAACAAAAACAAACAAGTTAAAATCAACAAATCAGAGAACTAATAAACATGAAATTCGTAATTCGGCTTTGCCCTCTTTCTTAAGGTTTTATCCGCGACAGACCAAGAAACGTAATCAGGTTAAATTCCTAGACATGAAAAAAGTATAAATGTGAGATAGCAGTAAAACCCTAACCTACACGAAGAGGGAAGAATGAAGTTTCAGTAGATGCTAAGCTTACCTCTATATGAATGCAGCGAAGAGGGAAACTCAAAACTTCGATGGCTATGGCTAACAGGCCAAGTTTCACACTACCAGTCGTATATAAACCGCAGAAGAATGGGGAAGGCTTTATGACTCGTAGTTGTACTTCTCTTCTGTGCTTTAAATAGTCGGGAGTCGTGGGAAGCAAAATGCAAGGTTATCGTATCGGTCCGGTTTAAAACGTATTCGTACCGTATCTGAGTATTGTATCTGATTAATGTATTTTAGTGTAATTCAATGTAGAGACGTATCAAATTGTATCATATTTGTTAGGTCAAATATGGATATGTATCTGCTAGTATTGTATGGTATCATGAGATACAATTAAACCTTGATCTAAAGCAAATCTAACGGCTGGTATACCGGCAGGAAACTTATCATGCCACACAACCGTCGATAGAGTCCAAGGATTCTGGTTCCATCCATCCCATAGGTTTGCAGTATAGTAGTAGAATCCTTCTGAAACACTAAGCTCAACCCTAGAGTGGCAAGTTAGTTGGTAAAATATCACCAACTAAGTAGGAGCTTAGAGTTTAAATCCAAAAAATGTCTACTTCAGTATAAATTTCGTTAATGTTATTATACCTAAAATGCCCATAACATGTACAGTACTTTAATTCTTTATTAAATATTTATATTTAAAAATATATATATATATATATAAAAAAATATTAACACAATATATTAAATAATATGAAAGGCACTATAGTCATTTCATATTTGAAATTTAAATACACTTAATGGCGGCTAACAGTGTTAGTTTGCTTGGAACTCACACGTAATATATTGCATCAAAGGAATCCAATATTAGTTTATGGTCTTCTCAAGAGACTCACACGTAAAAAAATTTAAAAATAAAAGGTTTTACTCCTTAAAGAATTAAATATAATGATTAGAAAAAATCATTTGAATTCTAAATTCTAAATTTACAAGTAAATTATTAAAAAAAAATTCAAATTGCTCCCAAATTCATTATCAAATTTGAAATTTGATAATGAATTATGTTATCTGTTATATTTTATTCTTGGGATAATTATTGTTGACCGTAGTATTTATATTTTAATTACTAATTAAACCTTGTTAATTATAAAATTGTTGTTGTTTATCCTAATTTCTAACGGTGTTAAGCGGCTGTTAAGATTGGATATGTAATTTTTATTTTTTGCATTTCATTAAGATCAAGGAATTAAAAGACAATACTACCCTCATTTATGAAAATTATAGTGAATGTCAATTTTACCCTTATATTCTTGTGATTTTAAATTTTAGACGGATTTGACCTCAAAACAAGGTCGTTACCAGTCCATTTTCTCTCTAAGGGCTTCTACCAAAAAAGATGCGGAAGGTGATGCAATTGATTCAAGTTAAAACTTGACAAGGTATGTGCAAGAAGAGAGCTCCAACCCAACAAAGCACCTAAGTCCACCAAGGGTTTATTTGGGTTTTATGATTTTCTTTTGTATTCTTCAATATTAGAAGACCAAATAATCATGAGTATGAAAAAAGGGGATGAAAATGTTGTAGATTCTCAGGGGAAATCAGATACAAGGAAGAGGACGTGGACAATCTTAACAATTCATGGAAAATATTAGTTCCTCACTTTAAGTTTATTTATTTTTATTTTTTTAATGGAAAAAACAAATTAGATACAATCTATTCATAGGAGAATTACTACTCAAAGACCCATCCATGAAGGGCTCTAGATTAGTCCTAACATGACTATCAGCTTTTTGGGCTTCCATATCTGCCACAATTACAAAATATTTTAACAAGTTGGAGATTAAAATGTAGAACAATTAACTTTTTTCATTTCTGAGACTATTTCTAGCAAGATTGTTGTAAAAGATAAGTCTCTGAATTCAAATCCAACATAACTAGCTCTATCCTCGATTGATCTTATCTCCAATTGATCAAGAAAAGTTTGAATTATAGTTAAAGTATCAACAAATGGTAGAGTTTGATTATAAACAAGTTGTAGTTCAAATTCAAATATTGGAATTGTAATTCATATAATATTAATATACAACTCCCACTCACTAATTTAATGTGGAAGAATTCTCTCTCAAACGAAATTCTAACTATTGTCAAATGTTGAAGAGGTCATGGTGTCTTCGATGGTTTTAGTATGAGAGCCATAATTCGTTCATCAATGCACCAAATTTGAGATAGAGAAAGGCGTTCCTCTTGTGCTAGGTCAAGTCCGGTGTTGATTACGACTAGAAGAACACCAATCAGATCTGTATCATCCACGCTTCCTGTTGCCATTTTTACTTATCCCCACGCTCCATCCAACTTTCTTTAGGGAGTCATTAGATACCCCTACACAAGATAAGATTGGTAAGTGAGGCATGGTTAAAATATAAGTTCCTCAATAGGATATCTGATACCCAAAAGCAAATTTTATTTAGGACACTAATTAGGTTGGGTTTTTGTTTATTAAACATGACATTGTTTCTTTCTAGCCATATGAAATAACAACTGATACTAAAACAAGAAGAAAACAAAAAAAAAAAAAACAAGTAGAGAGTTCTTTGTATAGCTATAAATCAGCTAGAAAAGAGGCGCAAAATTGTAGTAGAGAATCTATAGTTAAATGTTGTGTTTGGAATCCCAACGGTCATGCCGCCCAGATCCTCTTGATCCACTCGCAAGATAAGAAAGTATGCCATATAGTCTCTCCCTAATTTCAGCATAGTTCACACATAGTGTCCAAGTCCGACCATCGAGAAAGAATAGACTTAACTAGCAGTCCTGCATTCAATAGACGCCAAAAGAAATATATAAATTTTGGGTGGATGGGTAATTTCCAATGGAACTTCCACCAATGTTCGAAATTATCGCAATGATTGATTTTTTTGTCTCTACAATGCTCGTCCTGCCACCTTAGCAGAGAACTCGCCATTGGAAGAGACTTTAGATACCCACCTATCAACAAACGAAGTTAGTGAAATGCTAGAAAGAATGGAAAAATGAAGATTAAAAGTAAAAAGATACTCCTTGCTAAATTGGAGGTTTTTAACTATTTGAGACACTATGAGTTATGGTGCCCAACCTGGGACAACCTTGTATTTGTTCACAATGGATTTTCCTTCAGAGAGCCAAGTGTCAAACCATAACGAAGAGTTAGCCCCATTGTTGATGCTTTTGTGGACCATACCCTCCAACTGAGGGATGATACTAAAGAGGCTATACCAAGGCCAAGAACCTCTTCTTCTTTTTTTTCACTTTAAGGTGGTCTTAGGAAAATATCAGGCTTTAAGCATTAACGTCCACAAACTATGTGGATCATTGAGGAGTCACCACGCTTGTTTAAGGAGCAAGTTGAGTTTATATCCTCCAGTCTCTTAAACCCCAATCCTCCGGACTCTTTTGGAGGACAACATTTATCCTAGCTAATAATATTAAGATGCTTAGCTTTCAAAGGGTTGCCATGCCAAAAACATTGGCATAAAGAATCAATTTTCCTACAAAAAATCCAAGGAACCTTAGGCATTACATTTGACAAATCGGTAAGAATTGCAGCACCAATTTAATTAAAACTTCCCTCTTCCCTTCCAACTTAGGATAAGGCTAAAGCTTTCCATCCAACAAACTTTTTGCCAATTTTGCCTAATAACTGATTTAAGTTCTTACTCCAATTCATTAGTACCCAAGTACAAGGTTTCTTGTTTCATTTCCGAGATACCCAAGATCGATAAGATCCGATATTTTGTACAAGCCTCCACATTCCAGCTGAAATAGGCTCCACTTTTCTTAAAATAATTTTTTTGTCCTGTAACATCAGAGAATAGCTCCAATGCCGCCTTAATCGCAAGAATATCATCAACTTTCGCTCGACAGAAGAGGAATGTGTCATCCGCAAAGAAAAAGATGTGAGATCTTAGGAGCAAATGGTGCAATTTTAATTCCCTTAAACAAATTCAACTATCTATTTTCCTCTAACATTTTTGAAAGAATTTCCATAATAAGAAGGAAGAGTTAGGGGCTCAGGGTACAACCCTGACGCAGACCACAAGATCTCGAAAACCATTCAAAACGGGCATCCGTTTAATTTGACAGAAAAGGTAGCAAAGCTAATAATCTTGAATCATATTGCACCATTGTTGATTAAAACCTAGAAAAGAGAAAATGCCAGAGATTACCTTCCACTCAATTCTGTCGTAAGCCATAGACATATCCAACTTGAGAGTCACAAAGCCTTGTTTTCTTCATATAGAAGAAAATTTCATGTGCAAGGAAAACCTTATCAGTAATTTGTCTTTTCAAAACAAAGGCTCTTTGAAGGGGGAGATAAACTCCACCAAAAGAGGTTTGAGTCCAAGCGCAAGAATTTTTGTTAAAATCTTGTAAGAAACATTATAGAGGCTAATAGAACGAAAGTCAGCCACACTATTGGCATTGTTCTTTTTAGGATAAAACATAACAGGGCATGGTTAATCTTGGAGGGTAGGCAGATGACACTAAAAAAAGAAGTCACAAAAGTAGAAAGGTCAGCAGAAATCATCAGCCAATGTTTCTAGCAAAAGTCATCTGCCAATGTTTCTGGCAAAAGAAAGCATGGAACCCGTCACAGCTATGGCCTTATAAGGATCAAAGGAGAATAAAACCCTTTTAATTACTTCCAAGGAAGGCACATTAGAAATCCCCACTAGCAAAGAAACATTATCTAACAGTGAGAATAGGGATTTAATAAAAGAAGGGTCCAAAGGGTTGGAAGAAGTGAAGAGCTTTTGCATGTGGCAAGCAAAAGCCTGGCATCTTTGAATTCTATTAAATCACTTCTTTCCCTTATTGAGAATCTAGAGTCATCCACTTTTCTATTTTTTTTGCTTAATGGAAAGAAGAAAAAAATCAAACGCTAATTTTTTTTCATAGGTAAAGGATAATATTGTAACTTGACAAAAGGGTGAGTAAATCAAGAGAAAACTTTAAGGTCATTTCAGGATTTTTGAAAATAAAGAAATTGCCACATCATCATTTAACTAGTAAAGCTTGATGGCAGGGCGCCCTAGTAATTGTGGATAAAGTTAAAGGTTGGATTAATAATTTAAATAAATATAAAAAATAAAATAATAATTAAGAGTTAAGACATAATACAGGGACAACAATAATTATCCCTTTATCTTTCTTTTAGCAAATAAAAAAAAATTTAAACAAAGTTATAAAGTAAGTCTTTTTTTTTTTTTTTTGCCAACCCCAGTTTCCAAAGCCTTGCCCTGACTAATCCGGTGTGCTACCCGCCCGGGTCGCACACCTAGCTGGTGGGTGAGTCTCCCAACAGGAATTTTTTGCATCCACAAGATTTCGATACCAAAACTTTGCTTATGCGGACCAAATTGCTTACCACTTGGACCAACCCCCGTTGGTCATAAAATAAGTCTTTTACAAATATAATATAGTATTGCAATTGAAAATTTCTCAAACTACATGCAAAGGATTTAAGGAAATACAAGTCATTAAAAATAATTTAGAAATTATGAAATTATATAACAATGACTTAACCAAATTTGTACAATTCTACAAATTTAAGAGACATTTTAAGGCGTCTCTACCATTTTGATACATCTTGACATATCTAAGTCTTTCTCGCTATTTATTTTGAAGTGTGTCTGAAATTTTCCATTTTCGTTTTTACATGGCAACAAGGGAAGCCTATAATTACACCCCAACAAATAGAGGACGCCTTTAGGCCATTTATATATCTAATAATGTCTCTTTAACTACTTAATTCATTCAACTTTTCACACCCCTCACTCAAGTTACTAGGGACCATGACTCTCTGTAGTGGATTGCCTAGCTCGGTAGGCCTTGCTGATCTTTTTTTTGGCAAAAACAAAATAACAACGATTATATTAAACGAAAGATTTTAGGTCACAGGACCTATACAAACGAGAATCTACAAAAAACAAAGGTGATATACCCCACCAGAATCTATCTAGAGGTAACCTGCAAGTACCTTTAGCAAGGATATCAGGACAAAGGTGGCCTTGCTGATTGAGTATACAACAATATGGTCACCCTCCACTCCCTGGCTTAGTGATTGTATCCACTGCCCTGGCTTCTTCCTCTCAATAAATTTGTTTTGCACTAAAAAAAGAACTTCTCACAAGACGACAATAGTAAGAAAAAAATAGAATATAATAAACGTAATAATAATAATATTTGTTCTTTTATTTCTGGAACGTTTCCTTGCCCCAATCATGGTGGAGTCATCTGGAGATTTTGCATCCTCATGGGGGAAAATAACGGCAGCCGTGTATAAACACAACATAACAAAATGAAAATTTGCTGTAGAATCATCAGAAAACTTCTGCAGCTCTTGAAACCCTACCACACATTGGCATGCAGTGATAACTTTAGAAAGTATACTTATGACATTTTCTCAACTAAGGGACATGCACCGCGAACACTGATATACTACATAATAAATAGACCCAACTTACCAATTTTGCAATTGAGATCATCTTTCCGCTCTAATTTCAGTATCAGAAACCCTACTGTTGTTCACACTGGGTCCCTCCTTGCTGAATACTCCCCATCCCCCTGGTCTGGACGTACTGGCATCCGACCTTTGCCTGTTCTCAACATTTGATGTGGGTGGCTTAAGATCAGGAGGATTCTCACTTAAATGTTTACTCTTTCTGGGATCTACCTTGACATCCATTCCTGCATTCTCCTTCCGAGGTGTAGTAGGCTCTGAAGTACTAAAAATGCCATAACCTGGTGCTGGGGAAGTTGGTGAACAAGGTTGAGAAGAACCATGCTTTTGAGCCGCATCTGTGGATGGATGCTGCACATTTTTTGATGAGGCATTAATTCCAAATTGCTTCTGTTCTGATGGAGAATTATTCCAAATTGGTTGTTGCTGCCTGCCTTGATTTCCATGAATTGTAAATTGTGGCCCTACTCCCCCCGGCTCAGTATGTTTTTGAGTCTCATCTGTGGACGGATGCTGCACATTTTTTGATGAGGCATCAATTCCAAATTGCTTCTGTTCTGATGGAGAATTATTCAAAATTGGTTGTTGCTGCCTGCCTTGATTTCCTTGGCTTGTAAATTGTAGCCCAACTCTCCTCAGGTCAGTATGTTTTTGAGTCTCATCTGTGGAAGGAAATTTCTCTTTTCTGAATGAGCCATTAATTCCAAATTGTTTATGTTCTGCTGTCGGAGAAATATCTGAAACTGTCTGTCGCTGCCATCCATGATTTCCTTGATTTGGAACCTGTGACCCTACCCTCCCAATGTCCACTACACCTGAACCCCTGGTAACATTGCTATTTTGACCCAGAGAAGAAGTAAATGATCCAGAGAACAGGTGACTCTCAGGGGAGGAACTCTTTATTGAGTTTGGCTGGAGCCTGCTCACAGGATTGCTGCTTCTGCACCCACTCTCACCACCAAGCAAAGGCTCAGGAGATCTAATGGTTCCAGGTACAGGTTTGGGGTGCAAGGCTGCAGCATCAACATTTTCTTGTTGGGCGGTAGTTACAGCTGCACCATCCATTGTTCCATCAGCAGCACTTAAACCAACCCCATTCTGGTTATTGTCAAAATCAAACACTTTTTCAAACTCATCACCATCATCAAAAAGTGACCAAGCTGTGTTGTTTGCTTCATTATCTCGATCAGCTGTGTTAATTGGACTGTCTGCAGACGAGTCTGCTTCATCAATAAAGAATTTATCCTCAGTTTCTAGACCAGATTCAGAGGACTCATCCTCAATGAGCTCAGCACTTGGAATAGAACCAGCACTGTTGAGGGTTGCTGGCACTATAGTTGCCTCTGGAACCACATTGCCAGTTGTTCCCACAGTATTGGTAGCTTTTTTGCTGGAGCCTTTTTTTGAGGGGCCAAATTTGATATGCCTGACTATAACATATGCCTGCCTTCTTTCCACACGTGGTCCACTTTCCACAAAGGCAAACTCTTCTATCTGCAAAAATAATTTTTCAGTCAAGCTGAATCAGTTACTTGTAATTGGAAAAAAGGTTCATGGACCAAATGTTGCCATTCACATAACAGTTGCCTTTTACCAAACAGAAATTGGCATGCAGTCCATGTTATGGACGAACCACCTCTGTAGGTGTATACTGTAAGGTTCACAACTTCATGTCAACCCTATAATCCTCTTGTATTGTGTTTGGCCCCAAGGATGAAAGCCAAAAGGGTAACTTGACACAGTCAAGAGTAACAAGTATCTCACGCATAGCTAAATACCTCCCATGCTGTGTCAGATACTTGTTACTGTGCGTCTGTGACAGCGTGATGTCACAAATATGTGGAATTTCTTGGCCCACCACCTATTCTTCCATGCGTCAGACAATGGAGAGTCCCACAATCATCAAAATTTGTTATCTAGAAAACCAATCTTAGTGAATTGGGGGATCTGGAGACAAATGGATGATGAAGAGCAGCAGCTTTTGCTTGCAAGGTATACAACAAGAATATAAACATCATAAGGGAAGGAAGGTACCAAAGCTGATAGACGAGCTAATAGTCCCCCCAAATCTTGGTCTTCTGTGCCCATGGCCATACACTGTAGAAAAATCAACAAGCACCAGTTATGTCTGACATATTTAACATTTGACGGTGAACAAATATAGGCTGAGAACATTAATTTCTAAAAAGAAAAAAGTAAGATGTCATCTTAAAATATGATGCTAGACATACTACTCCCCTTTTTTACAAAAAGAGCTGTCAATACTATGTTAGGAATTAGAGGAGGGAAATGACTAGGGGTGCAAGTTTGGCCCTACTGGGCTTGACTCGCCTTGAGCCCCAATAGGGCCTAGGCTCAAGATTTTGGCTTTGAGGGCGGGTCAACACCAAAATATTCTGACCCTGAATTAGGGCCAAGGGCAAGTCTGGGATTAGTGTTTGTCCTGCCGGCCCAACCCGTCCCTAATTTTCACCCTAATCATGATCCTGATTTTTGTGGTCAAGGGAATAATATAGATTTAAGTTGTTTTTACAAAATGGAGTTTGAGTTGTTTTATATTTTTATGCATTTTATTATCAGTTTGTTTGAGATACTTTGATTTTTTATATCAGATTTAATAGCATTCTAAAAAATCTATTGCTTTTTATTTTTTTATATCAGATAATTCAAATTTAACAACAGATTAGATTATAAGAATTTATTTTTTTATTATTTATATAATTGAGATGTTATTGATATCAAATTTTATCAATGATATTGAAAAGCTTGGAAGTTATGTTTAATATTAATATTATATATGTATATTTATTTTTTTTAATATCAAACAGTTTAGATTGAACAAAAGGTTAGATTATGGAAGTTCTATTTTTCTATTGTACATCCAGTTAAGATATATTTGATTTAATAATAATAGCTTCTAATTTTTTTCTTTGATTTTTTATTTTAAAATTAATAAGAGTATGGATTTTGGAGGTGTCATTGTTCGATTTAGCATCTCATTTTCAACTTAGTTAACATAATGTTCATACTAGAGTTGCTAGGGCTAGGGTCAGGGCCAATCAAGGATAGGGACAGGGACAGGGACAGGGCCAACTCGTCCCAATTCCAACCCAATTAGGGCCAATCAAGGCGGGACAGGAAGGGTCAAGGACAGGGATTTTAGGCCTTGAATTAGAGTCAGGGGAGGAATGAACTTACCAATAAGGATTTAGGGCTGGGATTGGGTTTTAAAAAGCCCGGCCCAGCCTCTCCCTGTTGCAGTCCTTGGGCCCTCCATGCTATTATAACATAGACACATGGTAAAAGGAACCAGTAAATTTTAGTCCAGCAAGCCCCTTTACTAACAATCATTTTAATGACCTTTTCAACATTTGTGGATCCTCTGTTTTAGCTTACTTTCCTCAAACCAACAACTTGAATTATAGAAAACAACTTGACATAATTCTATAATTCTATAATTCTATAATTCTATTGATAATTCTACTAATTTGTTAGCTCTGGAACTTCGCTGGCCAACTTTGTTCATCCATTCCTCTAATAAAGCCTCACTGGTATGAAGAGGGGCAGGGCTGAGAAGTTCTACTCCAGCCTTGGAGAAATCAACCATCATCCATATATACAGTCAGAAACTTGAAATACTCTCATGGTTTAATTTGGGATGTAATATTTCCTTATATAGTTGTTTCACCCTATATGTGTAAAGGTTGGATAGCTTTGTTTGAATAGGACTTCTCTTAGTTTGGATAGAATTTTTAGTCACAAGGGACAACTAATTAGTTACGTAAATATTATAGTTTAGGTCACATAGGAAACCTATTCCTACTTTGGATAGAGTTTCCTATTTTCCTACTTGAGTATCTATATAAAGATCCTAAGGCTTCATAAGCCCCATACTTTTCAAAGTTCCATTATGCACCCATATGTTTTGTGAGATCCAAAATGGAATTGAGAAGCAATGCAACACAAGGTAAGAGTTGATGAGGTTTCAGTCGAGCTCTGGGTGAGATGCTTGGTTCATATCCATTAGTCTTTCTTCCATTCTTTTCTCAAACTATATATTATCAAGCAGGTGAGTACTTCAATGTTTGTTCAGTTTCTTTCACGGATTTTCCATTGTCTGTTGAGGACATCTAGTTTCTCAAATCTGATTTACCCCACAACAAGGTTTTGTTTTGACGATACTTACGATAACAACATCGAATACTTACAGCACATTTTTAAGTGTCCTTCTAACACACAGATTCTTACGTTCTTAAAGCCACAGATATTAGGTATTGGATTTTTGGTTACCGGTTTCCATCACTGTTTTGAAGTCTTCAACAAGAATATTATCGTGTGGTTAAATCACAGCTTTGTTACTGCTGTTCTTACAGCTATTTACTTCTGTACACTGCTCTCAGAAAAATCATACTTTGCCATTGATTTTTGGTTTTAGAACAGTCTTAGTCCAACTAGGATACTTTTTCATTCAAAAGAAAAAACTAGGATTCTTCTATAATTTTAAATTTGGCCATTGGATCAGTTCCAGAGAGAGAGTGATATTTTGTTTTCTTAGTAGAATTGAGTTTTCAATTAAATAATAAGTGAAATTCCAAAATTCTGTGTTGTGTAGCCTGACTCATGCAATCATAAATCCCTCCCCCAACTCCCCTCACCCTATCATTCAGGAGGTGGGGGTCTGGCATTTAACTCAAGGTCCAAAAGTTGGCTGGGCTGCTCCTCCTAACTTTTCTTCCCCAAAAACAAAATGAAAAATCTTAGGGATTGGTAAGGTTTGGATTTTCCTCGTCTCAAATTTCCGCAACAAATTGAATCATTTACCTCCCACATAATGATGAAGTACAAAACACAACCCCCCCCCCCCCCCCCAAAAAAAAAAAAAAAAAAAAACCCCAATGGAAGAACAAAACAGGCAATGCATGCCACTGAACCCCCACAGTGGTCCATGCACTTTTTTAGTAGTCCCAGGATTTCCAATGCTCTGTTTCAGCACTAGGCAAATTCTGTCAAGACTTTAAAACGTAAGCAGGGAACTTGGGTAGACCTGTCCAACAAATTTCAGTCCCCACATGCTACATGGAACAATAAGATGAGCTAACCAACCAAGCATTGCCACTCAAATTAATAAAGTAATTTATATTTTTAATGATTGCTATTTGACATGCCTAAACATCAACATATGATCAGACAAAATTTAGCGAATAGACAAGGAAAATGAAGTACCCTAACACGATATCCCTTTTCCATTAACCTTTTCACCATGTCTGCTTTCATCTGAAGGTCTTTTTGTTCCTGAAAGCAAAAGTGGTTAATTCCAATATCAGAAAAAACTGTAAATAGCATCATAGCTTGCAGTCAGCATCTACCATAATCAGAACTTGTCAAAAGTGTGGACAAGCCCCTCACAGCTTTGCATGATTCCTTCAGATAAAAAAAAATCATGAGGATGATCAGAAATATCCGAATTCTGAACAAGATGCTGGGGTTTCAGTTAGCCTCTCTTATTATCTAGTCAGATTCCTAAGCATATTAGAAACAGAAAGAGTAACTGCTCCCGTGAAAGTTTCAGAAAATGTTTGTGTCACTCTAACTAGGTTCTGGGTACAGATGAGAGGTCACATAGGAGATATGCATTATATTATATTCAAGTCTAGACACAAGTGTCCAATATAGTGAGCAAATTTTACATTTTAACCCACATCATTTGTAGACGAGGAGGGAGAGACACGTGGGATGCAGCTCTTCCCCTCAGCTTGCTGCTTTATTGAACGCTGGAGAAAATCCGGATCTGGGAATATCCTAGATCTGATTATATTTCAGTCTTTCAAATACAGAAACTCAGAAAGAATTCCATAACAAAAATAGAATCTATTCTACCTGAATATTACAAGAAAAAGGAAACAAATAAAATAGAAACAATAGAAAACACATGTGAAAGAGAAAATGCCAGTTCCCATTGAGCCGAAGAAAATGCTGGTCAACCCCCACCCCAGGTGCCTTTTAATGGGCCCAGCTAATTGATCTGGAAAACAAATTGGGCAATTTCATATTAGATTTGCGGCAACAAAATCATATGCGAGACTGCCCGGGGCCAACCAATTATAACATACAGTTGAAGAGCACAAACTGGTCAAAAATTGTGGGTCATAACCCATACACACCTACAGCTATGACCTGAACTTGTTTAAAACTCCCCCTAAAGCTGAAGCATATAATTTTCCCATGTTCAGCTTGCAACAGCCACTTTTGTAGGCAGGACCAAACGAAGGCTGGGTAAGATCACCAAGCTGCTCTCCAAAAGCCAAACTCTATCTTACAAAAAGTTATTTAGGTCATATGAACAATGCAATGAATGCATGCCCACATGACATTTTGCACATTATTGGAAGAAAAAAAAATTCCGGTCAGCACATTTTTTTACTGGAATTAACCATCGCAGAATGACAAATAACAGAGTGCATCAGAAAGAACTTACAGTTTTTCCTGAAAAGCGTACTTCTTTACAATCTCCTTTGCGCAGAGTCACCTCGGACTGCATAAGAAAATAATTTAAAATTTGACAAGCCTTCCAGAATGGAATTTCAATAATTACATGTAATATCAAAGTCGGCATGAAACAATGTGCATATTACAGATAAATTTCTTATTGTGGAAAACACAAAGTTAGAGACATCTAGAACTGAAACTTTAGTCCTCACCATGGTAAATTAATTCAGATGTCCAACTCTGGTGCAAGTTGACAAGGACGTGTGTCTTCAACCATGGACATTAGGTTAAAGGACTACAGTGAATTAGTTCCAACAAACAAAGGGATGCGGGCTTGTCCTATACACAAATAAAGAGTCTTTACAAACCCCAAGAAGCAAACAAGCTAAATGTCAACTAAGTTACAATGTCTCCTTGATATCATAGTCACCACCCACACATTATTCTCCCACTTCTTATCCCCATGAATCTTTTTCCATTGTTCTTTAATCTTTAGGCTCAAAAGTTCCAGTCCTCAAAATTATAATTATTATTTCTAATTGTATTTTTACTTATATTTATAATTTATTTGGGGGCACCCTTTTTTTTTGTTTGGGGGGGGGGGGGGGGGGGAGTACATCTGTATGTGTTCCATTTGGCTATAGCTATTTTTCTAACATTTCTATTTTTTGAAATAGTCCTTGCATTCTCATCTAGTTTGTTTTTACATGGTAGAATAAATTAAATCTAGACAAGGACTCCATGTTGAAGGGTCTTTATAAGATGGGAGGTAAAGGATTAAACTCCATGAAATAACTAAATTAAATTCCAAAGGAAGTCAACCCTGAGCTCAAAAAAACAAAAATTGGATTTTAAATGTTAGGTGAAATTTCCAACTTTCTAAAGGTCTTCTGAAAAAAAAAATTCAATCTTGATATGGTAAAAATCTCTTAATAACAAAAGTACGGTAAAATATGCATTTGTTTTGGTATCTAAAAAATATTTTCACTCAAAAGTAATATTGACAGCATTTGTGTACACCAAATAAGGTTTGACCAAAATGTAACTCCTTCAATAAATAAGATTCAAACAATCCTGAATTTCTTGTAATGTTGGCTTAGAAAAGTCTAATGGAAAAATATAATTATTTGAACGGTCAAATTTCTTAGAGATGAATATATTAATATGCTATTTTAATGTGATATAATAAACATAATTTGTGCATTTGGTTATTTTATGAATACCTCTAAAATTTATTCAGCATATATGCAGAATTAAATAATTTTTAGTATGCAATTTGTGCAGAATAAAGTGGTTATATTAAAAACAACGAACACCGAAACACTTTATTTGCCCTGGCAGGCAAGGCCTTATGGCCACTCTATTGCCAAGGTGTTCAAGAAGACCCTTAAACATCATCCTTGCTGTGACGCCCTGGTAACTATGGATTCAACTACTATGAAACTAAGCCTTGTCTGACGATGTGGCGGTTGTAGTTGGTCTGATGGAGCATCAGTATAGAACTCATGGGCTAGCTTTCTTTTTCATGCAGGAGAAAACTAATGCAGAAAAATCACCAAGGAGCTTATTTAATTGAGAATAATCATAGGGCTGGGTTATGTATGCATTGGGATTTTTAGCCATTGATTTACTTCCATTATTTTTGGCCAACTAACAAGCTAAAATATGGGTAAAGAATAGGACAAAGGATTTTGATGCCAATCCAGCTCCTATTTAGAACCCTCAGACTTGCTGCCTACCCCTTAGAAGCTCAGTGAAGCTCCAAGGCTTGATTCTCAGCAGCTCTTCAAGTCATTATTGTTTTTGCATACTTGCACAATACTGCAGAGGAAATCAAGTGAAGTTCACCAGATACAAAGTAAGGCAAGGTGTCTATAACCTCCCACCAGGACCTACTCCCCACCCTAGAGTAGTTAGATAGGGAAGCAAAATTAATCCTTGTTCATACACGGGCTTCTCTGGTATGAAATGAGCCACTTCAAATAAGTTCATTGCCCTGGCCCAGAATACGATTAATTTGCCATGAGTTACATGAGCCCGAGTAATTTACCGTTGGCAATTTAGGAATTCTACACATCGTTACATCAGGGGCAGAAGGTTATTTTAGGATTTTGTCTCTTATTTGAAGTCCACTTTATGTTTCAGCTTTCATCCTTCAAGGCAGCCTATAATTTGGCTAAGCCCAGCAGTGTAGGATCCCAGAACATTCCTGTTCTAGTCTAAGTCTATTTTCAAGTTTTAATATCAATAGCGCTTCATTTGTTTTATTATAATTAGGAACCCAAATCAGCTCCCCTCCCCACAACCAACTCCCCCCCCCCCCAAACCCACCCAAAAAAAAAACCCCAAAAGATAAGAAGCTAGAGGAGGCTAAAGCTGATTAATCGGTTATTTCCTTCAAGCTTTTGCTTACTTGAGTAAGTTTACTACCACAATGCTGGTTTATGTGAATAAAGGAAAATATCTCCTAGGGTTCATGGTAAGATCGAAGCACCTCCTCCACAGCAACTACAGGGCTCCATCATCCGAGGAATCTTGAAGCCTACACCTCCATCCTGTATAATATCGCCTTATTTTTTTCCCCAGCTCCTTGAATTCTCAAACTCAACAAAACCCCCAAAGTTCAGGATCTGATCTACACCAAAATTTCGGGCACATAATCTCTTCAAACCTGGTGATTTTCCATCCACGTAAAAGACACTCCATGGAAATAATTAATAAGTCTTATGGGCGTCTTGTCCATGGTAATATACACTCAAAGGAGATTTGAAGGTCTGAAGTTAAAAGATCAACTTTGGTTCCACCATTGAAAATACAATGACAAAAGCCTTAGAACTATGGACCATGAAATGAAGATAGAACTTGACACCTGAAATATGGTGATCCAAGAAGAACGCTTTCCATGCAACAATTACTTTGACAAGATGAATTATGCATGTAGCCCAATGAAAGACACAAAAAGAAGCTTATCTCGAAGGAACTTCAAGTGGCAATTTCCCCCAAAATCTATGAAATTCTTGTCTGCAGAACAAACAGACTTTGGGCATTGTAAGAAGGTTTATGAACCAAAAGTAGCATGTTGAAATAGTTAGGCTTTATATTAGGGGATGGGGACTATTACATGTACCACAGGGAGCATCAAACCAGTGACCTCTTCACTAAGAGGTGCCATTCACTACCGATTCAGCAACCCTTCAAAGCCAACGAAGGCTCCAATATTAAATAGACATAGAACTAAAACTTTAGTATGTTACAAATCTTAAAAAGTTTAATAGGAAAGCAATATGTTTGATAGCTTAGGAATATTCAACTTGTCTACATTCTAAGTTGAGAATGAAAATCACCAGAGAAAAAGGGGGGGGACGCTACATGAATAAGTAGTTCACACCACAGGGTTCAAAGTGTTTAACATAATGGCATCAAACACAAAAACTACATTACCTTGGCTTTTGAACGTTCTTTTTCTTTTACTTGTTTTTTGTACTTCTCTCTGTGGTAGTCAATAATTTTACAGACAGGTGGATTTGCATCCCTTTGAACCTGCAAAATAAAACATCAGATATCATTGGACCCCATGGAAGGATTCAAACAAAAAGCTATTAAAACAGCATATAGTGGTCAGAACTGAAACTAAAGACATTAAACCTAAAATTTTCAAGCTTTTCAGTACACAAGCAAAGAAAACTGAATAATTTAAAATGCTATAATATTACCCAATGGACTGTGAAAATTAAGTCCTCATATGAGGGTAATTAGGGTAAAAAATCAACTAGGTTATACATGAAGGAACGCACACTATTCTTCAACATTAGAAAACAAATACTTCTAATCAACTGCAAGATTGCAGGCTTGGGTGCAGTGTGCTTGTGAATTGTCAGCTTATGGGTGCCCAAGATTATCCCTACTGTGATGGCTGATGGATGGACTGGTCCTACCAGACAGTCCATCATTAATTTCATGCTGAGCTGCAATGGAAAGACATACTTCCTTAAGTCAGTGGATGCCTCAGATAAAATCAAAGATGTTGACTACCTTTACAAGCTTCTAAGGCAGGTGGTACTCAAAGTAGGGCCAAGCAATGTTGTTCAAATTATCATAGATAATGGTGCTAACTTCAAAAAAGCTGGTGAAATGTTGATGAAGAAGAAGAGCAGCAGGATCCACCTCTTTTGAACACCATGTGCAGCACACTCGATTGATCTTATGCTGTGAAGGGCTTGGGGAAGAGAAAGCCAATCAATGTTGTGTTGACAAGGCTAGAAGGTCAGTAATTTTGCCAACGCAGAGCTGTTCTAGTGGTGAAACCAACACCTCTTAGTGAAGAGGTCGTGGGTTCAACTCGGCTTAATAAAGCCCCTTTGTACCAAAAACAAAAAAAGAAGGTGAATAATTTTATTTACAACCATGGTTATGTGCTGAAGATGATGAGGAACTACTGTAAGGTTGATCTAGTCAGACCTAGATTGACTAGATTCGCCACCAACTATGTAGCTCTGAAAAGCTTCCAGAAGAAAGTGGTGGGTCTACAACACATGTTTGCAAGTAAGGAGCAGTTTAATTGGCGTGGATCTAACCATTCTGATGCAGTAGTAGTCCAACAAACCATTGTTGATATTCTCTTTGGAGGCAGCTGAACAGGATAGTGGGCATTTTAGAGCCTATTGTGTTTGTTTTAAGGATGGTGGATTCAATGCACCACATACATGCTGCCCTCTAGCAAATGAAAGAGTTGGTTAGAGCTGCTACCCCTGGCTCCTTTAAACCCTATGAGAGGATCATCAATAATAGATGGGAGATGCACTTGATGCATCCTTTGCACTCGGCAGGTGAGTCACGTTTAAGTCTTTAAGTTTTTGTTGTATACTTTAATTTACATTATGATGCAGAATTAAAGACGTATTTAAGGAAGAAAAACCCATTGGGTTAGGCCCATCAAAGGCCTAAAGCTATCACCTGATCAGCCCATGGCTTTCATGTGCTAGGATTGTTTTAGTGAGTTAAAGTTAGCCCACATATGTTGAACTTCATAGTCTAGACCTAAGCCCAAGTCTAATTTTTGGAAAGTCAATAAAAGGGGCCGTGGTTTGAAAATAAAAGAACTCATTGTCAAAGGAGTTTTTCTTTGTCAAGAGTTAGGTAGTAGTTGAGTTATTAATAGGTAGATGGTGTTAGTTAGTGGTTGGATGTTACCAGTAATGTTTATGTCTCTTTAGAATGTTATATAAAGAGACTTATGTAAGAGCTGAAGACACAACTCATCAATTGAATTCAAATTGTTTTGTTAGTATTCCTTCCCTATGGAAAGTCTTCGTGTTTGATCAAGGTAGGTTGGTGTTCGATCCAATCGATCCACCTTGCGATGTGAAGCCGGGTGTTACATTGTTATTTTCAATTCTCTCATATTGTCCTTTCAATTTCTTCATCATAGTACTACCCCTATTTTGAAGATCTATTCAGCCCGTATTGTTATGCTATTATCCTTATAATACCACTCTAGTTTCAATCCTCTTTCACATCTAAATTGTGTTTCATCTGAAGTCCATCAAATCTGAAATTGATTCCCTATAAAAGATTTAATTTGGCTACTGTTTTGATCAATCAAATATAGTACTACATTACATTGTTAATTTGTTATAAGTTATAACTTATAATTTATAAACAAGTAAACAACCAAATCACTAACCAAATTTTTTATTTCCACAAACAAGTTTACTACCTCAACCCAAAGTACCATTACAAGAATGATATGGGGCTTAATGTAAGGTTGATGAATGCGGTGCAAGACGTGGTGGACAAGCTAGTGCCAAATCCCATCATGAAGGGGACAATTAATGGAGCGAAAACTTCTTCGATTGTTTCTTCAACTTGCATTAATGCAATGTGTATATACAGTAGTAAAAGTACAATAATTGAACAATTGGTGTACAAATCAGGGAGTTCAGGGATGCCTCTAGGAGTTTTGGAAAGCCTTCTACAGTTGCAACTAAGCAAAAAAATGATCTTGGTAAAATAGTCCCATACTATAACTCTATAAGTGATAACTGATATGTTATATAAGTATTAAGATTTACTTGCCTAACGCATTTTTATATTTGGTTTCGCAGCTAATTGGTGGGTGCTATATGGAACTAGTTCGCCAAATCTCAGGGACATAGCAATAAAAGTAGTCTCACATACTTGCTCATCCTCTAGTTGCGAGAGGAATTGGAGCACCTTCTCGCTCATCCATAGTAAGGTACAGAACAAATTGGGGAGTAAGAGGCTCGAGGACTTCATGTATGCGCATTACAACATGAGATTGAGAGTAGGGCACATACAAGATGCTATAGATGACGAAAATCGGGAACTAATTGAGTTGACTGATAAAGGATGAGGAAGATGATGTCATACATCAGTGGGTTAGGGATTGAGGTGGCCTAGTGTTGGATGGGCCATGAAGGCAACCGGATCCTACCATTGCTACTGCAATAGGCCCAGATGTTGTGGCTGACCACATGGCTTCTGATGAGGGTCAGGCTATTGTAGCAGCATCAAAAGGACCAAGTGTAACATTTGTGGAGCCACCTGGTCGACTTGAAACAATTGCGGTAATGTCTAGTAGTGGGAGTTCAGATGATGCCGATGATACCGGAGGGCCAAGTGGCAATCAGGGTCAACAAACGGAGTCACCTCCACTAGGTCTGAGTCATCCGACAGATGCAAGCCACAGTTCCCCTATCTCTCGGATTTATACTAGTAGGAAGAGCAAATTAAACCAGGGGCAAATGAATGATGATGCAAGCATGCAGGATCTTGAATTGAACATGGGAAGCATGAGCCTTGATAATGGTCACAGTGGTTCATAACAACAAAGTTTGGCCAGTTGGCAATCATCAGGGTACCTATACGGAGATCACAACACCGGGTCAGATTACACTGGGTATTCTTCTTATGGAGATCATGCTATTCCTCAAGACCATGCACCTGGAGAGTACACATGGGAATGAAGGTGGGTTGTTGACTGACTAGTTTAGAAACCCCTACCCATATATTCAATAACACGAACAACAAGAGCAGTAATGGCTCTTTCACCCACCCACGATTGACGGTTACCCCAGAGTGCTATTCCTCCTTGGTATTCTGACATGGAGACATATCGGTTCCATATTAAACCGACATGTGACATACTACAGTGATGACTTGACCTGGGAATCATATGTAGCCACCGTTCATAATCAGTTGATACAGAATGCTGAGTGATACTCTTGCTGTCATGTAGTCTTGTAATCTTGTTACTCTTGTACTATTGTGATTGTGAACTTGTGAATTATGATTTATGTCTTACTAAAAGTCTAAAGCTTCTTATGGTTGTAAAATTTTGAAGACATTTAAGTTCTTTGATAGTTTGATGTGTAATGTATTTGATACTTGATAGTTGATAATTTGAATTACTTGATATCTCTACATGTTATCTAACCTTGCATTTCACAGCATTTCGATCTTACACATAGGATCGACTTAGAAGACTTAGGGTTATTTTCTCACAAATCTAAGGCCACCAGTGTGTACAAAAGGCCTTAAATAGGGTAAATACCAAGTTTCAGCCCAACCAGGGCCCTGATACCCACCGAAATGGGCCACCAAGTTTACGACTTTACGTCATAAATTTTGTATATTTTGACCGAGATGGTGAGATCTCAATTTTTTAGTGGCAAGATCTCGCATAGAGCGAGATCTCCCACCATAGAGGCAGCAAGGCACTCCCATACAAGAAAAGGAAGAAAAGCAGGGGCAATGAAGAAAAAGTCAAACAAAAGAGAACGACAGTATGGAGTCTTCATACCAAACGAGAGAGAAGGGGAAGAAGAGTACTTACCATGAGATAGAAGAAGAGAATAATCCCGCCGGGTGAGAGAGGGAGGATGTTTTGCACAAGAGAAGGGCTCAATTTTCATTAATTCAATGTGAGTGTGCCTACAATGCTTTATTAAGAAAAGATCAAACTCAAAACCCTAAAGCAATATCCCAAACCTAGATGACTGATGACTCACTATTAATGGTCTAACACTTAGGGTCAAAAACTGGAAACCCCGGAGTACACTTAAAGTGAAAATAACCCATGCACTAATTACAACCCATAGATCGACCTAAAAACCAATAATAACAATCTAGTCCATGGATTCTTAATATCAGCAATCCAGTCAATATATTCTTGATTTTTACAAGTCTGAAATGCCCAAATAAAGTTAAAATGAACCAAACTAGACATAGATTAAACCAATAAAACTGCCAATGGGTGGTGCTCTTCCTCTAACCAATGGACTCCAAATATCATGAAGCCTTTACACTTGTCCTCGCCCAGACCCACATAGGTGCTACCATTGGCAGATATATACACCAGCATTGCAAATAGACCTGAAACTATTGCCTAGGAATGATGTCTTTGTCAAATAGTTTTGGGACTATAAAGTCCAAATTGTTGGCTGAAGTTTTGTGCAATGTAAATCAAATTTTAGGCAAGAGGTTTTCAGACAATGATTGATATAAATTAGTTACAGATACACAGGTCAGCCAGAAATACATTCAACAGCTTCACTATATTCTCCTCTTGGTCAGTCAAGTAAAAAAATGTGTAACAGAGATGAGGATGTTAAGGTGGATGAGTGGCAGAACTAGGGAAGAAAAAGTAAGGAATGCATGGGCTAGAGATTATCTGGGAGTTCCACAAATCAATCACAAGTCCTAGGAATCTAGGTGGTGTGGCCATGTCTAGATAGTATGTGTTAGGGTTATCCTAATATAATATGTCAGTTTGGATTAATTACTAGAGTTAATAATTGATGGGGGTCTCAACACATTTGACCGATGCACTATCATTAGGTTTAAGATGGGCCAAACCGGTCCAATTGGACTAGGGTTTGGTATTGCTATTATAATTAGTTATGTTGGGGTCCCTCCAATTACTTAAGTCTTTTTGTTCTCTTCTCTCTCCACAAGAAAGAGGTACGGTAAGAAAGACAAGGAGATTGGAGAAGGCTTCGTCACTCTATAGGTTTTGGCATTCAAGATTTGGATTAATCTTCTTCAACATACGTTTGGTGTAAGGTATGTCCAATGCTCTCTAAATATCATATCGTATTAGAAAGGTTCCAATTTTGTTTAAAAAGAGGAAATTTTCCTTCTCTTAAAATGTCATTAACTTTTTCTTCAAACATGGCTTTAATGTAATGATTATTACATTGGCTTAAAAAAATATATTTAAGAAGCTAGGTAGAACATGGAACAAGAAAGTAAAGAAAGAAGGGGGGGATTCGGTTCGGTTGAAGAAAAGACAAAAAGGAAAGGGGGAAAAGGGAAGGGGGGAAAGGGGGAAAATAGGGATAAAAAGAAAAAGATAAATATATATAAAAAAAAAAATAATATATATATATATATATATATATATTTTATATATATATATACACACACACACACACAAACACACATTGTTTAATTACCAGATTAGTACCGTACATGTTGTTTCCACATGATTTTGTGTGAAGATCGTTTGTACAAGGTAATGTGTTCCTAAGGTTTTTGGGCATTCCAGACTCAATGGAAGTTGTTCCATTCATTATAATATAAATAATTAATGGTATTTTTATCTCTTATGAAAAGAAAAAGAAAGAGGAAAAAGTAGGAGAGATTTTTATTTATTTATTTTTAAAAAAGAAAAAAAGTGGTAAATGTGCCGCACAAGACTCTTGGGAAACCCAACCAAAAAAATAAAATGTTTTTTAAATCTGTTTTTGTGTCATTGTATTATTTCATATCATAATTAAATAAGTTAATCTTTTAGATTTTAATATTTTATATGTTTGAAAAATCTTTTTTATATAACTGTTAGTCTATTATGATTGTATATTAACACCTTAGCTGATTGTGTTTTATATTAATATATTGTGCATATTTTCATACTCCGACTGCAAATTATAGACAGAGATAATAAGAGGAGAAATATAATCCACCAAAGTGATATCACTCCACTTTCTTATTCGCTGCCATAGTAGTCAAAGTTTGGTGACATTTGCCCAAAGGCGATGTCATCTAAGTAGTATATGCACTCAAGTGGGAATGAATAATAATTTAAAGAATTTTATTTACCCAAAGGTAATGAGATTTTCGAGAATTATTGTTGTATTCATTTTTTAAAATGTGGGTTAATACATTAAGATATTTTGGGAAGCATAATCTAGAGGTTTCTTATCACCTAAAGGTGAAAGGAATTTTCAAAGTCATTGATATCCTGCTATATTTGCAAGATTACATGTGAGGCTTTATATATTTTAACCCAAAGGCTGAAATGTTGCTTGGTCAGTTCATGTTGGCTAAGGTTTTATGTCTTTAGCATATTTGGTATAATGTGTTTTTTCATACATGTACATATGAGGGTGACATATTATTCTTATTTCAAAAGATTATAATACAATTGTTTGAATATCTTTGTTGTGCTCTCATTTATGTTGCTCATTTGAACATTTATTCACCCCTAAGATATCTACTCAGAGGAAAACTATATAAGATGGATAGATGAACTAAATGCTACATTAGGATTGCTTGACTATGATGTGGCTCTTAAAGAGCCAGCCTACTGACCTTACCGCTGCAAGTACACATAAGGAGAAGCTAAAGCATAAAGAATGGGTGGCAGCCAACAAGAAAAGTTTAATAATAATGAGAAAGTCCATCCCTGAGTCCATGCATGACAGTGTGGAGATGACGGACACTACAATAGAATATCTTGCAAAGATAAAAGCAGTATTTGAATTATCACAAAAATGTGAGAAAATAGAACTGATGTCCAAGCCGATTCATCTACATTTGATGGTACGGGAAGTGTTAGAGAATATCTTCTAGAGATTGTCTTTTACAACAAATAAATTGAAGGATATTGGGACAACGATCGATGATGAATTTCTAATTCATCTTGCTATCAAATCTCTTCCAGAATCATACACTACACTTAGAACTTCACTCAATGCAGACAAAGGAAAACACCATGAAAGACATCATTCCCATATGTGCTCAAGAAAAAATAGACAATAAAAGGACAATAATCGAGACTATAAATCTAATTGAAGACAACAAAACATTTGCTAGTGGATTTCACAAGAACAAACAAAGATTATTTCAAGAAAAACAATGTATCATCCATATAACAAGGAAAAGAAGAACCATGGTGATATTAGGTGTTACTGGTGTGATCAAATATTGCATTTTTAAAAAGAATATAAAGCACGTAAATCTTGGTTGGAAAAGAAAGACGCTAAGAATGGGAAGAAAGAGTAATCTAGGAGATAATGCCTATTTCCTTTAGTAGTTTTTATATATCTTAAGGATTGAATTTTTTCACTCATCTTATTGTTATTTGGCAGTTTAATTGATCTTATGTTTTGGTCTTAATCGATTTATGCTTATTTAATGAGAAAACTCGGTGAGAGCTAATAAAAACATATATATGGATGTTTTGATGCATGCATGCATTTAATTGTGCTTCGTTGTTTTGGAAATGGTGATTTTACAATTATCTATATGTGGTTTTTAGCCATAATTGACGGATTGGTTATTAACCATGGCCTTAGGCCTAAATGTATGTTTGGCTCTTGAATGTGACGGTGTTTAATGCAACCCATGAAAATATGACAATATTCAGGGTATGACGAAGGATTTACGGGGAATAATGTTGCTTACGTGATCACAATTGTTGGATATTTCTTGTTTATCTCATTTCAATTTAGTTAGTAAGTAAACTTCTGTTGTATGATGAGACATATATTATACTATTGTCCGACATTGGTGAACTTGTTAACTAGATCAACGATTAATGACATATTTTGTGATTGAGATTCCATGGCCACATCAATTTATCGTAATAGAGTAATTAATCTAGCCCAAGTGGGAGATTGTTAGGGTTATCGTGGCTTGGATTAATTACTAGAGTTAAAACTCGGAGATTTAGCATCATTGCCAAATTGTCATGGCCGGTGATGGTAAAAGATCGAGGATCCCTTGTCATCAAAAAATTTGGGAGGCTGTTCAGGGTGGGCAGAGGGGGCAAGTGTGCTTTTCAACAGCATCTTACTGTGGGATACTTGGAAAGTATATGATTTCATTAATCAATTTTGTAAAAAATTGCATAAAGGATGCAAATAATTTGGCCATGATGGGGGTCTCAACACATCGGGCCAATGCACTGCCATTAGGTTTGAGATGAGACAAACCAATCCATTGTAGAAGTGGACTAGGCTTTGGGATTGCTATTATAAATAACTATGATGGGGTCTTTCCAAGAAAGAGGCGGTAAGAAAGATGAAGAGATTGGAGAAGACTCCGTCACTCTATAGGTTTTGTCATTAAGGATTTGGATTAATATTCTTCAACATACGTTTGGTGTAAGGTATGTCCAATGCTCTCTAAGTATTATACTAGGATAACCCTAACAATAAGTGTCATGACTGAGAAAAGTATTAATTGTTTTGGCAAATGTTAAATGTCATGGTTGTTATATGACCATGCTATCACTTTAGAATATTTTTTTTGTAAACAATTAGTGTCATGATTGTGATATAACCATAAGAAAAGTATTAATAGTTTTAGTAAACGTTAAATGTCATGGTTGTGATATGACCATGTGGTCACTTCAGATTTTTCTTTTCTGTAATAGAAAAATGAGTGATTTATTCTTTTTTCATTATTATTTCAAACAGTTTTATAGAATGAAGTTGGTATAGAAATATTTTTAAAAATTTATTTTGTGACAAAGAAATGCTTTTGTAAACTGTTTTTGCTATAAAATTGTTTCAAAAAATGTGTCTTTCGCTCCAATGAAATCCTTAATTTCTTAGTTGTTATATATAATTTGAAACAAAAAATTATATGTGCATAGTTGTTTTGAAAAGAATCCCAACATATATAACTGCAAATAGAATTTTTATATTGATATTTTGTGATCTAATATATATAATTATTGCAGCAAATTGATTGTGTTCACCCAGAGGTGTCATCATCAAAGTGTAATAATGTACATAATTTAAGGGATTATGATGACTTAGAAGTACCTTAACCCAAAGGTAATGGCACATTCGAAGTCGAATGTCCCGCGGTAATTACAAATCGTAAGGGGACTAGTGCATTCTTAACCCAAAGGTTGAAATGTAGTAATAGTCGGTAATTCTTACTAGTTTGATGGTAATTTACCTTCCTTGGCATTGTATATTTTTTGTCATTATTATTAAATGCATGCCAAAAATTGAAGTTTTGATAATCTGTATGTGTCGTTTACGGTATCATCAAAGATGTCTTCTGTTTTCTCCAACATCCCAAAACTCATTGGAGATAATTTCAAAAGGCGGGAAGAGGATTTGGTAGTCTACTTGTGTTTAAGAGAATGTGAAATATGCCTCACAGACCCTAAGCTTGTTGAAACTGAAAATCCCACTATAGCACAGAAAAATGAACTGAACATTTGGAATAAGGGAAATAAAAAGACATTAACAATAATGAAGTCAGCTATCCCCGAAAGTACTAGGAACAGTGTAGGGCAAAAGGATACTGCTAAAGAATATTTAGAGGCCATCAAAACCAAGTTTGACTCTTCCAAGAAAGGTCAATTGAAAGATTTGATATATACTCTCACCACTACCAAGTTCACTGGGGATGGTAATGTTAGAAATCATATTCTAGGTTTGATATCTCTGGACAATCAGATAAAGGGCCTAGGAATAAATTTTGATGATGAATTTCGTGTGAACATCATCTTGGATTCTCTCCCTCAACTTTATAATCATATAGAGTCTACCTACAATGTCATGTTCGATCACAAATGGAGCTTGGATCAAATAGTTACTATAGTAACTCAAGAGCAGAATAACCTTAATAGGAACAAAGTAGAGATTGCCAATCTTGTCTACAAGAAGGATCTTTCCACTAAGACCAACAAGAAGTTTTTCAACCCAAAGGGGAAGGATTTCAAGAAAGGGAGCAAATTACAAAAAAAGAATAATGAGTTCACCTGTCACTGGTTTACTTGGGACCCTATTCAAAACATAAACAGCAATCTTAAGTGCCTCACCCCATAACAACTCTAGTAAAACAGAGTTGTTCATCATGGATTTGACAATGTCCTTCAGAGTTCTATTTCTCCTTTCTGCAACATCATTTTGTTGAGGAAAACCTGGCATTAAATACTAACGAATTATTTCATGTTCTTGTAGAGAAAGGGAAAAGGGTCCTAGTTGTTGTTCAATGTCTCCAC
Source organism: Hakea prostrata (assembly GCF_041222555.1). Classification (NCBI taxonomy): domain Eukaryota; kingdom Viridiplantae; phylum Streptophyta; class Magnoliopsida; order Proteales; family Proteaceae; genus Hakea; species Hakea prostrata. The sequence continues at coordinate 15,036,207 of NC_142604.1, forward strand.
TCCTTCCATAATACTATCCACCTCTATCAGATCTAACAGCTTTAATTTTCCTCGAGGGGAAGAGTTCTACTTCAGCCTTGAAAATTTTAAAGGAGTCCAAAGCACTAGACTTTTCAAAAAGAAGGTAAATATACTCATATCTCAATCAATCATTTATAAAAGTCAAGAAATAATGTTTGCCATTTAGAGTGGGTACAGGAAAAGGACCACAAATATCAGTATGAATCAAACCCAACATTGTAGTGCTACAAGTGGCATCTTTCCTTCTACTAATGATCATCTTGCCCTTGGTGCAATCAATACAGGCTTCTAATTCATTTGTATCAAAAATGTCTATTATCCCTTATTTCACTAGTCTATCAATCCTCTTCTTCAAAATATGGCCTAACCTTCAATGTCAAAGAATTGTTGAATTCCCATTATCTAACATCCTCTTGATTCCAACATTCATCACCCAAGATTATTTGCAATCAAGTCTATAAATATTATCTATTATACAGCCGAAACCATAAACTACTAAATCTTTGAAAAGAGAAAATCCACTGCCATTAAAATTGATAGAAAAACCGTCTTGAGCCAATTTGGCAACAGAAATAAGATTCCTTCTCATGGTGGGAATGCAAACTACATTTTTCAATACGATAAATTTTGCAGAATTTAAAAGTCTCTCAATATCTCAAATGGCTTCTACTGCTACTCGCTCTCCATTTTCGACAAACACGTTCACTTCATCTTTGCTAGATACTCGCCTTTTTAGCAACCCTTGCAAAGAATGAGTGACGTGAATTGAAGAATCAGAATCCAACCACCATGAATTTACGAGCACATCTATTAAGCAAGATTCAAAAACAGACTAGTGAAAAATTCATACCATATTTTCCCTTCTCTAGATAAGCCTTCCTCTTGAAACAATCCTTCTTGAGATGACTCGGTTTCTTACACCAGTGAAGTAGTGAACTCATTATCCTTTTTATGTAGTTTGCTCCCTTAAAATCCTTCCCTTTCTTAAAATCCTTTCCCTTTGGGTTGAAAAACTTCTTGTTGGTCTTGGTGGAAAGATCCTTCTTGTAGACAAGATTGGCAATTTCTACTTTGTTCCTATTAAGGTTATTCTGTTCTTGAGTTACTATAGTAACCACTAACCACTTGATCCAAGCTCCATTTGTGATCGAACATGACATTATAGGTGGACTCGACATGATTATAAAGTTGAGGGAAAGAATCCAAGATGATGTTCACAAGAAATTCATCATCAAAATTTATTCCTAGGCCCTTTATCCGATTGTCCAGAGATATCAAACCTAGAATATGATCTCTAACATTATCATCCCCAGTGAACTTGGTAGTGGTGAGAGTATATATCAAATCTTTCAACTGAGCTTTCTTGGAAGAGTCAAACTTGGCTCTAATGGCCTCTAAATATTCTTTAGCAGTATCCTTTTGCCCTACACTGTTCCTAGTACTTTCGGGGATAGCTGACTTCATTATTGCTAATGTCTTTTTATTCACCTTATTCCAAATGTTCAGTTCATTTTTCTTTGCTATAGTGGGATTTTCAGTTTCAACAAGCTTAGGGTCTGCGAGGCATATATCACATTCTCTTAAACACAAGTAGACTACCAAATCCTCTTCCCGCCTTTTGAAATTATCTCCAATGAGTTTTGGGATGTTGGAGAAAACAGAAGATATCTTTGATGATACCGTAAACGACACATACAAATTATCAAAACTTCAATCTTAGGCATGCATTTAATAATAATGACAAAAAATATACAATGCCAAGGAAGAGAAATTACCATCAAGCTAGTAAGAATTACCGACTATTACTACATTTCAACCTTTGGGTTAAGAATGCACTAGTCCCCTTACGATTTGTAATTACCGCGGGACATTCGACTTCAAATGTGTCATTACCTTTGGGTTAAGGTACTTCTAAGTCATCATAATCCCTTAAATTATGTACATTATTACACTTTGATGATGACACCTTTGGGTGAACACAATCAATTTGCTGCAATAATTATATACATTAGATCACAAAATATCAATAGAAAAATCCTATTTGCAGTTATATATGTTGGGATTCTTTTCAAAACAACTATGCACATATAATTTTTTTGTTTCAAATTATATATAACAACTAAGAAATTAAGGATTTCATTGGAGCGAAAGACATATTTTAGAAACATTTTTATAACAAAAACAGTTTACAAAAGCATTTCTTTGTCACAAAATAAATTTTTAAAAATATTTCTAGACCAACTTCATTCTATAAAACTTTTTGAAATAATAATGAAAAAAGAATAAAGCACTCATTTTTCTACTACAAAAAGAAAAGAAAAATATAAAGTGACCACATGATCATATCACAACCATGACATTTAACGTTTACCAAAACTATTAATACTTTTCTCATGGTCATATCACAATCATGACATTCATTGTTTACAAAAACAAACAAAAAAAATTCTAAAGTGACAACATAGTCATATCACAACCATGACATTTAACATTTGCCAAAACAATTAATACTTTTCTCAGTCATATCACAATTATGACACTTATTGTTTACAAAAAACAGAAATCATGTGCAACAATTAGGAAGATGCCTTGGGATGCCCAATTAGGAAGATCTATGTTCAATAGATGCCTACATCCATGAGAAAATAACTCCTACATCCATGTCCAACAGATGCCTCTGCATGCCCGGTTAGGAAGATCTATCTGATTATGATTGAAGGAGCCAAAATAACTAAGAGAACGCCTAAAATAACCATTGGGGAAGTTGTGACAAATGACATGCTGAACCATTCCCTAAGTATGATCTCTAAATAGAGCCGATTGGAGGGCAAGGATTTATGTAGCTGACTGCATTTAGGTGAAATTTCCCGATCTGTTGGGGTGTGCTCGTTTTCCATTACCTTTTTATTTTCTATTACCATTTGAATACTTGCTTCTTCTTTTTTTACATGACTTGATAAATGGAATGGGTTTTCACTTTTCAGTCTTCTAGTTCTGGGAGATTAGTAGACATGAATATAGATCCGCTATGCTGAATTCTGGGAACATAACCAAAGCATTGATTGCTTAACTTTAATGGACTATTGATAGTGTTAACATAAGGGGTTGTTGGACTTAAATGACAAACCCTATCAAACCACAATCACACTTGTAAAAATCAAGAATATATTGACTGGATTGCTGATAATAAGAATCCAGGGACTAGATTGACTGACTAATAAGTTGTTCAATAAGATTATAAGGACAAGGAAAACAGTTAAATAAATGGAGAAGCATTGCGGTATCAATTTACAAAAATAAAGTGGATATTCAAAGCTGCAATATCTATAGAGGCATAAAATGGATGGGTCCAATAACGAAATTATGGGAGAACCGGAGAGCATAATGAAATTCATTGGAGACCTAAATATATAATAATAATAATAAAAATAACCACTATTACAAAGAATCAATTCTATTTTATGTCAAGAAGATCTACAACGGAGGCTATTTATCTTATCAAGAGACGTATGAAACAATGTAAGAAGGATCTTCATATGTTTTTATTGACCTAGAAAAAGCCTATAATAGAGTTCCTAGAGATTGAATATGCCAAGTATTAGAGAAGACAAGTGTTTCAAGTAAATATGTGGACCTAGTTAAGGATAGGTATGATGGTTGATTATAAGTATAAGAACGGTGGGGACCCAAGGCCTTGAATTCTGATTGCAATTGGGTTACATCAACGATCAGCCTTAAGCCCTTATTTATTTTCACTTATCATGGATGTTTAGTCAATACATTGAAGATGAGACACAAGCATGGATTAATGCCAAGTTAGGGATATGGAGATCAAATTTGGAGTCAAAAAAGAGAGTTTAAATTAAGTAAAATTAAGACGGAAAATCTAGTGTCTAACTTGAGCACAATTGAATAGATAATGAGGTGGTAAAACTTGATGAAAACAAGATTCCACAAAGTAATTATTGTAGGTACCTTAGATCAATTATTAATAAAGAAGGTGATACAGAGGATCCCAAAGAATTACAATAGGATGCATAAAGTGGCGAGGTGTATGGGGTTTTGTGTGATCAATGCATTCCTTTAAACTCAAACAAAGCTTCTATAGGACCATCTATGACCAGATACACTACATGTTGCAAAGTGTAGGGCTGTAAAGAAGCATCACATAGATAAACTCAGTACAGCCGAAATGAGTAGCCTCGAACTGATCTGATAGGAAGGCAAGGATCCATGTATCTGACACCATTTAGTTGGGATACGGCTTGTGTTGTTCTAGTGATACTAAGAATCAGAATGTCAATTAACTTAATTTCCTTATATTGATTTGATGCCAATACCACAAACTAAACCCTATTTGGAAGAGATGATGGTAGCACATATGGCCACTAAACCCCCATTAATTCATAGTGAACGTGGACCTAAATGTCCTGCAAATGTACCGTACTTCAGCACTCAGCCAAATCTGAAAAGAAATTAACTAGTCCCTGAATGCATTAATGAAGAATGACATGTGTGCTTACTGCTTAGTGCTCTATATGGACCCACTGATCCGACACGATTCCCAAACCTTATAATGACTAGGAACGAGCTCACAATTTAATCAAGGACTAAAAACCCCGAGATTAATGGTCAGGGAGCTGATGTGGCTGAACACTAGCCCCCCATACAGAATTTTATCCAGATTAATTCCCCATAAACCCAACCTACAACTGCACTTCTTAATATCTTCCCAGGTCCTAAGTAACACATCGGATAAAAACATTAGCCTTGAGTCTGAAACACTAATAAATTGATCATGTTAATGACCTAAGGTGTTAGAGCCAAGATGATAATCATAACCAATTAGAGAACCACATTATAAATTTAGAATTACCATACCAGGTGAGTAGACCCAACATGCTTGTGTGCACCTTTATTTCTATAAATAGTTGAATGCAAATGTGATGTTTCTTTTTGTTGGATGAATATGCAATTGTGATGTTAGTGATAATGTGATATGACACATGCTTCCTATATCCTACAACAGTGAAAATTCATCTGCTTATTCCTTGACATGAGTTGTAATCGAGAAAACAGCCTACATCAATATTTGAAACACATTAACAGATCTAAGTGAACATAATCTGAATTAACAACTGTAACAATATTTGATAACATGTATGTAACTGTCAATGTGAGTTCGGTATTTTTTTAGATATGCCATTCATACACCATGGTGAATTCCTCACACTGGTAGAGATGCAGGTATATTATATTTATTCATTGAGGTAGCGTAGTTCATTCCACTATACCATTGAGATAAATAAGTACAGGACAAGGACAAGGACATATTGATCTGAGATTGAGATATAAAGCATCAAAACCCTTTTTTTAGAAGGTTCAATTCTTATTAGTTATTACGTAATGGTAACCTTTAAAGTGTTAATAGTATATAGTTGAGATCATCTAACAACAACAACAACAATAATGAGCCTTGTCGGCTACATGGATTCTTGCCTTCCAATCAGTTCTTATGAAGTCATGCTAGATACAAGCCTAGGTTTATGCATATCCTTTATAGTTGAGATCATCAAAACCCTTTTTATTTTAATGGTTCAATTCTTATTATGTAATTGTATCTCTTGAAGTGTTAATAGCCGGAGTGGCATCCTAGACCAGGGTTGGATATTTCAACCACTGATATAGATAGTGAGTCCGGAGTCAGTGATACTATGGGATAAAGGCTAATGAATTAAGGTATACATTAAACGGTCAGTTCAAGTGACTGAAATTTCAGATGGCTAATATTTTGCTGCTAATAAGTACAGTTGGACCGATCTAGATTCCATCAGATGCCTGTAGTTGTAATTTCCTCTTTTGTTTAGCTTTTTATGCTTCCACCATGATAATAATTTTGGACTGTAAGGACAAGATTAAGGGAATAGTTTGCCTGCCACATGTCCCAAAAAGGTTTTGGTGTTATGGGCCTCGATTGGCCCTACTAACTAGGGGTGTGACACTCCCACTATTAACCCTGACTATATTTCTTCAAGTTGAATCCTCAGTTTTGGCCTATTCAAGATTTTGAATTGGCCAGTTCATAACGGATCCTGGTTAATTCACCATATTTGGTCCACTTTCAATCTAAGGCTACATCATGGACTTTGTCATCATCTAACCATGAGCTAACATAGTCCAATCCAACATGGTTACATGTGAAAATAATGCTCTGAGACTTCTTTGAACCAGCCAACTTTGTTTAAAGAAAACTGACCACTAATTCAACAAAAGGGAAAACCCCAAATTTTAGTGAGTCATACAGTTAAAGACAAATTTGGCACCTGCCATATCCAAAAGAAATTCCTCCTCTATCAATGTCACTTTGACAAACTCCCAGTCCAACTAACACAAAAACGGGTGAGGCAGCTACAAAGGCACTGTGCGTCAAGATATTCTAGGTTTTAGTTGTTGAACATTAATAAAACATCAACACTTAATCCCAACAAGGAAACAGGATCCTTAGAAATGTATTTATCCAACAAAAAAACTCCAAGCATAAGAAAAACACAATGCAAAGAAAAAGTATGAGGAATGGTCAAAAAGAGGTTAGACACAATGATGAAGTACGGTGATTGTGAGGTGGCCATTTAACAGAAGGCTTCTAAAAATGTTCCATGCCTTTTTTGCGTATTTTGACTCAGTTAATACAAGTCATTCCATCACCCCTCCTCCGCCAATGATTTGTAGCAAGTGAAAAGATTTATAACCATATAACTTTACCTCAACTAGATCAAGCTTGAGCTTCTTCGCACGTTCTAGAGCCTCATGCCGCGAGACAATTGCATGCCCTAGAAATACATATAAACATTAATTAGAATGTGTTGTGGTCAGCAGTAACTGTCTACTGCAATAAACTGACATCACCATAACCATTTTCCAATTTTTGTTTTTCCTATATTCTATCACTAACTTCTTCACAATCCAAAAGGCTAACCAAAATTGAAAATAAATAAAGACAATCACAAAAGAGTCACAGGTGTAAATACAAATACAATAACTAAAAATATCCATTTGGACCAAAACAATTGAATTACACCATCTAGAAGAACTTTTTGGTTTTTACACTAATAAAAAAAGAGAAAATTACACGGCACCAACTATTTTTGGAGTGAAACTAGTGACCACCCACTATTATCTCCAAAATTACATGGCACTCACTTGAAAAATTACAAGTTATCCACAGTTAAATTTTGTTGTTAAATAGCTGATAAATTATCTAAATGCCCTTACCCTTATTTAAATCATTTAAAATTAAAAATTCAAATTACCCAAATGCCCTCTAGGCAGTGAAATTACAAATTACCCCCACTTACCCAAACCCCCCTTAGATGGGTGAAGGGATTCCTACACGTTGCCGACAACCTCCCTTCACCCATCTTCTAACTACACGTTGCCAGCAACCGCCTACCGCCAAGGCTTTTCAATATTCCAAGTCTGAGTAATCTTTCCACACAAGAAGAAAACCCCTTATCGTCTCTCTCTTTTGCTTCTCTCTCTTTGACAACGCAACACCCGAATCTCAGAAAGAGCTTGAGGATCCGAAAGCAATGGCCTTCCTGCTACGTCTACTCCACCTCCATCTTCCTCATCATCATCCTCCTCCTTCACTTAGCAAAGTTACACCAAAAGCAACTGCAAAGGCAGATCTCCTTTCTACAGGACAGTTTCATCTTCTCCCTTCCTCAAAATCTCAATCAGCTGAAGAGTTGCACCGCTTAGCGGATCTCTCCGTTGTTCAAATTAGGAGCTGATCATCCCCTCCGCGAACTCATGATTCATCAAATCCACCTCCAACACCCCTATTTGCAACTCACGATTATCCGACGAACCAACGGTTGGATTTGCGCCGATACCAAGAAAGATGTGAACCCCAAAAACAAAGGCAATTCCGATTGCTGTGACTACATGAAAGTCCCTCTCCTCCTTCCAATCTCCACGTTCTTCTCTAACTCAATACTCTCTCTCCTACCATCAAATTTTTATTTTTTAACCTCATAATAGGATCAATAATCAAGTTTTTCTAGGTCTGCCACCTCCAAAATTGCATGATAATGGTGAGGTAGGGTGGTGGCGGCAGCGGCGGAATTGGTGGGTGGTTTCCAGCAAGGTATAGGTAGAAGATGTGCCTTAAGGGTTGAGTATGGGAGGGTATTAAATTGGGGCATTATTGTCATTTTCCGCCCATAGAGCATTTGGGTAATTTGAAATTCAAATTTTAAATGACTTAGATAAGGATAAGGGTAGGTAATTTTACCTAATATTTAAGAGCAAAATTTAATTGTGGGTAACTTGTAATTTTTCAAGAGGATGCCATGTAATTTTGGAGATACTAGTGGGTGGTCACTAGTTTCACCCCAAAAGTAGTGGGTGCCGTGTAATTTTCTCTAGAGAAAACAATTGGTAGCTGCAAGGATGGCTTGTCACAATCCCCTAATAGTCTTAGAGATCATTTCAAGATGATACGAGGAACCCAACTCCTTCTTTGAACATTCACACCCAGATTCTCTCCGATTGTAAACATTTTAACCTCTCAAAAAAGATAAAATTACAAATTAAGGAGAAGACGCAGACATCAGCCAATAGCTATCATGGCATGTAGACAACCCTAGGTACTAGAGGAAGTGAAAAATCAAGGCTCTTCCAGCAGACCTTGATAACGATGTTTCAGCCGGACTCTTTAGCCTTAAAATCAAATTGAACTAAAAAAATTCATTCAATACACAAAAGCCAACCAAAATTTTACAAAACCAAATAAATTTAACTTAACCATTGGTATTTAGGAATAGAAATTTTGCATAAAGTATGAAACCAACATTGTAATCCCAAAACCTAGCGACCACAAATAATACAACAGAAATCAGTACATGATGAGAATAAGTCACCTCATGACAAGAAAAAAAGCTCAGCAAACCAACTCAATAATGTCACAATGGCAGTATCTTAAATCCATTATTATATTAGTGGACAAGAGAAAGCTGACCGGTTGCGTAGCCATTGCACCAGTGTGGGGTCCATGATAGCATATTCAGGGGATATCAACATATATGGGGTTTTTATTTCGCATATTGATGGTAATTTTGCGCACCTCCGTATCTAGGCATAGGATCCACATGACCAAGAAGTGCTCTTCTCCCCTAAATTTATATATGAATGTTTACAAATGCACCAGGACCTAGTTATTGTTATGGGGTAGTTCTCCCATATAAACTTGGATTTACAAGATGTAGTTTTGTCTGAAGAGTAATCAAGGACCTCTTTCAAAGAAGAGAAAGTAAAAAGTAAAGGAAGAAGAGAAACAGTGGAAATAGCATCAATACTTATTTTAATTTCTCAAAAGTTAAAAAACAACAAGATGATTGGAACTAAGAATTGGCTAAGCCAACCCCAAATAAAAGCATAGTAAGCTAGACTATAGAAGAACAAAAAAGGTGAAATGTTATGTCTAAAATGTTTATATATAAATAAGTGCCACCTGAAACATGAGTAATCCAGAAAAAATGCAGTTCAAGTTCCCATGTTTTCTACTCTGCATCACTAGACATTGAATGGAACTGAGCCAAATTACAATTCTAGTTTTCCATAATTTAGAGTTTATGCTACAAATAGTGATGAACAAAAAGAAGCATGATACAACAAATTTACAATAATGGAGCCCAAAAGCAACTCCAGTCTTTGAAAATTCAAGGTATCAATTCCATACTTTTGAACTCTCAATCTTGTTCTAGAGTTACAGACACAAGTAAATACTTCCGATATTTTAAGCTTGTTACAGACACAAGTAAATATTGTTGATAGCACATGAAAAAATAGCCTACAAAAGTGAGCACATGTGAACTCTAAAATCCAAAGAGTGAACTTCAAGTTACAGATCAATTGAGTTTCCTACTGAAGGTCCAAGCAGAAAATAATAACAGAAAAATTATGTATAACACTCTGCGAAACTCTTTGAATACGTCATTGACAAACCTAACAAACTATAGAATAAAGCACAATGCTTGAAGGGGTGAACCCCGTGTCGAAGGCTTCCGCACAAGCAGAGTCCACGGGGGGAGATGAATTATGATAACACTTCATCTATTTGTACATATAGAATAAAGCATAATGCTCCACCATGCCAAAAGGAGCCAGGTGAATTATGATAACACTTCATTTATCTTGCACACAGAAGATTGATGACATCAGCAAATCAAACCACAACCTTTCAGCCTCTCTATGCTTATTGATAGATGAAACTTCACTCCACTTGCCAACCTCTAGACTATTGTGTATACTTTTTTGTTCTTTTCTAAAGAAACGTCTGAGAGATAACAATGTAGTCATAAAAAGTTAACACAGGCATGAATTTGCAAACATGATTCAACAATAACATGGAAAATAATTCAATCCGGATAAACCAGGATAATTGTTTTAATTAACCTTCATCCACGACGAGCCTAATAAATTTTGATGTAATCTGTTCATTAATCCTTGGCCCCTTAGGCCCTCTTGCTTCCACCTTCGGTTTTGCCTGAAATACCATTCATCATATTAAGGTAATGAATCCCCAATAACAGATAAGAGACGATGTGGAATTGTGCCCCGAAATCAAAGAATACCTGGACAGGGGCCGCGAAAAAACGAACAGTGTCGTACACCTCACTTGATCTATGCCGGAAAAAGGGATTAGTTTTCCTGGAAACTTGGGTAATGTTCCTTCCGGATATAGAGTTTACCAATTTAATGTCGGGAACCTGAAAGTAAGATCTCCGCAATCGAGAGGATAAGCTATTGAGCTTGGAATATCTAATCCGACACCAAAAAGCCATCTTTCTTTTTAACTATAGAACCAAGTCCGTCCAATATAGATTCTATGTTCAAAGAGAACACACGAAAAGCAAACAAATTCGCATCGAACTCTTCCTCTTAATGGACTTCAGGAATCAGGACTCCACGAGATATGAGTAGGAGATAGAGACCCAAGGGGATACGATGAGAACATAAACCCTAGTCCAACGCTCCAACACCGGTTTACCGGGAAGAAGAGGAGGAAGATAAAACCTAACCCGTCAAGCGAATCGTTCTGAGAAACTGAAGCTCAGTGTTAACTGTTAAACACCAGCATTGCCCGCAGCTGAATTTGGTTTCGATTCCCCTGCGAGTCACGCTGTGTTTGTTTCAGAAGAACTACAAAGTAGAAAGAAAATAAAGGGGGCCAAAACAAGAGGGTAATTCTTTTTTCTTTTTTCTTTTTTCGTTTTTCGTTTTAGGTAAATTAAAAGGAAAAAAAAAAAGGGTTAGTTCACGAGTATGGCGGTTGAGATAAAGGGTGATTATACTTTCAAGATGGATTCTTCTACGGCTCTACCCAGAATATTTTAATGCGCAGAATGGTTCAGCCAGCCATCGGATGATTTTGCAACAGATTGTGGCCGTTGATGGAAATTGGAGTAGTTAAGCGAACAAACTGCCCGGTTAACTAAACAAACCGTCCAGACTGCTGGACCGGACAAACCAACCCATATGTTTTTCAAAAGATTTTGAAAATGCCAAAATGCTGGGCTCGAACGAAATGCGACACATTGTCTTTTCTACCATAATTTAAGAAAAAGAAGAAGCTCTAAGGGCATGTTTGGTTATTTGAATCTGGAGATTTGAAATCTCCAGATTCATAAATGGAAAATTTATACCCGTTTGGTTACTAATTCTTACTGTGAATCAGTAGGGCCTGTTTGGTTACATGAGTCTGGAGATTTCAAATATCTAGAGATTTCAAATCTATAGATTTCAAATCTGTGGAGTTATAATTTATAAAATTAAATATTTGGTTGTGAAATGAAATTTGTGGATTCATCCTAAAAAACTATTTGATCGACGTGATTTTTTTGAATGTGCAAATTTATAGCTTTTTTGAAATCTCTGGATTTCACCCCTTACCCATAAATTTACATATTCACGTTTAGTGTAAAGGTGAATCTCTAGATTTCATGAATCTAGAGATTTTTACCCAAACGGAACGGGTTCATGAATCCGAGAGATTTGAAATCTCGGAACCAACAAGAAATCTTAAGATTCACGTTTTTAGCCTAAAATCGTGAATCTCAAGATTTTTGGGTGTCGGGTGAAATCCAGAGATGTCATCATTTTTCACCTTAGCAAATGATGGGTTAGTAAAGCGGTTAAAGACTCTACCTCCCACGAGGAGGTCTTGGGTTCGCACCCATTCGGCGGCATTAATTTGAGGATATAATCGTGGTGCACGCAAGCTGGCCCGGATGAACCTCATTAAAAAAATGTAAAAAAAAAATGTTAAAAAAATAGAAGTTAAATTTGGCCCCAAAAAAATCATTTTTCACCTCAACTATAAAAGCAACAAGAGTTTGCGCATTCACCAAATTTACTTGACGGAAATCTACGACTTCGACGGAACGACGTGGGAGCTTCGGTTTCAATTGAGGAATACCAAGGTTTTTCGAACGAAAATAGCAGTGAAAAAGGTAGATCTCCTTCTTCTTTGTTCTTCTTCATCTTCTTTTGCTTATCTTCGTTCTTCTTTATCTTCTTCTATGGGAGGTTTGGTCTTGATTGAGGAATACTAGGATTTTTCAAATTAAAATAGCAACAAAAAATTGCAAGTCATTGCTTGCATCTTCTTCTTACTAGGTTTAATGACTTTTTTTTCTCATTTTGACTGCTGCAGTTTGTTTCCGCTTAATAGTTTCGTCGACATTTATAAACCCTCGATCAACCTGAAAAAAGTATCGTGAGAGATTTGTGCTGTGTGTTTTATGCTCAATGGTTGTTGTTATTACTATTATTATTTTTTTCTCTAGTGATTTGAGTTCTTTTATTTATTTATTTTGGTAGCATGAATGCATCGTAGATGAGTTCTTTGTGGAGATTTTGAAACTTTGTCAAATTGCCGAGTTGTGTGAACAATAAATATGCTGAATCTAGAGTTCCCTTTTGAGATCAGTTAATTTTCCCTTTTATTTTTGTTGTACTTTCATTCCATAAAATATGTAGACTTGTAGTAAGACAAGATGTAGACTTGTAGTAAGACTTGTATTGCATCTCTTGCTGCAGCGTCTCTCACCTCATTAATGCTTTATTCATTGATGAGTACAAGCCTAAAATCAATTCTCATAAATGATGGAATCTCTCCCACTAATTTTAGATGCATTTCAAAAAGTAAAAACCAATCTGCTAAGGTCTAAAGCTATCCCAAAAATGAAAGCCAAATAAACCCAAATCTAAGAGAAAATATCAATAGAATCTACTCTTTCTTTTGTGTTTGGTTTGCAATCTTCCAAATGTCAAATTCAAGATGTTTGGTTTGCAATCTTCCAAAAAATATAAAATTTTCCACCAAGTCAGTATGCCATATATTATCTTTCTTATTTGTAATAACTGTCTGGCCTTATCACTTTTACCATATGATTACAACTTTGTGGGATTATGATATAAATACTACATAATTCTAATTGATTTGAAATTAATTGTAGACCACTACTGAAATGGATTACGAGAACGATGATGAATAGCTTAGGAGACAGAGAGAGGAGTTAAGGATCTGCTCATAGTTTGTTAAGTCATATAGGTACATTACATTTTGCTTTGTAAGTCTATTTAAACGAAGTCATATAGATAACACACCAGTAAGGAGTGATATGATTTGCAAGTTTTGTTTGGTAGTAGATATGATCTAAACTGAAAAGGACTCAAATGAACGATTAAAGTAACAAACGTTGTAGATAAGTTGTATTCTCTAAAAATGAAGCAAGTGAGACGAGCATAATTGTAATCAATAAAGAAGCAAAGGCAAAAGTATGTGTTAGTCATCACTCCATTTCTCGTTTAGACTTTCAACCCTTCAAATTTTATTTTGATTAGATACATGAATTGAAAATAGTGAGGGCCGGATTAAATTGAGATTATTTATGGTCTAAAAATGATATTTTTCTATGTGCAACTCTTTTTCCATCTTTGTGGTCACAAAGTGTAACCCATAAAAGGGAAAAGAAAATGATCGTGGGAACGTGAGCTTCTCCCAGACGCCCACATGAAAAGCGAAGAAGCAAGGTGGAAATCAACGGCAAACATAGCCCAACAATAAAGTGGATATTGATATGGTATTCCATCCGATATTCAGGATTTAGAAGGTCTAGTTTCGCAATGGGATTCTTAGGAAAAATCAGAATGTTTGAGTTCAATTGTATCATCACATGACATACTCTTCCCTGGTACTCAAAACTGATTTTTGGCCGAGGCTTATCATTCACTATTTGGATATAGGATTTATGCCTAATCATAAAAAATATTACCTTTAATGTTGCAAAAACTCAGCCCTTTGTAACTCAAATAACAAAAAATTACAATAAGAATCAATGATAAAAGCCAAAAAAAAGAAAATTTATGATATATAAGTTAGGATAAGAAAGAAAAACAAATTCAATTTTTTATAGTCGATGTTTTGGAACCTATGGATTCAAATAACCAAACAGTTTTTTAGAATGAATCCACAAATTTCAATTTACAGATTCAGGATAACCAAACAGTATTTCATGATGAATCCACTGATTTCATTCAACAGATTCAGGTAACCAAGCATTTTTTCAAGATGAATCCACAGATTTCATTCCACATATTCAGATTAACCAAATAGTTAATTTTATGAATTATGACTCCATAGATTTGAAATCTATAGATATTTGAAATCTCCAAACTCACGTAACAAAACAGGCCTTATATGAATCCAGAGATTTCAAATCTCTAGATTCATGAATGCAAGATTTATACCGGTTTGATTGTGAATATTCATGGATTCATGAAATCTATAGATTCATCTTCTTATCCTAAAAATGTGAATCTATAGATTTATGAGTATGGGGTGAAATTTACCCCTACTATAAAAACACTAAACATTTGCACATTCACAAAAATTACGTCGACCAAACAGTTTTTCATAATGAAATTTCCACAAATTCAGGTTAACCAATGTGTTAATTGTATGAATTATAACTCCATAGATTTGAAATCTCTAGATATTTGAAATTTCCAGACTCATGCAACCAAAACATGCCTTAAAATAATAAAAAATAAAAAAATGTTGAGAATGAGAATAGATCCCGGCCTTCTTTGTAAATCGACTTTAAATCAGGTGTGCATAATTGGAAATTGAAATGAATTTATAAATTTATAAATAACGCTCATTCATTGGAACTGTTGGATGAACTGATTGACAACTATCGAAATCAAGGCCTATGTGGAGGATATCTGCATACCCCGAACAAAAATCCCAAAAGTCCATTGGATGTCACTTGTGAATCACACCACTACGTTAAAATTCTTTATAAACCCTATTCTCAAAATTTGTACACTCTTGTCCGGCTTTGTAGGCCACTTTCTGTTGTCATATTGACTCTTCATGCTTCTCCACTCAACAACCTTGAATCAAGTTTTGAGGGTCTCAACATTTTGATTACAGTTTTGCAAGACAACTTAATCAAAAGGAAAAATTTAATGGTATTGCTAGACTTGTGGAAGAAGTGAACATTGTGGCAGCATCTTTGCGTTTCTCTTTTTTTTTGTAAGCATATTATGAGTGGTCTGTTGGACCTTTATTTTGTTGTTAAAAAGTTAATGAAACAGTTACTGGTGTTTGTGTTCTATTGAGAAAGGCCTGTTGGAGCTGAGGAAGTTGGGGATAGGGTCTCAACCGTGGGAGGCATCATGCAAAGAGATTGGCCAAACTTCATATACAACAGTACCAAATCACAAGCCCTTTGCCAATTCAGAAACTTGTTGACACTGCCGTACAGTGAGATCTTCGTATGGTAGCTCTGAAAATTTCACCCTAGAGCCGGAGTGCCTGATTTTGCATTATCATATTCTTTTATATATAGTATAAATTGCATCGGCACTCCAAAATGGAGGCCTTAAAGCATTAACCCCCCACTTTATGTTTAAAAAACACAGAGATCCCAAAATTGGATTTTTATTCATATATTTGTCCAATTTGTCACTAAAAACAGATAAATTATTGTATTTTAACGGTTTTCATGACAAATTATACAAATATATCCAATAAAAATTCAATTTTGGGGTCTCTGTATTTTTTTAAAATAAAGTGGAGTGTCAATGCTTTAAGGCCTCCATTTTGAGGTGTCAGTACAATTTGCTCTATATTATATAAATTGCTGAGGTAAGTCTCCATACGAAATTCATCCCTCCAAGCTTTGCTTGTACTGGGGTCTTTGGCATTAGGCTCACCTTTTTTTATGAGGAGTCATAAGCATTGTATCATAATTCTCTAAAGTGAGTGTGAAGGGTACTGTTGTAACGTATTTCTGCCCTACATGTTATGGTTTTTTCCACTCTTCATACATTTGTCAGCCATTGGTGTGCTTCATACATAGTTTGTTGAAGGAACTGTAATTATATTTACTAATGAGAGGTGGGTCATTACTTATGCCTCTCATCCAATAAACTTCTATTATGAAGATTGGTTGTGTTTTTATTTGTGACATAATGGTGGTGATTGTACTTTGCGTTATCATTTTGAATGTGAATACTTTATTAGTGACATACAACATACTGAGATGCTTTTTTTTTTTTACAAGTAAAAGAGACGTTACAGTATTTGAAAATTGAAGTTAGATTCTTCGACGTTAACAATTTAAAAATTCACTCTTTTCTGCTTTTTTTTGAGGATGGAACTGTGTATGTAATCATCATTTCGGATTTCTTAACAATAAAAAAATAAAATCCCTCTTTTTTGTGGTGGACCTCACCCCTTGCTTCCCTTTGTTAACTTTGCTGCAACTAGGGTGAAAATATACAATAATTCTTTCCTTTGACCCCAAAAAAAAAAATATTATACTTAATTACTTAGTGTTATGAAACACAATGGTGAAATGATAAAAAGTGACAGAAAGTGAAATACCACATTGGCCTTTTAACAAGCATTAGCATCTGCCAGACATTACTGCAGAAGTCCATGATTAACGTAAAGCTTTGACCAAGCTAAATTGTCAGTAATCCAATGTACTCTTTTGGAGGACCTTGAACTAACGCGAGAAAAATGGTTCTTCAATTATAAATTTATCATCATCAAGTTTTTTTCCAATTGAAATTTAATTGGTTAGGTTACATGGATTATGGTCTTTCAATCAGTTATATTTGAGGTCATATTAGATACAAGGTCTAAGCTATGCCTTCTCTTGCCATTTCTCTTAGAGTTATCTTAGGTATAGTTGTAGCTCTATTAATTATTTCAATTTGAATTATATCATTTATTTAAACAGTGACATGTATAGCTTTATAGGTCTTTGTTGAATGTGATCGTGACTCGTGACACCTCAAATGACTTTTTTTGTAACTTATCACTTATTGTAACTACTCCCATCCCAACTCTAATGTGATCATCCTTTATTTTATTTTTCAATAATTTTTTCAAATATAGAAAAATTACGAACTGCTTCAAATAAGAAAAAATTTGAAAAACGAAATCAAGTGGAAGAGTTATCTTTAATGTGCTTTGCCAAATCATGACATTGGCACATTTGAAGGCGAACCATTTGACACTCAATTCGGACCAACATGTGTCAGCTATTGATGGTTCCGGATGTCGGATTTTTGTTCACGCCTGCATGGATATCTCCCGCACATGCACCGGAATGTGACATGCATCGCTTTTTTTTATCCAACAGTTATAAATAAAGATACCTCCTTGCCCCTTTGTACACATCGCCAACTTTTTTTTTTGAAGGGCAAGCTCTTCTCCTTTGTTGGTCGAGTGGTGCTAATCCGCTCTTTTCTCCAATCATCCTCTCTCTTCTGGTGTGGTATTTTCCCCTTTCCTTCTTCCATTATCCATGCCATGGAATCCCTCTTTTGTGCTTTCCTCTAGAAGGGCCACGATTCCACCCGCTTCCTTCATCCCATTAGGTGGTTTAACACTTGTCACCCAAATATATGAAGGGGGTTTGGGTATTCGTCGTATTCAAGATATCAACTCAACTTGCCTCTTAAAACTCATATGGAAGATTGCCTCTAAGCATGACTCCATTTGAGTTAATTGAGTTTACTCTTACCTTCTTAAATTTGACTCTTTCTAGGCTGTTCCTGTCCTTGCTAATCCTTCCTAGGTTTAGAGAATCCTCACCTTGAGACCTTGTGCCCTCTCTGTCATCTCCACTCTTATCTCTTCTGGCTCCTCCACTTCCTTCTGGCTTGATCTATGGCATCCGATGGGTATCCTCTTAACTTTGTTTAGCCCTCTCGTGCTATCTATGAGTCTCATATCCCCAAAATTGCCCCCATTTCCTCTTTTGTTATTAATGGCTCTTGGGCCCCCCCCCCCCACCCTAGCCTCACACAAGTTTGGGACTCCCTCACCCTTCTCCATGACTCCCCTCATGACCCCATTGTTTGGCTCCCTCACCTTCTAAATATTTCTCCACCTTTTATGCTTGGAACCTGCTTCACTCTCCCTCCCCCTAGCCCTCCCTTTTTTGGTTCAAATGCCACCTCCCCTGTCACTCTCTCACCCTTTGAAGGGCCCTTAACCTTTCCCTCCCCACCCAAGCGTTTCTCATTAGCTGCTACATTCTACTTAGCCATAACTATATCTTATGTTGGAATGGTTCAAAAGACCTTGATCATCTTTTCTTTACTTTGACCCTTCTTCAACTCCATATGGAGAAAAACCCTTGCTTAGATTTGGCCTCGTTCAAGACACTCATTTAATTTGCTCGAAATTTGTCTTGGTTTTGAGAAACTTTTCAAGTTCATCTATTTGCAATGGGATTGGAAATCTAGTCTTTAGTGCCACTATCTATCAGCTGTGGTGGGAATGCAATCTTAGAATACGGAAATCCAAATCCCATTATTTGAACTTGTTTTGGAATGTTATATATTTTGATATTTCTGCTAGGTTTCTTTTTATTTCCCCCGGTTACTGATACTCCAAAGAGCACGCTTATTGTTGTTACTTGGGGTCTTTAGCTCTTCATTTCAACCCTCTCTTGCAGGCTGGCCTCCTTTTGTATATCCATTACTCTTTGTTTTAATTTAATTATTTACTCATAAAAAAAAAATAGTTTGATTTAGGTTAAAGAACTTTCATATTTACAAAAACTCATCCCTAATATTAATCAAATTTACTAATGAGGCCCAAATAACCGAACGGAGCCAAAAACACGATTTTTTGAGTATGAACCCTAACCTAAAATTGGCCCGCCATCACACCACCCATCTGATTTTGGGTTAGAAGACTACAAAGGCTGCTGAGCACACAGTGATACAAAAAGAAATTTCCAATGCTAAACTGTCTCCTTTGAAAGAAATCCTTTGAAGAACATAATGAATGACCGATTTGGAAACCATTTGTGTTATGTGTGTTCTTATATGTAATTCGAATTTGTAAAGGCTTATGGGTTTTTTATCTTTCAGGGTTTGGAAATTCCCCCCGTTTTAGCATTTCTTCTTTTTCTTCTTTGAAGTACTCACTTTTTGATGTTGAAATCGAAACAAAACCCTTATTTTGCATAAAGGAATTCAAATTGCTTTTTTTCCATTTTGTTGTTTTTGATTTGATTATAATAGAACTGAGATTTTGATCTATGGTTTCTTTTGCATTATAACTGAATTGAAGCTGATACGAGAGGAACAAAAGCTATGTGAACATCCATTCGTTTCCTCAAGATTTTATAAATCTGCTCTCTCTCTGTATGTGCATGTGCTATGGTAGATTTTGTCCTAGTCACCAACATGTCATTTTTCTTTCACAACTAATGAAAACTTTACAGAAGAAATAGACGATTCAAAGATCTCAAGCAGCTTCAAGCGTTTTTCTTATATCGTGACTCCTAGGCGTATTTTGGGTGTCACACAATCTTGGTTTTGGCATCATTGGGTTATTTTGGCTTTACTATGTGAATTTAATTATTATTAGGGATAAGTTTTGTAAATTCATAAAGTTATTTACTTATTTAACCAAAATACTCTAATTACAATACACCTTTATTCTTAATCGTTAGGGGATGCGTTTGTTTGTTGGAATAAAAGTGGGGTGACAAAATTTTTGAAAAAACATATTTTTCCATTAAATCTTAAAAGTGTTGCTTTGTTTGGTTGCTTGCGAATATATAACAAAATTCCGTCGAAACTTGCGAAAGTTCCACCAAAATTTTCCATTTTAGGAACCTCGAAACGAAAAACCAGGGGATCGAAAAGAATCCTAAGTTTCGATCGAAATTTCGATCGAAACTTATCGAAACCTGGTTCAACCAAGCTAGACACAAGCTGATTCATAAAAAAAAAAAAAATCCAAAATTTCATGGGAAAACATGAAAAATTTCGTGGAACTTGAAAATTATGGAAACCTAAGAAATTTTGTGGAAACTTGGGAAATTTCATGGAAATCGGGGACTTTTTCATGCAAGTTTCGTAGTTTTTCCATATTTTCAATTTTTTTTGTTTATTTCATGTTTCCCCAAATACCCCATCCATTAGGACTTCATTATCCAAATTGCTTATTTTTCAGACTAATTATCTTTATGCATATTGATGACCAGACTTATAAAGTTACAGTTGTTGATTACTTTGACAACCATAGGCATAAAATGTCATGAGGATGTCTATGTTCGTTTGTTGGAAGAGATGATGTTATAGGCATAGTACTATTTTGTTCATCGGATGGATCCACCGAGGCACTCCTCTTGGCATTGAGTTGTACTTTCATTTTATTGTCAATTACATTGAATTTGATGTTTTGAAGTTAGAAATTATATTTTGAATGTTATGTACTTAAGTAGTTAAATTTATAATGTACTTTTCGGACAACTCTATGTTGATGTTATGTACATTAAATGATATATTTACATTGATTTTTTTGGAAAAAAATATCAATGTGTTATTTTTATTATAATTAGCTTAAATGCAGAGTTCCATCATTAAATACTCCATAAAACTTATCTAAACTTTATGTTGAAACATGAGCAAAAAAGTTATAAGTTTCCTTGAAATTTATAAGTTTCCCATTTTCACCTAGTCGAAATTTTAGTTTTCTCTCGAATTTTTCTTATATGCAATGGAAAAGTTAGAGACAAACTTTTTTAAATTAAGAAAACTTGTTTGTTAAGGTGACAAACTAACATTTCTACATCATCATATTTTTTCAAAATCTCCTCAAAATATGTGGAATTTTGTGAAAAAGTATTTGAAAACAAAAAAAATGGAATCAACAATCAACATTTTTTGACAATTTATTTTTAATTTTTATTTTTGTCACGTAATTTTTTTTTCCAACCCCACCTTCTCAAAAAACGCAGCCTCGATGATGGGTGTGACCCACGTGTCTGAACGGGAGAATCCGCGGAGGCAAGAATGTAAACGAAAAACTGAGTTCATAGCCATCGGCAAATAAAAAATCCCATAAACCCTATTCTCAAAAATAAAGTTCTGCACAGTTGTTCCTGCGTTACATTGACAAAGAGTCGAAGAATCGAAGAAGTAGGAGGCTTTCCGGCCTTATCAGGCTTGAGATCAAACCAGAGAGACAGAAATGTCATCGGAAGCGGAAGAGACAATCTTAGGGTTTCTGGAATCAAATGAGAGCATATCAGATTCCGGCCAATTCGCTACAGAATCTGGAATCGATCATAACGACATTATAAACGTCATCAAAAGTCTCCACGGTTTCAGACTAGTTGATGCTCAGGTGATACTTAGTTCTATCAAGTCTGCACCTGTCCATTTACTGTTATTGCCTCTGTGAACATGGTAGCTAAATAATCTCAATGTATTATATAAAGTAGATATTGTATAATTGTTGGGTTTTCATCCCTCTGTGTAAATAACCTAATATGGGGTTCACAGTCAATAGTATCTTCACCTAACGATGAGTCGAAGAACACCGTGCATTGATAGATGGTGAGGACCCATATTGACTATCATAAGGTCTTTTCTTGGAGTTGTACAGTCATTGTATCACTTTCAAATGGCACTGGTTGCTCCATTGTCATATTTTTCATAAGTTCACAATAAGCATAACACCCGCTTGAAGCATAATAACTATTGTGGAATTCTGTCTACGATCTTTGGCACTGATTATTGACACTTGAATAGTAAATTATGAACGTTAGTTGCATTTTACAGAGTTCATTAAATACAAGCGTGATATATGTGCTTCTAAGCTGCATTTATAGTAGATTCAATCTAAAGTGCGTCAACAATCAAAAGATATATCTACATATGACACACCACCAATCGTCTTCCTATACTACAATAATGATCAGCAGTGTCTCAAAATTCATCGCCTTCATAAAGGATTCAGATGAATTCTCAGCCTGTGAAGATTAATTGAAAAATCATATCGTCTTGAATCTTTCAAAGCTACTACGGAATAGTGCTATGACACCGATGAAATTGGATATAACCAGGTCACGGTGCTTCAATTTTCAAATGGCACTGGTGCTTGCTCCATTGTTTCGTCACGTTGTTAAAATAATAAATTCTTGGCTGAATTTTTTTGTGTGATTGACGCAGGACATTAAGAGGGAGAAGTGGGTACTTACTGACGAAGGGAGGTCATATAGTGTGGCTGGCTCACCCGAAGTGCAGCTCTTCCTGGCCATTCCGCCCGAGGGCATTTCTCGTGAAGAATTACAGGTTATAACTCCTCTTACTAAAAAATAAGAAGTGCGTTAGATTTTGGCAACTCTTCTGTTTTACGAAAATCTTTCTTTATTTACAGATTCCAGTGACAAATTTTTGGTAATTTAATATATCTAGTTTTACCAGTACTGTGAATGAATTGGTTTATGCGGATGCAGAAAAAGGTTGATCCTTCAGTTTACAAAATAGGTTGTGCCCAAGCAGTAAAGAATAAATGGGTGGAGATTGGGAAGCAGCTAGTTTCAAGAAAGGTGACATAACCTGGAACTTGCGTATTTCTCTTTTCCGTTTGTTGACCTATGTGTGTGCTCACCGTTTGGGTCTTATTGTTTCTATATTTGACTGTTCCACAAGTTCAAAACATTTAGAATTTGTTAGTATCTTATGTGATGGGTTGTCTATAGAATAGTACACATCTAATTGTTGTTTCTGTCTCTTTTCTGTGTATTATCTTAAAGCAAGTTTCATTTTTACTGGTTGTGTTTTACATAGTGGTTATGACCATGGTTGTACTTAATTAGTGTGGAACTTTTAAGGGTCCACTTGTTGGGAAAAGAAGAAGAAAGGACTCAGTACTGACTAAATTTGTACCAGAAAACATCCAACAGGAAGTCTAGACTGTAGGCTTTGTAGGATACTTGTTCAAAATTTTTTGATTACCCCAAATTATTATGTAATTCTGTAGTGTTATTTCCCATTCATTTCCCTTGATAATCATTTAGAATTCAATAGTTTTGTGATCTCTATTTTCTGTGGCTCTAGTTAACTTCTTTCCATGTGCTCCAAATACTTGGTTAGGAAAATATAGCCAATGAATGTAAATATGTAATGACTAGATTGTTGAGGGAGAATGGCAGGCATTTGGATAAAGGTAAATATGGTGAAGGCTCTAACCTTGCGATTTGGAATACTTGAATTATGTTCATTGATGCATGAGATTTAGTTTAAAATAGACAAATTTGGGTGAGAATTGCTTCATTTTGTGTTCTACTACCGTGAGTGGCTCCTCCTATTGAAGTTGTCTAGGCTTGATGCTAGCAACCTCTTATTCCCTATTTTTTCTCATTGTTAGCTTTAAGGTCTTTTTGTGTGCGCACACACACACACATGCACACATCTTGGCATTCTTAAAGAAGTGCCAATATCTTCCTCTCTCTATTGTTCTCATCAAGGTTTCAACTATCTGTAAGTATCTTATGTTAACTTGTGTCATTTCATATTGTTAGGGTACTGATATGGTATTTTGTTAATTAAAAAATGGATTGTATTGCATTGGTTCACAGATGACATGTCTCGATACTAATTGATATGGCTTGTGATACTAATTGATATGACTAGATACTATGAAAACCTGCAGAAAGACAAAATTGCAGTAGAGAAGAAAACTGACTCTCTGAAAACAACCAGTCCCATTTGTTTGCTTCCGTTTGAGTTAGGGACCGTATCCTTGCTTAAAAAACTATTTTTACCTCTCAAATTTTCATCTATTTTTTTCTTCTTAATTATCACATTAAAGTGCTTAACTGTGCAAGTGAGGGAACTTCGAAAACCAAACTGTTTTTTCCTCTAATCTTTCATTGAGTATCTTTAAATTAAGATAAAATAACATGATCCATTTGATTAAGGATGAATCTGTGTTTTTCCCCCAGATCAAGAGTAGATCGAAATTGGAAGTCTTATATTTTATCAAAAACAAGCGATAGGAAAAATTTTATATAAATCATAGAGATAAAATATCTATTGAATAAAATCTCATCCTTTGTGCATAATCAACTGATATAATTGCATGGTCATACTTTGTTATCATTTTTATGCATGATATATTTTACATGTTGCTTATTTATAGTCTTTTATGCTTAAACTGTGTTTTACATGTATCCTTTGCATCTCCAGGTGTTTCTTGATCTTTTCCATAATGTATTTATCATTTCCTCACTTTTTGATATCTTCAGCATGATTGGTTTTCGTGTCTATTACTTTATGTAGGCTCAAAATGTTGACGATCAAGTAAAAAATTTGCTTCTGAAGATACAAGCAGGAGAGGTATTTCCCTTCTTCCTCAGTCCCCAATGAAGACTCTTGCTGTTAATTGAATAGTTGGATCTCAATCACTAAATGGATTATTTCAGTGCTATATTATAAAGAAGTATAAGTTGAGACTCATTTCAAAAAGAATGCATATAAAGAGAATCTTCCAAATTAGATTGAATTCAAATTACATGCTGATATGGAAGGAGATAACGCACTTCTATTTTCAATATTTGATGCATTGATTTATATTTGGTTCTTCATATACCTAGTATGGCTTGATATGTTTGTAAGGGATGGGACTGGTATATGAGGTCTAGGCTTCTTTTGCTAACACCCCTATCCCTTTGGTTTTGGTCACTTCATTTGGTGAGATGGTGTAAGTTTGTGACAGATTCAGTCTGATGGGTGGGTCGTCCTTGTGAGTTGTGACTACTCATACACCTACATCTGTTCCTTATTTCATTGTCCATTGAAATAAAGCTTCCTTTACCATATGGAGAGTGGCTGTTCAGATGGAACCTCCAATCTTAAAATAGTATGAGGTGGAGCCCTTTTGGCCTCCTAACTGAACTGCCCCCTGTGAGATTCCTAGGTTGCCTGTACTCCGTTGCTGGATGATTTGTGTTATTTGACTACCACCCGTTATTGACTTTATTTTATTTTTCTGATGATTGAAAACTTCACGATTTCTCCAGGTCGTTGATCAAGTGGATGTCGATGCTCTCAAAAAAAGGAAGCTTATTGTCCTGCAGTAATTATCAACAATTGTTGCTTCTACATATTACTTGAATTCTTGCTTTGTGATATTTTTATGTCTGTTGTGATTTGACATATCTGATGCATTTCATGTTGAAGGCAAAATATGCCAGATGGTTGGCTAAGAAATCATTTCCTTCTGCTTGTTGAGCTGACACCAAAATCAGCTTAACTGGTGCTCACCCGCGTAGGTAAAGGACACAGTGTTGGTATGTGTTTGATAAGACCCTAATATCCGAGGGGGTATACATCGCAACGTATAGGAGGAGCACAGGTTCTCAAATATAGCTGGACATGTGGGGAATAAGTGAGCTAAAGGACATAGGGACAGATGGCAAGGTCTCATTTGGGGGCAGCCATGTTTATGTTGGGATTTTTTGGCAGGAGAAAAGGGTAGTTAGGATTTGTTTTGGGGTACTTTAGGGGAAAGTAGAGAGAATAGAGAAGGGGAGAAGAATCTTGTAAAGGGAAGGGATGAGCAGAGCTCGTAGGTGAGGGGAAGACCCTCAGTTGGGGCAAGTAGAATAGGGTTTGCTGGATTTCTGGGGGAGGAGATATTGAATGGCATTTGGTCCTTAATTGAGAGTTAATGAAGTATTTCCCTTGTTCAGATCCCTGTTCATCCATTTATTTGCAGTATGTGTGAGTTGTATGTGGATTGTGAGGCAACTGTAGGTTTATCCCACCAAGAGAGGATCTCAGTTGCAGGGATTGATTGAGGCAGCAGTTGGGTTCTTATCAGGTATTAGGTTTGGCATGGCCGAAAGTAGGGTTAGGTTTCAAGGGTTTTGGAAATCTAGGGCAGCAAAGGAATTAGGATTTGGGTTGGTCTGATTAGGCTGAAATTGGGAGGGAAGGTCATTAAGATCAGGGGAATGATGTTCCTAAAGTTTGGGACAAATCAAATAGTTAGATTGCTGTAGATCTGACCCTGAACTTTAGGTCTTGGAAAAAGTCCAAAAATTCCAGAGAATTAAAAATAAAAAAGGACGAGGGTTTAGGGGTTAGGGGAAGAAGAAAGAGATTTAGTCTTTCTAGGGTTAGGGGGTGGGTAGGACTGTAGTCAGGATCAAAAGATAGGGGAGGGGAGGGGAAAGAGATATCTTAGATGGATTGGGATTGGAAAATTAGGGTTTGGGGATGGGAAGGGGTTGCCGTAAGTTAGGGGGAAGGGGAAGATGAAGGCTGCGATGGAGTGAAAATGGGAAGGAAGGTAGAGGCTTTTTTCTTTTTGGGGTTTTGGGGGGGGGGTTGTGTGGTGCACTTACTTGAAGAAGTAATGAGGCTGGAGAACTTGAAATTGTGTAGAATTCAAAACAACAGAACAGCCCAAGTTTCCACGATACAGCATAAGAAGGTGACTAACTAATCTTGAGACTCAGATTCAAACAAGGATCCTCTAATAACTCATCCTAGGATGATCCAAATTGCAAAACAAGGGTAGATTTGGAATCCTTGTAAGAAGTGGATTGTAACTAAGGGAAGTCCTCTCTAATTGGGACTCTTCAATAACTTGAACAAAACAAAATCAAATTAAAAAAAAAGAGAGAGTAGATTTTGGATCCTATTAACATACTGGATCCAACTAAAGGAAATAAAAGTAGACTAACTTGACAACCAAGGATTGACAATCAAACTAAAAAACAAAAGTAGATTTCAGATCCTAGCTAGACTAACTTAACAACGAAGGACTCAAATTCAAAAATAAAAGTAGATCTAAACTCCTAATAGGACTTTGAATCAAACTAGGTCAGGTTGGGTTTGATTAGGGGACCCAAAATGACCAGAATACCCCTATGCTGGCAGAAATTCCCTTGATTGCTGGTAGGGCCACAGGGTACTTGTAACTTCCCTTGGCCCTCTTTGGGTGGTCCTGGGTCTGGTTCACGTCAGGCTGTATACGCCATATAGTCAAAAGTAACCTTCGGGCACTTTGCCTTTAGTTTCTCAGGCAGAAACATTTCTGGACCATAGAAAATTGTGCTTGTCAAGTTGTCACTGAGACACAACACGGAAGACCCCAGTAAGACTTGGAAAATGAAACTGGGTTTCCTTCTGTAATCAGTTAGATGCAGAGGTACTCAGCTGATTAAATTCTTATCAATGTAAATAACAAGGTTACCACTTACAATTTTATTTGTTGAAAAGAAGAAGTTAGCATTCTTGCAGAGATTTCTTTTGTGGTCATAAAGATATAAAGTGCATTTATATCCCTTTCTTGGAGAGGTATGTGATGCAACTCATAATTAACTGTCACACTGTTCCAGTATAATGTTCATCTTCATTGAAGTCTAATGCAGACTGGACTGGGGAGTCCCAAAAGGCAGCACGCTTCCAAGAACTTCAATGAAATCTGCCCAAAAACCACATTTTCTAACTAGGTTGTAGATTTGGTACCTCCAATGGTCAGATCTGAATGCAAATTTAAAGGATTGTTACCCAGGTCCTAAGGATGATATGGTGTGAGAACAGGTAAAATCTGATGGATGGTTTGAGAGTCCTAAACTTGATAAGGAATTTGAATTTTGTAGGACTCCTATGGTTAATGGATTTAGAGGACTAGCAAGGAGCTATAACTTTGGTTATTACTTTATTTGTTAGTCCAAAAAAAAGGGGTGGGGGGGGTGGGGTTTCTCTGAGTTTGAGCCAATTCCAATGGCCAGATTGGCGTAGATCTAACTTCTGAAATTTTGGTGTTTAAGGGAATCTGCAAATTAAAGAGGGGAAAAAAAATACTGAATAAAGAAAATGGATGGGGGAGGGGGCAAAGCCTCAAAGCTTCAATGAGGTGGATGTTGGAGAAGAATATGAGTCTTCTTCCTTCTGCTAGGAATTTGAAACATCTGGAAGGTCTTGGATTTTAAGCACCAGATTCCTCTTTGCACAACTAAGACTCTCAGAGCCATTGCTGAAAACCAAAATTTACTTTAATCTAATCTACTATTCTTCCATGATGGGGCACATAAATAATGTGACATAAAGCCTTATGACTTGCAATTTAGAAGGATAAAGAACTCTTAAAATTAGAAATAATAAAATGAGCATGACTCTTTAATTAACTCCCCAAAAGACTCCTAACAGACTCATTACTCTCTTAAAACTAACTTGACTCAAATTAAAAGACTGTTAACTTACTTATTTAACCTGATCTCTTTTCCATTAAACAAGCCAATGGACTAGGGGTCCAACCTTTACATGACCCATCCCTTGGCTTATTTCCTAGGCGATAGAGGCTGGATCTTAGTCAAAGAAATTAATGATTTTTACATTATTTAATCTAATCTACAGTTTGCCCCCAGAAAATAAATTCTGCTTTGGTCATCCAAATCAAGGGGGGAAAATATCACTTTGTATCCCAGAATAATGTTATTTTTTTTTTTCTGTATTGAAGTTATTAAGGAATAAAAAGGGTTGTACCCAGTGTACAAGGCTTCTGTGGTTAGTGAGGGTCCAATGTGAGTAGTTTTTCTAACATTATTTAAATATCTAGGGTTTCTGTAACAAGCACTTTATGCTTCTTCTATCATTATGAAACTCTTGTAATATAATCCAGAGGTATGCAATTTTGTACAAACGATGTACTAACCTTTCCTTTGTGTGAGTTTTTTGTTCTTGTACCCCCAACCTTATTTTCTTTGATTTTTTTGTTAATTGGCTTGACTAGGACATGGAAGGGCTATTCGCTGCAAAGGGGTCCTAATTACACACCAAAAAGGAAGAAAGCTGTCACAGATTTGACTAGAGAACATCTGCAGAGGTATGTGGGTACATAATTGGAACAAATACATGGTGTACATACATTGCGGTGGACCAAGTGGGGTTCATCCGATTAATTTCTTCAGCATTGTGCATATTATATTATACCAAGTAGTGATCTCCTTATCATCTGCTGTGCATGTGTCTGCATTTCTAGAACCTACATATATGGGTCTTTTTGGGACCTAAATCTGTTCCTATGGCTTTCATGATTAAGGAACTTTTTAGAGTTTTGGTCTCCATGTTGCACAACAATTCAGTCTCATATGTGCCCCTTCCCTGTGTTTTCATGGGATGTGAATATGAACTTTTCTGGAAGTAGTCATCCTTCTGGAGCCTGGTAGACTTCAGTTGATCCACAATTTGGCAGCCTAATTGATTTGGTGAGTTGAACTGTCAGTTCTTACCATGCTGCAAAGAGTTGCCTAATAATTAAACAGCTGCAACTGTAAGCTTACTAAATGCCAGCGTGAAATGTTGAAACTTGAAAGAGAGATGTGCCTAAGGCAGCATGTAAGCAAATTGTGCATGTGAAGAGAGGAGAGATGTTCGCAATTACTACGAAAAGAAAGCCTCCCCTTAAAGTATTAGAATTTGAGTAAATAGGGAGGTTTAGAAACCAGAATTGGATGTGGATCAGAGGGAACTACCATACCGCCTGCTACTGACTGGTATAGGAACTCGAATGAAAGGGACAAGCACCATTCACTGGTGGGGCAAGAAAGGGGAAAGGTTGGGCTCTAGTTGCAGATTGATCCCTTATCTGAGAATAATGATAGGGCATTGAAAAGGGACAAGCACCATTCCTTCTTTTATATTGAGATTGTTTCTATTAAATGATGAAAAAATAGTGATCATAGAGGGCATCGTGGTTGGTGCATCAAACAAGTTCTTACTTCTTACTGTAACTGGCATACATTTCTAGTAGTTTTCAGAGCTTTCTAGGACAGTAGATTATCAGATAATGATTGAAAATGATTGAATTACCTGTTTTGAATTATCTCTTTGCTTCCTGTGTATTCTTTAATGTGCTAGCATTTTTATATTCTTAACTTGATATAGATAAATATTCTAAACATAGGTGCTTTAAGAGTATGGTGTCTTTGATGGGAAGGAGATTGCATTCAAAACTGAAATGAAGGGAATCCACTTGAAACTTGCACCCATTAGCATCGTCAATACTTCATTGTTTAACAACAAAGTTGATTGTCTTTTTGGTCTTTAAAAATGGCGATTAAAAAATATCACAAGTCCAAACATTGTTGATCAAAGGAAACATGAAGTGCTTTCAGGTGTTACATAGCTTCTCAAAGCAGGCAAAGCATTTACTGCACTTTTCCTACCAAACAAACAGGGCCTTGGGATTTTCAGTGGTTCAGCAAAGCTTGAGTAGGGAAGTATCACTCTAATCTCCAGATTGGATGGGAATTTGGTATTTGGTAACAACTTGTTCAATCTGTTCTGAGTCATTTCTAAATTTGGTCTTTGTACTACTTGGCCAATGTGTAGGAACCTAATCATAGAAAAGCTTCTAAACCTGTTTTATGCCATCTTGACTAATAAGGCGTTGTCTTTGCCCCCTCCCCAGTTGCCCCTGCCAAGTGCCTTGGGTTACCTTGGTGGTTGAAAATTATTACCATGTACAGTTCTCCCCTTCTTTGTTTTCAGCAGCAGAACACTGCTGAAGGACTATGGACTGTGTTCCAGATGGAATTTGGGATGGGGAAGAAAATATTTTTCCTTTTGTTGATATGGTCTTGGATGCATTGTTTACTGAGATGTTTCCCTCATATCTTGAGGCTATTAAAATTTCTTCTCTTGTTTGATTAGCTTCTATCAGTACAAGGACCGCTAACAGGCGTGTTCTAAAAATCCATTTTGTTAAAGTGGTATTGATGCCAGCCTTTATTAAACTTTACCTTAGCTAAAACCTGATATCCGAAAGTCAGAGTTAGGAAAATAGTTTGTTCAGGTGGGCTAGGTTTAGGTTTAGGTTTAGGTCTAGGTTAAGGTTCCAGACTTCCAGTGCCTTTGATTTTGTTTAGGTGTCCCGCCTGATGCCCAGTAAGGATGGTGGCAACAAATTGAGTTAAAGGGCTATCTAGTGTTTTAGGCAGGGAAGTTAATTGAAGAAAGTTAATTCAGTTCTTGTGAATCTTTTCAAGTGGTTAGTGCTTAGTAGTCTACATCATGCATTTCATCCTCTATAGCAACATTTTCAGCAGTTGAATGATGATTTTCAGTTTTCTTTGATCTTTCACTGTCATACTTCTATCAAAATCTGTATATGCATTATTTTCATAGTTGTGGAATAGTGGATACAATGTGTTCAGTTT
This sequence comes from Hakea prostrata, assembly GCF_041222555.1. Classification (NCBI taxonomy): domain Eukaryota; kingdom Viridiplantae; phylum Streptophyta; class Magnoliopsida; order Proteales; family Proteaceae; genus Hakea; species Hakea prostrata. The sequence continues at coordinate 15,067,805 of NC_142604.1, forward strand.
TTTATGGTTATCTATCTTCATGGTTCATTTTATGCTTGCTTAATCATTACTCATGGAGGTGTGTGCTTTTGTATAACATGGAAGTTTTCCAAAAGGGCATGGATTTAGGTTACAGTCTGTGCTTTTATTTGCTAATGTGGCTTATTGTTATTCACCCAAATTTTTTTTTGCTTATGGTTATGTTGTTTACATATTGCTGTGTTGAAACTTTATTTGCAACTGTACGTTGTTTTCAGGGGTGACTGGAAGCAGTTAGAGTTTAAAGAGTATAACTTCAGTGCTAAAGGCCCACCCTCGGAAGGTGGCTATCTCAATCCTCTGCTGAAGGCATGGATTTTGCTTACCTTTTCCCTTTCCTGCTTGCATTTGGTTTACAAAGCAGTATGCATGTTAGTTTCTTTTCATATGAAAGATTGGAGTTTGCTGTGATTGCTATGGAAAGTGCAAAGCTTGTAGAAGCTAACTATTGCTAGAGCTCATAAAATCTTTTGTGTTATTTTTTTTTCGTAATATTTTTATGATAACCAAATGACCAGAGTATTAAGGTGAGTTTCTTTTTTTAAACAGTAAACTGATATGATATGAGAGATCATAAAAAGTTCCTTAGTCGTCAGGGATTAATTTTCCTTGGCATCCCATAAATGCTGAATCGATATTTGTGAACATGGTAATCAATACATTAGATTTTTGAAGTACTTAAACTAGTTAATGGTGAAAATGATGACAGGCACACGCACATGCATAAAGGGCATTTCAAAGCCCCAGGAGGGATGCGTGACTTAACAACCTATGATATTCTGTCATATGGGAGGATGATGTGGCAACGTTGACTTTTGGGTAGATAGGGCAATGTCTGGATAGCCACATCAAATTCCTGATCAAACCTATTTACCCTTCCATGTATGTCGACCATGCTGAGACTGAGAGTCCTGTGCAACCCTTTGGCATCTTGATTGTCTTCGAGACTTCAATCTGTTATTTTTTGAATTTTCTCACAGCCTCTTGGCTCAATTAGGATTGGTCTGAAAGTCGAGGGATCTTGGTGTCTACCTATCTGCAGTGCCACCTGACAGATGATCTTGTCCTAACAAGATAAGCCTGAAGCCTCCCTTGGTGGGCCAATTTGGGAGCCTTACCTCTATGCCTCCTTGCAATAGGAGCTTCACTTCTGACTTAATTCTAATTATTCTGAATTTCTTATTCTCCATTTAGATAGAGAACCAGAAGTTGGTCCAGAAGGTAGTGCTAACAATGACCATTTTTCAAAACTGTGATTGTTGGAAAACACACATGATATCAATTTCCTTGTCTCTGTCAGATGTATAACCTACCATCTACCAAACTCCCTTTGCCCCCTGTTCTTTCCTCTTCGTTTTCTCTCTGGTTACACTAACAGTTGAAGTTATAGATATTTAAATTTAGGATGGCTAAAAAAGGCCACCTGAAATGTATCATGTAGCATGAGCATTCTCTACCCATTGGAGCTGGGTCCAGGTTTTCTTTTAAGTCAGAATAAGGCTTAGATGTTGTAATTTGTTTCTGTGAAGCTGTGGCAACAGCCTTGCTTGAAACAGGGGTTAGGTTGTGTGCATTTGACCACTCCCAGACCCAGCTATACGTGGCCAGCCTGGTTCACTGAGTATGGTTTTTATTTTTTATTTTTGGTTGACATTTGCTTCAGTAGACATGTGGGAGTGTTTCTAATGCATATTTCCATTTCAGGTTCGAAAACAATTGCAAAATATCTTCCTTCAAATGGGGTAAAAAAATGAGATTTAAATTCAATGTTTCTATGTAATATGTTGATTGTCAAGCCTGAATATCTGAAGTATTGATTATCTACTGGTTGCAGTTTTGAGGAGATGCCGACAAATAATTTTGTTGAAAGCAGGTTGGTAATTTCTATGATTGTTGATTGGCACTTTCTAGTAGAATGGAACTACTAGAGTGTTGCCCCATTCCTCTAAGGTAGCTTCAAGATTATGTATGTAAACTTTAGGAGTTAATAACAGACACACAAAATGTTCATCAGTCAGTTGCTATATTTGTATGAGATCTGGATCAAACTTTTCAGTCTCTCTGTTTATTCACTATGTTAAAATTTCACAAATGAGGTTGATAAAACTATATTTGTATGTTAAAATCTCACAAATGAGGTAGATAAAACTATATTTGTATGAGATCCTTTTATCACATCTTTCCACCCTTGCCCACCACAAGGTAGGTCATGAGCACTAACCATCACTGTATAGTCTGACCTGGGAAACTTATCAAACTAGTAAACCATTTAATTAGTGGGTAATATAATATGTTTCTAGGTTTCTATTCAATGTATTTTTGGTAACAAAAACTGAAGGTGGCATCAGTCATACTAAACATGCAACCAAAAAGCCTGAACAATGAGAAACAAATGCATTGAAAGTTAAAGGTGCCCTTGGTTACAATCCTGTTTATGGGGTGATTGTTTCTAAATTTTTTTATCTAGAACCCCTCATGAAAAGCAAACAGAAAATAGAAACATAAGGAAGAGCCATATATGGTTTGAAGCTCCCCAACACTCTTCATGGTATTAGAATAGTGACATATGTAGCAAACACCTCCTGTTTAATGCACTTGTCCTCAATATCTAATATACTTTATTTCAGGGTTTATGTATGTTAGAGTGACTATTTATTGGCTTTACCTATTATTTTTTGTTTAAACTCAATCATTTTTATGTGTATTTTTTGACAATTTCCATGCAATTCTGCCTTGATACATATCTGAGACACGATACACTACAAAACAGAACGCTTCTTAAAATCATCCAACCTTAATCCTTGTTCACCAGCTGTTTTGATTTGTTTAAACTCAAACTCGCAGCTTTTGGAATTTTGATGCACTCTTCCAGCCACAGCAACACCCTGCTCGTGATTCTCATGATACCTTCTTTTTAAAAGGTCAAATTTCCTGACATTGTACTTGGTAATCTGGTTATGTTCTTTTCATGTATTATTCATCTGGCTTTTGCATTTTTAGTTCCTTCCACTACTAGGGAGCTGCCTGAAGATTATGTTGAGAGGGTGAAGCGTGTCCATGAATCTGGTGGTTATGGATCTAGAGGGTATGCTGCTTTATATTTTTGGCACTTCTTGCACACTGTTCTAACATTCAAATTTTCCTGAAAGAAAATTATTTTCTATATAGATATGGATATGATTGGAAAAGAGAAGAAGCAAATAAAAATCTATTAAGAACCCACACAACTGCTGTTTCCTCGAGGATGCTTTACCTGCTTGCACAACAGGTAAATTGCGCTAGATTTCTGCTCTTTGTGCTTGTTTGACTATTACCAAAGAAAAGTTTGATATTTCTTTTTGGTCATCTTTTCTTCCCCAGCTAACATTTGACGTTTTCTGTGAACTGGTTACAGATGAGCCTTGGATGTTTGAACTTTTTACGTTTTACCTTTTTCTGAAAAAACTTTACTGAACTTTTCTTTGTTATGTGCAGAAATCTTTCAGCCCAAAAAAGTACTTCTCAATTGATCGTGTTTTCCGAAATGAAGCTGTAGATCGAACTCATCTTGCAGAGTTCCACCAGATTGAAGGTACTTTCAACAATGTCTGGGTCTTTATGTTTGTTGGTTGAAGCAGAATATCTATGTCGTAAATAATAAATGTCTTATATATTTATGTTTTTGGGGATATGTTTATTCAGGTTTGGTATGTGATCGGGGCCTTACCCTTGGTGACCTGATTGGAGTGTTGCATGATTTCTTTTCTCGCCTCGGTAAATGTCTTGCAGTTTTTGTCATTGCATCCCATATCAATCATGCCCTTCGGTTCTCATTCTTTCTTCTATGAGTTTTATAGGACATCTCTGTTTATTAACCGGAGATATGGAGTTGTATTGGAGGCTATATTTATAGCTGAAATGGAATGTAAATGTGATATCATTCCACTTCTCATGTGTTCAGGTATGTCGAAGCTGCGTTTCAAACCTGCTTACAATCCATATACGGAGCCAAGCATGGAAATCTTCAGGTAAAGAAATATTGTTTTAATGCATGTGGCTCATGTGCTGTGTTCCTTGAAGTGATTAGCAAACTCTCATTTGTTTTTTTTTCTTTTTCCCATTTGATCAGTTATCATGAAGGCTTTAAGAAATGGGTGGAAATTGGCAATTCTGGCATGTTCAGGCCGGAAATGTTGCTGCCAATGGGGCTACCTGAAGATGTTAGGGTAATCGCATGGGGGCTTTCCCTTGAAAGGTAATATTATCTTTAAATGTGAGGAAATTTAATTGGATAGGTGCTCCAGAATATCTGGTAAATTAGTATTAGATTGAATTTTTTCCCCTTTTTTTTTGGGGGCTAAAAACCCCATGTTCTTGAAAGTGGAATGGAGAACTCTAACCTTCATATTCTTTCTATGTCAGGCCCACCATGATATTGTATGGAATTGATAACATCCGAGATCTCTTTGGACACAAGGTACATTATTTACTACTCCATGCAGGCTTTTACGGAGCCAAAGGGCATTAAATCTAATTTCTTGTGCAGGTGGATCTTAATCTCATCAAGAAGAATCCAATTTGTCGTATTGGACTGGAATAGTGAGGACCTTGTAGCATTCATCATTTTTTCTAGGGCTTCAGAAACACAAAACAGGTATAATCTTGGATCCATTTAATGATGACATAGTTGGGGACCTTTAACACATTGTGCATCTTGTCTCCAACCCGATGCTTTTTCAGATTAGTCAGCTTAGAAGCTTAGTATCTTCTTCGTAGGTTGCTTGCTGCGAGTTCATGTTGCTGAAATGGAAAGCATATTCTAGGATAAAGGGTTGACAATAATTGGGAGAACAGATACTTGCAGGATTTGAAAGGGTGGGGCGGTTTTGGCTCTAAACGAGGGCAAGCTGTGGCCTTTGGTTGCTCCCAGCCATTAAATTTTTTTCTTCAGTCAAGGTTTGAGCTCAAAGAGAATATTTCAAGTAACCGTATTCAGTAACCTCCAATGCTGTTGATTTCTCTATACTTAGATCTATTACTACAGGTTCTGCTTACATTTGTGAATGGTTTATATTTCATTTTACTCATATCTGACCTTAGACAAAAATTTCTTTTGTTACATACTTTTGAAGGACTTGTTTATCTCTATTTGACTATTTAGTGCACTGTTCATTCAATACAACTTAAGTTGATATGCCTGCTCTGGCCAATGGATTGAGCTTTCCCTTTGTTTGAGTGTCTGAATATCAGCTCCCTAATTTCTACTTTTGAGGCCGATGGGGCTTTGTCAGTTTTAGCCGTCTGACCTGCACATGCTTGAACATTTTTGTTTTCGTTAACGATTGCCATTGTGATTGTGTACGAATACAAGGTAGAACAAAGAAATGAAATGTTGGTTTTTTAATTTTTTAAAGAATTCTACTCAAGAACATGATTATGAACCATGTTGTTCAATATCATTTTATATACCATGTAATCAGAATAAATTGATTCAATCTCAATAGCAGCACTTAAAAGCAAAACGATAACAACTTGCCTGAATTTAACTTCTTGTATGAAACAACGAATATTGCATAGTAGAATTGTTGAGAAAGTGTAATTGATCAACTAACTGCTGTCATGAAGACTAAACTTAAGAACCAAATCGTTGACAATAACAAATTAAACTCGTAGGTTTGAATGACCAACAAAGCTATTTTCTTATCAATTCAGTAAAGGCAACAGAATTTGAACTGTAAAAGATGATTTGCATTGGTTCAATTGTATCATTACATTTCCAAAGAATTCAAACTGTGCCAAAAAGATATTGTTCAAATACGTGATGATGCCGAAGAAAGTAGCGGTTCAAGCCACAGCAGCACCGGCATTGACTCTTTAAACAAAACCACAACCCATGAGTGCTACAAATTACCCTTTTAACATCAACTTTGTAATCAAACCTCATTTTTTTAAATTTTTTTGTACTGAATCCACAAAAAAAAAGAAGAAAAAAAAAAAAAAAAAAAAAAGTATAGGAGACAATTTTTTAAGACATATTTATTTAATTGGTTCTCAAATACACACACCCAGATGCATCTTTAGAAATAGCATTGCTGAGATGTCGTGGGGGACAGAGTAAATTTACATGAAATTCATACAAGAAGGGTATGCGCATTTTTGACAAGATATCTGCGCAACTGTTGATCTCCCTATACACAAATACTATGTTAATGTCTAGAAAAATAGGAATCAACTCAATCTTTTCTAGAAATTCTCTAAAGCACTTAGGAGCTGGTATCTCCTTGTTAACGTATTTTACTAAGGGCTTTGAGTCAGAATTTATCTGAATTTTAGTGAAACCGTATTTCTGCCGCCAATGTGATACCTCTCTTTAAGGCTCCGAGCTCTAACTCCAAGATCCCTTTGTTCGGATCTGCACCAGCGACAACACTTATGACCTTCCCTTCGTGATCTCTAGCTATGACACCATAGCCCGCTCCTTCCAACCTACTAGATGCATCAGTCTTGATGGCAATCCAATCAAGAGATGGTGACTCCCAAGTCAACAACTACACGGAGGATGAACATGAATCTAATTTGAGGGAAGCAAAGAAATCTCTAGACCAGATTGGTGGGTCTGACTTGAGGCGAGCAAGATACTCATTTGTCAAAATATGGATCCATTTTACAGAAGACATTCTCAACTGCTCGAGGATGCAGTCATGATGAAAAAAGTAGGTACAAGGTGGCTCCGAGGATGGATGTTCGTGGAAGCAAATCATACAAGCTTCTTGAGTAGGATCATATTCATATTCATACATCATGTCCGTCATTTTGACTTGAGGGAGGAGGATGAATTAAGAATTGCAAGAAAAATACTCAAAAATAGTAATGAAAATGTAGATTTAGTCTTAAATAGTTTGGGATGGACAAATAGACGACACTTGAGAAGAAGAGGAGGTCGAGTGAAGCGATATCGTATAGGACACAATGCAAACCAGTAGACAAACAGATGCGACGAATATAGATAACTGGGTTGTAGTGTACGTTAAATTCATAATATATATAAAGCGACCAACTGATTTGAAATTCAATGACTTCAATGTTCGAATGTTTGATCAAGACTCTTTCATATTTATTAAATTACCCCTTCAAGATATCAGTGGTTGGCGGACCACTAGCCTTCAAGATGGGAAGGTTTTATAACTGTGCAAGCACATAGATGAATTAAGAACCATACTTACATACAGTTCAAACAAGTAGACAAACGGATGCAGCGAGTGAACATAGATAACTGGGTAGTGTACGTTAAATTCGTAATATATATATTTGTTCGGATCTGCACCACCGGGGAAAGCACTTATAACCTTTCTTCGTGATCTCTAGTTATGACACCATAGCCCGCTCCTTCTAAACTTCTAGATGCTTCAATGTTGATAACATATTGATTTTCTCCAATATCTTAATTGTGCAATTCAAGTCTTCATTATCCTAACTCTATTTAATATTCTGACATATAAAAAGATTGAGAGGCTAATGGATATGGTGAATGGTGTAAAGTGAATTCTTTGGTACAATGAATTATTATGAACATATACGATGCTGGCAAGCTATGGTGTTTTTATTCATTAATTGATTGTGATGAATGCATACCCTTTTGATGTTCAACATACTCAATTTGCATCTTTTGAAGAAAATTATTTTTTTGTCATTTCCTAACAATCACATGACATTCTAACCCAACTTAATCAGCTGGATGTAGTTAAGGGTGTCAATCATACTGTGTGTTGTTTATCGAAATCAAAACCACGTTACTTATACATTACCCAATAAATATGGTATGGTATCAATATGACAAAACTATATAGTTTGACAAATGGTACAGTAACGATACGTATAAAATGATACAAATGAACCATCTTGCAATCAATACCTACTTATAATAATGCTACGGTAATGGTACAACATACTTTTACCATTTGTATTCGATATAATAAAGATATAAAATAAACATATTCAGTACTGCTTCTGTATTGAATTGACACCCTTCTCCTCTATTCCTCTTCTGTCTCTCTTCTCTTCTCTTCCTCTTCTCTCTCCTCCGTAACCCTCTTATACACGCTTCTTAAACCTGAAATCCTTTTTTTTTTTTTTTTTTGGTAATTCAATTTCCTCTTTCTCTTCTCAGTATCGCAGAACCGCCTCCTTCACTTTGATTGCCCTTCTTTACTTTATCAAGGTTATTCATATAAAGTGGTAAGATGGAAAGAAAACACCACTTATGTGTCACTTCTCTCTTTCTTTTATAAATCTCATATGGAAGACATCTAACTCTCTTCCACGTGAAGAGGTGAGGGAAGTGTATCTCCTCCTCCTTTCTCTCCTTAATTTACCATGTTTTATAATATATATATATACACAAAAAATAGTAGGCCTCTTTATGGGCTCGTGGACATACTCTATTATCTTATGTAGGGCCCACTTTAAGGTGCGAATATTAATACTTATGGGTTCAGAAATTTATGCTGATTATTTTCTAATTTTCAACTCAGTCTAATTATATTGTTGTAGAATCCACAACCGATGTCCGAACTTGACCAAAATATCGATTATAATCTAGTCTCGTTTAAGTTATTCTTTAACTATATTTGAACCATTTGATTAAACCATCAAACCAACCAACATGGTCTTTTAATAGTCTTAAAGACTAACACATTCACACACAATAATATAATAATAATATAAAAAGATGCATCACATCCTCCCCTCCTTAAAATAAATTTTGTCCTTGAAATTTTGCAACTTGATCAATTGAAAAGTTAGGGATATCGACTCTTTATATTAGATTCAAGCTCCCATGAGGCTTTTTGACTCAGGTGATTGTTCCACAACATTTTCACTAGTGGTACCGCCCTGTTTCTCAGTTTCTTCTCTTTCCGTTGTAGTATCTCAATTGATTTCTCTTCATAAGAAATATCTTCTTTAAACTCCAACAGTTTGTATCGTAGCACATGAGTAGGGTTTGCTACATACTTCTTCAGCATAAATTCATGAAATACATCATATATGTTGGACAAATCTGGAGGTAGGGCAAGTCTATACACTACTGCTCCAATCCTTTCTAGAATCTCAAATGGTCCTATATATCTTGGATTTAACTTTCCCTTTTTGCCGAATCTCACCACACCCTTCATTGGTGCTATCTTTAGGAAAACTTTATCACCCATCTCAAATTCCAAGAGCTTCCTCCTCACATTTGTATAACTTTTCTGTCTATTTTGAGCAGTCTTCATTCTCCTTTGTATTATCTTTATTTTTTCACAAGTCTGTTGTAATAGGTCTAGCCTTAATACTTGTTTCTCACCAATTTCATTCCAACACATTGGAGGTCTACATTTCTTTTCATACGGTGCTTCATAGGGTGCCATCCCGATGGTAGACTAATAGTTGTTGTTATAGGCAAACTCTACTAAATATAAGTGATCACTCCAGCTATCATTTAAAGTCAATCATACAGGCCCTAAGCATACCTTCCAATATCTGAATAGTCCTTTCAGATTGCTCAACACTTTTTGTAAAATTTTTTAAAATCTAGAAGTAAAGATCATACATAACAGAATTAGGTACTTCATGTAACCTCACAATCTCCTTCACATATAGTTTAGCCAGCTTGTCTAGGGAGAAATCAATCTGGATGGGTAGAAAATGGGATGACTTTGTCCCTTACCTCCAATCATAACTTTATCTAGGTATCCTTCAGACAAATTGCAGTATAACCTTGTGGAGTCTAACAAAGTTCATGGTAATATGCTCCCACTTCCACTAAGGTATGTCTAGGTATTGTAACAAACCTGAGGGTCGTTGGTGTTCTGCCTTTACCAATTGACAAGTCATGCATGTCACATAATAAAAGTTTAAGATAAAGATGATGGATATAGATGTCATTCTTAATCATTATCTAATAGTTATCATTAAATCCCTAATTTTAAGGAATAAATGGTTAAATTCTAATTAAAAACTAACTCACAATCTATGAATTTCTCTCTATTTATTCTTTCATGAATCTCCGTCAAGTGCAAACCCAAGACCTCCACGTGGGAGGGCGGATCTTTAACCGCTTGACTAATCCATCATTGGCAATTACTTATAATTGTGTTATCTATATTTTAGTCCTCCTATTAATTTACCTAAATTTTTAATGCGAATCTCATGTCGGAATGTAATAAAATAATTCAAAGACAGGACCCACAATGGGTCTCACATTGACCCACATAATATGTATGATGAAGAGACATTAGTGTTCTTTCGACGGAAAAGTGATCCAGACTCATTATTCGGCCCCCAATGTTCAATTCTGGCTCTGCCCTGGATGTAATACTTTCTTAACTGCGCAACATTTTGCACCATACATCATAGTTGTCCATGTGACTTTCCTTTGAACCTCAAAAGAATATATCAGTCACACAACTCATTGAACACACTTCCACTTCTTCCATCCCACTTTTTCTTATGATATCATTTGACCTCCACTTTATCCATCTCAAGGTCTTGCTTGGTAGAAGAACTAGCCTATGCACATCCTTCTACAATTTTCCTAGAGTCATTTAAGGCATGCCGTACCTCTTTTAGCTCTTCCAATTGAGATCATATCACTCACTCCTCACTGAGATATTCCTAGGCCTTCGTTGGACATTGTAACAGAAGTATCATCAACTTTTTTGGGATAATAAAAATGTGGACATGTGACAAGTTAGTGTTTTTCTCAAGTTTTCAAAAAGTCTAAAACAATATATAGAACTGAAAATCTAAAAATTTTCTTGAATTTTCTTTTTGGGGCTTAAAAATTGAATTTTCTTTAACATGCAGTAAGTATAAAGAAGTAATTTCTCCAATAGGTCACCACTGTGTAATAGCAATTTCTGATTTTGTTGAGAATTAACAAATCTATCCCACATGTAACACACAACACTTAAGATTGATCATATTCTCAAAATCAGTACTACTTCGAAGTAAGAATATTACCTGGAAAAAAATGAGTCATGGATTTAGGAAGTCTCCCAACTTGTCCCTCAGCCACGTTAGCATCCCTCAAGTCTTTAGTACATAGTCTACGTTTATTACTCTATGATTGATTCAAATTTATAATTAAACCTCTTTTTTTTTTTTTTTTTTTTTTTTTTTGATTTTGGTACAAAATCCACAAAATAAAAAAGATTAAAAAAAATGTATACAAGATAATTTATTAAGATATATTTATTAAGATATATTTATTAAGTTCTCAAATACACACATCCAGATGCATCTCTAGCAATAGCATTACTGAGATATTCTGGGGTACAAAGTAAATTTACATGATATTCGTACAAGAAAGGTATGCGCATTTTTGACAGTATATCTGCGCAACTGTTTGTCTCTCTATACACAAATACAAATTTAATATCTAAAAAAATAAAGATCAACTCCTCAATCTCTTCTAAAAGTTCTCTAAAGAACCTAGGGACTGATATCTCCTTGTTAACATATCTTATTGAGAGCTCTGAGTCAGAATTTAGTTGAATTTTGGTGAAGCCCATTTCTGTCGCCAGTTTGATACTTCTCTTTAAGGTTTCAAGCTCTAACTCTAAGATCCCTTTGTTTGGATCTGCACCACCGGCTACGGCACATAAGACCTCTCCCTGGTGATCTCTCGCTATGACATCATAGCCCGCTCCTTCTAATCTTTTAGATGCATCAGTGTTTATGGCAATCCAATCAAGAGGTGGTGACTCCCAAGTCAACAACTTCATAGAGGACAAACATGAATCTAATTTGAGGGAAGCAAAGAAATCTCTCGACCAGATTGGCGGGTCTGACTTGAGGCGAGCGAAATACTCATTTATCAAAGTATGAATCCATTTTACAGAAGATATTCACAATTGCTCGAGGATGCAGTCATGATGAAAAAAGAAGGTAGAAGGTGGCTTCAAGGATGGATGTTTGCGGAAGCAAATCATACAAGCATCTTGGGTAGGATCATATTCATGTTCATACATCATGTCCATCATTTTTACTTGAGGAGGAGGATGAATTAGAATTGCAAGAAGAAGAGGAGACCGAGTGAAGCTATATCGGATCGGACACAGTAGAAGAAGAGGGGAGTGAAGCTATATTGGATTGGACTGCCGCTAGTTGTTAATAGGATCCTAATTGCCCAAGCTCATCCATGCGCCTTCGAGCTCTGGTTTTCCACGAGTATCGCACAGAATGAAATGGCAATATTTCCTAACTCTTTCCTCAACCTAGCTCACTTTCTTCTATTCTCTCATCGCTTCGTCTCCTTGCTCAACTTTTCCACGTTATTTGTTATTATTTTCTTTCTTAGTTTCTGGTGTTGGTTAATGGTACTTCAATTCTCTGCCTCGACTTGAAGGATTTCTCAGTATTCGGTAGGTGATTCCGTCCGCGGCAGCGTTATGGAAGATGAATAGGAGAATTCCTTCTCCGGTGCTGATTTTTGGCATTTTCCAGCGAAATAGTCTGCGGTTTTTCAGTAGAAAGATTCCATTCCATGGCAGGAGGAGGAGATGATTAGGGTTTAAGGACAAGTTGTTTAAAAGCGTAAAATGTTATTTAAGTATTTAAATTGAAATACTCAGACCACTACTTCCAATTAGTATTTATAGGTTCTATGGCTAATTGGACTCTCCCACAAATTGTAGGACTCTCCAACAAGGCCCATTACACCGTTGGATCGTAACTGATCCAATGGTCTATATTAGAACATAAGTTGGGTATAACTCAAATACCAGTATGACTCAGATACCTCAACAAATCATGTCTTCCTTGTATCCTATAACTATTTATATCCAGTTGGTTCCTTGTTTATATCCTTATTATATCGAATACAAAATGATACAAGTATGTTGTACCATTACCATAGCATTATTATAAGTAGGTATTGATTACAAGATGATTCATTTGTATCATTTGATACGTACCATTACCATACCATTTGTCAAACCATATAGTTTTGTCATATTGATATCATACCATATTTATAGGATAATGTATTAGCAATGTGGTTTTGATTTCAATAAACAACACACGGTATGATTGACACCCTTAACTACATCCAGTTGATTAAGTTGGGTGACAATGTCACATGGTTGGTAAGGAAGGACAAAAAAATAATTTTCTTCAAAAGATGCATATTAAGTATGTTGAACATCTAAAGGGTATGCATTCATCACAATCAATGAATGAATAAAAACACCATAGCTTGTTGGCATCATATATGTTCATAATAATTCATTGTACCAAATAATTCAGCTTACACCATTCACCATATCCATTGGCCTCTCAATCCTTTTACATGTTAGAATATTAAATAGAATTAGGATAAAGACTTGAATTGCACAACTAAGATATTGGAGAAAATCAATATGGATGTTAAGGTAGGATTTAAGCACAATGTTGCTTAAAAGTGTAGAAGAAAAAGGGAGTGAAGCTATATCGGATAGGACTGCCGCCAATTGTTAATAGGATCCTCACTGCCCAAGCTCATCCATGCGCCTTCTAGCTCCTCTAGTTTTCCACAGAATGAAATTGCAATATTTCCCAACTCTTTCCTCAACCTAGCTCACTTTCTTCCTCTCATTGCTTCGTCTCCTTGCTCAACTTTTCCACGTTATTTGTTATTATTTTCTTTCTTAGTTTCTTGTTTCTCGTTTCTGGTGTTGGTTAATGGTACTTCAATTCTTTGCCTCGACTCGAAGGATTTCTCTGTATTCGGTAGGTGATTCCGTCCGCGACAGCGTTATGGAAGATGAATAGGAGAATTGTTTCTCCGTCGCTGATTTTTTGCCATTTCCAGCGAAATCGTCCGCGGTTTTTCAGTAGAAAGATTTCATTCCATGGCAGGAGTAGGAGATGATTAGGGTTTAAGGACAAGTTGTCTAAAAGTGTAAAATGTTGTTTAAGTATTTAGATTGGAATACTCAGACCATACTCCCAATTAATATTTATAGGTTCTATGGCTAGTTGGATTCTCCCACAAATCGTAGGACTCTCCAACAAGGCCCATTACACCGTTGGATCGTAACTAATCCAATGGTCTATATTAGAACAGAAGTTGGGTGTAACTCAAATACCAGTATGACTCAGATACCTCAACAAATCATGTCTTCTAAGTATCCTGTCTGATTGCTCTCTCTCTTTCTCGATCCCCTCTATTTCTTTCTCCAATGGGTTGTAGCAAGTCCCGCCTACTTGGATATCGACCTTAAATTGGACATCATTGTGACCTTTTCCCGGACGGTGGGCGATTTTTATATTTGATGCATATGTTTATGAAGTTTTAAACTGCGTTCCTTGCACCTAATCTCATTTCGTAGAAGAGGAAGAAGAAGAAGAAGATGATGAATCAGATTCAAATACGCAATAGACAACAAGAGGAGGAGGAGCACTTATTCTAACAATTACTTCATTTTCGACCCAGCCTGTTACTATGAGAGATAAAATTGGAGGAGAACTTAATGTTTGACTTAGGGGTGTCAACGGTGCAGTTTGGGGCGGTTTCGGGCTGAAAAACACTTAGCCCAAACACGACCCATTAGCAAAATAACTCTTTCAGGCCGGTTTCAGTTTGGTGCAGTTTGGGTTCAGCTAACTAACGGTTTAGATTCGGGTTGACTAACGGTTTATGGTGTGTAAGAAAAAGAACAAGAAGAAACAATTGAGCATCCTACAACAAAAGTGAAATTATATAGAAAGAAAGTTACTATTGGTCAATTTCCATTAAAAAAGAACCCACCCATTCTATAGAGATCAAGAACCTAAATATTAAGTACTAAAATGACTATTTGATCTTTGAATTCATGCTTAATTTTTTTAATTGTCTATACCAACTACCTAATGGTAATATAATGATTCAAATACTATTTAATGTAAAATTACAAAACGGGTTATAACGGGTTGCGGTTTGGTTTTGGGTTGGTGAGGGCTCCACAACCCTCAGCCCAATAACGGCCCATTAAGGTTCGGTCCGGGCTATAACGGGCCGATGCGGTTCGGTTTTAATGGTTCGGGCAATAAATTGACACCCCTAGTTTGACTCTACACCCGTGCCCTAGAATCGTTTATTGGTGACACAAGAAAATCTACTTACGATAGTAAATGAAAAGAAAATAAAAGGGGTGTTGCAAATAGCCAGGCTTAGTTGAGAAATCTCATGCCAAAGGTTACGCCTATCCATGGCTGGACCTCTCTTCTCTGCCAGCTTCTATGTCAATACAAGTAAGCCTTGACATCACAATTTGAGCTAGAACGAGACCTGGTCATGCATTTAATGATCCTTCCTTCCCTATGAACTCATGGGGCAGATAATCTAGAATGAGGCCTGTATTGGTTCTATTGCCAATACAGGAGTATCACTGAACCAAAATATATTATAACAACCCAAAAGGAAAAATGCAAAGGGGGAGATGGGGGAGGGAACAAACCAAGGTTAAAATCCTAGGGAACAAAAGCAAAGAAGAATTTAGGTCCCAAGTAACAAAAAGATGTATGTTCCTCGAGGAGTCTAAAAATGGCTTATAAACAAGATGAGAGATCTTGGAGCTGACATCCATACAGATGGCTTTCTAATTTTGATCCAGGATCTAGAGTTGGATGGTCATGTATGGGAATTCCGCTCCATCCAAATGTGAGAAATGTAAGCGCTGAAAATGACTTCCCTACTACACCGACAAGAGTCAATCTTCTAAATGAAAAGGCGAGCCAACTAGACTCCACCTCGACAGGGTGAGGATGTCTGCAACAACTAGATAGAGGCCCGGGCTTAGGACCAAATGGGTTTGACGAAAGGGCAGCCAAAAAATAGGTGGTCTCGATCTTCCGGCGAAGAGAAAAAGATACAATAGGAAACTAGGATAGAGTGGCCAGTAAGAGAAAGTTACGGTGAGAATGCTCTCCAAAGAGTAAAGGCTTGGCGGAGGATATGGCTTTTGAACCAGACAAGATCGCGCTAAGAAACCTTAGGGGAAGGGGAGGGGGAGTCTCCAAGCTGAGGCCACAGAGAAATAGCCTTTTTGGAGGGCAGCTAGAGAAGGTATCCAATATAATTTCCTTCCTCTTTTCGTAGTTTCAATTATTACTGAAAACCCAGTTTTTACCATCATTTGAATAACCTTCAATAATATAAAATTAAAATGAAATTAAAAAATCCTCAAGTTCAGTGAATAAAATAACAAAATTATGAACATATACAAATCAAATCATCAAAAAAGTTCAAAATAATAATACAATACCAAGCACTGCTTCCCCCTTTGTTTAAGCTCAACCCTCTCACTACAGGGGAGGTGTAAATGATAATTGCTCTATGTGTACAAACATTCGTATGAAAAAAACAATTGACAATCTTCAGAAGGAAGACTGAATCAACAAGAGCGCCCCAACTCCCAGGTAAAACTGGGCCTAACTGGAGATCTATGAATTATATTTATATATACACAAGGGTTGCTCTAAAAACTGATTTCCTTATTAGGCAGGAAAAAGAATAATCAGATAAGGGCAGATAATACAAGAGAAGATATTAAGAAGTAGAAGCCACGAAGATTTAAAAATGAGGGCAATCCAATTGATGCTGCTGAAGAAGAATCGCCCCCGCTGTTTGCTCCAGATACTGGAGGATCTGCAGCAGTGGCAGGAGGCACACTGGTAGAGTTCGTTTGTGTAGTTTGTGTTGTTGGGGTACTGGAATACTTGATATCATAACCTGTGGTGAAATAACAAAACTCAGCTTAGATTTAACCATTCAAGACTAAGGAAACAGGGAAAAAATACATGTAACCACATAATGATACTCACAATTAGAATTTTTCCATCCCAGCACTGATTTTTCACGATCAAATACAATAAGATATTCAGTCATGAAGTTCTCTGCACAAAACCAAATTGTTTTGTTAGCAACGACCACCAAACATAAATGCAAACAGTAACTTGATGGTATAAGAAGCTGCTACTGTTACAATCAACCAGTCACATGCATAGACAACTAACATAAAACCATTTAAAGAATGAGAAAAACACACCAATAGTGTGGAGATGTTTGCGTACACCCTTTCATATCCTGGCTATGAGGATCCCATATTGGTGTACTCTCTTCCTCCCTGACCACATGGACCCCCCCAACCCTAAAGGGTGAAACTGGTTCTTAGGCTCCCCCCACCACCACCAAAAAAAAGAACACTCCATTGAAGTGGAAAGCTCTTCCACTTAACGACTAATGGCAAACACCCTGAACAAGCAACTAACTTTTGGAGACTCATACCTACAAAGTCCTAAGAAGTGTGGTCAATGCATGAAAGATAATCAAGTAATGTTGCCTTGTACAGGAAGTTATCACCTAGGCAATGTCCAGGCTTTGCCCTTCCCAGATCAGTGAATCTGAATGTGTGTCCTGTAAATATGTGTGCGTGTATGAGTTGTCAATTAGGCATTATCCAGGCATTGCCTTCTCAAACCTTCTTTTTCTTTTTTTTCTTTTTTTGTGGGTGTGGGGGGAGATAAAGGCTTTCTCATACCAGTGACCCTGAAAATGTGTTTTCTCTAAATACATGTGTGTGAAAAAGTTATTCAAAAGACCCAAGGTCTCAAACTTTCCTGTAACTTACACCACAGACCCAGTACTTTCACTGATTTCTGAACCTGTCTTTCTACAATGTAATGTTACAACACCATAGCTCCACAGCCCCCCATAAACAAAACCCATTTTGACAGCATGCTGCCAAATGGTTGAAAATGACATGTTAAACGATTTCATTTACAATTTGACAGTTGTGAACTGACAAGAAGGATTAACATTATGGTTTCCAGGAAAGATTTTGGCTATAGTGCTCTCTAAAAGGATTAACATTATGGTTTTCAGGAAACATTTTGGCTATAGTACTCTCTCTCTTTTCCCCCAGTGAATATTGTATGCCCAGAGTGGCAGAGAGAGAGGGGGGGGGGGGAGTATGAAGGTGTATAAATAACAATTATACAAGTTATATTAAATTTGAGCATCTAAAAAGATCATCATCCCATAAAAACTGTTTGCATTATTTGTGACAGGAATCCCCATCCAATGCCCCCTCTCCCCCTGAAAACAAAAGTTTAAGACAAAGGACAAGGAAAACAACACTTACGTCCAATGATATTCAAGTCAGTACTCTTCACAAGAGCCAAGCAGTAATATGAAATTGTACTTGAATTCTGCAACATAAATTCAATGTTAATAAATAACTTTGAAATAAGCAAGAGAAGATAGTGCTGTAGTAGAAACTGTAACTGCTTACCGAATCAATGAAATAAACTATGGGATCATAAACATGATACTGGCTTCCACCTCCCATGGTTAGATTCAGTGGAGGGTACGTTATGTTTTCAGAAGTTGAACTGCATATTTTTGAAGGAGTCATGACTTCGGCATCCAGGATGACCAAAAGAAAATTACAAATCAGCTAAGATTTCAGATAAATTACCTAGGGTAGTAACAATATTCAAAAGAACTGTTTGGATCAGATTCCTGGCGTTTGTCTTTGACTTGTGCATTAAACTGCAATGGAGCAAAACTTCCAACATAAATGCTAGAATTTAAACACAATGATAGAAGTGCATGCTTATACCAAATACTTACACTCTCAGCAATACTCGAGTAGGCTGGATCATTTAAGTACGTGAAAGAGGTACCGGTGTCAAAAATTGCAGTAAAATTAACATCCGTGACATTTGTCCCCACTGTTATTTGGGTTATACTGATATTATATGTTGGGCTGCCATATACCAAGAATAAAATATCAGCATAATAATCATCCCATTTTGGTCAAAACAAGCATCATATAACAGCAAATGAAATTACAGAAGCAAAGATGGAAATGCCCACTCACTTTGATGAATTAATGTTGAATGGAGTTTCAGCCTGGCCAGAGCTACCCTTGTCACCAAAGTTGATTCTTCCAATCCCATCATTTCCAAAACACATGGAGAAAGAATTTGCAGTAAGGCCCGAACTTGCTAAAACACTGGGGACAGATACTTTATCCAGACCAAGCCCAAATAGACCATTGGGAGCGGCACTGGTCAAAAAAGAACCAGTCTGAACTTTACCGCAGCTGCTCAAACAATGAAATATGATCAGATCAGACAAGGCACCTCAGACTTTCCCTACTAAATACATGCTTGATATACGACAAAAGCAAGAAATGAAATCAACAAAAAGGCTTTCCATCCAAATATTATCATATCAGCTCAGCATTTTGGTAGAACTCAGAAAGAAATGTGAATGGTGATGTACCCAAATGTAATGCGTGCATCAACAGCTTTCGGGTTACTGTAATCTGTTGTCATGTGCATAACATCCTCAACAAGATATCCAGAAGAAGAAGTAGCCGCAGAAACATACGCGACTACATAAGGACATCTGCTGCTATTCGAAAGGCACTGGTTTTGTTGCTCACACATACTGCTGTTACAGTAGACTGTTTCGCTTGTTGATGATGCACTAGGACTGTAAATGTTCAGATCTACTACCTGTTACAACGTAAGTTATTAAGGAGACCAAAGAAAGTACTCTTATCAAGAAGTGTAAATTCTAAATACTGAAGGGATTGGAAATATAATCAAATCAAGATTCTACTGAATGCTTGGGGGGTTAAAGAACAAAGTATGTAGAAAATCACTACTTTGGCTCCCAGATAAAGTCTACAATAAACCATATTATCCTTCTGAATCTTACACATGCCTTCATAGTTAGTTGTGGCAAAATATGGGCAACTATCACCCTCACCATGGATTACAAACCAATGCCTAGGGAATTAACTGTTGTTTCCATCTGTTCTATCAAGTCGAAAAAACAGTTGGATCCAAACATAACTTAATCCTATACCCCATTCTACTGATATAAATACCTTCTTCATATGTAATTCTAAATAAATCAATGACCAAAAGGAAAAAAAACCAGGTGCCCCGTCAGCTGTTCTCCGCTAGATCTTAATAAGCTTCGTATACCGAAGGGGAAAAAAGAATTGCTTTAGAAAGCCATTTGCTTTTATAGATCTTCTAGATGACCATTGCTTCCCCCATCCCCTGTTTTGATACCCCAATTTTCAGCCTACCAGTCAAAGGCTGTCTCCCACTACGGCCCTTACCCCCCCCACCCACCCCCAAAACAAAACAAAAAAATCCTTCACCCCTCTGTACATCCTCTCTGTTCATTCTCCTCTTTAGGGGTTTTGGCAATGATATTTTATTCATCTAAAAAGATTTGCAAGGAAAAACCAAGTTTTCAACAGATTACAATTAAGTAGAGCAACTTACACTTCCATTATCGGTTTGCCAGGAATGGGCACAGCTGACACAATCGCAGGGAACCCAAAATACATCACTTCCGGTGTCGAGAGCCACAAAAAATGTTACACTCGGTGTCCCCAGAGAGACATTGGCGTAATGCAAACTGAAACAAAACAGTTATTACTCTCTGAATTCTGTAAAAAAAAAAAGGAAATTCGAAACAAGAAGAGGGTTTAAGAGCTAAGGAGAGAGACATACTATCCCAAATCGCTCATACGATAAGTGATATTTCCATCTCCAAAAGCAAGAATCTGATCTTGGGAAGTGGTACTGGCAAGTCGACGGCCACGAATAATATGGTCTCGGTTCGTTAAGGCTTTATAGTAATCAACGGTTCCTTTCTCCGGCAAGTTATCAACTGGGAATATTTGTCTGATGGGATCGGAGAATCTATGGTGGACATCAAAACCGAAAGTTTGTTGGGCATAGCAGCTCTGTGAAGCACACGCGAAGATCAATGCAAACAAGAACAGTTGATGAAGGAGGGGAAGTTTACAGGTAGAAGCCATGGATTTCATTTTCATTGTAAAAAAAACTTCCTCTGAGACTAAGAGAAGAGATGAAGTTAGAATACATAGATGGAAATAGTCATATATAGAGTTTGAATAAAGAGGAGAAGCAGAAAACGTGTGGCGTGAACAGGTTCTTAGTTGAAGGAATTGACTAATAGAGTTTGAACTTTGAAGAGATCACCATGGCGGAGTCTTCCAGCGATGCTTCCTCTTTGGTTGTAAAAATTCAACTCTTCCCTGCGGAATACCAAGACAAGATCACGCTCTTCTCTCTCTCTCTATGCTTCATTTTATTATTATTTTTTTTTCACTTTTTCGGCCGCCGCGGTTGAGTCTTGAGAGTTGAGAGAGAGTACGAACTACGGTGTCGACCTTACAATCCGAAGCAAGATTTAAAATATCTCGTGATATAACCTCCAGGGGTGGCTCCGTTGGCAAAGCACAATGCTTCCACATATGAGGTCAGAGTTCGAATCCTCTCGAGGCCACGGGCGAAGTCCTGTCTATATTAATTATATAAAAAGCGCCTTAAAGATGTAGTTGTGGTATGCGCAAGCTGGCCCGGATGAACCTCATTTTCCAAAAAAAATATCTCACGATATTATACAATACTAACTGATACGTATTTTGATCAAACCAATATGATACATTTTGAAAATCACCTGTATTGAATTACGATACCAATACTTTAAACTTTGATCATAAATTTTCAAATCAATGATTGCTTACAACTTGCGTGCACACAGTTCTTTGATCTAACGGGTGTGAACTTTCCAATTTTTATAATTACAGCCATTAAATTAGAATAAAGTCATACATTATGATGCAGGAGATAAATACCCGCATGATAGTTAAACAAAGGTGTTTAATGACGTGAGGGAGGTTCAGGTGGTAACAACCCAACCCCATTCAAGTAGAAGGTTACACTCGAATCTTCTTGGGGCAAGGGCAGAGTACTCTTCAATGGCGACTGACCACAAATAACAAGGGCCACAGGGTGAGAGTGATGGGGGTTTTTTTTTTTAAAAAAAATTTATTTGCTTGTGGGCTCCACATAATTGATGGTTTTACAACTGTTAAGGAGCATGGAGTGCTCTCTGTCTAGGGAGATGACTTATACTCGACCTAAGCCCCGTCTTAGTTTACAAACCTCTTTTTTTTTTAAAGGTGTTTGATGAACCAACTAATATCCATCATAAAAACCGGTAACTGATATTTGACTCTCGAGGTAGAGGTCAGGCCTCCCTTCATCCCCCCCCTCCATCACACAATAGATGTAAGGCTTACGTGGGGACCGTGGGGTGCCACTTTTGATTTATTCTGTCAGCAATCAAAGGACCTCACTCCTAATATATAGTGGAAGAAATGTGAAGGGTGCATAGACCTGTATTATGACAGGTAGAGAATCTAGACTCTTACAATATTCCCTTCGAGTATTGTAAGTATGTAACAAAAGGGTCTTAACAATTATACAGTTAATTAATTCCCCATGAGATTTTATTAAATTCCTATATTCCCAGCTAATTAGTTGGTAGCCCAATGAAATTGACCACAAGGGAAAAAAATAAGATATATATTATCTTATTTAAAAAAGGCGACTCCAGTATCGAAGGCTTTTGCACAAACAGAGTTCGGGCTTTGAGCAATATCAATGCAAAAGCTAGAATTTCATATGTCAAACAAGAGAAAAGTGTTATTTTAGGTGGACATAAGCCGGCCCAACGGAACTTCAGTTCCAAAAAGAAAAGATGTAAAGACAATTATATGCGAGAATTGATCTCACAAAATGGAAAACGAAGAATTTCTTCATCCACCAAAAAAAAAATTAAGAAGTTGTTACAGGTTTTACTAGAAACAAAGATTCTCTTGACTAAATTGCTCTCGCATCCCTCTACAACATATTTAAGAAGAGGCTCGAACTCTCGTTTACTTTATTCGTACTTGTTGGGATTTATTAATTATTAATAAATCATGTGCACAAAAGGCAAAACTAGAAAATCACTTTTAGGGCGGTTACAAAATATAAGGTTATATATTTGTAACCACCACATTACTTGAGTGTGAATTATTCGTGCATGAGATTTTCCAAGAGAAATGCGGCTCCCTAACTCTCTCTTTCCTTCTCCTAGAAAGCAAGAAGGGTTTTTCTTTCCTTTGCTTTAGATCTCTATACCATCCTTCCATGACATTTGGGTTGTAGAGTTTATTCCTTTTCCTAGAGATTGTGAAATCAAACCGGTGAAGCTTTGGTGGAGGAACGAGGACGTGGAATCCAGATTACTTCCGCTGCAGTAATTTTATATTTAGGAAAACGAATCCAGAAAAAGATATTTCCCCTATCAATTAATCGAATTGAGATATATGGAGTTATTATTTACATTATTCGTATATAAAACTCTTCTTAAATGTATGATAAAGAAACATGAAAAAACCTTCCAAGTAGAAAATTTGAACTTGAAAAGGTGATTAAAAAGTCATTGTATTTTTGAGCTATTCTCTTGGTGGTTGAATATTCTTCAAGCAAATGATAATGATATCCAACGTTCTCTCCTCGTGGAGAATCTACGTCTACATGATGAAAAAGGGATAAAATGACTTTCTACCTTTTCTCACTCTTTCCTTCATTTTAGTCCCATTCAGAATTCCTTTTCTGTTCTCAAATCACAATCATGTGTGGTTGAAAAAAGTATATAAATATAATTACTTATTTAAATAGAAAAACAAATTCCACTTTTGAAAAGCATACATTAGGTTTGCATAAAAAATAAAATTGACTTGGTCTTAAATCATCATTTTAATGAATGAATATTTTGATCTAATTCATGATAAAAACGATGAGTTGAATTGTATTCTAAAACACTATAACAAATTACATGGAAATTGAATTTATTAGGATAATTCCTTCTCTTTAACATATTATGAATTCTTTATTTTTATTTTTTAGATAATTTATTTTTATTTTTTTATAAATTAAAAAATTTTCAAAGACACACTTGTATAACTATTCCAAATTGACAACCGTCCGTATACATTAAAAACATTATTAGTTAATTAAAAAATAATATCATCATTTCTCATACTAATAGAAAAGCAAATATGGTTACCAATTAGATGGCGAAGAGAACAACAACATTTGACTAGCTCTTTTTAAATTGATTTGAATTTTTTAACCCCGTTTATATATAAAAAAAATAAATTTTAGAAACAATAATAATTATATAGAAATTGAATTGATTAGAATAATAAATTCATATATTATATATTAAAAGAACATTCAAATCTTTAACATATATATGAATTCTTTATTTATTTATTTTTTAGATATATGTATTTTTTTTATAAATTAAAAAATTTCAAAGACAAACCTATATAACTATGCCAAATTGGCAACCGTCCCCATATACGTTAAAAGCATTATTAGTTAATTAAAAAAAAGTTAACGAATATACCCTTAATTATAATATATCCTATTTGAGAAGAAAGAAGATAAAATTTAAAAATATTGTACTAAGAGATTAAAGAAAATTTAAAATTATGAAATTAATGACTAAACAAAATTTGCTAAGAGATTGTGATATTATGCAAATTTAAGAGACATTTTAAGAAATCACTGTCAATGTAGCATGTTTTGAGGTGTTAAATTTTTTCTAAATATCTTGGAGGGTTTATAAAATCTTGTCTTATAGCCAATGTAGAACTGTTCTAGTAGTTGAAAACAACACCTCCTAGTGAAGAGGTCGTGAGTTCCATTATAAAGCCCTTTGAACAAAAAAAAAAATTTTCCTATAATTTTATATATATTTATTGTAGTAAAAATTAAGAAACTTGATTGTTTGATAAGGCTTGAGTCAGTTTGACAAGGTTGAACCACCAAATAAAGGGTTTGAGTTTGAATTCTCTCAAGTCAAGGTCAAAACCTTACCTTATATTATATAACACCTCTATCCTCAATGCATAAAAACACCTGTTCCAAATTTTTGTGAAAATCAAAGTGCACACATTGCATGTTTATATGATTTTATTGTCTACATGGTGAAATTTTATCCAATACGTCCATTTATTTCCCGTGGATATGTAATATGTGTCCTTACATCACATCAAAAGGCCGAGGTTTGGTTTACAAGATATATATTTTAATTTAACCACAACACTTCATTGTGATTTGTGAATATGTGTCATACATCAAAAAAAATATATATATAATTGATGGTTAGAAATAGATTGAATAAAAATCTCTACATGGTCATCAACTCCTTTTTTACATTCTCATTTAGATGCATCAATTGTCGAGGAAAAATTTTCAAACAAATAAAAAAAAAAAATGATATTCTATTTGTGTACATATTTTTTTCTTGTTCGTGGGGTCCAACTTCCAAGCACTTGGTTTGACTTTCTTTTGACAGTGGCCATCGGCAATAAGCATGGTCTTGTTCAGAATTTCAAGTTCTCCCCCACCATTTGCATGTCCGATATTACTTATTTTGGACATTTTCAAGTACAAAAAGCATTTCAACCTTTGCCTTTAAAGTAGCATTTTTCATCGACAGGTTGTAATCCAGTTCTTCTTCTTCCTCGTAGTGAAAACACCATATCTACTCAGCCATAGGCATGACATGCTAGTGAGAGACGTAAAATCTTATCCCTTGCACTTGTTCTTGCTCTATTTTTCTACACATATCACTTATATCAAACAATACAAATTTGTTTTGTGATTTTTAAAATAAATTTTAGATAAATTTATTCAATACAAACGATCTATGTCAACATGGTGTTGATTTTTGAGATCAGTGATACTCTTTTTCAACCCTATGAACTAAAACCACAATAGAGGCCTTGGATTTCAAGGTAACTTGAAATAAAAGAAAACACAACATGTGGTGGAAGGACCTCTTTTGGACTTTGTTTTAGCTAAATCTAGAGTCTGGTTTAGTATTCAAATTTGAACTCTCCTTCTGAATATGTTGAAAAAAGTATGAAGAAAAAATTATCCTCTACCCTCAGCTCCTCAAGAATATACAGAAGATTTAAACTCAGGCCAAAAATTTTGACTTTTTTCCAGTTTTAGGTAGAAGAGGCATCAAGGCATCAAAATCTTCATTTAAGAAAAAGATTGACAAAGACATCATTGATTGAAAATTTAGCATTCAAAGCACAAGTCTTCGCTAGTTAATGAAGTCATGACCATGAGCTGAGCTTCTTTTGATTAAACTTCTTCTAGTAGTTCTCATTTAAAAGTTCCAAAGAAACTTCTGAAGGTTATCACTTGCATCAATTGGTTAATGGCTTACGGAACATTGACGTGGGGAGTTGGCCTTTAAATATTTTCTTTAAATATTTCTCGTGATGTAGAATTTGGTAGTTGTTGGGTCTTTGAACCAGTTTGCTGGTCTATCAGAAGTTTTGGTTCGACCTGGATTGGTTTATTGGCTTGGTTTGATTTGGAAAATCAAAATCCTTAGATTACATATTGATAGAGTACCACCAAATTACAACAAAATCAAAGGAGAAAAGACTCATGATTAATGGATTCTATTATTACTATTAATATTCTTATTCTTTTAACACAAACATTAATGGTAGATCAAACCAGCTTATGTTCTGATCAATGCAATGTATCCAAACTTGATGCGTCCAAAAATTGTTTAGCCTTCAGATTCCTTAATGTTTGCTTGCAAAACGAGGTTAGAAGTGAGCCGACCGCACGGTCGGGAAGCCACATCTAAAGGTTAAGTTAGCACTTGGAACACTAGAATAATGTTAATGGAGGGAAACGATTAAGATACATTCACCGTGTGTGATCCTTTAGTTTATATAAATTTTACCTGATATTTTCGACCATCAGATATGTTCATGTTCCTTTTGGTGACTGTTTGATTATAGGGTTTTTACCCTTTTTGTAGTTATTGGTAGTTACTTTTCGTGGCTCGATCGTGTATCCCGAATTCCAGGGATCATTTTTCTTATAACCGTTAAGGTTCATTCACCCTTACATTATTCACTAGTTAGAATTTTAAGCCAAATCCCCACCAGGGTTACTGGCCCGACCGTAGTCGAACCCAATTTAGTGTTGTTTTTCCCTCATCAAAACCAAACCAAACAATTTGGTTTATGATTAACCCAATAAACTAACCAAACCAGATCAACCGACCCTCCTGATTGAACTTTCAATTAATTAATTTAGTTTTTATTTTGAATGGAGCACCATGTATGACCTGTTCAAATCAAATGGGTTTTCTTATCTTGTAATCACGTTTCAATTTTCAAATCTTTCTAGAAAGATTTGAGAAAAAAAAATTGAAATCACTCAAAAGGTTGACCAGGTTAGGCGATAACCGACTTGTTAAATGCTTTCTGTCTGCATGTGGATTTTCAGTATTTTATTACCAGTAGAACATTAGTTGGGTTTAGATAATGATATCAATTGGGTTAGATCTAAGTCACAATAGCAATGCTCGGAATATTGTTATTGTCGATGTTATCAAAGTTGAAATGCATGAAATTATAAAAAGGAATGAATCCAATTCTAAAAACCCTAGAGTTCATTTTCGTAAATAAATAAATCCTGGAATTGATCTCCAAAATATGGAAGTCATATAATTTTATTGGAAAATTTGAAAGACACCTCAAGATAAACAGTTAAAAGCTCCGACATCTGTTTCTAAAGAAATTGTCACTCTCTTCGGCCTTTGCAGACATGCGCAATGGAGTATTGTTCGCTTTATTGAAGAAATAAAAATCCTTTCAAGCATTAATAGAAGGGTGAGGTTTGTTTACATTGACAGAGAAGCAAACAAAGCCGTTGACTGGATGTCTAGGATGCAACTTTGTTCCTCAGACCCATGGGCATTCTCTCGAATCCTTCAGCAAGGTTAGAAGGATTCTCTCGAATCCTTCAGCAGGGTTAGAATGAATTCTCGTGGTGGATATAGAGTTTGTTTAAGTTCAATTTTCTATTTTTTCCTATGGGTTGTTTGTACTGGAAAAAAAAATAACACACCGACATCTTAAAAATATATTAAATTGGTAGAGGCACCGTAAAATGTCTCTTAAATTTATGAGATTATCTAATCATGACTTAACAGAATTTGCTAATGGAATATACTATTATGCAAATTTAAGAGACCTTTTTGGATGCCTTTGCTAATTTAAAATATTCTTAGGGGTATCTGTGCTTTTTGTTATAGACTTTGGGGTGTCTCTGAAATTTTTCCTAATTTTAAAGTTTTTTATGATTAAATATTGTACGGAATTTCCACTCATAAAATTTTAAGCTATACGATGACAAAAGAGTCAAGAAAAAGAGAAGTTGTGAGGGGTATAGAATGTTTATGATCAAGATAACTATCCTTAAAAATTCCATGCAGTTTCTTACGTGGTCAATTGTTTTTTTGGTAGAGTTAGGTGGTCAATTTACTGCAAAAACAATCTAAGATCGTTCGGTTGAATATGTTCTCATGTAAGTTGCATTTAATTTTTTTTCTCTTTTTCTTTATTTATTTATTTTTGGGTTGAATTCCAAACTTACATTTGATTTTTTTAAATTTTTTTTTCTTTTCTTTTTAATGGGAGAATACCTTAGAGGAGTTATTTCTCCAAATAAGTTGTTTTCTATCGTGAGACACCTATGACATAAAAAATGTAGACCATATGAGATCAGTAACTTCTTATAAATAAGAAGTGTAGAGGATCCCAATTTAGAAAACCATTAAAACCCAGTACTCTCCCTTATCCCTTTTGTTGCATCTGGAGGTGTTTTTGTCACTTGGTCCAACTCTTTACTGTTGGTGGTATATTAGAGTAGTTGATCAGTGACTTCTCTGAGAAAGCATTGGAATCATTTCTTAAAATAAGAAACAAATGAATGATGTTGAGCTCCATGATGTAAGTCATTTGACAAACACCATTTCTATGTGACAGGAAATCCATAGAATTTGTTAACATTATCATATTTTGTTTGTATTGATGGCAAGCTAGTATATATCACAATGAACAAACGCTCATGAAATGTGTATCAGTGAATTGTGAAAGCCATACATAGCTCTCAGCTTCAAATTGGTGATATGTACAAAATAGTTATGAGCTCTCAAAGCATAGTATTTACAACAATTGAGAGGGAGTTAACCCAAGAGGGAAATGAGGAGAGCCCAAAGTTTAGGATCACAGTTTACACTGTGTTAACAGTGATGATGGTGACAAAGGTGTAGACATGGAGGCAAGCAGGGCTTAGACAAGTGAAGTCAGATTGGAGAAGCAGAAGCTAAGCCAAACCTATGATCTGATATCTTACTCCTCATAAAAGGAGAAACAATCTCCATCTGATGAAGGAACTGAACATCATGAACCAATGCATTATCTGTTCTCGTCGGAGGAGATCCGGAATAGTAAAACATCGGCGAGCAACATCTTGCACACCCTGCCCATTCTCTTCCGCCCTCGATCTCTATCTGTACGTAAATAACATTAGTTATCTTGTAAAATCCCTAACAAGTGGTATCAGAACTCTATGTTAAGATCATGTATCGCAGCTAGCTTTTAAGATGAGCTCTAACCCTATACTGTTGTTTTTTTGGGGGGTAAAGAACCCTGTACAATTAATAACAAGCTTTTGATAGTTTTGCAGAACATATCAGATTCTAACCTTGGAAGCTATCATGGTGAGAACCTCACTGCTGTCTTCAGCATTGGATTTATGGTCACTGCATTAATAAAATAAAGGTGGAGATCAAAAACTGAGATATAAAAGAATGTTAACCTAATGCTTTTTTTATGGGCTAACCAGAAGGATTTTAGCCCTGGCCCTGCTCAAAGGGTCACAATTAAGATTGGGTCATTAAAGACCATGCAGATCCAAGAAGAGTGGGCCAAAGCAAGTAAGAGGAGTTGAAAATAATTAGGGTTGAAATGAAAAATTATTCTGAGAATGTAGTCAAGGTGCACGTAAGCTCATGCGATGAACTTCAAATCCAAACCTGTGTTTAAGACAAGGGGGAGGGAGTTTGAGAAATTCCGGCAAGATTCCGACCCGACGAGGTTTGGGACAAACAGGATTTTCTTCCCCCGAAAACCCAAGTTTCGACGACTGCGTTGGCATCGAATTGGCATCGACGAGATTGCTTTTCACTGTTAAATGATGCATCTCTTCTTTATCTGCCTCTCATCACCAGTAGCTAGCAACAATAAGTTACTAGTAATGAGTAACAGATCAAATTTATTCACTGCTTGCTCAAACTTATTCCAAGTGATGAAGAATGAGAGTCAGTTAGAATTTAGGAAAATTTTGGACAACTTAGTTAATATTGCAGAGGGAAATAAACGAAATACAGAGAGAGAGAGAGATGGATGAATATGTGGGGATTCCGTTGGAGATGGGAGCAAAAGCAACTGTTGGGAGGAGAGCGGATTTAGGATCAATTGGGGTTTCAGTTTTTTTACAGAATGCATGCATTCTCATGTAGTTGACTCTCTTTCCTATAAATCATTTGGTCCAAGTAATTTTTTATATAAATCATTTATATTTCTTATGGTCAAACTTTGTAATCTCCTCTTCATCTCTCCCTAGTTCTCATGAATCCATAAATTCAGGCTTGCAATTCCTAAGGTATCGGAGAAAGAAATTTAATTTATTGTTCTTACATTAATAATCAACCTGGCATCATACTTCACTGGAAATGGGCACTTTGTGTCATTTTCATAGACTATGATCTAGGATTCTAGGGTCTCATTAAAAAATAAAAATGAAAAAATCTAAGGTTTTTTGGCATCAATTCTGATTCTCATTTTCTGGTATTTTTCATTTTTTGCTGCCTTTGGAGTCTATTTTGAATCCTATTTTTGTTTAAGAGAACAGAAGAATCCCAAGATTCATAGTAGATTTTTTTATCTGTGTCAAAAACTTATTCTATTTATTATACACATCACTCAAAATTCAAATACAAATTAAATTTATAATACTAAACATACATTCTTTTTTTTCCTTTTTTTTTTGGGTACAAAAAAAAGGGATCACAGTGACCCAAAGAGAAAAACAAAAGATTACAATGACTTGGTTAGAGCATCTGACTTTAAAATTCCCTTCAAGCCTTGGGGTGGGTCTTGAAAATTAAACACAAAAAGGCCTATTGCAAGCCTCATTCTTGAGGCCCAATCTACTCTTCCTACATAGGAAAATCTAATATGGCCCCTTGAAGCCACTAGTTGCCAAATAGAAGTTACTAAGGGTTGACATTTCCCTAGATCCATTGCTTGAGCTTCGAGCATAGTAACTGCCTTTTGAGAGTCCGTCTCCATTTGAACCGGCCATGCTCCCATATCAAGAGCAAATCTTAGTCCTTTAATCGCCAGCAATTTTGCTTCCAAAACCTCACACATCCTCTCTTTCTTTGCAAAACCAGCCCAAAATTTGCCATCTTGATCATGAATAACAACCCCTAATTGGGTAATATTATCCCGAGTGCTCACCGACGCATCAGTATTACACTTGAACCATCCTCTATGAGGACTCATCCAACCCAGTTGTCTCTTTTCCTGCAACGGGTGGAGAGCAACTGTTCTACTTGACTACAAAGCATTCCTTACTTTCACATAATAATCCTGTATAATAGCATACCCATTTCCAGGTCTGATATAAACTTCATCATGAACATTTTATTCCTCCAACTCCATAAAAAATATACAATACATCTAAAAAATTTCGCCCATTCTTTACTATAACGATTTATTCTCAATTTTTATTATCATTTTTCATTTGACATCAAATTTATCTTCAATTTCAAGAATAAAAGTTACTAAATCATTTTTTTAAACCAAAAATGAACTCTTATACCCATTTCTTTTAAACAGGCAAAATAGAGAATGAAATTTTGACACCAAGAAGACCCTAGTCTTTTTGGAACGTGATTGCCCTAGAATGGGTTGATTTCCTTTTGTGCTTGGTGGGCATGGATAGGCTTTAAAATATGGACCCCTTAGCATCCCAGTCTCTCCCCTGCAATTGGAAGTTCTTCCTGCTGGTTTGGTTTCTCTTGGCCATGTAATAACTAATCTGCCACCAAAAAGTTTCCCATGCATTTTGGGCTATACAGAAGAGAATTGAGGTGAATCACTGAAAATTAAAAGTAGAGCTCAAAAGTTGTAACCTTCATCAGGTTGCCCATTCTCCTTTAACCTGTCCAGGATGAAAAAAGGTTTTATAGATGAAGGACAGTGCAACCTGGTCAATATTACCCAATAGACTGGTGCGAGAGTGCAGGCTTGGTCTGATAAAATTATAGGCAACTGCACAGTGCACCTTTATTAAGCAAGATAAAACATCAGTTCTACATAGTCATGGCGCATTATGATTCAAGGATACAAACTTGCTTTGCGCTCCAGTTATGGGGAGCAGTTTTTTCCTAGAACTGTGACAGATGCAATCACATGCAAAGGTTTCATCTTTCATACGAAGAATTCTAGAGCAACATCCCCACGCTGGCGCTGCGCATTGATCAGAGGATCGATGATTTTTCTCCACCCAGAATAGTCCACAGCCGAGCCTGGATCGGGCAGTGCAAATCCATTCACAAAGAAATAAGGTGTGCCTATCACTCCTCTTGAACATCCATACTGCAAGATAAGAAAGATTGTGTAAAGTAGAGAAGAAAAATGATAGAGAAACACATAAGCCAAAGCTACAGATGAGAAGGTCTGGGTGCCACTTGGCTGGCCTCCTGAATTGATGATCATGTGGCATGGAGTGCATCATGGGAGCCTACTGGCCAAGTAGGTATTGCAATGTACCATGAAGGTCTCTAATTTCCACTGGTAACTGTTGGTAAAGCTCTCACCTTGAAGGAAGTCCTAGTTGCAAGATCCGTACTCAGGTCACTGAAGCCAGATTCAACTGCAGAGAGTAAGTCATCCCCAACTGCTTTTGCTACAAACTTCGCAGTATGATCCACAACAGAAGCTCTAGACATTCTGAAAGTTTGTTTATTGAAAAACTTCATCTGTTTAACATCCACATAAACCAATCTTAGTCTGGATTCTGAATGGAATGGGAAGTATCAAAGAGGCAAATTTAATAATGCAATTATATCACCAAACCAATAGGCAGGATTTGTAGTTATATACACTACATTCAGTTTCAAAACAGCTTCAGGATTTTCTTTTCATATATGGAACGAGCTTATGCTTCTAAGTGCTTTTGGATAAATCTGGATTCTACAAACAAATGGCAGGCAAATATTTCCAACTAATATTGGCATCCTACAGAACTGATACTAGCAAGGATATGAGATACAACAAAATTTCTTCAAGAATAAAACTTTATTATTTTCCTAATGTACCATTTGCTAGTTCCCCAAGTGTCAAATATTACTTAATTGGTTACCATGTGACTAAACCAATTTAGATACATTTAAGCTTAAGAAACTTCGTAATCATTAGCAAGTTACATCTGGTATACGGCATACTCATTAAAATAGTACAACTTGTTAATGTCCCAGATAATTGCATAAGATGTATACATGCATATCCATGTCCCTGATGTTCATGAACCAAGGACTAGTATTCTTCTTTCTTACCAATGTCTATATTGGATCTAAATCTGGGAAAGCAATATCACAAATTCACAATACAGTTGGATCAAGGGACTAGGGAGACAGAAACCAGTGAAGACAAAAGGGAGAAGAGGAATGGATCAAAGAAAAACTTTTGGCGAAATAGGTAAAATGGAATAGAATTACAAGATATATCTATTTCACGAGTTGGTAAAAGCTTCTACAACAGGTCATTTGATAAAAGTAAATATTTTTTAGTCATGACAAGGAAGTTACGAAGCAGAATCCAAAAATTTTAACTACTAAAGACATTTCATTAAAATGTACCTTGATCACTACATATTTGACTCCATAAAAGAGAAGATGCCAATATAGATGGTAAGGGATACAATTGAATTTGAGTTTGAAATTTGACAAAAGGCATAGATCCATATCATTTCCTAGACGTCAAATGGCAAAAACTGAAACATCACAATTTTACAAAAGAAAGTACGCGTAGCATACACAGATTCCATAGTGGATAGGTGTCAGGGAAAACTTAAGTTGAGTTCAGATGGCACATCACAATTTTACAAAAGAAAGTACGTATGCATCCATGGATTCCATGGTGGATAGGCTGTCCAGGAACACTTAAGCTGATTTCAGCTGGCAGAATATTTGCCTTAAGATGACTAAGAACAACATGCATCAACATTCAAGGAAATGAAGAATCATAAGTGGAAATTTTGGCAGGGGCATTTTGAAGGTTTTGGGTGCAATCAGTAAAGGTGGTAGGCAATGGTCAAACTATAAACTATTTTGAAGGGTTAAAGTGGACAGGAAATTTTCAAATTAAAAATAAGGCTGGGCTTGGATCATAGTATTTTTTTAGTGTTTCACGTCCAAGGCTTCAGATTATGTCTCAAACTGGCAGCAGGTCTTTCCTCGAATGATATCAGTTTGTACGAAAAATTATTTGCAAGGCTGCAATAAAAAGGGCGAACCCGGTGATAAAGGCTTCCTCACAGGCAGAGTCCGCGGGGGCAGTTTTCCTACACAGTCTTACCCCAATAAT
The DNA here is from genome assembly GCF_041222555.1 of Hakea prostrata. Lineage (NCBI taxonomy): Eukaryota > Viridiplantae > Streptophyta > Magnoliopsida > Proteales > Proteaceae > Hakea > Hakea prostrata. Next base: position 15,102,250 of record NC_142604.1, read on the forward strand.
TTTTGTTGGGAGCTTGTTCCGATGCCTTGACCTTGGGGCTACAACTGTGGTCCACCAACTGTTGCGCCAAGGCTGCAACACTAATAGAAATTCCAGACTTTGATGTGGAGGATACTTGTATTCGAGTTCTTTCCCCTTCCATCTTTTTTTCTATTCCCATCTACTTGGAATGAGCTTAGATGCTAGGATCCAAGGTTTCATGGTACGTATGTATTTGGAAATTTTTTCTGCAGTGCAGACATCCCATTTTGCATGGTGGTTAATGCACCATACATTCCCTATTTGATAGCCAAGTAAATACATTCCACTTGTTTCAAGCAGTGATCCATGTGGAACCTCTTGCAATCCAGTAGATCACACTTTTCTGCATATACATAAAAATTGGTGGCCTTTTTGGTTTCAGGGAGAGGAAGGTAAAGTCAGTTATGGATTTCTTTCAGTGGAGTCTTTAAAAAGCAAGGGTTGCTAATCTGATTATTTAAGAAAGTGTGTATGGTATGGTTGGATCCTTATTGCATGTTACATTTGGTTTCAAGGAACCCATGACCTTTGTTTTGAGCTTTAAATCTTCCCAGACTTCTACTTGAGAGATCTGACGGAGCAGCTCTTAAGATGAAATGCTTGGTCCAATCTGTGGGTAATTTTGCACTCCCCCATCCTCAGGCCCTAATAATCACACAGGTTTTTTTGGCGCAGAGCAACTGAAGGATGGACAAAGCTGAATGTGGATGGCTGTTTCCCTAGGAACCCGAGGAAAGCTGGTGGCTGCTGCTACTGGAGTATTTAGAGACCATCATGGAGCAGAACTAAATGTGCTCCTTATTGGTTCTATGAAGACAAAAAATATGGGTTTTGATTAGTTTTGGGTGGATTGTAACTCCCGACACTTGTAACTTCTATCCCTTGAAATTTACAGCAACAATGGTTGCTAAATACTTGCTTAAAGTCGATCACTTGGAAGATAGCTCAAATGCTTCGGGGAAGCTAATAATGTGGCAGATATTCTAGCAAAGAGGCAGTCACTAAGAACCCCAAGAAGAAAGGAAGAAACCCCCCCAAGAAAGGGCGCCCCCCCCCCCCCCCCACCCCCCCGGGCCCCCCCCCCCCCCCCCCACGCTATAATAAACTTGTAACTCAGCATCTTCGTGATGAGATCCATCAACTGAATAGGGCAATCCCCGGGGCTCCATATCAGCTCTGAATGCACCAACTGCACACCAGCCATAAATCTGCTGGCTGGTTTTGCTCTCTCTACACATGTAACAACTCCTAACTAAAGAATTGCAAGAAGGATTCACCATTAATTCCCTGTATCTCCCACATGGCCCCTGGATGGTGCCCTTGATATCTCTAGCAAAGAGGCAGTCACTAAGAACCCCAACCTAAGAAAGCAAGGAAGAGGCCCTTCCCCCTCCGGGGGGGGGGGGGGGGAGGGGGGGGCCCCATGCCCCCAATCCAGTCCCAGATTTCGTAGAGAACCATATGTTGTTATCGGTGAGTGTTCAGAGTTCCTGCTGATTGCATTGCCAAAAGGTGGGTTCCCAGTCCATCGTTGTTTTCCCTTTCCATTTTTTCCTTATCTATGCATATGGGAATGCCAAGGTGTAAATCTTGTATATTTTTTCTTTTCTATATTTTATTGCAGATCCGTTAGCCGCCCAAAAAAATATTATCTAATGTCGCTACCAGTTAACCAAATTTAAAATCCATTACTTTGAGTAGGAGATCAATTCAGCATTTGAAAAAGCCAAATATGATAAGTACGTCATAAGCAACAATTACAACAGTATACAAGCATCAAATCAACAATGTATCATAACCCCAATTTTTTTTAAGGGAAAAGGGCCCCCCCTGGGGGGGGTGTGGGCCCCCGTTGGGGTGTTTCCACACCCCCCCCCTCCTGCCCATGGCATTTGGTTGGGGCTCCATTTTATCAGCTCTGAATGCACCAACTGCTTCAAAAACCTAAACTTGTCACTAACTTCTTTGGTGTTAAATTTTTTAATTAGAAGAAGAAATTAAACTTGGCATTGCTGTTCTTCATTAACCTAAACGTCACTCTCTTTGGTGTAAATTTATTGCGGAAAGGAAATTATTGCACTGCATCACAAACTCTTCAAAGCATACTTGTATCAGAATTCCAAGGCTTCTTCATAATCAGTAAAAAGTTTCTAATTGTGGGGAATACGTATTTCATCAATATAGAGCATAATTTGGAATCAAAAGGCTAAACTAAACAAAGAAGGAATACCTAGTGTGTAGCTTTGGTTGTGATAGAATGAATGATGGGGCGGTGAAAATTGATGAGAAGGACATTCCACAAAGCGATCATTTTAGGTACCTTGGCTAGATCATTAGTAAAAAATAAAAAAGGTCATATAAAGGATGATGTTTCCCAAGGAATTAAATTGGGTGGATGAAATGTACAGGTGCATCTAGGTCTTGTGTGATCAACGTGTTCCTTTAAAACTCAAAAAAAAATTCTGTAGGAACATCGTTTGATCAGCTATGATGTAATGGTGCAAGGTGTTGGGCACTTAAGAAACATCATATAGATAAAAACTCAATACAGAAAAAAAGAATGCCAAAACTAGGAAAGAGAAAGGAATGATCATGTTAGAGCTGGCCTGGGAGTAGCTCTGATAAAAGATAAGCTACTAGAAAGTCAATTGAAGTGGCAATAGTCACGTTAAATAGAGGCCCCTAAATGGCCCCATACAGAGAAGTGATCTAAGTCAAGTTTAGGTTTAACCTTAGGTTTATCCTTAAGGGAAGTGGTGAGAAAGTATATACATAGCTTACGCCTTTTATCTAGCATGGCCTCAAATAGAGCTGATTGGAAGCCAAGAAACCATGTAACCAACCCCATTTAGTTGGGATGAGCCTCTTCTTGTTGTATGGAGCACAATCAGCATGTGCAGAACTCACATTGGCACAAAAGGAAAGGGAAACTGATAACATTCCTTACTCATCAAAAAATAATAGGAAGAAGCTAGCATCAACAAATTCCTACAGAAGCAAAGAAACAAAAGGGTCAAAATAAAAAATAAAAAAATCAATCAATCCAAAGCTCAAGATCTAGAGTGGCCTCACACCTTTAAAGTTCTCTTTGTTATGTGTTCATGACTTTCAAGGAATGTTATCCTTCCCACCTATCTTTAATCTGAAAGTTTAGCTTTCTTCACATGTACAACGTCATAGGTTTTCATGCCATATCTTGTTCACTAATGTAACAGGTGCAATAACACCCCTTCCCCTCCCCAATACCCCCACCCCCCCCCCCCCCCAAAAAAAAAAAAAGGGGGGACAATTTTCTAAGTTGTAAAGCACCAAACCTGATGCTTGAAGAACTGCTCCATTACGTGATATGTTGCAGACGCATTCAGCTTATTTACAATGTGTAGAGCACGACTAGTGACAAAAGCATTATCATGATAACTGCAGTATAGAGAAAATCTATCATGACATTCAGGTCCTGTATTAATGTATGTAGTACATCTGACATACAACAATACCAACAGTTATATAGATAGCAGAATTAATTTTCATGTTACTTATCATGAACAGCCAATCTGAGGCAACAACATTTAACTCCTACATGAATAACAACGAGCTTTAAAGCTGGCAAGCAGATTGTATTAGCGGACATAAAAATAACATGGTTGTGTGATCATCTGTTGGATGCTGGACTGAGAAACTCCTCCTACCCTTGGAGATTAGAGCCTTCCCGGCTTTGAGAGATTCAATCCAGAGTCTCAGGTTATCCACACCACAAGATTTATCCCCAGTTATTGCCTAATTGTTGAATTCTTTTGGCATGCTTCCAATTAAGGAAATTGTGTGTGTGTGCGCACACGCGCATATGCACCTCCAGCAGAATGTACAGTATTCAGTAAACAATCAGGATATCTGATCATTCAATGGCATCACAATGAAGCATGCAGAGACTATAGGTTCCCTGAATTTATCATGTGAAGACAAGCAAAAGGTACACATGGCCTAAGTAGAAGGTAAGGTAATTTATCTTCAACTGTAGCCTATGAATTATTCACTATGTTCAACCAACTTAAACAAATAGAGCAACCAAATCTGGGCTTTCTCCAGGAATTGATACTCAGACTGAACCCACATATGCACAACTCTAATACCTCAATCAGCAGTTCCTCCAGGATGACAAAAATATATGGATACCGTTGCAATCATAAGCATGAGGATAGACTAATCTAAACCAGACCAGATAGTTGTTATATAGAAGTAAAGAAGTAAAGAAACAATCAAAACATTAATTTAAATTATTTAAAATAAATAAATAAAAAAAAAAGGAAGGAAAGAAAGAAAGAAAGAAAGGAGAATATGCTAGAGGAAAGTTATATCTAATAACCAACCAAAAACCAAGTGCCCCCAATTGATAATGCTTTTTGGTGTCTTCTTAAAAAGAATGTCTTTCATCGTTTTTGTTTTTCTATTTACATTCTCATAAGGAATATGTTTTTTCTGTAGTAGTTTAGTGTTTTACAGTATGTTTTCTGCTTCTTTTTATTTCTCTCCAATATTTTATATTCTTCTTTTCGCTCCAAAGCCAATGAGCATCCCACTTTTGCTTCTCAAAGTGTAAAGGACCAATGACAATGCAATTTTCTTGAAAGACCACTGGCCATGAGTGAGCTGATACGATCCCGTATCTGAAGCTTAGAGAATAAGAAGAATTACAGAGGATTGAAGACAGCATTTAGAAGATTGGGGGTTGGGAAAAGGAAGAAACACAGAAAAAAAGAGAGAGAGAGAGAGGAAATTAGGGAAATCATTCTTCATTGCCTTCAAAATCCTTTCCCAATTACTATGCTAGCGTATCCCTCCAATCATTTGATGTGAACACGCTTGAATCCCACCCACCCCCTTACCGAGCCCAAAGCTCAGACCAAAGAAGCCAATCCAAAGCTGGCCAAATTCACGTCAAGGGCATTTTCATCATTTTCAGGCCTTTTAAGGCTCAATGAGGGTCTAGATTGAATACACTTGCTCCAAGGGTAATGGATCTTCTTCTTTTTTTTTGGGGGGGGGGGGGGTCAATAAATATTGGAGTTATGAAGAGTCCAAGCCCTAGAACTAGAAGTTAGTTGTGGATAAGATAAGATTCCTTATCCAAAGGGGTTCCAATTTTTAGGAGTTTGGTTGTGTCTAAAGAGTTCTAGTTTGATTTAAAGTTGTGGCTTGAGTCCTAAGTTATATCAATTAGCATGTGCTTTTCAAGTTAACTTAAAGTGTGTTTAGAAAGAATCTAATCTAAGGGTTGAGGTCTTGTAGTAATTTGATTCCTTCTTGTGTGTGGTGGTCTAGAGTTGGGATCCTTATCTTTTAGGGATTCCCAACCCCAGTCAAAGTATTTTGTTTAAGGCTATAAATAGTCTATTCAAGCAATGCAATTTTCACTTTGGATTATTGAATAAAGTTATTGAGTAAGGACCTTGGTTCCTATTTTGAGGGGGCCTCAACGGGTTTTGAAAAGTTCTTTAATTTTCCAGCATCTTCATTCAAGTTTCAGCTCCTTCTCATCAATCCAGCAGCCTACAAGCATTCTCAAGCAATTCCCTGCAGACTTCAACCAAGTCCAGTAGTTACACATCAACCACAGAAGCCTTTCCAACAAGTACCAGCCCCCACCCTTCCCCACCTCCCCAAAGCCCCAAGGCCCCAAGGCCCCATGCACCCAACCCCTGCCCCTCCCCTGTTCTGCTCGCCCTTGCTGCCGCACTTGCGCAGCAGCCTCCCTAGTCCCTACAACTCCTCCAGTCACTTTCCCTAAGCCCCACGACTCCCCCAGCCCATTCCTTTATTTCCCCTTAGCCCTGACAACTCCCCCAACCCTCTCTTTTACCCACAGCACCCTACAAACACCTTCACCTGCAGATCCCAAACCCCAGCCCCATTAAACCTCTTTTCCCTTCCCCTTGGGTCACACCTAATACTAGGTTGTGATCCTAATTTTATTTTCCCAAAACTGCTTAATTTTCTTGACTTAGGAAAAATCCTGCACTTCATCCTCTTCCTTGACATTTCTGCAGAATTTTAAATTTATGGAAAAACCTTAAGCTTGATAAGTTCAGATCTGAAGTACCAAGTACAGAAGTGTTTTAGAGCCTTAGAATAACCTAAAACCCTCCCATTTCAGCCTCCCCCTTCACTGGAATTTCCTGGGGAAACCCTAAGTCTAGGAAAATTACTAAAACAACCCTCACCCTAGACCTGGTTTACAACACCACTCTACCCCAATATTCTCTCATATTCCCTAACCCAGACCCATGTCTCACAATGACACTCTAATCCCTGACACTCTTATTAACCACACCTACACTATAACCGTAACATAAGCATGAATGCAGCAAAATATAGCAATGTGATGCAGAAAGAAAAGAAGAAAAAACCTGTAGTATTGGGTTCAGTACAGCTTTCTTGGTCTAATTGTTTCTGGACAGACTTAATTTCATGTCCCCTATGAAAGAAAAGAAGAAAAACCTGTTGTATTGGGTTCAATACAGCTTTCTAGATCTAATTGTTTCCAGACAGACTTAATTTGATGCCCCAATGAAAGAAAAGAAGAACCTGTCGTATTGGGTTCAGTACAGCATTCTAAGTCTAATTGTTTCTGGACAGACTTAATTTCATGTCCCCAATGGGTTACAAGGGCCATGGTGTGTTGTCCTGTGTCTTTTAATGAAATTGTGGTGATTTCTAAGGCCAATGAGGGGATGAAATTTTATGATCTCCACCAACCAGGGGGAAGTATTAGAGGAGCAGCCTAACAATATTGGTAATGAGGATGAATACACCAAAAGGATTAATGTCAAACTCTCGTTCAATTGGCTGACCACAACAATGATGACAATTACAAAGAAACCACTGAACTTAATTGAGACTACTGATTAAGAAGTTCAACATCCAATTGTTCACTTTACAAACAAATCATTCGCAATTGATGTTGATAGTGAAGGTGAAGACCGTTGAACTCATGGTTCTACCAAAATTCTTTGAAGAATGAGCTCACAACTTCAGGGCTTCATTCCTAACATCCATGATCTACCCGAGGGTTATGTTTGAGAATGTGCCGACACCACGGGGATCTGATTCCTCACTTCTACATAAGTTTCAGGTATACTAAAGCCAGGAAGAATTGATGCAGAATTCTAGCAGGAATAGATGAAAAACCTACAATTTTGGGTTGAGTTCAATTTCCAAGGTCCACTTGAACCTATAGCTCAAGTTAGACTTAACTTAAAGTCCCCTGTGAGTTATATTGGTCATGGCTTAGTATATATCAGTTTTCTAACTACAGCCTTTGGGTGATTAGGCAGACACTATTTGGTGTTAGAACTATGGCTGAACCCAGTTCAAGGAAATCTGACCCAACCAAATTAAAAGAGAGCGAGGTTAAATGAGTAGTGTGTAGATTGGGGTAGTAAAGCATGAGTATAACCAAAAGGGAGAGTGGTCAAACCAGACATTCCATTGCTTTATGTATACTTTCAAGGTTAAAAGAAGAACTTATTCACAAAAAACAAAAACAACCAAAGAAAAAAATATGTTTTCAAAACCCATATTTTCTGTAACAACGGGAAAACAAGTCTTTCGGTTTCCAAAACTGAAAAGCTGTAAACAATTGATCGAAATAAAGGGCTTATGCATTTTAAACTACTATCCAGCAAAACTACATTTTGAGAGTTGGACCAAAAATGGTCTGAAAAATTATGATAGGGCCTCCGAATTCGTCCCCGTCCCCAACCCCATAAATAAATAGACCATGAATAAGATAACCTACTTCAAAAGTAGAGATTAAAGATGAAAGAGAGAATAATAATTTTCTCCTCATCAGATACACTTCTGAACAATTTTTGACATGCAGAAAAAAGTGTCCTGAAAGAGAAGCTAAGCAACAAACCAAATGAACCAGAACCAGATGTTCGTCAAATTATAAAGAACAATAGACATCTTCTTTCTTTCCCTCAGAATGAAGAATTAATTTCATGTCCCAAATACAATGATTCGAAGAAAAAAAGGGGAAAAAATCCAAAATCTCATTCAATGAAAATCCATATGGATGTCAATATGAGCAGATAAGAAGAAACTCTCTAATTCTTTTTTTTTAAAAGATTTGCTAATGGACAGAGATGACATGTCAGGGAGAGACTTACGGCAGCGGAAATGGATGAACGATGAGAGAAAGTCGGTTGCCATAATGCTCGATAACCCGTTTGAGCGGGGGCCAAGCATCCTTGCTATCTGGGCAAACTGGATCGAAGAATGCTTCGATTATTATCGTATCTGCATCTGCTTGGTGGTTCTTATACACAAAACCATCAAATCTAGCAGGAATAGAGTCCTGCGCGTTAATCGTCGATATAGAGAATTGGCAAAAGAGAATAAATGCCGAAAACATGAGTAAACACTGCTTCGGTTTCGGAATCTCCATCTCTATCTTTCTTCTGCTGCCCACACTGAATATCACAACTTGAAGGACGACGACTACAACATAGAGAGAAAAGTAGTAAGCTATAGATGAATGGCGACATTGACGTGGAAGATGGAACAGACGCGTGGATCCTTCTTGAGACAGATGGAAATAATGGAATAGGTTGTTCAAAAATCAAAAATTGGAGTTTTTTTGCCGACTGACCAATTAAGTGGGCTTATAATTCTTGACTCCCAATTAAGTAGGCTAAATTGCAGAATGCTCAATTTGTATTTTTCGTAAAATTACAAGCATAGTTCCTCGTGTTCCCGATATATCGCCGACACAAGGTGACATTTCGATGTGTCGCTAGGGAGGGCGACACGATACCCCAGCAACACCGATAAAACAATAAGTCGGCAACATATCGCCCTGTGTCGGCGATATATATATCGCCGAACATATATAACAGCCTTTCGTTTATTTTTCGTCGATTTTTCGTTTGCTTTTTGCCAAAGTGACATAGGGCCTCTAAAAGTTTCGGAGGCATTGCCCCCACACACCCGCCGGGGTGGGACCCGTGTCCATCGGCAACAATATGTGAAGCATGAGTCATACTCAACATAATTGTATAATGAATTGTAAACTTTAGGGCCTGTTTGGTTACATGACTCTGGAGATTTCAAATATCTAGAGATTTCAAATTTATAGATTTCAAATCTATGGAATTATAATTTATTAAAATAGATGTTTGGTTGTGGAATGAAATTTGTGGATTCATCCTAAAAAACTATTTGATTGAAGTGATTTTTATGAATGTGCAAATGTATAGCTTTTTTGAAATCTCTGGATTTCACCCCTTACTCATAAGGCCATAAATCTACAGATTCACATTTTTAGTGTAAAAAGGTGAATCTCTAGATTTCATGAATCTAGAGATTTATACAACCAAATGGGTATAATTCTTAGATTCATGAATCCAGATATTTGAAATCTCTGGATTCATGTAACCAAACAGGCCCTTAGTACATCTCTTTACTAATTGTGTATTTGTGTTCTCTTTGCATATTTACATTAGTTTATATGAATTTTCCAAACTTCCAGTTTTGCCTACATATAGCCGGACATGTGCCAATTATAAACTTTAGGTTAGGTGATGTTTTATGTCAAAATAACACTCCGAATGTGTTTATTGACCTCAAATTAGGTTACACGTCAAATTTCAGGTCAAAATGACCTGAAATACCCTTATAATGATTCATTCATTGTGGTCACAAACTATCCCATTGATTTAACAACTTATAAGACTCCATAAAATAACTGCTAACTGAAAATACTGGCGGGGCTTGCGAGTGAAGACCGGAACAATGTGAGGGACAATGATAGGGTTTTCGGCAGGGGAGGAGCAACAATTTCCGGCAATGGCAAGTGGGAGAAATTCCAACCTTTGAAATCAAATAGGAGTCAAGGGCATCTTTTGTAAACTTATAAACTTAAAATCTTAAATATAAAAAACATAAATTATATTTACCAACACATTATGGGTAAAATGGTCATTTTCGTTTCAAATTAATAGAAAAGTTTAATTGTGGATAGTTTGCAATTTTACAAAAAGTGCAAAGTGGATGACATGCAGATTTAGCCCACTTAAGTGGGTGCCCTACAAAAAACTCGAGAAATTAACATTTTATATAGTGGAGATCCTCTCCAACCAACCAGCCTCTCCACCCACTTTCCCACACTCACATGACTGTGGATCCACTCACATGATGTGGATCGATATTGCCTTGTTTGACACGGGCAAATCTATGAGATGAGTCCCACTATCTCATGTAGTATGAGAGGGTGGATGGAGTGCATGCTAGGTGGAGAGCATATAGACTCTATTTTCTATGCATGATTTTATTTTTTATTTATTAAAAAAAATTTAATTTACTATTATTTTTTTAAGAATTGAGAGCTTTATATTAAGAGGTCGGAAAAACCCATGATGAATTGATGACCTCTTTACTAAGAGGTGCCTATCATTACTGACTAAGCAGCTCTTTGATCATTTGTAGTTAAATGTTGGAAGCAAGTAAAAAGGATCATTGCTGGCATTATTGCAAGGTTGCTTGGATAGCATCAACGCAAAGGCAAATGAGAGAATGAGTGATCATGTCCATCGAGGATAGGATGTTTTCGAAGCTGGTCTTTTTGGCCACTGATATCCAAGTAGGCACCAAGTAGGTGACAATTTTCTTATTCTCAAAAACTCCTATGGGTGTCAAGTTTGACATGGGGTTGTTTTTGTTTAGGCTTAATGGATTGGGGTTGAAGTATCAAATCCAAACACGGACCATTAATAGAAGTATGGTTTTTGTCCAATTATAGTTTAATGCAATTTAGATTAGGGTTGACTGTTTTGGTTCATCTTAAGACCGTTATCAAATCATTATAGTTTGTTTCGAATTAAAAATTATATGAGTCTTGAATTTTGCTTCTTTGACTTGAGGTCCAAATAAATAAATTTCTTTAAATTTTTTTAAATAATATACTCATAATTCTATTAAAACAAAAGAACACAGAGATATAATAAGAGATTATATGGTAAGTTTTTTTTTTTTTTTTTGGTTAGACATCCTTAGGGTAGAAACAACCCAAAGCATGTATAATCTGGTAGGGGAATAAACAATAGTTTGGGAAGTTTTAATTCACTAGAGATTCAAATCCATATTTGGGACTTTAATAGGAAAAAAAAAATCAAGACATCCAAGATAATTGACGAAAAACATACGCCACTAAACTATGCTATCATTGTCATGAAAATGCACTTGGAAGTTGGAAAAGGGAAAAAACGAAAATACAAGTGATGGGTAAAATTATATAGAAATACCCGTTATTGAGAAAAGTATGTCATGTTGGTAATCATTTAAGAACCTAAACAATGGGTTGTTTAAGTTTTATAAAGTGAAAGTCTAATGGAGCTAATTTCACAATTACTCTGAAAAAAAAAAAACAAAAAATGTGCGTTTAGTAACGTTCTATGGGAGATTAGTTATTACGTAAAATTGTTTATGTTAGGAAATCATTCTCTTTTTCTATTTTTGTGGGAGGGGCGGGGAAAATTGCTATTTGATGAAATTATTCTAGAAATATTTTTCAAAATTGGGCGTACAATTAATATGAAAAATCTTGTTTTTGAATAAGGGTATGGGACAAAAGAGCAAGGTGTAGAGGGTTTTACTGCTTTTACAAGTAGGATGGGCGTGGTCTCGAGAGACCTTCACATTCAAGACAATTTTATCAAATTTGTACACTTCAAATATAATACGTCTTATATGTTATTCACAAGTATATTTGGAGGTCACTTTTCTTAGCAGTTCATCGTTACCCTCAGATAACAAAAGAACGAACTATTTCAATAGACACTTAATGGCATGTTTGGTAATGTTTTTAAAAAACGTTTTTGGCAAAGAACTGAAGAACGGGTTAAATGCGTTTGTTAAGACGGTTCGTTCTTCTGTTATTTAAGAACGGATTGGTCAGAAAAATATTCTAAAACCATCTTAGGCACATAAAAAATATTTTTTTACCAAATGACATAAACGAATGTGATAAAATTAGTTCAAATTGAAACTTTAGAATGAATTTATCAAACACCAACTTATTCTAATAGTGTTCTGAAAATATTTTTAAAACGGTTTTATCAAACGTCTATTTCCAAGCAAAGAACGGTCTTTTAGCACAGAAACATAAAAAACGGTTTTGCTTAAGAAGTAGTATCTCAGATTATCAAACGCATACTTATGGTATTTTTTTCGAGAACAGAAGAACGCCAGTACTTTTCTCCAAGCACGCTGCCAAAACGAACCACAAATGAACCACGAGTGAACCGTTTGAAATCCATCATGATCATGCGTTCGGTCCGTTTTACGATTTGAAACCCTCGGTTAAAGGCCTAGAGGTTTCGTTTTTCTTCTCTCCAAGCAGAGAGCCTCACTTTTTAAGTTCCCTTCCCTCAAAGCTTCAGCGGCTGCACCTTAATCGCTAACACATCAACTGTCACTCCAAGCTCTGCAACTGAAGTTTCAGCTACAATGTCGGCGATGCTGGTAAAGCTCTTTCTCTCACTATCATTCCATCTGAAATTTGCAGTTTTTGATCTATATTCTTAACCCTAATCGTCGTCTCTGATTCATAGTTCGACGTCTGCGTTTTCTCATTGTCTTTTTGTGTGAAAACAGCAACCCCAGATTATTCTGTTGAAAGAAGGTACAGATACGTCGCAAGGCAAGCCACAGCTAGTGAGCAACATCAATGCGTGCACCGTAGTTGCCGACGCCGTCCGTACAACTCTAGGCCCTAGGGGGATGGACAAGCTGATTCACGATGATAAAGGCAATACTACCATTTCTAACGATGGTGCTACCATTATGAAACTCCTCGATATCGTCCACCCGGCGGCGAAGATTCTTGTTGACATCGCCAAGTCTCAGGACTCTGAGGTATCATTAGCAGAAAAAAAATCGTATTTTACATATTTATGTGATTAGTGACTAGTACCAAACCCTAAATGGATCATTTTTAATTGTCGCGGACTGTCTCTGATCTATTATGGTAGCTTTAGGTTAGACTTCTCACTAGTCTTGCTGCATTATCTCCGTTGAGGAAGATTCAAGGTAAGTTTAATCTAGGCGTGTATTGCTATTTCTTGCCGGTCGGACTCATTTATAACAATAGTAATGCTGCTGGGATTTAAACAATGCTGGGTTCTGCTGAAGAAATGGTCAGTGTACTTAATTTTCAGCGGGGGAGTTCTTCCCTGTCGTGTGGAGTTTCTTTCTCGATAGCAGTAATTTATGGGATCCAGTTGACGGGGCTAGGTTATGTGGTACTTGGTCTCTTTTGCCAGTCTAGGGTTTCTAATTTTGCTTTAGTTCAAGAGGATGTCATACCTAATTTGGAGAATGGCTGGTCAAGTATTGTGTTTTAAAACATACTTTTTGTTTATCTGTTGGATTGGTCTTTGGTTATACATTGGGCAATCAGTGTAAAGTTTATACTTAAAATTTTGCCCCCTGATAAATATAGTAAAACTTTCCTTATTCTGGGGAAAAGCAAAACTTAATCATTGATGTTTCTTCATGTGAAGTAGCCCTTAGGAAGAGAAAGGGGAAAATATCTTATCAACCCATAATTTTGTCTTTCAACAAAGGACAGTCTTGTTTGAGAATTCCAGAAGCAGTAGTAACTTAGTTTCTGATTTATTTTTGTAAATTAAATCTAGTGTTGTCTCTGTCAAAGTTATAGAACTTTTGTTGGGTAGCTGTTAGAGATAGCTTCTATTTTTAAGTCATGAATTAGTTTTGAAAAGAGTAGAAGTTGATTGTGCATGGTAGTGGATAAAAGCTGAAGCAGACAATTCCTGACCACTTTGGAGATTGCATGTTAGTGGATAAAAATCTAGGAACTGGACAACTTTAAACACTTCAAAACTTTGGAAAGAGAGGGAAGCATGTTACTTTCGAAAGTGGGTGTCATGGGTCGAATAGGGTATTATGTAAGGGCTGTAAGGTTGTATTAGGGAGGGAGCCTTTACCATTCCACATTGATTTGTGCTCTGTTATGCTGAATCATGGAATGTTGAGCTTAATTTTCCCTAAGGAATGGTGGTAGGCTTCAAAAGGGGATACCTTGGAATCATTTACTGATAAAGTAGTCAAACAGTGAAGGTGCAAATTTGAAGGAGGCACTATTAGCACAGGGAATGCGATGACTAGTAGTGTTAATAAAGTTGCAAAAGTTGTACTAGGTGAATCTGATGGAAAATTGTCATTCCTCTAGGGAGACTTGGTGTGGCCTGATAAGGTTTAAGCAACCGCCAAGACTAAGAAAGTTGATTTATAATGTAACAAAGGACTCAGGATTTCAAGGATCTAAAAGCGGTAAAATTTCCATCAATGAAGCTATAAGATGATTGTGGGAAAAGCAAGTTCCATGAAATACGAAGATCCTTATAGCAACTCTGGAACGAATGAAAGCAAAAGGGGGAAAAATCTTCATAAGACAGCTAACATAAGAGAAAGAATGAGCGCTGTATTGGATGCATTTAGAAGTTTAGTTGATAAATTATTTATAATGGATGAAGATACAAGGAGAGATTGGAAGATATTTTTATGTTTTTACTAAATGAAGACGTTTTGGGTAAGTTTTCTGGAGGGCTGCATTATTCCATTGAGGCCCCATTTTCCATAGATGTATACAAAAATTTAGGGTGTTTGAAGTGAAAGAAACTTTAAAGAGTATGGAAGAAGACAGGGCACCTGGTCTAGATCTCAATAGAAGCGTCAAGAGTGGAGACATTGACCTGAATTGTTGGATGATCAACGAATTCCTTTAAAACCTTAAGAAGGGAAATTTTATACCGTCATACGACCAGCTGTGATGTATGGTGTGGAATGTTGGGTTTTGAAGAAGCTTCATGGATAAGCTAATGGTAGCTGAGATGAGGATGTTGAGAAGGGTGGGTGCAAAAACTAGGAACGATAAAATATAGAATGATCATGTTAGAGCTGATTTCATAGAAGCTTCAATGCATGTTAAGCTATGGGAAAGCTTGCTGAGGTGGCATTGCCATCTCTGATAGAGGATTTTGGATGTTTTAGCATTGAGGAGTGGTTTGATTCAGCTTGAAGGAGCTAAAATAGTGGCAACACTTTGTTTCAAAATGAGAGTAAAAACTCACCTAAAATGTTGCACTAGAAGAATTAGAAGTTACATGATGTAGAACATGGTTCCGACAGACTCCATTCTCCACTAAGAAATCCACTGTAGTATTGTTCGAGATCCATCCTAACACATCAATATTTCACCTAGCCAAGTGTTAAAGAGAACTTCAATAGTATTACACATGAAATCGTGGTTGAGGTGATGGAGTACATTGGCAAATGATAGAATCCATAAACTCGTACTCCATTTCTAAGTCATACCATTCTGGGAGTGGTAAAATCACATATGAATATGCTCGACACTGGTTGTCATTCTAGGACACCAAAACCAAAGGATAAACTATAGTAAGTCAAACTGATCTCAACACTATAGGACTTCAAAGATGATTCAAGCGTAGCCATTCTAAAAACGACAGGACAGTTGGACTTCAAAAAGGATTCAAACTTAGCCACTAGGATTCTGAAACTAACTTCACTAACCAGTAAATCCATTGTTCCCAACTCTTGTTCTTTTCTAGACCCATTAATGTGGCCATTATAATTAAATCCCATTTGACCTAAGGCCCTACACATATAGAACCCAACCCAACGGATACTTATAGTAAAAAAATCATTTATCCTCTCGTCCTAGATCATCTATTCTGGCTAAATCCCAATTCCCAATTTATCTTGTGTTTTCTTTCCCAGTTTTTTACTCTGTGTTGCAATAGTCAATCTCCAGTCCCTGTCCTTAGCCTAATCTTTCCTCCATTAGCTGTAAGCAATTTGAACCAGAAACCCTAATTAGGAATATGGTTCCCGTGTTTCCACCATTATGATCCAGAAATACAGCTAGTCAAAACTAATGATTCTGTATTTGGTGATGTTAGGTGTTTTTAGCACCTAAATGATGGCCTAAATAACACCAAGAGCCAATTCTGGTCGATATATAGTCTGTTCATATGATACTTTCTCTTTTTGGTCACAGTAAAATTGATGAATTTGATAAAGGCAGTATTGAGTGCATTTCTTTGTGGAACTAGTTCTTCCTCCATTGACCTGAAATCTAGCTGGTCTGACATCTATATCAGTTTCTGCTACTTATATGATTGCTCATCCTACGTTCTTTTCTTTGTTAAAATAAAAAATTGAACCTTGTATCTTCATTGCATCAAACTTTATTCAAATGTTTCTAAAGAATGACTTGTAAACATCTTTGTGTGGTTTTATTCAACTTTTGTTTTTTCCCTTTTCGTAAGGCTTTATTCAACTTGAATACCGGTACTTTGAGGTCCTTAATAAAATCCATTAATTGGATTGGTCATATGATTGTTCTCTCACATGTTCTCTATGTAGAACCAATTTTGAGAAATGCCTGGGCAAGGTGTGGATCATAGGTTACAAAAAACAGACATACCCAGTGCATGTTGCTCCCACCACTGCTAGATCTGGGGAGGGTAATATATGCAGCTTACGCCTGCTTTATCAGGGAGGCTTTTTCCTGATTCATTGTATGAAATTATTTCTACATGTTAAAGGTGCTCGTAAATGTTATTTATCATTTACTTCTTTCTCCCTTTTATGAGTTGATTTTACTTACGCTACAGTTTATTCCTTTCATTGGTGCGAAGGTGCATTTATTGTCTTCTTTGTAGATTTTTGAGTCAATTTTTCAGAATCCTCTGTAGAGGTTTTACCCCTTCTGTTGTATGTAGGTTGGTGATGGAACCACTACTGTGGTGCTTCTTGCTGGGGAGTTTTTGAAAGAGGCCAAACCATTCATTGAGGATGGAGTACACCCTCAAAATCTCATACGGAGTTATCGAACTGCAAGCTCTCTTGTATGTTTTCTGGAGTTTAGCCTTTCAATGTTGATTTGATGGTGAATTATCTCTTTCCTGAGTTTTTTATTTTTGTGTCAGGCTATTAGCAAGATAAAAGAACTTGCTGTGAGTATAGAGGGAAAAAGCCTGGAAGAAAAGAAAAGCTTATTGGCCAAATGTGCTGCTACAACACTCTCCTCAAAGCTCATTGGTGGAGAAAAGGAGTTTTTTGCTTCTATGGTTGTGGATGCTGTCCTTGCAATTGGCAATGATGATAGACTAAATATGATTGGAATAAAGAAGGTATGCAGTTTCCTATCTGGAGTATTTGTTTTCCTGTTCGTCTTTTTATATTTTTTTATTTTTAAAGAACCTCTGTGGTGCATATTGAAGCATATTTGCCAGAGTAATCAATTTATTTTTTTTGAAAAACCTTGGGTATGTTCAGGAGTAGACGTGTTTTGTTGATCACAATTTTTATTTGATTGCTCTTACTAATGCTTCCTTTCCAGATCTTCTTATATCTTAGGACACTAGAATTCTTGAGTTCTTGTTTGTTTCATGTCATTTTTAAGGGCATTGATTTTCATGAATTTTAGTGGGCAGTTCATGTTTGAACAAAAAATGATCACTCAACAAGAAAGAAAACGTTCACTGACGTTGTCTTGAGAATTTAAATAGGATCCTCGCTAGGTTGAGGATATCTGATCTCTATATTAGGTGAATCTAGTGTTTGACTTGTACAACTGACAACTTCATGACAAGATGACTAATTGAATTTCAACCATGGGAGCACGTCTAATGGTGCCGAGGAGAACCCAAGAAGTGTGTAGTTAGGCTGCTAGGTGACTAAGGTGTGCATATACTAAAATATTTTTCAATGTAAAATATGAAATTCTTACCTTTAAGATTCAATTATTTTTTTAGGAGGGTATACGTGAAGTGAGAATTTAGTAGCTTTTAATTGTACATATGAGACATTATTATTATTATATAATACATCCAGGAAAATGACATTACCCTCCAGTTTTGCCTGGAGTAATGCCAAACTCCTCTGCTCTTTACTAGAAAATGACATTATCCTCCTAGGCTACTTAGAAACTGTTGTAACTTCACCCATCTTCTTTCTTTTTTCTGAAGCAAGACCTCTCACCATGACTCCCCCCCATCTTCACCTTGCCCCTGCCAATGTAGCCATCCCCTATCCTCATTCCAGCACACTGCCATCCTCCAAATTTCAGTAACCTTCACCAGAGGACTTCCACATCAACCGAGCCAAACCTTAAAGAAATCCTGATCTTACTTTAACCAAAAATCATCTTTTTGACCTAGCTGAATTATCCTATTCTTGGCAGATCCTGGCTATTGACTTCTAGTTGGGTGAACTTCTTTAGGCTTACTTCTAGAAAATAGAGCCAAACTATGATATGATAACAACTAATAGGAACCTTCCCATGGTATAGAGTGTGGTTTCCTGTTACACAAGTAACTTCAGATGTAGGAAGTTTCTAATGTGAAAGTAAAGAAACAATTAAATTTGAAACTGATCCCTATTTCTGTGAGGCCTTGAATCCCTATTTTGGGTTTATTGATTTGGACCCATTATAATAGGAAACTAAAAGTTATGTAGCCAATGAGCCATATAATACTGGGGACTTAAATTTGGGCCTAACTAATTGAATTGAGGGCTCAATTTGACCGAAAAAACTGAACCAAGAGTAACCAAAGATTAATCTTCTTCACTGGGAGGTGATTTGCATGAGCTTGGCTATCTGTACTTTTTTTCTCCTTTTCTGGTTTGAATATTTTTAGTGGTGGATCCAAGATTATGGTTTGCACTCATGTTCATGGAATCTATCTTGGCCTGTGGGTTGGGAGGTGCTGGCATATGACTGAACTTATATGCTTAGGATTTTATTTTATTTTATTATTATTTTTTTTAAAGTTATTGAAATATTGTAGGTTTTTGTCTTAGTTGATATTATTTTAATTTCTCTTTAACTGGTTTATTTTTTCTTTTCATCCTTTTGCTTGATGTTTGGTTTAGGTTGCAGTTGGGTCTCATGTTGTAGTTGTTCACTCTTTAATGCATACGTAAGTGTCTGTACTCCATGGTGTCAGGTCATAGGATGGTGCTATTTTTTTTTGTCCAGATGAGAAGTCCTATAAATCTTGCAGAAAAATAGTTAATTACTGTATGGTCATGCTTTTGTATGCGTTGACTAGCTTTCAAATGAATTTTGATACTTTGGCTTCTGAAATTGTGATAATTGACAATGATACTTCCTTCATTGGTGCTTGTTTTGATGCAAGTTGGAGTATCGTTGAGGGATGCTTGATGGTAGTTTTTTTTTTGTTTATGTCAATATTTTAGTAGACCAAAAAAATAGCATGACTTGGTCAGTCAGGTCTCTTTGTTTTCAGATTGTAACCCCTTATATTGGGTGGTTCTATTCTACATTGAGTAAGGTTGTGTAACTTTGGGTTGGGTTAGGTGGTGGATGTTGCTACTTTGTATTTATTTTTTGATGCTTATTAATAAGATTTCAGATAATGTTCTGGTTGAAAAGAGAGGGGGGGGGGGGAAGAAATGAGAAGTCCTCACCTAATCCTTGTTTGCATGCGTTGACCAACAAGTCCTTGCCTATGCCAATCCCCTGGCACCATATATATATGTTCATATACTAGATTCTTGAATATTTGCAGTTTATTGGGACTACAATGCTTGGCACTGGCTGGTTTCGGTTCTCCTTTTCTGTTTCATTAGAAGCTCAGTCGAGTTTTGACTTTTTATCTGTAGAATAGAATGTTTAATATATTGTATCCACCTGAGTGGTGCATGCAATTCTTTCCAGAATTGTTTCTGTGATATGTTTTTTATTCCCCTTGTTGTAAATGAGATTTCATTTGAAGCTTGGTGTGTCTTTGAGATGGTTTATAGTTTGATCATCAGGAAGTTTTGTGCTGTAGGTTCCAGGGGGTAATATGCGTGACTCTTTTCTTGTAAGTGGTGTTGCTTTCAAGAAGACATTCTCTTATGCTGGTTTCGAGCAGCAGCCAAAGCAGTTTAAGAACCCAAAGATTTTGTTATTGAATGTTGAATTAGAATTGAAGTCTGAGAAAGAAAATGCTGAGATCAGGTGAGCATTTTTGATGTGGGTGTGGGGGATCAAAGTTTTGTTTTTAAATCTAAGAGAATTATTCTGCCTAATAATTATGTTCAGGATTGATAGCCTTTTTTTTATGCTTTTCCTGTGATCTTGGGGAGGGTGTCATATGTATACTTCCATGTGTGTGACCTTTAAACTGCAGGGCCTGTCAAATATTTCTTATAATGGAACTTTACAAATATTATTTGTTGGAAATCATGCTGATTGTTACTTCTATTGCAGGCTTACAGATCCTTTACAGTATCAATCAATTGTTGATGCTGAATGGAATATTATTTATGACAAGTTGGATAAATGTGTACAGAGTGGTGCCAAAATTGTCCTTTCACGTTTGGCAATTGGTGATTTGGCAACACAGGTGATTTCCCCCCTAATTTCTAACATGTTTCTCAGTTTTAGTTTGTAAATCGGTAAAGTATAATCTTCTATTTTTGGGATTAGAAAGGAAAGGAGGAAAGCAATGGAATCTTTATTCATAGTTAATTGCCATTTTTGTTAATGTTAGCACACTGACTGTTGCTTGATTTTGTTTGGTTGTTGAGAAATTTATCTAGGCAGAATTGTTCTTTGTAAAATCGAATTAGGAAAAGGGTTTCTGTGGTTGCCATCTAGTTCTGTTATGTGGAAAGATCTTGCAGCAATTACCATCATTCAATAGATAGTGCATCGTCAGGTTGGGCTTTTCAAAGTTTGGAGCTACCTTAGTCATGTATTTGCCCTCAGCTATTGGCGTACCTCCTTGGTAGTCCCTACATTTGTCTGCACCCTCTATGAAGTCATACCTTGCGAACCTGCATTTGTCCTTGTTGCCATTCCATTTTACTTGGAATTTGACATGTTTTGTAGCATACCTTGGGATCTTTTTTTTCAAAAGTATGGCTCTATCCGAGCTGTATATGATAGATATTTGGACTGTATGGGTTTGTATATCTTCATTGTTATATCCTTCATGGTTTGTCAATCATTATATGCTTACATCTAGTAGAAATTAATGAGAGTTGAAAAATCGCCATTAACAGTTGCCTTGCATGCTCGAAGAATAGTCCAGTATGACATTGGTACTTGTTTTAAGAATTGTTATTGTTCTTTAACTTGATTATGGAACAGTAAATCCATCATCTGGTTGGTTTTTCTACAGTATTTTGCAGATCGAGATATATTCTGTGCTGGCCGTGTAACTGAGGAGGATCTGCAACGGGTTGCTGCAGCAACTGGTGGAACCGTACAGACATCTGTCAACAACATTATTGATGAGGTTCATCCTTAATTCTTGCTTATTCTTAGATTGTCATGACCATGTTCAATTCATGTAGCTTAAGTTTTTAAAAGGATAGCCAGTTCTTTATCTCTATTTTGAAGCCCTGGCCCTTCTGTTAAACTTTATATCAGCTGAAAATGAACTGGTTATTTACAGGTTATGGGGTCATGTGAGCTCTTTGAGGAGAGACAAGTTGGAAACGAAAGATTCAATATCTTTAGCGGGTGTCCATCAGGTCAAACAGCCACAATTGTTCTTCGAGGTGGAGCAGACCAGGTATGCCATTTCTTAAGATGAGCATGACAAGATTTACTGGTTATGTCTCAGTTGTTAATACTTTTTCTTATTTTCAGTTCATAGAAGAGGCCGAGCGGAGTCTACACGATGCCATTATGATAGTCAGAAGGGCTTTAAAGAACTCTACTGTTGTTGCTGGTGGTGGCGCTATAGATGTATCCTACTCATCCTATGAAACTTAGATTCATAATTTTTTTTCTGCATTCTTAAGGTTACATTCTCATTTATTTAATATATTTTTCTTGTGCAGATGGAAATTAGTCGATATTTGAGGCAACATGCTCGCACAATAGCTGGGAAGTCACAACTGTTCATTAATTCCTATGCAAAAGCACTCGAGGTTTGTATTTTGCTATTACAAGCTCTTCCTGTATTCCTTGCTGCTTTCTTTTTGCATTATATGTTTGTATTAATTTTACTTTTTAGGACATTTTGATTTGTGGAAAAGGAAATCTAACTTCTTTAAGTCTCACTTCTGCTTTACCAGAAAATCATATCATACTTGGTGAAATGTTGAATACAATGACATGGCAAGTATCTACCTTTATGTGCTTTTATATATTTGTGCTTGAATTTTGGGTAGAAAAAAGGAAAAGAAGTTTAAACGGGAAGAGTTGACTGCCTCACGCATAAACAGAAGGAATCATCTGTCCTTTGTCTTCCTGTTTTTCTCTAAATATAATCCCAACCCTTTACTTGCATACGGAAAAGTACGAGGAGAACATGAACGAAGAAGAGAACACAATGGGAAGTATAAACGTCTCTCTCAACCTCATGGTGGATATATTTCCAATTCTTCTTGTGAGAGATGTGTCCTTATTTTCGATCATGTGTTTGTAGAAATGCAACTTAAAAGATCCCTTGCTACCAATAGCAACCTCAACCTCCTCGTAAATTCTTCCTTCAGTCCTACTTCCGTGCTGTTGAGCTTTAACTAGTAAATTGGGTACAGGGAGGAGCAGCTAAACTCAATTTTCCACTTGATTCTCTAAAATACAAACCTAAAATAATGGGTTCGCAATGGCTTCCTCTGTATTCCTGTTCTAACTATGATGTATTCCTTTAGAATCCTTCTACCATAAGGCCCAAGAAATTGCCCGTTACACCTATAGAGTTTTCCACCCCTTGTATTGTTCACAGATTCAGTAATGATGTTTTCCACCCCTTGTATTGTTCACAGATTCAGTAATGATCCCACCACTGATGATTATAAGTAAGTAAGAGTTGTACGCTGATCTGCCTGTCCATTCAGAGGTGAACGTCTACTCACTTAGAAGCAATTCATAAATAATTATAGGGAAATTACCTGTTCATCTCAGTTGATTGGAGGACATTCTGGGTGTTTTGCAAATTCTGCTCTTAATTAGTTTTGCAGAAGTCCAAGTTTATCGCTTAATTAGACCTTAAAGATGAGGATTTTTTTAGAGGTGCCTCTACCTGATTTCTCAGAAAATAAAGAAAATGAGTTTCTCAGGGATGTTTGGTTCTTGGCGGACAACTTCGCTTGGTTCATGCCTGTTGCCCTGCTTCCTTGTTGAGTTTTGGATGACAAAGGAGTATTGTGTGAGTTATTCTCGGGCAAAGTATTCTCCATTGGAAATTCACCACTATTAATGGGTTTTCAGGACCTTATACCTGTATGTCATGTAAATAATGGTGTGAACTTTTACTCGGAAGGATACTCGGTTACTGATCTTCAGATTCATGGTTCTCCAGTATTTTCACGAACAGCTGCTTTGGGAATCTCATTCCACTTAATTATTATAAAGATGAAACTGAAGAACCAGAAATGAAGTTAGTGTTGCAAGAAGAAAGACAAGAGAGGGCATTTTTGTCATAAAAAATAACTAACCTAACAGTTTCCATTAATGACCGGACGATGTGTCCTAGTTGGTCATTTTTGGATACTACTGGTTAGCCAAATGCAAAATATGATTTCTTTTTAATTGAATCTGACATAGGCTAAACATCAGGGGTCCAATTGAATTTTTTTTTTATATGTAAAAAATTTAAAAATAAAGTTGGAAAATATTCGCTGTCATTAATTTATGTTTGTCCAATATTTTTTGTCCCTCTTGCAATTGATCTATTGCTGGATTTCTGGTTCAAGATTGATCTGCAATAGCCAATAGGTATAGTAGTCCAACTTTGGAATTCTGTTTTTCGATCATTTTGTGTTGTTTTGGAAGGAGTGGTGAGCCTTGGTGCAAACAGTTAAAAGTTCCACTATTGCAACCTGCATTTGAAACATGGAAAACAGGCTCTGCTCTGGCTGGAGTATTGTGCACGGGGATGCCCCCTTTTGTGTTGTTTTGGGCTGTGGGATAAGCTGTCGAAGTGATACAGGTCTGATGGTCTGATTCAGTGATCAAACTAAGTCAAGTGGTGGTGTATTATGTCTGCAAACTGGAACACTGTCAAGTGGTCCTAGCTCCCTAATTCTGTTTTTCTTCTGTTTATAGGCGCTATTGAAGTCGGCAGGCATTATTGTTCTCTTAGGTTAAACGATATTTTCTATACTATCATAATGAACTCCATCATCCTTGGTCATTTTATCAACTGCTATCATTTATATGCATTTCTCTGCTTTAAGGTTGTCTCTTTTCTGTTCCCATCAGAAGAGTCTCTACGATTTTGATTAGTTAATTATACTGCCTTGTCCAGCCCTTGATTTCTGTGTGATGGATTGAGCTCTTCATTCCATTGGTGTTTTCTTTTTTCTCAATCATCCTATTGTACAGGTCATTCCTCGGCAACTCTGTGATAACGCTGGATTTGATGCAACCGATGTATTGAATAAACTGAGACAGAAGCATGCTCTTCCTTCTGGTTAGCGTCCATCTTATTTCTATATATGCTTGCATATGTGGCTTTACCCTAGCTTTACCCAGATATGCTGGCACCTCTGGCTTCATTTGGAGCCAAGAATTCCCTCTTTTCCAACTGTTTGGATGTTTATGAGGATCAGTTGGTTTCCAGAGGTGTTTTGGAAACCCTTTTTTTTTAAAAATAATTATCAAGCTTGTCTTGAATGATGCTTACAAGGATAATGACAGGTGAAGGCGCACTTTTTGGGGTAGACATCAACACCGGAGGAATTGCAGATTCATTTGCTAACTTTGTATGGGAGCCTGCAGTTGTGAAGGTAGTCTGTAGTTGCATTATCCCAACTTTCTTCCATGACTTTTTGTGCCTTTGATGTGATTCTTTAATCATCTGTTGCAGATCAATGCTATAAATGCTGCAACTGAGGCTGCTTGCCTTGTTTTAAGTGTGGATGAGACAGTGAAAAATCCAAAGGTATTGTAGACTTTTATGCCTTTACATTGAAAACACCATTATTAATCTGAAGACTTGGCAGTTCTATTATTAGGTTTTCAGGTATTTTTGTTATTTATTTTATCCCTTAAAGGAAAGGTTGCAGGGCTTCACCTGAAACTGTTTCTGGGCCTGGTGGGGTGTTTGGTGGCTCTGAATTTAGTGTTTACGGTGACCAAATTGTATAACAATGAGTCCATGAGTTTATGCAGATATCAGTTGGATTTCTTTTCTTTACCAAATTAAAAGTTGGATTTCTTTCATTTTAATGCTTTTAGAAAATCACTTTTTTCTTGGTACCAGTTTCTTTCACACTCCTAGCAGCTATTGGAAAATCAAGTGAAATGCGTTGTACATTGTGGCCATCTAGTTTTGAGAGGCTTGCACATTTTGACATGTACCCTAGCCTTGGCATTCACTATTTATACCAGGGTTAGAACGAAATAATAGAACAGTTCTGTGCTTCAGTTGGCTAAATTTACCCAGAGATTTTAAGACAATCAAGGATTTATGTGTCATGAGAAGAATCAAGGATGCTTTAGTATTGTACTTGATTACTTGTAATATATCTGCTGATCACCATGCAAATGTTGCAAGATATTTCTTCAAAAATGTTCTTTGATTTACTTTGTCTACAAATGCAGTCAGAAAGTGCCCAAGGTGATGCTGCTGCAAGTGCCATGGGTGGCCGGGGACGTGGCGCAGGTGGCTTCCGTGGCCGTGGGCGGGGCATGAGGAGGCGATAGAATTCCTTGGGTTGACAACCATGTGCTAAGATTTTGTTTTATTTAAGAGGTTATATTTTCCAGGAGGTTGGTTACCTTCAGTTTTGGATTGTTTTTAGGTTGTATTCCCATCTGGTGTAATTCTTGTAACTCTAGTTAGATGGAGTGAACGCTGGGTACGAATCCTGGTGAATGTCTGAAGCATATTGATAACTATTTGTGGCATTCTTGTGTTATGTAGGAACACTGGCTCCAGTAGTGGAGTTGGGAATGTAGTCTTATGTTTTTGGGTGATGCTTATATATTGCATATTTATGCGC
Source organism: Hakea prostrata (assembly GCF_041222555.1). Classification (NCBI taxonomy): domain Eukaryota; kingdom Viridiplantae; phylum Streptophyta; class Magnoliopsida; order Proteales; family Proteaceae; genus Hakea; species Hakea prostrata. The sequence goes on from NC_142604.1 coordinate 15,128,293, forward strand.
AGAAACCTGTTTTCTCTCCTTTTAACATGAAATTTGTCCAATATATGACACTTAGTTACGCTTTATTGGTGTGTTATGTTCTACCAATTGCTCAGATTAATTTTCATCTTCTCAAAGGGAAGGAGGGGGTGATGTAGAGCTGTTGTATGTTTTTCATAGTTAATATTTAAAACCATTATAGCTGTATAACCTTCGTCATCTTCTAAGAGCATTTAACCTTCCATCAATTACAAGTACTGGATGAGAAATTTCTCCTTTGTTTTGATGATAAATCTATTATTGATGAAGGTGTTCAGGTTGACGATACAATAGATCGAATATATCTTTTATGTTTCCCAGAAGAAAATCAATATGGTTTCCTCTCTTTCAATTCTCTGAAACGATCAAAGAAACAATGACCCTTTATAATCAAAATCCTTGAATCAGGCCGGAGGAACTATTTCATCGTTGTCTGATGTGGAATCCTACAGCAACAAAGGGAAGAAGCTTGTTAATTAGTAATAACTGTACATCTAAGGGTAAATTTCTGACTATCATATAGAATTATTATATGGAAATCACATAAATTGGTTACAACCTTGATGGGTGCTGCTGATCCACCCCATTTCCTTATCCTAGATGCTGCAGCCTTGGCCTGTAATAGATAGAAATATCAGAGAGATACTAAAACCAATATGAGAGGTGAAACCAATGTCAGCAGACCTCCTTGTGTGTGTGAGAGAGAGAGAGTGAAACCAATATCAGCAGACCTCGTTGTTCCAGTTTGTTCCAAAAGTTATTACTGTCAAGATTATTGTCTGCAAGGCAACTCCACCCATCATTCCAGACCATATTCCCTGCCATTAAATTTGTTTTGTTCTCTTTTAGGAACACTAGTTAAATATCCATCACACACTGTGAGGGGCATGCAAAAGGTGTTACCTCTACTCCGAAGTCCAAGTTGTTACCAAGGAAGATCCCTAGAGGAAGACCCACAATATAGTAAGAACCAATGTTAATATATGCTATCAGCTTCTGCCATCCTGCTCCTACAGCCACACCTGCAACAATTCCATCCATGACATTAGTTTCCAGAAATTTGACTCATGAAACGAAATTTTTAGTGTGGCTTAGCTTACAAACCTGTTAGAACAGGCTGAACACTGTTAAGCAACAGTGTGAAGGCTAAGATGGGAGCAAGGTGAGAAACAGCTTTGGCAACCGCAGGACTATTTGTGAAGGGGAGAGCATAGACGTCCCTTAGAGTGAGAATGACGGTGAAGAACAGGAGTCCTATCACTGCTGATGATAGCACCACCACCAATATTGAGAATTTGGCGGCCCTTGGCCTTCTTGCTCCAAGTTCATTTGAGATCCTCACACTATATAACATTAAAAGCACAATATGGAGAATGAAAAGAAAATCTATCTTGATTTTCAGGCTCATCTTTAGCTAGAGAAAATGTTGGCATAAAGGATTATATATTGCAGTCTTGCCTGATTGCTGCATTGAAACCTATGAAGATCATAAGCGCCCACCCATTCAGGTTGGAACTGTCAAGGATTAATAAAAAAACCAGGTCAGTGGGATTGATCAGAGACCCTTGAGCCAAACAGCAATGGATTCAAAATAGTACTGTACCAGATTGAAATGGAAGCCACTGCAATCTCTGCATTCTTCAAATTTCCAGCCAACACCACAAGTAGCATGTAGTACCAGTATTCAACACTGTTTGGTCAGTACAGGAAGAGAAATTGATCAATTTTTATCTGCAAATCAAGAATACCCACTCTCATACATCATAGTAATTCAACCTAAAGGCTCAAAGCTGTAGGATGAAGGGTTCTTTGTTATGTGCCTAATGCGACCCAATTTCAGTATATGGGTGCTAGATTGGGCCAACCTAGTATGAAGTAGGTTAAAGTACTTGATTCAACTTCTTCCATCAACTTTGGAGCTCTTGGTGCACTCGTCAATTACCTAGCAAACATTCTTTCAAGGATAATGATGTGGGACTATTCTTCCAACACCTACCACAACATAATAGCTGATGCAATGGACAAGCGAATGAAGGCTCCCAAGTCATGAAAAGCTCCCCAACAGAACCCTGTCCAAGCCCCAGGACAACTGCCCATGATGATGACTAAAAACTGACCCAAGTCCACTAGATACCAAGATATATTGAGTGCTATTGCTGCACCTGCCAATCCAAGCTTGAATTGCACAATTAAGAGCCAACACAAGAAGATATGGAAGATCAAGGCAAACCCAGATACCCAAGCCATAGCCATGACCTTGCTTTGGGCCTGCAAGAACTTTTGCATTGGAAAATTGATTGCATAAGCGAAGAGCTGAGGAATCATGTAGAGAGAGACCCTTCCGGCGAGTACAGCAATATCTTCCTCCTGTCCTAACAATCTCAAGATCTGGGTGGCACAGAAGTAGATGGGCAACAGAACTATAGCTGTTAAATTGAGGATGACCCATGAACGTTGCATGTATACACCCAACATGTGTATCTCCTTTGCACCATATGCCTGTCCACATAATGTTTCAAGTGCACTTCCCATTCCCAACTGCAAAATTTTGCAGAGATTTCATCAAATCAAAACAGTAATAGTCATCTTCAGCAAAATTTCTCCCAGACATATAGCCGCATGAAATGATCATGCGTTTGTAGTATAACGTGTAAGATATATATTTTAGAAATCAACTACATAGGACCCTTTGATAACTCTCCAAGTGTTTCTGCATCAACAAACACCAGGAAAAGTTTTGTTTGTTTTTAAAAGCATAAACAATTTGGGTGTTCAATTAAACTTGTTTATTGGAGTGAAAACATTATCAGGTTCTAGCAAAGTTCTTATGTTTTAGAGTGTTAAATTCTATTAATACATCTCTCTAAACTCTTTCACTAAAACCTAAGCCAGGCCAGCACTCAACTTTTGCTTTGAGAACAGCATCAAGACTATTTTTCGAAGCAAAAGTTATCATAAATTTCAATTTATGTTTCAAAATTCACTTAAAACAAAAATAATTTGTCAAAGTCAAAAAAATTGTTTGTGTGTTTATGGAAACATGAAACACAGGAAACTATTTTTTGATGGGTTATCAAACAAGTCCTTAGATTCCTTTTCCCATCTTCTTGCATGAAGGAGCCATTTGAATTCTAGAATACGGTTTACAGTAAGGGAAAAAAAGAAAAGAGTCATGGAAGGATATAGAATTCATGTATACCATGATGCCGAAGGCAAGGCCAGCAATGACCATATTCTCGGTGGAGATGGCATCGAGCTCAAGGGTGCTGAGGTGGCCGGCGAAGACTTGGGTGGTGGCGCCGAGAGAATACTGAGCGATGGTGGTGAAGATGGCCGGAGCAGCGAGGTACCATAGCTTCTTGTTCTCTTTCAACCCTTCATTTAAAAATTGACGTAAACTCCTTATCTCTTCTATATCTGCTTCATTCTGCAGAAATGGATTCTCCAACTCTCTACCCATTTCTTCTCTATTTCTCCCACACATTAACTCGATTGAACAGACATTATCAAATCCCACTACCTAAGATTTTTGCCAATTGGAAATGCAGGTTTTTTCGTTCATGGTAATCCTATGTTTGTGTAAATTTCTCTTCCTTCTATACTTAAATGGCATCGTTTACATTCTAAAAATCAGATTATACAGAATTCATCATGGGATCCACAGCTCAGTGGATACCGATTGGTTGGTTCTTTTATTATTTTGGATTTTTTTATGAAAAAAGTACTCCATATTAACCTCAAGGCTTGACTGAATTGACAAAAAAAAATTTTAAAAAAAAATTTACATTTTCATAATATGAGATCAACCGTCTGAATCTTTTTGCAACTACGTGGTTTTTGAAAACCAAGAGTAAATGATATCTGATTCGATAAAGAAACCAACTATGAGCTAATTATAAAACTAATTGGACCAATATTTGATTAGTTTATCCATATATAGGATTGTAGAGAATACAAAAGAGTATAATTGCAAGGCACCGGTTACTATTGTTGATTATCTGTTTCTACAAATCTTGAATTTAGGCTTTTAAACAGGAATGTGGTTCTAAAGGCAGAAATTTGAATTGATTACTTAAAACAAGTTTGTTGTCATCTATCTACACATATAAAACCGTGTATAATTCTTAAAGGATCCCCGCAAGCACGACACCCCCCCCGCGCAACGTCGTTTTTTTTAAACTCCACACTATCTTTGGCTCAAAATATTTTTTATTTTAAATCCTAAATTATTGTAATCACCTAACAACTAACTACTAAATTATCCTCAATTAAAATAATTATTAAAAACCAAAACAGTATAGTTAAAACTTAAATTATCTTTAATTATTAAAAGCCTAACCTACCCCTTTTTTTTTTTTAACCTATTTTTTTTTTTTTTAATTTATCAATCAATAAAAAAGAACGTGCTACAATCAAGTGAAATAAAAAATGCAATTAAAAAAGAGAGGGTATGTTGATAAAATTAAACACGTGCTATTACTTTTGGGGTTTTTTAATTGTTTGATAATTAAAAAAAAAATATATATATATATATGTTGGGGTTTTAATAATTAAAGATAGTTTGTATTTTAACTATGGTGTATTGATTTTTAACAATTATTTTAATTGAGGATAATTTAGTATTTTAATTGCTAGGGTGATTATGGTAATTTAAGTTTAAAATAAAAAATATTTTTAGCCAAGGGTAATTTGGGGTTTTCAAAAATATAACAATAAAAATTAAATTTAACCGAAAAAGTTAGCAAAGGGGATGTATTTGATATATTTGCTGGGTAAGAGGAGAGATAAGTGATATTATCCAACTAAGAGGGGGTGTAAGTGGTATTTGTCCAGCTAAGAGGGGAGGTAAGTGATATTTATCCTTTTTAAAAGCTCCGTTTAGCTGTAAGCTTTAATTATTACTTGTCCCTAAACTTAAATGAATGTGTCAGCTTACAATAAGATCTTTTGGTGAGTAAAATGAATAAATCTATCTAAAGAGGTATCATGTCTTCTTGGTGGTTATGATAATTATTTATCAGCTACATCTATTGTTTTTGTTTAAATTAAACCATTTCCATACCTATTTTGATAATTTTCTTAACAATAATTAATTTATCAGCTACATGGCGTGATTGTTTTTGTTTAAATTAAACCGCATCTCGTCAATCCTATTGCATTGATAATTGACGTTTGCTTAACACCCCCCCCCCCCCCCCCCCCCCCCCCCCCCCCCCCCCCCCCTAATTCAAAGTAATTAATAGGTGCGTGATAGCTAGGATTTATCTCCCGTCTCCATTGCTGTCTCCAGTTTCATCTTCTTCCTACGTTTGATCAATCGACATTTGCGGTGAAGTCAGCAGGAAAGCCGGATTAAGGGCGTCGACTTGGGGTTTGTGACTTAAAAAACTTTTACTATTCCATGGGGGGGGGGGGGATTATTCTTCTATACCTGTTATATGAGAGGAAAGAAGAGAAAATAATGCAGATCCTTTAGCATCCTTTAGGGCAAGTAGACATTCACTTGTAGTTAACTTACATGGAGCCACTCAACTCTTTTAGTTTCAAAAAGAAAGTTGAGAGAGATCACAAAAATAGATCTCTTCTCTAGCTGCTTTGCTACATCTGGTAAAACCATACAAGTGGTCCAATTCAGCCAATGTATTCCTTGGCTTGGTCAAGTGAATGTATAGAATTACTCAGAGAGAGAACAAGAGACTTGCACTGTTTCCAACCTCAGCTCCCATGTTCTCTTACACCCTAAAGATTCTAAAAAAGAGAAAAACTGTTTGCTATAGATAAACCCATTATAGTTTATAACATTCCAATGGGGAGTTGTGTTTCTTTATACTCTTTAAGACCCCGGCCCACTCAATATATTGAGTTATTCTGATTCCACTCTATGAGGTTTGGGAGTGTTAGCAGTTGGACCGGTTGGACCATTGTATCTGTCACCATTTAAGACTTGATGGAACTAACCCTTAGCATATATTTTAAGCTCTATTGACTACTAAGCTAAGTCACTGAGACAAAATTATATGTAGATACCTATGTAAAAAATACCCTTTTTTACCTTTCCATCCTTGTATCCATTTCTTTTTTTTCCAAATCCCAATCCTTCAATGAAGTTTTATGGTATTTCCGTGGGTTCCTTGAACATGGTTAAATTCGGAATGGAATTGATTTATTCTCAACCAATTACCTCACTTGTCCAGTTCAGTTGAAACAGAAATAAAATTATGCCTAAGAGAGGAGACAACTGTTCCTGACTGTCTTTTATACGTAAGCGGAGGTCATGAGTGCATGTGAGAGATGAGGGATGCGTATAAATTGATGTTTTGAGAATAGAAACTACACTAGTGGGCATGACAGTCATTTGACCTCAATTGGGTTAGTATGGTCATTATAAGATTTAGTTTGAATTTTAACGGTCCCATATGTATGGTCACCAATGGTGTTAAATGTGGAGGAGTCTTTGTGAGGTTTGATTTTAGGAGAGGTTTGGTGAATTTCCAATGAAAATGAAGGCAGTTCATGCAAACAATTCTTAAATAGATTGATTTTCTAATAGTAAAGTATCACAAGCAATTACATTATTCTTAATCTTTTGCTATGATCTTCACTCTTCTCTCTTGAAAGGCATGCACATTCAGACTGCTTCATCAGATCGTGAAGGTGACAGGTGTCAGTCAGTTTAATTTCGTTTTCTTCCTTGTTTTGGTACACCATATGCAAGAATGGAGATCATTCTTCATTGGAGGAATCCTTCAGGAATCTCTGAAATGATCAAAGATCAAACCAATCTCCAAACTAGCTGCTCAGAGAAACAATCACCCTCCATAATCAAACTCCTTAATCAAGCCAAAAGTGCTGTTCCATTCTTGTCTGACTTGAAATCCTACAGCAACAAAGAGAAGAAACCCATTATTTTGGATGTATTTTAAAAAGTAAACGGCTAACTATGTGAAGATCAATGTGATTGCAACCTTGATGGGTTCTATTGATCCACCCCATTCCTTTATCCTAGATCCTGCAGCCTCAGCCTGTATTAATAGATAGAAAATTCAGAGAGATGCAATAGAATGTGGGTATTGATCAAGACCTAATATAACCATTGGAGAAGTTGGGGAAAAAAAACCAACGACAGAGAGAGATCAGACCTCTGTGTCCCAATTTGTTCTAAAAGTGATAACTAGCAAGATCAGTGTTTGCAAGGCAACTCCAGCCATCATTCCAGACCATATTCCCTGTGATTTAAAGGGTTTCTTTTGAATATCAGGAAAACCAATCCAGTATCTATTACACATGAAGATGGGCGTGCACAAGGTGTTACCTCTACTCCTAAGTCAAGTTTAGTACCAAGGAAGGCCCCTAGAGGAAGACCCACAATGTAGTAACACCCAATGTTTACATAAGCTATCAGCCATTGCCATCCAGCTCCTACAGCCACACCTGCAGCAGGATCCCCATCCATGGATCACATTAAATTTCCAGAAGTTGACTCAAAATTAATCATCAAAAGAAGTGTATCTAGTGTTGCTTAGCTTACAAACCTGATAGAACTGGCTGAACACTGTTAAGCAACAGCGTGAAGGCTAAGAATGGAGCAAGGTGAGACACAGCTTTAGTAACTGCAGGGCTATTTGTGAAGGGGAGAGCATATACATTCCTCAGCAGGAGGATGAGGGTGAAGAACACAAGACCTATAATTGCTGATGTTAGCACCACAACTATTATTGAGAATTTGGCCGCCCTTGGCCTTCTTGCTCCAAGTTCGTTTGAGATCCTAACACTGCAACATTTGAAATGAGGAGAAAAGAAAGAAAAAAAAAAAAAAAAAACGATTTGGAGAAGAGGAAGAAAACTTAATGAGTCTCTCCTGCTTCTAATCTCATCTTTAGCAAGAGAAACTGTTGGAGTAAAGGAGTATTGCATTCTTACCTGATTGCTGCATTGAAACCTAGGAAGATCATAATTGCCCACCCATTCAGGTTGGAACTGTCATGAACAAATGGATAAATCAGGTCAGTGGATGTAACAACCAGAAATGAAGTCTCGATGAAGGTATGTGCTCCACTCATGCTTGTTCACCACATGATAAAGGTAGGCCCACCTCTAAGTACTAACAAAATAAACAACTAATAGAACAATCCGCAAATAAGAGAAAAGAAGAACACAAAAAACAACAAGAGAAAGAAAGACACAAAAAAGGGCAGAGAGAAAACCCACATAAAAAAGAAATATCCAGAGAGAAGAATGGGAGATTAAGAAGAAGGAAGAGGCATCTAAGCCTCTTCCCCCACAATCCCACACGCGATGTGGGACAATAACAACAACTCCCACTGGAGATTAGATCGCCCCCACGCCACCACCAGCAGCTCACAAGCCAACGGAGCACCAAATGAACGCGAGATGCTTTGCAATGCACGCGGTCTCTCGTGTGGATTTTTGCATATCCACCCTCCGTCTTCCCCCCCTTCACGAACAAAAAGTTTTTGTTCTTTTTTGTTTTTTTGCCGGGAATGAAAAGGGGGTGGGGTGGGTGTGGAAGAACCCAACGAAACAATCAACAAATAAGAGAAAAGAAGAACACAATAATAACAACAAGAGAAAAGAAAGACACAATAAATAGGGCGAGAGAAAACCCACTATAAATAAAGAAATATCCAAGAGAGAAGATATTTGGGATGATTAAAGAAGAAGGAAGAGGCACTATAGCCTCTTCCCTCACATATCCCACACGGAGTGGGACTAAAACAACAACCCCACGGAGATTAGATGAGAACCAACAACCCACACGCCACGCCACCACCAGTCATGCTCATCAAGCCAACAAGGACGCACCAAATGAACGGAGATTGCTGCAAGCACCGCAGGCTCCGGTGGATTTTGCATATCCACCCTTCCGCTTCCACCACCACGAACAAAATGATATGTACCAGTGTTTTGTCCGGAATGAAAAGGGATTCCTGCAATGTGCAGGCACGACCGCACAATACAAGAGAATCTTCTGTGTTTGGCCCAAGTCTCCATGAATCTCTATCCGATGCTCTTTACAAGCTGTGTAGCGCCAATACCAAGCTCGTTGTAGCCAAGGCTACAACCGGTAGTTTAGATACCAACTCACGGCTCGTTCGCAATTGTAAACACATAGCCGAGGGATTCCTATCAAGATCCCGCAAAATCGAATCAACATACCCGAAAAATCAGATCCTCCATAACAAGAGCAGATCCAAGGTCCTTAATGTATCAGGATCCTCTTCACTATAATCCAATGCTCTTGTCTGGATTGAAGGACAACACCACGCAGGCAATGCCGGCTGACATACATAGCGAACACGGACTCCAGGAGCAACGGACCGAGACATCTCCACCCGATGCTAGGACACAACGAGGATAACGAAATTAACAGAAGAGGAGAGAAGGCACGGAAGAAGGGGAAGACTTCCTAAGAACTCCGAGATAGCCAAATTAGTTATCGCCGGTGAATTTGCATCCCTAGAATCTGTGGGGTCCCGATTATTCAAACCAGCCAAGAGCCTAATACGATCCGATCTTGTTGGGGCCGACACCAACATATCATCGACATACAACAGAAATGATGAAATCACAACAAACCCGAATACGACAAGGGGAAGCAAGGGATCCAAGGCTAATATGAAGGAACAAATTATACCAACAGGGCGTTAAGGATAGAGATTGTTCAACCGAAACAAGTCGGTCTAAAACCCGGTGGAGCAATAGATTCTTCAAGATCTCCAGAAGAAAGCGACATCTAACGCCAAGATGTAGATCAAACGAGCACAAAGGGAACACGGAAGAGAAGGAAAGGAGAAAAGATGGAAACAACACCCTTCGAGCATATCCGATACATCGACGAAGCACGATCATCAGGGATCTTGTAAACCCAGTTACCAAGGGCTGGGGTAAAGGAAAGAGCATCAGAAGAGCTCAGTGATAGGCATCCAAAGGACGGAGCAAAGCGAAGGATGGCTCACCACGAGAAGACAGAGCAAGTGCTCCAAATATAAGAGCAAGTGGGAGCTCACGAGGTGACCGGAAGAGACCAAGGACGCTCAGATCGGAAGAACCAGAAGGATGGACTTCTCCTGAACGGTACCTCCGGAATTATGAAAGCTACCACATCTTCCATTGAGCTATCTTCGCAAAAGACACCGCGATGACGACCGGGGGTGGGATCCAAGATACCCCGACTCCACACGATTAAGAACGATCGGATTTTGGATCCAACTTCGAAATTTCGGGGATGATACACACGAACAGGACTCCCAAATGTGTGGGCGGAATAATCAACCGGCTGAGTCCACATTCATGGTGTCTTCAGATCAATCGATCTTGTTGGTGATCGATTAATCACATAGAGCAAAGGACGGCCGCAAAGGACTTAGCCATGCGGTCAACAGGCTCGTCTGAGAGAGTCTATCACGCGACTCCACGGAGGAGTGTAAGCCAGGAGTGCTCGATGCTCGATTACAAAACTCAAAGAAGTCATCCCCGATATCACCGCCAGTGTCCGAGGCACGATTTCCGGCTCGTTCAACTGGCTGAATGTTTGAAAACCGAAAACACACGACTCTCGATAGGAAACACCCAACACTCGGAATAATCATCAATAAAGATACATAGTACCTGCTCCTCCGAGATGTAACCGGGCGCCATACATCGAGGAACTAATCGAATACTTACCCGGAATGATGCATGAACTCAACTATGGCTGCTTGTAACACGGGCTCACAAAAGGGTAATGAAACCGGAGAGGAGAATGCGGAGAACCCAACCCGCGACAGGGGCAATGAGCCACACGACCTGAGAGGTGATGAACGATGCTGCGCTCCGACATGTTTCCCAACGTAAAATTGGCGCCCTTTAGCTTTATTACAACTAGCGCTCCTTTGACGATCCTCATCATTCCATTTTGGATGGTGTCTGCACCAATTTCATCTAATTGTCCCAAAGACAATAGATTCTTCTAAGCCCTTCACATGCGCACATTTTGAATAGGCGTACCATACCATCGACATCTTCAACTGATGGTGCCAACTCCAACAATCTCCAAGGCATGATCATTTCCATGTACACAGACCTCGAGAGATAGGTTCATAAGTTTGAAACCAACCGCGAGAGGTCATGTGCCATGTTGCTCGAATCCAAGATCCAAGCATCACTATGTTCCAATCTATCCTGGCGCCATGCCGAGGTAAAGAATATCTCCTTCAAGAATGCACCCTGAGATGTTTCTACCTTATCTACAATTTGATGAGGTGAAGTGATTTTGGCTTCATACAATTTGATGAGGTGATCCCAAACCTCCGCAGCTTCTCTCTTCTAGCCCGCTAAAATATCATCCGATAATGGTAGATGCAAATCGAAAGAGCGAGATACGTTCCACCGGTGGAACTCGCGGCCGAACACCGATGGCTTCAGGGTTATCTTTATCAATAATGCCTTCATCTTCATTTTCCATAATGAGAATTTGGCCGTCAAACTTGCCGATGTAATTTTTGCGCATTGCTCTATCACGAATGTTGTTGGTGAGAATAACTCCCACTATTTCACGTGAAACTTGTCTTCCAGGTTATCTCCACGGTATATGGTTGAACCAAAATGCACCAGGAAAGTTTCCAGAAAGACGGAGGGAACAAGGGTCGCAAAAAGACAGACAAAATTCCAGACATGCACAATCACCCAATACACCCAGGATACCCGAAAAGAAACCACGGAAAGTGACCGCAAAGACTCCGTAGGATGAAAAACAATACTTACACGAGGAAGGACCACCTAAGTGGCAACACAGAGCAACATAAGAGATACTCACACCCAAAGAAACAAACAAACCCCCAAGGAACCCGAGGGAAGGGAAGGAACAAGAGCAACAAAAAGGAAACGCGGAGAAGAACCCACGAAAGAACAATCAACAAAAAGAGAAAAGAAGAACACAATAAAAAACTAAGAGAAAAGAAAGACACAAAAAAGGGCAAGAGAGAAAACACATAAATAAAGAAATACCAAGAGAGAAGATATTTGGGATGATTAAAGAAGAAGGAAGAGGCAATCAACCCACATCGTCGATGTGGGACAAACAGCAAAAAAAGGCGGAGCCGAAAAAACCAGGGGGGAAAGAGAGGGAATGTACAAAAACTGACCCAAATCCACTAAAAACCAAGATAGGTTGAGTGCTATTGCTGCACCAACCAACCCTAGCTGGAGTTGCACAATCAAGAGCCAACACAAGAAGATATGGAAGATCAAGGCAAACCCAGATACCCAAGCCATGGCCATGACCTTGCTTTGGGCCTGCAAGAACTTCTGCATTGGAAAGTTAAGCGCATAAGCAAAGATCTGAGGAATCATGTAAAGAGAGAACTTTCCGGCGAGCGCCGCAATTTCTTGATCCTGCCCAAAGAATCTCAAAATTGGTGTGGCATAGAAGTAGATGGGCAACAGAACGAAAGCTGTTAAGGTGAGGATGACCCATGAACGTTGCATGTATACACCTAACATGTGTATCTGCTTTGCACCATATGCTTGCCCACATAATGTCTCAAGCGCACTTCCCATTCCCAACTGCAAAATTTATCATACATAGTGTGTGACGATCTTTCAGATAAAAACTCGAAAAGGAAATGGGTAATGGAGGAAAAGAACCCATAAATACCATAATGCCAAAGGCGAGGCCGGCGATCACCATATTCTCGGTGGAGACAGCATCGAGCTCGAGGGTGGTGAGGTGGCCGGCGAAGACCTGGGTGGCGGCGCCGAGAGAATACTGAGCAATGGTGGTGAAGATGGCCGGAGCAGCAAGGTACCACAGCTTCTTGTTCTCTACCAACACTTCTTTTAACAGTTGACTTACATTACTAGTCTCATCTATGTCTACTTCCATCTGCAACAAGGGGTTCTGCAACTCTCCACCCACTCTCTCTCTCTCTCTCGATAGAAATCCCAAAGAAACAGGTTTCTTTTCTCTTTGTGATTGTTGCCTGAGGGATTCATTGCTTATATAGTATATCTGTATATGTAGAATGACTTTCTTAGCCGCCAGCGTGGGAGGTATTTAAAATTTTTGTTTATCTCTATCTTTTGGTAAACGTTTGTGTTAATCTCTTCCATTGTTATAATAAACTCGCAGATCCAGCCTCCCTTGCCACCAGCCACGGCCTTAACCCTTCAGTATTAATTTTTTATTAGGTCTACGTTTAGATAGAATGACCATTCTACCCATGAAAGTTAAGAATCTTGTTACGTTGCCCCCGTATATTCTGTGCACAAATCGTCGGCTCCAAGTTCGTCTTTTCTAAATGTTACATTGCGAAACTAAATTATCTACTTTTATGATTTTTTCTAACATGCATGTGTGACGTGTATTGCTAATCAAGGTTCGAAGGTTCATAGAATGTTAATACGGTAAAACACATATATGGACATACTCGTGATAAAAATGATACTCGTGATGAATATTAATACATGAGTATTTTATTGTATTAGACTATCAAATTTGATGATAGGCTCTCTTGTTTGTATTCAACTTTTTTATCAACACAATACATGTTGCAGAGGATTGAATTATATATTTGGAAAATTGATAAATCTGTTTTTTTTCCCTTGTTTTTTTAGTAGAAAAGAATTTTATTGCAGAGGTGGGATAAACTCTTAATCTTAGTACGAGCCATTGAGAAAATAGAAATGGAAATAGGTCCAACAATCCATTTAGAAATGGACTGAGCCCTCCTTCCCAAGGTATCTACCAAGACATTAGCCAACCTTGGAATACAGGAAATCTACAAACATCAAAGTAAGATACAAGATGTTCAATATCATCAACTATAGGTCTGAATGACGAAGGCTTTTTGATGTTGATGACATAGCTAATGGCTTCCAAGTTATCATTCTCCACTAAGATATGAATACACCCTTCAAATATAGCTTCGAGTAAACCCTTTTGTTTTTTTTTTTTTTTGTTTTTTTTTTCGGGTAAAAGTAAACCCTCTTGAAGTGCAGCAATTTAACCCATTAAAATCTCTTCCATCGCAAAAGGTTTAGGTACCACCCCCAAGTAGTTTCTGATTATTGTGCCCAAAATCGCCTCCTCTTCTCTCAAGTTTGAATGAGGCATTAGAGTTTATCTTATAAACCCAAGAGGGGAGGTATCCATTGCACTAGCTGCAAAGAAGTGGAACTTGGCATTAAATAGTAGGTTGAGAGGTTAGATACTCCGCTAATGCAATCTGAGCTGGTTAAGAATTCTGATTGCAAATCATTACGAGTCTACTTAAGAACCCGGTGACAAGAGTAATCTGAACACCAAGTCATTACAAACACACCACAAAAATCACATCCACAAATTATAATATAAGAAGGGTATAAGAAAATTATTTATGGATTTCATATGTTATTAGTTTGGGGCAAGAAAATTATGTCACCCAAACAATTCAGATCGTATTCTCATCGCTATTCAGTACCAGGAGCCCATTGTTGAACAATTGGATGACAAGTTCACCAATTTGACTACCCTCCTTTTAAATTCCTTTTGTTGTTTGAGATGTGTTCAGGATAATTCTATTTTTTCGCAATCCGAGGGAAAAATAGGAAAACTACAAGCAACCCTAGCCGAATCTAGGGTAGCCCTAGCTGCCACCACTCCATGCGTGCAAGGCTTCAAGAACTCCACTCAAACTCAACTATATCCTCCATGCATCCAAGGCTTCAAGAGTGAAACTCAAACTCAACTACTTAAGTGGCTCCAACAGATTATATCTTACCCACAAGTAGATCAGACTCAAAATTGTACACACAAGAGACATAGTTCATACCAAATAATAATAAATAACTTGTATAATTCAAACTCTAGAGTAAGAATCCAAGATTAATGTTGCACAGGACTCTTGTAACTATAAATATATAATCTGTATTACAGTCAATCTCAATGAAGCAAATCACATTCCCGTAGACATAGAATGCAAAGATCAACCGAACCACATACATCTCTTGTCAAACTCTCTTATCCTCTCTCTCCCACATTTTTTCTCTCTCTCTCTTGGAAATTATGGACTTTAGCATGACATCAGAGCACCAGGTTCTCAATCATCATTTTCCTTCACTTAATGGTTTCATTTCAATGAAGCTAAATGAAACAAATTATCTATTATGGAAGTCTCAGATCGTGCCACTTTTGAAGACATATGACTTATTTGGTATTGTGGATTCTCCTTGCCCACCTGCTTCTATCCTTGAAAAAGATGATGCTGAGATTTTAGATCTAATCCAGCCTACCACAAGTGGAACCGTCAAGATCAGTTACTTATGTGTTGAACCATTGCCTCCCTCACTGAACCAATTCATGTGCAAGTTGTTGGTTGTACAACCTCCAAAGAAGTTTGGTCAAAACTTGAGAAGATCTACTTTACTTGCTCTTCTGCTCGTTTATGCAACTTCGTCTTTAACTTGAAAATATTCGAAGAGGTAACAATACAATCCATTATTACTTTCTTCGTATTAAGAATATTTCAGACCTATTGGCTACTGTTGGGAAGCCTGCGAATGATGATGAACTATGTCTCCATATTTTAAATGGTTTGGGAGTTGAATACTCTCCCTTTGTGACTGCTGTTAACACTCGTTCTTCTCCTATCTTTTATGATGAATTACGAGGCATGTTGTTAACTCATGAGATAAGGTTAAGTGATGAACTGAATACTGTTGATGGTCCTTCTCCAATGGCAAACATGGCAAGCACCCAATCCTCCACCATTTAAGCTCCAAGACAACCCTTTAGGGGACGTTTTTCACAAAGGGGCAGATCTGGTCATGGTCGCTCTTCTCCGCATCATGGTTTTCTTGCATATCAACCCTCGTTGAAGAATGATAACTGTCCTATTTGTCAGATATGTGATCTTCCTGGACACAAGGCCAAAGATTGTTATCAATTTTTCAACAATGCCATTCAAGGTACCACACATACCCTTCCTTCTGTGAATATTTCTAAAATTTCAAGTGCTTCTATTCCAGATGAAAATTAGTACCTTGATTCTAGTGCTACTCATCATGTCACCAACTTTTTGGATAATCTACACATTGCTCAACCCTACCATGGTCAGATTGGTTTCAAATTGGCAATGGTGCTGGCCTTCCCATAAATAATACTGGTAACATTACTATTGATATTGCATCTTCTCCAGTTCATTTAAATTTTGTTCTTCATGTGCCCTCTATTTGTAAGAACTTATTATCTGTTTCCCAATTTTCACGGGATAATAATGTCATGTTTGAATTTCATCCTGATATATGTTATGTGAATGATCGATCGTTGAGGAAGTATCTCCTTCAGGGCAGCGTTAAGGATGGTCTATACCAAATTCGATTGGGCTCACAACCCAAAGTGTTTGTTGGAGAAAAAAAACCTCTTTTGAAAATTGGCACTCAAGATTAGGGCATCCTGCCTCTAAAGTTGTTCACAATTTAATTTATAGTTTTTGTTTACCAGTCAGTTCCAAAGATTTTGTTTATGTTTGTGATGCTTGTCTAAAAGGGAAGAGTCATAAGCTTTCCTTCACTCTAATTATATTTTTGCTGGCCCTTTGGACTTAATTTTTTCGGATGTTTGGGGACCCTCTCCTCTTGAGTCTATTAAGGGTTTTCACTGTTATGTGATTTTTGTGGATAATTTCAGCAAGTTTATTTGGTTTTATCCCATGACTATTAAATCCAAAGTTATTAATATTTTTAAGAGATTCAAGTTAATTGTTCAGAATCTCTTTTCTCGTCGTATTAAGCGGTTTCATAGTGATTGGAGAGGCGAATACTGATCCGTTCCTTCTCTTCTTCAAGAGCATGGTATTGATCATAGACTTTCTTGCTCTCACACTCATGAATAAAATGGGTTTGTTGAGCGCCACCATTGGCATATTGTTGAAACTGGGTTGATTCTCGTAGCCCATGCCTCTTTCCCTAAGAAGTTTTGGATGCATGCCTTTGAAACTGTTGTTTTTTTGATAAATCGGTTACCTAGCCAAGTGTTGCGCAATACTTCTCTTCAGTTTAAATTATTTAGAGTCTAGCCTGAATATGAATCTTTGAGAACTTTTTGTTGTGCTTGCTACTTGTAACAACCCCCGTAATTCTAACCCGGAATCCGTATTGCAGGTCCGATAACTCGAAGATTTAGCCGGGTTAAGTTGTGGAGTGTCTAGATAGAAGTCCATGATCCATACCCTGAACCCATGGATCTGGATTCTCTTAATGAAGAACCTGCCTTGTTGGGAAGTTGGATCTCTAGTAGAAGTCAAGTGGTGTTTGGAGATGTTCGTAATGAAGGTAAGACATCTTCCATGTGTTGATTAGGATTAGGTTGAGGTTGGGAGTCAACCCCTTGAGCAAAGCACTCGAGTACAGGGATGTACTAGGGGGCGGTTGCTTAAGGCGGTTGATTGAACCAATCAACTGCCCCAAGTGACCGCCAGGCCCTACTTGCGGGATTTTGCCCTAATTTTGCCCCTGTTCTCTATAAATAGCAACCATTGCCCTATTAACATATTATTATACTCAGGATTGCTGTTTTGGATGGTTAGGTGGCAGTGGAGACGTGTTGGAAGGTGAGCGAAGTGCGGATTGAGATCTGGAACCTCTCCCCCTCTATTTTTGTTGTTCTGGTTGAGGTAAGTGAATCCCCCTCTCACTCATTCTCTTCTTTCAGCTTTGGTTGGTGTTGATTTCATCTCCATCATGTTGGGGTGGCCTATTTATGATTAACTGATTACCCTAATCAATGTGTTTGAAAAGATCTTGTCCGAAAACGAATCCCTGCATTCGTATAAAGGATGGATCCAATCAAAGGAGATGATTTGGGTGATTGATCTATGTTAATTTTAGGGTTTTGTTTTGTTCCTTGGTTCTAGACATGTTAAATTCGAAACTTGGATTGAGATCATCCCAAAATTGGATTGAAATCGGATGATCAAAAGCCTAGGTTTCGGATTTGAAACAGTCTGTTTTTGGGGTGGTTGCTCAAGGCGGTCGCTTGAGCCAAGCGACCAGTTGAAGCGATCGGCTGGGTCACAGTAGCTATGTAACTTTTGGCTTTTACTCGATTTGACTCATATCTCTTATATAATCTTGTAACCCTATGTTTAGGTGTTCTCTGTCTTTACTGAAAGTCTTCCAATTGTGATTGGCTTGCTCTGTAGGAAGCTCTTACTTATTTACAGGTAAGGACATACATTCTCGCCTTTTTGCAATTACATATACATGATGAATCAGCTGTTTACTTTATTATTCTTTAATCATGTATCTTGCTAATTGTATAAATCATGTTGATCTTATTGTATACTTGTTGTTTGTGATGTTCTTTTATGTACTTTATCAATTATGGTATTGAACAATTGGTAGTGATATGATGGTGATTGGTGTATTGTAGTTGAGATGGAAAGGGTATTCCATTGGGATATCTTGGCTTGAGATATCAGAGGGCTGTGGTATGGGAGAAATGCTCAGTGATGCCTCCAGCACTATCATGACTACTGGATGACATACCTAGGGAGTCTAGAATTGCATGGCTAGGTACCCCACATACTACTACCCTTTCGATAGGGGAATTGAAGCCGGATGACCCGTGATGATGGTGACTCTGTTTCATCCTACAGCGGTAACTAGTCCATGTGGAGACTCAGTGGTACATTGTTGTTTATGTAATGGTAGGGTTGGGCTCATGGATGTCTAAGGAGTGGATCGGGTGTCGTGAGGTGTCATGAGAGCATTCCACCCCAACAAATGTGGATGACCATAGGGTTAGGGAGTGGAGTCCAATAGCGGTAGCCAGTCCATGAGGGTTCTCATTCCTAGGTTGCAAAGGATACAGAACCGAGTTGGTTGGTGCCATAGGGGAAGTATTTGGACTTCATGTAGTGTATTACCAGTATGACTTGCATTGGATTAGAAACCTCGATATGCACAAGTACTCATTGCCAATGGTCGTGGTAAGAAAGTGTTGACTTAATCCCCAACCATGGATGCCTGATGAGAACTTTACCCCTTCACCTAGGATCCCAACAGATGTAACCAGTGCATGAGGGATCAGAGTGACTAGACCTACCCAGAGGAGGGCTGGTGTCATATCTTAAAGCATGTCAATTATCTAGAAACTTGCATAGTTAGATCTTAGTGGCATTCATACTATTGCAAATCATTCATATCATATATGCATTTTTTATTGTGTTGGCAAATGGATGAGAAATGTGTTATCCTTATTGAATTCGTCAGAACTCATTCCTTTTCCTTGTATGTATTTTATAAACTGCACAGATGGTTGCACAATGTTGGAAGTTGGAGTGGATCCGTATAAAAGATCCCTCCCATATGAAGAAGACGTGGCACCGATAGTGGGAGATGGAGATAGCTTGTGCGGGAGTTCCTGCGGATGCATGGAGTACACTTATAGCATCCATTGATGGACGGAGGAGACAAATTGCCTGTCATTTTTCTGATTGCATAGAGAAGAACTGGAGAACCCCCTTCCTTGCTAAGCATGAATTACATTATTTAGCCTTAGAGAAAGAAACTGGAAAGAAGATAATTTAGTTTATTTTTATTTTCTTCCATTGAACGCATTATTCTTTTTGAACATTGATTCTTTCTTTGATTATTTTTATTGGAGTATTTGGACTCCTGTAATCCTTTATATTAATTATTGAACTTGCTCTTGCTCTTGATTTATCTATACTTGTATTTATAATTATTGATGGGTAAGAGCGTGGCGTGGATCCTGTGACAGATCGCACCCATGGGTTTTCGGGCGGGTAACCGAGATTGGCGGGTGGGGTGTGACACTACCCATGTTGGAGGCTTTATAACAAGAACAAATTAGAATTTCGATCTACTTTGCATATCTTCTTGGGATATAGTTCCCGCCATAAAGGTAATAAGTGTTACAATCCAGCCAATGGTAATATTCTAGTCTCGCCATGTTGTCTTTGATGAGCAGAGATTTCCTTTCCTTGCAAGTGAGGCAACCCCATCCCCTACCCAACCACTTCCCTCTCTTTTAGGGCTTCCCCCAAAATTGCACAACTCTACTCCAATTCCAACACTTCCCTCCATCTTAGGACCTCCACCTTGATTGGCTTCTCTCAAAGAGTTCTATTCCCCTCCTCCTCTCATTGGGTCCCACTCCTCCTTTAACTCCCCCCAACCCCCAAGACTTCTAGAGTCTCTCCTTTGGCCAAACCCACTCCCCCATCTCCTACCCTAGCCGGACCACCTCTACTTTCCCCTACCCTAGCCAAATCTCCTATTAACCATCATTGATCTTCCCTATGACTCTACCAAACCCCTCCCTTCCTCTACCTCTCACCCTATGGTTAATACTTATCCCATGATCACAAGATCAAAGGCAAACCCTAAGGCTCTCCTCTCCTCTTCCCAACTTGAACATCCCCACCTACAGCCTAACCCTTTTACCATTGCTGACAAATACCTTCACTGGCGGAAAGCTATGGTCGTAGAATTTATTGCTTTCTTGAAGAATTGAACTTGGTCTTTAGTTCCGCCATCTTCCTCTCACAATGTTATTGGCTACAAATGGGTTTTTCAGGTCAAATGCAATGCATATGGCTCCATTGACAGGTACAAAGCCCACTTGGTGGAAAAAGCATTCAATCAACTGGAGGGTTTTAACTACAATGAAACCTTTAGTCTTGTGGTAAAACCTACCACTATTCGGCTAGTATTAGCTCTAACAGTCTCTCATTGTTGGCCTATTAGACAACTGGATATTCAAAATGCCTTTCTTCATGGTTTTTTGAATGAAACAGTCAATACGAAGCAACCCCCTGGCTTTTTTGATACACATCACCTTGATTATGTATGCAAACTTTGGCGCTCTCTTTATGGTTTAAAGCAAGCCCCACAAGCTTGGTTTGATAGGCTTAGCTCTTATCTTCTTAAGTATGGTTTTGTTGGGTCCAAGGCTGACACCTCACTGTGGCCCACTCAAGCAGTGAGGCTGAATATCATGCTCTCGCTAATGTTGCTGCCGAGCTTACCTAATTATAGTCTTTGTTGCATGAATTATCAATATATCTACCTTCCACACCAATTTTCTGGTGTGATAATGTGGGGGCCACCTATCTCACTGTCAATCATGTCTTCCATGTGCAAACCAAACATATTGAGATAGACTTTCATTTTGTTCGTGATAAGGTTGCCAAGGGAGACTTCCAAGTTAAATTTCTCTCCACCAAAGACTAGCTTGTTGACATCTTCATTAAGCCTCTCTCCCATCAACGGTTCAACATCTTGATGTCCAACCTCAAGGTCTCATCTCCGCCTTTGAGTTTGAGAGGGCATGTTAAGGATAATTCTGATTTTTTCGCAATCTGAGGGCAAAACAGGAAAACCTCAAGCAACCATAGCCAAATATTGGGTTGCGCTAGCCGCCATCACTCCATGTGTGCAAGGCTTCAAGAACTCCACTCAAACTCAACTACCTCCATGTGTGCAAGACTTCAAGAACTCCACTCAAACTCAACTACCTCCTCCATGAATGCAAGGCTTCAAGAATCAGGCTCAAAGTCGACTACTTAAAGACTCCAGTAGATTACAACTTATCGATAAGTGGATCAGAATCAGAATTGTACACACAGGAGGCGTAGCTCATACCAAACACCAATAGATAATTTGTGTAATTCAAACTTTAAAGTAAGAGTCTAAGTATAATGTTGCTCAAGATTCTTGTAACTATAAATATGTAATCTGTACTATAGTCAATCTCAAGGAAGCAAATCACATTTCGTGGACGTAGTATTCAAAGATCAACCGAACCACATAAATCTCTTATCGAACACTCTCTCAAATTATGGACTTTAGCAAGATGGGATGCACTAATTTTGACAGCTAAGGTCCTCTAAAGATTTTTACAAATAAGTTTATTTTCTCTTTGATAGAACTGTTTGTTTGTCACTAGTTCTCAACAAAGAGTGATTAAGAAGAACAAGTCTAAACAATTATGCATTATTCATGTCAAAACATTACCATTTTATATGCTAGCAATTAGCAATTGTTTAAGTAAATCTTTAAAAAGGCAGACTCCACAGCTGGCAAAGAAGAAAACAGAAAAATTAGATTCTTGAGAAGGGTGTTTTGGTTTTGGGTGGCTCCCAACAACCTTTGGTCAGCAAAGTATAACAAAAAAAATATTTATAAAAATATTTACTTTAGATAAAATAATGTGATGATTTGTATAAATTAATTCATCCATTTATTATATAAGTTATTAAATTTAACAAAATTATGTATTAATATTCCATTCATCCACGGCCAAGTTAGGTGGGAGAAGAAAACGTAAAGATAATTAATGAAAAGAATTATACAGTATATTTACAGTCTTGAAGTATTAGCAATAATTACTCTTATCTAGTGAAGATAGAGACTTATAGTTCGAGACTAATTACTTTTAGGGAATTTCACTTAATTTAACAAACTAGATGATTCAAATTATTATTACTTGATTTTTATAATTTTTTTAAATTATTAATTCAATCTTATAGTTTGCCTATAATTATTGATGCCCTTTATTATTAAGTTCCTTATATTTTGGTGTGACATCTTTGATTTATTTAAAAATTCAAAAATAAACCTAATTTTTTGTTGTACACGCTTTAAATTACATTACTACTCTTAGTAATTATAAAAAATTAACCCTAGCTAAACGATCTTCTTCCCTCACCAAAATGAAGGGAGGAAAAAAAATAATTTATATGAGTCCCTCCATTTTGATTGAAAATAGGGCACACCCCCTCAAAATCAAATTCTTACAAAGACCTCCTTCACAATTAACACCATTACTAACCATACAGTTGCAACCATTAAAATTCAAATTAAAAATTTAATATGACCATTTTACCCTCAAATAGAGCAAATGACCGTAATATCCACACCCAAGATTTTCTATTTTCAAAGCTATACCACCATGAATACCCACGAATCATGGATGCACTTGAGACTTGACAAACACTGGAAATTGATGTAATGACCACGTCAATTCACTGTAAGCACTTCTCATGGGTTGATCCCATAGAAATTATGTTGGTGCCTTAGTTTATTTCTTCATTATGTTTCTTTGATTCTACAACCCACAAGTAATATGAAATTTATAAACAACTTTGAAAATAATTAAGAAGAGTGCAACATAGGCACTAAACACAATTAAAAATTGAAGAAAAGGTAATGAACAAGTCCTTATAAGAACTCTTTATTTATTTAATTTTTCATGACAAAGAGTAACACATGTTTATTATCACTTAAGTGCAGCAACACAGCCTCCCATTTAACTTGCATCTTTTATGAGTTGTAAGTCCATATTCAGCACATTCAAGCATACATCCTTCTGCACCACCGCTGCACCCTATGCAATCTCTTTTCGCTCTCACAGCAGTTTCACTAACTTCCTTCGTTTCTGTACCTATGGAGGGAAAAACAGAAGAAGAAGAGTTACTCTTACTCTATATTTTTGAATACATATTTTTGTGAGAGAGATAGAGAGAGACTAATTGATAGATTCTGCGAATAAGATAAAAGAAATGACAAGAAGAAAGACTAAGTGAAGCTTGAATGAAGTCATTTTTTGGTCAAAAGTTTGTATTGACAGAGATCTTTATCAAATTGTTGTGTTGACAAAGATCATCATAACTTTCATATATATAGGCACTGTCAAGAGGGTTATTGGTTTGTACTGGAATCCCATTAATTCTCACTAGCATCAATGGAAATGCCTAAATAAGGATATTTTGATTGAAAAAGGAAAGTGGAAAAAGAATCAGTTTCTAAGTAAAGCAATCAAAACCAAACCAAAACCACATCAGATTGAGCTAAATTATGTCAGATTTGATTTAGATCAATCACTTGAACTTTTTATCAAATTCGGTTGAGAATCGGTTTGGAGGCTACAACTACTGGTTATAACGGAAACTAAACCAAAAAACAAAATTTATACATGTTTTATTTGGGAAAACAGCCCCAACGAAACAAGTACCCGAGAAAAAACAACCAACCAACGCAAACAAGCCCCCGAAGCGAGGAGAGGGCACCCAAGAAAACCCAAAAACCACACCCATGCCTGCAAGACGAAACCCAATAATGAGAGAAAAAATACAAACGTACCAAAAAACACCAAAAAAAGAAAAAAAGAAAAAAAAAAAGAAACCGAAGAGGAGGGAAGAAGAAAACCAAAGAACCGAAACACCACGACCCGGCAAGATTGTGGCGCAAGGGGGAGAAAGCGGAAACAACCCCAGGGGAGGTGTTACGTGTTCCAAATAAAAGAGCCCCAAAAAAAAATGGGTCCCCACGAGCAGAGGAGAAGGTGGGAAACCAAACGAATTGAATTTTGCCAATCTTTAATCAAAATAAATAAGAGTGAAGGGAAAACCAATATTTTTTAATCAAAAAAGAAGTAGGGAAAAGACATTAACGGTTTTAAAATGGGGAGTATCATCTGATTTTTAATTTTAATGAAGGACAAAGTGGACTACTTTCAAACAACGGCTACTAACACCGTATAAGGAGGGGGCAACAGAATTTTAAGAAGGTTTTTTAGTAATAAAACCACAGGGGCAAGAATTATCCCTTTATTTTTAGATTAGTGTATTTCCATGTGTGTTTAGCCTTTATCTCTCAATTACTTTAGTCAATTCTTTTAAATGTCAATATTATTATAAATCATATTGATTATGGATGTCCATCACTCCCAAAGAAACCATACCAAAAGATGTTTCCAAATGAAGATCTCAGCCACCTCAGCATAAAATCTTGGAGATTCACGTTCTCATATTAACTGAAGATTACAACAATGCATCCTTCCATATCAAGACCATTTTATTGTGTGCAAGACTCATATATTGCATTTGTCATACCCCACCCAACCGGATCGAATCATACCCGAATACCTATGGAGGTGATACATTACAGGACCAAAGTTCAGTGACAATTCCACACAAACATATGATATAACATAAATCCAAGGACAAGAGTAAATCAAGTTTAAATATCAAATTATGAAATCTGAAATATTAAGTTTACAATCATCCAGTCTAAGATCAAATAAATAAATACTAAAATGGATGATAATCGGATTCGGATACCGGATAATCGGATAATCAAAAATCAGAAATTATCTTGTTAAAATAAAGTATTAAACTCTCTTCTTCTTTCTTTCTCTTTTTATTTATTTATTTATTTATTATTATTATTTTAAAGAGGCTAATAATCAAATAGTTTATCGGATCGGATAATTATCGGATATCCGATAAAGTTTTGGATTCAAATTTGGATGCCTTCTCTAAATCTCTACCGGATTCGGATTCAGATTCGGATATCGGTTTTGCTAATCGGATTCGGATTTGAATACTGGTGTATCCGAGCCGAATCCGATCCGTTTACAGGTCTAATCATTGCCTCCCTCATTGAACCAATTCATGCGCAAGTTGTCCAAATAAGTTTGGTCAAAACTTTAGAAGATCTACTCTACTTGGTCTTCTGCTTGTTTATGCAACTTCGTCTTTAACTTAAAAATATTCAAAGAGGTAATAGTACAATCCTTGATTACCTTCTTCGTATTAAGAATATTTTAGACCAAATGGCGGCTGTTGGGAAGCATGTGAATGATGATGAACTATGTCTCCATATTTTAAATGGTTTGGGAATTGAATACTCTCCCTTTGTGACTGCTGTTACCACTCGTTCTTCTCCTATCTTTTATGATGAATTACGAGGCATGTTGTAACTCATGAGATAAAGGTTAAGTGATGAACTAATATACTGTTGATGCTCCTTCTCCAATGGCAAACATGGCAAGCACCCAATCCTCCACCATTTGAGCTCCAAGACAACCCTTTAGGGGGCTTTTTTCACAAAGGGGTAGATCTAGTCATGGTCGCTCTTCTTCGCATCGTGGTTCTCCTGCATATCAACCATCGTCTCAAAATGATAACCGTCCTATTTGTCAGACATGTGATCTTCTTGGACACAAGGCCAAAGATTGTTATCAATATTTCAACAATGCCATTCAAGGTACCACACATACCCTTCCTTTTGTGAATATCTCTAAAATTTTGAGTGCTTCTATTACAGATGAAAATTAGCACCCTTATGTTTATTGCCATTCAAACACCCACTTATGTTTATTGCCTTGTTGGCTCTATGATTGCACGGGATTCTCTTTTTTAAATTGTATGATTAATAGGACTGAGATTGTCTACTTGGGAAGAGCCTGTGGTTGATATCTAAAACTTGTCTCTTCCTATTGTGATTTAGATGGCATTATAAATTCTTTGGGATGGACTTTTTGGGGATGCATCAAGGAGAAGGTAAGAACACATTATTTTTCCCCTAAAACAAACTCACTATATGTAACACCCCAATTTTCATGTAAGGAGAAAGTCGTCATTGATCAAGGATCGACGTTACTTAGGTAGTGAAGCAAGATACATTAAGAGTGTTATCCACAGACAATGTGAATAATAAAATCCACAAAAAATACAAATGATCGCAGCGGAAAATATTCAAATATAAATCAAAATGCTTTCCATGAATTGTCTCATAATTTTAATGAAATCCAAGTAAAGGTCTAAATGCCAAGATTTACAACTAATAGGAAATTTCAATATTTATCTATCCTAAGAGATGTAGTAGACATGATCTTGATCTTCATCCTCCGAATATCCATCATCTTTCTGATCAAGTCCATCATTTGTAAAAGTAAAGGGTAAGTTTTGGAGAAGAAACTTAGCAAGTATAACCTGACACATATCAACAGTTTCCTTTCTTTTTATACTTGATATTTAATTAAATAGAGTCTTATACAAATAAAATTAATTAACATTTATAAATGAGAAAATAAAGTCATAACATGCCCAATGATATGGATGAGACTCAATGATGCTAAGAAGATATAAATAAACCACACCCTCAATGGTCTAGGGTCGATAGGATGCCCTATGCCGTTACATGGCCTGCGTGCGTTACATAGCATGCCGTTACTAGCCCTAACATACATTCTCATTCAAAAACACAATTACCATCTCACATGCCTACATGGTCTAAGGTCGATCAGATTTCCTGTGCTCGTTACATGGCTCTGCGTGTTACAGATCCCAACATCCATCTACCTTAACCCAAATGTTTCCAAACTCAATGTATGTTCCATGCCATTACATGGTCTGCGCGCGTTACATAGCCCTAACATACATTCTCATTCAAAAACACAACTGCCATCCCATATGCCTACATGGTCTAAGGTTGATAGGATGTCCCATGCCATTACATGGCTTGTGCGCATTACACAGCCCAACATCCATCTACCTTAACCAAATGTTTTGGAATCAATGTATGTTCCATGCCGTTACATGGTTCCTGCGCGGTGTACACAGCCTTAACATACATTCTCATCCAAAACATCTACTAACTCAACATCACACATAATGCTAATATGATCGTGACATGTCTTGATGAATCATATAACGCAAGATCATATGAAAAAGATGAATTTTGGATATAGTCCATTATAAAATCGATGCATAATACAATAATAAATAATCCAATAAAACACAAATCTAAAGACACATTCATGCTTATAGAAAAGATTAATAAATTCAAGAGAGACATTAATTATTGGTAGATCTGCCCCCCCCCCGGCCCGCCAAAAAAAACAAAAAAAAAAAAAAACCAAAACACAAAACACCCCCCCCCCCCCCCTAATAATTTCAGAAAACATAATCTAAAAGAATACATATTTATATACTCAAAGACAAGATACTAATAAATCAAGATAGACAAAATCTAAAATGTATTCATATTCAAAATCAAATTATTAAATAAAAAGAATAAATCATATACTAATAAACTATGTAAATTGAACATCATCTAAAACGTATTCATAATCAAAATAAGTTATAAATTCAAGAAAATAATCAATTACTAAGAAATCACGTAAAACTATAAATATGATTGTAAAAAGAAAACAATAAAATGTTGAAATTATGAAGATTATACTTACTATGGAGAAATCACAAAAAGAATAATCACCCTTGGATAGAGGACCTTCTACACTCTAAAAGTTATCTTATTCTTTTCCCTGCACCCTTGTCTTTCTTCTCTATTCTTGCTTAACCAATATAGGCTCTCAATTCTCTTATTTAATATACTCACCATTAACTCCACGTTCTCATCATCTTTCTTCTCTCCCCTCAATATTCCTCAATATTTCCTCAATATTCTCTCCTCCTCCCTCAATATTCTTTCCTCCTAAATCCTCCTAAATTTCACGTTTTTTTCACCATCAATTTCTCTCTCCTCTCAATATTCCCTCCTCCTAACTCTATGTCCCATCAACCACCTCCTCCTAAATTCCCATGTTTTCCTTATATTCCCATACTTAGTTTCTCTCAATATTGGATTCCTCTTTTTATTTGATTACATATTTTCTCTCTCATGCAATATTTGATTTGTTTTTTATTCCTATTTATGTATATCTCCCTATTTATGCAATATTTTCTTTATCATTTATTCATTCTTTTATTTATGCAATGTTTTTTACTTCCACGCATGAAATCCCCCAGATTCCAAATTAGATCCGGATGGGGTTAAAATAATATCAAAATGTGTAATATCAAGCC
This sequence comes from Hakea prostrata, assembly GCF_041222555.1. Taxonomy (NCBI): domain Eukaryota; kingdom Viridiplantae; phylum Streptophyta; class Magnoliopsida; order Proteales; family Proteaceae; genus Hakea; species Hakea prostrata. The sequence goes on from NC_142604.1 coordinate 15,156,969, forward strand.
ACCCCCAGGGAGACCGAGCCCCACTAGATGAATACAAAAATGTAACAGCCTACTATGGGCCTAAGGAATTATGAATATCAAACAAAGCAAACCCCGGCAGGCGGGGACTTAGATTTTTACTCATCGAAGTGGCAAGGTGCCTTAGAAACATATGTGCGATGAATGCAGCCTAAGAAATAGAGATGTATTATCTTTTAATCCATTTTTTGTTTTATTAGCAGGGTTTGGAAATCATTCTGATCAAGCTTACTTCTTTGAAAGTATAAAAATACTAATCAAATTAGCACATGAAGTTTTATCAGACTGTTGACAAATGGAACCTAGCATGTTAAATAGTTTTCTTATCATGAGCACTTTTAATAAATGCAACCCTATTAGACCCCCTGCATATTTATTAAGATTTTAAACTTTTTTTTTCTCTACTAATTGCACCTAATGTTCTCTTCATGTCTAGCTCTCAATGCAATATATTGGATATGACAAAATGATTAATGATAACCCTGTTGGGGCATTACTGGAGAGTTTCTATCCATTTGGTGTAGGAAAAAAGTTTATTAGTGAGTTTTCAAAAAATTTGATCGCTAACATGATACATACTCAATTTCAGAGTTTCAAATTCCTTCAGTTTCTCATTGAAAGCAATCGTGTATTGTCTAATTTATTCGTCTTTTTAACTTTAGATCGACATCAATAGAGGAAACCTTAATTAATATCAATCAATAAACGAATATTGTCGTTTAGGCTTTATTTGTTCGTGTGATAATTTGTAAAATTTGCAGATGTTTATTTACTTAATTGGTGTTTGAAACCGTTAGTCACACATTTTAATTGTAAATGTATTGCTATATCATTGAGAATTGATCATATTTCATTTTACTTGCTTTGTCTCTCTTAATATCAATTTTTATTGATTGTTTGGTCACAATTTTATTAGGATCTTAATGAACTAATAACAAATGTGACGTGGGTTTGTTCGTACCAAGAGTGTACCGCACTATATACCGTGTCTAAACTGTTTTTCCATACCAATTTAATACCGAAACCGTACCGAACTGTTTTTACAAATACCGAAACCATATTATACCGTATAAATTCGGTACGGTACCGTTCTGGTTTTCGGTATTCAAAGTTGGTACCATACAGAATTACCGAAACCGTACCGATTGACACCCTTAGATCCGGATTGAATCCACCCACAGAATCATGGTAGCCAAACAATTTTTCAAACATATTCACTTGTCAAAATCAAATAGTTTTTATTTTATTTTTATTTTTATTTTTATTTTTTATATGATTCTACAGAACTTAATTCCGATTCCCTCGAAATATGAACAGATTCCAGAAAATTGCGGAACCAAATGCAACCTTACATTGTTTCCAATCACGTACCTCAGCTCCCATGTTCTCTTACACCCTAAAGATTATAAAAAATAGAAAAACTGTTTCTTATAATTTATAGCATTCCAATGGGGAGTTGTGTGAGCAATATTGTTAGTTTCTTTATCCTATTTAACACCCCGGCCCACTCTATATATTGAGTTTCTGATTCCCTCTATGAGGTTTGGGCGTCAGCAGTTGGACCACTTAGAACATTGTATCCGTCACCATATTTTTTTTTTCGTCAGGTATCCGTCACCATTTAAGACTTGATGGACTGATCCTTAGCATATATTTTAAGCTCTATTGACCACTAAGCTAGTCACTGAGACAAAATTATCTGTAGATACCCATGTAAGAAAATACCCTTATTTACCTTTCCACCCTTGTCTCCATTTCTTTTTTGCCAAATCCCAATCCTCCATAGAAGGTGGTTCATTGAACGTGGTTAAATTCGGAATGAAACTGATTTATTCTCAACCAATTACCTCACTTGTCCAGTTCAGTTGAAACAGAAATAAAATTATGCCTAAGAGAGGAGACAACAGTACGTTCCTGACTGTCTTTTATACCTAAGCGGGGTTCATGAGTGCATGTGAGAGATGAGTAATGCGTATAAATTGATGTTTTGAGAATAGAAACTACAGTAGTGGGCATGACAGTCATTTGACCTCAATTGGGGTAGTATGGTCATTATAAGATTTAGTTTGAATTTTAACGGTCCCATATGTATGGTCACCAATGGTGTTAAATGTGGAGGAGTCTTTGTGAGGTTTGATTTTAGGAGAGGTTTGGTGAACTTCCAATGAAAATGAAGGCAGTTCATGATAGATTGATTTTCTAATAGTGAAGTATCACAAGCAATTACATATTTCTTAATCGTTTCCTATGATCTTCACTCTTCTCTCTTGAAAGGCACATTCAGACTGCTTCATCAGATCGTGAAGGTGACAGGTGTCAGTCAGTTTAATTTCATTTTCTTCCTTGTTTTTGTACACTATATCCAAGCATGGAGATCCTTCTTCATTGGAGGAATCCTTCAGGAATCTCTGAAATGATCAAAGATCAAACCAATCTCCAAACTAGCTGCTCAGAGAAACAATCACCCTCCATAATCAAACTCCTTAATCAAGCCAAAAGTGCTGTTCCATTCTTGTCTGACTTGAAATCCTACAGCAACAAAGAGAAGAAACCCATTATTTTGGATGTATTTTAAAAAGTAAACGGCTAACTATGTGAAGATCAATGTGATTGCAACCTTGATGGGTTCTATTGATCCACCCCATTCCTTTATCCTAGATCCTGCAGCCTCAGCCTGTATTAATAGATAGAAAATTCAGAGAGCTGCAATAGAATGTGGGTATTTATAAGGACCTAATATAACCTTTGGAGAAGTTGGAAAAAAAAAACCAACGAGAGAGATCAGACCTCTTTGTCCCAGTTTGTTCTAAAAGTGATAATTAGCAAGATCAGTGTTTGCAAGGCAACTCCAGCCATCATTCCAGACCATATTCCCTGTGATTTAAAGGGTTTCTTTTGAATATCAGGAGAACCAATCCAGTATCTATTACACAAGAAGATGGGCGTGCACAAGGTGTTACCTCTACTCCTAAGTCAAGTTTAGTACCAAGGAAGGCCCCTAGAGGAAGACCCACAATGTAGTAACACCCAATGTTTACATAAGCTATCAGCCACTGCCATCCAGCTCCTACAGCCACACCTGCAGCAGGATCCCCATCCATGGATCACATTAGATTTCCGGAAGTTGACTCAAAATCAATCATCAAAAGAAGTATATCTAGTGTTGCTTAGCTTACAAACCTGTTAGAACTGGCTGAACACTGTTAAGCAACAGCGTGAAGGCTAAGATGGGAGCAAGGTGAGACACAGCTTTAGCAACTGCAGGGCTATTTGTGAAGGGGACAGCATATACATTCCTCAGCAGGAGGATGAGGGTGAAGAACACAAGACCTATAATTGCTGATGTTAGCACCACAACTATTATTGAGAATTTGGCCGCCCTTGGCCTTCTTGCTCCGAGTTCGTTTGAGATCCTAACACTGCAACATTTGAAATGAGGAGAACAAGAAGAAGAAAAAAAAGCGATTAATTTGGAGAAGAGGAAGAAAACTTAACGAGTCTCTCCTGCTTCTAATCTCATCTTTAGCAAGAGAAACTGTTGGAGTAAAGGAGTATTGCAGTCTTACCTGATTGCTGCATTGAAACCTAGGAAGATCATAAGTGCCCACCCATTCAGGTTGGAACTGTCATGGATAAATGGATAAACCAGGTCAGTGGATGTAACAACCAGAAATGAAGTCTCAATGATGGATAAAGGTATGTGCTCCACTCATGTTTTTTCACCACATGATAAAGATAAGCCCACCTCTAAGTACTGACAAAATGAATAAGAGGTGGGAACTCCAATGAGTTTCATGTGTATTCTCACCTTTATTATGTGGTGGAGAAGCATGAAAGGAGCACATACGTTTTCGGACTCAAGTGAGTTGCCCAGAAATGACAATACATACCAAATGGAAATGGAAGCGACTGCAATCTCTGCATCCTTCAGGTTTCCAGCCAAGACTACAAGTAGCATGTAGTACCAGAATTCAAGGCTGTTTGATAAACAGAAAATCGAGATTTCAAATTAGAGAAAACCAGCTCTATACCACGTTAAGATCCACTCAAAAGTTCAAAATACTGAATTACCATGCTGTGAATCCGAACACTTACCACAACATAATGGCAGATGCGATCGACAGTCGAACGAAGGCTGCCAAGTCACTGAAAGCCCCCCAACTGAACCCAGTCCAAGCACCAGGACAGTTGCCCATGACAATGTACAAAAACTGACCCAAATCCACTACAAACCAAGATAGGTTGAGTGCTATTGCCGCACCAACCAACCCTAGCTGGAGTTGCACAATCAAGAGCCAACACAAGAAGATATGGAAGATCAAGGCAAACCCAGATACCCAAGCCATGGCCATGACCTTGCTTTGGGCCTGCAAGAACTTCTGCATTGGAAAGTTAAGCGCATACGCAAAGACCTGAGGAATCATGTAAAGAGAGAACTTTCCGGCCAGCGCCGCAATTTCTTGATCCTGCCCAAAGAATCTCAAAATTGGTGTGGCATAGAAGTAGATGGGCAACAGAACGAAAGCTGTTAAGGTGAGGATGACCCAAGAGCGTTGCATGTATACACCCAACATGTGTATCTGCTTTGCACCATATGCTTGCCCACATAATGTCTCAAGCGCACTTCCCATTCCCAACTGCAAAATTTATCATATATAGTGTGTGATGATCTTTCAGATAAAACTTCGAAAAGGAAATGGGTAATGGAGGAAAAGAACCCATAAATACCATAATGCCGAAGGCGAGGCCGGCGATAACCATATTCTCGGTGGAGACAGCATCGAGCTCGAGGGTGGTGAGGTGGCCGGCGAAGACCTGGGTGGCGGCGCCGAGAGAATACTGAGCAATGGTGGTGAAGATGGCCGGAGCAGCAAGGTGCCACAGCTTCTTGTTCTCTATCAACCCTTCTTTTAACAGTTGACTTACATTACTAATCTCATCTATGTCTACTTCCTTCTGCAACAAGGGGTTCTGCAACTCTCCACCCATCTCTCTCTCGATAGATTATGAAATCCCAAAGAAACAGATTTCTTTTCTCTTCGTGATTGTTGCCTGAGGGATTCCTTGCTTATATAATATATGCAGAATGACTTTCTTAGCCGCCTGCGTGGGAGGTTTTTAAATTATTTTTTAGATATCTTTTTGGTAAATGTTTATGTTTATCTCTTCCATTTTTATATTTAACTCGGAGATCTAGCATCCATACCAGTTAATGTCTTCACATATGTGGAGGATGATTGGCAGGCTAAAACTTTACCAAAGATCAAATTCCTGTTATGGCGGTTATTTGCAAATGGCATTCCTTCTTGTTCAGAGTTAATTAAAAGAAATGTTCCAGTGGAGCTTTTGTGTCCTCGGTGTGGTATTGAAGATGAATCGGCTGATCATACAAATTTGGTTTGGTTCATCACTCTCACAGATTTTAGATACCTCTTTAGAAAATGTCACCCTTACTTGGCTTGAAGATTGGTGTCGGTTGAAGCGCATGGATAAGAAGGCTGCGATGGTTCCATTATGTTTTGCCTCTTTCCTCCTATGGTACATTTGGAATGCGAGAAATGCTCTAATATTTTCGGGTATATCTTCTTCTTCTGCTGCTGTTATTTCTCAAGCTCAATCTGCAGCTTTGGAGTTTCTGAAAGTGTGGTCAGTTTGCCCTGTTAATGTAGATGAACACTTCATGCCGGGCTGGTGCTGTCCTTCGCGTGGTTGGATTAAGATCAATACTGATGCTGCGTTTTGTGAGAGATAATTTGTTGGGGGTTGTGGTTTTATTGAAAAGGATCATAAGGGCTCTATTCTTTTTGCCATTCTGATTTTGGGATGATGGGCTCAGCTCTTGAAGGTGAACTTATGGCTCTTAGGGAGGGGCTTCTTTTTGTTGTTCGTGTTGGTTTTACGCGTCTTTTCTTGGAGGCTGATTGCTTGGTTGCAATCTCTATTCTACAGAAGGGGCGTGCTGATTCCTTCTCTATTTCCCCTCTTGTAGATGAGATTATCTCTTTTTGTGGCCCTCCCCTCCGTGTCTCATTCTCTTGGATTTCGCGATCATGTAATCTGATCGCTGATGCTTTGGCCTGTGGTGGTTTGTCTGTTCGTTGGTTCCAGGTGTGTTTGGCTTGTGAGCTCTCCCTGGCTCCTAGATTTGTTATCCCGGGAGTTGGGCTAGGTCGGGTTGAGACAACTGGGTGACAAGAATAAAATGACCATCCTACCCATGAAAGTTAAAAGTCTTGTTACCCTGCCCTCTTGTTTGTGCACAAATTGTCCGATCGAAGTTCGTCTTTTCTGAATGTTACATTGCGAAACTAAATTATCTACGTTTATGATTTTTTCTAACATGCATGTGTGATGTGTCTTGCTAACCAAGGTTCGGATGATAAGTATGATACTCGTGATGAATATCAATACGTGAGTATTTTATTGTATTGGACTATCAAATTTGATGTCTGATTAATCTAGTCTCTCTTGTTTGTATTCAACTTTTTTTATCAACAGAATACATGTTCCAAATAATTGAATTATATATTTGAAAAATCAATAAATCTGTTTTTTCTTGTTTTTTTAGTAGAAAAGAATTTTATTACATTGAGTGTTAATCTTAGTACAAGTCATTGAAAAAATAGGGATGATAATAGGCCAAACAATCCTTTCAGAAATGGATTGAGCCCTCCTTCCCAAGGTATGTACCAAGATAATAGCCAACGTTAGAATACAGGAAATCTACAAACATCAAAGTAAGATACAAGATGTTCCATATTATCAACTATATGCTTTGTGATGTTGATCACATAGCCAATGGCTTCCAAGGTTATCATTCTCCACTAAGATATGAATACACCCTTCAAACACTCTCATCCTCTCTCTCTCTCTCTCTAAAAAATTATGGACTTTAGCAAGATGGGATGCACTAATGCTATTGACAGCTAAGGTCCGCTAAAGATTTGTGCTCTCTCCTGAAAATTATGGACTTTAGCAAGATGGGGTGCACTAATGCTATTGACAGCTAAGGTCCTCTAAAGATTTTTACAAATAAGTTTATTTTCTCTTTGATAGAACTGTTTGTTTGTCACTAGTTCTTTGTAAAGAGTGATTAAGAAGAACAAGTCTAAACAATTATGCATTATTCATGTCAAAACATTATCATTTTATATGCTAGCAATTAGCAATTGTTTAAGTAAATCTTTAAAAAGGCAGACTCCAAGCCGGCAAAGAAGAAAAAAGAAAAATTAGATTGTTGAGAAGGGTGTTTTGGTTTTGGGTGGCTCCCAACAACCTTTGGTCAGCAAAGTATAACAAAAAAATTATTTATAAAATAATTTACTTTAGATAAAATAATGTGATGATTTGTATAAATTAATTCATCCATTTATTTTATTAGTTATTAAATTTAACAAAACTATGTATTAATATTCCATTCATCCATGGCCAAGTTAGGAGGGAGAAGAAAACGTAAAGATAATTAATGAAAAGAATTATACAGTATATTTACAGTCTTGAAGTATTAGCAATAATTACTCTTATCTAGTGAAGATAGAGACTTGTAGTATTAGACTAATTACTTAGGGAATTTCACTTAATTTAACAAACTAGATGATTCAAATTAGAGATATATTTTAGCTTAATTATTACTTTATTTTTATATATTTTTTAAAATTATTAATTCTATCTTATACTTTGCCTATATTTATTGATGCCCTTTATTATTAAGTTCCTTAAATTATGAGTGATATCTTTGATTTATTTAAAATTTCAAAAATATACCTAATTTTTTGTTGTACATGCTTTCAATTACATTACTACTCTTAGTAATTAGAAAAAAGTAACCCTAACTAAACGATCTTCTTCTCTCATCAAAATGAAGGGAAAAAAAAAAATAATATATATATATATATATATATATATATATATATATATATATATATATATATATATATATATATAGAGAGAGAGAGAGAGAGAGAGAGAGAGAGAGAGAGAGAGAGAGAGAGAGAGAGAGAGAGAGAGAGAGAGATATGAGTCCCTCCATTTTGATTAAAAATAGGGCACACCCCCTCAAAATCAAATTCTTACAAAGACCTCCTTCACAATTAACACCATTACTAACCATATAGTTGCGACCATTAAAATTCAAATTAAAATTTTAATATGACCATTTTACCCTCAAATAGAGCAAATGACCATAATATCCACACCCAAAATTTTCTATTTTCAAAGCTATACCACCATGAATACCCACGAATCATGGATGCACTTGAGACTTGACAAACATTGAAAATTGATATAATGACCATATTAATTCACTGTAGGCACTTCTCATGGGTTGATCCCATAGAAATTCTGTAGTTGCCTTAGTTTATTTCTTCATTCTATTTCTTTAATTGTACAGCCCACAAGTAATATGAAATTGAAAACAACTCTGAAAATAATTAAGAACAGTGCAACATAGGCACTAAACACAATTAAAAATTGAAGAAAGGGTAATGAACAAGTCCTTAAAAGAACTCTTTATTTATTTAATTTTTCATGATAAAGAGTAACACAGGTTTATTATCACTTAAGTGCAGCAACACAGCCTCCCATTTAACTTGCATCTTTTATGAGTTGTAAGTCCATATTCAGCACATTCCAGCCAGACATCCTTCTGCAGCACCGCTGCACCCTATGCAATCTCTTTTCGCTCCCGCAGTAGTTTCACTAACTTCCTTCATTTCTGTACCTATGGAGGGAAAAACAGAAGAAAAAGAGTTAGTCTTGCTCTATATTTTTTAATATATGTTTTTGTGAGAAAGATAGAGAGAGACTCACTGATAGATTCTGTGAATAAGATAAAAGAAATGATAAGAAGAAAGACTAAGTGAAGCTTGAGTGAAGCCATTTTCCAGTCAAAAGCTTGTATTGACAAAGATCTTTATCAAATTGTTGTGTTGACAAAGATCATCATAACTCTCATATATATAAGCCCTGTCAAGAGGGTTATTGGTTTGTACTAGAATCCCATTAATTCTCACTACCATCAATGGAAATGCCTAAATAAATATATTTTTATTGAAAATGAAACTGGAAAAGAGAATCAGTTTCTAAGTAAAGCAACCAAAACCAAACCAAACTAACCACATCATATTGAGTTAAATTATGTCAAATTTGATCTATATCAACCCCTTGTCTTTTTTGATACACATCACCTTGATTATGTATGCAAACTTTGGCGCTCTCTTTATGCTTTAAAGTAGGCCCATCAGCTTTGTTTGATAGGCTTAGCTCTTATCTTTTTGAATATGGTTTAAGGCTAACACCTCATTGTCTATCTTTTGATGTCCTCATGGCATTATCTTTATATTGATCTATGTCAATGATATTATTCTTACTGGTAGTTTTGATAGTCTCTTGGCCCAGTTTCTCAAGGATCTTGGCTTTGTTTTTGCATAAAAGGATTTTGGTCCTCTTCATTATTTTTGGGCATGTCTTTTACTCAATCTTCTACTGGTCTACACTTGTCTGAAAGACAGTATATTCAAGATATTCTCAACCGAGCAAATATGACTGATTGCAAACCACTCTCTACATTGATTTCCACTACTGACAAGTTAAACAATTTTACAAGGGAATTAATGGTTGATCCTACGATGTATCACAGTATCATCGGTGCCCTTCAATATGGGACCATGACCAAGCCCTATATCCAATTTGCGGTAAGAAAAGTTTGTAAGTTTATGCACTCTCCTACGATCGATCACTGGTTTGCCGTTAAACGGATTCTTTGCTACTTAAATGGAACCTCCTCAAAAGGATTTCTTATCCATCGTGACTCTCCACCTAGTTTATTTGGTTTTTCGGATGCTAACTAGGCAAGTTGCCTTGATGATCGCAAATCTACTAGTGGTTATGCTACGTTTTTATGATGTAACCTTATCTCTTGGAGTTCGAAGAAGCAAAACACTGTGGCCCTCTCAAGCACTGAGGCTGAATATCATGCTCTCACTAATGTCGTTGTCGAGCTTACCTGATTACAGTCTCTGTTGCATGAATTATAGTATATCTGACTTCCACTCCAACTCTCTGGTGTGATAATGTGGGGACCACCTATCTCACTGTCAATCGTGTTTTCCATGTGCAAACCAAACATGTTGAGATAGACTTCTATTTTGTTCGTGATAAGGTTGTCAAGGGAGACTTCCATGTTAAATTTCTCTCCACCAAAGACCAGCTTGCTGACATCTTCACTAAGCCTCTCTCCCATCAACGGTTCAACATCTTGATGTCCAACCTCAAGGTCTCATCTCCGCCCTTGAGTTTGAGAGGGCATGTTAAGGATAATTCTGGTTTTTTGCAATCTGAGGGCAAAAAAGGAAAACCATAAGTAACCCTAGTAGAATCTAGGGTTGTGTTAGCCGCCATCACTCCATGTGTGCAAGGCTTCAAGAACTCCACTCAAACTCTACCTCCATGTGTGCAAGACTTCAAGAACTCCACTGAAACTCCACTACCTCCATCATGCATGCAAGGCTTCAAGAATCATGCTCAAACTCAACTACTGAAAAGACTCCAACAGATTACATATTATCCTTAAGTGGATCAGAATTAGAATCGTACACACAGGAGACATAGTTCATGCCAAACACAAATATTTAACTTGTGTAATTCAAACTTTAGAGTAAGAGACCAAGATTAATGTTGTACAATACTCTTGTAACCATAAATATGTAATATGTACTATAGTCAATCTCAAGAAAACAAATCACATTCTCGTGGACGTAGTATGCAAAGATCAAAAGAACCCCATACATCTCTCAAATTATGGACTTTAGCAAGATGGGATGACCTAATGCTATTGACAGTAAGGTCCTCTAAAGATTTTTACAAATAAGTTTATTTTCTCTTTGATAGAACGATTTGTTTTATATATATATATATTTACTTTAGATAAAGTACTGTGATGATTTGTATAAATTAATTCATCCATTTATTTTATAAGTTAATAAATTTAACAAAATTATGTATTAATATTCCATTCATCCACGGCCAAGTTAGGAGGGAGAAGAAACCATAAAGATAATTAAGGAAAAGAATTATACAGTATTTTTACAGTCTTGAGTATTAGCAATAATTACTCTCATCTAGTGAAGATAGAGACTTGTAGTTCGAGACTAATTACTTAGGGAATTTGACTTAATTTAACAAACAAGATTATTTAAATTAGAGATATATTTTAGCTTAATTATTACTTCATTTTTATATATTTTTTAAATTATTATTTCAATCTTATACTTTGCCTATAATTATTGATGCCCTTTATTATTAAGTTCCTTAAATTATGATGTGACATCTTTAATTTATTTAAAAATTCAATAATAAACCTAATTTTTGTTGTACACACTTTAAATTACATTACTACTCTTAGTAATTAGAAAAAATTAACCCTAACTAAACGATCTTCTTTTCTCATCAAAATGAAAGGAGAAAATAAATTAAAAAAAATTATATGAGTCCCTCCATTTTGATTGAATCATGGATGCACGTGAAAGTTGACAAACATTGGAAATTGACATAATGACCATATTAATTCACTGTAGGCACTTCTCATAGGTTGATCCCATAGAAATTCTATAGGTGCCTTAGTTTATTTCTTCATTCTATTTCTTTAATTGTACAACCCACAAATAATATGAAATTGAACAACTACTGAAAATAATTAAGAACAGTGCAACATAGGCATCAAACACAATTAAAAATTGAAGAAAGGGTAATGAACAAGTCCTTATAAGAATTCTTTATTTATTTAATTTTTCATGGTAAAGAGTAACACAGGTTTATTATCACTTAAGTGCAGCAACACAGCCTCCCATTTAACTTGCATCTTTTATGAGTTGTAAGTCCATATTCAGCACATTCCAGCGTACATCCTTCTGCAGCACCGCTGCACCCTATGCAATCTCTTTTCGCTCCCGCAGCAGTTTCACTAACTTCCTTCATTTATGTACCTATGGAGGGAAAAACAGAAGAAGAAGAGTTAGTCTTGCTCTATATTTTTTAATATATGTTTTTGAGAGAGAGATAGAGAGAGGCTCACTGATAGATTCTGTGAATAAGATAAAAGAAATGACAAGAAGAAAGACTAAGTGAAGCTTGAGTGAAGCCATTTTTCGGTCAAAAGCTTGTATTGACAGAGATCTTTATCAAATTGTTGTGTTGACAAAGATCATCATAACTTTTATATTTTATATATATAGGCCCTATCAAGAGGGTTATTGGTTTGTACTAGAATCCCATTAATTCTCACTACCATCAATGGAAATGCCTAAATAAGGATATTTTGATTGAAAAAGGAAAGTAGAAAAGAGAATCAGTTTCTAAGTAAAGCAACCAAAACCAAACCAAACTAACCACATCAGATTGAGCTAAATTATGTCAGATTTGATCTAGATCAATCACTTGAACTTATTATCAAATTCGGTTGAGATTCGGTTTGGAGGCTACAGCAACTGGTTATAACGGAAACTAAACCAAAAAACAGAATTTATACATGTTTTATTTTTAGATTAGTGTATTTTCATGTCTGTTTAGCCTTTATCTCAATTACTTTAGTCAATTCTTTTAAATGTCAATATTAATATAAATTATATTAATTATAGATATCCATCACTCCCAAAGAGACCCAAATGAAGATCTCCGCCACCTCAACATAAAATCTTGGAGATTCACATTCTCATATTAACTGAAGATTACAACAATGCATCCTTCTATATCAAGATCATTTATTGTGTGCAAAAATATCAAATTATGAAATCTTAAATATTAAGTTTACAATCATCCATGTCTAAGATCAAATAAAAAAATATTAAAGTTCGAAAGAAAAGAATATTTGTTTGCAACGAAAAATGATTTAAATATCTTGATAAAAGATACCCTGCTCATGCAATCTGAGTTGCTTAAGAATCTGATAGATAGTAGGTTGAGAGGTTAGATACTCTGCTCATGCAATCTGAGCTGCTTAAGAATCTGATTGCAAGCAGCTCAGATTGCAAGTCATTACAAGTCTACTTAAGAACCGAGTGACAAGAGTAATCTGAACACCGAGTCATTACTAACACACCACAAAAATCACATAAAAAAATTATGATATTAGAAGGGTATAAGAAAATTATTTATGGATTTCATATGTTATTAGTTTGGGGTAAGAAAATTATGTCACCCAAATAATTCAGATCGTATTCTCGTCACTATTCAGTACCCGGAGCCCATTGTTGAACAATTGGATGACAAGTCCACTAATTTGACTACCCTGCCTTTAAATTCCTTTTGTTGATTGAGATGTGTTTAGGATAATTCTGGGTTTCGTAATCTAAGGGGGGGGGGAAACCACATGCAACCCTAGCTGCCACCAGTCCATGCGTGCAAGGCTTCAAGAACTCCATTTGAACTCAACTACCTCAATGTGATGCAAGACTTTAAGAACTTCACTCAAACTCAACTACCTCCTCCATGTGTCAAGCTACAAGAATCAAACTCAAATTCAACTGCTTAAGAGACTCCACATCACCACAAGTGGACCAACCAACACACCCAGTGTAATCAACTTTGTAGTAAGAATCCAAGATTAATGTTGCACAAAACTCTTGCAACTATGAATATATAATATGTATTACAGTCAACTATGAATATTTAACTCTCTCTCTCTCTCTATCTCGAAAATGGCTGCAGAATCAAAGCACCATGTTCTCAATCATCATTTTCCTTCGCTTAATGGCTTTTTTAGACACGAAGTTGCATGAACCAAATTATCAATAGGAGATTACGTAGTGACTTTTAAGACATATGACTTAATTTGATAGTGGAAGATCCAAGATGATGCTGAAATTTTCAGATCTAATTCAGCCTATCACAAGTGGAACCGTCAAGATCCGTTACTCATGTGTTGGATCATTGCCTCCCTCATTGAACCAATTCATGCACAAGTTGTCCAAATAAGTTTGGTCAAAACTTTAGAAGATCTACTCTACTTGCTCTTCTACTCGTTTATGCAACTTCGCCTATAACCTCAAAATATTCAAAGAGGTAATGGTATAATCCATGATTACCTTCTTCGTATTATGAATATTTCAAACCAATTGGCTGTTGTTGGGAAATCTGTGAATGATGATGAACTATGTCTCCATATTTTAAATGGTTTGGGAATTGAATACTCTCCCTTTGTGACTGTTGTAACCACTCGTTTTCTCCTATCTTTTATGATGAATTACGAGGCATGTTGTTAACTCATGAGATAAGGTCAAGTGATGAACTGAATACTGTTGATGCTCCTTCTCCAATGGCAAACTTGGCAAGCACCCAATCCTCCACCATTTGAGCTCCAAGACAACCCTTTAGGGGGCTTTTTTCACAAAGGGGCAGATCTAGTCGTGGTCACTCTTCTCCGCATCGTGGTTCGCCTGCATATCAACCATCATCTTAAAATGATAACCATCCTATTTACAGTTGCGACCATTAAAATTCAAATTAAGAATTTAATATGACCATTTTACCCTCAAATAGAGCAAATGACTGTAATATCCACACCCAATATTTTATAGTTTCAAAGTTGTACCACCATGAATACCCAGGAATCATGGATGCACTTGAGACTTGACAAACATTGGAAATTGATATAATGACCATATTAATTCATTGTAGGCACTTCTCATGGGTTGATCCCATTGAAATTCTGTAGGTGCCTTAGTTTATTTCTTCATTCTATTTCTTTAATTGTACAGCCCACAAGTAATATGAAATTAAAAACAACTCTGAAAATAATTAAAAACAATGCAACATAGGCACTAAACACAATTAAAAATTGAAGAAAGGGTAATGAACAAGTCCTTATAAGAACTCTTTATTTATTTAATTTTTCATGATAAAGAGTAACACAAGTTTATTATCACTTAAGTGCAGCAACACAACCTCCCATTTAACTTGCATCTTTTATGAGTTGTAAGTCCATACTCAGCACATTCCAGCGTACATCCTTCTGCAGCACCGCTGCACCCTATGCAATCTCTTTTCGCTCCCACAGCAGTTTCACTAACTTCCTTCATTTCTGTACCTATGGAGGGAAAAACAGAAGAAGAAGAATTAGTCTTGCTCTATATTTTTTTAATATATATTTTTGTGAGAGAGAGAGAGAGAGAGACTCACTGATAGATTCTGCGAATAAGATAAAAGAAATGACAAGAAGAAAGACTAAGTGAAGCTTGAGTGAAGCCATTTTTCGGTCAATAGCTTGTATTGACAGAGATCTTTATCAAATTGTTGTGTTGACAAAGATCATCATAACTTTCATATATATAGGCACTATCAAGAGGGTTATTGGTTTGTATTGGAATCCCATTAATTTTCACTACCATCAATGGAAATGCCTAAATAAGGATATTTTGATTGAAAAAGGAAAGTGGAGAAGAGAATCAATTTCTAAGTAAAGCAACCAAAACCAAACCAAACTAACCACATCAGATTGTGCTAAATTATGTCAGATTTAATCTAGATCAATCACTTGAACTCTTTATCAAATCCAGTTGAGATTCGGTTTCGAGGCTACAGCTACGGGTTATAACGGAAACTAAACCAAAAAACAAAATTTATACAAGTTTTATTTTTAGATTAGTGTATTTCCATGTGTGTTTAGCATTTATCTCTCAATTACTTTAGTCAATTCTTTTAAATGTCAATTGATATGGGTAGCATTATGAACTCGCAATGTGATAATTGTGAGATTGTTTGATCAAATAATTATATTATAAGCATAATTTATAGATTATAAGATAAAGACAATTTGTCTTGATAATGTTGATGAATTGACATTTCAAGCTTTATGATTCATATATAACAATTGAATAGTCTGTTTGTTCATTTTGTACCCAAAATGGTTTGATAAAATTATTTATCAAATGTCTTCAATTAATAGTTAAACCATTGGTTATGAGAATAAAATCTCTATGTTGGCATAAGGATATATTATTTTATGTGCAACATTATTTATACGCATCACGCAAACAAATTGCCTTAAATCTACCTATTACAGTTGGATTATGGTGAGAAGCCAAATATTTCTTCATCTTAGGATTTTTTATTTTTTTGTACGTTTATATTTCAATTGCTCAACCACAACTCACAAAGATGAGTCCCCCAAAAAAGCAGAAAACATATGTCGAATATGAATATTTTTATATAATTCAATATTTTGTTATATTAAAGATTAATTTAAAACAAGATTTACTAATTATCATTTTGATGAAATAGTTTTTTCAACATGAGAGGGAGAGAATAAATAGTTGGAAAAAAGAGATTGATTGGAATGCATTATCATTATCCCATTTAGATCCTTGACACTAAACAATATAAATCTGAAATTTAAAAGATAATGCATTTACAAAATATTATTAATCAATTATCAAATGCTTTTATTGACATGCCAAGAGTTGCAAGGCTTAAAATGAAGAACTAGATTTGAAAAATAAGGATTTAGAATCTGTAGAACTAGGGATTTGAGAATCGAGTAATGAAGGAGTGTCTGATTTTGTAAATTAATAAACTTTTAACCCCTTAAAATGTAAAAATAAAAAATTTAAATAAAAAAAGAAAAGAATAAAGAATAAGGGCAAATTCGTCATAGAAATGATAATTTGTCCTTAAATTGACTTTTTTTATAGTACAGGGGAGGCAGATGCAAAGTCTTAGTTTTTTTGGATTAAAAATGACATAGACCAAACCTCAAGGGGTCCAAATGAAAATTACTAATTTATTATTTATTATTTTATTTTTTTGGGAAAATTCGATTTATTATCACAATAATTGAAATGTTAACATCAATGGTGAGATCATGCTTTACAATATCCGTGTCATGTATGTATTAACTTTGTAATTTGTCAATATCAATATAGGCTGATAATAAGGGATAACAAACTCCAAACATCCACTCCTCAAAGAATATCAAGCGAATCTCTTCATACCATTAACAATACTTATTTATTTATTTATTTATTTATTTATGGTAAGAACCATTAACAATACTTATGATGATAACATAAACCCTCTCCCTCTACAAAATACTTCAGATACTTAATTGAATAAAAGGAATGCCTCACACGACCCATTAGATTGGTCATTTTATCTCCTTTAAACCCTTTTTTTTTTTTTTTTCTTTCCGAGACAAGCTTCAAACTTTGCAACTGGCATTATTAATGTGTCACTAATTAATTATTAGGTTGGTAGAATTTTCCTTGGCCAGGGTAAAGGAAGGGAAATCTAGGATCGTGTGTTGATTGTATTAAAATTGAGAAATTGAATATTGAGTGATAGATGTGTTTGGATGAGATCCCTTATAAAATTGTCTCATAGTTAAAAAAATTTATATGATTTTATGGTTAAGGTCAATGTAGATGTGCATCCTACTAATATTATGTTTACTATCACAGAGTTGTTGAGCCAGCAAGATCAACATCTCTTAGCAAAAAGGTCGTGATTTTGATCATGTTTGATGGTATATTATGTATTAAATTTCTAATATATAAAAACTCGTCTATTCTAAAAATACTAATATCATACTTAGTATAAATAACATCTCTTCAGACCATGAGATTTGATATATCAACTTAAGTAATGTTTGGTATCTGTCCACACCTCCTTTTCTTAGACATACAGGTTTTATCACCTCCAGTTTAAGTCCAGAGAGTTTAATATAAATCATTTTTTGGCAAAAAAACAAAAAAAAACAAAAAAAAACAGATCGTTGAATCAGACAGATTAGACCAATGAGGTCTTGAAATTTCAATTAAGAAAGCAAGAAACAAAGACAGAAAAAAAGAAACCCCAACCAAACCGGAAGAGGAAAAGGGAGAAGGGGGCAACGCAACAACGCAAAGGCTTGGCTGGTGGTTGTCAAAAGAGCAACGGGCGGGCTTGTATAAAACAGTTATCCTCTACCAGTTCCAAAGAACAAAAGAATTCCAAATTTTCAGAATCTCTTTGCTACCAAACTGCAGTTACTTGTAGAATCAAATTTAGTAGTGAAAACCAAAGGAATTATTATTTTCCTCAAGCACTGGAATGGGAATATCTTTTCTAAGATTTTCAATTGGTTAATATATCTATTTTTCACAAAGCATCAGCTCATCGAATTGCAATCCCCCATACACAAAACCAATAAATGAAATCTTGGGTTTTGTGTTGCTTTGGTTTGTACATGATCTACATCCTAGTAGCTTAATACTCTTATTCACATTCCATCAAGCTAACAAGAGATGGCTTCAAATTCACAAAGCCTTTTGAAAGAATCATGCAAGGATATCCATCAAGCACTTCAAAAAGTATCATCAAAATGGAATAGTTTCCCAAACTACATTCTATCTATCAAGCAAATGGAGATATCACATCTCCTCATTGGAGACGATATGTCAATCTTCTGCATAGAACAGGAGGAGGATGTATTGACCATTAAAACAATTTTTCCACTGGTTTGGATATCTATTCTCAAAACCTCAAATCCATTCAGCAACAAAAACAAAACCCCCTATTTCCTTGGATCAAACGGTTGGGCCACTAAGAACATCGTAGTCTGACTGAAGGATCTCCAGGAGGGGTAATCTTCTGAAACAAGCAGGTATGGCAGTCCTATTTTAATCAATACCTGTTACATTCCAAATCTACATGTCCCCCCCCCCCCCCCCCCAACCACCACCCAACTCCCAAAAAAAATTCACAGAAGAATTCCATCAGTGTTGGATTTTGTGAACAACAACCTTTGCTGCAAAAGACCTGGGCTATAGACACCACTCCCCATTTTACCATGCTCAAAAATTAGTCCCTAATTGGGTGTGAAATCACAGCCTGATCCACCATATCTTCCATTGGTCTATTTCAAAACCTAACAATCCTCACAATCTGCCTATGTTGAAGAAATAACATGGTTTTCTATAAGAACTCATCAGAGAAATGCAGATGGGGTGTGATTCCTTTCAGGTACAGACAGATGTGCAGGAAATGGTGAACTGGGTCACTAAGCAGGAGATAGGGTTTTCATATATTATTAGATATCAGTAGTTATCTGAAACATGTTCAGTAGAGAACTATGCTGAAACACGATAGGCATGCAACTATGGATTGAACATAATCAGGCCCAAAAAGCTGTAGTTCGTACAATATAACGTAACTTAATGGTTAACCTCAACAGCCTGAAATCACTCTGCTAATCTAAACATATTCCACTATGGGGATATACATAGCAAACTATTCCACTATGGGGATATACATAGCTTAAGCCTTATATCTAGCATGGCCCCAAATAGAGCTGATTGGAAGGTAAGGAAAGATCCATGTAGCCAACCCCACTTAGATGGGACAAGGCTTCTTCTTTTTGCTGTTGTAAACAAATTCCACCATGGTGAGCAGCAATTTACTAAGAAATAAAAATGATAGTGCCCCCTTTTCCTGTATTTGGACATGTTTCTTCAACAGAAAGTCACCCATTATGTTGACAAAAAGTCGACTCTCTAGAGAAGATTGATAAGTTTACTAAGTGTAATAGCATTAAAGCACCTTTCATGCTATCCTCATTAATCCAATCGGTAAGCATATACACAGATCACTTACATCAAAGGCATTGACGTTGTTCTTGCAGTGCAAGCTTCCTAACTCTGCACAAAAGCAAACCAATAATCAAAACCAAATGAACTACATCAGAAAAATTCTGCCACTGAAAATAATTCGGTCCAACAACTACAACGAACGAGCATAAGTCAAGGATGTAACCTCAATAATTCTCTTCTACTTCCCTCTCCATACAATGAGGTTCACAATACAAAATTGATCACAAGAAAAAGAAAGAAAGACAAATAGCTAATCTATATCCAAATGCAGCTTTGGGTCAAACTTTTACCATCTCCCGCTCCCATGGACCAAAACCTAAAACAGTGCTTTCGTTCATTTCTATCCTAATGGCAAAGTGACTGTTATGCTTCTCAGATGCATCCAGCAAAGCACAACAGTCTTTTAATTCAGAGAATGAAGAATAGTATAAACGCATCACCACCTACGAACAGTAAAGTGACCAGCACTTCAACAGAAAGGGAACTAAAAGTTTGGTTCTAAATCTGTAATGACACACAGCCAAGGATTTCAGTTCCCTTTAATGAATGCAATATAAACTTTTTCAAAAGGAAACCCCACTAACAATTTACAGATAATGCTATAACACCAAGAAGATTTAAGGAAGCAAGAAAATGACCTGAGTGGAAAAACCAATTTTGGATAACAATTACACATCAACAAATTGCTTGGTGCTTAAAATCTTGTTATACATGATATGTATCCCATTCAAACTTGGGCTGTGAGAAGATCTCATAATCTATAGGCCCATCAACAATATTATCCACAGTTTGTATGCTTCCCAATAGCGACGGTTGAAACTCATCACTCTTTGAAGGCAACAGCTTATATGCCGCTAACAACCCAAGAGTGAATATTGCCTGTAGCTTAGTAGAGTCCCCTTTAACTGAAAAGAAGAACAACATTGAAAGAAGGAACAAGTCTACACAGAACCGCATGATGCACAATACCCTATCCATCAGTTTGCCATCATTGCCTGCAGGAAACCCACGAACTCTGTACACAAATAGAAAGTTGTACTTGTCAACCATATATCTGTAACCAAAATACGCTGCACCAACAGGGACCACGAGTGGGGAAAATGAAGAATAGATCATGGTAAGGGCAAATATAGTGAGATTGAATGCGTAATACTGAGCAAAGTCGAATGTCTGTTTAGGAACAGGGGAGCTTCTGTTGACAGGATAGACAGTTAGATCTTGTCCCTGAAGATCAATTCCATTCAACGGAGAAACATGTGAAACACCATTAATGCTCACACTTGTGTCAAAATCTCTTTCAGTCATCAGAGGCATTCGTAGGCTATCTATTTCCTGGCTTCCTAAAGTTTGATCTTCACCCTGCTCTGGGACCAGCTGAAGCATATCATTCTTCCGAAACTTCTGCAACTTTCTCTTGATCCAAGGTATTGGAGCCAACAAATCATACGATATCCCCAGGAAAGTGCTTGTTATAAGAAATGCAAGAGAAGAAAGGCATGATTTTGATAAGAATGATGCGCTCATGTACTGCTCAATTCTTTTGCAATCTTCGCCATCCAAATAACACCGACCCATCCGCAGAATTGCACTCTCCAGAGAAGATTCAACCAAAGCCCTAAGGAGTATGAGATTCACCAAGAAGAAACAGACCATCTTCAAAAGTGCAGACCTCTGCTCTCCAGAGAGTGTGATATGCCGTTCAAACTTGGAAAGATAGGACAGTACTGATGGGATTACTATATACATGCTCACAAATATAAGAACATTGGGCAGAAATTGCAGAATAATGGTTGCAGCCCAGCTTGAGCTTTGGAACCAAGCCCACCACAACTGAGCATTGTCCATTGCCTCTGCATTGATAATCCGTGCTGCACTCGTAGCAGCAGTGATCACAGCAAGAGGAGAGCTACAGAACAAAAGCATCAACAGAAGGCATGAATTCACAAGCACTCTACGCAATTTCATCACAAATTTAGTGGATCCCAAGTGATTCCAGTATATGTCAGTTGCTGGTGGAGCACGCTCAACTTTCCATCGGTTCCTCTCTAACTGCAGTTCCATGATGGAGAAGAATTTCCCTATTGGCCTATTCTTCTTCTCAGTTCGGAAATCCTGTACAGCCTTATTAGCTGTGTAGACATCCTTGAATACCACAAATGCAATTCCAGCACCTTGTGCTCGCCCTTCTTTGTAAGCTGCAAGTTGAGTCTCCAAATCAGCCCTCAAATCTTGCAGCCTCTTCAATTTGTCTTCATCCGTGAAACCCAACCGATTGACAACCTCAACCCAAAGATCCTTCAGTCTTCTCCACAAATTGTGAAGCCAGCCCCATATTCCATCAAGAGATTCTCCTCCACTTTCACCATCATCATTCTCACTATATAGGAGCTGCGCGTCAATTCGAGCCACCAACCAAGATATATCACTCCGAGCCTTCACCAAATCAGTAATCAAATCATCCAAGGCACACAAATCCATCGGTACAATAATCTTATATACCTTCCCTGGATATTTATGCTGAAAATACTCCTCCAAAGGGGCTTTATTAGCCGCTAGAGTCTTGGGGATCCCTTGAACCATAATGGTGAAAATCGAAATCGAGTTCGCATTAGTGTCACTAGGATTACCATTCACATCCCTGAACCTAGTAATCTTAAGTCGTTCTTCAATGGAGGAGATGCCATGATGTACCAAACCAACTACAACAACCATAAAAATAAAATGAACCCACAACAAAGGCGAACCTTTCTCAATGTGGGTAATGGTAGTCTTGGAAAACTGATCATTCATGGCTGCAGTCCCAGCGTAGAGATTGAGAGGTAAAAGAAGGAAGACGGCGAAGACAGCAATAGAAAGCAGGAGCCCGCAGCTTCCACCTTCGATAAGAAGAAATTGAGCAGCATCAGCACCGCAGTGACGAGCAATCTCCCGACAAGTAGAATGCCAAACGGCAAGAAGCTTGGTGACCAGGGCAGCAGGGCCTGGCATCCGCCGGTGATCACTACGGAGCTTGACGAAGATGAAGATGAACACACAACAAAAGGCTCCTAGGGCTGATATGTTTAAGAGGTATTGTATATTACCATACCATGCCTCTCCGAAATCCACATCTCCATCTCCATCAGATGAAGGACGAGGAGAGAGAACGTTATCCATTGCCAAGGTAGAAGCCACGGTAGATGCAAAAACAAGACAGAATTTAGAATTCTCTAAAACCCTTCTTCCCAGTTTTCTTCGTCATCCATTCAATCAACACGTACAAATTAAAACCCTAGATAGATCAGATCATATAATTCGGGAGGTGGCAACAGAATCTGACCTTCGATTCGCAGGAAAATCAAATAGAACAGGTGATGTGTAATCAAAACTTAACGGCGAAGCAAACAATTGTAGAATTCAATTGGAAAGTGATTCAGGGCAATCTCTGTTTCTTCTTCCACTCATACAAAAATCTGTTTTTCTTTTTCTTTTTCTTTTTCTTTTCTTCCGGAAGTTTGGAACGACACAAGCAAGTAAAGTCAATTGCATACGAATCTAATCTAACGTACGCTTGATGATTAACTAACCGTCAAGCGTGTACGTGGGTTTCGAATATCAAGACCAAATTGAACCCAAAAAAAAAAAAGAATATCAAAACCAAGTCCAACACAAGGCCCATACTCTTTGGGCCATCAAATGAGTTGGCCCACTTAGATTACTCGTCGTCTGTGGACTGTAATTTTCAGTCCATTTTCGCATCACCAGGGGTATAAAGGTAATAAAGTATGCTCATCCAACGCATCCAAATTTGCTTAATTTTAGCCGATACTGGGCTTTGTTTGGGAATGAATAAATGGGTTCAAAGCCTGATCCAGCCCAATTATCAAGCAGATCAAGGCCCATATCATAGAAATAATTAGGAGTCCAAACTCCAAAAGAGGTGCTAAATTGTCAAGTGGCTTTGTGAATTTTTGGTACCCATCTCGGTTCAATTTTAACACGTGTCCTTTTTTTTGGAGTTTTTACATTTTGCAGTTTATTAAGAGGGTGAAACTCTAGGCACCTCACTTTAGAGGCCTAAATTACAGGTTGCACACTTGCAAAATTACAAATTGCACATTATAAGACTTTCATCCAATATTCTGTTAGGATCTGTTTGTTTACATGAGTTTGAATATGTCAAATCTATGGAATCATAATTCATAAAATTAAATGTTTGGTTAACCTAAATTTGTGAAAATTTCATTATGAAAAATTGTTTCATTGACGTGATTTTTGTGAATGCGCAAATGTTTAGTATTTTTATAGTAAGAGTGAAATCTCTGGATTTCACCTCATACCCATAAATCTACAGATCCAGATATTTGAAATCTTTGGATTCATGTAACCAAACAGACCCTTAAGTCATATGAAAACTGACCATATTGCCCTCAGTAAATAAAATGACATAACTACCTCTCCATATCCAACCCTTAGGTGGATGACCCATCTTCTACTAATACCTTGCCAGAAACTACCCACCACCACTACCGGAAACCAACCCACCCCCTTCCTTGCCGGGCAACCACAAGCCCCCACCTTCCCGCCGGAAATCACTCCCTTTTGTTTCTCTCTCTGTAACTGGATTAGAACACCGGACCAGAGAGACGAAGATGTTGGTTAAGCGGCGTTAAGAGTCCTCAACTCCGCTGATCCTTTCATAAAGGCTCAGACTCCTTTCAAAACATAAACGAAGTTAGAGGGATAAAGCAAGGTAGCGGAGAATAAGTTGTACTATAGGTTAGCCATTAATGGTTCTTCATCAATGCTAGAATGAAGAAACAAAGTTGTAGTGAGCAACAACTTCCACTACTTCTAGGTTGGTTTCTCTCAGTTATAGAGAGACAAAAGGGGGTGATTTTCGGCAGGGGAAGGTGGGGGCGGAGGTCGCCAATAGGGAGAGGGCATCGAGTGGTTTTCGGCAGTAGTAGTGGGTGGTTTCCGACAAGATATGGATAAAAGACGGGTGAAAGGAGAACATACAGGTTGGGTATTGGACAGTATTAAATGGGGGGTAGTTATATTATTTTATCTACTGAGGGCAATATGGTCATTTTACATGTGACTTAACAGAATATCGAATGAAAGTTTAAAAATGTGCGACTTATAATTTTGCAAGCGTACAACTGAAACTTAGGCCACTAAAGTGAGGTATCTAGAGTTCCATCCCTATTATAATGTGAAACCTGTAACAAACTCTTTTTTTTTTTCTTCTTCAAAGCCAATAACTGTGGTTATAGAAACAAGAGAAGTTATATTTATTGGAACTAGAAAAAATCATATTCCGCGATTCAAGAGTCATACTGGAGTCCACCAAAAAAAAAAAAGTCATACAAGAGATTCCCGCATGTTAACGAACAAAATTTCTTGAGAATGGTCGTAAAAAGGGCAAGAAATTTAAGAAATTTAATTAAAATAAAAATAAAGACTTAGCCACATACATGTTCAAAATGATTAAAGAAATTTTTTTTTTTTATAAGAAATAGATTCATTAAAATAAACAAAATGGCAAACAACCACCTAGACAACCTGATTACAAAGATCAAAATGTCAGGGAGAGGAAATAGGCCAAACCATCGGCCAACCAGGCTTGCTGTTTTAGCTACGTACTAAAGTAGAAGCAAAGGCAGCTCCCAAATTTCCTTTTTTGGCTGCCGTTATAAATCTCATAAATATATATTTTTTTTTTTTATTTATTATTATCATTGATAATTTAGCAGTTGTTAATGCTCTTTCTAGGCAGGATTATTGTTTTGAGATGATACCCTCACTATGTTGCATAAAATTTATATTACCTTTTTTTTGTTGGTAAATAAATTTTATATTACTTGTGGACTTGTTTTACATCCCTAAAGCCAACAATTGTGATGTTCACCTTACAGTTAAAGATAAGGTTTAAAGTATTTCACGATATTGTACTATACTAGTCAATACGTATCCATATTTTACCCAAGCGATACAATACACCTCAATTCGTCTTTCCATCAAATAACACTAAAATACATTAGCCAAAGCGATATAATACTCGATACAAGACAATACGTCTATTAAAATCATCTGACCGATACAATACTCAATACCAATACTTTAAACCTTAGTTAAGAGAGCTTTGAACATAAGGATGTCAAGAACTAGTGCGGTTCATCACCATTTGTCAACTATACTTTTATACTAATCGGAGATTCTCCTAATCTTCATCTTAATAAAACTTTACTTCGCCCCCGGGGACCCCACCCAAAAAAAAAGAAGTTAAAAGCAAACTCAAAGTCTAATAAATCAAATATAGAAGTGAATTATTATCTCTCCTTCTCCCATTATATTTCAAAATTATCAAATATTTTGGACTTCTTGAATAAGATAGCTCCCTCAATTAACTTTGACATTATTAGTTACAACCATATCCGTACATACCACTTAGATAGTCAAATATTAACAACTGATAAGTTGGGAAGTCGATCATTCTAAATGCCTCATAAGTCATGCCACCTATTATTAATTAAGAATGTGAGTAATTATGAGAATTAGGATTTAAGATCCAACACTTATGGTTTCCAAGCAACAATGGTTACTTTAATTAATATAATAACATAATCCATCAATGCTTTTCTCATATAATTATTAAGTGAATCTAATGATGTTTTTTTAGGTCAGATCAAGTAAGATAAAAAGCACTTATATAAGTGCTCTTATCTAATGATAAAATCTTCTTACCTCTAGCTAATGCTAGTGATGCAAGTGGTACACCATCTTTGGGCTATGTTGATGTGGTTCTCTAATCTCTCTTTGTCTTTTTCAAATGAAGAATCTTATTTACTTAAATGATAATTGCATCGTTTAAGATTAAAATTAGCACTAATTAAGCCATGGCCACCTTGGTCAAGGTCACATTCAAGGTTTGAACATTTGATCTCTTAAACAGTTTTTAATTACCTACCTTTTGACAATCGAAATCTTTATTAGTGTTAAGTACTTTTAGTTAGTGGAGGAATTTAACGGAATAGATATGTTATTAAATTAATTCTTATCTTTAAAGATAATGAGGTTGCTCATTAACAAGATCTTAATCATTTAACTCAATCCTTGTTCAAGATGTTTAAATGATTACTACATCTTTAACTTATGGTTGTTCTCTTTGATTTTAAGGGTCTTTCTCTCTTATTATTAATTTGGTCATATTGCATATTTTAAAAAGTGATCACTTGCCTAACACAAAGTCACAAGTTCAAACTCTTGTAAATAATCTCATTGAAGCAGGATATGATTTGTGATTACTAACAGTCACCAGACTTGCTACAAGGGTGGGTATGCACTAAAGTTTCTTACTAATGACACAAGTAGCAACCAAGGTCCGACATGTCGACTTGTGTCGCCATGGTGGTGCCTAGCGACACAGGCCGACATATCGGGCGACTTTTTGAGGATATATCGGTGCCTGTGTCGCTGCTGCTGTACTGATGGATGATGAATTGATGATGCGGATGATGGGGATGAGGATGGTAGATGATTCGCACGCACTCTAGCTTTTTCAGTTTTCAGTGCAGGCAAAGTCCGAAGGGGTTGATGAAAGACCATAACGGATCTGTTATGGTTTGAATTTGATTTATGAATTCAAGTTTTTAAATTTGAATTCAAATTTGAATATTGTAAACGAATCTTGTACAACAACCATGTTTTTTTATAAATACATAAAACTTACTGATACGGAAGATTTCTCGATACGGAAGATTGTCTACCCTGACCAGCGTTGAGCACATTTGCCTGCGCCGATGGCGGGGGGCGGTTTGGACTTTTCAGAATTTGGATTTGGGGCTCCACATGCTAGTTAATCGGGAAAGATGCTGATCATCCATGACCAAAAGCGTAACATACGCCACAGATATAGCAATCATCCTTGTTATAGAAGGTCAACTCAGCAGCTGATTGAATGGGACCAACGACAAAGGAGCATGATCCGAGGAGAAACATCAGCCCTTGTCTGGCTAACTTACCAAATACATAAAAGGTAACACCCACACTATAAATGCACAGATCTCCCCCTCCGGTAAGCAACCAATACACTTTGAGCATAATCTTGTGTAGCTTCTGCACGAGACCTCATTCGGTTCATCATCTAACTTTGCCATCGGAGGCGGCTGCCCGGCACACAAGCCGGCCCGCATCTAACCTTTCTTGCAGGACTCATCATCCCGGATACGAAAGGAGGCTCAGTCGGATCCAGAAGCATAATTGATCCGCATCACTTACCCATCAAGTAAGTAATCTACTTATTAAAATTAGAGTTTTCTTTGCATTCTTTCATGGTATTAGAGCCAAGGTTTTGAGTTTTTTTTTTTTTCTTCTTCCCTTTCAATCTTTTCAATGGCAGTAGTTTTCTCGTGGAAACCATGGTATGAACAAAGCTAGACAATCTATCTACTTGAGATGCCAATTATGGTTTCCACGGGCATCCACAACTTCAGCAACCAGTAGGCATGCCTCCCCACAGCAATAGATCCAACCAGCTGCAATGCAGTCTCAGATCATTATAAATCAAGGTTATCCATGTCAGCCCCAGTCTGGGCCCAATTCTCAAGTTCTGCATAGTAATCAATCACAAAACCAGTATGAGCCACCTAGTTTAATTCTTCTTCTCATTTATGCAATTTTAATTCTTCTTCTAGTTTAAGCTTTACAATACTGTGACAACCACAACCACAACAGAGCACAACTGGTTTATGCAATAGACTCTATAGCAGCCACAACCACAATAAACAATGCAGCCACAATCACAATAAACAATGTAGCCACAACCACTATAGACAATGTAGCCACAACCACAATAGACAATGCAGCAACAACAACAACCGATTATGCAGCCACAACAATAACAGACTCTACCGCCACAACCAAAACCGATTCTGCAGCCAAAACCACAATAGACAATGCAACAACAACAACAACCGATTATGCATAACAGACTCTGAGGCTACAACCACAACCGATTCTGCAGCCAAAACCACAGGACCACTGGCTACAACAGCAACAAGGCAATCTTCTCTGTAGCAACAACACTACCAACAACAACGTGGACTATCATTTTGTCCGAGACTTGGTTCAGAACAATACCATAAAGTGCACTTTGTTCAATCAGATTATCAAATTATATATGTGTTTACTAAGGGCTTAACATCACAAGCTTTCTTCAAGCATAGAGACAAACTCTTGCACTTGCCAATGCAGAGTTTGAGGGGGAATGAAAGACCATAACGGATCTGTTATGGTTTGAATTTGATTTCTAAATTCAAGTTTTTAAATTTGAATTCAAATTCGAATATTGTAAACGAATCTTGTACAACAACCATGTTTATTTATAAATACATAAAACTTACCCATCAAGGTAAGTAATCTACTTATTAAAATTAGAGTTTTCTTTGCATTCTTTCAGTTGAATCTAAAATGCGCCTAATGCAAATATGCGGCTCCTCCTTCGCGCTCCAATATCTCTATTCAATTCATCTATGCTAACAATTCTGGTTCGGCTTTCAGATTGAGAGCCCGGGGGACCATCACAAGGATTTCCTAAACATCTTTCTTCTCTGCTCCTCTTCCTTTGATTTTGATTTTGTTTCCCTCGTCGCTAACAACTCCATCTTGTTTACCTTGATGAACATCTTCAAAATCCTCCCATTGGAAATAAGGATTCCATCCCTTCCCTGACACTTTCGTGGCTGCGGCGCCTTTCCATCACTATTCTTTCCCTTCCCGAAATACCTTACTAGTTACCACCTCGCATACCCTACAGAAAATCGTGAAGAACTCCTCCACCTCCTCTTCCGTCACCATAGCCGTAGCCGTCGCAGTCTGCGTCGCCGTTTTTGTCACTCTCTAATCCGCTGTTGTCAAATCTCCTTTTCCTTCCTTCAACCGTTGACGATGTATCGCAGATTTCTCGACTATATATCGTTGATAAATTGTTTTTATTGTGTCGCTAGGGGGCTAGGGGGTGTCGTGTCGCCCCCCAGCGACATGGCAATATATCGTTGACACACTGCACATTGGTAGCAACCAAGATTTCTCATCAATTTGAAACTTTGCTACAATTTATTTCCCTCAATCTTGTAATTACTTGCTTAAAATGTACAACCATTAAATTTTTTTAAGGTCTCTAGAGAAACCACATGTTAGAGACCCCACAATATTTATCGCATGTCTCATAGTTTGTGGGACAAGATCCTCAAATGCATAAATCCTATCTAAAAGAAGATTCATGCACTTATAATTTCAGCTAGATACATGGCTTTTAATGCCCTTATTATCTCTTTGGTGTGCGGTTGCCGTGGAATATATAGATACAGAGATTTTAAGATTCATGTTCATATTCGTGGATAAGAACATATTACATATACACTCTTTGAATTTGCATACAATTATGATTGCACCATCTTATAATATTATAATTACACATTTTACGTTTCAAATTATATATCATAGTGCACTCTCATTGTCAAAATAATGGAGCTAAATGATGACTCAACATGTATTGTATTTCAAAATACCTAAATTACCCTCTTTTACCTCGAACCCATTTTGACTTGCATAGTTACAAGCATTCATTTGATAGTTCCCTCTTACTCCACGCTGCCTTTTTTTTTTTTAATCCAAGGTTCATCCAGGCCAGCTTGCGCGTACTACATTCTCAGGGGAACTTTTATATAATTAATATAGTCGAGGCTTCGCCCCTGGCCTCGAGGAGATTCGAACTCTGACCTCCTATATGGAAGCGTTGGTCTTTTGCCAACTGAGTCACCCCTTGGGGTTCCACGCTGCCTTTTTCTTTCTCTCTTTCAAAATTTACGAATGAGATTTTGAAGATTAGCTGTGCTTTTTATTTTAAACTCCTGGGCGGCTGGGCACTTGCTTTTCTAAATTTACATTTTCAAACCCACAAGGCCACAATTCTATTTGATTGAAATGCTCCAATAATATCATTTTCAAACCCACAACATTAATTTTTTTAGAACTGATGGTTTTTTTTTAATACGGGGGAGGGTGGGAGACTAAGGATTACATATGACATATATTAGAAATAAGAGTCAATCCCTAACCCATTTAATTAGAAGCATTGATCATTGTCAATAAAGGCAATCTTTGATGATCAATAAATATTAATTTTGATTTAAAAGAACCATCTCTTTTGCGGGACCATGGTGATGTGCACACAATCCCAACTTATTTGGAAACAAGTAGAAATTCTAGAAAATTAAACAAAACCCTTTCCCATCAAAGCCAAGTGGAGATTACATAAAACTAACCATTCAAGAATTTAGGAACCATTGTTTGAATGGAATTGATTTTTGCTTTGGCACTTTCAAAAATCATTATATTGAAGTCACGTCGGTCAGATAATATTCCAAATGAGGGGTCAAAATTGAATTTACAAATAAAGAAAATGGAATTCTTGTTCAGTCTTCATGATATATTTTGTTTATACCTTACGAAATTACAGTCTAACAGCCAAGATAAGGTCGGCTGGTGTGATTTAAAGATTTTTTATAATTTGAAAATCTTTGATGATAGAAATATTAATGAGGTTTTGTTTCTACACCCACACACTAGTGGACAACTACATCCCTACACTGTTCATAGAAGATAAATACTTTTTACCTAAGAAATTGGGGTGGATTGAGATAAAGTGGGCCAACTCTCATTTAATGGGAGAGGAAGAAAGGATTTCACTTTTATTTGTGGGACCCACGAGGTCCTCAAGGACATAAATTTTTTTTTTTTTTTTAAATTCAATGGTTGCGATAACGACGGCATGAGACATCATAGCCGTTGAATTTCTAAATACCACATGTTACTATCTAAAAATCATATTAAAGATACCCGCATGGCAACAAACGAGTAGAGTTCTAACACTGGCAGGTGGTCCGTAATGTTCGTGAGACTAACGGCGGATGGTTGGCGTGATGATGGTTGGCCGTTGATTTGAGGTGCTCCCAGCTTGTATCTTTGTTAAGGAGGAGCAGTGTGGTCGTTATTTTTTAGAAATTAGCTTGATATAATCATTTTCTCTTATTATATATATGTAATTCTCGGCTTCTTGCCCTTGTTGATAAAACCAACACCTCTTTATGAACAGGTTATGTGTTCGACTCTTACTAATAGCATATATAATATTCTCATCTCCATACATAAAAAACGCCTTTGTACCAAAAAAAAAGGAAATTGTTTATTTGTTTTTGATATTTTTATGCCTAAGACAATTTCTCTGGCTCTACCATATGTACACCCTAGCTTGTGGAGAGCGCCCTATTCTAAGACTCTTTTTGCAATTCTCATTCTCTATTATGCCTATTTAAAATAAATAAGTATAAGAATTCATTATTTTTATTATTTTTTTGTAAGAAGAATTCATTATTGGTAAAGAATGAAAAATGATTTGGTGAATTTTGTCAAAAATAAATTTAGTATGTTAAACTAAAAATTTATTAGAAAATAATAGTGACCAAGTGAAAAAGAAAAAAAAAAAGAGAAAAGAGGAAAAAAGTATAATTTTTTATAAAATAATGTGTATTGACTATTTTACCCTCATCTTAACTATAAAATTTATAAAATTTGAAGTAAACTCTTAAATAAATGAAGATAATGAAATTCTCACTATAATCCATAATAGACTAAGTCTATTATGGATTTTGAAGGATTCTCTATTATTTAAAATAAAAATAAAACTAATAATAGATGCCAAACAATTTAAAATAATAAAAAATTATCATAATTGAGAATGATAATTAATACAAAAAAGAGCTTAAATTCTAAGTAATCCAATTATCAAACATTTCAGCTTACTGTGAAAATTTCTTTGGACAATTTTTTCCCTACTATTTAATTACTAAAATGCCTTTGGTATTTTTCTATTAAAAAAATTCAATCATGTGAATCGCCAGAAATCATTGTTCGCAAGCCGTCACAAGCGAGCAAGGGCCATAGGCTTAGTGGATGGCGAAAGGGTTGGGAGGAAGAATGTGTAAAGGGACGAAGATTCGAATCCAAGATCTCCCTAGACAATTTTTTTTCCTTACATTTAATTATTGAAATGCTTTTGGTATTTTTCTACTTAAAAATTTGATCATGTGAATCACGAGGAATCATTGTTCACAATCCGTCACCAGGAGTGTGGGCCATAGGCTCAGTGGACAGGGAGGAAAATGGTGTAGAAAGACGGAGGTTCAAATCCAAGATCTCCTTGGATATTCTACGTCAACATAAAAGTCTATCACCAGTATTTTATAAATACATCCACAATAACAATTTGATATTCATCTAAATCATGGTTCACATTTTTTTTTTTTTCTGAAAAGGGGGCTTCTATTAATATAATCGGAATGATAATAATAGAAGATTACATTATGAGATACTATGGTTCACAAATTTCTGGCATGAATCTGTACCTAACCAAAAGTGACCATACATTTGAAATAATATAAAGCTCAAATAACTTTGGAAAGATTTGCTAATGAAACATGTCTATTTTTGGAGTGTTTCCATTTTCATGTGACAAATCATGTGAAATTTCAATTCGTTTGGTTGCTATTAAGGGATTGTGGAATCAAAATTAGAAAATAGGAAGAAAATTTTGTAAGTTGTTTTGCCCTAAACTTGCAAGTTTGGTATCGTTAACCTAAATCCATCCTAAAGCCGAGTAGGCGTAAGTTGAGATACCTTGTCACCAACTCAAACCTAAGGGCGGGCCAGGTCAGGTCAAGCCTCGGTGCAGTGCAATCAACACAACCTTGTTGTAGTCATACTTGGTCCTATAAGGTTTGTGTCCACTATGTTTACTAGGGGGCACACATTTGTCGAGGGTTAGAATCTCTATGTGATCCCACCCTGTATATGAAATAAGATTGAATTCCCAGATAAGAGATCATTGCAACCCTAAAGAGTATATAAAATCTTGTCTCTCTATGATTCTCTCTGTCTTAGTTAGCAAATTCTGTGAGCTATGCATCTCTCTTTTAATTGTTTCATTTTTTTCATTTTCTTGTGTTTACATAAGAAATTGTTGAAGAAATAGATTTGATAGAAAAAATTGACTTGCAATCTCAAAACTCTTTTGCACTCTTTCTTCATTCAACTAGGTGATACTTAAGTGATATTTTATTTGGTATAAATAACTATATATTTCAAATAAAATCAAATAAAAAAATTAAAAAAACAACATCATATACTTTTTTTTATTAATTAAAGCTTTATGTTCTAGAAACTAACCTGTGGAAATCAGTCATAAGACTATGGGATTATAACATTTCATATTTTGGGGATTTGGGAGTTTGGAATGCTTTTCAAATTATTTTTGGAAATTCAAATAAAGTGGCCAAATGGCAAATACCATAAGGAGAAAAAGTCTTTTAACCCTAAAAATCATATTTCTAGAATCTTTTACAAATAGGACCTCAAAACAAAACAAACAAAAAAAAAATCTAGAATCTGTTTCTTTCTGCTTTGAGAAATATTAAAATAAGTCATTTTTAGTGTTATATATACATATTTTTATATACATTTGATAAAACTTGCTTTCATAAGTAGAATCAACATTAGTAGTTATTTTATCACAATATTTAAAGATATAAAATACGAAAATTAAGGATTAGAATTTGATTGGAGATGGAGAATATGAAGAAAAACTTCGGTTATCGGAGATAAATAATATGGAGAAACGAACAATCTCTATCATTAGGCTTGAAGAAGTAGCAATGGAAGAGTTCCACCGCAATATGAGATGATTTAAGTAAGATTCTCGTGTTTAGGATGCTAAATTTTATAATATCTATTTCTAGCCTATACTTATCTTTGATTTACAAACATTCGTCAAAAGTATTACCCAAAGCGAAAAATTTTCATAAATTTCAATATATGTCACAAGAATCACCAAAAACAAATAAATTTACATTTTGATCAAATAATTTTCTATCAATATTTTTTTCTCAAAATAAGAAATACTATAAATTATTTTTCAGTGAATTATCAAACAAGTCCTTACATTTCTTTCATATTCATATATTTGTTGGCATTTTGTTGATCCAATGCCTTACAATAATTCAAGCAAGCAACAGTCACTTTTCTTAAAATATAAACAAAATGTCAAACTGACCAAAAAGTCAACCTTAGCAATCCATGAAATATATATGAATCATACTATGAAACGTGCCGGTCCATGTCTTTTTATTTTTATTTTTTTGGATAGAATTATATTTTATTTATTTTATTTTTTTAAAAGTGTGTGCTTTGAGTCAATCAAATTATTAGCATTTTTTAACAAAAAACAATATTAACATTTTTATTAGGAATATTATTTTTTTAATCATCATTTTATCTCAAAATTTGATCAAACTCAATAATAATAATAATAAGCACCACATAATAAATGGAGTGAAACTAATAAGATATTGGATTAATTAGGATTACCAATCACATAGTCCCTGTATTGTATTGGATCAGTTATTGTAACACGCTACAATCACAGCTTTGCATGTGGTATATCATATATACTAAGGATGTCAATCCGTACAATGTATCATCAGGGGCGGAGCTACCCAAGGGTCAATGGGGTCATGGCCCCCCGCCCCTCAATATTTTAAAATTTGGCTTGATAGACCCTTCTGTCATCTTTCAATGCATAAAATATTAGCATTTGGGTCTCTCTTTGAACTTGTTGCAACTTTCCTATAGAGACCTCTCTATGAATATGTCCCTCTTCCAAGTGGTTTTCATTATTCCACACCCCCTTCCGCCCCAAATGTTAACTCATTGCTTCACCCTGTGCGTTATTTAACGAAATTGAAACCATAATTGTGTCACTTATATTATACCATACTCTAGAAGACCTATCATAAATAACTATGCTACAATATCGTATTGGTGTAATAGTTGGACTGTTTAATAAATGGTATGGATAAATCTTACAAACAAAATAAAAAGAAAACGTTTAGACAGAATGATAAGAATGAGTCATATACAACAAAACTCTACTGAATATCAAAACCGTTTTGTATCAGACATCTACTGCTATGACATATTGTACATTTTTGTATCTGATATGGTAATGGTACGTGGAGAATTTATTATACATCATATTGACATCAGACTAAATACCAATTCCACACCGAACTGACACCCCTAGTATATATCCAAACCATATCTTACCATTTGCATACCATTTTTGTACCAAAACTAGTATAACAAGGATTTTACAAATATAGATATAAAATGGAACGGAGTTTTAGTTTCGGGCATTAATTTTCTATACTGTATCGAAACTATACCGAATTATCGGAACCGTACCGATTGTAAAGCATGTTACAAACCAATTCTCAAACCATGATGGCTACATATTTCTATATATTTATTTTTTTTTGGTAGAAAATTATGATTTTTTTTTTGGTGGAAAGAAAA
This sequence comes from Hakea prostrata, assembly GCF_041222555.1. Lineage (NCBI taxonomy): Eukaryota > Viridiplantae > Streptophyta > Magnoliopsida > Proteales > Proteaceae > Hakea > Hakea prostrata. The sequence goes on from NC_142604.1 coordinate 15,193,055, forward strand.
TCATGATGGTTAGATGAATGTGTTGAAAACAAACCACATTAAAAATGATCACACAATCCATACGGATGATTCCATATTTTGCAGTTGGATGATGTGTACATCATAAGGGTGTGAATTGCGTGAAGAGATATACATCACCATGGGCGCACGTTAGTAGTGACATCTCGAAGGAATTCATGAGAAAGGTTCAGAGTTAGACCCGTGGTTCTTTCTTCTTTGTTTTCTGGGTTTCTTGATTAAGAAACTAAAAAGTCTAAAACATGATTAATTCGACTTAATTTTAATTATGAAAAAAAAAATATAATGAAGTTTGAAAGCTTTCTCATCGTTTTTTTCTTCACTCTTTGTTTTCGTGGAGCCCATGGCTCTGGCTTCTGCTTTGCTGGCTTTAAGTCCTTCTTTGATGGTTTTTATGGGCTTTGTCCGCTAAGAAGGACGAGAGAGTTTGAGTCAGTTCCTCCAATCAAACACGTAGATTCATTGAAAACTCCTTTACTCACTAGTTGAATCTGTTGTTCTTTTTAGATTGTATAATCCTATTCTTTCTTCCTTACAGGAAAGCGGAGAAGGAGGGATTTATATATATATCAAAGTTTGTTTTTCTGATTTGATGGATCTACAGATCTAACGCTTTCAGAACCACATGGACTGATTCGTTTTTCAGATCTCCATCACGTTCATCTGTAGAGCCGAGTAACTTGTTTGAAGCTACCAAGGAAGGAGAGAAAGATTAAAAAAAAAAAAAAAAAACCGAAGACGACGGTGGGTTTTTCCCCTTTATATTTTTCTTTTATGATTTGGTTTTATTTTAGAAAATGTACAATTTTGTTAAATCGAAGAATTTTGGATTTTGCTTTCTGGGGTTTTTCGTAGTGAAAAAGTAGAGATTGGGTTTTTGAAATTGAGTATTGACTCTTGTTCTTCTGGACTTGGGAGTGTCTGACCAAACACTTGGCATAAGGAAAGAGTGGAAAAAGTAGTGGACTTGATTTCCTCTTCTGTTTCCCAATCTCTGTTGTTCTGTAGTTCCATAGCTGTTGTAGTTCTGTTTTATTTGGTTAGAGGAGAAACACTGATGGGCTTGAGATTTTCCGACCTATTGGTACCAAGAAATGGCTGGGTTTGCTGCATATTTTCAATTTCTTTTTCTGTTATTGAGGTTCTTATAACTCTGTGATACTGATACTCCTGATTTATTTTCGGTGGTGTTTGGGTTTGTCGTTTTTTTTCTTGTTACAGTGAAGGAGGAGGAGGGCAGCCGGAGGGATTTTTGTTAATTTGGGCACAATTGGATTGATGTTGTACATCCAACTCCAGTTTGGATGTGGAGAAATTGGAGGTTAGTTTGGGTGAAATGAGGGATGTTATCTGGGTTGATGAACTTTTTGAGGGCCTGTTGGCGGCCGTCTTCGGAGCGTTCTGTTCATGCCGGATCGGATGCTGTGGGAAGACAAGACGGGCTTCTCTGGTACAAAGATAGTGGTCAGCATCTTAATGGCGAGTTCTCCATGGCTGTTGTTCAGGCAAATAATTTGCTCGAGGATCAGAGTCAGATTGAGTCAGGCCCTTTAAGCTCACTGGAGTCTGGCCCCTATGGAACCTTTGTTGGTATATACGATGGCCACGGTGGACCTGAGACTTCGCGCTACATCAATGATCATCTTTTTCACCATCTAAAAAGTATGTGAGCTGAAACCCATTAAAGATTTGATGGTTTTTCCTTCCAACGTAGAATTTATCATTTTTTCAAGCTTAGTTTTTTACATTCTCTATTTCCGTGGTGCTTCTTGACATTTGAGATCAAGTAACTGTTGATAACTTTCCAGTACTTTGTATTGGTGTTCTGCAGGATTTACTTCTGAGCAGCAGGCTGTGTCAGTTGATGTAATAAAGAAAGCATTTCAAGCAACGGAAGAAGGGTTTTTCTCTCTTGTTGCCAGACAATGGCCAATGAAACCACAAATTGCAGCTGTTGGATCTTGCTGCTTGGTTGGTTTGATATGCAGTGGTACCCTCTATATCGCCAATCTTGGTGATTCTCGAGCTGTTTTGGGGAGGTTAGTAAAGGCAACTGGCGAGGTCTTATCTGTCCAGCTCTCGGCAGAGCATAACGCAAGTATAGAGTCTGTGAGACAAGAGCTGCACTCTCTGCATCCTGATGATTCGCAAATTGTGGTTTTGAAACATAACGTATGGCGTGTGAAGGGTCTCATACAGGTAAAATTTTTACTTGCCTTGTAAGAGTTAAAATTGCCTTTCCAAAGTTTTATACATTTCAGTACTCTTTATCCATTTATCATTACTTTCCAGAGGAACTTCCAAACTGTTCTACAGCTAGTTGAGAGTCACAGCAGTTACTAGAGCATGGCAATTGCATCCCCCACATGGAAATGGTAATAAGGTGCTAGATCACCTTAGGTTTGGGGATGAGAATTCACACTGAAAGAAACCTCGGTCAGAAGACAATTTATAATGACAAGTCAGTGAGGCAGACCCCAAATTTCTGGGGAATAAATGGTTCAGCTAGGAGAAAAAGATAAAGCATAAGGATGACCTAGTGGCTGTATAACTAGCTAATGAAAAATCCTACTGGAGGCAGGATAACTCAAAATTGATAATGGCAGATTCAGATTTTTTTAACTATCCCAAGGGTGGAAACTGACCATATGATACCAAACTGAAGATTTCAGAGTTGAGTTTCAATTAAGATAATTTTGATGCATCTTAGTTGAGAGATGAAACTAAAGTTATACAGGAAAAAAATCAAATTTTGAAAATTGATTCTGAATCAGAAATTAGGTATGTTGAGTTGAATTCTATAGTTAAATAATCAGAGGCATGACTTATGAATGATAATTTACTTAGAACAGAATTAGGGAATTAAATTCACACAGGAAAGAAAAGAAAAGTACATGACACTTGCTTGAGTACTTCATTGATGGAAGTAAGAAAGAGATAAAGAAAATCAGGTCCATGTAAACCCTTCTAAATCCAGATTAACAGGACACTCATAATCGATTGAGCCACCTTAAAATACACCCAAGCAAGGTTCAAAATCCACATACTGCTGTGCTGAAAAGTTTTATTCTTATTACCAAATTGGTTGGTGGGGCCGTTAGCTTATAAACTTTCATTGAGAACAGCATTCATGATTCAAGGGCTTGGGTATCCTACTTGATTTCAGCCAGGTGGAAAAACCAAGTTGGCTGAGATCTTGGTGATTTGGTGCATGTTTTGTTTGAAAAAATCTAGAAGCTAGGTTTTGGTGGGTTTTTGGCCTAGTTAGGTCCGATGACTTGGTATGCAGCCTATTATTGGCCATATAGACACAGCCGTATTATCATATTTTTGAAATATCAGTGTCCAAATAGGAGTTTGACTTTGGATCCTAGGTTGGTTGGTTATTATCTACTAGTAGGCCCTATTTCTTCACATGCTACTAATGTAAATTACTTAGATCTTGGGTCTATGTTGTTTGATTAACTTGTCCTCTGTCTCATCTCAGACCTTCAAAAGAAAAAATGAGATATATTGGAGATCTCATTCCATGATAACATTAGACAGAGAGGCTCACTTGAAAATAACAGAGTTTTTTTTCATGCTGCCCACTTAATTTGGGCCAGAACTCTTGACTGCCCACTTAAGTGGCAAAATTTACATGCTGCTCATACTGGCCCTTTTCAGAAATTACAAGTTCCCCACTGTTATGTTTTGACCGTTTGACTGTTAACTTTTCAAATTTAATAAAATGTTTTAAGACAAAAATAACCCCACCCATTTAAATACATTGTTGCCCCTGTAAGTCACTTCCCTCACATTGTCTCTCTCTTCTCTCGTAAGTAACTGTGCATAGCACCAGGCGTCCTCTTCCTTCGACGACTTTGGCTACAGGAATCCACCACCACCCACAGCTGCAAGTATTGAGCACCAGGTCGGATCGATCAACCTCAACGATTTCACCATTCGAACTCTTCAAATCTAACTTCTGGGAAGACATTGTAGCAGAAAAAATCAGAAAAATTTTTTAACCGTACATGTTTCTGTGAAAAAATAAGAAAGAAACTCGAAAAAGCTCAGATTGATTTCAGCAAAATGGAATCGAAAGATCTTAAGACCTAGAATGTAAGGAGGCGAGTAATTTGTAGGGAGGGGGAGCAAAGCAGTTAAAAAAAGTTCGAAAATAGAAGGAATTGGAAAGAGGAATCCCAAGGAAGATATCTATCCCACAAGAAGAACTCTTTTCCCGCCTTGCTTTCTTCTTGAATCTATCTCTTCACAGGGTTAACCAGAGTGAGTTGAAAGAAGGAAAACAACCTTGTTGTGAAACAGATATGCAGAAGAGTCCCAAACCTATCTCACTCTTCTATTTCTTGCGAGGAACACGCCGGAAAGAAACCAGTTCAGCACGGTTTCCAAATTTGAGGTGAATTTATCTTGCTGGCTGTGCTCAATTCACTCGTTCTCTCTGTTATTTAAAATTTCTTTTGGATTTCTTCTTTCGATGTTTTTAATGGTTATTTTTTTTCTCCAAAAACTCGTCTTTTCCTCTAGGCTCCATGCCTATGAAAGTACGACAAATGGACCAACTTTCTGGGGGTTTATTGTGATTTTTCCTTCCTCTAGAATTTATCACCGACTTTTTCCCCCCAGAATGTTTTTGGGGAATTGCGCATAGATATAGTTCCTGTTCAATACTTGCAGTGGTGGGTGGTGACGGATTTTGGTAGCCGGAGTTGGAGGAAGAGGACATCTGGTGCTGTGCACGGTTACTTGTGAGAGAAGAGAGAGACGATGGGAGGGAAGTGACTTACACGGGCAATAATGTAATTTGAATGAGTGAGGGTATTTTTGTCTTAAAACATTTTAAATTTGAAAAGTGAACGGTCAAATGGTCAAAATGTAATAGTGGGTCAGTTGTAATTTTTGAAAAGGGCCACTGTGGGCAGCATGTAATTTTTGCCACTTATAAGTGGGTAGTCAAGAGTTTTGGCCCAACTTCAGTGGTCATCATGAAAAAAACTCAATAACATAAGTAGACTAATAAACAGAGGCAACAGCAACAGCAACAGCGACAAGAAGAAGAAGAAGAATAATAATACAAAATTTTAATATGTATTTCAGTTTGTCTAAACAAGTAAACATCAATAAAATGGAAGAAATAAATTCAATATACAAGTATACAACTGGTTGTGAACAGTAACCTTGGATGGTAACCATAGGACCAAATTCTTACTGGGAACTGAACCATAAGGTTGCTTCAATCCAGAAATCTTGCTCAAGGTTGAACAGACACATCCATATCTGCAGGAGATCTTTCTTTTGTTTATTCTGGCTGAGAGCTGCAACAAATGAATGGAGTTTTCTGAAACTTTTACCTCATGTACTTTAGACATATATATAGAAAATCTTATACGTTTCGTATCTATCAAACCAATTAGAGCTTGCACTGGATTTTAGCTTCCTGTTTTTGGGCTGTTTCTTGACTAGAGAAGGGGAATCCCCTAAGGCGGATTCTATTCGGGCTGCCGAGCTTGAGACGGATCAAAGTTGGGAGGGAGTTTTTATTCGGGTCAATTTAAGTCTCGTAGTTTGATATTAATATTTTTGTTGAAATGAATGAAAACCATACAATCATTTACTCAACAACATGGCTTGCCCTGTGCGTGATGCTCTTGCCATTTGCGGGGTTTGGGAGGGTCATAACATACGCAGTGCTACTGCATCTTTGCACAGAGGCTATTTCTTGACTAGAACCCAGCCGTGACCGTATGGTTGCTGTGGAGCTACCTTAGCATTTTGCCGAAGTCCCTCCTCTAGACAATCACCTACTCAACTTCAATGCAAAAATGACAGTGCGATATCTTGTTTTGTTCAAGTGAATCTGAAAATAGTTTTTCTGATGAATCCATTCTAACATAACTTTACTTTTAGTAGTCACTTTTCTCATCTAAACATTGCGTAAAATCATCATGCATCTTAGCCATCATAGCATGGCTTCAGTTTCTTTTTCCTGAAATCTTTAACAAATGAATCATGAAATAGTTGGATAAGTATTGTTTTAGTGAGATATGTATTTCTAAATTGTTACTACTGTGTGCATGTGATGTGATTTGCAAACCTAGAAATCTTAGGATAATTAGTCCACAAGACATGTTAGTAGTGTAACTGAATACACGAATTAAGAGGCTTAAATGAAAGATGATCAGGTACTTGGGTAGATCCAGAAAATGGTCAAAATTAGCTAGATTCCTGTCCTAAATGTTCTCAGAATCCCAAGCAACTATTGCCAATGATGGATTATTTAATCATTTGTTAGCTGGCTGCTCCACCATAGTAGCATTGCACTTCACCATGTATGGCAAAATAATAGAGACTGGTCACTCTTATCTTATATTTATTAAATATGAATGCTTGCTACAGAATTTAGTAACTGTCATATACCTCATGGGTTAGCTCAGTTGGCAAAGATCAACACCTCATGATCGACAAGCACTGAGTTCAAACCTAGCCAGATATGGGAGGGTGCTTGACTTTCAGGTTACCATTCTTTTAGAGAGATCTAATAACTACTATACCATAAAGTAGAGCTGCAACAGGGATGGGCTGGATTAGGCTTTTCAAAACCCAACCCCAACCCTGAATGCACTTAGCTAAGCCCATTTCTGCCTTTGCTTGAAATTCTTATCCTTGAGACCTTGACCTTGAACCTTGAACCTTGATGGGCCATGCCAAGTGCAATCCTGCCCCGATTGTCCTGATTAGGTCCGGTTGGGTTGGGTTTGGCCTTGTCTGTGATTGGCTGCATCCCTGACCGTGGCCCTAGAATATTTGATATAAAAAATATCTCAGCTAAATTGAAAATGAGATCTACAATCTAACAGTGAAAAATTCCAAAATTAAGACTGTTATTAAATTTGACATAAAGAATTAAAGGGAAAAAAAACTTCCAGTCTATTTTTATTGTCCATGTGTTACAAGGCACATGAAGTAGTTTAATAGGAATTTTGATTCTAAGAGTAACGATTATGACCTTCAACTTTTGGCCTTGAAAACGTACCCTAGTTTAGTTGGAATTTGGATCCTAAAATGCATAGTTTAATTGAATTTTAGGTCCCATTTAGAACAGTAATAGAGTGCTGCATAGCCAAGTGAGTTATCAATCATTTATATAAAATTTTTTTAATAAAATGTACAATGTAGCCAATTACTTAATTTTTAATAAAAATGTACAATGTAATATGTTACCATAAGACAAGTAAGAAGACATTAAGTCTTTCATTTTTTACTAAATGACAACAAAAAGGAAAAGTTACAAAAATAACATAAAAAGAAGTGGAGTCATGTGGTTGAAATGACTCAATGTCAAAATTAGGGCCCAGATCAAGGTTAATATGAGGGTCAATATTAAGGTTGAATCTAGGGTTAAAATCAGGGATGGGCTCAATGCCAAAATCTAGGCCAAAATCAGGGTCAAGATCAGGGGCAAAAATTATGGACAGGCAGGTAGGGCGGGGCAAACACTGATCCCTAGCCTGCTCTTGCCGTGATTCAAGGCCGGAATATTTTGACCTTGACCAGTCCTTGGTGGCTGGGGCTTTGCTGTGAGAGCTAAATGCCTAGGGCTGAAAAGGCCTTGTTAGCAACTGAAGAAGCCTTGCCTTCAAGAGGTAAATCAATCTATCCTTCTTTTCTTCTCCTGTGAAAATCTGCTGTTACCGTTCCTAAGTTGCTGCTACTAAGACTGTCAAGTTGTCGTTATTTCACTCCAAGCTACTAATATAGGCCTGGTGCTCCTCTAATTGAATTAAATTGGTTGAAACATCTAATCTGCTTTCCCCTTCATCACTTGAAATTTCTCCATAAAATATTAAATTACTAATTTTTGTTCCTATATCTCTGTCTCTAACTTGTGGGTTAAATGGAGCTAAATCATCCTTGATCTCAGCTGTACATTAGTTATCCTTGGGTTTACAGTTTTACATTATTAGTTCTTTCTGCTAAGTCCCTAGCTTGGAGTCATTTGTCCCCGGTATGTGGCTAAGAGTCATATAACGCTCATACAAGTCTACTTCGAGCCGTTGATAATCATTAGCATGAATCAAGGTAGCGTCAGTCCTCAGACCTCCTTTCACTTTACTGGGACTAAAAGGTAGTGACCACCATATCTTTTCGTAGTGTAGTTTCCATCCAGTAGTTAATCAATGTGGTCCTCAATCTGGTGGTTTCATTTGGGACAATTGGAGTATGCCTTCATAATCTCCCTCATTAGACCGAATAGGTTGTTATGTCTGCTATGTTGAGCATTTTATGTCAGGGAGCTGAACACATGGGCATTGGGTGATATCGTTTAAGGTCCTGAAGGGGAGCTATACACTACAAGCGAAGTTTTGTGTTTGCACGTGGGGAACCTGATGTGAGCTAAAAAGAATAAGCCCAAAAGGGGTCTGATTAATAAATGGCATTGGAATATAACCCAACCAGTCCATGGCTTTCATGGGCCAGGACTACTCAAGTGGGTTAAAGTTAGCCCACATATTATGGCCTTCATTGGCTAGTCCTAAGCCTAAATCTGGCCTAATATGAAAGGAAAATTGAGAAATGTCCCAGAGACAATAAATGGGGCTTTAGTGTGAAAATAAGAAACTCTGTTGTTAATGAGCTTTACTTTGTCAATAAATGGGTACTGGTTGAGTCAGTCTTAGGTTTGAGTTAATTGGTGGGTGCTAGCTAGTGCTGTATTTAACATCCATGTCTTTAGATTGACCATATAAAGGGACTTATGTAAGAGGGGTTGATCACCTCACTGATGGATTAAAATCAATATTTGCTCTTGCAAGTCATTCTTTTCTATGGAGAACCCTGTCTCTTTCATCAAGGTAGGATGGTATCCTAATTCCTATCCAATCAATCCACCTTGTGGTGTGAAGCCTGAGTGTTACTCTGTTGTCCCTATTGTTCTTTCGTTTCCTTCATATTGTTTCCTTCATATTGTTTCCTTCACTTTCTTCAACTGTTTAACAATTCTTCTTGGTGATTAATCTTCTGTTTTCGGTTACTAATCAGATCTGCCCATCTGCTTAACATCACATTTCAGGCTGTCTTTCTCATCTTATTTTGGTAATCCACACTTCATCCTAGCTAAATTTTGTCCCTGTTATAATGCTATTCTACAGTTTCCATTTTGATATCACTCTAGGTTTCAGTTTTGTTTCACATCTGATTTTGTACTATATAGTTAACCTTCCAAATCCAGATTCATTCTCTGTGAAAAGATCTTGATTGGTTACTTTTTTGATTACTCAATGCATTCCTACATTAGAACCTCTAGTAGGTTCCATCTCCTTTTATCTTGGTTCAAACTCCATGTACTGGCAATGAAACCTTGCAGGCATAGTTTCTGAGGGCTATCCATCTGTGGGCATCTGTATGTATCTTTGTGATATGATGTAAGGACTCATTTGCCTCGATGCTGGTGCTGGAAATGATATTTGATCCACAGAGTGTGTAGGCTGAACCCTTTCAATCAATGTGCGGCTAATCTCCAGTGTGTAGAATTGTTGCAGGCAACTTCTACTATGTCCAAACTAGTCTTCCAATTCTTCGCAAAATCCCGAGAGACACCATTGCAAATTTCCCAAACTTTGTTTAGGTATTCAGTCTGTGGATTGTGGTTGGTAGATGAAGGTGCCTAATATTTGTCTTCATCCATAGTTCCCTCTGAAAGTAACTGACGAATTTGAAATCCAGATCTACCACCATTGAGTTAGGAAGTCTATGTGAGCATGTAAGTCACATTTAAGATATGTCTGAGGGATGAATCTGGATGCAGAGATGAGCACTGTAGAACAGAAATCTGTCGTGGATAAAATACTTAATTGTCTCTTTCATTGATGTGTCAAATGATCATAGTGTGAGCCAACAAAACATGTAGAACACCTTCTGACTCGAGCCAACCATTAGATGTTCTCCTTACCTGCTTTCTACTTTAGTGTGACGTAGGTCTGGCACCCATTTCGTCTATTTTCCTTTGAAATCAACTTAGGGTAGATATATATGGGGGTTGGGCCTTTGTTTTATATGTTTATCTGGTTATGGGCATATTCTATGGGCCCATTGTCTAGTGTCTAGGTCAAGAATGAAGATAAGTTATTTATTTTGTCTACATTAGGTCAGTCTACTAAGAGTCATGCGCATTAATTAAATAATCTGTGTATCAGGGATGATACATGTTACCTATAATTAGTCCCTGTTAAGTGTAGTCGATGCTATTAGAGTTCCATCTTACTTTTGTCTGGTATTTCAAATGCAAGTAGGAGTACAATGGTAAGGCTATAAATAAGCCCCTATGCACAGATTCAGATTAATAAAATTCAAATTTAAACTCAGGCTTGTATTTGCTTTGCTGTTTCATTGAGAATAATATTCTCAGCGTTAGTAAGAAACCTTCCAAGTGCATGAGATTAGGGTTTTTTGTGAAACCAAGCATGGATTCCTCTATGGCTGTGGATTCATTCCTCACTCAAGTCATTCCATGTCCTCCACAGTTCAGACAAGGCTCCTACATCCATGTAAGTGGCAGCCAGCATGCTCTTTCTCCTTCTCTCTCGCCTTTTATACTATTTTCTTGAAATTTTGGATTCTCTTAGACACCAAAATTTCCAAGTTGTATATACTCCAGTCTGACCATTGGAATTGACTCACACATGTAGGAACCTTTCTCCCATATTAGGTCTTCATTCTCCCCCAAGTTGCAGCAGCTCCATTCAAGTCCTCTAGACCCATTAACTAACATTAACTGTAGAAGTCCTGCTAAGCTTGGAACTCCTACTAAATTTAGGTCTCACAAACAAGCCTTCATTTTTAGCCAGTTTTCACACCTATCCTCTTTAGGGCCTGCATACCACCTTATTTTTTATTATTTAAATTATTATTAATAATTTTAGAATATAAATCCAACCATTAGAAATACCCAAAATACTCCTTTACAATCGTTTCTCTTTAAAAGAACTGGCCCTCATTCAATTGTGGCTACATCAAAGGGTAAGGTTAACTCTTGAAGATAGGCCACCAATTTGGCACGTCGATCACTGACCATCATTTGGAAATGAAGATGCCTCATGGCGATGTGGCCTATAGACAAGACAAATTCCTTGTTGACTAGGTAATGGTGCTTGATAAAGAAGAAACAAATTGGCTCGAACTAGTTCGGATAAACCTAGCTCGAACAGGTTGGACCAAGCTAGACCGGCTAGGTTAAGGTCGGTCAAACGAGCATATATACGGGATATCAAGATGAATTCTATGAGACTTGTAGCCAAAGAAAAGGTATTTAATTGGGACTCAGTAATCCGTATTTGAGTAGGACTCAATCATTAAAATCCATATTGAAGTCCAAACAATGTTTTAGTTCAAGAAGAACTCATACTCTAAGGTATCATAAAAAACCTATAAAAGGGTAAGAAGGCACAAGAGAAAGGTACACTGAATAGAGCTATCACTACTCTAAACTTTATTGTTCATTGCTTTCTTGTCTTCCTTAATCGGAGAGATTCCTAACTAGATCGTTGGAGGTGACACTCGACCTCCCTGGTCGAGCTCATTCTTGTAGGTTCATCCGGTTGAGAGGACGAACAAGATTGCATAGCAACAATTGGCGTTGTCTGTGGGAAACACATCAAGAAGTCATGGTGCGAACAAGATCGATGCTCGGAGACAATCAAGAGAACGGGGATGAAGTTGATAAAGAAAATCCTCCACAAAAAACCTTGGAGATTCCTCAGCAGAAGGAGAATCCTGATCAACGAAAGGAAAAGTCCGACCATCCCGAGCAATCAAATCAATTTGCAACTAAGAATCAAATCGATGAGCTCCAAAAACAAATCTCATCTCTGAACAAACTAGTCAGGATGAGCATGAGTCATATAATCTCCCCGAGAGAAGGTCATCAAGAAAACCTAACAATCCCGGAGGGGAGTAGACATGACCGACCAATCATACCCGACCAGACAGCCTGGCCATCTAAAAAAGAACTACAGAAAGCAAAAGAGAAGGAGGGAGAAACGTCTTAAGCATCGAAGGAGGCAATTCCAAAGGAAATCCTCCAGTCGACAAAGACAAAGATCGAGGAAGTAGCATTGATCCAGTCAAAAATCCAAAGGACAAAAAGAGCAACAATGGCTCGAGTAAGCGGGATGAAGATATGAACAAGCGTGCGAATCTTGGAATTGGATGAAAAGTTGAAAAAAATTAAAGGACCCTAGTAAAGACGAGCTATATGCTATTTTAAAAGAAGATCCTTTCATCCAAACCATCTCGAAGCCAGAGATGCCTAAAGGATTCAAATGCCCCACTTTCACTGCGTTTGATAGATCATGATGCCCAAGGCATCACATCACGCACTATAAGTTGGTCATGTCCTCATATAGACACGATGAAGCTGCAATGTGTCGAAGCTTCCCTGCTTCTCTGGCCGGAGCAGCATTAGATTGGTTCTTGGTACTTCCAAATAGCTCAATCAAAAATTTCGATCATCTAGGTCGGGTGTTCTTATTGCGCTTTCAAAGCGGAGTAGGTACCAAAAAGAGAGAAGATACCTTGTTTTCTATAAGGCAAGGTCGAACGGAGTCCATTCGAAATTTTCTTCAAAAGATCCAACAATCTAACCATGCAAATTGAAAACCTGGATGAGAAGATCGCTTTCCATGCATTATACCAGGGACTTAGCCACGAAGGCCGGCTAGAGTGACTCTTGTTGGATATGCCCGAATCGTATGTAGATCTCCTTGAACGATGCCACAAACAAGTGGAGATATCAGAAACAATTGAATCCCGAAAAAAGGAGCATCCAATCATTGAAGCAAGATTGCAGAAGGAAAAACCCCTACTAGTCAAGAAGCCGACCATAGACCCGATCATAGATGGTCGGCCTGACCAAGTAGGTGTACCGAACATAAGGAGATCGAAAATCCTAATGCATATTAAAGATCAAGGAATTCTCAAGTGGCCAAGTAAACTGTATTCTTGACCAGAAGAACGTGAGAAAAGCAAGTACTGTGAATTTCACAAGGATCACGGACACTGGACAGATGATTGCAGACAATTGAAAACTGAAATTGAGAAATTAATATCTCAAGGACAACCAGAAGTATATCCAACCGAGCCAGGTGGGCTGACCACAAACAGAAGGAAAAAAAAAAAGATTGAGGTCTCCGAGCAAAGAAAGATACCAAAATCATAAAAGCCGACCAAAGGAGGGAGGAGGTGATCGGAAACGTCCACCAATATTTACAGTGTTCGGCGGCCCAACAGAAGAGTCAGGTAGACAAGCTAAGAGAAATTCAGGATACATAGAGAACGCCGAACTTGAAAAGCCAACTGAGAGGGTTGCATCAGAACCAATCACCTACTCAACCAAATACATGCAAGGGGTAAATACTCCTTATGATGATGCCCTAGTCATTAAGGTCACTTTGTCCAGAATAGAGGTCCATAGAGTTCTAGTTGATACAGGATCATCAACAAATATTCTATCACTAGAGGCTTTCAGAAAGTTAAAATTAGATGAAAGTATGCTCGTCCAATGTGGAACACACCTATACAGTTTCACAGGGTCCTCAACTCAAGCAGAAGGAACTATCAGATTAGATCTCCGCATTGGCGAATAACCTAGGGATAGGGTTGTTTAATCAAATTTTATGGTCGTTCGGGATCTGTTTGCTTATAACATAATCTTTGGATGACCGACCCTTTGTACTTTAGAAGCAGTAGTATCATCTCTACACATGAAGATGAAATTCCCCACAAAAAAGGGAGTAGGAGAATCCTCCGCCGACCAAAAAGGAAGCCGACAAAGTTACGCCAACTACATGAGAAAAAGAGCAAAAACAAATTCAACTATGTCGGTTGAAATTAGGGATGATCGAGACGAATAAGCTATGCAAAGGGTAGAACCAGTGGAGTTGGAAAGAATTTGTTTAAAACAAGAAAATCAGGGAACAATGACTGGAGCAGAACAAGAAGCAGATTTTAAAGCCAGGTTAAACCAATTTCTGCAGAAGAATTCGGACGTCTTCACTTGGTCGGCAGAAGACATGCTCGGAATTGAAAGAAGAGTTGCCAAACATAGATTAAACATTAATCCTCAAGCAATTCCAACATTGCAAAAGGAAGAAACTTCTCTTAAGAGAAGCATGAGGCAATCCGAATAGAGGTACAGAAGCTAAAGCAGTCTGGATTCATTAAACCCATTGATCATCCAACTTGGCTGGCCAATGTGGTAATGGTGAAAAAGGCAAATGGAAAATGGAGAATGTGCACAGATTACATTGACCTCAACAAAGCCTACCCAAAGGATTGCTATCCTCTGCCAAGAATAGACTTGCTCATAGATGCAACTGCAGGTCATGAGATGCTAAGTTTTATGGACGCCTATTCAGGATATAATCAAGTTCTGATGCATCCAGATGATGAAAAGCATACAACATTTATGACTGATAGGGACAGTTACTACTATAAGGTAATGCCCTTCGGCCTAAAAAATGCAGGAGCAACTTAGCAGAGAGCAATCAACAAAATACTTGAACAACAAATAGGCAGAAACATGGAGGTTTATGTCGATGACATGTTAGTTAAAAGCACATCTCAATCCGACCACCTCCAAGATCTTGCAGAAGTTTTTGACGTACTCCGCACATACAAAATGAAGCTTAACCCTGAAAAGTGTGCCTTTGGAGTATCATCAGGAAAATTGTTGCTACGCAATCCTGTTCGTCCTCTCAACCGGATGAACCTGCAAGAATGAGCTCGACCGGGGAGGTTGATGTCACCTCCAACGATCTAGCTAAGAATCTCTCCCATTAAGGAAGACAAGAAAGCAATGAACAATAAGGTTTAGAGTAGTGATAGCTCTATTCAGTGTACCTTTCTCTTGTGCCTTCTTACCCTTTTATAGGTTTTTTATGATACCTTAGAGTATGAGTTCTTTGTGAACTAAAACATTGTTTGGACTTCAATACGGATTTACATGATTGAGTCCAACTCAAATACGGATTATTGAGTCCCAATTAAATACCTTTCTTTGGCTACAAGTCTTATAGAATTCATCTTGATATCCCGTATATATGCTCGTTTGACCGACCTTGACTTGGCCGGTTTGGCTTGCTCCAACCTGTTTGAGCTAGGTTTATCTGAATTGGTTCGAGCCAATTTGTTTCTTCTTTATCATAAGCCCCCCAGTCTTTTAAGTCCGAATATTGTACTGTTCGGGCTTAATAGACTTTATGCTCGATCGTATATTACAAGGCTTGATATCCGAACACTGGAACTTGTAGATATTTATCATTTCTCCTGACGTCACTTTGGTAGAGCGCTGCATTGTAAAAACTGAAGAGTTTGTGCACGTTTTCTTAAGTGTCAATTTTTTTGACACGTGGCCCAGTTTTTATGGCACTTCATTATTACTTCTTGAATTTCAAAAGTCTCAAATTTTGCAATCGTTCAAGTCTTTTCTTCCTATCCTTTGGATTCGAATATTCTAAGAATCAACTTCTTGGATCGTCAGATGAGATTGTTCTTAAAGACTTTAGATTAGAACCTCTTTCAGAAGTTCTGAGGTTTTTATTTCTAATCCATTAGATTTGGATTTTTCCAAGAGCATAAAAACACAAATCTTTCTCTTTCATTTCACTTCTGCTATTTGCGTTTTTTCTTCGTGAAGAAGAAGAGTGTTGCTGAGCCTTTCAAAAAATTTTCTTGACCTTTCTAGAAGCTCTTTTAGCGATTCTTCTTACAAGTAAGTTCGTTTCTTCTTTACGATTATTTTTACCAGTTCTGTTTTAGAAGAAATGAACTTACTTGTAAGAAGAATTGTTGAAAGAGCTTCTCGAAAGGTCAAGAAATTTTTTTGAAAGGCTTAGCAACACTCTTCTTCTTCACGAAGAAAAAAAATGCAGATAGCAGAAGTGAAATGAAAGAGAAAGATTTGTGTTTTTATACTCTTGGAAAAATCCAAATATGATGGATTAGAAATAAAGACCTCAGAACTTGAACGGTTGCAAAAAAGTTGATTCTTAGAAGATTCGAATCCAAAGGACAGGAGGAAAAGACTTGAACGGTTGCAAAATCTGAGACTTTTGAAATTCAAGAAGTAATAATGAAGTGCCATAAAAACTGGGCCACGTGTCAAAAAAACTGACACTTAAGAAAACGTGCATAGACTCTTCAGTTTTTATGGCGCAGTGCTCTGCCAAAGTGACGTCAGCAGAAATGATAAATATCTACAGGTTCCAGTGTTCGGATATCAAGCCTTGTAATATACGATCGAGCATAAAGTCTATTAAGCCCGAACAATACGATATTCAGACTTAAAAGACTGGGGGGCTTATGATAAAGAAGAAACAAATTGGCTCGAACCAGTTCGGATAAACTTAGCTTGAGCAGGTTGGACCAAGCCAGACCGGCCAGGTCAAGGTCGGTCAAATGAGCATATATACGGGATATCAAGATGAATTCTATGAGACTTGTAGCCAAAGAAAAGGTATTTAATTGGGACTCAATAATCCGTATTTGAGTTGGATTCAATCATGTAAATTCGTATTGAAGTCAAACAATGTTTTAGTTCACGAAGAACTCATACTCTAAGGTATCATAAAAAACCTATAAAAGGGTAAGAAGGCACAAGAGAAAGGTACACTGAATAGAGCTATCACTATCTAAACCTTATTGTTCATTGCTTTCTTGTCTTCCTTAATCGGAGATATTCCTAACTAAATTGCCGGAGGTGACACTCGACCTCCCTAGTCGAGCTCATTCTTGTAGGTTCATCTGGTTGAGAGGACGAACAGGATTGCGTAGCAACAGTGCCAATGCATGATACTTGCACAGCTGCCTTCGTCTTCAAGTCATATATTGAACATCTAGTTGTTACGTCATTCAAATTTCCATGATAAAGGAAATATGGTGTTATCCTTTCATAAGGATACCACCTTTGCCATTGTGGAATGCATCAGTGGCTACGTTGAACACTTTAATAGAAACAGGAAGTAGTAGTTAAAGAGCCTCCATCATCTGCTTCTTGATATTATAGAGGGTTTTAATGGTTGCCGGGCATCCATTGAAATTTACTTATGCTGGTTTTCATACATTCTGTGATAGGAGTCATGATGGTGCTCCTGCACTAAAATGATGCCAAATCATTGAAGCTTCTGGCTTTGGTAAGAGTCTTAAGTGGCCAGTCTAAGATGCTCTTAACCTTTTCTGGATCTACTTCAATGCAATTTGATATATGACAGACCCCAGGTTATAACTTTGGCCTTTGGGCAGCATGAAAAAGCTCTTTTTAGGTTGATATGCAGTTTCTCTGCTTGAGGTAGTTGCATCATGTTTCTCTAGTGATTCAGTGGTTCTCCTTTCTGTTGTATGTCAAAGGTCATTAAAGTAAAAAAACAAAAATTTACCTACGAAGAGGCATAATACCTAATTCATGAGATACATGAATATGTTGGGGCATTAGTGAGAATGACATAACATTCTATTCATATAGACCATCCTTGTTTTTTAAGGCACTTCTATACTTGTCGCTTTTAGCGGATGTTTGTCTGATGATATTCACTCTTGAGATCTATTTTGGAAAAAACCTTTGCAACTGCCACCATGTCCTGTCATCAAGTTTGGGAATAAAATACTGGTACTTGATGGGACCTTATTTGTAGCTCAACAGCTGGCGCACATAGACCATGCTCCGTCTTTATGTCGTGTGTGAGGAGAGCTGGTACCACACACGGATACATTCTCTCTTGTATGAAGCCCCTTTTTCAGCAATTTCAGCCTCATGTCTCGAGAACCAATGTGCTTTGCGGGCTCAGTCTATAGGCTGGTAAGTTAGGTAATAGTTATCTGGATACCAAATTGATAGCGTGAGGAATGTCATGCATTAGGGGTAGTTCGTTTTCTAGCTCCTTGGGTACCAAGTTTGAGGATTTCTGATAATAGGTCCTGTATCACTTAGGAAATTTACCCTCTTAGAGGCAGTCATTTGCTTAGTGACTAGTGCCAGTACCATTTTTAGTATGTTTTCCTTTTGATTATCCTCAGAGCTCTATGGCTCATTCTACATGGATGTTTTATGTTTTTGAGAATGATGAGCTTGCCTTTGAAATTGAAGATGTGTTAGTTCTTTATACCACCTCAAAGTCTGTCTAAAGGTACATCTGTCGATTTTGTGGGATGCCATCACACAATACTGCCTCATCATAACCACCAAGTTTCTTGATAGCACTGGTTTGCCACCATTATGTTGCCATTGAGGAAGGAAACTTCGTGTGGCTGTGGGTTTTTCTAGGAATGTGGCCTTTTTTATTCTTTTGCTTTTCCCTTTTTTTTTTTTTTTTTTTGGGGGGGGGGGGGGGTAGAACATACCTTTAAGCTTTGTCAGAAAAGGTTTCTGAAATCATGTTACCATGGCTGCTAATATCAATAATTGCGTGTGTATCTGTCTCCAGCACACTGTAGAAGATGCAAAACTGATGGCAATCCTCTCATTGATTTCCATTAGCAGGATACGGCTAACCACTTCTACTCAATACATGTCCTCAGTTTCAACCACATCAACTTCATCTGCTATGTCAACATTGTCTGGTGAGTTAAGTGTAGTCATCTTTCACGCATCCTCAACTTCGATACTGTGGATTACTATATTGAAGTGCTATCTCAAAGGAGAGAGCTTGGTAACCGTATCAAAATTCCTGACAGTGAAACCATTGGGTCCTCCTGGCACTAGCCATGGGGCTCCTACTACCTCTGGCTTGAGTGGCAAATCTTTTCACAAGAATACTCAGTAACTCCATGCTTACCAGGCCTTCTGTGAACAATCCTTAAGGTTGTAAATGTTTGCACATGTATCTAGTTTTGGATATCTGGCCACGGTCTTGTTTGAATCGGGATACCAGCTGGTCATCCTTCTCAATACCTGTAAGTGACAGCACAGTAACGGATTGATCCATGTAGTACACTTCTGATAATGAACCTCGTTGCAACTAGTTGAGTTGCTAATGCAGGCACATTTTGAATATTTGTGGCATGCATTTGTCTTTCAGTGCCTCTTCCTTCTCATTCCAGGTAGTTGGGCTGCTTCCTTCCTTGCAACCGTCTTTTATTATTCCTCCACCATTTCCAGGTTGGCTCAAGTTTCTTGTAGCTTACTTGGTTTTGTCAAGTCATCCAAACAACACATCCAATCATAGAGTACCTAAGGGTTTTGATTGTCATATTCTCTCAGCTCCAACTTTATGATGTCATATGCTAAGCATTTATTAGGAGTGTCTGCGTTAAAAGTGAGCACAAATGTGGTCCTCGAAAGTGGGTTGTGTAGTGGAGGTTTTTTGTGGTTCCCTTCCCAAAATCATAGTGTGTTTAGTGGTGCCGAAATTTCAACTACAGTGTTAAGATGATGCTGTTTATTTAGCTGTCAAATGATGGATGAGCTGACAGATCATATTGGTTACTGGTTTAAGGATTTTTGCAGATTGGCCGGATCATAAGGGGGTCGTGGATCTCTGCTGTCAGATCATATCGGTTACTAATGAGTTGTTTCTCCAGTGTAAAAATCAGATTTAAGGGAAGTAACCCTACGAGACAGATTAACTATGTAAGTGTGACCACAAACCAAGAAGCTTTAGACCAACAAAGATAAGGTGCTCAAATGATATGCATAGTTATCAAGGCATCACCTGTCCAAGCTCCTTGTGTGCCATGTGCACCTTGCTACCTTTCTTTGGACCCCCTGTAATGCCTTGGTCACCTTGTTGGCCTGATAATTATGGATTGGTGATATCATTGTGCTGTTACAAATCCTCTATGGAATCCAAAAGTCAGACAGGAATCAGATCAAGCTTACTTGTGGTTAGGATCAAGGTTTAAAGTATCCCACGAACCTCGAACCGACGTCCATTGACCCACCGACGCCTCCATGATACACTAAAATACAAGCGCCTAAACATCGATACTTAAACCTTGGTTAGGATGTCTAAGTCTTTGAACGTTTGTCTTAGTTTTTAAAATTGAACTTGGCTTTACAAAGGAGTCCATTTCTGATTTTGACCAGACATACATCAAGAACAACAAGCCTTTTCCCAACTAAATGGGGTTCCCTACTTGGATCCTTGCCTTCCAACCAGCTTTTTATGAAGCCATACTAAATACAAAGCCTAAGTATGCTTATGTTCTCTCACTAATTCTCCTAAGATTACCCTAGGTTTGCCCCTAGTTCTTTTAATTATTTTTATCTGAAGAATTGAATCACTTCTTCATAGAGAGGATTTAAAGGATTCCGTTGAACGTGGCACAACCTCAATCAACTTTCTCATAGCTTATCATTAATCGAAGCTATCCTAGATCAGTTCGAATGTGAATTCCTTGCCTTATCTGTTGTAGTTTTGCCACTTATTCATCTTATCATCGTTATTTCTGTTGGACTAAGTTTATTTATTAGTTGTTTCTTAACTGCCCAACGCTTTGCACGATACACCGTAGTTGGTCTTACGGAAGTCCTATAGAATTTTCCTTTTTAGCTTTAAAAGAATCATTGTTCACACAATACCCTAGATGCATCTCTACACTTCATCTACTTTATTTTAATTCTTTGGGAGATATCATCTTTTATATCACCTTTTGTTATTTATAATTAAGCCGAAGTACCTAAAATAATAGTTTTGTGGAATCTCCTAATCAAGTTTCACCACCTCATCGTTTGTCCAATTATGAACAATGTTACACAAAAAATATTCCATCAGTTAAAGGCATTCTGATTTCAAACTTGGTGTTGATGATTTTAGTTTGGTATTAATTCCTACTTTGTCTCATCTACCAAGACAATATCATTAACAAAAAAGCATATGTAGGGAATATCATCTTGAATGTCTTTGTTTAAATTATCCATACTAAGTGCAAATATATATGGACATATATTTGATCCTTGATATAGCTCAACTGTAATCAGGAGTTCACTACCTTGTCCCCCCACCATTCTTACATTTGTCATTGAACCATCATACAAATATTTGTAACTAAATTCACATATTTACTTACAACATTTCTTTTCTCTTGTACATGCCAAATCAAAGCTCAAAGGACTCTATCATAAAAGACTTTTCTTATACTTTATACCTTTCCATAGTATCCTAATGAGGTAAATAAGTTATGTTGTAGACCTTCTTGACATAAATCAAATACGTTCTTCGTAATAGTAGTTTATTGCTTTAAACTGCTTTCAGTTATGACTCATTAGTTTTATGCCTCTATAGTTATTGCAACTTTGGATATCTCCTTTATTTGTAAATTGGGGCCACGATACTTCTCCTCCATTCATTTGGCAGTTTTCTTGTACTAATAATCTTATTAAACAACTTGGTTAGCCAATCTAGCCTATATGTTTCTAAGCTCTTCCATATTTCTATTAGGATTTTTTTAGGACCTTTTGCCTTAGCTACTTTCATCCTCCTTAGAGCTTTGTTTACTTCAGACATCTACTTCTCCATAGATATGTTCAAAAGTTGGTGCTGTGACAAATGGTGTAATCATCTGGGTCAAGTACCTAAAGTATGTTTGTTTAGTAGGTTAGAGAAATAACCTTTAACTCTCTTTTTGATGTCCTGATCATGTACTAGTACTTTACCATGTTTACTTTTAAGACATCTAACATTGTATATATCTTTACTCTTCCTACCCCTTATTTTTGGCTATTATATAAATAGTCCCCCCCCCCCTCTTGTGCTTAAGTTACTAAATAAATAATCATACTTCTTCTCCCTTGCTTTTCCCACAATTTTTTTAGCTTCATTTCTTGCCAAATTATACTTTTGTAGGTCCTCTACATCCGTTAATCCTTTGTTATGTCTTAAAGTTAACTTTCTTATTCTTAATGGCTGCTTGAACCTCACCATCTTACCACTTGGTCTCTCCATAGGAATGGTGCTTTCCTTTTGATTCACCTATGATATCTTTAGCCACCTTCCTAATATTTGTAAGCATCTCATTCCATCGCATTAGTGCCCCCTCAAATTCCCATTTTCTTTGTTTGATTACTTCGCTAGTGAAAGATTTGAAGTGATCTCCTTTTAAATTCGATCACCTTATTCTAGGATACCTCACACCTGTTACGAGTTTGTGGGGAGAGACACATCCCAGACCACTAGTTTATGCTATGCGGTTAAGCTTGCCCTTGGTTTCACCTTTCAATCCTTGCACAACAATCTTTCCGACCTTCTAGTTAGAAAGAAATCTGTTTTGGCTTCTATGGTGTCCACTTTGGAAGGTAATTAAATGCATCTCTCTTTTTGATGCAAATATTTATGATATATAAATCAAAAGCAATAGCAAAACTGAAAATTGAGATCCCTTTTGTATTCCTTTCTTCAAAACCATACCTCTATGTACACTTTCATAGCCTCTTTGGCCTTTCCCAATATGTCCATTTAGATCACTCTCTATAATACTCATTTCTCCTTATGAATTCCTTGCATTAATCCATCCATATGTTCCAAAAATTGTGACTTTACACTTTTACCCATTCCTGCTTGAGGCGTATATGCACTCATTATATTTATGGTCTTTTTCTCTAGTACAAGCTTGATAGCTGTAAGCCTATCACCTAATCTTTTGACACCCATCACATTATGTTTTAAATTTTATCCATTATTATGCCTACTCCACTTTTATTACTTTTATCTTCAGTGTACCAAGGTTTAAAGTCATTCAACTCCTTACATCTATTTCTTGAATGCAAGTTGTATTAATCCTTCTTTTCCTCATACAATAGCAACAACAACAAGCCTTTCCCCAACTAAATGGGTGATGTAACTAGGTTGACTCCCGTATAATTGGGCTCAAAATCCAGACCCAAAAGGCCCAATCTGAAGTTGGCCGAATGACCCAGGGGCATTTTGGTCATTTTCAACCCCTTTTGGGGCTCAAGAAGGGCCCTGTTGAAAACCCCTCGATCCAGGTCATGGATCTATCTTCAGTTTTTGGATCGGAGTCCTCTAGGGTTATTTATTGAGTTTTTGGGATACTTTGTCAAATTTAGAGAGTCCCAATTGGAATATTGTTTAATTAAGATTCCTTCTGGATAATTAGGTGTTATTTTTCAAGATGGTTTCTTTTATTTGTTGTTGAATCTTAGGGGGAATCTATTTTAAGGAGATTCTATAAGATCTTTAAATATTTATTTGGACAGCTGAGATTATTTGTAAGGGGATCCTAATCTATAGAGGAAACTGGTTTGGGGTTAGAGTCTTTTAGTAGACTATAAATAGGCCTATTCTTTCTTTGTATTCTCTGAAGTCTGGATTAATAAATTTTATCAAAGTATTGCAGCCAAGAAAGGGGGAGTAGGGTCCCATTGGGTGGGACCGCAATGTGGTTGTCTAGTTCATTTGTTTAGCCAAGTCTTCCTTGCGATCCAGCAAGAACTTCCAGTACGCTTCCTTCCCCTAATTCTGCACTCTACTAAGTACCAGAAGCCTCCCCACCCCTTCCTTTTCATTCACAGCGTCCCCAGCCCCCTCCCTCACCTCCAAAACCCATCACAAGACTTCCCTTGTTCTGTGCAACCCTAGATCCCACCCACCTTGCTACCGCACCCTTCACAGCACCCTCCCAGCCCCCTACAATCCCCTAAAACCCCTCCTCCATCCTTGCAACCTTACCTAACCCCATCCCTACCAGTTCCCTACCCCACAGCACTCTCCCTTTTCCCTTCAACCCTTTCGGCCCCCTCTCTCTTCCCTACTGACTTGTGGCAAGTCTGAAAATATAGTAGGAAAAGAAAAAGAAAGAAAAGGAAAGAAAAGAGGACAAAAAGAAAAGAAAGAAGAAAAGAAGAAAGAAAGAAAGTGAAAGACCCAAGATCCAGTCTCAAATCCAATTCTATTGTGAACACCTAGAATTTCCCCCACAATCCCTACCCTTTTGTTACCCACAATCCCTACCCTACCCTTTTATTACCCAAATCCCACGTGCGTATCCATCCCTAAACCTCTCCAGACTCAACTGTGGGCTTCCTAGGAATCTTTTGATACACCTTGTGTCTCTTTGTTACGAGTTACGAGTTACGAGTTACGACCATATTAATTTTGGATATCTCAAAATGATCCCATGGGAATTTGTTGAAAACCTAACCTTTCCCTATCATCCGATTTAGTTTTGTTAATCCATATCTGAACCCTACCCATTAGAACCAAATTATATTTAACAATATTATGCATCCCACCTAGATTTGATAGTTATATATTGGTTCAAAAGAAGATTATCCTGAACAAATCCTTAATTTTTGGGAAACCATCCTTGGAACCTTAACCCTAAAATTGGGTTTTACATCAATGGGATCAGCTACAAGGATCCTTGCCCTTCCAATCAGCTTTATTTGAAGCCATAGTATATACAACGCCTAAGCTATGCATATCCTTTCTCATCACTTCTCTTAAGGTTATCCATTTGTCTTAGGTCTACCTGTAGTTCTTCTAATTGCTTCAATCTAAATTAAATTGCTTCTTTGTACAAGGACATTTAAAAGCTTCTGTTGAACATGGCCACGCCACCTCAATTGACTTTCTCATAACTTATCATTTATTTGAGTCACTTCTTGTCCAGCTTTGATATGATTATTCCTTACCTTCTCTTTCCCTAGTTTTGCCACTCATTGAATCCTTCTTTTCCTCATAACATCTATTAATTGTAAACTTTTACCAGTTAACGATCCTATGTTCCAAGATGCCTATTTAATCTTATGTTTTTGGACTAGTTTCTTTATCCGCACTTTTCCATGGCATGGGAACCGTTGCTTACTTATCAACGCATCTAGTATCAATGTGATGTGTTGCTTGCAGGGGATGCCCTAGCTAACCGCTGCTCACTTATCACTAAACCCATGCCATAATGTAGCATGCTGCTTATTTTGTCAGGAAACCTCCCAGCATAGCATTTATCATGTAAGGTTGTAGCATCCATGTAAAAAGGGTTTGGTTGGCCTTTTCTTTGGTCCTGGCTGTTGACCTAATGCACCAGCCTCCTCCTTTATTTGGGCTTCAGCCAGCAGCAAACACTGGTGTAGTTTTTGATCATCCAAAACGTGGTTAAAAAAAGAATATATAAATACTTGAACTTTGGAAGATGTGCATGATATACTAATGTATGGGTGCAGAAACAGATGGGGTTCAACTGCTTTAGTTGGTGTTATAATGCATTAACAAGAAGGTGGTGGTTCAAGTCCTTACATATGGAGACTTTTGCGTGACGAAAAAACCAAATCAGGTGTTTTTTAGAAACTGAATAATCATCAGAAAGCTGCTCTGATCCTAGTTTCTAAAAAGGTAGTTGAAACCAGAAAAAGTGCAATCCTGGCTTTGGTTTAAACCAAATTAGGTGATTTTTTTTCTTCTGGAAACAGGAGTATCCACTTCTATTGTAGTTCTGTATGAAGGTCGTATGACCAGTCCAAACTGGAAAAGAAGTTGGTTCGGGGTTTTTGGGCCAGCAGTCTGGTTTTAAAAACTGCAGAGCTTGTGGTGAGTTAAATCTGTAATTACTGGCCACATTACTAAAGATTGATGCAACCGTGTCATATTAGTACCCAGACAGATTTCACCATTCAAGTTGGAAGATCTGAAATTGTATTAAAAATTTAAAAGCAAGTTCAATGTGACAAAAAATTGCAAAGATAACATAAAGTGAAATGGCATTGTTGTAACTTATGAGATTTTAAGCTCACTTTTTAATCATCAAATTCCAATTTGAGGCTCAAATATGAGTATATGACCATTCAGATAGGTCTGTGATGTAAGCAAGCTCACTTCCCCTCCCCTCCCCTTCTTGAACCAGCAAGTTGGGTCCAAGGACCAAGCCCATTGGCTCACCAAGCGGGCTGGCCGAACCCTACAAGGAGTAATTTGGTCTTTTCCCTACTTTTTTGGACTCTAAGATAGTCCGATAATTTTCTCTATATTTTTGTGAGTCCATATCTAATTTTTTTTTTCAATTGAGTTAGTATTGACAGTCCTAGTCAGAGATGGAGTCCCAATTGGAATCAGTTTTAAAGTGAGATTCCTTTTGGATAATTAGTTATTAGTTTTGCAAGTTCTTTTCTTGAAGATTCCATTTTAATGGTCTTTTATTTATTAAGTTGTAAAGGGGATCCTAGTCTATAAAGGATCCCCTAATTGAGTCTAATTTGGTTTCCTTGTTTAAGTCCAAGTCTTTTCCTCCAAGTGTAAGGCTATTTTAAGCCCCCACCTCTTCATTAACAAGGAATTAATTTGAATAAAAAAATCAAAATCTTGAGGGAAATCAAGTCGTGGCTTTCTTGGGACGGCCACAGCGGTTGTAGGAAGTCATCTTCTCCAATTTCAGCAAGGTTCTTCCATCCTCCAGCAGCCATGCAACACTACATCACTTTCCTAACACTAATCCAGTAAGTACAGCCCCTCCTTCTCTAGCCCATGCAAGCCCTCCCCCACCCCCTCCCCTTAATCACTGGTCCCTTCCTTTACTTGAATCTTGCAGCAGCAAGATCCCACCCCTCCCAAACCTGTGGCAACCCCTCCCCACCCTTTCTCTCCGTTCCACCTTCTTTCCTCCTTTCTTGATCTTGCGGTAGTCCTAGAAAAGAAAGAAAAGAAAGAAGAAAGAAAGAAAGAAATCAAGAACGAAAGGCTAGAGCCCAAGATCCATCCAAGAATTCAAGAGCCCAAGATCCATCCAAGAATTCAAGGACCCAATCAAAGATCAACCACGAACCCTGTAACAGGCCCACCTTCATACATCATCCCTAAACCGTCCCCAGACCCAACTGCAGGCTCCCTTTTCTCATCCTGTCTTACCTAGGGTGAGCTTGGATTCCCTATTGCCAAGTAAACCATCCCATCTTGGGTATTGTTAAACCCTAATTTTACCTTTTCCTTATTTATCCCAACCCAATTAGATTTTGTTAACCAAACCTTTCCCAAATCTCTTTCGAAACCATATCTTTCTCCAATCCACCATTCTGTATTTATTTGTTAAAACCCTGACTTACCCTAAACCCTCTCCATATTATTAATTCCCTACCCTCCCATAATAATTTTCTAAGGTTCTAAATGTCTCATTTCAACTGTGGATTTGTTAAGTGCGTTCATTGAGTGTTTTCTCTGCTGGGGGTTTTAAAACTTCATATGTTATGTCTCTTCTCATTTGCATAAGAATATTTTTATACCTTGTTTCATGTGATACAGAAAATGCATGGTGCATTCATTTTCTATGTTCTTAGATTGGTGTATGAATTTGTTGAATAAGATGTTCCGGTCCTTCCGGACTGTTTTGAATAGGAGGAATTGATGTTGGTTGGTCGAATCATCAATTTGTCTTCGTGACATTGATGATGAAGTACTAGATATCAGGGTTACCCTAGTTTTCGTGTTTGCTAGGTCAGGCATGTCTAATCTTCAAACCTTGATTTAACTTTATTGCGGCTCCTCAGTCATCATTTTTCTGTATTTGGTACGTTGTTGTATAGATTAGCCTCTAATATACCTATTATAGTATTTTTTTTGGGGGGGGGGGGGTTTGTAGTGGGGAAAATTCTTTGATGGATGTGAAAAAGGATGTCGACAAAATCAGAAGACCTATAGGCTCGAAAGCTCGGGTTGATTAAAAAAAAAAAACTGATTCATCTCATTTTCCATAGTCTTTGCATATTGCCCTGATGATAGAGGGCAAGAAGCATTTCCTTTCCAAATTCCAACAAAACATTGCATCTTGCACTGAGTGAAGGCTCCAAAAAACACGTTCCCTTCAGATAACATGCACCATTGGCCATCTCAGCCTTAATTTTCAATGATAAAAAATCCAATCTCGATCTGTGAAAGTGTTTATCCAGAGCAAGGGCGCTTTAATTAAAAAATCTTACTTGAGTTCAACTGCTGTGGAATTGTTAGATCACTTTAATATACATATTTATATTGTATGAGTGGTTTTAATTTGGTTATTCTGCTAATGCATTAGTCTTAGCTGGCTTGGTCGGACCGTTCTAACCTTAAAAACCTTAATTATTTTAAGACAACTGCAGCCTTTTGTGTGAATGTTTTGTACTCTTAGCTGCTTTCATTTATCTTTGGAGCATTTGATGTGCTTCAGGGGATGCCAGATAGAGTTGTTAATTTTACGGCTAAATAAGGCCTCACTTTTTTTAAGCTTTTGAAAGGAAATCCACCTGTGAAATAGTAGTTTCTGTGTCTGCGGGGGTGCTATTGGTTATTGAGTGGGGTGTATTTATTATCAAATTTGAATATTTGCTTTCTGACTTTCAGAGTCATTTGATCTGCAGATTTCTAGATCTATTGGTGATGTATACTTAAAGAAGACTGAATTTAATAGGGAGCCTTTGTTTGCCAAGTTTCGCCTTCGTGAGCCATTCAAAAGGCCCATTCTGAGCTCTGAACCCTCAGTATCAGTGCATCAACTTCAGCAAAATGATCAATTTCTTATATTTGCATCTGATGGACTTTGGGAGCACCTAAGCAACCAGGAAGCAGTTGATATAGTTCAAAAGAATCCCCGCAATGTAAGATATTAATTCAGTATACAACTTGCTCTCAAGTTTCTGGTTTTATGCCTATTATTTGTTTTGTGCCTCCCGGTCCTCTCCCTCACTCTCTCTACTCCCTCCTCCCTTGAATATCCTGTGATTAAAAACTATACTAGCTTCAATGTATATAATAATAAAATATTTGATTCATTGATACCGGTGAGGGAAGTGCTTGGATTTAAGGTGTTGAAACTGTAAAGTTCTACAGTATGAAGAGTTTTCCTGGGCAGGCAGATCCACACACAGAATATGCATATGGGAGTCCTTGGCTTCAGGTGATGAAAGTGACCTATCAGGGATTTGCAATTAGCAGTTGTTGCTACTTTCTAGGCGTTGATTTTAGGCGAGTACCAGCCATTTACCCCCTAGAGATGTTGATGTTTTGATGGAGTTGAATTGAGGTTGCATGGATTACCTGGCTCAGTCAAGGGCTAATGATGCCTGCATGGTTGTAGTTAATTTGGGTGGTATTTGTATGTTATTATCTCAGGCAATTCTTTGATGTCAGTTTTGACTCATAAGAAGGCTTAATTGTCTTGACAAGAGAAACCAGCATTCTGGTAAGGTCGAAAGGATGGCAGTCAGTTTTTATTTGAGGCTACTCTAAAGTTACAAACAGAAAAGTGAAGTTCCACCAAGTTTTTTATGGTGTTTGGTGATTTGAGCAGCTTACATATCTTGGTTGTGGTGGGGGTTGGTGAAAGATTGTTTTTGCAAGAGACAGCTATAGAAGGTGTTGGAATGGTTAGGTTAGAAACACTCAACTATATGGTGTTTGATAAATATGGAAGGGATACAACCACCCAATGAACCACATCGTTAAATCTGGACTAGGCTGGCTTTGAAATCAATCCCTTTTTTTGGGGGGGAAGGGGGTAGGGATCAACCTTCTCACACATGCCATTACCATCCCCAGGTCTAGTTTAATGTTCTGTCTGTAAAGTGATTTTGCCTATTACTTTAGTTGTTACCTACATTTACTCGTCATCATTTTCTGTCTGTAAAGTGGTTTTTCCTATTACTTTAGTTGTTACCTATATTTACTCGTCATCTGATTGCAACCTCTGCAGCCTCTCTATAAGTCAATTGTCAAGTGTAGTCCAGGTACACCCTGTAGATGGGGGCTGCTTCTGAAACTTGCTTCAACTTCTTTCAAGCTTTGGCAATGATCACCTCTTTGACAAACTTTGCTGTTGGCTGGTTGTGTTTCTTTGTTGCCATCTTGAAAAGCAAATGGTGCCACAGCCTGCATTCTAGTGAAATATTATCTGAAATCCTACTAGCAATGAAAAAAGGGAAAAATTACTGTTTTTTTTGTTCTTGTTGATGCAGGGAATTGCTAGGAGGCTTGTGAAAATGGCATTGCAAGAAGCAGCAAAGAAAAGAGAAATGAGATACTCGGACTTGAAGAAGATCGACCGTGGTGTACGGCGTCATTTCCATGATGACATTACAGTGGTAGTTGTGTTTCTTGACTCAAACCTCGTGAGTAGGGCAAGTTCCATGAAGGGCCCCGTATTGTCCTTAAGAGGGGGTGAGATCAATCTTCCTGCAAATTCTCTTGCCCCTTGTGCCACACCTGTTGAACTTGGTCCCACTTGATGAAGCTGGCCCTTGTGTTTGCATTGTTGTACTAATACTGGACTTCACTCAATCCGTGATTATCAGGTAGCATCGAAGAAGGATGAGCTGATCTTCAAATTCTTTGATATAAAATGTAACATTTAGCTTGAGCACAGGTACATTTAGTTTAGTACATTAAAGGTATATAACAGAAAAAACCATAAGAAACAAGAGAGGGCAGGAATGGGAACTTTCGAGATGACCAAAGTGAATTATTTCCTTAAGTGTGTTTTCTTACTCAACCATCTTTCTTTCTTTGGGAACATAGGCGTTTTGTAAATTGTGTGAAACAACATCTTGGCCATTAAAGTATATTTTTCTCCTTAGATAATTTATTGCTTTGTTTCTTCCCCTTTTATTCTTGTAGATGTGAAAACAAATGGATACTAGTTCCAGGTACAGATGATAACTGAAGAGGTTTTGATGACTGATCCTGAGTGAGCTGAGATGCAACAAACGTCTTGCATGGTGGTCTGGAAGCAATTTTGTTTGTGTTGTTTTGTGTGTGTGTGTGGGGGGGGGGGGGGGGGGAGAATTGAGCTGGAGAATGAAATCAGCAATTTTTTTTTTTTGGTTTTCTAGGGCATTTTGTTTATGTCACTGTAATTTATCCCTAATCAATCCAATCAGTCCATCTATTCTTTCTGGCTCCAAGTTTCTCTCCTGTCACAGGAAAGGTTCTGGTTAACATTACCATGGTTCAAATGGGTTCTTGTTCGGAAGTTGCCATTTTGATGATCGGAGGTGTGTATCAGGTGCCGTGGTATGTTCGTGATTTAGTATGGGATATTTGTCGGTTGGGCAATTCACATTGTACTCTTTTGTTCATCATGCGAGGGAAGTAAACTGTTGTGTGGATTTTCTAGTTGGATTTGTGCAATCCAAATAGAAAATTCAATTTAATCCTTCTACTCTTCCATTGTTATTGTCTAGTATTGTTCGGGATGATGCTAATGGTAAGAAGTGTTATCGATTGTGATTTTTAATTACTATTTGTAAATTTAATAAAGTTACCATTCCTCCGAGAAAAAAGTCAATGGATTCTGATTCATTAAAGGATCGAGTTCTCATTTTAAGAATCAGAATCGGTCTTGGCCTTTAGAATCATCAAAAGGTCAATCTTTTAGTTATGAGAGGGTGCCATTGTTATATATTGTGTTGGTCAAGAGTTATGTAGACTAGGTTCATAACAAAATAAATGATAAATAAGATTTGAGTGTTTATCAACAAAAAAGAAAAGAAAAGATTTGAGTGTTATTTTATATATAATTATTATTCATCTAACAAATTGAATCATTTTATATACCTTTTTCAAACAATGCAGTTTTGGACAAAGATTGAACAATATTTTTAATATATTGTAGGTCATGACATCTTTGGTGTTCTTATAGATACTATAAAGGTTAAAGATGTATAACTCTTTCAAATAAAAAATTTCTTTTAAAAAAACTATGCATATTTACCCTTGCTCAATCTACTTATAATTGAAAAAATAATTTGAAGAGATGCTTAAAAATCAGTTATTTGCTTTTCACCCTCTTCTCTGAATTTTTTTTAATTATTATTATTATATATCTTTTTTGTGATTGTTGATGGAAGAATCAACTCAATCAAGATCAAATAAGCAGTACAGTTTTCTGCTAGGACAGTGCAGTATGGAATTTGCTTTTCAGTTATCACCCAAAGTTTTGTTTTAGTTAAAATATTATTGAATAGTAAAATAATTCATGAAAGTGATAAATGTCCAAACAAAACTGTCGCTTTAAAGTCATAAAAGATTGAAGGAAGAACCAACAACAGAGTGGATATAACAATTTTGATTTATGGTGTGAATATGGAAGAAGGCAAAAACCCAGGTAGAGAAATCGCATAGAATCACCATAAACTTCAACACAGTCACGGTGTTGCAGAGGAAACAAGCAAGCACTGAAAATGGCTGCCGCTGTCTCTGCCGGAGCCAATCGAATTATCGTCGGTCATAAACCCACTTGCAGGTCTCTTCTCTGGGCTCGGCCCCTGGGAAGCCAGACGAAATCTCCGCAGCTATGGATGTCCAAGAGAAATGGCTCGTGGGGTGTTTTCTTCCTTTCTCGCCATGGATTGATAATCAGGAGAGCTTCACCTGTTCTTGCTGGGTCTAGAGCAGATGATTCCTCTGCTCCTTTTGAGATGTCTGTAGAGAACGCTCTCAAGCTTCTTGGTGTTTCTGAAGGGGCTTCGTTTGATGATATCCTTCGTGCAAAGAATTCTATTATTGCATCATGTAAAGATGACCAAGAGACTATCGCTCAGGTGGTTCCTTTTCTTCTGCTACCCACTTCTGTTTCCCTTCTTCTGTCTGAACATGTAGTTCTTTTTTGGAGTTAATATCTTGTTTCCTCTAAAGTTAACCAAGATTTGCAATTGGGTTTTCGAATTTTGTGATCTGGGCTTCCTTATCGAAAAACCCAATATGGGTATACAGCCTTGGGTTCACTAGTTGAGCTAAAAATTTAAGCTGCGCTGCTGAAGTTTGCATTTACAGTGATCCCTTAATGCAGTTGGGCTCAATGGAAAACTAAAACTGGGAATTGAGGTTGAATTCTCTATCAATTTCAGTCATTTCCTTCTGTTTTCCCTCGCATGGTTCTCTACTATGCTGTTGTGGTATGGCTGCTGTTACCATTAGTTCTATTCAATCTGTTGCAACAACAAACCTTTGCTGCTGCTGCTTGCCACTGTTACAACTCATTTTCTCTTGCTGTTCATCTCTGAAGGAGAGGAGAGAGCACTCAGAGCAGTGGCAAGCATGATATGATAAGAGTAGATTCAGAGGTAAAGCTTACAGATGAAGAGGTTCAAAGGAGATGAAATCTCGATTGTGCTGTATTTGTTAGCAATTGAAGGGATTAGTGTTGCTTTTATTGAAAAAGATCCATTGGGAAAGGCTTTTTTTCCCACTCCTGATAAGCGGGCAAAGGTTCAGTTTTGATCATTTATCTCAAATTAACAAACAATTTTGTTTAGTGAGTGCAAGAAATTAATTATTTTGGGGTCACAAAATAAAGGAGGATAATGCTCTTTTTACCTTAATTGTTCTGTTAGAGATTATGAAATCCTTATGCTAACCATTCAAACTAGGGTTGTCTTAGGCAGATAAATGGGTATAATTGCCACCTCCATTCCCATTTCCATATATGTTGATCACATGTACTCTTGGGCATCACTGGTATTTCCAGTTTACAAATTTATCCAAATTGCGCTTGTGCTCAATTACGCATCTGAACAACTTTTAGCATATTGATTTTGTAGTCTTCAAGAACCTTAGGATTTCAGTGCTTGTCCAATTGTGAAGCAGATACATAGGTAGAATTGGAAAACATTGTTAGCACTTTGCAGGTGCTGTATTCATCACCACCAATACCCACACACACCCCAAAAAGGAAGAACAAAAATCCTGGGGGTAGAAGGAAGTCTGGGTTGAAAGTTTTATCTGAGTCATTGGAAGGGTGGTGTTAGTGCAGATGGAGTTTAATGTGACGCCTTGTAATTGGTGGGTTAAAATCCTCACTGCTTGATGAACAACCTTATCTTTTAGACTTGATTACCAATTAATTTGATGATCTCAC
Source organism: Hakea prostrata (assembly GCF_041222555.1). Classification (NCBI taxonomy): domain Eukaryota; kingdom Viridiplantae; phylum Streptophyta; class Magnoliopsida; order Proteales; family Proteaceae; genus Hakea; species Hakea prostrata. Next base: position 15,226,895 of record NC_142604.1, read on the forward strand.
CAAGCTGTCAATTTTTCTACTCTTATCTCACAACTTAGATTCCAAATCAATTAAGCAGAGCTGGATGTAACTCTGCAAAATCTCTTGAAAATTTTCAAAACATGGCCATACCTGATCTGTTCAAAATGAAAATTTTTTTTTCCAAGTTACCGAATTCTATTAAAAAGACAGATGACTTATCCACTATACTATCACTCTTGATAGAGAAATCTTTCTGTTGAAAGTCAGTACCAGATTTACACAAATAATGTCATTCAGTCCCATCAAGTTGAAGATACTTTCTTTGACCAGTTTGATTTGTTGATTTTTATATGCTGCTCTCATGGTAAACCAAATTGTGGGTAATGGGATATGTTGTCCACTGCTATTTTTATCAGTATACATTTGTTAAGAGTTAAGGTATGTCACAACTTCCACATCATCTTATTCATGGAAGCTGCATGGTCATTTGTGTTGCAGGTAGAGGCTGCATATGACATGTTGCTTATGCAAAGCTTATCGCAGAGACGAGCAGGAAAAGTTGTGAATAGCAGCATTCGTTATGCGGACATGAAACCTCTAAATCGCTCAAGAATGGGATCAATGCCTCAGTGGCTACAAGCCACAGTTAAAAATATACCTGTTTCAGTTGAAGCACCATCCACTGGGAACTTGGGCCTACAAGCAGGGGTATATGGAGCACTAATGGTCCTAACATTTGCCAATGGAACATCTACATCTTCAACAGAGATATATGCAGGGCCAAATGTCCCTGGTTTGATCTTAGCTACTAGTTTTGGTGCTTCATTATACTTCTTTACCAAGAAGAACATAAACCTAGGTAAGGAGACATTGTTATTGCTCTTTCATTAGGGTTCAAGAATTTAAAATGTCTCCTTACATCTTCTGCCTATTGTTGCTCATAATAGAGGCAGCATAGAGCATTAGCATTACCCACCCTCTGGCTGTTTCTTTTCCTACTGTATGAATTTAAGTTTGAAATGCCATCCTTGTAAACCTCCATGGAGTCCTATGCATCCACTATTCTAAATGGTCTTAATTCCAAGGTCCTTTTCCTGATTGGATATCAGAATAGCTCAAACTATGACAGGATCATTGGCATGTAGATTTCTTGTTGTGTTATATACCTATATCTCGATTTCTAGTTTTTCCAATCCATTAGTGGAAGAATCTGATGATTATGCTTATGCTTACTTCTGCCTTTTTCTTCTTTCCTGGTGGTGGCTGGGGTAAAAGGTTATGTTAACTGTAGTATTCTTGTTATTCAATGGATTCAGTTTCTATGTTTGCTGATTGTTAGTGGAGGAATCTAATGACTTTTCGCTTATAGTGAGATGAGGGCTAGGGAAAAAGGTTCCTGACATCTTCTCTTCTGGTATAAATGCATAATGTCTTCTGAATTTGGCAGGAGACAGACATTTTCTACTTCGTCTTGTAATATACAAGCACAAAACAGAGTACATTTATTATTTATCACCTTCTACATTTTCTACCCAGGTTTCATTTTGAGAAAAGTTATTTTAGGAAGGTGAACCCTTTACATCCATGACCACGTAACATAGAAGATGTGTTTTGTAGTGTAGGGAGATGTACCTCATGGCTTGGTTTCATTTTGTTGGACTTAAATTTGGCTAAGGAATCTGATAGTTTGGCATGTGTTCACACAGGGAAGGCTACTGTAATAACCATTGGTGGACTCGTCATTGGTGCTGCAGTGGGCTCAGTGGTTGAGAACTGGTTGCAGGTTGATATCGTCCCATTTTTTGGTATACATTCCCCTGCTGTTATTGTAAGCGAATTCATACTCTTCTCTCAGTTCTTGGTCTCCCTGTACCTAAGGTAGGATTTGAAGATAATGTACCATAACTTAAAATCTTGATAGTTTTTACTCCTCAGCTGTGTATTCTTTCATGTAATCGTACAAAATTCATGCTTTGCTAGGATTAGTAAATTATCATGCTGTATGAAGAAGAAATAGGTCAATGCTTACAATTCCATCATTCAGATTCTGTTACGAAATTGTGAATCGTTTCTATGGATGTAATGCTATTTCATTCATCAAGCATAATGCCTTTCATTGAGATCATGATTTATACTTTCTTTGTTTGTTTGAGTAAAGAGGATAAGTCTGTCTTGTTCCATTGCATGGACAATCTCTTCTTAGGAAAAGGTCGGGGAAGTTTTACTTCACTAATTGATATCTTTTTATTTAGAGGTTGGTTTCCTTTGCATTACTTGAAAAATTGCATATACATGGTAGGGATATGTTGTGACTTGGCATTCCTACAGATCACCAGTTCTTTATGATATGAGGATTTGAATTCCAACTTCACTGTAGGCACTTCTCATGGGTTGTTCCCAATGAAATTTTGTAGGTGCCTTAGTTTGTTTCTTCATTCCGTTTCCTTAATTGTACAACCCATAAGTAATATGAAATTGAAAACAACTCTGAAAATAATAAAGAACAGTGCAACACGGGTACTAAACACAATTAAAAATTGAAGAAAGGGTAATGAACAAGTCCTTATAAGAACTCTTTATTTATTTAATTTTTCATGATAAAGAATAACACATGTTTATTATCACTTAAATGCAGCAACACAGGCTCCCATTTAACTTGCAATTTTTTTACCAGTTGTAAGTCCATATTCAGCACATTTTAGTGTACATCCTTCTGCACCACCTCCTGCACGTTATGCAATCTCTTGCCGCTTTCACAACAATCTCACTAACTTCCTTCATTTTGTACCTATGGAGGGAAAAACAAAAGAAGAAGAAGAGTTAGTTTTGCTCTATATTTTTGAATATATGCTTTCCAATAGATTCTGCAAAAAAGATAAAAGAAATGACAAGAAGAAAGACTAAGTGAAGCTTGGGTGAAGCCATTTGTCGGTTTCAAAGCTTGTATTGACAGAAATCTTTATCAAATGCTTGTGTTGACAAAAAACATCATAACTTTTTTCATATATATGGGCACTGCTCAAGAGGGTTATTGGCTTGTACTAAATCTCACTGATTCTCATTACCATCAATGGAAATGCCTAATGAAGGATACTTTGACTGAAAAAGGGAAGAAAAAAAAAATCAGATTCTAGGTAAAGCAACCTAGAAATGAGGGTGTTAATTTGTAATGAAAACTCAACACCAAAACCATACCAAACAATGTACATCAGATTGAGTTAAATTATGTTAGATTTGATCTAGATCAATCACTTGCCATTTTTTTTTATCAAATTCGGTTGAGATTTGGTTTGGAGGCTACAACTACTGGTTCTAACAGAAATTGAACCAAATAGCGGAATATATATATTTAGATTAGTGTATTTCCATGTGGGGTTAACCTTTTCATCTCTCAATTACTTTAGGGCGTGGGTTCTTTAGGGGAGGGTTTTAAATTCTATATTTTGGGGGCCTTTTTTTTTTATTTTTTTTATTACCCCTAATAAAATTAAATAAAAACCCCCCCTCACACAAAAAAAAAAAAAAAAAAAAAAAAAAAAAAAAAAAAAAAAAAAAAAAAAAAACATTCCACACCACATTTGGTTACTTGAGGCTAGAGATTTCAAAAATCTATAGGTTTCAAGTTTATGGAGTCATGGTTTATAAAATTAACTGTTTGATTAGCCTGAATCTTTGGAATGAAATCTATAGATTCATCCTAAAAAATAAAAATATGGAATCATGGTTTAATTGTTTAGTGCTTTTATAGTAGGGATGAAATCTCAGGATTTCACCTCATACCCATAAATCCACATATTCACGTTTTTAATGTAAAAAAATGAATCCCTAGATTTCATGAATTCATGGATTCACACAACTAAAAGGGTATAAATTTCTCAGTTGTGAATCTGAAGATTTCAAATCTTTGGATTCATGTATCAAAACAGGTCCTTAGTCAATTCTTTTAAATCTCAACATATCTTTTAATTTAAGAAATTTAAATAATAGCCGACTCTCTTAACCTTTCTATTTAAAACATTTCTTTCATTATATCTTGATCTTTCCCCCCAACCCCCACCTCCCACCTCCCAAAAAAAATAAAATAAATAAATAAACATTTTCTTGATTTTGATTTTGTTACTTCTTCCACCGAAAAAAAAAAAAAGATTTTGTTATTTTAAAAATATAATGATGATAAGGGAAAATTTCTATTTCTCCCTGTATTTAGGATCGTTTGGTGACCTATCAAGTGTTTTTATTTTCGGAGACACAAATCACAATTCTGACTATTTCTGGTTGGGACTTAAACAAGAAGTTAACCTAGGGATGCCTTGGGCACAAAGGAACTTGATGGTTATAGAATGAAATGAGATCCCGCCAGACTCTGTATGGGCAATCGTGCACAAGAAGGAAACATCAACTAACTCGAATTAGAGAAATTAAACCCTATGATCATACGATTACAAATGAGATTTGTGAATTGTTCCAACAGTCGGAAACAAGAGGAAAATCATATATAAGTCAAGGATTATCACAAATAAAAGTAACTAAATCACTTCCCTCTATTGAATCTTTTAATTAAGCTCTACAACCCACCAGGGCTTTTATTGATTGAACCATTGGAGGAGGCTTGTCGACAGTTGAGTAAACCTGGCATTTGTTTTGTCAGGTCTCCAAAGGTTGAACAATTTTCAGACGCATCAGACCGTAACCAAAGAATAATACGATAATACTCGATATGAGATGATGGTCTCTTAAAATCACTTAAAGTAATACAATACTCGACATCGATACTTTAAACTTTGCTCAAAACTATAATCGGACAGTATGGATCCTATAGGCACTTTAGTCAATCCTCAATCAAATTCAAACAAAAAAGATATACATAAAACGAGTAACATAACATATAACCAAGCACATTGGCAAGCTGACAAGCTTGAATGCAAAGAAGTGATACATAATGCTGCATGGATGGTTAATGACCGAGCCATTTATTTGTTTGTTTGATAATTGTTGATGATAGAGTTACATGTATATGGGTCTCCTTAGTCATTGCTTTCTTATTATATACTAGCTAAGCTAGCAACAGCAATAGAGGATGCCACCTTCATGCTTTATGCCACATTTACTACCAGTTCTACTTCCTCTTTGAAAACATAACAACGCACATCCTTCTCCGCCAGCATTGCACTGCTCACATTTTGTTCCCAAAATTTCGCCATTTCCACTTATTTCCTTTATATCTGTAGCTGCACAAGAAAAATAAACAAAGGAAAAGAAAAAGAAGAGTTAATTAGCCTTGGTTTCCAATGTTGCAATTATGTATGAGAGAGAGAGAATCACCAATAGATTCAGAAAATAAGATAAAAGAGAGGACGAGGAGAAAGACTAGGTGAAGCCTAAGTGAAGCCATTTCATTATCAGAATCTTGTAGAGACAATGTTCTTTGTCAAATGCTTGTATTGGTAGAGAAATGTCATAGTTTTTATATATATAGGCACTGTAAAGAGCGTTATGAATTTATACCGAAATCCAATTAATTCTCTCCACCGTTAAAGGGACCTAAACAAGGACATCTTGACTGGAAAGAAGAAGAAAAAAAGATCAGTTTCCTTTGTTTTTTGTTTTTTGTTTTTTATGGCTAAGAATAGAAAAAATGCTTTCCCAGCATCTATCTCTTCACACACCAAACTGTGAAGCTTATGAGGGGGCCATTCTTATCTAAAAGAAGCTCTATCGGAACTCACACAAGACTCGCCAAGAAGTCGGCACAATGATTAGTTTGACGAACTTAGTGCTCCACTAGAGACACTTGGACTGCATTGAGAGAGTCCGAGTGCAACTCAACGCTACTAAATTGGAGTTTTCTGGCTTCACGAAGCCCTGCCCACATCCCCAAAAACAAGGACAAAGGTAGGAATAGGATTCAGCATCAAGAGGGGCAAAAAACAATCCTCTTCATGAAAAGCTATAAAACACAATGACTTTTCTATCCGTCAAGAAAAAAATTGATGAGCGGGGACCAAGTACTAGTATAATTCACATATAAGAAGATGGCACAAGGAAAAAATTTTTAAATAAAAAAGTTAGGAAGAAAAATGAAATTTCCAAAAAGTGGACTCAATACCTGCGCAAGAGCTCACATTTTAAAATGTTATCGGACCAATATCAGGTTCATTTCTGCTTGTAGATGTGTGCTACGTGTCCCAACATCACATCAAATGGTAAAATCTATTTATCATTCACATCAATTTCACATCAATCAACTCTTTGATGTGATGTTGGGACACATGACACACATCTACAAAGAAATGGACCTAATAAATTTCTTACTATTATCGTTTTTCGTACACACCGCGATAGAAAATACAACCCCTTTTTTTCGTAAACCAATAATTTATTCAGAAGGCAAAAAAGCTCATGGAAGTGTTGTATAAGGACACCAACCCTGGAGTGAAAAGAGACCAATCAGTCATGCACTTCATCGAGAGGCAGTGAAAGCCATGTGAAACCCAACTCTTACAACCATTAATTCCCCTTCGGTTACCAGACCAAACTCTCTGCAACTCCAACAAATGAATCGATTGCTTCTTCTAGTATCTTATGCTTGTTCCAGATAAATGAATCTATTTGATATGGTATCTTATTCAAATATTTTGCATGATTGATTATTTTAAATAGATTTCATAAATATTAAAATTATGTCCAAATTATAAAGTTTTTTTTTTTTTATTTAAACCCAAGCTAGAATTTTACTTGTATGCTTTTGTGTTTTTTGTCTTTTCTGAAATCTTAAATTTATGAAACAAATATTTCGATTAAATGTTGGAAATATGCTTAAAACTTTATGTATATTATTTTTATTTTTATTTACATATATATTTTAATCATGTCTTTTATCTTATGATTTTTAATAAGAAAAACTTTACTCCCATATCGGGCAAAAAAGAGCTGATTATCTCGTTTATATATAGTATGGACCTATGTAATATATTTTTAGGGTTAAGGATCGAATCCTTATATGACACGAACCAAGCTTGAACCCTGGAGTGACCTAACCATGGTTATATAGTTATATATATTAATTAATATTAATAATTCTATGTGACTTTGGTCATGGGTCCTAATTCGGAAAGCCCACTGCCAGGTGGAAGTGTGGAGATGCCATTCGAGAGGCACTTTCCCTTAAGGAAGTCTGTTGAATAGATACTTTCCTGTAGGGAGTTGAACTAAATAGGTACCCTCACAAAGGGAGGTGACCTTACCCTTTCACCCACAGCCTTTGGGGTCTATATAAATCCATTTTCAAATTCATTTTTTACATTGAATTTCCTCCTCTTTCTCTCTCTATCTCTCCCTGTTGTTATTCTGTTAAGCAGTGAACATAACCTGATTACACCTTAAGTAACCTTTTTGGGATGCAACTTCTTTGGGTTGATTGATCTTTGAGGTGAAGACATATTTGGTACCCGTATTGCTCAAATTGAGGTGTCTAAATACCTTAAAGAAAGTACCTCTAGTACGTTTCAGCTCTGACGAAATATTGTGATTACTATAACATTTCAAGTCTTCGTGCAGATTCTTCTACAAGTTCTCAAAATTAAATGACTCTATATCCAGATTTGCAGACTTTGGCTCGTAAGTGACCCAATGAGATCTAGGTGTAATCAAGTTTTTTAATAACAGATTTGCGATGTCAATTTCAGAAAATCTTGCAACCAATCATTTCATAACACATTCATTTCGTAAGAGAGATTGAATGGTAATAGTTTCAAAAATGTGGGTTGGCTTACTTATTTTGGCAATGAATAAAAGATTGAGTGTTAATTAAGAGCAAATTAAAAACATTGCTCTGGCACTCCAAATTTTTTTTTTTTAATAGGAATTCCAGCACTCCAAACAAAAACCTTTAAAGCTGAGTTCCACTTCATCTTTGATAAGCAATGACATGTTGAGTTGGAGTTTAATTATACGCAGTAGTCCAATCTTTGGAATGAAATCTATAGGTTCATCATTAAAAAACATTTATGAAGTCATGGTGCAAATGTTTAACACTTTCCATAAATCTACATATTCACGCTTATACGCGTAAATCTCTAGATAAATCTCTAGATTCATGTAACAGGTTTTTTTTTTTTTTTTGTTATTGTGTTTGAGGTTCATCAGGCTAGCTTGCGCGCACATCAATCACATCATCAATCACATCATCAAAGGGTCGAACTCATGATCTCTCCATTGAGAAGCATGGATATTACCACACTACCAACTCTATATTGACACCAAAGATGCCTTCTTCTTTTTGAAAGGCTTTAAACCGATGGTTCGACCCCGCCCGCTGTGGTGGGTGAGTCTCCCAGCAGAGATTTTTTGCATCCATAAGGACTCGATACCGAAACATTGCTTAAGCGAACCAAACTGCTTACCACTTGGACCAACCCCCGTTGGTTACACCAAAGATGCCTTTACTGAATGATAAATGTTGTTAAAGTATCTATTTTATTTTTCAATCCAAGACACCTATTTGAATTATATAAAATCATCTAAATTATCAAAAACTGGCAGTACTATAATCAAGAGTATAAGGATGAAGATGTCAGCACGATTTTTTTTTCTTCTTTCTTTAGTCATTAATTGGGAAGCAGTTCTTGACCCAAAAATGGGAAGGAGTAGAAAGTCTGAAATATTTGTTAATGGGGGCTACGGCCCATTTCTTTTCTTCTTCTTTCTTTTCTCTTTTTACTTTTTTTTTTTTTCCTTTTTTTTTTTTTGGTACAAAAAACGATGTCAGAAACTTGGAAAAAGAAAATAAGATGAAATGGACACTAAATCGGCCTAAAAGATCTCCTCTAGATCCAAAGGAGGACCCAAAAAGAGCACGGAGTCAATCTCGGTACTAAGCTTCACCCTTGACATCCAATCAGCCACTTTATTAGCTCAATGGACCATGTGCCTCAAGTGATTACACGGCAACACCCACCAATTACTTGTTAGAAAAGAACTCTCATTAGCCAATGAGGGGTTAGTCTAGCGGAAAAAGACCCGCACTCCCACAGGGAGATCGTGGGTTTGCACCCACTTGGCGGCATATATATATAAGTAAACATTTAATTTCTGCATTAATATAAAAAGCTACCCTGAGGATGTAATCGTGACTAGCACAAGCTAGCTTGATGAACCTCAGATCCCAAAAAAAATAATAATAGATAGATAAAAATAAAAATAAAAGAGAAGAAAAGAACTCTCATTTAATATTATCTCTCTGGGTGCCTTGGTTTTTTTTTAATTTCACTTCACACCAAACATTTTCATTTCACGTAGGTTCGAATCCCCTCGGAACTAAGGGCAAAACTCCATAGAAAACTCTCCTGAGAATACAATTGAGGTGTGCGTGAATTGGCCCAGATGAACCTCAGGTTCCCCAACCAGAAAAAAAAAATCATTTTCTTTACAATTAGAATTATTTCCTTTTCAAAATATTGTTTGATTGAATTTTTTTTAGTTATTAAACTTTTACAATCTTTAAATAATCTCCCAAAAGCTTCACACTGTTATAAAATAAAAAGAAAATATAGAATACAAAGAAAAAAGACAAGATCAATTTTTCTCTTCTATTGAGTTAGTCATTACATATTTATAATGGAACTAACATCTACTCTAATATGGTAATATCAGAGTTTACAAATAAATACAATATATGATTATCACATACAATAAGATAATCTTGATATGAAAGGATAGATTGCCACCCAAAATAGAAGGTGCATAGAATGGAAATATTAACTACCAATATTGTGTAATGAGATGGTTGTGATCTTCACCAATATTGCATCATGAGGTAGTTGAAATCTTCAATTGGAAGTACAATCTCTTTGAGGGTAATGGACATCCATAAATAAATATTATTTATAACACTCCCCCTTGGATGTCCATCAATAGATAATGTACCTCATTAAAACCTTACTAAGAAAAAACCCAGTGGGGAAAAACCCAGTGGGACAAAACCATGGTGAAAGGAAAAAGAGTGCAGCACATATTTTACTCCTCCTGATGAAAACATCATTGAGTATCTTTGAAGACGCACATTCCAATATCATATACCAGTTTCTCAAAATTTGAATTAGGCAACGCCTCAAGAATAAACCTGTCAAGTTATCACTTGAACGAATTCAATGAACATAGATTTCACAATTTCATTGAAGAATCTTTATATAATCTCCCAAAAGCTTCGTACATCACTATTTTTTTTTTTGGGGGGGGGGTGTTCAAAGAGGAATTATATTAGAGTCCTCATATGCATTCTCAAGGCATTAAAATCAGCATGTACAATGAAAAGGGATGGAGACAGTCACCACACATGACTCAAACAAAATTTGTAAACCTATGAACATGGCAAGGTAATCAGCATGAAAATTATTTGACCTACGAACATAGCAAAACTGAATAACATCAAACTGAGTTGGTAACATACTTATTTCCCCAAAATGCTACTATTGGAATGGTGCGGCCAATTTTTATTTATTTATTTATTTATTTTATGGAACTAGATTAAAATTAACATCAAATTCAACCATTTTTTTCAATTCAAATCAAAATAGAAAACTTTAATTGAATAAAAGCGTATTGCCCACATAGTGAATAAAAAGCTAGACAATCAATGTTGAATAATATTAAGTCCAACAAAGTTGAACGCAGAAGGATTGGTTTATAAGGGAGCCATGCATTATAAGAGCTCTTTAGTTGGCCAAGAAAGAGTGGAAGAAGGAAAGAAGGGGAAAAATAGATTTTTAGAAAAGTGATTTTAGGTTAATTTAGGAGTAAAATAAAATAGTGAAAGGAATAGAAAATGGTGAGAGAGAGAAAATTAATTAGAGAAATAAATAAAATCTAACAAATTAAAATCTTTTAAAAAATCTATAAAAAAAAATAGAAAGTCCTAGTTTTTGACTACTTGTGGGCCTAACCCGAAACCGCTCCACCTGATAGTCCTCCTAAAACAAATATACAAGTTCATTCCTCAGGCTCCAACTGATAGTCCTCCTAAAGCAAATCTTCAAACTAAAAACCCTTTTAAATTCCAACTTGTGCTATAATTGATTGTTTTAAAACTGGGTCGTGCTTCAGTGTTGCGCATTAAATGCGCAACACGGTGAAGCCAACGTTCGATATCGAAATCTCGGTCGAGATTTTGATATCGACGGTCGGCAGCCAGTGATGCGCATTTAATGCACAGCACTGAGGTTACACTATTTAAAATTGGGTTCTTGTTTTGTGAGAATGTTGATTTTTTTTCCCTTTCTATGAAATCTGTCTATTTTTGTTGTTGTTGGTATTTAGTTTGATATGCAAAGAAATACCTTTGGATTAGATAAATATTTACTTAATTTAAACAAACTTGGTACATTCAATTGGCATTCATGCTTAATCTTTCTAATTATTTTTTACAAGTAGTAGAAGCCTATTTGATCTTTGAATTCATACTTATGTTTTTTATATAGTCTATACCAAGTGGTAATATGATGATTCAAACAATATTTGATGTAAAACTATAAAGCGGGTTGTAAAATGGTTTATAACGGGTTGCGGTTTGGGTTCGGGTTGGTGTGGGCTCTGTTACTCTTAGCCCAAACACAACCTATTAGGGTTCGGTCTGGACCGGTTCGGTTCGGTTTAATGGTTTGGGCTACAAATTGACACCCCTACCTATTTTACTGAAAATAAACAATCTAACGTGTGAAAAAGGGTACAAATTAGATTGCACCAAAACGTATTGGTCAATATAATACAATAATACTCGATATAAGATGATAGCTAGTCTGTTAAAATCACTTAAGTAATACGATACTCGACATCGATACTTTAAACTTTGCTCAAAACTATAATCGAACGGTATGGATCCTATAGGCACTATAGTCAATCCTCAATCAAATTCAAACAAAAAAGATATACATAAAACAAGTAACATAACATATAACCTTAATCAAATAAAAGCAAATTGGGAAGCTGACAAGCTTGAATGCATGCATGGTTAGTGACCGAGCCATTTATTTATTTGTTTGTTAATTGTTGATGATAGAGTTACATGTACTTGGGTCTCCTCAGTCATTGCTTTCTTGTTATATTCTTAGTTAGCAACAGCAATAGGGGATGCCACCTTCATGTGTATACTTTATGCCACATTTACGACCAGTTCTACTTCCTCTTTCTAAACATAACAACGCACATCCTTCCTCACCAGCATTGCATTTCTCACATTTTGTTAACCAATTTTCATCCTTTCCACTTATTTCCTTTATTTCTGTAGCTGCACAAGAAAAATAAACAAAGGAAAAGAAAAGAAGAGTTAGCCTTGGTTTAACCAATGTTGCAATTATGTATGAGGGAGAGAGAGAGAATCACCAATAGATTCAGAAAAAAAGATAGAAGAGAGGACGAGGAGAAAGACTAGGTGAAGCCTAAGTGAAGCCATTTCTTTATCAGAATCTTGTAGAGGCAATGTTCTTTGTCAAATGCTTGTATCGGTAGACGCAATGTTCTTTGTCAGTGTACGTTCTTTGTCAAATGCTTTTATATATATAGGCATTATAAAGAGCGTTATGAATTTATACCGAAATCCAATTAATTCTCTCCACCGTTAAAGGGAATATCTAAATAAGGACATCTTGACTGGAAAGAAGAAAAAAAAGGTCAGTTTCCTTTGTTTTTTGTTTTTTATGGCTAATAATAGAAAAATCGCTTTCCTTGCATCTATCTTCACACACCAAACTGTGAAGCTTATGAGGGGGGCCATTCTTATCTAAAAGAAGCTCCATCGGAGCTGACACAAGACTTGCCAAGACGTCGGCACAATGATTAGTTTGACGAATCTAGTGTACCACTAGAGACACTTGGACTGCATTGAGAGAGTCCGAGTGCAACTCAATGCTACTAAACTAGAGTTTTCTGGCTTGACGAAGCCCTGCCCACATCTCCAAGAGCAAGGACAGCGCCAGGTTTCAACATTAGGAGGGGCCAAAAACAATCCTCTTAATGAAAAGCTGTAAAACACAATGACTTTTTTATCCATTAAGAAAAAAATTGATAAAGGGGACCAAGTACTAGTATTTCACATACAAGAAGATGACACAAGGATTTTTTTTTAATTAAAAAAATTAAGAAGGAAAAATAAAATTTCTAAAAAGTGGGCTCCACACTTGCACAAGGAGCTCACATTTCACACTGTTATCATTCGACGTACACACCGCGATAGCAAATACAACCCCCCTTTTTTTTGTAAACCAGTAATTTATTCAAAAGGCAAAAAAGCTCCTAGAAGTGTTGTGTAAGGACACCAACCATGGAGTAACGGTCAAAGCGAGCCCTTTCATTCAAAATGAATCAAATCTCCCATCTTAGAATTGGATTCGAACCAATATCCCACAAGATGGGGCTAGGATCAAGGGCTCCAAAGAGACCAATCAGTCATGCATTTCATCGAGAGGCAATGAGTGCCATGTGAAACCCAACCCTTACAGCCATTAGAGCAAATTACATGACACCTGCTATATTTGGGGTAAAACTCTTGACCACCTGCTATTACTTCTTAAATTATATGACACCCACACTCAAAATTACAAGTTACCCACAGCTACATTTTCAGTTAAGTGGACGTGTAAAATGACTAAAATACCCTTACTTGCATTCAACTCATTTAAAATGACCAATCCAACCTCATTTTAATTCTCTCATAGCCAACCCTTAGGTGGACAAGGCAAACCAAAATACCCTTAATTGCATTCAACTCATTTAAATTTAAAATATAAATTACTTAAATGCCCTATGTTCAGTAAAATTACTTTAACGATCATGTGCCTTCACCCTGACTCACCAGCTTGACTCCCCTCCCCTTCTCCGACTCCGACATTGGCTGCACATGTTCCATTTTCCTGCCACCATTGCCAGTCCCTCCTTGAACAGTTTTCTTCCTTCCGCTCCTCCGGCTTCCCCCGCCGCTACTAATTACATCCTTCCCATTGTCAACGCTAAGCTCTGAGAGGCTCGTCTTGTCCAAGATCTCAAAAGGAGATGCCTCTGCAACAAAGGTCATCTCTAGTGACTCTTGTTAGAATATTAATAAAATATTTCACATAAGATGAGCTTCATTGATTATGCTACACTCTGATTTGGTTTGCTTATTGGTCTGATATGGGTAATATATGGTTACTAAAACTCTTATATGGATTAGCTAGCGTGGGCTAATAGGGACTATTAGATCTTGATGGACGATCTAATGAGTTTGCCTATATAAAGGATGCTAGGTCCCTCATATAAACCCTAATTGATTACATAATTCTCTATATAAAGTGTCAATTCAGAGAGGTTGTTCCATCGAGCTAGTGAATAGGTAGAAGTCTAGAGGAAAAGATCTAGCATCGAATTGATCATAGAATCAACTTCAGGTTAGTTCTTCGTGGGAGTCTAAAAAAAAGATTTCGCTGCGCTTCATCTCCAATAGATTTTAAAGAAGGTCTGCTTATCATCTTATATTGTTATTATATTAAGGTGTTTTTAATCGATCTATGCGATCTTGAATAGATTTATTATCACATGTGGCATCAAAGTCTGCATTAAATTGATTAAAGACTCATAGGAATGTTGAATGATGAATTTAGAGCTCCAAAATCGAACGTATGTAATTTGTGAATTTTCTCTCCTAGTTTTCATCGAAACTGTACGATTTTTTGCCAATAACTTTTTTTCTAGAAAGGATTTTAAAAATCCGAGACCATCAATGTTTAGATGTTGAAAAACGAAGAGATCGATATATTATGGGTCACCATCGAATTTCAGGCACGTTGACGGAATCCGACAACTGTTTTCTGAAAATTTTAATCGATATTTAATTAATATTGATGCTAACGTGGCAAATTGATTGATCAACGGTTTGGGCCGACCGGACCCATGACCCGATTCTGAGACCCATTGGGTCATCTAGGTTGACCCGGTTGACCTATCAAGGGTTTGACCACTGATTCGGTTTGGTTTGGCTTGTTTCGAGTGTAGCGATTTGATAATTAGACTGGTTTGATGGCCCAAACTAGTTGTGAATAAGCGAGTCGACCTATCACTACTGCAAGTCAACTAGTTTTGACTAGTCAATGGTTTGATTTTGATTCGGTTCCATTTGACCGAATATGGTTTCTAGTTTGTTTTTGGGCCGTTTTAATTGCTGGTTGAACCAATTTGGATATTATTAAAAATAAATTTCAGAATACTATATATCCAATATTTTTTAATTTTTAGCCAATCTATATGGAATTTTGAAGCGTTCTCTTAAGTTCTATGTTTTGGACCCTTCTGAACACAATAGAACTATTTTCAAGACCCAATTCCACCCCTATATATATGAAATATGATATATCATGTTTTGGTTGAATCGATAATTAAAAAATAATAATTTGAAAGGCTATATATTTAGTATTTTTTTTAATTTTTGACTAAACCGTAAGGAATTTTGAAGAGTTCTCTTGGGTTCTTATGTTTTGGACCCTTCCAGACCAAATGGAACCATTTTTAGGGTCCATCATTTAAATCTTTTGTTAGAACTTACTACTTCATTTGAAATTTTTGGTATTGATTGATATTGAGAACTTATTACTTATTTCGATTTGTTACCCATGTTTTGTTTCGTGGGGCATAAATCCAATCATAATTATTATGTTAACTAGTAAATTTTTATAATAAGAACATATTTTCTATAACAAGTTTATCAAACAGTAATATGTTCTATTAAGTATTCTTTTTTCATTCCTAGAACGAGTTTATCAATTAAACATCAACATGTTCTAATAGTGTTCTGAAAATATTTTCCGAATGGGTTTATCAAGCACCCATTTTCAAACAAAGAATGGTCTTATAGCACAGAAACATGTAAAAATGGATTTACATAAGAATTGGCCTCTCATAACAAAAACATTATCAAGCACATACTTATTTTCCTTAGAAGTGTTTGGTGTAGTTTAATTTTTTTAGGCATTGCATTGAAGTTTTAGTGAGTATGATTGTTTTCTTGCAAGATTCAGTTTATATGGAAATCGTTCACTTAATATTTTGTTTGATGCGTTTTTTATAATTAGTTCATTGTTAATTTTGATATTATTACCAAAAATTTGTTAATAAGACTTTTTTGTATCAATTTTCAGTATCATTTTTTAACAACTTTTCATCTTGACGTACCGAACTTATTTTTCATTGCATAATTTATTCTTGACAAAAGTCATCAAACCGTTTTCATTTTTGACTAGAAATGAATTTGTGTACTCATTTCTTTTAAATAGGCATACTAAATAATGAGAATTGATACCAAATATTTCATAAATTAATCTCTTATTCAAGGGTAAAGTGTTAATATGAGATAGATTACCAAATATTGCAACTGTTTTGTTATTGAATTATTAATAACTTATGGATGTTCTTCTAGCATAATAGTCGTAGCCTCTTATGTGAATGTGATAACACCAATGAGCTCGATCTCGGGTTTGGACGTCTGTCCCTCCACCCCCTTCTGATCCCTTGGGCCTATGGGCCCCTAGTCTTAACAAATTAGGACATTTTTGTGGAGGGCGGGCCAGCACCACCAGATATCATACACTTGGCCATAATGGTTTGGACTTTGTTTGAGAGCTCGATGGAAATAGAAATTGCACCTCAAGAGTCCAGGAATAAGCCCAACGAGGAAGTTAAGTGGTAACCTTTAAGCCCACCATATTATAAGCAAGGTTTAAAGTATCCCACAATACCATAAGATACTAGCCGATACGTATCTATAAAAGAGAACTTTATCCAAAAAAATAACAACGTTGTCGACTACCTGGCTCAAAAGGTCACGTCTGTGATAAGTAGGACAATTTGGTCAGTTTTCACTCCATGGTTGATGAGTAGGTGCAATGTCATCACCATATGTCCTTCCCATGCAGGCTTCAAAATAAAAGTTTTATTACCAAAAAAAATGATATTAATTGAATTATTAACACATTAATCAGTTTTAGACACTGCTATAATGATAAGAATGGGGTATAATGGGATAGACAGATACTGTATTTTGTTAATAATGATCCCATGCTTGTGCTTTATTTGAAAATTAATTAAATTCTCCATTTGACATTAGGTTTGGATATGAGATTCCAAATTTGTGTGTTACAAATCAGAGTTTTGAAGCTTTGGTGTTGGAGTCAAGGACGGACCAAGGATTTTTTTTCTTCTTCTCGCTAAGGGTCATTTAAATTAAAAGAAAAGAGAACAACAATTGCAAGACCATGTCAAAATAGGGAAACAAAAATCTCAACATGCAAAATTAGTTGCACCCCACCCAACCTCGTCACTGATTCTACTCTCAATATTTTGTAAAAACAAATTTTTGGAGTGTAAGAAAGCACCAGCAGCAAATCATTCAGCAACCAACAAATGCCTACTTAAAACCGAAATTTAGGTTTTCCTAAAGCATCCCAATATTTCTCTCTAGCCATCGATTGAGGCCAATGATGATCCCCCCTCTAAAGTTTCTGCTTTTGCTGCCAACTTTGCTAGGCAGACTACAAGCAAGTTTGTTTTCCTGTGAAAGTGCAAAATCTTCAATCGGATAGCAAGTAGATATGCACTCAACTCTCTCCATCTTTGCAACATCCACCATGAAATCTTCTCACCTTGAAGCAAAACTACAACTACTATTGAGTCAGTCTCAATCTATAACCTCATCTCGAAGAACTCATCGAGTAATTCAAATAAATATGCATATCCTTCATTCATATGAAAGGTAATAACAATAATAGCTGACATAGTATGAAGTGTCATAATTATGCAAATGTGATGCAATAATGTTCGTATACTCTAACTAATGCATGTCCTCTATATAGGTAGACACGCATTAAGATATAACACCAGTCTCCTTTGAGTAAATTTTATCACTCTGATCCCTCACACGAACTAGTTACCTCTATTGGGATCCCGAGTAAGGAGGACAATCACTTTACACCTTGGTTGGGGTTCATGTCACCATTATTTTACTACACCATTGGCATGAGTAATGGGTGCATGTCAGGGAAAAACCTAACCTAGTGCAAGCCATCTACTCAATCATATGATTCTAGGTTCAGTACCTCCCCTATGGCATCAACCAGCTCGATTCAATATCCTTCCCTATCCAAAGTCAACGTACCATATAGCTCCAACCAACTCGGACTATGTATTCTCTTAACCTTATTGGATGTTCACATATAATGGGTGGGAATCTCTCATGTCCTCTTATGGGCAAGTTACCGGTTTTGAGCACCCATGAGCCCAAGCCTATTACATGCAACCCTAACAGTGAATGGGCTCCAGCAATGTTGTTGTTTCATCTCATAGGTCAGTTACTGGTCTTGAGCACCCATGTTAGATTTTTATTTCAAAATTAGTTTTTGCATTTCTTTTATTTTAATTATTTTCTTAGTATATGAGACCCATAAGTGAAGGATGATAATGAGGCACCTTTGACTAAAAAAGGCCCTTCATGACCTTGATTATGAGGCTCTTCATGACATTGTTAATGAGGTGTGAGGTGGTCACGAATATCAATTAAAGGTCTTGATTATAGTAATGAGGTTGGCATCCTTGTAGGATGAAATTTACTTAAATTCAAGCCATTGACCTTAAATTCTTATTGCACCTTCATGGTCATTCATGACCATTAACATGAGTGGGATTAAGGCTATTGAACATATTAAATCCTATTCATGCAAAAGAAGTGAATATAAAATCTCATTCTCCATTTAATGGGAAGATTAGGTCAAGGTGGTTTATTCCTATTAGTGGAGAGGAACAAATCCACTGATTCTCCATCAGGAAGGAATTGATTATCCTCTTTGTGAGGAGGTAAGTCATTATAATTCAATGACCCTATTCATTTGAGAATCTCAAGGGGGTAGAGTCCCAAGCACATGCGCAAAGTGAAACAAAAGAAACAAGAACAAAGAAGAAGCAAACCCAACCAGCCAACCACGGGAGAAACCAGAAACAAGAGAAGAAGAACGAGAGAGATACGGAGGGCAAAGCCACCCGGGACGAGAACCAACCACAAGAAGGAGGGACAGAAGAAGAAGGAGAATCCGAACACGCGCAACAGCCCCAAACACCAGAGGACGCCCCGCAAAGCCCCAACAACGCACAAGATCAAAGAAAACCAAAGGGCGAACCGGATGGAAAGCCAAGAGTTCTTCAAGAACCGAGGGGAGGAACGTGCACCCGCAAAACCCCACCTCCTCATTACAAAGGTATGACCAAGATGACCCAACCGGTTCAATCATAACTTAAGATACAATCGTTACCCCAAGGGGTGTAAGGTGTGGTTTGAGCCTATATAAACCCAACATCTTCCTTGCATATGGTATGCAATACATACACTCTTCACACTTGCATAATTTATTACTTATTATTTTACAAAATTCATTTCTTCCTTTAAGTTTGTCTTAGTGTTGTGCTATGACTTTGGCTCCTTGAAGGAACTAGAAGAACTACATCATATTGTAGTTAGAGGTTGTTTTACCTTAGGTAGTGGTGCAAAAAACCCTTGGTGCATCAATTACCTTAAAGTTAGCACTTAAGGTGTGACTAAATCTCTTTTGTTGGTGCTTCGTTCGATTGCAACATCAAGTTCTTCGGATTAGCTAAGGATCTTCATTTTTCAATTGTATTGCAATTCTGTTATTGTATTTTTATAATTTGTAATACAATTACCCAACAACCACCCCACACTGCTGTCATGAGTTTCTCAGCCTCAATATCCCCGCCAATAGGGATAATGACATGATAGGGTGCCTAACAATGTTTTATCTAGACAACCTAGAGATGTCATATATTCTATATGTTCATTCTAAGATCATAGGATATGGTTAAACCACAACCCCAGATCAATTTACTTTTATTCCGACTCAAGGAAGATTTAATATTAAAAAGGATAAATATAGTTACAAATTTTCTACCATTAAAATATATATATATATACCCATTGTCTTTGCTGTGAAAATTTTCAAAAATTGGGATTCAAAAGGGGAAATTTTAAAAATTTGGAGTGGGGGGTGGCAGAGCCCGTAACCCTAATGTAGCTCCACCTTTGATTAGAGTTGCATTGTCTTGTGTATATCATTTTCGATTATTGTTTCATTATTGTCAATATAGCAGAAATCAATTAAAAGACTGTTTGTTTATATGACTTATGTAATTGTGTTTGGGAACTAACCTACTCGAAAAATTGTCCACCCTTTTTTTTAACCATGATTTCCAAATACTATAAATGACTGAACCCAAATTCGAATTGACATAAAAATCCTAAAATATTTATTATTTTGAAATTCTGAATTATTCCACCAAATCGAATTATACCCAAATTATTTTCATATATTTTATTTATTTATTTATTTTAAGTTCATTTTTATTTTGACAACATGGAATTATATTGATGGGCGAAACTTGTCTAAACTTTCTAGTGTCCAAAAAGAGTTGGGCAGGCAAGTCAAGGTTGGAAATTGTATGTCTTGGTTAGGGTTGGGTTGGGTTGGGCTGGGCTAGGGTTGATTCCCGAGCCCAACTTGGCTTTGTCTAACCCAACTCTATTTAGCTTTGACTTTCTTTCTATTGAAATTTTGCTTTCATTATTTCCTTTCCCCTGCGCTTTTCTCTATTTTGTGAGGACCGATAGAATTATCTAAAAATACGATTTTTCTTATAGAAGGATAAAATTAATTAAAATAATTAAGGCAATTTGCCCAGCCCAGCCCAACAAATTAGGCTGTTTTTATTTGTTGGAATAAAGATGCCGTGAAAAAAATATTTTAAAAACAAATTTTTCCTTTAAATCTTAAAAGTATAGTTTGTTTGGTTGTTTGAAGTGGAAAAGTTAGAGATAAGTTTCTTTAAATTAAGAAAACTTATCTGGTGAGGTGGTAAGCTAACTTTTCCATTTTAAATCTTTTCAAATCCCTATAAAATATGTGGAAACTTTGTGAAAAAGTTTAAAAAAAAGTAAAAAATATGACTCACAATTAACATTTTTTTATAAAATTCCTTATTTTCCTTTTCCTCTCCCTCACCTCATTACACATGGGGTCCACTTTTTTTTTTGTTTCCACCGCATCTTTGCAAACAAACGCAGCCTAAAGGTCAACCGTCGAGTCTGAAAAAGGGTAAAGCTACCTTGAGCTAAAAAGTGCCAAGTTGGACTGGGGACTAGTGATTGCAAGGACCCAATCCAGTTTGGTAAGTTTCAAATACACTGAGGCAGAAAAGAAGAGAAAAGGAAGAAGAAGAAGAAAGAAAGAAAAAGAAAGAAAAAGAAAATTCAGTTTTAGGATCATTTGTTTAAAATGGAACATAGACACTAACATAGATAAAAATTTGAAAATGACCAATAAAAGTGAGCCATCATAAGAGCACTTTATTGTCAATGATGGGTTAGTCAAACGGTTAAAGACCTGTCCTCCCACGGGAAGGTCCTGGGTTTGCATCCACTTAGCAGCATATTAATAATTTAGTTCCCATCCCATAGTAACAACCTACTTTTTCACCCAAAAAAGAAAAAAAAGGAAAACACACTTTATTTTACCAAAAATAATAATAATAATAATAAAGCACCTTATTTATTTTTTGTACATAATAGGAGTAATGTATGGGTTGTCCTTGATCATTGTCTTCTTACATCTCACAACAACAGCAAATTGTGCAAACTTTTGATTGCTGGTACATATATGTGGCAATGACGACCAACAACCGCACAGTATTCGTGACAATTGCTTTATTGTGCATAGCAGTGCAACACTACATATTGACACCTGAAAAATACCAAATCAATGGTTGAGATTGAAATAGTAAATTTTAAGTATAAATTTTCAAAAATCTGGTTAATAAAAAACTCATTTAACTAAAAAAAAGGTTTTGATAGAGAGCTCCAAAAGTTTCTGGCATTTCGGTCTGGGTATCCAGGTAGGGTTCAGTCTGGGTATCCAGGTAGGGTTCTTCTTCTCAGCAAGAAAGAAGAGATTTTTTCATGGATTTAGGCGAGCTAGGTTGCTCTTCCACCATTTTCGCTTTTCTGAGTGGATTTTTGCCAAATATAGTCAACAGGGCCAACACATGGTAGCCCAATCTAGGCTGATTATGGTCATTTAGGAGCTTAGGATGGTTGGAACTAACAAGTTGGTGGTTGGGTATAAAGATCAAAAAGTTATACCAAGAACTGTAAAGACTCAATTTTTAAAGGATTGCTCAGTTGATAATATGTAATAACCAATATTTTTTCCATGAAGAAGTCACAGATTCGACGCTTCCTAAGATATACGTAATAGATACCGCTTACCACCCCTACAAAAAGCTACTAATTCCAAAAAAAAAAATATTCAACTTCTCAAAGATAGTGGATTCAATTATAAAAAAATAAAAAAAATAATAAAATTTTAATAAATATGTCTTGAAGACTTTGAGTGCATTTGGATAGGAAAGCAAAGAAAAAAGAACAAAGTTTTGAAAAGAAAAAAACAATGATGATGCATGCAAATGATGCAATGATGGTCTAATTTGTGGCTCTATCTTCGTCTTTTAAAAAATATATTATATATATGCACCTTGAAATTTATTATATTAAAAATATCATTCTATTTTGAATATCTTAAAGTTTAAATAGAAAAAAACATATTTATCATTTCTAAATCATCTTATAACTGAAAAAAGTTAAAAAATATATTAATTGGGCCTTTGGCCTCATTATTTATAATATATATATATATATAAAGCTCACGATTGAGGAACGAGGATAATTTGGAAATTCTGAAGATATAGAATATATTAAATCATCATTTAGTTCCATTATTCTAACTGGAATAGCGAGTTTATATATATAAATTGAAATACAAAAAATATAAATGTAATAGAATAAAGGGTAAATATTACTTCCCTCCCCTCTTAACTAGACAAACAGCACTTACCCCCCTCTTACTTGGATAATATCACTTACCTCCCATTTTACCTAGTAAATATGTCAAACACTACCCCCTTTGTTAACTTTTTCGATTAAATTTAATTTTTAATTAAATAATTTTCAAAAACTCCAAACTACCCTTGGCTAAAATATTCTTTTAGTTTAAATCCTAAATTCTCGTAATCACCTTAACAGTTAAAATACTAAATTACCTTCATTAAAATAATTTTATATTAAAAACCTGAATACTATAGTTAAAATTCAAATTATATTTAATTATTAAAAGCCCAATATACCATTTTGATAATTCAGTATTGAAATTTCATTTTTATATCAAGTAGTTAGTGGTTTTTTTAGTTGTTTGATAAAATAAAACAAAAAGGGCATGTTGGGGTTTTAATAATTAAAGATAATTTGGGTTTTAAGTATGGTATTTTAGTTTAGTTTTTAAAAATTATTTTAATTGAGGATAATTTAATATTTTAGCTTCTAGGTTGATTAAGGTAATTTAGGGTTTAAATTAAAAAATGTTTTCAGCCAAGGGTATTTTGGGGTTTTAAAAAAATATTTAACGATAAAAGTTAAATTTAATCGAGAAAATTAACATAATGAAGTGTTTGATATATATTTGCTAGGTAAGAGGGGAGATAAATGATATTATCCAAGTAAGAGGGGGGTGTAAGTGCTATTTGTCTAGCTAAGAGAGGAGGTAAGTGATACTTACCCTAGAATAAATTCAAAACAACATAAAACTAATAGCATACAATCTCAAGAGTTGGATTTATAATTTTCTCTTTGGCTACCAAAACACAACTTGAGATTTTAAGGCTTGGGTTTGAACTTTGAATCATCTCATTGGAGGGGTTCTTTCAATGAGTATTCAATGGATTATATAATTCTACCACACAATGATATTCTAATCTAAAGATTAAGATAAATTTAGTGAGTTCTTTATATTAGAATATCATATCTCACAGAATCCATTAGCTCATTGAATACTCATTGAAAGAATTTAGAAAGTATTGAAAGAATTTAGAAAGTTGTTATGTTGATCTCTTAAACTGGGGCTAAGCTAACGTGTGAATGTGTGATTCCTATTATTCCATAAATTATATTTTGGTCTCCTCAAACTAACATTGCTCTGAAGGGTGTCAACGTCGGAGAGGAAAATGAACATATAACCCTCAACTAAAAGTCTAAAAATAAGAAGAAATGCAATTATCAATATACCCTTACTCATTTTTTTTTTTTGTCAATGATTTAATACTCATCATACACTTGCATGCAGAAGCAACTCAACAAACAAAGGTCAAGGATCTAGGGCTTGGAATGTAAAGATAACATGTATAAATGTCATTCTCAATAAATATTTAATGATTATAGTTGAACCCTACATTTAAGAAGAAATAGTTAAATCCCAATTAAAAATAAATTCATCTATTCCTAAAATTCCTTTTTATGGATTATTTCTCTTTTTTCTTTTTTCCTTCCTTATTTCTTCTCCGCTCTTTCTTCATACATAGTTTAGGAAAACTTGGAAAAGCTTAACATTAGGACTTCATCCCTAAATCTTTTTATAATTAAGTATTGTCTCTCATTCTCAATTTATTTATTCTCTCTCCCCTGTCTTTTTCTTTTTTTTTTTGTTATATTATTGATATTTTATTTTATATTATTCTTTTTTTTTTAAAGTTATTTTTATTTGATTTTATATTGTGAATGAATTATCTAAAAATTATAGGGGACTACCATGTTTGATTTGCGTCTAATCTTTTATTGTTGAAATCATTTTTTTTTTTCATTTTGTAAGATTTTTTTCGTGAAAGAAAATATTCATTAAGACTTAAAAGAGTTTTTTTTAGATCCTCATGCTTAATTTATCTATATTTTGTAAGGATAGAAAATAGAAATGTCATTATCAATAACTTGTCTATATCATGTCTAAAAATAATTAAATAACTTAGAAATGAGACACACGCCTATAAAGCATAAGTGTTCTTCTTGATAAGGAACTTAACCGATACATACATATCGATACATTCTCTATTAGATTACGCTAATATATAGTACCAGTACGATAAAATACTCGATATAACACACTATCTCTTGTTTTTTTGGGGTAAAAAAGGGTTTAATAGCTGGGGGATGGGGATATTAATATGTTTCAGCAAGTTAAACCCATGACATATTCAAAAGTGTTGGTTTCAACTACTAGAACAGCTCTACGTTGGCACACACTATCTCTTAAAATCATTTAACCATACAATACTCGATACTCGATACTAGATACTAGATACTAGATAGTAATACTTTACACCGGAAAGTTAACCATATATTAATTAAAAAAAAAAAATCTCCCTTTCTTGTACCTTTGCCCCCAATTTGGGGGAGTGAAACGTAAAATCTTCCAAGATTTTGAGGAGATTGGAGAAGAACCATACGTACGGCCCAAGGGAAAAAAAAGGGTAATGAATAAAAAGACGAAATAATGTGGCGACGTGTGTGAGCAGGAGTGCCAGGCGCCAGCTCTATCACACCCCAAATCAGAGTGAAAATGATGAAAGTAATCGAAATTAATTTTCAAAAAATTATAATAAAATCAGTTGGAAATATCAATCCAAATCACTTCCAACGCATCAACCACTACTCTTTCTCTCCCTATATAAAACCCTCTCCTTTCCAACTATCCCTTCACACACCTTCCTCCACCATTACTGAAAATGGATTTAATCACCGTGAATTTTTCTCTTCTCACACCTCCAACACCTCCTTAGCAGGGGAACCCCCTTTTGATTTCTTCTTGAGATCAAAACCCAGATTTTAGATTTTTCAAAAAGAGTGTAAAAGAATGATGATTCCTCCAATCGTTTCAGCTCTGTTATTGCCCTGTGCAGGGATGGGTTTTCTGTTCGTTGTATACTTGATTCTCTTATGGTGTGCTTCAAGGAATGCAGCTGTTGCCCAAACCCCAGAGAAGCTGCAGCAGAAGAAAGGGTTATCTGCTGAGGAGTTGCAGAAGCTTCCCAAAGTTACTGCTGGAGAAGATAAACTGATCGGAACAGAGTGTGCTGTTTGTCTTGATGAGATCGAGAAAGGCCAACCTGGTCGATTGCTTCCTGGGTGTAATCATGGTTTTCATCTTCACTGTGCTGATGCTTGGCTTTCTCAAAATCGTATCTGCCCTATTTGCAGAGCTATAATGCAACCTGATCAGATCCTCAAACCAGATCAGGACGATAGCCCTTGCTAAATCTGTTCATATACTCCTCTGATTCTATTATGTTATATTATCTTCTATCTTTCGGTAGAGATTAGGTTAATGTTCTTGTTACTTCACTCATCTTTTTAGGGATTTGATTTGATTGTGCAATAGTGTTCTTTGGATCTTTCATTCCAGATTAGGGTTTTGTTAGTGTTTGAGCCACAGAGATTCGATTGAGAAACCCATTAAAAAATATATCTATCAGAAGCTTCTGCGAGAAACCATTGAAAAACCCTAGAGAGTATTTCTTATCATCTGAATTCTGAGAGAAAAAGGCAGTAAACTCCAACCAGAACAAATTTTGTTTTGGAATAAACCCTTGGAAAGGAAAACTGTGGGCAAAAGTCACGGATTCATTATTAGTGTTCAAAACACAGATTTGGTTGCCAGCTCATTTTTGCATGGAAGTCACAGACGAGAACAGTTTGGATTTTCACTTTTTGGTTCACGCTATTTCTTTTTCGGTGGAAAATCCTGTTTTTTTTGGCTCACGCTATTTAACAAAGTAAAAAGGAAGTTTTGTAGTCTACGAAATGCATGGGATATGATGAAATTTAGGGGAAAAAAAAACAGTGATTTAGTCAAAAATGAAAATTTTGGCTTATCTGACGGCTAGATACCTAGTGAATGGTTTAGATTTATTTTAAATCAAATCACAAATTCTGATGTTGGAATGGAAGAGGGATGTTAAAGCTGGAAAAAAAATCATGCACAACAGTACACATAGCTGTTGAAATTTTGTTGAGGAATCTGCAAATATATTTGATTTTACAATTCTACTTGAAAACTGAAACGTACTAAAAGTACTTTCTTTAAGGTATTTAAACACTTCGATTTGTGTAATACGGTTTCTACAGTGTCTTCACCCCAAGATCAGTCAGCCCAACCTGTAAGGTTGCACCCTAGAAAGGTTATTTAAGGTGTATTAGGTAATGTTCGCTGCTTGACAGAATAACAGCAAGGAGAGAGAGAAAGAAAGAGGAGGAGGTAATTCAATGCTTAGAATGAACTCGGAAATGAGTTTATATAGAGCTCAAAAGTTGTGGGTGAAAGAGTAAGGTCACCTCTCTTTGTGAGGGTACCTTTCAGCTCAACTCTCTTCAAGAAGGTACATATCCAGTTGACCTACCTACAGAGTGTATCTCTAATGGCATCTCCACTTAATCACCCAGCAACGGTCCATAATAGGGCTCATGACAAAATGGGCCCTCCGGATCAAGTCCCAAGTTCCAAATCATATAGATATATTATATATTTATATAATCATGGCAAAGTCATAACGGGCTCGAGCCAAATAAAAAAACCCCCGCCCCTTCACCAAATAAACACAACCACCCCCCCCCCCCCCCCACAAAGAGAAACAAAAAAAAAACAAAAAAAAAAAAAAAAAAAAAAATAAAAATAATAAAAAAAAAAATTATAAATATATATACCACAAAAAAAATAAAAATAAAAAAAATTATAATTTATATTTTAAAAAAAAAAAAAAAAAAAAAAAAAAAAAAAAAACTCCCCCCCCAACTCCCTCTTTTATTCATTATATATTTTTATAGAAGGAGCATCTACTCGATATGGAAATACAATATATGATTCTTGCACACAATAAGATATTCTTGATATAGAAACATAGATTGTCGCCCAAGATTGAAGGTGCATAGAATGGAAATATTGACTGCCAATATTGTGTAATGAGATGATTGTGATCTTCACCAATATTGCATCCTGAGGTAATTGAGATCTTCAATTGGAAGTACAATCTCTTTGGGGTAATGGACATCCATAATAAATATTATTTATAACACTCCCCCTTGGATGTCCATCAATAGATAATGTACCTCGTTAAAACCTTACTAAGAAAAACCCTGTGGGAAAAAATCTTAGTGAAGGAAAAGAGTATACATATCTAAATAATATGTATTAGTAGCTGCCTCATTAAAAACCTTACCGGGAAAACCCGGTGGGACAAAACCTTGGTTAAGGGAAAAGAGTGCAACACGTATTTTACTCCCCCTGATGATAACATCATTGAGTATCTTTGAATACGTACATTCCATTATCATATACCAACTTCTCAACATTTGAAGTAGGCAACGCCTCAATAAATAAACCTGTCAAGTTATCACTTGAACGAATTCAATGAACATATATTTCACCATTTCATTGAAAATCAAGAGTGAAGAAGAATTTCGGTGAAATATGCTTCGTTCTATCTTCTTTGATGTATCATCCCTTCAATTGAGCTTTGCATGCGCATAATCTTCATATAATATTGTTGAAATTCCCTTCTTCTAGTAGAAGATTGCATGCTTCATGAATGTGTTGTATCATTGATCTTAACCAAATATAAAATAGCTAACATTCACTTGAAAATAAATAGCATGTTTGAGATCTAGTTTTATGTAGATCAGATAAATATCCTGCATTTGCAAAATTAGTAAGTTGATATCCACATTCATAAAATTAATATCATGTCAATAATTTCTCGAATATACTGAAATATATGTTTTATAACATTTCAGTGTCTTCGTATTGGAGAATAAATAAATCTTGTTAATACACTTATAGAAAATGCTACATCCGATTGTGTATTATCAGCAAGATACATTAATGCCCCAATAGCACTAAGATATGGTACTTAGGACCAAGAAATTCTCTTTGTTTTCTTGGGGTCGAAATGAATCTTTCTATATATTGAGCGATCTCACAACCATTGGGGTACTCAATGGATGTATTTTATCTAGATAAAATCTCTTCAAAATATTCTCTATATAAGTTGATTGATGAACAAATATTTCATTCGTCAAATGCTCAATTTACAAATCAAGACAAATCATTGTCTTTCCAAGATTTTCATTTCAACTTTCTTAAAATAATCTATTGCTTTTGAAAACTCTTCGGAGTTTCGATGATATTTAAATCATCATCATATATACTTACTAAAATTAGATCCATATCCTTTAATAAAGGCACAATAATAAATTGGATCATTTTTATGCTTTTCATTTAGTAAATATACACTAAGGAGATTACCATATATGCCTTGATAATCTTTGAAGCCTTATTGAGCAAACTTCCTAGGAATTTTTATATGCTTCAGTCATTTTGAATCCTTCAAGGATTTTCATATATATATATTTTACACTCGAGTGAGCCATATAAATAGGCTTTAATAATATCCATTAGACGCATGTCAAAATTTTCATATACTGCCAGATTAATAAGATATCTGAAGGTGATTGCATCCACCACAAGAGAACATGTTTCCATGTAATCAATGCCAGGCATCTGCGAAAATTCTTGTGCCATAATTCATGATTTATATATCACGATTTCATTCTTTTTCTCATTTCATTTTTTCGCAGAAAACTCAATTGTACCCCAACGGCTTTATACCTTCGGATGTTGGACTACATGTCCAAAAACTTTATGCAAGCAAATTCAATCGCGAATTGCGCACATGGCCAATCATTCTTAATTTATATTCATCAACAAATTATGTCAAGATCCTCGCTTGATATATTATTTCAACAATAAAAAATGTGTCGACAACTACTTGGTTCCACTTTCCGCAATGACATAACTAATCGAGATCTCTCATATTAGACACGAACCTCTCGGGTATAGAAAGTATATCTTCGGGATCTTCAAATCAATTGTCTCCAATTATGACCATCTTGATCATTTGATCCTCTCTAGGATTTTATCCGGAACCGATTGATCTTCCACATTTTAAACGTGGTTTAATTCATTTGCACCGATAGATTGTCGGGACATCAATTCTAATTGAGCATTCACAGCTGGAATATGAGATTTAGTAACCTAGCAGGTCACAAATCGCGGTGATTATAATATATTGCATTATCCTGAACTTCAAGTTCACGGTGCCGACGAGGATCTAATGAGATAATGATAATGCATACAATCAATCTCCCAACGATTCTCTCCCCCTCATGTTGAAAAACTAATTCATTAAATAAATCTCCTATCATTGGCAATATATTGCATTATATAAGGAGATTTATATCCAACATATATTCCCAACTATTGGGAACCATCTTGCGTGGTGGAGAATTAGAACATAAGCCGCACATCCAAAAATAAGATGAGAAATATTTGGCTGACCATAAGCCAATTGTAATAGGGAGAATTTAGACAACCTGGCCCGACGACAAATGATGCTTTGCTCATAACCAATGGTTAGCATTAATTGGAGACATTTAATAAATGATTTTGCTAAACCATTTTGGATATAAACATAAACAAGAGGCTATTCAAACGTGATCTCGGTTGTTATATAATAATCATAAAGCCTGAGATGTAAATACCGACATTATCAAGACAAACTGCTTTATCTTATAATTCATAAATTATGCTCTTAATCTCATTATTTGAGCAAACAATCTCGCAAACACCAAATTGCGAGTCATAATGAACATACATGTGACCACTATAGATGCATCTATTAAAATCAAATATGAATGGTCCACATGATGGGTGAATGGGCCCAACATCACCCTCTATACGTTAAAAAACGTAGAATGTTCAATCTCAACTTAGGGTGAATATTAATAATAAATATTTCTTGAGAACAAACAATACAAGAAAATCACTTAATTGAAGAATCTCGGTCTTCAATGGATGACAATTGAATTTTCAATAATTTTTCGCATCATACTTAATCGGGATGGTCCAACCGGTCATGCCAAATAATAAAATTATTGGAATCAATGTTCATTTGATTTACCCAAGCATGTGTTTCAACCATGCGATATTCTCGTAGTACAAATTGGGAGAAATATCTAATACCTTTGTATAGATATTTACTTATACCATTATTTGTAGTCTCAATCGATAATCATTTTGGCAAATAGCTTGAAACTTACTACAAAATAATGAATTATCATAGCCAATATCTCCCGGATAATAATAGATTAGCTCTTCCGAGCTTCCAATCAATGTTGTACTATCGATTTTATATGAACATTGACTTCCACATCATCAAATAAGAGA
Organism: Hakea prostrata; assembly: GCF_041222555.1. Lineage (NCBI taxonomy): Eukaryota > Viridiplantae > Streptophyta > Magnoliopsida > Proteales > Proteaceae > Hakea > Hakea prostrata. Next base: position 15,258,085 of record NC_142604.1, read on the forward strand.
AATATATATATTTTCCTCAATATAATATGCGTCAAACATATAAGAGAACATTCACATTCTCATCAAAATGAAACATAATATATTAAAAGATATATAGAAAGTCAATAAAAAAAATTATAAAGGAAAAATACTAAATTTAAGATAAACTAACATATGAGATGAGATTTGAAGAGAAAATAATTACATAATCAAATCTTCAACTATTATCTTCAAAAGAGTTTATAGCATCTAGATATGTAGTATCGTGAGGCCATCAAAATCATTCTTTTTATAGGCAAAAAATTGCTCAAGTATCATGATTTTGGAAAATCTAATTTATCTCCACATTATTTTTATTTATTTAATTAAGGCTTGACAAAGCTTAATTAAATATTGTGGAGTATGACAGATACATGTCTAATGGCTTTCATACCACATTGGTAACAAATATTATCTTCACTCCTTGAATTGTTATATTGAGAATCCTTATTATTCTCTTATTTATTCCATAATAATGAGGAATACGAATCATCCTCCCACGGTATGACCATAATTTTAATTTTGCCTTCTTTTAGGCATATCATGAATGTTGATCACCAGGGAATGGAACAGAACCAATAAGACGAGCTCATGACTTTTCATTAATAGTCCATTATTTACCACCACAAATAGGTATGATACCATTCAGAGTATTCTAAAATCCTTACAATATTACTATGTAACAACAAATCTGAAATTGAAAATTTTTGAGATATTTTCATGAATAATATTTCTCTTTATAATTTCAAAAGAGAATTAATTTCAAAAACTACATAATGATTTATTTACAGCTTCAAATCGCAACAGGCATCAGAACGAAACAGCTCAAATCTGCAACCAGATGACGAGAACCGATCATTTAAGCAAATCTGCAACCAGTGCATGCAGTACAATTTGTATTCATTTACGCTTAAAATCGCACCAAGGCACGGAACGACTTAACGCAAATCCAACTTCAGGCCGAAACGATCATTTACAATTTCAAACCAACCAGATGCATTTAACAATATTGTGGTGCAAAGCTAGCAACCACTATATACAATAAATAAAACCACAATCGTTAAAGCAACATAATATCTTATTATTTGATTGATTCTTAGATTCAATAAAACACATACCTATCATGATGCACTACATTTCAAGATGGACAAGGTAAATCCATGTACAAAAACGGCGAGGAGGTCAATCATTCTTCACTGGAATAGAAAACATAATGATACATAGCGTCCAAAAGCAATACTGAGCGGACGCACGGAATCGTCGATAACGTGTTATAAAATAAAGAGAAAATATATTAGATACAAAGAAGAAAGACAAGATGAGTTCAATCGAACGATCATGTTGAGTGCATACATATTATAGTAGAAGGAGCATCTACCGATATGGAAATACAATATATGATCTTGCAACAATAAGATATTCTTGATATAGAAACATAGATGCGCCCAAGATGAAGGTGATAGAATGGAAATAAGAATATGTGAAGAGAGGTGTGATCTTCACCAATATGCATCCGAGGTAATTGAGATCTTCAATTGGAAGTACAATCTCTTTGGGGTAATGGACATCCATAATAAATATTATTAATTTTGGCTTTATTCGGTAAAAAAAAACGGTTTTTTTTTTTTTTTTTTTAACCCCCCTTGGGGGGGGGGAGAAGTTTTTTTTATTTTTTTTTTTTTTTTATGATTTTCCCCCTTTTCTAGATCATTTATGAATGACGTTTAATTAATTAAATTTTATGGCCAAGGAACACATCATAGTGTTAGTGGTCATCATGCTTTCATGGAAAGTTGGACATTTATTCTTCTTGATGTTTTATTATACATTATCACCATAATATTTTAAGCGGTAGAATTTTATAATTCGTTGAACACTTAGAATTAAATACCAATAGGATTGGGTTAGGTCAATCTTTTTTGAATTCTCACATAGTCTAACATAGATTTTGATTATGTTGGTTGGTCTGGGTAAGATTAGGTTAAATATTTGACCTTGACCATGATTCTTATTTTTATTTTTTACAAATTTTATCCCAATGGTTCGATTGTATGTGCTTGCAGTAGATATTTTGTAATAATATATTTATGTAAGCCTTTACATTTTTAATGGATGTATATTTATCATTTCTTGAGTTTTTTGCACATTTGTACATTTTATATCTATATATGATCTCTTGAAAAAAATGTTTTTTTTAAGGTAAGATACAAGGGAGATTTTTTATGTACAACGGATGTGGATATTATATATGTCATCAACAAAAGTCGAATTTATGACCTCTTCATTGAAAAAAAGTTGGTCTTACCAATCAAACAACTCTGCATTGCTTAAAAGATGTAATTTAGAGTTATATTATGTTTTATATGTAAATAATTCTTTTCCTTTGTGACTTAAGTGTACATTTTGTGGCACTGCAATTAAAAGAAACACTGGGTCTAAGTTCGAAAAGTGCATTAAGTAACTGGATTGTGGCCTTAAAAAAAAGAAAAAAACAAATCAGAATACCCATAAACAATTTGGCTTCTTTGGGTTCAAAAATAGTGAAAAAATACTAGGGATGTTACTTTCGAACGTTTACTATATAGAGTCTAAATGGTGGATTTTGCTTGAATGTTGCATTCTAGTTAATGTTGTTTATGTTACTTAATGTTGGGATCATCATTTATTATTGAGTGCCGGCAGCCTTGACTTCAACTATATAATTGGAGATGTTGAAGAAGACGGTGGGATGAGACTGAGTGATGAGGTTGTAGATCTTGTCCAGGAGAATAGCGTGAGCTATCAAAGAAGGAAGGCGGCATTGGCATGGCCTGCATGGTGGAGCTTCATGAGGGCTTTTTTGGAGTGTTGGTTGATCCATTGCATATTGAAGTTGGAGGACCTTTGGATTAGTGTGTGCAACTATACCCCCTTGGCCAATGGGAGTTCTATCAGATGAGACTCGTCTTGCCCGGATATGCCCATAATCAATGCAACCTTCCAACGCTGAGTGGATGAGATAGAATCTCAACACGAGTAGCATAAGCAACATCAGTTAGAAGGGTTCAAATGTGCAGCAATGAGCTGCATATGGCCACAATCTCATGAGTGATCAGATCGAAATTTTGATCACTCATTTTGCATATATATTTTACAAATGGGTATAGTTGAAAAATTAAAAAAAAATGCAAATCAACTAGTCGAAATTTCCCCTTCAACCATCCGAACCGCACGCAGTACCCCAGATAGGATGCAAGATTTTTTTTTCAAGAAAAAGGAGTGTTTATACCCAATGCGGCTCATCTTGGGCTTCAATCGGGTCTCTGTTCGTCTCAGTTCTCTCCAATCTTTCTCACATAATAAATGAAAATAGATCCTCACTGGTGCATGGGTAGAGTTGGCATTTTATCGCTGCTTAGTAAATTTGGTGGGCGTTGAAGACTGGCGAGGAATGGAAAGAAGCTGTTTGATCACTTGCGTTATCTATCATCTGGCATGCATGGATCCAATCAAAAGGTCTGCTAAATGACAAATGGTGATCAGGTGACGAGGAATCTCCATAGTCACCCAAATGCATTCGCCATTGTTGGCTTCACCCGCTGAGGTTAGGGCCCTACTACCCCAACGACATCCATCGAAGCTGGTCTCTACATTCCTGTGTCTCTAATAAACCCAGGAGCAAGGGGGATGAGTGGCCATTCTGTTCTGTCTTCAGTAAAGAAGCATGGTAGGATTTTGGACGGTCAATTTTTGCTTGACGTACGGAACTCGAGTTGGGTTTTGCTGCTTGGCATCAGGTGCTCTGCCTAATCATGGAAACCTGCAGAATTACAGAAAGAAAGTTGTGGTCGTGGGTTCTGACTGGGCTGCCTTAGGTGCTGCTCATCACCTCTGCAAACAGGTCTCCTTCTCTCCCTCTGATATTTCAGGGGTTCATTATCCTTATCTGAACTAAGAACCCAAAAGCCCAGAAAGAAAGAGTTGTGTTTATCTAATTTCAGTTCTGAAATGCTGACTTGATTGTTTGGGGATTTGGTTTCAGGGTTTCAACGTTACTGTTCTTGGAGCTGATAAAATTTCTGGGTCAACAAACAATCCCAATACTTCAGGAGTTCACAGTATCATCGATGGTAATCAAGGACACATTACTTAGTCTTTAGAGCCGTTGTGAGAGTATAGCTGCTCTTTCTTTATTGTGGAATCGCCCCCTAAAATCTCTCCCTGTCTCTCCAAAGAGCCTGACTCCTTAGGACCTTGTCTTCTTTTCCTTCAGGTTTCTGGCACCCGTACGGCAATATATTTTCCCTTGTTGATGAGATTGGTATCAAACCTTTCACTAATTGGACTAGTTCTGCCCAGTACTCTCCAGACGGCTTGGAGGTAATGAAAGTCACTGCTGCAGTGGAATACTTAGAATTGTTTCTCCCTGGATTGTGTCAGAAGGTTTATTGTATTGAATAGCGGAAAAGCTTCTGGGTACCTAGCTTTAACAGATTCGAAGCTTGCCATCTTCCAGCACAGTTTCAATATTGAGTAGTCATAAGAAAACTGCCTCCATCCATGGAATTCCCTTTTGTCTGTACTCTAACATCGTTTCAGCACCCTTCCCATCCATTTCCCCTGTACTGAATGACTCATATCAAGGCGTCTGATGAATAGGGTAGTCTTCTTAGCAGATAAAACTACAGCTGACTTAGTTTGGTTTTAGATTTACTTGCAAACTACTGCTTCAATGTAAACTTTATTTTGTGCTAGACCAGTAAAATGATGGCATTGCCTCTTGATCCTTGATCTATTATATAACACCTTTATTTGGGATGGACTTTATCCACCTCTTGGAATTTTGCTGCATCTTTACTCCTCAGGTGACTGGCCTGCTACAAAGCATGGATCATTTAATTTGGAATGAGTTTATTATAGACAGTTTTGGATTTGGAACGAGTTTATTGTTGATGGAGTTAGTTCCAAATTGGACTTGTGGGAAATTATGTAGGTGCAAATGTGAAATTATTTATACTCTTGCTTTTTGAAATTACTTATTGATGATGTGTTTGGACACTGAAGTCCCTTGCTTTGCAATTTCAAATCGTTAATTTCCTACAAACCCTGTATCTGCATGTCAGCATGCAAATTATGTTGAATTTTTTAATATTTTTATGCAGGTTGAATATCCTATATTCCAAGACCTCCCACAATTGCCTACTCCTTTGGGGACCTTAGTTTACACTCAGGTATGTCTCATAATCTTGTTGCTTCTTGGTATTTCATAGAACCATAGGAACTTGCTGCTTCCCCATCAATATGATTAGTCTTATCCCAACATGTGTAGTTCCTTCGCCTCTCTCCAGTGGAACGATTGACATCACTTCCTCTCTTGGCTGCAGGTATAAAAATGTTTGATTGTTCAGACACAGTAGCTTGTTAGCCAGCATTAACATGGTCTAGCAGGTTTAAATATATGATGCCACAATATCTACATTGGTGTCATCAATCAATGCTATTGAATTACAAGACTGTTATATATATTTATGGTCATGTTCCTGTTATCTTTTTACCTGGTCATTCACTAGACTTTTTGCTTCATAGTGCTGTCTGTCAAAGTCTTAGAACTCTTTTATGTGAAAAATGAAGGCAAAATGGGATTTTATGTGATTGGTTTTCATGACACCTCTATTCTTCAGTTTAATATTCATACAGAACACAACAACATAAACTTTTGGTGTGGGATAAGAGGTAACCTTCTTGTCCCTCCTGCCCCCCCACCCTTTTTTTTCTTTTTCATTAAAGAGTTGCTTTTCTGAAACTTTCAGGGTGGCTTGTGGGTTGTCCTCATCATGTAGGCATGACAACACCATTTCTGTTTTTTATCACACGAAAATAATGATAATAATTAAAAACAAAAAAAGTCAAGCGAAATGGGAAAATGGGTGAAGTTCACAAGACAGTGGGTGTTAGACTGAATATGTTTCTGGTTGCCTGGAAAAAATGGTTGAAGTGGAGGTGGTACTACCTGACCTGATGGATCAACCTGACATGGATTTACTTGTTTTATTTTCTTCTGTAAACAAGAGAGAGGAGTGAGATTTTGGATTTTTGAGTTAAAGGAGGTATCCTGGGGAGAGTTCTTGATCTGGATTTTAGTGTTCTCCAGAAATTTTTGTGGTATTTTTCTGCTATTACATAGTGAATCATCTTCAGAGTTGCCTGTGAAATGTAGCACATCACATTGATGTCTAACCCACATTAAGGTTGTGCCATCTTTGGTTGAATCTGTATATTTTTTATTGTTTGTTGGTGTTTTTGTTAGTATTACTCATCTGTTCCAAAGGCCATGCTTAAGGTTCCTACCTTTTTCACTTTTTTTCCTTTTACCTCCTTTTTTCTTCTTGAATGTTGGGGTTGCAAAAGTTATATTCACCATCATCTGATTTTATGGAAATGCCATATTATCTGAGCTATCCTGTCCCTTCTATTCTAAACCCTCAGCTGTTTTCATTTTTGAGACTTCTAGGTACCTCTAAGATTCTAAATATGTGATTTTTGGAAGGAAAAAAAAGAAAAGAAAGAGGACACAAATTGACTTATCCAATTAACCTGTGCAGTTGTTGACTTTGACAATACTGACACAGCCTGGAGAAAGTATGATTCAGGTAGTAAGTGTCCCGTGCTTGCTTGCTTTTATTTATTGGATTGCTTCTGTTGCATAATCCTCTAGGGTCTTATGAAGAGCTTATCATTTGTAGTGACTGCAAGGGAGCTTTTTAAACAGTTTGGGTGCTCACAGAGGCTATATCAAGATGTTTTTAATCCAATGGTTCAAGTAGGCTTGTTTGCTCCAGCAGAGCAATGCAGTGCAGCTGCAACACTGGGAATGTTATACTATTTCATCCTAGCTCACCAGGTTCAATAGTTCGCTGATTTGTTGTTAGTTTGTTTTTTGGTTCTGTGTGAAGTGCGGTCTACTCAAAACTTTCTTTTGGGATCCCTGTAGAAAGATTTTGATGTGGTTTGGTGTCGTGGGACTGTTCTAGAAAAAATCTTCATGCCATGGATGGACTTTATGAGAGATAATGGTTGTGAGTTTATTGAGGGAAGTGTGGTGACAGATTTCTCTGTAAACGAGGAAAGTGGGAGCATTAAGGAAGTGCTATGTGGCAAGGAGAGTTATGAGGCTGATGCAGTAGTACTGGGTGTTGGAATATCCACCCTCCAGGAAATAGTTATGAACAGGTACCTTGTCTTAGTAGTTTACATATTTAATTTCACTCTCTTATGTCCTAACTGTTTTAAAACAGCTTCTTTTGGTTGGTGGTAAACTTAGTTCAGTGCTGCAGAACTGCCTATTATTATTCATTACAAAATGCAATCTCATGTTTCTCTTCTTGCTAAGACCTAGTAGATTAGGAATAGAGTTTCTTCTTGAATGCTATCTATGGGGAAAGCAGTCCCTATCATAATTCATAAACATGTTTTATTTGCTTTAGAATATGTTCAGTGTTCATATCCTTGTTGTCAAGTGACTGCTTATCCCCATCTCTGAAACATAGTGAGTCACCTCTGTCTTGTGGGTGGTCAAAAATACTGCACGAATTTTGTTTCAACTAAACATCCCTACAAAATCTACTCTTGGCAACTAATAAATCCACCTTAGCAGTGTTTTAAGGATATATATATATAAAATATATATATATATATATATATATATATTATATATATTATATTTATATTATATATATATATATATATATATATATATATATATATATTGTTGGATTCCATTAGGAGTTAAATTAGAGTTTGTATTCATGAAAAATTCTATTCCTTGTAATAGTCTACTTTCCACTTATTTATAAATAGAGGGCTTGAGATCATTGATCAATAAGCCATTTTGCCAAACATTGTATTTCTACATGGCATCAAAGCCTAAATACGATTAGGGAAGTGAGAAAAACCCTACCTCCTGGCCTCTCTCTCGCTGTCACAAAGTGTCGAAGAGTGTTGAACTATCTCTTTAAAAAACCATCGCCTTTCTCCTGTCGCAGCTGTTCAAACCAATCAGAAACCGATCGAAACCCATCAAAATCCATCGTCCTTTCTTTATGGCAGTTCTTCAAACCCGTCAAAACCTATCGCCTCTTCTTTCTGGCTAGTCTTCAGTAACACTGCTGCATACGGTGAGAAAAGAGCAATAACGAGAAAAAAAAAGGGAAAGAAGAAGAGCAGAAGAAGTCTGCACTACCGCTGCTTCTACAACTTTTTTTTCTCTGATTTCTCTGATTCTTCATCTGAAGCCTGCGATTGAGGTTCTTCGATTGGCGTTCTGCGATTGAGGTTCTTCGATTGGGTTGTTCTTCTTAAGCCTGCGATTGAGGATCGATTCTTCATCTGAAGTAATTTGATTAACCCAAACAAAATATATGTTTGAGGGTTATTTTGGTAAATTTGCATTGCAGGGACTTATATGTAAATTTGTATAAGTTTTGAGATTTATTTGCAAATTCAGATTCTTTAGGGACATTTGTCATTACTGGAAAAAAAAAGGATAGGGGGTATTTATAACTTTTTTGGTGGTTTGGCTGTTGCATTCTGTGACATTTCAGTTACTTTGAAGGAGTGAAGACTGAAGAACTGCAGACAATTCTGTCAAGATGGCAACCACCGATGGTATTACTGCTCCCACTGGATCCGAACATTATTCCACTCTTCATCCTCTTTCGGTAAGATTTGATGGCACAAATTATTTGATCTGGTCTCGATCTGCTTACCTAACTATTGTTGGAAGAGGACTAGTTGGATACATTACTGGCACCACTATCAAACCTACTACTGCAGGTGTTTTACAGGATAAATGGATATCAAATGATTCTCTTATTATGTCATTCCTTTTGAATTCCATGCATCCAAATATTGCCCGGGGTTACCTATTATTTGATATTGTAGCCCAAATCTGGAAGGCTACTACTGAAACCTATGGACAGTTGGGGAATGATGCACAAGTTTATGAGCTACGAAAGAAGTTTCATGAGAATACCCAAAAGGAACTGACTGTGGCCCAATATTATGCTGAGTTGCGCTCTTTTTGGCAGGAGTTGTATCATTATGGGGATTATCACCCCACTAATCCAGATGATGTGACTACTTATAGGAAGCACATTGATAAGATTCAGGTATATGACTTCTTGGCAGGTTTGAATGTGGAGTATGATCAGATCAGAGTGCAAGTATTAAGTCGTTCTCCTTTTCCTACACTAGAACATTCTTTTGCACTTGTTCAGTGTGAGGAAAGTCGGCGATTAACCATGCTTCATGCTCCTATTGTGGAAAAATCAGCCTTACAGTCTGTTCACACTAAATCTGATCCAGCTAAGGAGATTGTCAAGTGTGAGCACTGTCACAAACCATATCATACCAAGGCCAATTGTTGGAAACTCCATGGGAAGCCTGCTGATTTTGAGCAAAAAAGAGCACAAAAAAGATGAAAACCAAAAGCTCATATTTCTGAGATAGTTTCCACAACACCCTCTACAGATGTTGGTCTCTCACAGGAGGAGTTAGCTACTCTGCGATGTATTCTACAATCTTCTATTGCTGGTACAGCCTCTACCACTGCTTCCTCTACTAACCAAATCAACTCCTACCTTGCTACTTCTAGTAAAACTTTTACAAGCTTCCAAGTTTCTTCAGTTTCTACTCCTTGGATTATTGATACAGGAGCCACAGATCATATGACAGGTTTATCTTTTTTTTTCTTACAATATTCTCCAACTTTTGGAAAGGATAAAGTTCGAATTGCTGATGGCTCCTATTCTTCCATTGTTGGAAAAGGGACCATTCAACATTCTCCATCCCTTTCTTTGTCTAAAGTTTTACATGTTCCCTCTTTCTCTATTAACTTGCTCTTTATCAGTAGTCTTACACATGACTTGAATTGTAAAGTGACATTTTTCCCATTTTACTGTGTCTTCCAGGATCTGGTCATGGGGAAGGAGATTGAACGTGGTAAACTAGACAATGGACTTTATTTGCTCGAGCGGATTGAAGGATCTACTTCTGCTCTGACTACATCTTCTAATCAGGTTGATTCGGTAATATCAGACCTTCATCAGTGGCACCGTAGGCTAGGTCACTCCCCTTTAGGAACTCTTAAGAAAATATTTCATGATTTAGTTTCTTCTTGTAATGAGGATGATTTTTTTTTGTGAAGCCTGCATTTTTGTGAAGCAGACTCGTTCTACTTATTTACCTTCTCTTCATAATAGAAAAACTATTCCTTTTATGTTAATTCATATTGATGTGTGGGGTCTCTGGCGACGTGTGTCTATTACTAGCCATAGGTACTTTGTTACTTTTATTGATTGCCACTCTCGTTCTACATGGATTTATCTTTTAAAACAAAAAATGAGGTTTTTCGATGTTTTCGTGATTTTCATAATATGATTAAAACTCAGTTCAATGCCACTGTGAAGATCCTTCGCAGTGACAATGGCATAAAGTATATTGATGGTGAATTTCAGAGATATCTCTCTGACTCTGGCATAATACACCAAACCAGTTGCGTTGATACGACTGCCCAAAATGGGGTTGCTGAAAGAAAGAATTGGCATCTTTTAGAGATAGCCCGTTCCATTATGATTGCTATGAGTGTACCTGACCAATACTGGAGTGATGCTATACTCACTGCTTCTTACCTTATGAATAAGATGCCTAGTAGGATACTTGGTCTTTAATGTCCTAATGAGATTCTTCAGGGAGCCTTTTCTTTTGTTATTCCCCCAAAGGTTTTTGGATGCGTGTGTTATACCAGAATCACAGCCCACCAGAGTAAGCTTACTCCCCGTGGCCTACACTGCATATTTTTGGGGTATTCTACTACTCAGAAAGGGTACAAATGTTATCATCCTCCCTCCAGGAAAACCATTGTATCTATGGATGTAATTTTTAATGAGTCTTGCCCTTACTATACACCTCTCCAGGGGGAGAGTCCTAGAGGAGAGGTGTTCTTTCCGACTCTAGATCTTCCTATCACACACCAACACAACATAAGAGTCCCAGAAGAGTTTCCTGACCAAGGGGAGACTTCGGCCAGGATAACTGAGGACTTTAATCCTCCCCTTCGTTTTCTGAACCATGTGAAGAACCTAGCCAGGGGGAGACCACTCCTGTGAGACACACTGTTGGGGTCTTTCAAAACCAGATTGACCAGAATAAGGAGGTGCAGACTTATCAGAGGAAGAATTACAACCGGCTAAAGCAGGTGGAGAAAGGTGATACGTTACCACTTCAATCTCCTGCTCAGGAATCAGATTCTACTGTTCACCTTAGGTATCTTCTTCTGATCTTCCTATTGCTGTTAGAAAAGGGGTCAGATCTTGTACACTCAACATCCCATAGCTAAATATGTTTCTTATAACTCTTTGTCTGACTCCTACTGTGCATTTATATCCTCTTTGTCATCTGTATCTGTTCTTAAAAGTTGGCAGGAAGCCTATGCTATAAGAGATAGAAGGCAGCTATGGTAGAGGAAATGTAGGCAATGAAGAAAAATGACATTTGGGAGCTGGCTACACTTCCTCCAGAAAAAAAACCAGTGGGCTACAAATGGGTTGTTGGTGCAACCTAGAGGGGGGGGGGGTGAATCGGTTGTAACTAGTGGATTGTCCCAATTTTTGCGGTTTATGCGGAAATACAATGTAAATTAAGAATTCAAATGAATTTAAACAATGACAAGCAATCACAACACAAGATTTATAGTGGTTCGACTTTACAAATCTACGTCCACTCCTCTTTTAGCCTCAAGAGAGATTTCCACTAATGATTCTCTTTTAATACAATGGGTAGAGAATCGAACCCTTTACAATCTTTGTTACGGGGCAAGAACACCCTTTACAATCTTTGTTTATCTTAGGGCAAGAGCACCCTCTTCAATCTTTGTTTATCTTAGGGCAAGAGCACCCAACCAATCTTTGTTCACGGGCAAGAGCACCCAACCAATCTTTGTTCACGGGCAAGAGCACCCAACACAAATTCTAATCTACCTAGACTAGAATTGAAAACAGTTACAAGAGAATGATGTCACCTTAACAAGAAGTGTGACACTTTACCTCTTGTGTGTGTGTGATGCAATAAGAGTTGTATGCTCAAGATATGAAATGCATGCACCACCAAAGCCTTCAATCACCTCAAGCTTGACTTCCACAAGCTTACTTTAACACCTTGGTATGTTCTTCAAGGTTAGAGAGAGGGTGAGAGGCAAAACCCAATGGTTTTCTTATATTTTAAGAGCTTGAGATTACTTGGGGAGTAGTTGATCAAGTGTGAGGTTCAACCTTCTCAAAAGGGGTGAATTGGTTTATATAAAGCACCTTTGAGTGCCAAAACCCAATCCCCAACGGATAGAAAACGAACACAGTTTAAGTCCAATTTTCAGTTCAGATGGACGTCCGTTTGGTCAAACTAGCCGTTATAGGCATTTTTTTAACCAGACGGAATTTCGTCTGAGCTTCTGTGACTTAGAAACACTGACAGCAAACCAGACGGTTGATCGTCTGGTGCCCTGTTTGCTGTCCTACTTTAGGACATGGACTTGGCTTAGGTTTTTGGACTTTTTGTTCAACCCTAAGCCTCATACACCTTCCTACTATGTCTTAGGTCAGTCTAGTGACATGATATGCACATGATTGCATACAATTACATGAGAGTGCATATGGAGGTGTCCTAAGTCCTAACTTCATCTAAGTCTTGATCATTGAAGTTCTTGAGTCTTCTTGTATTCCATTCTTCATGATTATCTTCATCTCCATCTTGGCATGGTCATCTTGATTTAGACTTCATGTCCATCTTGGCATGATCTTGGCTTTGGCTTGACTTGAGCATATGGCTTTGACTTGGAGTTGGTACACTTGTTTCTCATTTTGAACTAAAACAACACAACTCAATATAGCCATTAGTAATTCATGTTTGTTATCATCAAAACCAATGGAGGCTGATGTGGCAAATGGTGACATGGCATTTTCCAACATGGGTATTTGTGGTTAAACAAAATATGGATGGATCAGTCAATAAGTTGAAAGATAGACTAGTTGCAAAGGGGTTTACCCAGACCTATGGGATTGATTATCAGGAAACCTTTGCCCCTGTTGCGAAACTAAACACTGTGAGAGTTCTGTTGTCTGTAGCTGTGAACAAAGATTTGGAACTTGCACCAACTAAACGTAAAAAATGCCTTCTTACATAGGGAGTTAGCAGAAGAGGTCTATATGGAAATCCCTTATGGTTTCTCCGACGACAATACTGCAGGGAAAGTTTGTCGGTTGAAGAGGTCAATTTATGGGTTAAAACAATCTCCTAGATGTTGGTTTGGACGCCTCCTGAAGGCAATGACTTCTATTGGGGACAAGCAAAGCAATGCTGATCATACACTATTTGTCAAGAAGTCAGGTACTAACAGTACATTTCTTATTGTCTATATAGACGATATTGTCATCACAGGGAATGATGGTGAAGAAATTCAAAAGTTGAAGGACTTTTTTAGCAGAAAGTTTGAAATTAAAGATCTAGGGAAGTTATAGTATTTTTTAGGGATTGAGGTGGCTCGATCAAATAAAAGGTATATTCCTATCCCAAAGAAAGTATGTCCTAGATCTATTATCAGAAGTGGGAATGTTGGGGTGTAAAGCAATTGATACCCCTATTGAAGCTAGAGCTAAATTTAAAGAAAAAGAGGGAGAACCAGTGGACATAGGAAGATACCAAAGGCTGGTAGGGAAGCTTATTTACTTGTCCCACACCAGGCCAGACATCGCTTATGCTGTAGGTATAGTGAGCCAATTCATGCATGATCCATATTTAGCTCAGATGAAGGTTGTTAACAGAATACTACAGTATTTGAAGGGAACTCCTGGAAAAGGAATACTTTTGTCACCCACTGATAATCTAAAGGTAGAAGCATACACTGATGCAGACTGGGCTGGATCTCCAGACAGAAAGTCAATTTTAGGTTATTGTACCTTTGTTGGAGGTAATCTAGTTACTTGGAGAAGTAAGAAACAGAATGTGGTAGCTTTATCTAGTACCGAAGCTGAATATAGAGCTATGGTTCGTGGAGTTTGTGAGCTACTATGGTTGAAAGGCTTGCTGCAAGACATTGGAGTCCAAGTTCCAAACCTTATGATGTTATATTGTGACAACAAGGCTGCTATTAGTATTGCTAATAATCTGGTGCAACATGATCGAACTAAGCACATTGAAATTGACAGGTTTTTTGTCAAAGGAAAGTTGGAACAAGGGCTTATCTGCATGCCTTTTGTAAGATGTGGAGACCAAGTAGCAAATGTTTTCACTAAGGGTTTGAAAGAAAGAGATTTCCTCCCTATTGTAGGCAAGTTGGGCATGACTAATATCTATGCCTCAACTTGAGGGGGAATGTTGGATTCTATTAGGAGTTAAATTAGAGTTTGTATTCATGAAAAATTCTTTTCCTTGTAATAATCTTTCCACTTATTTATAAATAGAGGGCTTGAGATCATTGATCAATAAGTCATTCTGCCAAACATTGTATTTCTACATATATATATAATATGTAAAAGAAAATCTGCTCTTCAATCAAGGAAACTGTTAGGACCCTAGGATGAGAGGCCATGTGGAATGAGGGTTAGTTAGGGTTATTTGAGATAATAAATAGAGGGAAAAAGGGAAGAGAGAAAGGAGGGAATAATTAGGGTTACCCTAGTTAGGGTTACCCGGGATGAGGCCATGTGGAATGAGGGTTAGTTAGGGTTATTTGAGATAATAAATAGAGGGAAAGAGGGAAGAGAGAAAGGAAAAAAGGGGGGAATAATTTTGGAGAATCTTGTGGGCAGCCGGAGGCTGAGGGAACACCATGAGTTGTGGGGGGTGACTGGCACCATAGAAACCATAGTCTATCTTGTTATTTCTTGCATTCTTGTATGTATTTTTGGGAAATATTATTAGGGTTTTATCAATTGGCATCAGAGCTGTAACGATCTAGGGAGGTGATGGCACTACCTTTGTTTTCTGGTGAAGGAGGAGTTTAGAGATGGATTTTAGAGGTTCTTCTCTTCTGCTGGGAGAACCAGATCGAGGAAGAGCAGTGGTTGGGGGTAGCGATCCAACATCTGGAAGGAGAGGCACTTGACTGGATCTATCACAAGAATTGGACGGCATTTTCTTGGACGGGATTCAAAGAAGCCCTGAGGTGTGAGTTTAGTGACGGGAGACAACCGACATCAAATTTGGAGATAGACAACAACCACGTTGAGAAGTATCGAATGAAGGATGAAGTACTGCCGGCTATGGAAGTCACGCATCACCAAACGTGGAGCAAAAAGATGAAGATAGGATTGAGTGAAGATACCTACCGGACCAGAGTGGAGGAGCAATATTCTGCTATAAAATCGAGATGCAGTGAAGTGAAGAAGCATAGAAGGAGGCCAGGTACAATCGACGGCAAGTTGCAGGCAGCCAAAAATTCGATTTGCAGGAAAGGAAGAAGACGGTGGAGTTTTAGGGTTTTTGAGGTTGGTTCGGCTTAACCCAAACCGGTCAATCAGTTTGGTTCAAACATTAAGGGCCAAGGAGCTTCTAATTCGGGCCCAATTCAGGTATGCTTAGAATCAGATTTAGAGCCTAAGAGATCCAAGTTCAAAGATTGGGCCATACGTTTTCCTAAGAAACCCCCTTGGGCCCAGCCCATTCCATTAATCCCCAGCCCATCGTATTTCATTAACTCAATATCCAACCCATATTTGTTAACCCACGATTTTAAATGTTCATGTCTAGCCCATTTAATAGAATTATTTTGGGCCTATTACAGTTTCATAACCCAAAACCTAATCCCTACAATCAAACCAACAAGTTGGGGAACCATCATCTTCAACCTTTGAACTTCAGAATAGAAAGGGAGGCGGCAACGTTGGGGCTGCAGCGACTGAGGAAAATCCATTGTCTTCCAACAGCTGCACGCAGGCTCCTTGAGATGCAGCGGTGCGATGGGGATTAATTTAGTTGTAGGCAAAAAAAAAAAAAAAAAAAAAAAAAAAAGAGTCTGATTTTGAGCAGTGGGTGCGTTATTCAGCCTAGGAGAATGATTTTGATTTACTACGGTTATGCGGCACCATCACACGACTAAACTTCAACAATTCCATCACCTTGAGGACAAGGTGATTTTCGAGGGGCCGATAGTGTTAGAACCCTAGGATGAGAGGCCATATGGAATGAGGGTTAGTTAGGGTTATTTGAGATAATAAATAGAGGGAAAGAGGGAAGAGAGAAAGGAGGGAATAATTAGGGTTACCCTAGGGATGAGGCCATGTGGAATGAGGGTTAGTTAGGGTTATTTGAGATAATAAATAGAGGGAAAGAGGGAAGAGAGAAAGGGGGGAATAATTTTAGAGAATCTTGTGGGCAGCTGGAGGCTGAGGGAACACCGTGAGTTGTGGGGGGTGACTGGCACCATAGAAACCAGAGTCTATCTTGTTATTTCTTGCATTCTTGTATGAATTTTTGGGAAATATTATAGGGTTTTATCAGAAACCATCACCGTCCTATGAATCCACATTGTCTTAATAAGAAGTAGTGGCTTGGGGTACAAGCATAATTAATGTTCCAACACATCATGAAAGTGAAAAACTCATGACCTACAATTGCACTATAGAACAAAAAATAGAAACTTTATAAGATTAGATAAAGGAAAAAAAAATATAGATCTTTATTTATAATCCTCATTTTGGGGGATATAAATTTCATTTTCAACTTTGAATGAGATAAGCAAATAAAATGGCTAAAGCGAGGGAAGGAAGAATAAGGATCTCCACCATGTTAGATGCATAAAAAAGTGAAGATGATATATTACTAATAACAGGTAGGAATATTAAGAAAAATGGGGAGGTTATTTCTGAAACCTTCTAAGTGAAGATACTTCAACTAATAGTGCTTCAGGAAACTGCATATCGTATACATACATACGTAGAATTGGGAATTCTGAAGTAAAAGAAACCTAGAGTGTGAAAGTAGGTGAGGTACAAGGCCTAGATGAGATCCTAATATTAAATGTCAAAAGAGCATAAGAATCGATGTTTATCTTGTCTAACCAAGATGTTTAATAAGAATATGAGCACAAGGAAAATGCGTGATGAACAGGTAAGAAGCATCATGGTTCCGCTTTAGAAAAGGAAAGATGATACTCAAAGCTACTATAACCATAGAGGCAAAAAACTAATGAGTCATACTACGAAATCATGGGAGAAAATTATCGAAAGTTGAAACTGACTTAAGACTAAAATCTACTATTATAGAGGACTAATTTGGTTTTGTTCCAGGAAGACCTTGACAAAAGTTGGTTTTGAGAAATATCTTGATATGGTCTTTGTTGACTTAGAAATCATGTGACAGTCCTTAGGCTGCGTTTGTTTGCTGGAATAAAAGTGGGGTGGGAAAAAAGGGGTGGGAAAATTCTTGAAAAATGTGTAAATTTCTTACTTTTCCTTTAAATCCTAAAATGGTAGAGTGTTTGGTTGCTTGGGGTGGGAAAGTGGGAGACAAGGTTCCTTGAATCAAGGAACCTTGTTTGCTGATGTGGCAGTTCAACTTTCCCACCCCATGCTATTTTAAAACCCCACATATTTGGTGGGATTTTGTGGGAAAGTTGGAAAAAGTAAAAAGTGGGACCCACCCCATCACTTTTCCACAAAACCCTTTCCTTTCCTTTTCTTCTCCCTCACCCCACTACATGTGGGACCCACATGTTTTTTTTTCCCACCCCTTTTTTCCCACCCCACCTTTGCAAACAAACGCAGCCTTAGAGATTTAATTTGGCAACTACTAAAGAAGAGAAGTTTTTTCCAACCAAATATGTGATGTGGCCTCAATTGAATGAGGACCAAATAACCAAGATCTTGATTGGAGACAACTTCAGAAGTAAAAGAAAAGGGTCTGTTGCAATTTCAGTTGCAGTCTTTCTAGGGTAAAATTGGGAGATCTTAGAGAGGTCCTCTTTATGAATGTTGACTACGGGATTTAGATAGTATGAAAATAAAGGGGTCAATGAGGTGGTGTGATGGCTATATGGTCAAAACTAGCTTTTAGGGGAAAATAGCTTATGGGGTGGTGGTCTTGAGATAGGAGATTTGTGTGGGACAGACAATATGGAGGATGATATTAACAGAGACTTAAAATATGATGGATGAAGTGGACAAGGCGTTGTATGACCAATGTATTCCTTTAAAACTAGGAAAATTTATAAGACAATCATATAATCAACACTGAGCGTATGGTGTGGAATTTTGGGGAGTTAAAAAGCTTCATATTGATGTCCGATATATGATAAAGTACAAGAAAGTTGATTAAGTTTGGAATGGTCATGTTCAATGGAGATCTCAAAAGAGGTCCTCGGGATGGATGTTGACAATGGGGTTTGGATGGTTAGACAATGAAGGGTCAATGAGGTGGTGTAATGGCTTTATAGATGTAACAAGTTTTTTTTTTTCTTCTTCTTTTTTGGTTGAGTAAGTTGTTTAATAAGATTATGAGCACAGGGAAAATACCAGATGAATGGAGGAGAAGCGTCGTTGTTCCAATTTACAAAAATAAAGGAGATATTTAAAGCTATAATAATTATAAGGGCATTAAATTGATGAGCCATAATATGAAATTATGGGAGAGAATAATTGAAACCCGTTTGATACACTTAACTACAATTACAGAGAACCAGTTTTGGTTTATGCCGGAAAGATCTACAACGGAGGCTATTTACCTAATTAGGAGACTTATGGAAAGGTATAGAGAATGTAGGAAAGACCTTCATATGGTATTTATTGACCTAGAAAAAACTTATGATAGTCCCTAGAGCTTTAATTTGGCAAGTACTACAGAAAAGAAGTGTTGCAAGTAAATATATAGATATAGTTAAGGATATGTATGATAGTTTGGTGACAGGTGTAAGAATAGTGGGGGGCCAAAGTAATGAATTCCTGTTAGATGTAGAAATAAGAATGACTCGTGTGACTCTCAAAGAGAGTACAACACATATATATATGAAGAGTATAAAGTACAATATACGATACAGTATATGTGTAGAATACACAACTAATACACAGTATAATACTAGTCTCTAACACCCTCCCGCAAAGTCAAGGGGCCAGAATGAAGCTTGATTTTGGATCTTAAAAGTTGAAAGCGAGAGGAGGAGAGTCCTTTGGTGAGAATATCCGCCAACTGATCATTAGTAGAAATATAGCAAACATGGAGATCTCCCTTGGCAACCTTGTCTCTAACAAAATGAAAATCCACCTCAATATGCTTGGTACGAGCGTGAAACACAGGATTGGCAGATAAGTAGGTAGCACCAATATTATCACACCATAACACAGGTGGAGAAGACTGAGGAATACTCAACTCAGTAAGTAATGACTGAATCCAAGTGAGTTCAGTAGTAGCCAAAGCCAAGGCACGATACTCACTTTCAGTGCTAGATCTTGCCACAGTAGCTTGCTTGCGTGACTGCCAAGAAACCAGGTTATTGCCAAAGAAAATAAGAAACCCTCATTGAGACTTCCTATCATCAGGACAGCCTGCCCAGTCAGCATCAGAAAGAGCTGCCAAAGAATAGACTGTAGAAGGCGTAATGTGGAGACCATACAAGATAGTGCCTTTGAGATATCGTAATAACCGCTTCAAAGCCACCCAATGATCCTCAGTGGGAGAAGCAAGAAATTGACAAAGCTTATTGACAGTGAAGGCAATCTTTGGACGAGTCATAGTGACATACTGAAGAGCACCAACCAAACTACGATACAAAGTTGGGTCAGAAAGACATTTCCCTCCCGTACTAGATAAGTGGTGAGAGGGGACAATTGGAGTAATAATAGGTTTTGCATCAGATAAACCAGCCCGTTGGAGAAGCCCACAAACGTAACGTTGCTGAGATAACAACAAACCCGTAGAAAGAGGGATAAGCTCAACCCCTAAGAAGAAACGTGCAGGACCAAGATCCTTTAGAGCAAATTCCATGCTAAGAGAGTGGATAAGGTCATCTATGGCAACAACAGATGGCCCAGTAATCAAGATGTCATCAACATAAATCAGCATATAGAGAGGCCCATGAGAACGATGACAGTAAAATAACGAAGAATCAGTCTTAGACCCCTGAAAACCAAGGGTTAGTAAGAACGAGCTGAGACGCTGAAACCATGCCCGGGGAGCTTGCTTAAGGCCATAAAGAGACCGTTGAAGCTTACAAACATGTGTGGGAAAACGAGAATCAACATAACCAGGAGGTTGATGCATATAAATGTCTTCAGATAAATGACCATGAAGAAAAGCATTATTGACATCAAGCTGGCGAGTAGGCCAAGTGGAGGACACCGCCAAAGATAACAAAATGCGGATTGTAGTAGGTTTGACCACTGGACTAAAAGTCTCAGTATAATCCACGCCATACTCCTGTGTGTAGCCCTTAGCTACTAACCGTGCCTTATAACGTTCAATGGACCCATCGAAGCGGCGCTTAATACGGAATAGCCATTTGCAACCTATAAGTTGACGATCCGCAGGAAGTGATGTCAAAGTCCAAGTCTGATTAGACATGAGAGCATTAAATTCGTTATCCATTGCTTTGCGCCAAACCTCATGCTTGGATGCGTGAGAGTAACATGTGGGCTCAATATCAGTAGTGACTGATGCAACTAAAGCATGAGGCAGAGAGTGGCGTGTCGTATGAAAACTCTTTGGGACACGTGGTATGCGAGTCCCATCTTGGGATCGAGTGACCATGGAGTGAGACCGAAGAGGTGCATGAGGTAGAAGACAAACTTCATTGAGAAGGGTAGATGAAGGCCCACTATTATGATCATTAACCAAAGAAGGTTGACTAGGAAGACAAAGCCCATGACCAACAGTAACAGTATTAGGACCATGATCATAAACATCAATAACATCTTTATTAGGCCCATGACCAATAGCAGCATTATTAGGCCCATGACCAACAACAGTATTAGGAGGCCCATGACCAACAACAGCATTAGGAGGCCCAGTAGCAACATCAACATTATTAGGACCATGAGCAACAACAACATTGTGAGGACCATTAGCAACATCAGCATTAGTAGGCCCATGTTCATGTAAGGTCAGAAAATCACATAGCATAGAAGAGGGTAGGGATCTACAAGCATCCTCAGCAGAATCAATGTGTTGCATACTAGAAGCAGAAGTATTAAACCCATTAGTGCAAAGTCCAATAGTCCTTTTAGGTACATGCCCAACAGACTCAACACGAGTACTGTGATTATTAGTATTATTACAAAAATCAGCAACTATAGGCAAAACAGAATTTGTAGAAAGACTAGATGGACCAGAAGTAGCAGCTCCTTGACCAACCCCAGGCAATGTACATGGCACCCGAATTGTTGTAGAAAAGAGATCTCGAAGGTTCACCGGAGGCCGAGCTGTAGTAAAAGACCTGTCCTTATACGGAAACAAAAACTCATCAAAAATCACATGTCTAGATATGATAACCCTTCCATTGACAAGATTAAAGCACTTGTAACCATGATGATGAGGACTGTAACCAACAAAATATAAGCTGCAGATCTGTAAGCCATCTTATGAGCATTATAAGGTCGAAGAAATGGGTAACAACAGCACCCAAAAACCTTCAAAAATGTATAGTCTGGCCAACGCCCAAAAAGCTTATGATAGGGGGAATCAAATTGTATAGCTGAAGAGGGAAGTCTGTTCATAATGTAGACAAGCAAGATAAAAGGCTTCACACCAAAAAGAAAACGGAAGACCGGACTCAAGCAAGAAGAGAAAGTCCAATTTCTACAATTTGCCTATGTCGCCGTTCAACCACTCCATTTTGCTCGGAGGTATGCAGGCAAGAAAGTCTATGAGATATCCCACAAGAGGTCAAAAGTTTGGAGAAACTCTGAAATTCACCACCCCAATCAGATTGAAAACATTTGATGGTATTGATTCTCCACAAGGGTTTTAAAAACCTGAAAAACCTTGATAGCATCTGATTTATGTGCTAAAGTATATAACCATGTGTATCTGGAGAAAGCATCAACAAAAGAGATGTAGTAACGATGACCTTCCTTAGAGACCGCATCGACGGACCCCACAAATCAGAATATATAAGTTTGGAGAGGAGCAGTTGCGAGAGAAATGCAGGATACAAATGGCAATTTATGAGACTTGGCAAGTTGACATGCAGAACAAACACCAACAAGTTTAGAGCTACCACAAGGTAAATGAAACTGAGAAACCACTCTAGAAACCACAGCAGGTGCAGCATGGCCAAGTCTAAGATGCCAAACATTGGAAGACCGTCTAACAATGAGATAAAGCGATAGCTGGAGGAGACGAACACCCCACAGAATCAAGCCGATACACACCGCCTTCAAGAGGGCCTTGGAGAAGAATACGGCTCGAGCACAGATCCTTTACATAGAAGCAATCAGAGTAGAATTCAAAACAAATATTGTTATCATCACAAAATTTGCTTACAAACATCAAATTAGAAGATGCGGTTGGCACATGTAAGACATCAGGCATGTTGAAGACCGAATGATTAACGGAAAAATCGAACGACCTATATGTTGAATTTTCAAACCCGAACCATCCCCTATCATCACCGAACTGTTCCGGAATACTCAACGGGGGTAGTTATGTCTCGCAGATTAGGGGTGAGATGATGAGACGCTTCAGAGATCGGAAGCCATTGAACACTCGAGAGGTAGCAGAGTGGCAATATGAGCCTAAGGAGAGTCATTAGGCCGAGACCGGTGATAGCAGAATCGAGGAACATGGCCATAGCGATCACAAATATTACAAGAAAGAGTGCGACCCCCTCTCGCGAATCTGCGACCATTAAACCGACCACCAAAGCCCCGACCACGAGCAAGTGTAAGACCCGCTTGAGAAATTCTGTCTAAAATTCCTCGGAGTAGGGAAGAAGCGGACCGTTGATGCTCGGAATTAACGGAGAGGTGTGAGCCAAATTAGCGAGAATAACAATATTGGTAATATCTTGAAAAGCTGTAGTAGATCTTATTTCTTCACAAAGAAGAAGACCCTGAAGATCAGCAAGCTTGATAGGAGTCTCACGTGTA
Source organism: Hakea prostrata (assembly GCF_041222555.1). NCBI lineage: Eukaryota > Viridiplantae > Streptophyta > Magnoliopsida > Proteales > Proteaceae > Hakea > Hakea prostrata. Next base: position 15,281,208 of record NC_142604.1, read on the forward strand.
GTAACAGCAGTCACAAAAGCTTGAAACTCAGGTCCAAGACCTCCCAAAATGAAAAGAACAAGTTCAGGTTCTGAAACAGGTTAAGAGGCAAGAGCCAAAGAATCTGTAAGTTGTTTGACCCGTAGAAGATAAGCTGAAATTGAGTCAGAGCCTTTTCGCAAGCTGTGAAGCTGCATCCTGAGCTGCATAATACGAGCTTGAGAAGAGGATGCATAAGTCGAAGCGAGAGAAGACCAAACACCCTGAGAAGTAGAGATATTAACAACTTGGGAGTGTACAGACTCTGTTAAGGAAGCCAAGATCCAAGATAACAACATTTGATCATGCTTATGCCATGTAAAATAGGTAGGATTAGGGGTTGGTGGTGTAGTCTCAGAAGCAAGAAAAGGGGAGGGGCAAGGATTAGTGCCATCAACAAATCCCATCAAACCTGTAGTGCGAAGAACAGGAATGAATTGCGATCTCCAAACCAAGTAATTGGTGGAATTCAATTTAATAGGGAGATAGTGATGAGCATGAGACACCGAAAAAGAAGAGGTAGCATCAGACAATGAAGGATCAACAGATTTGGAGGAAGAAGAAGCCATCTCAGAAGCCATTAGATGAAAATCAATCAAGAAAGAACCACTTGTAGAATGGGAAAAATAAGAAGCTGCAGATCAAGAACCGATTGCAAAAATTTAACCAAATGAATGATCAAAGAAACACAACAATTCGGAGATGCAAGAACAGATCTGAAAACCTCAGTTCGAAAAACAGAGTTGAAATTCAGCAGATCTGAAAAACAACAGAAGACTTGAAAAACCAAACAAAGGAGAAACGCAGAAAGATCAGAAAAACACAGCTCCAAAAACAGATTAAAAAATTGCAGCAGATCTGAAAAACAGCAGAAGATCTGCAACTCCAAAAATGCAGAAAGAAAGAGCAGCGCAAAAAACAGAAGAAGAAGCTCTTCAAAACCAGAAACGCAGAAAATAAAGATCAGCAAGAGATTTTCCAGATCTTCTTCACAAGCAGAATCAGCACAGATCAGAATCAGCACAGACGAAGAACACAAAAAGCCTGAGCAGAATCTCCACAGACAAAGAACTCGAACATCTGAGAAGAATCGTTGGAGAAAAAGAGATCAAGAGCCGCCAGAGAGGTCTAGAATCCAAGATCGTAACACTCGCTCTGAGATACCATGTTAGATGTAGAAATAAGAATGACTCGTGTGACTCTCAAAGAGAGTACAACACATATATATATCAAGAGTATAAAGTACAATATACGATACAATATATGTGTAGAATACACAACTAATACACAGTATGATACTAGTCTCTAACAATTCCCAATTATAGTTAGACTACATCAAGGATCAACTTTAACCCCATATCCATTTGCACTTGTAATGGATGAATTAACCAAAGACATTCAAGATGAGGTCCCTTGGTGTATACTTTTTGCTGATGATATTGTGTTGATTGATGAGACTCGAGTGGGGATTAATACCAAATTAGAATTATGGAGAGCAGTTTTGAAATCAAAAGGCTTCAAACTAAGTAGAACGAAGACAGAATATCTAGTTTGTAACTTTAGTCATGATCGGGTAGATGATGAGGTGGTGATACCTGATGTCACACCCCACCCGTCGGTCTCGGTTACCCGCCCGACAACCCGTGGGTGCGATCCGTCACAAGATCCAAGGTTTTAGTCTATCAACAATATTTAAGACAAATACAGATAATCATGAGCAAGAATATCCAATAACTAAATTAAATGAATTACCGAAGCCCAAAATGCTCCAATAACAAAGGAAAGAAAATAAAGAATAATGAATAAGTCAAAAATGAGGGCAGCGGAATAAAAGTGTTTAAATCAGTTTCTTTCCAGTTTGTTTCTCTAAGTTAATGAACTTAGATTCCAGTTTAATGAGGCGAGGGTCCTCCAATTCTTCTCCGCGGACCATCAACCGGTGCGATAAGCGCACTCCACGCAACCGCAAGAACTCCCGCACATGCTATTTCCATCTCCCGCTGGCGGTGCCACGTCTTCTTCAAACGGGATGGTTCCTTCATAGGGAACCAACCCATCTTCGATACAATTCCCTCCTCGGTATAAGCTAAAAACATACAAAGAATAAAGGAATGAGTTCTAAAGAACCCGTAAGAAACAATCATATATCTCATCCATCATCCAAAAATACCAGATACATCGTAATATGAATGAATGCAAAAACATGAATGATGCTATGATTTCTAACTATGCAAGTCTCTAATAGCCGACATGCTTTAAGATAAACACCAGCCCTCCTCCGGGTAAGTCTCATCACTCGATCCGGCAGGACTGGTTACCTCGTAGGGATCCGGGGAAAAAGGGAAAGTCCACACGGCTCACAAACCATGGTTAGGGGTTAAGTCCACACTCTCTCACCACGACCATTGGTAATGAGTCGGCGCATGTCCGGGTTTCTAATCCAATGCAAGGTCATAATGGTTACATGTCTACATGAAGTCGAGATACATCCCCATGGCACCGACCAACTCGGTTCAGTATCCTTCGCAACCTAGGAGTAAGAATCCTCACGGGCGGCTACCTCGTTGGACTCTCTCCATAACCCTATGGTCATCCACATATCATTGGGCGGATGCTCTCACGATTCCTCCCGACACCCGGTCCGGTCCTTGGACATCCAGAGCCCAACCCTAACATATGCAACCCTACCATTTCACGACCAACGGTGGACCACCAAGTCACATCACGTCATCATGGGTCACTCGGTTTCAATTCCCCTACCGAAAGGGTAGTAGCATGTGGGGTACCTAGCCAGCAATCTAGACTCATCCTAACAATGTCATCAATTAATCATGATAGCTGAAGGCATCAGAGCTTGTGTCCCCACCCGGCCTCCGATAACATCGCCAAGATATCCCAAAAGGAATACCCCAACTATCATAATCATATACCAACTACCACCATCTCATAACAATCACAAACCATAAAGTACACATGAAATCAAAGTAAACAGCGATAGTATGACAACATTATATATGAAACTACAGCAGATATATTGGTACAGTGATTAAGAATATCAATTACTAAATCAACATCTGAAATATACATAAATAGATAAGATAGACGTCCTTACATTGCATATCGAAACGTCCGTAAAATGGAATCCAGTAATTATTAGTAGACTTTTCTTTTAAAAGAGTCACCTAAACACGGGGTTATTAGAATATATAAGTTACATAAACCAAATTGAATCAAAACCGAAATCTATTTGGTCATCGTTTCCAGCCGGTCGCTTGTGCCGGTCGCTAGGTTAAGCGACCGCCACTAGTGACCGCCCAAACGATGAGCTTCAATCCGAAACTCGGGCTTCGATTACTCGATTTCAATCCGGTTTTGAGTAATCTCATCCTAAGTCTCGAATTAAACACTCCCTAAGCCAAAAGGGTAAGAGAAAACAATCCCCTATCATCGGTGGATTATCCCTAACCCTCTCCTTTATTGAATTTTCCATCTCACGAAGCGTGGTTCGTTTATGGTTATTCCATCTCACGCAGATAAAAAAAAAGGGTAAAGAATAACCAAGGGGAATCACGTGACGAGGAAAAAGGATAAAATTAAACTAACGGAGATAAGAGAGTAGAGAACGAAGGGTTAGTTCAATACCTCACACCCGAAAGTCGGAGAAGAAGAGAACCGATCCTCCAAACCACCGTCGTATTCCGGAGACTCTTTCGGATCTTCCCCACTGCCGCTTAACTCCCAAATAAGAAATAACGAATAAAATAATCGTTAATGAGACGGAGTTTACCTTTTATAGAAGTCGGGGGCAAAATAGGGCAAAATCCCAAAGAGACCGGGCGGTCGCTTGGGCCGGTCGCTTAGGTTAGCGACCGCCACTAGTAACCGCCCCATGTAATTTGTCATACAAGGGTGCTTTTACTAGGGGTTGATACCCAAGGTCAACCTAGCCCTAAATAAGAGATGGGGAGATCTACCTCATTCCGGACATCTCCGAACGACACATGACTCGAATTCCCACACCAGCCAAGGCGGCGGACATAGGATCCGATCCAGGGTCCCGGGTATGGATCATGGGTTCAATCCGGATACTCCACAAGTTCACTCGACTAGACCTTCGGGTTCTCGGACCTGGAATACGGATCTCGGGTTAGAAATACGGGGGGTATTACACCTGATGATAAGGAGATTCCTCAGAGTGAATGTTTTAGGTACCTAGGTTCAATCATAAGTAAAAGAGGTGATTTAGAGGATGATGTTTCCCAAAGAATTAAATTAGGGTGGATGAAGTGGAGAAGTGGGTCTGGGGTCTTGTGTGATCGGCGTATTCTATTAAAGCTTAAAGGAAAATTTTATAGGACTGTTGTTCGACCAACTATGATGTACGGTGCAAAGTGTTGGGCTGTTAAAAAGAATAAAGGGCGTACCCAGTGCCGAAGCTCCCACACTGTGGGGTCTGGGGAAGGGACTTTCTAGGCAGCCTTACCCCTACTATGTAGAGAGACTGATTCGAACCCGCGACCTCCAACGCATAATGGAGAGACTCCACCATTGCGCTAGGCCCGCCCTTCAGGCTGTTAAAAAGAATCATATAGATAAACTCAGTGTGGAAGAAATGAGGATGCTAAGATGGATGAGTGGCAAAACTAGGATGGATAAGATAATGAATGATCATATTAGAGCTGGTTTGGGAGTAGCTCCCATAAGTGATAAGCTTCGAGAAAGTCGTTTAAGGTGGCACGGTCACGTTCAACGAAGACCTATAAATGCCCTTGTACGGAGAAGTGATATAATACAGATTGAAGAAACTAGAAGAGCTGAGGGTAGACCAAAGATAACCTTAAGAGAAGTGGTGAGAAAGGATATGCATAGCTTAGGCCTAGTATCTAGTATGGCCTCAAACATAACTGATTGGAAGGCAAGAATCCATGTAGCCGACCCCATTTAGTTGGGACAAGGCTTATTGTTGTTGTTTATTTCCTTTTTGGGTTGGGGGGGGGGGGGGATTAGCTTATAGGGTGGTGTTCTTGAGATAGACTATATAGAGGATGATGTTGAACAGAGACTTAAAATATGATGGATAAAGTGGACAGGGCATTGTGTGACCAGTGTATTTCTTTAAAACTAGGAAAAACTTATAGGACAGTCATATGATGCATGGTGTGGAATATTGGGCTGAAAAAATGATCTAAGATAGAATGGTCATGTTCAGCAGAGGCCTCTCAATGTTCCGGTGTGGAGGAATGATTGGATTCAGATTGAAAGAACTGAAAGCACCGGCAGATCTAAAATTACCTTGGAAGAAGTGCTGAAAAAAGACATGTATAGCTTCGGCCTTATGTCAAATATGACCTTGAATAGAGGTGACTCTATGATCCATGTAACTGATCCCATTTAATTGGGATAAGTCTGATTTTTATAAGAATATAAGGTAGAAGAATCAAAAGAGTTCTTCATGATGAACTTCGTATTGAACATATCCTTTAGAGGGCTCTGGAAAGTAATTTGGAACAAAGTGGAGAACTAGAATAGAAAATTGAATATGTAAGTAAGACAAAACGAAGTGTGGTCTGTTTCTATTTGAAGCTTTTAAACTGTCCTATTTCTATTAGGAAACATGGAAATAGAAACTACACTTTTCCCAGTTTCAACCCGCTATTTACACACTCTGAAGAACGTTGTTACGGTCAAAACCTGTTGTAACAATATGAACAAAAGTTACCAAACGGATAGTATTATTGTCTCTGATTCATTAAATAAAGTTCGCATTTGAGGTCTTCATTTGTCTCATGTTGTTTTTCCTGTTCCGTTGGGATTTTCATCCTATGTAGTTCAGTGCTACGGACAAGGGGGGAGTTTTTGAAGGCTTTTAACTTGGCTAGCGTTGACATCCTCACTGTTAGACTGTGGCTTGATAAGAAGGTGTGTCACAGTGCTAACCCTTCTTTTTCAGTTCCAAGGATTCTAGAATTTGCCCTTGGCTTAACTTTATCACACATGCAGGGTTTGTAGTCACCCTGCATACGTTGGCAGTGGATGTAGAGTTTTAGTAAAATAAAAAAAATATTATGTGAATTTCTGTAACTGGGAAAGTTCTATGGTATTGACTTCACATACGTGCAGGTTAACATTCCCAACGCAAGCAATGTTTGCTTTGGTTTTGATGATTCATATGGGTGGACCTTCTTTGATTTAAATGCCATTTATGATGAGTATAAAGCTGATCCATGTACAGTCATTGGAGCTAATTTTGTGAGTTATCCACCCTGGCATTTGCCGATTGTAGAAATTTAGTTTCAGTATAATGAAAATTGATAAGATTATTTCTCTACAAATTCTAAATCTTTATTATGTTCAGTATCATGCCAATGAGTTGATGCCACTGAAGGACGACCAGATAGTTGCAAAAGTGTTCTCTTACCTCTCTCAGTGTATTAAAGACTTGAAGGATGCTAACGTGGTTGAGGGACAAGTTGGGAGATTTCCTAAATCCATGACTCATTTTTTTCCAGGTAATATTCTTACTTCGAAGTAGTGCTGATTTTGAGAATATGATCAATCTTAAGTGCTGTGTGTTACATGTGGGATAGATTTGTTAATTCTCAACAAAATCAGAAATTGCTCTTATGCTCCATGATTTGGATGATGCAAACTTTGCCACCAACACTTGCATGCATTTTCCTAAAAGAAGTCTTTGGAGACAACATGACTCCCAATCCTTTCCCTGATTAATGTGGTAAAATTCTCCCAAGTTCCACCAATTTTTAAATTTATTTTTACGGTTGTTTGGGGTGGGATGCATGCACTATGGGTGTGAGCCATGATGTGTTACACAGTGGTCACTTATTGGAGAAATTGCTTTTTTATCCTTACTGCATGTTAAAGAAATTTCAATTTTTAAGCCCCCAAAAAGAAATTCAAGAAAATCTTTAGATTTTCAGTTCTATATAATGTTTTAGACTTTTTGAAAACTTGAGAAAAATACTAGTAACTTGTTTCATTTTTTTTATTATCCCAAAAAGTTGATGATACTTCTGTTACTATGTCCAACGAAGGCCTAGGAATATCTCAGTGAGGTGTGATATGATCTCAATTGGAAGAGCAATAAGAGGTATGGCATGCCTTAAATGACTGTAGGAGAATTGTAGAAGGATGTGCATAGGCTAGTTCTTCTACCAAGCAAGACCTTGGGATGGATAAAGTGGAGGTCAAATGATATCATAAGAAAAAGTGGGATGGATGAAGTGGAGGTGTGTTCAATGAGTTGTGTGACTGATATATTGTTTTAAGGTTCGAAGGAAAGTCACATGAACAACTACGATGTATGGTGCAAAATGTTGCGCAGTTAAGAAAGTGTTCACATTGAGAAGCTATGTGTAGCTTAGACAAGGATGTTTAGATGGATGTGCGGGAAAACTAGAATGGATGTAACAGAGCTGACTCAGCAGTTGCACCAATCAATAACACGCTCCAAGGGAGCTTTTTTTGTTTGTTTGTTTGTTTGGGGGGGGGGGGGGGGGTGTGGGGGGAGGGGATATGAATAAAACTATCATTATTAAAACCCCCAAAGGGGGAGCGAGAAGAATACACAAGGGAGGAGGGGAGGAGGGGACAGCCAGCCTTTAGCTAGTATGCTGAAAAGGGGAAGCTAAACCCTAGGTAACAACAATGAGCCTCCTCCTTAGGGTGTCCACAACAAGGGGATCTCAATTGAAAGTTGGCTTGGTTATGTCTTGGTGAGGAGTGATATGATCTCGATTTGAATGTGCTAAAAGAGTTCGGCATTCGTTAATTGACTGTAGGAAAAGTTGTGTGACAGGATGTGCATAGGCTAGGTCTTCTACCAAGTAAGACCTCGGAATCTCGGATAGAGCCTATTGGAGGGCAAGGATCAACGTTGCGAATCTGTTCTTGCTGAGATATTCCTGATGTGCTGAGTGCCCCTTTCCTCTTTCATTTATTCTATTTTCCTTCTACTTTATCTTTCATTTGTCGTTTTACTTTTTAATATTCCATCTTTTTTCCCCCCCATCTCTTTTTTTCCTCGTTGTAGGTCTCAGTTCACCCCCCCTTGTTGTTTTGTTTGCATCAATGTAGTGGACCCCATTTAAGTTAGGACAAGGCTGAGTTGTTCTTGTATTATATTAGGAATGGCTATTTTCAATTGATGAGAAGATAGGATTTTACTACGTTTGCTTGGACGAATCAAGGATTGTCTTTGTTTTTCTTGGTTCAGGCAAGATGGGCTTCTAATTTCAAGTATTGCATTATGTATGGATAATCAATCAAGCTCTAACGAGTAGAATGATTTTATTTGATTTCGTGAACAAATTTTCTAGTGTGTGATATTGATTTCTTGATGGCATAAGATGACAAGCTTATCTGTTCTCCTTTCACTGCATTCTTTGCCATCCTCCATTTTGCTCCCTCTGACCTTGGGTTACATTAGGATGCCCGGAAAATGAAAAAAAATAAAAATAAAATACAGCAAGATGAAATCATGTCGACCCAATGATTGATTTATGTGTCTTTATCTTGCTTTCTCCTGAAACTTTAAAAAAAAAAAATTTTATTTTTTAATTTTTTATGATAATATAGGTATTCGAGTAAACTTATATGCTCGAGTTGTTCTGTATTAAGATTTAATTCCAGCAACGCAGACATTCACACCAGTGACATTTTCATTTTCTGTGTTTTTGTTGTCATCACTAGGATCATACAAATATATGATGCGTGGTTCTACTTCTTTCCCTAACTTGTTCATGGCTGGGGACTGGATTATTACTCGGCATGGATCATGGGCACAGGTTATGAAAAGATTTCCTGTCCATGTAAAAGTTACACTGCTTACGATTGAAACACTCAGGGATGAACTAAAGCATACTAAATGTATGTTTTGTTTGCAGGAAAAAGCTTATGTTACTGGACTAGAAGCTGCAAATAGAGTGGTGGATCACCTGGAGGAGGGCAGCTTTGCAAAGATAGAGCCTGTGGAGGAAGACGAGCCTCATATTCAAGCTCTTCGAAGCCTTAACAGATCTATATACGAAATAAGATCTCAGCTTCCCCTGTCAGATTTTTTCCTGCAGTAGCACTCTTATCTATAGTTGTCCTGAGGAGCCTAGATTTTGTCTCCTGCATTACTCTTAGCAGTACAAAACAGAAGGGAGAGGAGAAACAAAAGTGGGGAACATAAATATCCCATATGTAAGTTCTCTGCTTATGTTAATGTATTTTGTCTCCTGCATAAGCTACCAAAATTTCGTACCATATTTAGTAATGATGTATTTTACATGTAATCTTTATTTATTGTTGAGTTTAAATCAAAGGGAAATGGATGCAAAGTCAAGTGAAATTTGATGACTAAATATGAAACCATTTGGAGTTAAAAAAGTAATAAATAGAAATCATTACAAAAGTTTATAGTTTAAGTATGAAATTTTCCATCCCTTCTGTTAAATTTCCTTTGCAACCAAATGAATCCTAAGGAGATCAACTTGTAGTCAAGCTTAAGCCCACAAGACCGATGATGTTCTCAAGCCAAATTAAGGCCAGCCCAGTGGTTAAAGCTAAGTTAGCCCTAGCCAAATTCAGTATGCTCCACTTAAGAGACTCTCTACCTTTCATGATGGAAGATGTGACATCCACTTTTAACCAGCCCCTTGCTTCAAACAATCCCAATTATATTAGATTAGTTTTGGCAGCCAAGAAAAGAAAACTTTGAATAAGATAATAATAATGATGCAATGATTGTTTAATGTGTTATCTTTTTCCTCAAATTTCAAAAAATTTTGAAAATTATTTTTTTCTCTTTTGTTTTCTTTGTTACCAAATGTAATGTTAAAGAATTTTATTTAAAGGATGTTCTTAGCCTAGTTTAGGAAGTAGAAATCCACTTAAGGGTTTTAAAGTAATTGTTGATTTTTGCTGATCTTCTTGTAATTTGTCGTCTTCTCTATCATGTCCATGTGTAAGTGGTTCATGTCATCACTTGATCATCTGAGAGTTTTGGTTAGAAGTATGTATTCAAACATACCAATTTGCAAGGGAAGATAACTAAGCCATTTTGCAACTTTTGTTATGCTTGGAACCAATTCTCATATAGATCGATCAAATTGTAATTCTCCAATTGTAAATTTGCCTTAAAACCTTAGGAAGATCTCATCTAATCCTTAAAGAGTTGGGATTTACCATGTTATTTTCACCCTGGAAGAGTGGCAAAGGATCATGGGAAGTACAATAGTCTTAGGTGATTTTCAGTACCATAGCAGTATGTATTTTGAAATTGGGTACTTGGTTGGGTTCTGAGTTGATTCCGAGGAGTATTAGTATTTAAGTACCATCTTGATTATGATGTTTTGGCATTGGTATGGAATCTGTACCGTGAGTCTGGATCCTTTACTCACAGAGGTAGAGGACTATGCCCCTTTCACACCTCTCCGCCACATATCGAAAAAAGGGGTCTACCTCTGAGGCTGTCAGTGCAACTCGAAGGCTAATGGAGGCTCTTCAGCCAATGAAGACACAAATCAGTCCGGAAAGGGAATTGGAGGTGGGGAGGGAATGCAAGGAACTCAAGGAGGGGGAGTGGAGGATGGAGGCAACCTAACTGCAAGCGCCAGAGGATGGCACCCCCTGATGACCTCCATAAGCCCCTGGATCCTTCTGCTTGGGGCCTCACGTGAACCAATCGCCCAGTCCCTCATCTTTTGGGAGATGAAAGCCCGCTATTGCGGCATGTTTGGGTACCCTGTGGCTGAACCAACAGTGGCTTCAAACTTTCAGATGGATAACATGGCTTTGGCATCGAATGCCCCAGAGGCCTTTCCTTACCACTGTTACAGTGAATTCTTTGATCTTTGCATAGTATATTTTATCTCTATCTATCTTTTGTTGGTGCAACAAAATCTCCTTTAAAGTCACATGACTGTCTTCATGCTTGAGTTTTGTTTCTTTCTTCCTGGTTGAGTATTTGTCTTAGCTTGTTTCTTTATACTGCTTTAGACATCTGCATTGCTGTCATTTTGGTTTCCTGTACTGTTACTGGGGGTGCACCTCAAGCTATGCTTTCTTGTCTTGCTGGCTTCCTAAAATTTGGTGTATTATCTCTTACCTAGTGTCTTTCTATTTTTGTTCCTGCTTGTTTGGTGTACTGTGCTCCTTTGTCGCGGTATTTCTCTACCCCGGTGGTGTGCGGTAGAAGGCTGTGAAGCCTCTGTTGAAGCAAGAATAATAATAATAAAACATACTGTTGAGATGAAACTTCTGACTTGGAATATTGGGGGTATAAATGGACGGTTTACCCTTCAATGTTTAAGGAAGATTAATGAGACCGAAACATCCTAGGTTTCTCTCTCCTAAAAACAAGTGATCATTTTTATTGCCCTAACTTGTGATAGTCAAACACCCTGGGTGGTTCTCTTCCTGCATGCTCCCCCCCCCCCCTCTTACTTTGAACGAAAAACTTTTTGGAGGCACTAAACTCCTTTTTGTCAACCATTGACAAACCCTTCATCATTCTTGGTGCTTTAATGAGGTCCTCTCTCCTGATGGGAAGTTTGGGGGCAGTTCCAAACCACCACCTCCCTCTTGCTTTTTCCAATCTATGGTGGCCTCTTTATCTTTACATGACACTGAACTGACCCAACCGCTTTCTAATTCCCAGCCCAACCCACTTTCCTCTTATTTCTCCTCTTCCCAAGTCCATACTCCTGCAATCCCTGCTTCTTCTACCTCTCCCTTACTCTCAGTCCCTTCCCTTATCTGGCCCTCCCTTCTCCCTCCTTGCCTAGTGCTCTTTCCCCTTCACTTCCTCCTCACCTAGGGGTTTACCAATTTCCTCAAGTCCCTAGCGAGGCCCTTCTCTAGTTCCCTCCCTCCCCCCACTGGTGACTAGTCTTTTGTTTGTGATTTGGAGGCTCCTGAGGGTGTTACAAACACTGAATATCCGATTCCATCATGCTTTGGATTGGGAGGGTTGTAGAAGAAGTAATCGACCTAACAAAGGGTGCTTCGGTGTTGACGTTGATTTTATTTTGGATTTAATATCCCCTAGAAGAAGAACAAAACAAATAGAGAGAAACACTAGGCTTTGAGTCCTTTTGGCTTGTATTTGATATATTTAGTTTGCTTTCCTTTGTTGTTTGCTCCCTAGTTTGCCTCAGGCTCGGTGCCTTTTGTTGCACTGTTTCCTTTTCTGGATGGGCTTTGACCTACCTAGCTTTTGTACTTCCCCCTCCCCCTTTCTTTCTCTCCTTTGGTAATGAATTCTTTATTCATCCCCCCCAAAAAATAAAATAAAATAAATAAATTAATTAATTAATAAATTATTACATCAAATTCATATTTCTTTGTTTCTTTATAAAAATTTAACTGAGCTTAGGTCATAGTTAGTAAATCTATGGTTGGGTTAGTGAAATATGGATTCATTACGGCCTAACTTACCTTTGTCATTATCTGTAGGTACTTTTTAGGATTGCATGCCTATATTTGGTTGTATTAAGTTTCATTCCATCCCATGTGTAGATGGAAGTGGTTTCATGTGATGAGGACCTCAAACCTATCTCATTAGTAAAATTTTGTACCTACACAAGTGGAGAATTAGGAAATTGAGTTGTGTAAATCTACACTAGGTATATAAAATGCCTGTGGTTCCTATTATTAAATGATGGCAGCTTTGATTTTATGATATTTTATGCTGACTTTTTAAGCCTTCCCTTGCTTATTAGCACTGCAACTTGACCTCGGTGTTGTGATTTCTATTTCATGGGCCCTACTCACAAATATTCATGTCTAATATCATGTGGGAGGGCCTTGGTTCACCTATGGTTCACCTATCAAGCGAACACTATGGCCAAAATATTAGGAAGATTTCTATATATTGAAAGATAGGTTTTGCAGTATAGAAAAACAATTTGCAATAAGTACAAGGTGTATAATTTTACTACTGTCATATGGCACATTCATTGTTGTCATGTTTTCTATGTTCTGTTAACTTTCAAATATCACCAGTTCCACTACTCTACTTGCCCTTTTAATTCACCTTGAGGTCGGTAGAAAATCTTGTTTGGAGATTTCAGTTGTGATGCTGTTTGTTCAATTATTGATGATGGTAGTGAATTGCGAAACATTCATGTGGCTTGGTAATTGGCATTCCAATAGTGTGCTAATTTCTTGATATGGTGATTGTTCAAATACAATATCAATTTGGTTGATCAAAGTCTCCTCCATTATGGTAACTGCTGCCTTGCTCCTATAACTCCTGCAATTTTTCTAATTCTCTGCCTAAACTCTGCCTCCCCTTCAAATCTGAAAAAGATTCTTTGGCATTAGATCATTTAGTTCAGTTCCATATTCCAAGTCAAATTTTTACTGTGTGGCTGGCTTCGACATTACCTCTCTTTACTCAGAAGTCCCTTCTGAAGAGAAATGTATTTTTCTTTTATCAAATTGTTGTTTTTCTGGAACTCTAATCAAATTTGTGGAGCACATCTTCTTGCTGTTGCTCTATAGCCATTAGAAATGTGTCTCTAGAGCTTGTTGGCCTCATTATAGAATTATCCTTCCTTTTGAGAGAGAATGAAGGTCTATCTTGAAAATTTTTCAGTAGTCTGTATCTCCCACCCATTTTGATGAAGTATTGTCATTCATCATATTTGAAGGGAAAGGAATGAAAGAGGATGAAACCCCCTGACTTGCGTTATTGAGTAAATTTTGGAAGTTGTGATTTTTTAGATCGGAAGCAAACTATTTAATAGCCAAATTCCAGCCATTCAGTTCTAATGGAACAAAAAATGAAAGACTCTTTCACTTTCCCCCTTAATGAGAACAAATAAATGAGCCATTCTAATTCTTGGATTCACCATTTGGTATGACTGCTATGCTTAGTTTGTGACTTGTTCATTATTTTTAGGGAAGGCTTAAAAATTTTTAAAAAAAGGGGACCTGCCTAGAGGTGGAAAAAGTTTTTTTTTGCATAAAGAAAAACTCAATCTGATTATAGTTTGTGAAGTGAAAATAAAAGGATATGGATAAATGGAAGGGTGAGCGATGCTTGCTTCAAATTTGGACTTGCATAGAAAAGACTATTTATCTCAGTGAGGTGTATCTAAATTTATTGGAAAACATCAATTGCTGTTGGCTATTTGTCAGACACTTTAAGAAAGAGGCTTCTTAGGACCTCCCGCTTTTCTCTGTATCACACCCCACCCCTCTGTGATGGAATTCTTCATGTCTTCCTAGACTTGTATCTCCCTTCTTCCCCACCCGTTTTTGATAAGTTATCCTTGTAGTCTTTCAATATTCCATCGTTTCATTGTTGTGTTTTCTCTTCTTGTCTGTCCCCCACCCTGATCATTGTGTGATTGATTCACTGTGCTTTAAAATCGAATGAGAATTAGTTAAAAGGTCACCCTGACTTCTATTTTATACTTCATGTGTTTGATTTTATTTGCAGAGCATGAAGTTTAGTTAAATTTTCTTCACAGAAACTGAACCAATATACCAAACAGATCCAATAGTCATCCTAAAGATAGATTCTCCTTGGAGTAGCTGTAAATTTGTACTTAGCAACCTTTTATTCTATTGGTTTTTGTCATAATTCATTTTAGACAAATGAGTTCTAGGTTGTAAAAGCATAACAAATGTACACATTTGGAAGTTCTTTAGTTCACTGGATGAATTTTGTTCTAAAGATTATGTAATCCTTCCCTTTTGGTGTAAGCTTTCAGTGTTCAGACATGGCAATTGTTACTACTGAATTGGTATTTAGGAATGTCTGAGTAGAACATTCTTTTCTTGTGTAACCTGGGTTATGGACTTTAAATTGCACTGCCCACATTGTATCTCTCTTCAGCTTCTCAGCTGTTGTTTGTGTTAGAAGTGTAACTGGATTGAATATTGGCCAGCCTGTAGTGTTCAAACCCAAAGTTTTGTGGGATTTTGATTCTTTGGAGTTTAGAGCATGCCCTTTTACTTGAAAGTGTGATGAATTTAAACTAGCTCTGTTGCATTATACTGTTCTTTGGCATCTAATTATGCTCTATGGTTTGTCACTCCTTGGAATTCTTTGGATACATTTAATTTAGCATGACTCGACAGTTCTTTGGCATCTAAGTATGCTCTATGATCCGTGATGAGGAGAAAAAAAGAGAGGGGAGTTTCTCATTTCAATTGATAAGAAATTGTTTAGAAGCTAATCAAATGATAGTACCAACATACTTGCTAATTGCATGGGAGTGATGGGTTTGAAAACTACTTTTGGTTTATCAGCATAATTGCACTTAGATATAAGAATATGGAGAGGAACTGATGAAGATCGTTATAAATAAGTTTGTAGGTTTCACCCAAGGTTCAATGGTTGCCAACACAGGGCAATATATAGCCATGTCGCCCATAGGTGACCTGAAACCCCCAACCGAGGCGATCTAAACCATAAGTCGACAATATAACGTCGAGATATTGGCAATATATCGCTTGTTTCTGTCGATATAATGAAATGTCGGTCGAATTTATGATTGAATTTCAATTCGATTTTATATATTTTCTCTCTCCTATCCAAATTTCTCGAGAGCCTCTGTCTCCTATTTCTTGCACTTTTTACCATATTTTGGTTTGATCTTTGACGTCTACTAGTACATATTGCTTCGTTATTGTCGGATATCACGTTGTTTTTGTCGATCAAGAGGGATTTCTCACAGATCAATAGGAGTTCTCTTGTAGGCTGAAGATGACCGCTATAAAGTTGCAATTTATGATTATCGAGAGCACTATTAGTATCAAATGAGATGGGATCAATAATTGGTTGGGGGCGAGGATGATTGACATTATGGGTTGGAGAGAGCACAACCAATGAGAGTTGGATCCACTTAGGAACAATACTTGGAATTGAGAGTTGGAGATTTGAGATGATTGGACGACTTTATGTACTTGTATATGAATTGTAGACTTTCGTATTTCTCTTCAATCTTTACTAGTTGTTTATTTGTGTTCTCTTTGCAAGTTTATATTGATTTGGTTTATATGAGTTTCTAGACTTTTAGTTTTGCTTATATATAGTCGGGCATGTGTTGATCAGGGATGTTAGTTTATGTGATATTTTAGGTCAAAATAACACTCTCAATGTGTTTATTGGCCTTAAATTAGGCTACACGTAAAAATTCAGGCAATACTCCTCGAAATTGGGGGGTCGATTTTTCATTGGTACCTTTCAAAAAGTCGAAAACGAAATTTTCACATGCTGGTCGGCTTTTGCCAGGTGTTCTAAATGGTGCAAAGCTTGGCAACACCTCCGACACATGGCGACTTCTCGAACCTTGGTTTCACCCGAACGATGATTATAGAAAAGAAAAAAAAAGTTTCAAATTAGTAAGATGGTGTTTAAAGATGGAGGCCATAATCATGTTTATTTAGGGATCTTATCATTAAACTTTTGAACTAATGTCAGTTGAACCTTTAACGTATTTGATCCTCTCCTTCATAGAATTCAGCCAAGAGGGGCAAATTGGCCAGCCAAAACCAAAGGATGGTTGGATGGACCGTTTTTGGCTTACCCACCGAGTTGTTTCCCACCCAACCTAGTGGTCCAAACTCCAAATTCCCTTTTTTTTCAACGGTAAAAAGGATATAAAATGACAAAACCATTGAGATTTGCATATTTCATATCTCGCTGGCATGAAGGATGTGATGTAATGCTCAGTTAATTGATCCAATACGTTCATCATGATCGAGTGAACGGTTAATAGGCTGTACACGTAGGATACA
The DNA here is from genome assembly GCF_041222555.1 of Hakea prostrata. NCBI lineage: Eukaryota > Viridiplantae > Streptophyta > Magnoliopsida > Proteales > Proteaceae > Hakea > Hakea prostrata. The sequence continues at coordinate 15,297,984 of NC_142604.1, forward strand.
TTGATGATATCGTATATGTATAATTTCTTACCAAAAAACAGGGTATCCCTCACTAAACATTAGTCAGCACCAAGCACGCTTGTATGAATAAATATGATCCTACCCAAGACGCTTGTATGATTTGCTTCCGCGAACATCCATCCTTGAACCCACCTTCTACCTTCTTTTTTCATCATGACTGCATCCTCGAGCAGTTGAGAATATCTTCTGTAAAATGGATTCATACTTTGACAAATGACTATTTTGCTCGCCTCAAGTCAGACCCACCATTCTGGTCAAGAGATTTCTTTGTTTCGTTCAAATTAGATTATTGTTCGTCTTCCATGAAGTTGTTGACTTGGGAGTCACCACCTCTTGATTGGATTGCCATCAACACTGATGCATCTAAAAGATAAAGGAGCGGGCTATGGTGTCATAGCTAGAGATCACCAGAGAGAGGTCTTATGTGCGGTAGCCGGTGGTGCAGATCCAAACAAAGAGATCTTAGAGTTAGAGCTTGAAGCCTTAAAGAGAGGTATCAAACTGGCGGCAGAAATGGGCTTCACCAAAATTCAACTAAATTCTGACTCAGAACTCTCAATAAGATATGTTAACAAAGAGATACCAGCCCCTAGGTGCTTTAGAAAATTTTTAGAAGAGGTTGAAGAGTTGATCTCTGTTTTTTTAAATATTAAATTTGTATTTGTGTATAGGGAGACAAACAGTTGCGCAGATATACTGTCAAAAAATGCGCATACCTTTCTTGTACGAATATCATGTAAATTTACTTTGTACCCCAGAATATCTCAGTAATGCTATTGCTAGAGATGCATCTGGACGTGTGTAGTGGAGAACTTAATAAATACATTTTTTTAAATCTTTTTTATTTTGTGGGGAGAAAAGAAAAAAGAATAAAAAAAGAGGTTTAATTATAAATTTGAATCAATCATAGAGTAATAAACGTAGATTATGTATTAAAGACTTGAAGGATAATATTCTTACTTCGAAGTAGTACAGATTTTGAGAATATGATCAATCTTAAGTGCTGTGTGTTACATGTGAGATAGATTTGTTAATTCTCAACAAAATCAGAAATTGCTCTTATGCTCCATGGTTTGAATTCTAAAAGAAACCTATGGAGACAACATGACTGCCAATCCTTTCCCTGATTAATGTGGTAAAAATCTCCCATGTTCCTCCAATTTTTAAATTTAATTTTACGGTTGTTTGGGGTGAGATGCATGCATTATGGTTGTGAGCCATGATCATGTGTTACACAGTGGTGACTTCTTTTTTTTTTTTTTTTTTTTGGGGGGGGGGGGGGGGCCCCGCCCCCCCCGCGCTTGGAGAAACCCCTTGGCAAAGTGGTGACTTATTGGAGGAATTGATTATTTATCCGTACTGCATGTTAAAGAAAATTCATTTTTTAAGCCCCAAAAAGAAATTCAAGAAAATCTTTAGATTTTCGGTTCTATATAATGTTTTAGACTTTTTGAAAACTTGAGAAATACTAGTAACTTGTCACATGTTCACTTTTTTTATCTAAGGGTGTCAATTCAATACATAAGTAGTACTGAATATGTTTACTTTATATCTTTATTATATCAAATACAAAATGGTACAAGTATGTCGTACCATTACCGTACCATTATTATAAGTAGGTATTGATTGCAGGATGGTTCATTTGTATCATTTTATACGTACTATTACCATACCATTTGTCAAACCATATAATTTTGTTATATTGCTACCATACCATATTTATTGGGTAATGTATAAGCAACGTGGTTTTGATTTTCGATAAACAAAAAATAGTATGATTGACACCCTTAACTACATTCAGCTGATTAAGTTGGATAACAATGTCATGTGGATGGTAGGAAAGGACAAAAAAATAATTTTCTTCAAAAGATGCATATTAAGTATGTTGAACATCTAAATGGTATGCATTCATCACAATCATTGAATGAATAAAAACAACATAGCTTGTCAGCATCGTATATGTTCATAATAATTCATTGTACCAAAGAATTCAGTTCACACCATTCACTATATCCATTAGCCTCTCAATTTTTTAAAATGTTAGAATATTAAATAAAGTTAGGATAATGAAGGCTTGAATTGCACAACTAAGATATTGGAGAAAATCAATATGTTATCAACACTGATTCATCAAAAGATTAAATGGAGTGGGCTATGGTGTCATAGAGATCACGAAGGAAAGGTTATAAGTGTCGTCGCCAGTGGTGCAAATCCGAACAAGATCTTGGAGTTAGAGCTTGAAGCCTTAAGAGAGGTATCACACTGGCGGTAGAAATGAGTTTCACTAAAATTTCAGTAGCTATCCAATTTTGTTTTTGTCGACCTACTTTCAGGTATACCGCATGAATTTCCAAGACATGCAAGAAAGGTTTGCAAGGAGAATGCTTGGTGGAAGAGAATGTGAAGATTCTCATGGAGTTTTAGATCGAATACTGAATATTGGATTTGTGAAGTTTATTTTTGCAATCTCAGCTGGTCTATTTATGGCATTTTCAGATATTTTCTGGTTTGATTCAGATTAAAATCAAAACACAATGGCTAGGCGCCTAGGCCTTTCCCTTTCAAATAAATCGCCTTATTAATCATGGCTGCTCACCTCTCTCCCATCCCACCTCAAGGGAATTCTGATCACCCTTTTTATGACGTCAATTGTCAATCGCTTGATGGACCAATATTTTCTCTCTCTCTTGACCTTTTAGATCATCTAGTCCTTCAATGCAACCATGCAAGGATCCCTCACCATGTGCTTTGGTTTTAGAAGCAATTAATCAAGTAAATACTTCATATATATATGGTATTAAAAGTGATTCGAATAAATGCTTCATGTATGGTTTTATTCCATGGAAAGCAAATACTTGTATATGGCAGCACGACTATACATTAGACAACAACACTGAGAATTCATTACATCATAGTCTAGGTTAAATGATTCTATTATTCCCAGGTTGACACTGAGAGGGGGTGAATCAATGTCTTCTAAAATTCTCTTTGATGCGACGCTTTTTTAAGGTGCACCACCACTTTGCAATCAAAACACTTCAATATATGCAATGAAAAATAAACTAGAAACACAAGACACCAAATTGCCTAAATCCACAGAATAATGTCCTAAATAGAGCTTTGTATTTACTCAATACTTTCCAACTAAAATTGATTGTTACAATGATCAGAAAGCACCTGATGTGGATCAATTATACTTCTGGATCCGACTGAGCCTCCTCTCGTATCCAGGACAATGAACCCTGCAAGAAAGGTTAGATGCGGGTCGGCTTGTATGCCGGGTAGCCGCCTCCGATGACAAAGTCAGATGACGAATAGAGTGAGGTCTCATGCAAAAGCTACACAAGATTAAATTTAGAGTGTATTGGATGCTTATCGGAGGGGTATGTCTATGATTTTATATTGTTAAGTGTTACCTTTTATGTATTTGGTAAGTTAGCCCGACAAGGGCTGTTGTTTCTCCTAGGATCATGCTTCCTTGTCGTTGGTCCCATTCAATCAGTTGCTGAGTTGACATTCTATATCAAGGATGATTGCTATATATGTGGCGTATGTTACGCTTTTGGTCATGGATGATAGGCATCTGTCCCGATTAACTAGCATGTGGAGCCCCATCCGGGTCAGACCCGGTCGGGTAGGAATCTTCCATATCAGCACCCACTCTCAATTAATTCAAAACATGAAGCACCTACTCCAGTATTAACTCTTGCACCCACAAAAGTATAAGGCTACAACCTCAAACAACTCAACCCTAACAAGCAACTACTTGAAAGGTGAAAATTTTTAAATTGAGGGAGATTACAATAGATAATTTACCTTTTTTTTCAACGTTTTCACCAAAATACTCATCCGAGTTTGTTCTCCATACCCATCTTGCTTTTTGGCTTCTCCTCCTTGTTTTTCTTAGTCTCCACAAGCCAAAACACTCAAAACCCCTACTTCTGTTCCGCTCAAATTTGGACTTTTAAAGTGAATGAACGTTAAAGCACAAGAATCGTTGGATTTCATCTTCTAGATGATTCCCAAAGAGAATCTAATCACATAACCGTTGGATATCCACTTTAAAAAGGCAGGTGAGATCTGGGCCATCAGATCCTTTAAGTGATGTAAGATTAGAGTATTCTTCACCAGATTATTTCAAATGGAATCTTTTCTAATCTTACCTTTAATCTGCGATACACAGGATCATGTTGATCATTATACTTTGCAGTGCACCACATTTTCATGCTCCTGACTAACCAAAAGGCACATGATGGAATCTTTTCCGTCTTGGACGCTTGAAAACCATGTGCATCAATCTTGACCCTCAAAATTGGATCTTCATCCACGTCCTTCTAATGACCATTAGATTGTATCATTCAAAATTTCAAAATTACACTTTCCTCCTTGAGATTTAAACTTATTTCACAAAGAACCCCAAACTCTTAAAATAATTTTCGAACCCCTGAAAGTAGATTACATCACAGAGACCGAATTTCATCACAGTAGCCAAATTTCATAATATTTATATATTGCCCAGATTTGCTTCCATATCGCATACTCTCATGAGAAACCTCATGACTTCCTTGTTTGATATCGGAATCATGACCGAAAAGTGCGTACGTTGGAAAGAAGATTTCATGAACTACATTTAATCAGTTGAAGTCGAACCCAGAAAACAAATGTATGACTACTAAAAATTTCATCCAACATGACCCTTGTGCAGTGACCTGTGAAATCCACCTTTTCAAGGAAACTTTTCTTCACCCAAAACACTTAAATCTTTTCACAAACACTCAAAACTATTATAATAATGTTAATCACCCTCTAAAAATATAACAAATGCCCAAAGCCTTCTTTGGGAGCTTCACTTCAGTACAAGTCATGTATTCTTAGAATACAATGCATTTTAGTGGCTGACAATTACAATATATGCAATCTCATCCAATGGAACAACAAATTCCCATCGTCTCCTTGCAAAACACCCACCTAGCACGAGTCTCAGGTACTTAGTGAGGGATCGATTAAGTTCTTTTTAGTTAATTCATTAGGACTCTCCATGATGAAGTGATGATGAAGACCACCCTTCGACGGTAAAAGAATTTGTTCAAGGCGAGTGGTGGGTAAGTTCAGGTCAATGGTAACTATAGATAACGTCAAGAGCTGACAACTCCTAGTCCTACTAGGAGTCAACTCCAACTAATAGATGAAGTAATCAGAATTAGTTTACAACTATCTACCTGAATACTTACCTATAAAAAAAAAATAATAAAAAAACAAAAAACGATCTACTAGAATACTTACCAAAATAAAAATACAACAGTAGACATCTAATTGAAGGAAGAAAAAAAAAACCCTCCTCAAGCTACTTGATCAAGCTCTTGTTGTCTGATGCATGTCCCAATCTGATTAAGAAGGTGCAACAGCAATGGTGCATAGAAGTGTCGCTTGAAAAAGAAAGCAGTAGCCATGAGGAAAACGGAGATTCTCCCCATCAGTGGTCCTTGGCAAGGGAGGGGCAGGGGTAGTGGTGGGGTTTCTGGAAAGATGAAGAAAGATGATGGGTGACAGGAGAATCCTTTCATTCATTTAGAAAGCAAAATTAAGGAAATTAACTGAGGGATATTTTGGTCTTTACACACTTAAGAGGATATATTGGATAATTCATAACCCAACTTAACGGTCAAAAGGGTTGGTTGTTAAGAGGGGTAACTTGCAATATTTGAACTTAACCAATGGGGGCACCATGCAATTTAAACCATATAAGGAGGTAGTCAAGAATTTAGGGCCCACTTAAGGGGGTGCCAAGCAAAAAACTCTTTTTTCTTTTTTCTAGTAAAAGAAATCTAATTTTTAGACTATAGTTATTTTGATAAAATTCACCCAAAAAAAATAAATAAATTTGATAAGTCTAAATAAAAGAAATTAATTAAAAGGACATAAAAGTGTTGGCACAAAAATTACTAACCAATGGAGACCATTTAGTTTATAACGGTGTGTCTTAGTTGGACTTTTTCGAATATCTTAAGGGAAGCAAATGCAAAAGAAAATTTTTTTTTGAATAAAAAATGACATGAAACATACTCAGGGTGCAAAGGAAAATTGTCTATTTTATTTTTAGTAAGAGAATTCAGTTTACACCATTCACCATATCCATTAGCCTCTCAATCATTTTACATGTTAGAATATAAAATAGAGTTAGTAATGAAGACTTGAATTGTACAATTAAGATATTGGAGAAAATCAATATGTTATCAACACTTATGCATCTGGAAGATTAGATGGAGTGGGCTATGGTGTCATAGTTAGAGATCACCAGGGAAGTGTTTTATGTGTCATTGCTGGTGGTGCAGATCCGAACAAAGGGATCTAAGAGTTAGAGTTCGAAGCCTTAAAGAGATGAATTACACTCGCGGAAAAAATGGGCTTCACCAAAATTCGAAGAAGATGTGGATGAACATGATGCTTCATGTTCATATCAGGATTGCTCCTATGGAGTCGCCTTCCATTAGAGTTTTCCTTGGATTATTTTCTGCAGACATTCTTTCTTTTCTTAGAACTCTGATGTTTAACTTTTGATTTGAAGTTTTGGATAATTATAATCATTATTTCAGATTTAATAACTTATTATTATTTGAACTTGATTTATTCCTAGCTTTTTAATCATGCTATGTCATATGTTGTATGAAATTGTATTAAACCTAGGTCTTGTGGTGTATCACCCTAGGGGTATTCGGGTATGATCGAAATCGGTTGGGTGGGGTGTGACAGAGAGAGGAGAGAGAGAGAGAGAGAGAGAGAGAGAGACACACACACACACACACACACACACACACACACACACCAATATTTATGTGGTTCGGTGGAATGCAACCCACGTCCACGAGAAAGTTTGAGATGTTTCCACTATGTTAATGAGGTGTGCACATGACTTGTTATATAGGGTGAGTATCTGTTCATTAGTCTTCTATGATGCTTATAGTTGTTATCATTTAGATTCCATGTGTTACAACATTTCTAGAGGTTGGATTTACATGAAAATAAGAATTTGAAATTACATAAAATATCAACCAGATTTGTAGAAATTGTAATCTACTTCAAACTCTTTTTTGAATCGCTTAAAGTCCTTGTGAGTATCATTTGTAAAATCCATCTTGAGTGTAGTAGCAGGAGTTTGATCCACTTTGGACTTTGTAGGAGCAACCCTAGTGGCATAAGTTTGAGAAGAAGTGGCGGCTAGGGTTTTGTGTGTTTTGCTAGAAATATCCTTTATAGTGGTAGAAATCCCTTATTTTAGTAGGAAAGAAAGAAATTCGAGGAGAATCTAGGGCATCTCAAGAAATTGAAACCTGCACCTCTCTATGACCTTGAGGGAATTTAGGTCCTTAGCTACGAATCTTGAAGGGAAGTATAGCTAGATTGCAGAATCGTATTCTGAAAAACTGAAGATCTGAATGCCTCACTCTTCTCCAAAATATTCATGGAAGTAGTTTGATGCCTTCCTCATCCAAGGTTGGTTAAGCTGAAAGTTGATGGATGTTCTTTGGCAACCCTAAAAGGACGATGCTAGGGAAAAATTTCTGTACAGTGATGCGAAGGTTCTTGGTCATCATTATAAATTTTATTGACGAGTTAAAAGCTCCAATAAAGTGTTGGAACTGGCAAAGTTTCAGCTTTGGAAACTATGGATTGGATGTGATTCTAAGGCCACTGTGATCTTGATGTTTAAATGGAATTTTCCTTGGATTGTTCAACGGCAATAGTTAGCTCCTCAGGATTTAATTAAAAATTGATTCAAAGGTCAGGGTTTGCTACATAGAAGTGAAAAATGGTGGACTACCTTGAATATCCAATGGATATTCTTTCTAACCTTAATCAAATGGTATGCTCTGGCAAATGAAGACATACTGATGCACAAGGCACGCTTTTTATTTTTTATTTATTACTATTATTATTTGGATATTTGGTCTTGAGTTCGCGTTTTGTGTTGACCAAAAATCATGTGGTAAATGTCCAAGTAGGTGAAGTTTGTTTGAAGCTCCATATATTTTTATTTATTCCTCATATCAGTACTTCTTAATACAAATCAGACACAACAACTATTACTCAAAAAAAAAAAAAAAAAAAAAAAAACAACGACAACAACACTGACAACATACCACTACAAATTTTTTGTTTTTGTACACATAGACACCGAAAAAAACAAGAACTAAGGGATGGGCCGAGCCCAATAAACCCTCAGAAACCTAGTTATGACAATCACAGAGCCAGAAAAACATAATGGATGTGATAAACATAACCACCACCACCGTCTGCGGAGATGCACCACAAAGGTGGACACTGATGTAGACATAACCACGCCCCAAGGGCTTACATACCACACGCCTCAAGGGCGAAAACTGAGCACGCCACAAGGACTGATAGACCACACACCATTTAATAACTGCCTATAATAGGGTATTAGTACTTTTGCTTACATTGAAGCTCTGGTAGGTACTACTCAAGCTTTTTGGAATTCATATGCAGTAGGTACTAAAACTAGAGGTGTTTTCTTGTTGCTGGAGAGATTAAACCACTCTTCCATGTTGATGTCCTCAACGGTACTCATCCCATCAGGCAGTTTCCAATCGAAGCCATACAAAAGATTTGCAACTATGGGTTCAACAATTGCGAGTCCCATAGTAATTCCAGGACAAATCCTACGACCAGATGAAAATGGTAAATATTGATAGCTCTGCCCACTAAAATCAATGGGATCGTCAATGAATCTCTCAGGGTTATAGTCATCTGGGTTCTTCCAATATCTTGGATCTCTCTGGACTGCAAAAACATCCACATGGATTCTAGTTTTGCTGGGGATGTCATAACCATCCAACTTGCAATCACGGATGGTTTCTCGAGCAAACAAGAGAGGGGAAGGTGGGTGCAACCTCCAGCTCTCCTTCATTGTTGCTCTGAAGAAATGAAGGCTTTGGATATCACTTTCATCAACTCTCCCTTTACTTCCAACATGACCTCTAATTTCATTTTGCACTTTCTTCATCACTCTTGGGTGCCTTGCGAGTTCTGCCATTGCCCACACCATGCTAAGACAACCTGTGTCCACGGCTGCAAGGAATACATCCTGGAAAGCACATAGAAAACAAAATTATTTAAGACCAACCACAACTAACATTTGGCTTATAAAGCAAAACTCAAAAGAAGGGACCATGTATGAATGACACCTATATAGGAACCTATTGAGTTTTTAAGGAACTTGCCTTGAGTACTCCCTTGATATGGTCTTTGGTGATAGGAATGTTAGTGGACTGATCTCTTTGTAGTCGGAGCAAGACATCGATGATGTTGGAATTTATTAATTTGATTAATAAATTAAATGCCCAAGGGCAATATTGGAAACTCACTATTAGGGCGGTTACAAAATAGGTTATATATTTTAGTAACCACCGCATTAGTGAGTAAGAAACCGAGTGATTCATTCGCACGAGCGAATCTCTGAAAAACGGCGGCTCCATCTCTCTCTCCCTCTCTCTTAGAATCGCAGGCTTAGAAATTCTTCTTTCCTAGTATTTGATCTTCATTCCATTAATCCACGGCATTTGGGTTGTGGATATTATTCCCTTTCCCTGTGATTGTGGAATCTCGCCGGTAAATCTTTGGTGGTGGAACGAGAACGTGGATCTAGACTTCCGCTGCGAATACTTCAAGTAAGGGAAAGCGAATCGGGTAAGGAATTTTTCCCCATCAATTAATCGAATTGAATTACTTTTGATGTATTACCAACATTGGCATAGAGCCATTGGTTCCCACGTTTATTGTTCCTCCCCATTGTTTAATTTTATTGTATGGATCCAATGGGAGGATCAAGGGTTTTACGAAACCCATGGGAGAATTGATAGGGTTTTTGGAAACCTTTTAATTTTGATTCGGATCCGGTGGGAGATCCTTGTGAATTCCCTAATGATGATTTGCATGAATTGCTAATCCATGATGATAATTTTTGTTTAAAAAATTTATTGTTGGATTTTTCCATGTGTTTTTGGATGATTTTTGAGTGAAAAACGGTTTTACCGTTTTTAATTTCGTTCAGAAAAATTGAAAATCGCCGGTGGACGACGGACGAGCGCGGCGGCTATTATCGAGTGGAGTGACCGACGGAATGTGGGAGACGTCATCGTCGGGGAGGGGGACGGCGGCATCGGGTCGATGCGAGGAATTTCCGCGGCGAGAGGGAAAAAAAGGGGGGGGAGAGGAGGAAGGGAAGGAAGGAAAAGGAAAGGAGGGGAGAGGGAAGGGGAGGGGAGAAGAGGAGAAGGGGGAACAAAGCTAAAGAGAGAAATAAAAAAAGGGAAAAGTGGGAAGAAGAGGAAAGAGGGGGAGAGAAGAGAAGAGCAGGAAGGAAAGGGACAGAGGGAGGAGAGGGATGAGAAGAAAGAGAAGAGAAAAAGGGACCAAGAGAGGAAGGAAAGGAGAAAAGAAGAGAGGAAGACCGAGAAAGGGATCTCCAGAAGAAAGAACAGGGAAAGAAAAGACCATGTCCCCAGAGGAAGGAAGGAAGGGAACGAGCAAAGGGAAGAGGAAAGAGGGAGGGGAACAAGAGCAGAGGAGAGAGGAGAGAAGCAAGGAAAAGCTGGGGAGGGGAAGTCCAAAGGAGGGACACAAAGAGGGAGCGGACCACCGAGGATAAGATGGCCGGGTCACACCAGAGGGATATAACCATCAGCAACAGATAGTGAGTGAGCGAAGGGGGAAGAGAGAGGAGCAAGTGAGAAGTCAGCAAAGAGGGAGCAATGAAGATGACAGGAGAGGCAAGACAGAAGGCAAGCACGAGCTAGAGGAGGAGAAGGGGATGAGAAGAGGGAAGAAGCACAGAAGGGGGCAAGGAAGAAGGAGAGAGAACGGGGAGGAAAGAAGAGGGGGAACAGAAAAAGAGTGGAGAGACATGGTTTAGAGTGTAGAAAAAATCTGGGACGGGGATAGTAAGTAGGTTTGAATGGTAGTATGGATACAATGATATCATAATATAGTAGTGCGTTGCAAGACGGGAGTCAAGGGCAGAGACTAAGACAAGGCAGATAGGATGAAAGGGGCAAGAGAAGGTCTCTAGGCCAAGGAAGAGAAGGAGTCAGCAGCAGGAAAAGCAACTAGAAAACCAGAAAAGGCTGAGAGCCTCTCTCCAGAACTACCAGGAGGGGGACAGAAGGCATAAGAAAAGGAAGCATATCATCAATATAGATGACTATACAAGGTATGGTCACATACAATCTCATAAGTGAAGGGAATGTTTAAGAAATCATGAGCTAGTGAGAATCGAGATAAAAGGATAAAACTAGAAGGATAGAGGAGAGAGTATCTCGAATGTTCAAAGGGTAGGAGAAAATGGGATATCAGAAAACAGGGGACTAGAAAAATGGGGGAGAGGAGGAATAGAACCGCAGACATGGGAGATCCATGATGGGAGGCAAATTACCATCTATGGGGAGATGCTGGGGGCTATATCCTAACGAGTTCAACAAAGGTCCTCCACACCAATGAGTTGTGGACCGGAAGGAAGGAGAGTACTGGCGCATGGGGATGGAGATATGTTCACTCTACTCTCACCAAATGGAAAGCTGGACCGAGGAAGAAAGGATCGGAGAAGAACCCTCAAAGGGCCATGTCATGGACTAGATGAGAGGAGAGGAGAAGGAACGAGTCTAGGGATGCAACATTCTGGAGAAGATTCCATCTCAGGAGTAACAAAGAAGGAATCTTGAGATACAAGATAGTGGCTTGTCACCCAGGGAAGACGGATAAGAACTGGGGTCATCCAAAAGATCCTAGTGGGAGTGGGAGTGCAGAGGATAGCACCAGAGGGAGCAACGACAGCCTGGCGAGTGGGCTGGGCAGTGGACTCGACAAGAGGATGAAGCCAAGGAACTGAAGAGATGAGGAGATGATTGCGAGAGCAGAACCAAAGAGGGAAGGAAGCCAGGGGCAAGCTCAAAGGAATGGTAAAAGCAAAAAGGAAGAGTGGAGTCGATGAAAGTTAATCAGCGGGACTTGGGACTGGAGGCCGAAAGGCGGGGAACAAGTGGGTCCAAGATCAAAAGAAAGGGGAGGACAGAGAGATTCAAGGGAGGGCAAGGGCTACACCAAGAGAGGGGGAAGAGGAAACCCGGGAGGTTGCCTCAAGTAAGAGCATGTGCGGGACGGAGCTAGGAGGAGAAAAAGCTTCTCAATGGAGAACGAGGAAGAGATCAAGGATCAACCTCAAGGCTGAAGACAGGACGAGCGCAAAGGGAAGTTAAGAAGTCCAATAGGCTAAAGCAAGCATCTAGACAGGGAAGTGGCTTCCAAAGCAGAGGAAAATGGTTCCAGCGAGGAAGACCACGTGTTTACACCAAGAGATCGATAATAATTATGTCATTGAAAGAGATGACATACTAGGCAGCAATAGCAAGGAGGGGAAACCATAAGAAATGGTTGTCCCGATTTGATATGAAGGACAGGGGAAGCAAGCATGGCTGGTGTCAAGATTGTCGGAAATAGGCAAAAGAGATGGGTTTATCTCAAGAGACCTATAGACAATGGAGAGATAAGAGCAAACGCAAACCAATGATACCCGGGGAGAAGGGTTGCATGAGCGATATGGGTCCAAGACTCCGAGGAGAAAACCAAGATGGAAAGAGTTCCAACGGGCGGGGAGCCAGACGCAGATGTGAAGGGGATATTGATGCGGGGGTGGAGGGACAACAAACGCAAGAGCACGAAAGGGCCAAGAGGATAGAGATATCGAGGAACGAGTAAACAGTGTGTTACCAAGGATCGGATTGCGGAGTTGGCTAAGGATGCCGAGGGGGAGACATGAGAGGCAAATCAACTGGATATGCTCTGCGAATGGCGGGGCCAGGGGAGCAAGAAGAGCGATATCCCGACCATGGAAGGAGAGTGGCATGCTCGGCGTCGAGAGGCTGTGGTGAGGAGATTCCTGACATACGGAATTGTGATGACATCCAAAGAGGCGCCTGTTTGGATAGTAGGAGCTCTAGCTATGCAAGGACCCCAAGTATCATGGGAAGACCAAACATATAAGTGAGATATCACTTTGTTAGAGACATACATCAAGAAAGAAAGTTGTACAAGCACATATCTACAGTTGAGGAGGACCCTCTACCAAACCTATAGCCAAGGATGTTTATTCTCATGTGAAACCTGGGCTGGAGATGTGACATTGACGAGACTTCTATAATGAATAATATGAGTTCATTCAGCATTTTTTTTATTCACTTCCGTGTGATTGTGTTTCTTCTAGCATAAAACAACATATGTCAATAGGCAAGAGAAGGCTCACTCACAGAGCATCGCCTCGGCGCCTGGAGGCGAGAGAGATGAGACGGATTGGAATGACTTGTGTAGGTCAATTCATAATCAGATGTGCGATTGGAATCAAGATGAGTTTCTCTATTGTGAAGAGAATGACAGAATGTTCCACCATTCATGTTGCCTATAGGAGCAAGAGTACTTAGTGGCGCTAGGGTGGCGACAATAAAGAAACTGGGTTAGGCGCAAGGGGTGGACTGGACTAAGACGTATGGTGTTGAGATGGACATAGTTCTATTGTATATAGAATGCTCCACCATAGCACATATATCATACTATGTGTGCTTAGCGATCATGGAAATGAGAGGATGGATCCCGTCTCTCATGTGTGAGTCCTGGACCTTATGGTCCATTAGTGTTCTAGTGACTTTCGACGACATCATGAAACGAAGGGTTGATGTGGCTACTTGGGGTGTTACCTATGGTCATGATTGATTCGACCTAAAGGGGCACTACGGGAAAGGAGTCAATCCTAAGTGTAGTGATGGTCAGGCGAAAGGAAAGGTTTGATTCAACCGCACCCTAAAAGTGTTGGGCGCAAGATGTGTTACAGAGTGAACATTTTAAGGACAAGAAGGTGATCTCTCGAGGGATCGAGATACCTTTAGTCCGGTGAGTTTGAATAAACCTAGGACACGTGTTATACTAATGCTTATTGATTTGTTTCTATGAGTGATGTGCCATTCGGCCTTCGGGAAGGTTTCTAGTTGGGGCTCACGCGGCAGGATATCACCGGTCGCACAACCCATTGCCAAGATGATTGTGGATATAGTGTCCGGGACACGGGTGGTCTATGTACCGGGATACATAGTGAAGAGATCAAATATATGTAACCGGATATGCAGTGTGTCGGGACACAAGAGGTCTATGTATCGGGATACATAGCGAGAGAGATTGAATGTGTATATCCGGGATATACAAGGTGCCGGGACACATTGAAAGATTAACACTTGCCCTGTGCAAGTGGGAGCTGTTGGAATTTATTAATTTGATTAATAAATTAAATGCCCAAGGGCAATATTGGAAACTCACTATTAGGGCGGTTACAAAATAGGTTATATATTTTAGTAACCACCGCATTAGTGAGTAAGAAACGAGTGATTCATCGCACGAGCGAACTCCAAAACGGCGGCTCCATCTCTCTCCCTCTCTTAGAATCGCAGCTAGAAATCTCTTCCTAGTATTGATCTTCATCCATTAATCCACGGCATTGGGTTGTGGATATTATCCCTTCCCCGTGATTGTGGAATCTCGCGGTAAATCTTTGGTGGTGGAACGAGAACGTGGATCTAGACTTCCGCGAATACTTCAAGTAAGGGAAAGCGAATTCAGGTAAGGAATTTTTTCCCCATCAATTAATCGAATTGAATTACTTTTGATGTATTACCAACATGTCATCGCGCTCAGGCTTTGGTCTATTAGAATCAAGGTGATCCTGAATAGCTTTCTCAAAGAAACTATCCAGATTTCTGAGAGCCCTATTAACCAGTGCAGTGTGTCCTGTGAGCATGTTGATCATCCACCCAAAAGAGGGAAAGAAATCTTCTCCAGAAAAATTGTTCAAGCAGACCAAGACGTCCCTGACTGCATCAGTGATTTTACCATTATCAAATTCTCGTCCTTCATATATCTTCCCAAAAGCAGTCCTGCATAT
This sequence comes from Hakea prostrata, assembly GCF_041222555.1. Classification (NCBI taxonomy): domain Eukaryota; kingdom Viridiplantae; phylum Streptophyta; class Magnoliopsida; order Proteales; family Proteaceae; genus Hakea; species Hakea prostrata. The sequence goes on from NC_142604.1 coordinate 15,313,000, forward strand.
TATTTTATCTGTGATGGAAGCTATCTTTTCAGAGAGATCTACAGGAGCCGAAGAAGCCTTGGCAATGGAAGCAACCATGCTAGCAATCTCTTCTTCTCTAACGGACTGATAAGAATGAACAGCCTTGGAACAAAAGAGCTCAAGGGAACAAATCTTGCGAATCTCTCTCCACCAATCTCCATAGGGTGTGAAAGCAATATCTTTGAAATTGTAGGAAATTTTTCTTGGACCTGGAAGAGGAGGCCTACTGCACATGTTGGAATCTTGGTTCTTTAGTACTTCTTTTGCCATTTCAGGGGTTGTGACAAACACTACAGGAGTAACACCAAAGTACAACAAAATGACCTGACCATATTTCTTGGAGAGCTGGGCTACAGTGTGGTGAGGAAGTGAACCAATTTGGTGCAAGTTGCCTACAATAGGAAGCCCAGGTGGGGAAGGTGGAAGCTTGAATGCCTTCCCAGTTCTCTTCTTTCCTCTCAGAAATAGAAGAGACAGGACAGGAAGGAAGAACAGAAAGAGAACTGAAAGCAATGCCATGAATGGATGTGTGAGCTAGGTTTGCAAGAAAATGGATAGCAATTCAAGACAACCTTTGATCTCTCAAATCCTTTTTGCTCATAAAGCATGCCCTTATGGTGGCCCTTACCTCCTCCTTTTATAGGCCATCTAACACTGTAACCTGGTTTCTGAATTACCAATCCTTAATGTTCACAAAAACAACTGTTAGCTAGAGATAATAGAAAAGTTTAAATCAAGAAAGCATAAAATTAATATAAACAAAGAAGACACGTTCTTTTTGTGAATTAAACACGTAGGTTCTTCGTATTTAAATGCTATCTAGACTGATAATATAATAAGGGAATGGCAGGACCTTAGTACGCTACATTATTTAACTTGTAGCGCGTGTATGTGCTTTACATTTCAATTTTGATAAACATTGAGCTGGGGCATTTTTCTTAAGGAATGTAGAGAATAAAGAGTGATCAGATTAATTTACAGTATTAGAAAATCTTTTCTTTTCATTAGATTGTAATGGTGACAATGCGATAGGTCGTTAAAGTTAAGTAAAAAAAAAAAAAGTCCTTATTTCTTGTAAGATTGTCAGTTTGTGTATATATATATATATATATACAAATGCACGTGACTATTTATGCGATAGGTCCTTATATGCACGTGACTATTTGTGGGGGAAGAAACATATAGGAAAAAGATGATATAATAATATACACTATTGAATTATGCACATGCAAATGCACGTGACTATTTATGGGGGAAGAAACATATAGAAAAATTAAAGAAGATATAATTTTGAACCTTGAAACTTTCTTTTCTTTTAACTATTGTTGCCAATGGTGAGCACTATCTTTTTAAATTCGTCAATCTTGAGTTTTGGAGATCACTGGTTCATAGGTGGACATTTGTTTCGTTATCTTATGCAAATGCAAAATCAAGAGTAGTCATTTTTTTGTACTTTAAAGAAATTCAACATCATAACTAATTTCCAACTAATTACTTATGTATCCAAATGAAAGGGTATGTTTACAAATCATTAATCTAATATTACAAACAATAAAAACTTTTAAGTTTTGAGTTGAGTAACCTCTTACTTTACCAAGAGGTGTTGGTTAATAGATTTTCATAATCATATAAAGATGTTATTACAGTTACTATTGATGTGTAAAAGTAATATGTATTACAGTTACTATGGTTTTATAACAACCATAATAATGCTTCACTCAATGTTTTGTACCCAAGCACCATTCAATTTCTATATTTCTACTTCCTATTTGGATTATTCCCTTCAACCTAAATAGCAGCCCCTTGATCCAGTGATGGTATAACCCTTTGAACAAGGCGATCATTACTTTTAACGATTATCTCATTATTCTCTAATGAAGGTAAAATTTTCAGGCTTCTAAAGAATTGTGCATACTGATTATTTAATAGAATTTCTATTAATTTCACAATTCATTATGTATAAATCTTTGAGTTTTGAATCTTGCAATACCTTCATCCTATTTTAAAGTTCGTTATCAGTTTCATATAAATATAGCCATAAATAACATGATGATGGAAGGTAGTTCATGATATATTTGGCCTTGAGCTCTAAAAGTGTACATACCCCTTCTTCCATTTGCTAGTCTTTTATCTACATGAACTCCAAAAGATGTAAATGAAAATATGATATCATAAGTGTCACACCCCACCCGCCGGTCTCGGTTACCCGCCCGACAACCCGTGGGAGTGATCCATCACAAGATCCAAGGTTTTAGTCTATCAACAATATTTAAGACAAATAAAGATAATCAAGAGCAAAGACTATTCAATAACTGAATGAAATGAATTACAGGAGTCCAAAATACTCCGATAACAATAATAAAAGAAAGAAATAATGAATAAAAGGAATAAGGGTTCAGCGAAAGTAAACAAAAGAGTTATATCAATTTCTTCCTAGTTTCCTTTTCTAAATCTAAAAAGTGTTTTTCATGGATCTCAAGGTAAGGTGTTATCCAATTCAACTCTATTCGCCGAGTGAACTTTCTGACCACCTTCCGTCTCTGACCATCAATAGGTGCGATAAGCGCACTCCATGCAGCTACAGGAGCTCCCGCACATGCTATTTCCATCTCCCACTGACGGTGCCACATCTTCTTCATACGGGATGGTTCCTTCATAGGAAACCAGTCCATCCTCTTATATAATTCCTTCTTTTGTGCAGACTAATAAACAATACAAAATAAAGACGTGAGTTCTAGAGAACTCAATAAGAAACAATCACAAATCCCATCAATTATCCAACAATGCTAAGATACATAAATAATATGAATGAATGCAAAATATGAATGATACTATGATTTCTAACTATCTGTGGTCTCTAATAGTTGACATGCTTTAAGTTATACACCATCCCTCCTTTGGTCTCTAATAGCTGAGGGACAAGTTGGGAAATTTTCTTAATCCATGACTCATTTTTTTCCAGTAATATTCTTACTTCGAAGTAGTACTGATTATGAGAATATGATCAATCTTAAGTGTTGTGTGTTACATGTGGGATAGATTTGTTAATTCTCAACAAAATCAGAAATTGCTCTTATGCTCCATGATTTGGATGATACAAACTTTGCCACAAACACTTGCATGCTTTTTCCTAAAAGAAGTCTTTGGAAACAACATGACTCCCAATCCTTTCCCTGATTAATGTGCTAAAATCCTCCCATGTTCCACCAATTTTTAAATTTATTTTTATGGTTGTTTGGGGTGGGATGCATGCAGTATGGTTGTACCTGTTTGTTACATGAATCCAAAGATTTCAAATATCTGAATTCATGAATCTGAGAATTATACCTGTTTGGTTGTAAAAATCTTTAGATTTATGAAATCTAGAGATTCACCTTTTTACACTAAAAACGTGAATCTGTAGATTTATGGGTAAAAGGTGAAATTCAGAGATTTCAAAAAAATTATACATTTGCACATTCACAAAAATCATGTCAATCAAATAGTTTTTTAGGATAAATCCACAAATTTCATTCAACAACCAAACATTTAATTTTATAAATTATAACTCCATAGATTTGAAATCTCCAGACTCATTAACCAAACAGACCCTAAAAATAAATATCTCCGTAATGTTATTACTAGAGATGCATCTGAATGTGTGTATTTGAGAACGAAATAAGTATGTCTTAAATAAATTGTCTCATATATATATACTTTTTAAATCTTTTTTTAATTTGTGGATTTAGTATAAAAATGAAAAATAAAATTACAGTTTTGGGGTTAAGCGTTAATATTTAAAAAAATGTGAGATCTCTGACATCCATTGTAACACTTTGACATTTTTGTAAAACAATTATTTTGACAACGTACATTGAAGGGGTATTTCCATCAAATAAACTGATTCTCTTTCGATCTACCAGCAACAGTCATTTAGCTTTTGGTAAAAAATTATTAATATGTTTTTTGATAAAACAAAATAAAGTCGATCAATTTTATATTCTTACACGAGTTAAAGTTTCTAAAATTTCATTTCAAGCGTTATCATGTTCGCCATTTTATGATGTTGTCTAGTTTCAACATAGGTCTCAACTCATATATTTCATGTTAGAATGCCATACTCATATAGAGAATCATGTGTCTGCAATGAAAACAACAACATAGCTGAGAAAAATAGAAAATCAAGACAGCAATAACTTCAATCCCTCAACATTGGCAATTCAAAAAAGGAAAAAGAAAAAAAAAAATTGTTGATAAACCAAGCAATAAGGATACATGTCTGGGTAAAAACATCACTCTAACTTTCACACACACATTCCAACACTTGTTCAACTCATACGTTATAATATTTTTCTTTCCATTGCATGTATAGTCAAGCATTTTGCAACTACATTTTCAGAATGAACCCATGACTAAGATCCACAAATGTAATGACTGAAAGACTCGGAATTTCATTTTAATCTACAACTCGATTGGCCACAAAACAATTTCAGATTGCACTTGTTAACCTAACAAACTCTATAATAGATATACTAGATGAAATCACAAAAAAAATGTACCATCCAACAAAACTCTGAAAATTGGTTTTTGAGGCTGCAAGAATAATCCTAGCAATGTGGAGATACTAGGCCTTTCTCACACCCTTGAGCTGAGCACCTCCTGTTTAGCCCGGTAAAGTAAGAACTTCATCAAGCCTTCCAGCACACAACATAGTTCATCACGGATCACATTCAGTGGCTACATCATTTAATAGAGCATCCAAGCTAGATGCATTATCTTGCTACAACATATCCAACCCAGAGTTTAGGTTTAAATTTTGAAAAGTCTAAATAAAAGAAATTAATTAAAAGGACATAAAAGTGTTGGCATAAAAAATTACTAAACCAATGGAGACCGTTAAGTTTGTCTTAGTTGGACTTTTTTGGATACCTTAAAGGGAGGCAGATGCAAAAGATAATTTTTTTGGATAAAAAATGACATGAAATATATTCAGGGGTCCAAATGAAAATTATCTATTTTATTTTTAGTAAGAGTAGATACTCAATTTCTATTTAGTAAAGTACATATTAGGATTCCAATCAAACACTCAATTTTTATAAAGTGAGTTAAGGTTCAAATTGACCCTACTCGATCTTTTGGTTTCGAATAATTATAAAGCCAAACATCTAACTTAGATTAGCCCAATTGACAAACATCAATATTTCATAACTAAAAGATGAGTTTCGATCTCTTTGGTGTCACCATTCCATGAATTTTGTTTTGTTTTAAGGGTTAAATAGGTCAGGTTTGGGTAAAATAAGGTTAACCTAGTCTATTAGATAAATTAGGGTAGTTCGGGCTTAAAACTCTAATAGGCAGGTCTTGAGTTTGGGGTTTAGGTCCCTTGCGCAGGGTCTGAGTTTGGGGGTTGAAGTCCATAGTGTAGCGGTTGAGTTTAGGCTAGCTCGCCCAAATGGCGATTTACACCCCTAGTACATACCTGAAGTTTTGAGGCTGGATCCCCATTAACGTAGCACTTGCATGGTAAAATGTTACTCTTCAGTTAAATACATGCTGATGTTCAAGTTCGGATATCTTTCTCTAGGAACCTTAACACATTATCAATTTTTTTGGTCTAAGCACCTTATTATTGAAGGTAATAATCTGAAGGTGGTTCAGGACAAAAAATTATGAGTGAATTTCTTAGAAGATTCAACAAATAACATAAACATCTAAAAGTGTCAAGAAAAATAACTTTGATGATTAATTAGCCACGGTTGGTTGCAAGGACTAGGTAAACTTCCCAAAGATTTAATGTACTTGGCCCCTCCATGGTGGTTGTGTTTGGAACCATGAATATAGAGGTGGAGATTCAATGGGTATCTCTTGGGATTTAAGATGCACAACGTAAACATCTAAGGTATCAATTCAATACAGAAACAGTACTGAATATGTTTACTCTATATCCTTATTATATCGAATACAAAATGGTACAAATATGTTGTACCATTACCATAGCATTATTATAAGTAGGTATTGATTGCAAGATGATTTATTTATATCATTTTATACGTACCATTTGCCAAACCATATAGTTTTGTCATATCGATACCATACCATATTTATTGGGTAATGTATAAACAACGTGGTTTTGATTTCGATAAATAGCACACGGTATGATTGACCAGCTGATTAAGTTGGGTAACAATGTCACGTGGTTGGTAGGGAAGAACAAAAAAATATTTTTCTTTCAAAAGATGCATATTAAGTATGTTGAACATCTAAAGAGTATGTATTCATCACAAATCAATGAATGAATAAAAACACCATAGCTTGTTAGCATCGTATATGTTCATAATAATTCATTGTACCAAAGAATTCAGTTTACACCATTCACCTTATCCATTAGCCTCTTAATCTTTTTAAATGTTAGAATATTAAATAGAGTTAGGATAATGAAGACTTGAATTGCAACTAAGATATTGGAGAAAATCAATATGTTATCAACACTAATGCATCTAGTAGATTATATGGAGCAGGCTATAGTGTCATAGTTAAGATCACGAAGGGAAGGTTATAACTGTCGTCGCCGGTGGTGCAGATCGAAACAAAATCTTGGAGTTAGAGCTCGAAGACTTAGAGAGGTATCACACTGGCGGCAGAAATGGCTTCACTAAAATTAAGATAAATTCTTACTCAGAGCTATCAATAAAATACTTTAAGAAGAAGATATCAGCTCCTAGTCCCTTTAGAGAACTTCTAGAAGAAATTGAAGGCTAGATTTAAACTTTTTATTTGTGTATAGGGAGATAAATAGTTGTGCAGATAAATAGTTGTGCAGATATATTTGTGTATATTTATTTGTGTATAGGAAGAATTTCATTTAATTTACTTTGTTCCCCACAATGTCTGAGCAATGCTATTGCTAAAGATGCATCTGGGTGTGTACTTAAGAACCAATTAAATAAATATGTCCTAAAGAAATTGTCTCGTCTACATTTTTTTTTTAATATTTTTTATTTTGTAGATTACAGTAAAAAATGAAAAATAAATGAAGTTTAATTGCAAATTTGATTCAATCATAGAGTAAGAAACGTAGCTTATGGATTAATTAATTTTCCTTTCTTTTTGGCAAGCAACATATTATTATTCATATAGTGTATCATTAATGGGAAAAGAGAGAATATTAAATAAAGACCGCCCAAAAAAGAGATGGAAAACGGGAAAGAGCTAAAGAATTGAAAACGAGGCTACTTATTATATATTTTTATTTTTTTTATCAATTTTCATCTTTAAGGTTTGTGAATAAATAGTTGGTGGCAAAACGAGATTCATGTAGCTGACATTGTTTAGTGCGCATAAGGGTTGGTTTGAGTTGTGTTGTACCAAAATTATACCGTGTTTAAATTATTTTTGCACCAAAATTTAGTACAATACAGTTTCGATTTTCGATATTCCTTGTGGTGAAATGTCAGACCGTGGGTGCTTCTCGGGTGCTGCAATCACACAACAGCAACAGTCCCTGCCATGAGCCCTGCTACGGTTGTATCGGATGGGAAAATCCACCATGAGCATTAGCCTTAACGAGCCCAAGTTGCTTGGAAAACCTCAGCATTTTAATGGTTGTAGGAGCAAGGCGCAGACGAAAAGTTGTGTTCTCCACTCCTTTGGACCCTCTCGCTTTGCTCGAGCCTCCTCCTCATGGAAGCCAAGAGAAGAGGAGCAGTGGCACGAGGTCAGGTACTGTTGCGATTCTCGTCATTTGACAGGAGAGACCGAGAACTTCAAGGACTTGCATGTTAGAGATCCAACCAACAGTGCTCTTCGCATGGGTACTCAACATGTATGAGGAGACTCTCATGGGCTTGGCCACACTTTGCATACATGTTGATGAGGCATCTCAAGCCATGAAAGGCTCTTTCTCAAGGCGGAAATGATATCTCGTAGACCATTTCAAAGCCATGAAAGGCTCCTTCTCAAGGCCGAATGGTTTGATCTCGGTAGAGAGAAGAGGGGAGCGGCCATCCTCATCATTTCACAGTCATGCGGATGATTGTGTGCAGCCTCCTCTTCGGCAGACAAGTTGCAGCAGCGGAGGTACTCAAGGGCGTGCAGCAGTTTTGCAACTGTTAAGTTCTTGGGATTGGCATGTTCATCCGTGTAGCTCGGCACACCAGAAAGAGGTGGCAGCTGCATTATCATGGTGGTTGGAGGTCGAAAGAGCATGGATTCGTCATTGGCAGCTCCGGTAACAATGGCGGTTCTTTTCTTTCTCCTTCGTAATCGCGAGCTTTGCACCCTTCGCAGCAGCCTCATTTGCAGCAAGCTTTGGCAGCATCCTTTCTTTCCACATGAGATGCAAGACTTTGATGGAGTTCCCTCTCTTTCTTTGGGAGACGGTTTGTGACATGATGAACATGGTTTCATTGCACCATATTCAAATCTTTATCTCCACGTTGGACGTGGTTTTGATTTTCATGTTCCGGTTCAGCAGGTTCCGACTTCATTCTCGTGTTCTCGCTGTGTAAAAGTGAAGGCAGGTGTATGATCTCAACGGCAGCTGCGTATAAGGGTGTTTAGACTTCATCACCAGCAACGAAATAGACTGCAGCTGCCTCGGAGATATCAGGCTTCATCATGGCTTCCTTTCCATGGTGTCCATTTGCAGCAGCGGTGTGAACCCGGCAGCAACGGAGGCCGACTCCCAGCAGCCGTTCCTTGCGGTTGTGAAGATCATCTCCCTTCACGCTTTCGACAGCAGCGGCGACAGGCTAGCTTGGCCTTGCAGGAGCTATGCCGCCATGGCCAAAGAGAGGGGAAAAGAAAAGAAGAAGAAGGAAAGAGAAGAATGAAGGAGAAGGAGAATAAGAAGGAGAGAGAGAAAGAGAAAGAGAAGAGAGGGAAGTGGGGAGGAAGAGAGGCTGTCCTGGGTTGTCGATCACAGGTGCTTGGAGTTTAAGAATAATCTGGTCCGATTACAGGTGTTGGGAAAGCGGAGGGCAAAAGGGCGTCAACTAACTGGGCTTGGAAGCTCACCCACTACTATACTATCCTACTTTTTTTCCGGGGAAACCGGCCCTATTCCCTTCGTCACTCCCGGAACACTAAAACTATCGTCTCCTATGTCCAGTAACTAATTTCTTCCTTGTTAATGAGCCTTTCGCCGACCGGTTGGGAGCGGAGGCAAGCCCTGCTCGTGAGACATGGTCCCTATTTACTGTAGTGCATCTCTAGGTGTTGGTAGTGAGTGAGTGAAGGACTCTCCTTAGAGAGGACTGAACGAACGAAAACTACAGAGGTGGTCGGAGACCAGGGGCTGTAGTCAAAAGGGCGTGACGTCTATAGACGTCTAGCTTCCGTTTTCTTCGCAGAGTTCGACTATACCCTTATCTATTCAACCAGTTTTGAGGGAAGCACTGCGCATTGAGGGACATTGAACCCTAGATTTCCCTATCTACTTTCCCTAACTATCATACCAAGAAAGACACATTGAAATGGAAGTTCAAAGAGTAGGCGCTTGACCAAAGGCATATCTGTCTTTGAGGTCTAGAGCTTTAGGAACAATAAGAACCTGTGCTCACCAGAATAGTTTGTCAATCAACCACTTGCACTTTCTTTTTGACTTCCTTAACAACCTTCACTTACCGCTACTCGCCCAAGCGCCTAGAACAAGACATTCTCGTTGTGTCGCACCCTAACTTCCTTCACTTTAACTAGCGCTTCCCCGATAAGAAGTTCTTTCTCTAAAGCCTCCTTTCTACTCACTCACAAGGCTAGGTCAACCACCCGCCAACCTCATTTAGGGGGTCTTTCACTTTACCAAAAACGATCACCGCTAATAGAAAAAGTGCTTGCTTGACCCGGAGTCTCTGTTCTGCTTGTTAAGGTGACTAAAATTATAGCCAGCCACCCTAAAGACGTTGAGAGGCTTCACTTATCCACCTGACTTTCCACTCGCTCGCTAATGAAAGCCCTTACAGAAGCCCTTACGAATAGTCTAATTGTAGAGTAGAGGTCGCTTTAACTAATAAGCAAGACCGATCCACCAAGCAACTCCATAGCGCGTTAGCCCCCCTATGAGGTTGGTTTAGTAAGGCCTTTTCTTTGCTTCCTTTCCCTTCTCAAAAGAGTAGATCATTCACTTTCTCCTATCCTCATGGGCCTCTAATCCGCTTAGCTTCGCTACCTAGATCGACACTAGTGGAAAGAAAGCCATATCCTCGGTTCTTACTTGATCGAACGAACAACAAGCTTTAGTTGATGGACCAACTATACTGAACCCTACCTTGTTACCTCTACCTGGCCACCCGCCATCGTTACCTTCCTCGCGAAACTGTCTACAGCCGTCACACAATCGAGGGATAAGATAAGATAGTGACAGTCAAGTCAAAAACAAAAAGAAAACATTTTCTTACAACCAGAAAGATTTTAAAAAATAAGGCGAGTACGAGAAATATAAAAGCAAATGAGAAATATCTTAAAAAATAAGGCGAGAACTATTTGTATTTGTGCTTAAGTCATTCAAAAATAGTTACCTTGGCGAAACCAATTATCATCCATCCTCATAGCCGGAAGCCTGATATACTCTCTCTGGTCATTGCCTCAGTCGGCCTTCGAGGTGATCTGTCTATTGAATGAGAATCCCCCCTTCTCCAACAATGCGCGGAACTTCTTTTTTGAAATAGATTTGATTTGATTATGGACTCCCCTGTCAACTCGGCAACTACTCCTCCAGTTGATGAACAACGGTGGTTCGCGTATTCTATTTTATTTTATAGCTTTTATAGCTGCTCGCACAATCATTTGTCTCCTTTTACTAAGGCTTTCTTTCCCTCGGCATGGTCCAACTCGTTACGGTACGGTGTTGTAAGGTTCCGTAGGCTTGGTAGGCTTGGTACTTGGTATTATCATTAGCGCCAACTGAACGATCCTTCCCCACCCCTCTCGACGAATTATCCACTTCCATATATCATCGGGTACCGATTCCGGCAAGTGGAAGTGGACTTCGTGCCTGAGCATCCGTGAGGAGTGTCTTCGCCCTGACATCGCTTCGATCGTAGACCACAGTAAGCTAGTAGCAACTTGGCCTTAGAAACCTTCATTCCGAAAACGTTGTGCGACTTGCATGTGTTAAGCATATTGCTAGCGTGACTTCTCGGCCTGGTATCATATCATCTTGTTGGACGGGCGAACCCACCGATCAATCAATCGTTTAGACATACATCCGCTTATATAAAGATATACTTCATACCTCCTTCTCATGACCGCAAATCGCTCCCTGCTGCTAGCTTCATGCCCACGCCGCTCACACTTTTCAAAAGAACTAAAAAGAAGGATTTGCTGATTCAAAGCAAGCTCCCTAGGAGAGTGCAAATGGCAAGTTGAATGGTCTGGTTCCGCTTAGCAGCCCAAATCTCGACTCACGATTACTTGAAAGTCAAGGTATTTAAAAATCAATCAATCTTCCAATAGGCAAGCGGTGATTAGTTCTTTCAATGTCTATGTCTTGAAAGTTCCTCTTTCAAGTAAAGCTAACAAAAGAAACTCTTTCTTCTTCTGGTCAGGTAGCAAGGTAGGGGTAGGCGGTTCAGGTCATGGACTCGTGGTAGGCTAGTTTAGTGGATAAAAGAATCTTCCCTTGCTTCTGGTTGCTTTGATCAGAGTCAAATCCTTTTATTACTATTAGCTTAGCTCGCACTCTTTCATTACTAAGCAAGTCAAGCGGCTTTGGAGAGAAATACTGATTGGGCATTCTATCTTTGTATTTTGTTCAATCAGTTACTCCGTGGATGTAGATCCGATAGTTTTTCTTTCTGTTCTTGGGCGGTTTAGGCTTAAGGGCTAGTGTCGCAGATAATCTTTCATTTGCGTCTTTCGAGCTTTAGGTTCTGTTCTTGGTCGCCGAAGATAATATCCAACCTTCCAGTTCCAGTAAAGGCGCTTGGGTATCGCAGAGAGAAAGTGAAAGTTAAGTCACGTAAGGATAGTTCCGTAAGTGAAGGTTTAAGTCGGTAAAGGATCAAAAAAGAAAATCCTTCTAGTTCTGTCTTTCCGGAAAGCACGGTTTACTTCTAGGCGCAAGAAGGAAAAATAAGCCTACGGTTCGGAAGTAGGAAGTCAAGCCAGTCAGTAGGCTTTTGGGCGGTTTAGCTAGCACTCGTGAGGGAAGCACTCGGTCCAGGCTTGTTGTCTTCAAGCGGATAGTAAACTAGTCGTCGTAGAAAAAGTACTTTCGCTAGTACCATTCCAGCTTTAGGGCGGCAAGAATACGATCGACGAGAATTTGAAACTAATAATAAAGGATCAAGAGAATTCTCAACTAATAAGAATAAGACGATCGACGATCATTCTCATAATACGCGGTGATGAGCACAGTACAAAAACAGCGTGTTCTTTTTTAAGAAATTCAAATTCTAAGAGCACAGCAAATTAAAAACCAGTCTCCTAGCTTTATTGGTTTCTTTATAGTGAGATAAACATGAGTGTTTCTGGACTGAACTTTCTCATTGTGTTGAGGTAAATACTGATGTAATACATGTTTTGTTTTTGTCGCCCTTCTTTCAAGTATACTGCATGAATTTCCAAGACATGCAGGAAATGTTTGCAAGGAGGGAATGCTTGGAGGAAGAGAATGTGAAGATTCTCATGGAGTTTCAGATCGAGTACTGAATATTGGATTTGTGAACTTTAGTTTGGCAATCTCAGCTGGTCTATTTATGGTATTTTCAGATATCTTCTGGTTTGATTCAGATTTAGATTAAAACGCAATAGCTAGGCCTTTCTCTTTCTAATAAATCGCCTTATTAATCATGGCTGCTCACCTCTCTCCCATCCCAACTCAAGGGAATTCTGATCACCCCTTTTATGACGTCAATTGTCAATCGCTTGAAGGGGCAATATATTCTCTCCCCTGACCTTTTAGATAATCTAGTCCTTCAATGCAGCCATGCTAGGATCCCTCACCATCTATTTTGGTTTTAGAAGCGATTAATCAAGTAAATACTTCATGTATATGGTTTTAAAAGTGATTCGAGTAAATGCTTCATATATGGTTTTATTCCATGGAAAGCAAATACTTGTAAATGGCAGCACGGCTATACATCTGGCAACAACATTGAGAATTCATTACAACATAGTCTGGGTTAAATGATTCCCATTGTCTCCTTGCAAAACACCCACCAGCACAAGTCCTCAGGTACTTTTGTGGGGGATCGATAACCTCAAGAGCTGACAACTCCTAGTCCTACTAGGAGTCAGCTCCAACTAACAAATGAAGTAATCAGAATTAGTTTACAACTGTCTACCTGAATACTTACTTACAAAAAAAAGATCTACTAGAATACTTACCAAAATAAAAATACAACTGTAGACATCTAACCGAGTGAAGGAAAAAAAACCCTCCTCAAGCTACCTGATCAAGCTCCTGTTGTCTGATGCATGTCCCAATCTGATTAATAAGGTGCCATAGTAATGGTGCATAGAAGCCTTGCTTGAAAAAGAAAGCGGTAGCCATGAGGAAAACGGAGGTTCTTCCAGTCAGTGGTCCCCGGCAAGAAGGGGTAGTGGTGGGGTTTCCAGAAAGATGAAGAAAGATGATGGGTGACAAGAGAATCCCTTCATTCACTTTGCACTTGCATGATAAAATGTTACTTTTCAGTTAAATCCATGCTTTTCAATATTTTGGGCAAAAAAAAAAAATTCCACACTGAGATTGAAGTTTAGATATCTTTCTCCAAGAACCCACATTATCAATTTTGTTGGTCTAAGCACATTATCATTGAATGTAACAATCTGAAGGTGGTTCAGGATAAAAAATTATGAGTGAATCTCATGGAAGATTCAATAATAACATAAACATCTAAGGGTGTCAAGAAAAATAACTTTGATGATTAATTAGCTAGGGTTGGTTGGAGGGACTTGGTAAACTTCTCCCAAACTTAGGGCCTGTTTGGTTACATGAATCCAAAGATTTCAAATCTCTGGATTCACAAATGGGAGATTTATGCCTATTTGATTGTGTGAATCCCTGGATTCATGAAATATAGGGATTTACCCCTTTACACTAAAAACGTGAATCTATAGATTTATGGGTATGAGGTGAAATCTAGATATTTCACCCAACTATAAAAATACTAAACATTTGAACCATGACTCCATAGATGTTTTTTCAGGATGATTCTATAGATTTCATTCCAAGGATTCAAGCTAACCAAACAGTTAATTTTATGAACTATGACTCCAAAAATATGAAATCTCTAAATTTTTTAAATCTCCGGAGAATATATGTATTTGGCCCCTCCATGGTGGTTGTGTTTGGAGCCATGAATATAGAGGTGGAGATTCAATGGTATCTCTTAGGGTTTAAGATGGACAATGTAAACATCTAAGGGTGTTAGTTCAATATGGTAGCAGTACTGAATATGTTTACTTTATATCCTTATTATATCGAATACAAAATGGTACAAGTATATCATACCATTACCGTAGCATTATTATCAGTAGGTATTGATTGCATTATGGTTCATTTGTATCGTTATACACGTACCATTACCGTACCATTTGTCAAATCATATAGTTTTTTCATATCGATACCATACCATATTTATTTGGTAACATATAAGCAGCATAATTTTGATTTCGATAAACAACACACAGTAAGATTGACACCCTTAACTACATCCAACTGATTTAGTTGGGTAAGAATGTCATGTGAAAGGTGGGAAGGACAAAAAAATAATTTTCTTAATAAGATGCATATTGAATATGTTGAACATTTAAAGGATATGTATTCATCACAATCAATGAGTGAATAAAAACACCATAGCATGTCGGCATTGTATATATTCATAATTATTCATTGTACCAAAGAATTTAGTTTACAATATTCACCATATCCATTAACCTCTCAATCTTTTTACAAGTTAGAATATTAAATTGAGTCAAGATATTGAAGATTTGAATTGCACAATTAAGATATTGGAGAAAATCAATATATTATATAAATATAGCAAGGAGAAATGAGCATCACTAAAATTAAAATATATTTTGACTCAGAGCTATCAGTAAAATACAATAACATGGAGATATGAGAAATCTGGAGGAGATAAGGGAGGTGATTCATCTCTTTCTAGATATTAAGTTTGCATTTGTGTATAAGGAGATAAACAATTGCGCAAATATATTGTTGAAAATGCATATACCCTTCTTGTTTGAGTTTTACATTCATTTACTTTGTCCCCCACAAAATATCAGGAATGCTAATGCTAGAGATGCATCTGAGTATATCTGTATTTGAGAACTAAATAAATACTTCTTAAAGAAATTGTCTCCTATAAATTTCTTAATCTTTTTATTTTGTGGATTCATTACAAAAATGAAAAATAAATGAGGTTTAATTACAGATTTGATGTTAAAGGGCCAATATAAAAGAATGAAGAGAGCTTACCACCCATCATAACACATTGGCATTTTTGTAAAATGATTTGACAACGTATACACTGAAAGGGTATTTCCATCAAATAAATTGATTCTGTTTTTATCTACTAGCAACGATCATTTAGTTTTGGTAAAAATTATTGATAATTACTCTTGTTTCATTTAATCCAACCTTTAACTTTTTCTACATTATTAATACCTCCTTACTATTAAGCTCCGTTAGTTTACTGATGATGTGGCATTTATATATTTTCTTAAAATCCAAAAAATAACTTTGGAATTTTCTCTTTACTTATTTATAATTTTGTCAAGTTATATTTTTATCTTTAATTAACTATGGAACAATTAAATTCATTTTCTTCTCTAAAAAAGAATCCACCAAATAAAAAGAAAGATGTCATAAAATAAAACTCAAAATAAAAACTAAATATGAGGAAATATCAAATTTAATTCAAAATTGAAAATTAAAAATCACCTAATATATGCAAACATTGTGCATGTTACCAAATTTCCAATCAATTAACATCTTATATGTTAATTTGTTTATAAAACTTCCATCATTGTAATTGTGAAAACTTTAAGTCGACGTAGAGAGTTTTAACAAGCATAAGCTTTGGCCCCACCAATCCCCAAATTAAATTCTCAAAATAAAAAATTAAAAAAAAAAATCATGACAACACTTCTATTGAAGATGAACCTTACCTGAAAATCCATGTAATTTATATTTTTTAGTGCAATAGTAAGACCCTCATTAAATAGTATCACGTTGCAACAAATATCACTGTAAATTCTAAGAATTACAACACTCACACAAAAATTCATTTCTTTTCTTCTAGATCACTGTTCCACTATTTTAACTTAAATTTATACTGTGAAAAAATCCGTCTTTACCACGATGCACATTTTGATGGAATTAGGGACAAAGAAGCAAAATCTTAAGAGGTAAATTTATTCACAAACTTTATTGATCTGGGTCTTCATCACATTTTAAATTGAGACAACTGGTATTTTTTTCAAATCCAAATTGATCTTAAAGATATTATTGGCATTAATATAGTTTTAATAAATGAGGGTAATGTAATCTTTTTGACTTCTGAATTTTAATGAAGTGCAAAATAGACATTACACATTCCACTTAACACAGTTAGAAGTGAGAGGGACAATTGTAATTTCATAAAGAAGAAAGTTTGATTAGTAATAAAACTAAAGTATAAGGGACAATAGTAGTTATCCCAAATTACTATTAACTTCCACAAATACATTCCAACACTGGTTCAACTGATACATTATAATATTTTTTTTTCTTCCATTGCTTTATACTCAAGCATTTTACAAGCATTTTACACTTACATTCTCAGAATTAACCCATGACTAAGATCCACAAATATAATGACTGAAAGACTTGGAATTTCATTTTAATTTGCGATTCAATTAGGCAACAAAACCATTTCAGAATGCACTTGTTAACCAGACAAACTTTGTAATAGATATACTAGATGATGAATGCATACAATTGCGAATCACAAAAAAAATGTACCATCCAACAAACTCTGAAAATTGGTTTTTGAGGCTGCAAGAAAGGAAAGGAAAGAGTTTTGTACTTTGAGGGAAAAGGGTGAGCGAGAAGGAAAGAAAAGAATTTTGTAGAAAAGTGATAGTAGTGGATCCTACTTTTTACTTTTCCCAACTTTCCCACAAAGTCCACCAAATATGTGAGGTTTCAAAATAGTTTGTGGTGGAAAAGTTGTCTCCCACTTTCCCACCCCTAGCAACCAAATAATCTATCATTTTGAGATTTAAGGGAAAAGTAAGAAATCTACACTTTTTTCAACAATTTTTCCACCCCACCTTTATTCTAGCAAACAAACGCAGCCTAAGTTATTCAGCAAGGGGAAAAAGTTGGAGACACGGCTCTAGCATCACACCGTTCGATTTCTCTTAACAATAACAGTGATTTTATATTTAGGTGCATAAGTTTTGTGATGTATCCAGCCCCCAGGCAGTCCAAAAAGAGCATAGAAGGGGCCCAAGCCCATCCGAAATAGGGCCCATACTCGGGGCTAAATAGACCAAGGGCAAAATGGTCATTTTCACCCCTTGAATAGGGTCTATTTAGTAGGGTTAACTTCAGAATAACTTTGATTCTTAATTTTGTTTTTATTTTCAGAATTGGAGTCTTGGTGGTTAAATAAGTATTGTTTCTTTTTGGTTTTGAAGTTTCATTGGAAAGACTCGTAGAGTTGTGATAACTTAGAAAATAATTGTTTCTTTTTTAAGAAGTTTTACTTTTAAGGATAACTCAAATTAAGAAGAATTATTTCTTTTTTGGGTCCACTTTGTTCATGATTTAGTTGCTTAAATCTTAAGTTATCTAAGTTGCATTAGGTGACTTCAAATAGTTTAGGTGACATCTCATATTCAAGGACTAACGTCGCATAGTAATTAGATTTCTTTTGATAAGTGTTTCAGAGTCCAAGTTAAGGTGTGATGGGATCTTAACAGTTAGGGTATTCCTGTATGAGTCAGAGTCATTTGTTTTAGGTTATAAATGGCCATTTTAGTGTAAGTTATTTTCAATTGAATAGATTGAATGAAATAGAGTTTGAATATTGACTTTAGAAGTCCTAAGGATCCTCACATCATAGGATTGTGCCATGTGGCATTAAAATAATCCAAAGGTTACCTAACAAACTAGAATTTAAATAAAATTCAAATTTATGGGTGGATTTAAATAAAATTCAAATTTAGTTTAAATTGGATAACTTTTGAATTACTTAAATGGCACATCCTATGAAGGAATTACAAGAAATTACAGGGAATTGTAAGAAAATGAATTACAGAGGATGTGGATCTCGAACAGCCCTAACCCCCTTGCAAATATCCTCTCACCCTTCCCCTTTAGTTTTCTAAAAATTCCAGCCCTCCCCTAAGCCTAGAACCTAGTCCTAATCTTATTCCCCCACTTCAGCCTTATTTCTGAAGTTTAACAAAAACCTGCAATTTCATCTTCTTCCTTGATCTTGCAGAATTTTTGGAATTTCCAGAAATTAGATTCTGAAATTTCTGAAGTCCTAAGCATCAGATCTGGTTCTGGTTGAAGAACATCTATAGAAAACTGAATATTAGAACCAAAAACCCTATCCCTTTCCCCCTCCCAGCCGAAACCCATTCCCAAAACCCTAACCCGAATTGAGTCCTAGTTGACCAAGGACTGGAATTTCCAAATCTAAGTTGGGTTCCTATTTAATTTCAGAGCTGAAATCACAATCTCAACAGCCTCATAACCCTAAAAGCCAGCAGCCTTTAACCCTAAACCTGGGTTTACATAATTTTTTAGTGTTTGAACTTTGAAGTATGACTTTTGATATTTGTATACAAGGATGCAACACCAATCAGATTAGACAGTTGAAATTGAATTTTGTTAATGAAAGTGTGGGTGAACTCTCCGCTAGCTCTCCCTCCGTCTCTTCTATTCTTTTAAGTTACTACAAGTACAATTCAGAGCTCAAACAACCCTCCTATTTATTGTTTCTTGTCCATTACAGGAAAGAAAAGAAGAGATCATAACATACCAAACACATAGGAATAATCACTGTTAAGAATGTCACTGCCGCCACTAACAGGGCAGAAAGCATCGGAATTGGTAAATTTAAGATTAGTCAAGTATCCAGTTTCGATAGACCCCAAAGCTCCAACTCCTGCGCACAAGTTGTATACTTGTATGAGGAAAGGCTCCATGAAGGACGGTCATATTCTTCGTCTTCCGAATCCGCTTTTTGAGTTGGCCGGGTAGAACATTTCACAGCCAATTTCGCTGCTGCTCCCTGCAACCCAAGAATTCAGAATTATTCAAAAAAAAATCCCCCTACACAGGAAAAGAGGATAGATAGTTTTCTAACAAGGGGGTGGTATTCGGACTTGGAATCCTGATCCTCACCTCAGACCACACAAAACAGTGGGGCCCACGGATGAAATTTTAATTTTTTTTTGTTTTTTTCCAAAAAGTGTTTTTCACCGTGGGCCCCACTGTTTTGTGTGGTCCGGAACCCGTCGGGGGAGCTGATACTGGACTCTCTCGGACTTGGGCTACCTCGAATTCGACCGTGCGGGGAATACCATGTTTTGGAGAACAAATTCTCCCCTATTCGAACTTCCATAATGCTGAAGACGGAAACACTCAATACTGAGAAATTCTTCGAGTCGAGGCAGAGAATTGAAGCACCATGCAGCAAGTGTATCCAATGGATGGAGAAAATTAACCAACACTAGAGTCCAAAAACGAGAAAGAAAATAACAAATAACGTGGAAAAGTTGAGCAAGGAGACGAAACGATTAGAGAATAGAAGAAGTGAGCTGGGATGAGGAAAGAGTTAGGAAATATTGTGATTTCATTATGTGGAAAACCAGAGCTAGAAGGCCCATAGAAGAGCTTGGGCAGTGAGGATCCTATTAACAACTAGCGGGAGTCCCCTCTTCTTGCACTTTGTCCGATCTGATATAGTATCCACCCATGAGTAAATATTTTCGTAGTAGTCTCATTAGACCGTAAATCTCTCTTGGTATGTCCAGATAATAGGTAGGAGCATAAACTGAAACATTCTAGAGCTACAACATTCTTCTTAGAGTAGCTGTTAATACGAATAATAGAAACTCTGTTATAGCCATTTCTGTACATTCAATGTACTTTACAGATAGAGTAATACATAGAGTTGAACATAGTAAAATAAGAAATTGAAAGAATTCGTTGAAATTGTTCGTTTGAAAATTTCTCGAAAAACTAATCATAGGTTCTTCTCTCCATCGGAACAATAGGGCAGTTATGCTCATTACTAAACTTGTTGAAGATATTAAATATAACCAAGATATATCTTTTTGATCAGAGGTTGAATCGATCATCAGAAGAAGAATTAGACCATGAAAGGGGCTGACACATGCCCAGTGCGGAAGGTCAAGGAAGTCGGTGACTTGATGACAGGGGAGCCGGTGACCGATACCCCGGTGAATGGCGGCTGTAACTATAACAGTCCTAAGGTAGCGCAATTCTTAATTCGTCCTCCTTCCTCAAGTCAAAATGATGGACATGATGTATGAATATGAATATGATCCTACCCAAGAAGCTTGTATGATTTGTTTCCGCGAACATGCATCCTCGGAGCCACCTTCTATTTTTTTTTTTCATCATGACTACATCCTCGAGCAGTTGAGAATGTCTTCTAGAAAATGGATTCATATTTTGACAAATGAGTATTTCGCTCGCCTCAAGTCGGACCCACCAATCTGGTCGAGAGATTTCTTTGCTTCCCTCAAATTAGATTCTTGTTCGTCTTCCATGAAGTTGTTGACTTGGGAGCCGCCACCTCTTGATTGGGCCATCAACATTGATGCATCTAGAAGACTAGATGGAGCGGGCTATGGTGTCATAGCTAGAGACCACGAAGGGAAGGTCATAAGTGCCGTCTCAAGTTTCATTCAAACTAATTATTTGACGAGTACGAGATGATAAGTAAAAAGGCGAGGAACAGAACGAAAGTGCGAGCAATAAATGCGAGAATATTACTTCCATAATAGAACTCATTGTTTTATTTCGCAATAACTCGGGACTAATCCCATAGAGATGATAAATCTTTCTCCGAATCAATGGGATGCTTGCATCCCAAATATGAATCGGATCAATATCATGAATAACAATATCGAGCTATCAAATCGATCATCATCGAGAATTTAATATTGACATAGTATAGCATAGGAAGATCTTTATCCATACCGAATCCAAATGGGATCCCAGATCAATCAAAAATTCGTTGAATTTGCATTCTTTTCTATTGATTTCATAACAACACGATGGTGGGGATCGTATGACTCGCTCCACTTCCATTGGCCACAAACCCAAACAATAAAAGTCAAATGGAAGGATTTGGATGCTCAAGTAGAATTTGGAGCATTCCAAAAACTTGGAGATCCAACTACAAGGAGACAAACAACGAAGGCATTGCCGGTATCTTTGTTTGATTTTTGTGATTTTAAGAGGGGCGAAAATCTTGATTTGAATCACCGCCCTTTCTTTATCTGGGAGATGATATGACCCCAAATGAACAGGTGTGGAAGCTATAATTGCAAATCCGAACAAAGAGATCTTGGAGTTAGAGCTGAAAGCCTTAAAGAGAGGTATCACACTGGCGGCAGAAATGGGCTTCACTAACATTCAGATAAATTTTGACTCAAAGTTATGGTAAAATATGTTAACAAGGAGATACAAACTCCTAGGTGCTTTAGAGAACTTTTGAAAGAAATTGAAGGGTTGATCCCTTGTTTTTCTAAATATTTACTTTGTATTTGTGTATAGGGAGATAAATAGTTGGGCAGATATATTGTCCACAATATCTCAGCAATACTATTGCTACAAATGCATCTGGGTGTGTATATTTTGAGAACTTAATAAATATGTCTTTAACACAATGATCTCTTCTTTTGAATTCCCATTCTTGCTATAGGTGCAACAAGCTCTGTTTTATTTATTACGGTTTTGAGTTTGCTTTCCTTTTCTGTAGTCTCTTCTCCCGTTATCCCACCCAGAAAACCAGAGAAGAGGGCAGGGTGTTGGCTTGATTATATCTCTAGAAAAACTAATTGCACACTCAGGTAAAACACTTGATACTTACGTAGTTATAGTGCTACATGATCTCCAGGGGAATGAGGACCTAATACTAATACTTGTAGAAATCATACAAGTGCTTCTTCAATAGGATTATTGGGTCATTATTTTCCAGGTTCTTTTATTCAAAATATTCTACCCCCATTTTGGGAAGGTTATATGAGTATCAAGGCATCGGATTGTTTATACATAACCTTGTTTAGTAAACCTATTTTATGCTGAAGTTTCAAAATATCTAAAAAAAAAAATTTAAAAGGTGTAGGAGAAAGTAGTATTTACAAAATTATCTCTAATAGAGGTTTGCTTTCATGTCAGGCGTTTGTGCAACTGCAACCCATGAAGCATGTTCACTTTGTTCACACCTAAATTGCATTGGATCTAAAACAGAAATTCTATATGGAAATTATTAATGCAGTTAAATGAACAAAGCATCTAATCTGATGAGACCAATGATGGATGTATCTAGTTCTCCTCTGTTGGAAAACAGTTCAAATTATACAATATATTCATGACTAATGGCAATTAAACTTGCCCAGGCATACCTTAATGTTTTTTTTATTGTTATAGGTACACCCATCTGAAGGATCTTCTGCGTTTCATAAAAGATGATGAAGCTGTTAAAATGATGAGCCTGTTTGAAGGGGAGGAAGATAACAACGGAGTCAGTGAGTTTGCTCTCCAGAACTGGGTGGTAAATAAATCATCTTTCATGATAGCAACAACTATTATTCAGGCAGCATGTCAAGACTTTCAAGTGCTAATTTTTTAAGTCTTCTAGTCAAAATACTCAAAAAATGGAAACTGAAACTATAGTATCTGAAGTATGCTGCCAGGAAACTTAGAAAAGAACCAACTCAATTTGAGGAATTAGAGTAACTTAGGGTTTTGAAGGTGGGAATAGAGGCAACTTCGTTTAAGTGCTTGGTCAGTTGAGGGGAGTTTAAGTCCAATTTAAGCTAAAACAGTGGTAGTGGGGTGTATATATTTTGGTTTTCAGGTGAATAAGTAATTCATGAGTTTAATGGAACTATGTAATGGCTTAGGGTTTAAGGTTGTAGTTAGCATCAAGTGCGAGGAGGATGGAGAGGAAGGTTTTGTCCAAGTTCAACATATTCTGATGGTGGGAAGAGGGTGATCTGAATCTGCAGAAAGTTACAGTTAGTATGAAACTAGAGTTGAGAGGTTTTATGGTTTTTGTTGAAGTATATGCAAGTCTGGACTATTTTCGGTCATGACATGATGGTTGACTATTCACGTGAACAGAAATACTGTTCCGTGATGAAATTATGACAGAAATAGTCAAACGCATTACTTCACGTTTAATAGGCAGAATGGGTTGATGTTGGGATTTTAGGAAAGGGGTACTGTGATGAAATTATGGACCCAAAATGTGGTTGTGGATGCAAGTGGATGAACACAGAGTTTAGAACGTTGTTGCATCTCGAGTTTTTGTGTTTGTAATGTGGAGGATTCATTTCCTACTTTTTTGCTTTGTTCATGATAAGCTTGGTAATGTGTTACATCCTTGGGACTTCAGGTTAATGCATCAGACAAAAGAGAGCCTTTGCTTTGACATTGCACGATAACAAATCTGCCATGAACATGCTTCACCAAATATTAAAAGTTATAGTAGGACTCACCATTATCCAAGTGTGGCTCCTTAGATTGGGACTGGCCATGACTTATTTCGTTGTCTTAACTAGCTGCCAATTCCTATCATTTTGGGATTCATTTGGAAGGCTAACTATCAATACTTCTTTGCAATACGCCCATTTGATGTGGGTGATCTTTGCAAAATAGGGGGAGTTCAGGTAGCTTAGAAAAGTTACATGTGTTTGTGTATACACCTGTATAAATGTGTGTAGAGATATTAGGATACTAACTTCTGACTTTGTGGCTTTCAGCTAATAGTAGAGGAGATGAACATCTTCAGTATGACATTTCTAAGGTATGAAGAAAACATGAAGATCATGTACTCAAACAATGTTCTTGCTACTAGCTCTACATAGGGTCCAGGTTTGCCATACTTCCTTGCACATACTTTAGATTAGCAAAATCTTATTTTTCCCATATCCCCTATGTGAACTTTTTGCCATCCCTCTCTGTGTTCTAAGTTTCTGGAGCTCTTTTCAATACTCCTTGTCTTCAAACCTTAGCAACTGAACCAAAAATATTCCTACTGTATCCATCCACCCAAGGTGACTTGTTACAGATGATCAAAAATATTAACAGTTGCTTTATTACTAATTCAACTCTTATTGGCTCTGTTGTCTGTAAGGGGTTGGTGCCGAAGAAAACGAAGATTTGTGTGAATCTCGATCAACCTTCTCTGATTCACAGCCATGTAGGGACGAAGGACTGTCAAGAAACCCAAAGAGGAAAATGTGACGCTTGGACAAGTTGTTTGAGGTGGGGAGCATGTTTTCGGTGTTGCCCATAGGCATTATTCAATTATGTTGGGTTTGACCCACCTTGGGTCTAGCCACATGAGGTAGTATTTATTAGATGAAGAGTTCACTTTCTTGTAAAATGGAAATGAGAAGAAAATTCTTATGTGAATAAGCCAACCTATAAAAATTGAAAGAGGCTTGTTGAATACTTTTCTAGGAGCGAGAAAAATATTTTGGAAGTGACATTTCAACTTGAGCTTTTTGGAGAGAGAACATTGAATAGAAGCTATTTTGAAGAAACGTTTTGAGCTTTTTGGAAGAAAAAAAAAGAACAAAAAAATATTTCAGCAATCACTCTCTTCTTTGTTACATATTTTGGAGGTTCTCTTTCTTGCAATCTTTCATGCTCTTGTTGTCTTCAGTTTTGAGGTAATATCTGAGCTTTTGGATATTTTATTTTGAGCTTTCAAGAGGTGAAAAAGAATCATTTTGTTTGTATTCTTATTGGTTTCTTCAAGAGCTATTGTTCTTGCTTTGACGGTTGTGTTATCCTCAAGATTTGGTAGAAAGCTTGAGAAGAAGTGTTGTTTATAAACCCATTATTTACCATATAGTGGAAGATTTGTTTGTGCTAGGCCCGGAGGTTTTCACCTTCGTTTTAAAGGGTTTTTCACGCTAAAAATTCTGGTGTTCATGTAGTTGTATGGTTGATTGCTTGTCTTTGTTTTATTTGTTTCTATATTGCAAATTATTCATCTGTTGTCTTTGATTCCCACATTGACGGAAAATATTTGTTTCTCAACAAATTACACATTTATTCATGTAACTGATCAGTTTGGCTGGATCACTGGTTGTATGGAGGTCAAGGCAGATAGAGATGAAGCTTCTCCATATTCAGCTTCCCAAACCACTAGGGAGATGATTCAGATCATTTTGGATTGCATCTATCACTCTCTGAGGCTTTTTGAGCTCATAGATTAAGTAGTCACCACTCACAACAGAAGCCTTCTATCAAGAAAACATGTCTTTTATTAACTGTTTAAATTTCTTGTTAATGAGTTCTTGTTCCATGATGATCAAGCTCAATTTCCCATACTGTTTATCCAAATTCCTATAAATGCATAATCATGACCAGCTAATACGAGTTGCTCCCAGTAAGTGCTTATTAATCATTACAGGAACCTGGATTAATCTGAGGTCCCATTTGATGAAGAGTATGAGACCTCATATGCATCTTTCGAATCATCAGAAACAGTGAGATGTGAAATCAGAAAGAGTATGAGACCTCATTTGGTTTCCTTCTTTCAAGTTAAGCCGGTTTAGGTTAATTAGTTCTAATTTAACATCTTAACTACTGTATCTTCTCAAACTCTAAAATACCCTATACTTCTTAAAAGAAATTCCAGCCTAATTAAAAATTTAATGCATTTTGTTCCCGCCTAATAAAAATTTTGACATTAACTATCTAAAATATCATTTTAATGTTTTTTTTGGTTCCTAACATTTCATTACGTTTGAATCCCCTCGGGGCCAGGGCGAAACTCCGCCTATATTAATTATATAAAAGCTCCCCTGAGGATGTAGTCGTGGTGCGCGCAAGCTGGCCCGGATGAACCTTGGATCCAAAAAAAAAAACATTTCATTACGTTCTCATGTTTACAAACTTTTAACAAGAGTTTAATTTTCTATTTTAATATCAATCATAGGCTTTTTCTTTTTTTAATTCTATTTTGAAATCAATTTAAAATTTTCATAGTGAATATTTTTGTTAAATTAATTTCACAAACATCTTTGTTAGTCATTGTATCTTAATTTGTAGGTGCTAGAGTTTTTGGAGGGTTGCAGGCTTCTCCGTCTTACATTGTCAAGAAAGTCGTGATGCTTGTGCAACAACACTTCCTTGATATAGATCAGCTAGTGAACGACTCTCTAGCTTATACTTCTCTAGTTGGAAGATCCCTATTTCTTTCAAGTTGCCGTCAGTCTCTTTGTATCATTGGACTCCTCCCTAAGTGGGGTGGGTGATGATAAATTTTGATGGCTTGGTTTGTAATGTCGGTGGTGGTTTGGTGCTTTGTATTATGACTATAATGATGCAATTCTATTTGCTTTTGCAGATGGCTTTGTAGAGAATGATATGTCTCTTGTGAATTGAAGGCCATAGACTATGGTTTTAAGAAGGTTGTCATGAGGGGTTTTCAGTGGATAGTGCTTCGATTGAATTCCAAAAGTGTTGTTGAGATAGTGAAAGGCCTCTCAGATTAGCCTTGGTATGTGTCATTCCTTTTAGAAATTTGGGTGACTTCGAACATGTTGCATTGTGATTTTGTGCATCAAGTTAGAGAGACAAATCACGGGGGCGGTTTCCTTGTGAGGTTCTTCGATGTGCTATGAAGGTGGTCGTTGTAGTTCTTTGTACTCTGTATTTTTTATCAATTATTTTCTATTTAAAAAAAAAATTAGGGAAAATAATTTAAAATTTTCGAACAATTTTTTTTTAAAAGTAAATTATAAGGTGAGTTGTAAATTTTACAATATTATTTTTTAAAACTAATTGGAATTTTGAAAACAATTTGGCTATTCATTATTTTTGTCCGCAATGGAACGACTAATTGATCTTGGGTTAAAAACTGAAAACACACTAATAATCCGCATACACAATTTAGAGCGTTAAGGGCCTGTTTGGTTACATGAATCCAGAGATTTCAAATCTCTGGATTCATGAATCTGAGAATTATATCCGTTTGGTTATAAAAATCTCTAGATTCATGAAATCTAGATATTCACCTTTTTACACCAAAAACATGAATGTGTAGATTCATGGGTAAGGGGTGAAATCCAGAGATTTCAAAAAAGCTATACATTTGTACATTCACAAAAATCACGTCGATCAAATAATTTTTTAGGATGAATCCACAAATTTCATTCTACAACCAAACATCTAATTTTATAAATTATAACTCCATAGACTTGAAATCTCTAGATTTGAAATCTTTAGATTTTTGAAATCTCCAGACTCATCTAACCAAACAGGCCCTAAAATATCTAAAGGAAAATGCTACCGACACGTATCACCTGATCAATTTGGTTTGGTATCATAAATATTGAAAAGAAATTTGATGGGACGTTGGACCAAACAAATATCTCACGCTGTCACCTGATGATTTGAGATTCAATGGCAATGTTATTCAAAAATGATGGCGCAGCTGTTTTCTGCAGCCTGCACACGTACACTGTCTTCACCTCGCAATTCTTTATGTTATATCTCCAAAGATGATTGGTGGGTCCTACATTATCTGATATCTGTCAGGTTTATTCAGGACGACGTGTCTCTTATCCTGTGTCTTCCTATCTGAGAACGGACCCACCTCGTCACCTTCACACCGTAGGATTCTCCTCGTGATGCATCAACTTTAGGACTGATAGTCAACAGATCAATGCTCAGAGTCTGCGCCGCAGAGAGAGAAAGAGAAGGCGATGCCGTCACATCACAGCGGGGTGATGATGTGTATTCATGGAGTAAGAGAAAAGTACTGCCCTTGAAATTCTAGCCAGCATGCGTTGTTAACAATCCAAACACGCAAATCCAACACGTGTGTCGATCTGATAACATTTGCTCCGGCAGCCTTCCCGGTCACGTGACTTCATTTCCCCATTAAACAGGAGAAAAGTAATTGTGGGACCCACCGAACTGCCGCGACGACTCTACGTGTTGGAATCTCAACGGCTATGCTTGATTCTAAAGTGGTGGGACCCGTGAGACTAACTTTTCTCGGCTTTGGAATAATGAAAGATAAGAAGAAGAAGAACAAGGAAGGAAGGAAAGAAAGAGGATTGCGAGACCTCCTCGACAATGAAAGCAACCAACAGCTGCGAAGTTCTAAAAAGGAAAAAGCAAAACAAAAACGTGGACACTTGTCCGTTCAGCTTTTTACGTGTCGTTCATCTGCTTCACGTCTCTTTTATCGGACTTGAGTAGTACACTCTCTTTCTTTCCCTTTTAAACCTCTCTCGGTACGTCTCGTGACTCGTGTCCTTTATTGTGATTTTACATAACTACCCCTCTAGTGTGTCATCTCAAAATCCGACGGTTACCGTTGCTCCATCTCTGATCAGATGGATCCCCATCAAGTCTTCCTCGTCAAGTTTCGGAGAATCATTCTCTTTTAAGGCAAGGAGAAAAAACACAAGTGGGAGTACGGAATTTTCTGTGCTCCCTTGTTGCATGGGATGAGAGAGCAATGCATGGTGTGATACCCGTGTGTGTGAGAAATGAGAATGGATAGCAGCGTTTGGGTATATAATGCCTTGAAGGAATTTGAAATAAACTTTCTTAACTTTTTGCAGAGGAGATATGAGGAAGGAGGAGGTGAATCGGTTGAGCTCAGAGGACAACAGTGCTGAAGGAAGTAGTAAAGATGATAAGTTCCGGGCAGTGAATGGTGCTTCAAATCATCTCTCCATTTCTAGATTTTCATCTCTCTTGGCCTCCAAGGATCGTGATTTTCTGCTTTCCCCTACCGGAAACCAGGTCTCTTCCTCTCCTCGCTCTCTTTCTCTCTAAGTTTGTCGGGTTTCCTCCGTTCGGCAAAGTTTCTGGAATTTTGTAGTTCAGATGATGGTTTTTTATGTATCTTGGCATTTTGCAGATGGTGATTTGATTGAACAGTCTTTCAGTATTATTTATATGAGCGAAGATCCAACTTTTATCTTATAAAACTATTAAACATTCCCCTTTCTTTCTTTACAACAGAAAAAATATCTGAAAATCAGCTTTCTCTACTTCGTTTTTCTGCCTAAGAAATTTTGTTATGGCTAGCTTTGGGTGTTCATATATATGTGGTAAGATGCATCTCCTTTAACTGAACTGGTGGTCCGGACCAAAAAATTCCTCCTGATCTTTTTCAAGCTGAAGACTGAGAACCATGGAATGGTTTCTGATGATAAGATTCTCATGCAACAGACTAACCCAATTAGTAAGAACTGGGAATTTTTAAACACTTGATAAATTGCTTGTTAAGAATCCGTTGTGTTCTTAAAGTTCTTCCATCTTTATTTTTTTCCTTGTAATCTGTTATCGTACGACCCAGGGTCCCAGTTCCTTTTCTTTGATGGTAATTTATCTTTCAGAGCTTACAGCGGTGTTGCTTTGGAATCAAGTTCCCGTTGATGTGAAATTGTGGTCCTCCCTTCTCACAACTGTCTAGAGCTGTGTCAGTGGTACTTCACTCTCCAATTCATTTTCACTAAATTTGGAACCTGTGTGAGCTGTTATTAGGGCCCAAAGGTGAAGAATACTTCAACTGTAGGCCATAGATTTTGATTCTCAGGAGAGATGTGCTTCATGTTTGGTGGGGGGGGGGGGGGGGGAGAACTGACAGATTCAGGCGGTGTAGATCTAAAATGAGATTTGGAGAGACTAGCATATCATGAGCAACTGGTAACAAGTATTGCTTTCAATAGACTTGAGTGGTGAAATAGGATTCATGTAGCCGATGTCAATCGTCAGTATGTGGCTGAATTTGTTCTCTGATTCTCAAGGAATAACTCAACAAGGTAGTCTTTCTTATGTGACTTTTTTGTGCTTCTGGTAAACTGTAAGAAGAATCAGTACCAAACACAAAAAGGGATGCAAGAAATGGTTTTGCTAGCCTTGCAGTAACAATTCACTGGTTACTGATGTTTCCATCGGAGTACTATCTAAGGGGTTAATATTTTTTAGGGGTGTAAGAGTTTCTTCATGCTGAAAATTCAAAACAAACCCCACTGAAAGCAACAACAGAATCTCTTAGTATTTAGAGACAATGACCCCATATACATGACACTTTTGTTCCTATAGTTCTAATTGAACTTAAGTCTTATGGAACCCTATTTGTGTAGGAAGAGAACAAAGAAAAGTAAAAAAATGGGGGAGCCATTGAACGGCATGTTGAAGCCAAATGGCGCACCCTCATTGGTTCTTTGTCAGTCCCTACATGGTCTTGGGTGCTATTGCATTATCAGTCCCTCCTAGAACTGAATACGGGATATCCTATCATCTGGTTTTGCTGATTTATGCATAGTTGATAAGAATCCTAAGTGAAGTTTCCGGTGATATAAATATCAACACAGATTCTTCTGAAAAACATACAAACATAAGGAAATTGAGTATAGCGATGCAAAGAGCCCCGGATAGCTCAGTTTTTTTTATTATTGTTTGATGTGATGTGACTTCACCTTTCTTACTACTACAATCTTTTATTCATAAAGATACTAATTTTTAAATTCTGCAGTTATTTGAAGTTTCTACCAAGTCTTACCGTCTATTTCTACATCATAGCTATGGCCCTTTTTGGAACCTTACTCCACATTCAAATAAGAATTTGTGCATCTTCAATTAAAGTGTTACTAGCGAAACAGTATTTTCCCCTTATAATTATATTTTCTCCACCTACTTTAGAATTCCTTGAGATATTAAACTCCACCATTGAATACTATCTTTATGCCTTGGACTCAACCCAACCTATTTTTCCCTCTCTCCTAGGATATGTTCTCCTTTCCCCCCTCAATTATCTTATCTCTCTCTAACCTTTGGCTCCCTTAGATAGTTAGATATCACCTTTTTCCCTTTCCTTTCTATTGATGAACTTTCCTTTTTCATACATAGACCTCATATTGCATTTTTCTTTGCTTCTTTCCTTTTGTACTTAGGGTTATGAGTCCTGATATTAACTTATTTCTTACACACAAGTCACAACTCCCTAGTTTGGCTTTGCTTTGCTCACAGATCACAAGGTAACTCTATACACCATTCTTTCCAAGTCAGATCATCTCCCCATTGAGGGAGTGCATATTGCTCCAATTCCACCATACAATAGGGATGGGACCCAATTGGAATCTATTGGGGTCCCGCCTCTAAATTATTTTATCAATATTCAGACATGGGTTCCACACCTATTGTGTGGTGAAGAAGCATCAAGGAAGCAGTATGTGCTCCTCTGACGGGGAGGTGATCCAACCTCATTCTTTCCCCTCTCTAGGAAGGCAGTGGCTTTTTTTTAGAGAATATCTTCTCCTACTATAATAAACATATAGCCACTTCCTAGAGTTCATGCACTTTCTTTTTCCCACTACATGTAAGTGAATAAGCAAGGAAACCAAACCTCATATTTGTTTTTCTTTCAAAACCTCAGTTAATTGTTTGGTTGAAGGTGAAGGGCCACCAATCTACACATATCCACGCACCATTTGCAATGATTTGTCAACGTAGGGTCTAATATCATTTTTAGGGAAGAAAATTGCTACCATGAGGTAGAATACATAAGAACATGAGATTTAGTGTCTTTTGGCACAACTACCTACAACAACCATGTGAACAAGAGATTTAGCTCGAAAAACATAGGAAACCACTTTCCACCTCACAGTGTGACCTCTGTTGCTTGTCTCTAGGGTTTTCCCCATAGACAAAATATATGAAACCCTAAAAACCGTAGTTTCCACACAAGTATAACTTTCACACTATAATAGACCCAAGAGCCAAACCAATGTATACGAACCTGAGAACAACTCTATGGGCCATTGGGAGTAAGACATTATGACCAACAAGAGGAAGGGGGGGGGGAATTTGCAATTATATGACCCTCAGCATAAGGAGTGAGGATACAATACAAACGTGGTGTTGATTAAAACCTAATATAAAGGTAACATTGTTGAGAAATGCCATGCACGGCTTTGGCCTTGTATCCAATATGACCTCAAATAAAGATGATCGGAGGGCAGTGATCCATATTCTCCTTCTTGTTATTGCTGCTGGGGTTTACTTACATATCTCCTAGCTCTTTTTAGGCTAAGATTTTAAGATTTAAATTAGTTGTTTTTTGGAAAGTTTGTGTTGAATAATGCCCTTGTACATACAACAAAGTTAAGGCTGCGTTTGTTGAATCCGGATCATCACCCCTGACGAGGAGCACTCTGTGCTCCCCGACGGGTTTACCACCACAAATTCGGTGGGACCCACCGGTAAAAAATAAAAAAACCCTCCCATCACCCAACCCCTGGGTCCCCCTGTATTTATGGTGGTAAAGTCGTCGGGGAGCACAAAGTGCTACCCCGATGGGTAGCTGATCCGGACTCGCGTTTGTTTGCTAGAATAAAGGTGGGGAGGGAAAAAAGGGGTGGGAAAATTCTTGAAAAAGTGTAGATTTCTTACTTTTTCCTTTAATCCCAAAATGGTAGATTGTTTGGTTGCTTGGGGTGGGAAAGTGAGAGAAGGAAACTTGTCTGGTGATATGGCAACCCAACTTTCCCACCCCAAGACATTTTAAAACCTCACATATTTGGTGGGACTTTGTGGGAAAGTTGGGAAAAGTAAAAAGTGGGACCCACCACTATCACTTTTCCACAAAACTCTTTCATTTCCTTTCCTTCTCCCTCACCCCACTACATATGAGACCCACATGTTTTTTTTTCCCACCCCACCTTTGCAAACAAACGCAGCCTAAGAGTATGATCAGTTATACTTGTGAACTATGGCTCACCTGACCTCCCCTGTCATCAAAATTTGCACAGTGGGACTATAGATATTCCCATCCATAAGTGTGTGATCATGTTATTTTTTCTTAAGCTGTACACTTCCTATTTTCTTAACCCCAAAAATCAAGGAAAATAGGTGTTTTTTTCCCTAACCCCAAAAAAGTGGAAAAAGGTTGCTGCTCCATTTGTTGGAATAAAATTTTGTAGTTGTTTCCTTCATCCCACTATCCAGACCTCACCGTGTAAAAACTCCATTTGTAAATGAGAACTGCTAAATAGAATTCCAGTTTTATAAATGAGACATGGGTACACCTTTAAAATTCCCTATATTAGTAAAGACTGATGATTAGCTTGTTTCTCCAAAGGATAACCTGGAAATTTTTTCAGTGTATGACTGTATGTCATTTTCCAAGTAATTGATACATTAAAATCATTGTGCTCTTAAATCTCATGATCCATACCATTTCATTTATCTAATTATAATAGGGTATACCAGGAACAATATATCGCCTGATTTTACTGAAATGAATTTCTATCTCCTACTATAGATCAAAAAAACCCTAGCAACAGTATCCTAATTCTACCGATAAAGCTGTAGTGTTAAGGTGCCTAACCCAAGCTGTTCAACAAGATTAGAGAAACTAATACAGTTGGTTTGTTGCGTTACATTCTAGATGTGACACTTCAAAGATCAGTGTGTAAAGAGTAAATTTTTTATGTATGAGAACTGACTTTCCCAATACATACACTACATTTTCCCCCCCTCTTGTTGTCAATTTCAATATGGATATTTTCAGAAAGAATTTCAAGAGTTGCCTAAAATCTTATCATCTTATATGGGAAGACTCATTTACCCAACTGACTTGTACTTGTTCTTGAAATCCTGGAGTCTGCTTGTTTGGGTGAATTCTTTATGAAACATAGCCTCATGTGGTAGCAATAACAATTTTTTTTTTTTAATAACATAATTTACTGCCCTTTTCTATTTTATTTTAATTGTAGGTAAAAGTATCGGAGCTAGATCGTAAGGTTGTAGGCCTTTACTTCTCAGCTAACTGGTACCCGCAATGTCGAAACTTCACCTCTCTACTAGCAAGTGTATATGAGCAATTGAATGGTCAAGGGGTTACATTTGAGATAGTTTTTGTATCATCTGATGAAGATGCTTATGCCTTTGACGACTATCGTGCTTGCATGCCATGGCTTGCAATTCCATTCTCAGATTTGGCAACAAAGAAGGCCTTAAATGAAAGATTTAATGTCGAAGGTATTCCATGCTTGATCATTTTCCAACCTAATGATGATGATGATGCTGGAACATTACATGAAGGTGTTGAAATCATTTACCGCTTTGGTGCCCAAGCATTCCCCTTCACTAAAGAGAGATTGGAGGAACTGGAGAATGAACTAAGGGAGAAGCATGAGAGCCAGACAATAATTAATTTACTAACAAACCAAACTAGAGATTTCCTTTTGGGACATCCTTCACCCAAACAGGTCAGTCCACCTTACTCTTTTGACCTTTTATAAGTTCACTTAGTCTCAGCTGTTATGGAAGGGATTGGGTTTGATTTGCATTAGCACTACAATCTTGGCTGGGTTGACTCCATTTTCCGGTGAGATGAACAGGGTTATTAGTCACATTGTCTTTTACATGAAATTGGCTGTGAAGTAGTTTATGGATACCCTTTGATATGTGCAGGTACCTGTAGCATCATTGGTAGGCAAGACCATTGGACTCTACTTCTCAGCTCAGTGGTGTATTCCAGCTCTGAAGTTCACCCCCAAGCTGATCTCTATCTACCATAAGATAAAGCAAAAGTTGTTGGAAGATCGGAAAGAGCAAGATGAGGATTTTGAAATAGTACTCGTGTCCAGTGATCGCGATCAGGACTCATTTGATTCATACTTTGAATCCATGCCATGGTTAGCATTGTCATTTGGAGACCCAACCATCAAGACCCTCACCAGGTACTTCGATGTGCGAGGGATCCCTTCGTTGGCAATTATAGGTCCTGATGGCAAGACCCTTTCTAGGCATGGAAGGAACCTTATAAACTTGTATCAAGAGAAGGCATACCCATTTACAGACGCCCAATTGGAGTTGCTGGAGAAGCAGATGGATGAGGAAGCAAAGAACCTCCCAGCATCTGTGTTCCATAAAGGGCATCACCATGAGCTCACACTAGTGTCCCAAAGCACTGGTGGAGGGCCTTTTATATGTTGTGACTGTGATGAACAAGGTTCGGGTTGGGCGTATCAGTGCATTGAATGTGGCTACGAGGTGCACCCAAAATGTGTCAGGGCAAAGAACCCTGAAACCAGCTGATGTGTCAGTTTAGCCGTTGTCGTCACTCGCTAATTTCCTCAGTTGAGGTTGGTGATTGTACTCAGTAGATGATATATATATATAGGTAGTAAACACAAAACACAAAAATGACACTGCTTGTACTTCGTTTGCTTTTATGTGAAACAGATGCTTATGTGTTCGTTCAGAAAGCAAAAATTTGTCAGAAGTGGGATTTGAACCCACGCCCTCTTTCGAAGACCAGAACTTGAGTCTGGCGCCTTAGACCACTCGGCCATCCTGACTGGTTGATAAAATCTTTACGGTTTAGCTATAATACTAAAATTAATAAATGTTCTACTAAATGTACTAACTATTCACAAGTACTTACCGTAACGTTTGTAATCTACACTGGTCAGATTTAGTATCAGTTTGATAGACCCAGAAAGTTTTAGGATCGGATGAATTGTATCAATCCAAAATTTTTAAATAAAAACTAAAAAACGAAGTCAAAATGTAAGAATAATAAAAATTAAGGGATAATTAGGTAATTACTGTTATCTCCTGCATTATCTGTTAATCATTAATAGAATTTTGCTTGCTTCTCTCACTTTAACAGTGTTAAGAGAGAGGCTGTTAAGGTTTTATATATAATTTACTTTTTGTCTATCATTAAATTAAGAAGCCAAAAGACCAATATTATCCTCATGGCCATGGAGAAAAATCATACGGAATATCAACCTCTTTGCCTTTATATTATTGTCATTTTGGATTTCAAAGAGTCAAAACTTGATGAGATGAACAAATAATAACAAATCAATCACCAAAGAGTTAGCTAGCTTGTTGGTAAATGATCAACACCTCTTAGTAAAGAGGTCAGGGTTTGAGTCTTTATGGTCGTATGTGTAATAGATTTCTATGACGACGTAGAAGGTGATCGAGATGAAAAGGTAAACTCGTCCAAAAAAAAACATTGACACTTCTTAGATAATTCTAAGGGTGGCTCAACTGGTTAAACATTAACAATTATAAGTAAGAAATCAAAGTTTGAGTCCCCTCGAGCTAGGGGTGTAGCACCATCTACTATGTACCAACCATGTACATAAAGCCGCCTATTCCATTAAAAAGATTTTGAGGAGCGGAGCAAGGGTAACAAAGGAATTTTGGGACAAGGAGAAACCGACATGAAAATTTGAAGTTGATGAAAAATGGAAAAATGGAATGTTCTCCCTTTCGCTCCAAGACTTGCTCCTTTTATCAGAATATTTAATCTCTTGTACTTCCCAATGAAATTCTTTCAAATCCTTTTTTAATCAACTTTCCTAGCTTCCAGTTCCCCTAAGGGGGATTGCCTCACTGGAAATTAGGAGGAGATCTTATTATGGGGCTTGTGTAGCCATCTTTGGTCGAATCCATTGCTTATTTTGTCTACCTTATGTGGTAGGCTTTATGATTCTTCCCTTTGTCCCCTCTTTTAAAGAGCTGAAAACGACTAATGAAGTCACAACCTCATGCTCTTCTCCTTGTTTATCTTGATGTCTCTTCCTCCCCCCCCCCCACCCCTTCTTTCCTATTCTTAAACCCCGTTCATTATGAACGAAGGCTTTCCCTTACCAACTTTTCCTCTTCTGCTAACCGACCCTTTTACCTTTCGTTGTCTCTTTTCTTTATGTGGTACTTTGCTTCCTTTGTCATTTTCCCATGGGGTGTCCTGCCTCAGCCAGCTCTTCTTGTGGCCACTCTCAATCCTCATCCTCGTCTAGCATTCTCAGAAGCTCATGTTTAAATGGACGTGCTCATAGGTCGGGTGATGAGAATGTGAAGGCAAATGAGGCTTATTGGCGTGTTGGAGGGCATGGACAAGTTCCGATAGAAGGATCAATCACCCGTTATCTTCCCAACAAGCAAAGCAAACGAGTTTTGATCGGCTTTGCACTGGGTTACTAGAAATTACCTGCATCTCTATTGGTAGAGAAGTTAGCTCTAATGTGAGAGCGCAGTGGCGTAACCTACATCCTCTACTACAATGAGGCCGCTATTGCTACTAATTTGTGCCAGAAGAGCGTCAAAACAATATACTTTCCTTTGCACCTTGGTGGGTTGGTTCGCTGATCTTGCACCTGACTTCAACCCATTTCTTGACAACTACAAGCCCGAAGAACTTGCACCCCCCATGGCTCTTTGGGTACAACTTCATGAAATACGAGAAGATTGCTATGTTGAGACCCTGGTGGCTGAAGTGGCGTTGTCTCTAGGAAAAGTAGTTGATGTCCAGTTGAATCTCAAATCCTTGGGTTTGCTGAATGATGCTGCAACAGTCAAGATCATGTACAATTTGGATACACTGGTGGATTTTCAAATCTCAATCAGTAATTCCAAGGGGGACTCCTTCCAAGTTAATTGTTATTTTGAACTAAAGATGTGTACTCATTGTGGACGAATTACCCACTCTGATAATCATTGTTTGAAACGTAATTGCTGGACGGTAGGACAAACTTGGACCTCCAGCTCAGAGGCTTCTTCCTAAGGACTAAAACTTCACTGATCATGTTTGCCTCATCTAAAACTTTTTCTACAAAAATCTGGAAGAGTTCTTAGAGTTGAAGATGAAGAAACTATCAAATATCCATGATGGACCCAGAAAGAGTGTAGTTGTCTAGGAGGACCAAGGTAATTACACTTTAATTACAATGGACTATGATGATGTTTGTGATGATGGAAAGAAAGAAAAGGATAAAGAAGAGCATTTTGAGGGATTTCACTTGACATCCCTGTTCAATGAAGACCTGTCGAAAGTGTTGGTGGATGAAGGAACCAAAAACTGTTGCTAGGGGAGGTGTGGTGCTGTGGTGGAGAACGAAATAGTGGCTAGAGCTCAAAAAGTGAAGATCTACCATGTGTATTGCTGCAATTCTAAAGCAAAGGGGGGATGCGAGGGTGATCGTGTGTCTACTAAACCAGAGGGTGACTCTTCAGAAGAAAGGGAAAACTAGAAGGACGAGTATGGACATCCCATACGCAAGAGGAAACACCCTTCTACCCCTCTTATCCAATCCTTTGACCCTATGGACTCTTTCAAGTCTTTTGTTACTTCCCTGCTCTCAAACTCCCTTGATCCTGATTCCCTGTTAAACTCTATAAAAGATGACATTTGATGCGGATTTACGATAGAGCTGGCCAAACCATACTCCATCCCTTCTCAACTATGTTTTATCAAGCCCCAACAACGGATCAGACCCTGATGGAAAACCATGTGACATTCCTTTCCTACTTCTTGCGGTTTCTTGATACTTCTGCTTTAATTTTCATTTCCTTGTGTTCCTGTTTGTTTCAGTCAGTCTGCAAACTTCCTGACCTCTTTGCATAAGTCTTAATTGTCTTTTTTTTATTCTGCATTGGCTAACTAGCTTGTAGCTTGTGGTTGCTTACTGAGTATGACTCAGGTGTTCTTTGGTAGGTTCCATGCATGCTACCATTAACCGGTTAAGTTTAGTATTAGGCTTTCTTGTATTCATTTTGTCTCATTCTGGTTCTTTGTGTTGTGGATACAACTTGTTTTTCTTATTCTTTTTGAATGTTTTGTGGAGGAAAAAGCTAATTAAAATGTTGCAGTTAAGCTAGAATTTAAGGGGCATCAATGGAAAATTCACCATTAATCTACTTGAAAAGATATGTAGAAAGCATCACCTTGATGTGTTATTCATATGTGAATACAGATGCAAGGACTTTAATGAGGTCATGAAACATTTACTAAGTTAGTTTATAAGGAATTATTGTCTTCAATTGCTGCTCCACCCACCCTTTATCACATATCTTGATGGATTTTTTTTTTTGGAAAATCATAATCCATTTGAAATTTAAAGCCTTTTTTGCTTACGTCTACTGAATGCAAGGATACCGGTTAAGGAGTTACTATCCAAATGGACTGCGACTTTTGCTCTTTGTGTTTTTTGTAGTAGAAACAACAAATCAAGTTAGCATCTCTTTTCGATTGCGAGTGGACTCCAAGGATTTGGGCGGCAAGACCATTAGGATTAAGCTCACATTTTGACGTTTATGAATTCTACCTTTCTCTATTATAATTCCAAGTTTGATAAAATAAAATAAAATAAAATAACTATATCACGATGGATATTTTCCCTCTCTTAATAATAACATGTTATGGCATTTGGGTGCTCCACAATGATATTATCTTCAAGAAATTTGAACGTGACCCGTTAAGGGTGATGAAGTTTATCCAACTTTGGTGTAAAAATTTAAATCTTAAACCACCTGGAAGACACCTTTGGGAAGAAATAGAGAATACATCAAACTCTAAGACACTTAATATCTGTTTCGCTCTTTGAGCACTTAATTTGACCAATCATACAATTTTATTTGTATGCAAGAGTATGTCATAATGGGCAAGACAGATCGGGGTGTTGTTAGGAAATCATACATAATGGACATTTGGAGTATTGCAAGCTAGGTTCTCAAGAAGGGTCAAATCCATCAAGCACAGTTTTAGAAGGGCTTCTACAAGGATTAGAAGATGCCCAAAACAATGATATTAGGATTGATTCCATTTGAAACTCGAAAACCATTGCAAGTTACATGCCATATACAAGGAAAACACAACTAATTTCTCTGGCACCAATCCTCTTAAGCTGGCTCCCAAAATGACAGAGATAAAAATAGATGGGTTTAATCAGGAAGAATTACTCCCTTTGTTTTACAAAGCAGCCAAACATGTACTGACGAGAGAAGGGAATATCGAATGGCCATGAGCAAGGTTTAAAGTATCGGTATCGAGTATCGTATTGGTTAGACGATTTTAAGAGACGTATCGTCCTGTATCGGGTATTGTATCATTCTAGCTAATGTATTTTAGTATAGTTCAATGGAAAGACGTATTGAGATGTATCGTATCGATTTGGTCAAATATGGATATGTGTCGGCTAGTATGGCATGGTATCTTGGGGATACTTTAAACCTTGATCGTGAAGAACTTTGTAATTGCTTAAAAAAATAAATAAATAAATTCAAGTGAAGGGGTTGAAGTTAAATACATGAAATTTTTTACGACTTTATAACTACGAATATATGGCCTACAAGTGATTTTTTTTTTTTTTTTAGAAAGTAGGCCCAACCCTGTGGGGCCCATTAGTTTGTGGTCGACAGTCTCTGCTCACTGCTCCCCTTCAGCGAAGAGGAGCCGGACTCGTGGAAACTTTCCAATTAGTCATTTTTTTCATCCTTATCAAATTTTTATTTCTGTCCCTTTGCATCCCCGCACCACCTCTGTCTCTGTGGATCTCACACACAGATCATAGGTAAGCTCGTTCTCGGATCTCTTCCCGGTTACTGTTTAACTTTGAAGTATCTCTGGTCATGTCTGAATCATTATTAATCGCTGATACATTTGTACCACTCGATTGATTCCGTAGCTGATTGAGAAATTCCGATTAGTTGGGAATAAAGATCGGATCATTTCGAAGCTTCAGTTCTTAACAAGTAGTTGAATTTGATGTATACTTGACTGTACTTGTATCTGCAACTAATTTCCAAAACCAATCCTCTTAGCTGTTATACTTCATAGAGGAGGATGACAAACATATATTTTGGAAGATTAGGGTTATAATTCGGTTGCGAAGTCGATTCATCTCTGTAAGATTATTGGTTTCGTTCCATGTTTTCTGTCGATTTTCAGTGTGTGATCTTAGTGAGAAGGCTACTTCAGCGTATGGCTTTTATTTCATTTAAAGGTGTTTGTTTCCTAATCATTGGTTGTAGTATAACTCAAATTTTGGTTGATTTTCTTACCAAAAGTTTCTTTTTAGTTGATTTGATTAAACTTTTTTAGCTTGAAATGAAAGGGTAAAATTCATGTTTCATTGCCTATGCTTTTATTATCTTCAAAAGATTAGCATAAACAACGTTGAATTTAGCTTGGCCCTTTCAGAAAGAATTTATTTGACTGCCAATGAAAATTGAGGAGAATTAGTAATCGTGCTGTAGTTTTATCCTCTCTCTATTGTCTGTTGCGCTATAGCATTTCATTGGTTCTCTGAATTTGTCATGCATGGTATGTGTTATGGCTGATTGTATGTCGGATGGCTGTTTGTATGTGTGTCTGTTCCCTATTCTTATACTAATGGGTGACTATTACCCGTGATACCAGCTTAACGATGGGTCTGACCCAAAAGAAAACTGACATGGAGGAGGGACAGCTGGAGATTGGCATGGGTAAGATTTTTGGTACCTCAACTTATGTCTTTGTTTCAGCCTCAGAAGGTCTGTGACACATGCTTCTGAGGCAGATGAATTTTGTGATTCTTGTAGAGTACTTTGATTATGAATAAATCTGATATGCTAGTATTTGTAGTATATAACTTTGTCAAGATTGAAATTTTCTAAACTGGCACTCTTTAGCCTTGGTAGAACTTATATCAGCTTGTCGTTATGAATGTTTTGACTTCTATATGTTTGGCTTCCTTTAACCTAAAATATTTCAATATTTGATAGCTAAGTTGCGAGGCAAAATGTCTAATACATGGTTGACCACACATTTAATTAGCTTGGCTTGACAAATTTTTCCTCTATGAGGCTTCAATTGAGGTTATGCCAAAAGTTTCATTAAGAAGAGTTGTCCATGGAATTCTATTTGTTATTTAAGCATGTGTCTCTGTGTTCACATATCAGTGGTTCACTGCAATATTTTCTCTAGGTACCTTAGGATGCAATTTGAATGTCTTGCAGTTGTAGCATTGGATTGGCTAAAGAATGTTATGAGCAAGTGGTTTGATCAAAGAATTCTGTCTTGTTGTTCAGCATCGTAGTTAGCTTTCTGAGTTTCTTCAAAATGCCATAACCAAATTTTACTGCATGCTTTTTGCAGTATGCGGTACATGCAAGGTTCAGTTACACTTTAGGTTTTGTTACTTATAGCATGATCCAGGAACCTGCTTGGCTCTGTTTTGGTGCATGTTCATTATAACTGAACTTTTAGCAAAAATAAGTCGAACTCTTATGCAGATTTAGTAGACGGCTAATCTTCCTGGTTGAACTCTGTTTAGTCCAGCTGAACAATTGATGTAAACCTGGCTTCAAATCCCTGTGACATGTTTCTATAGGCCAAAAAAAATGATGAATATCTCAAATTACAATGATGTTGGGCAATTTCATAATTTCACAGCATAATATGTGGACTCTGTTCCGTGAGCAAACGGGTCCTGGGGTTAAATATTAATTACTGTTGAAAGAAGAAGACAATTAAGGAAATAAAGTGTCCTGGAATGATTTAGAAATGATTTTTTGAGACGAGAGCAGTTTACTACATTGAGGAAAAAAAGAGTCTTTGAATGCAAAGGGCAGATTTATCAACCCTCAATAGTTCAACCAAGCACATCCAATAAGAGGATGCAATTTTCTTGTGAGGAAAAGTTGTCCATAGGAACTGATTAACCATAGATTTCAGTCTATGAAGTTGTTGGACAACTGGAATCATTGTTGGCAACTATGTAGTGTAGTTTGGTGATGTGGCTACGCTGGGAATGTCGAACATTGACTTCGCAGTGCAGCTGGTCTGTGGCAGTTTAATCTG
The DNA here is from genome assembly GCF_041222555.1 of Hakea prostrata. Classification (NCBI taxonomy): domain Eukaryota; kingdom Viridiplantae; phylum Streptophyta; class Magnoliopsida; order Proteales; family Proteaceae; genus Hakea; species Hakea prostrata. Next base: position 15,355,836 of record NC_142604.1, read on the forward strand.
GGCATTATTCAAGATGGTGGTGATATGGAAGTATGTGGGCTTATGTGGCATTGTTGGCAGTGTATTAAAGCATTACTAGTGGCAGCACCAGATAAAGAATTCATGTACTCTTACTGTCACAGGTTTGGGCTGATGTGTCAACTTAGGAGCCAATTTGGGAAGGCAGTGTTCAAATAGAAGGATGAATGAACTGGAGAATTGTAGTATGACTGGTCTTCTTCCACTGCTACTGGAATTGTGTATGGTTAAATAGCAGTTTCCATATGTCTAAGGCCTGTATTCTATTAGTGTATGCCAAAATTGATGTTGAAAAGGTGAGGGACAAAAGATATCAATCCAAGCTAGTATGAGTGTATGGCTGCAACTGCTGCCAAATCCAGCCAAGTTGACAAAGATTTGATTGAGATTCCTATCAAAGAACTTGGGTAGCATCCGTTTATAGTGTTTGACTGCGTTATTATCCCATGAGTCTTCTTCAACCTCCGGGTAGCTCCACCTCTTCTTCATCCTCTGCTTCTAGTTTAACCCTTGTTACTCTTTCCCAGAACCCTAAGGTCGATCTCCTTTATGAAATCAACTATGTCCTTGATCAAGAAAAAGTACCTTCAGCAAACCAGATCCATCCTACTAATTTCCCTCTTTTAAATCCTTATTCTGTTTTCCTTAAACTCTCAGAGTCTAAAACCATCAAAACCTTGCTCAAGCCTCGCAAGACACCTGCTATCAAGGAAGTTGTTCAAGCAAGCAGCTTTTCATAGTTCCATGTAGATTCTTCTGGCAAGGAACAATACTTTATTATAGATTTGGCTTCCGATCTCATCAAGCATTGGCTTCCAATCTCATCAAGCAATGGCTTCTTCAAGGATATAGGTGGTGCTCTTCGTCTCTCCATTACTTTTCATGGAAGACGTGGCTTTTGCGTTGATGTTCTTGATTCAAGATTCCTCAAGTATCAACATGCTATCATCAGTCATCTTTAGACTACTTTGAATGCTGGCACAATGTTCTTCACTATCTTTCCCAACTATAATATCTCGTTGGTGGATCCGTCACTTCCTCAAGCCTTAAAGCTTATGGGACATATTATTGGCGCTCCACAGGCAATAGGGTCCATTGCGGCAACTCTTTATTATTAGAGGTGCTACAGGCTCCAAAATCACTCCTTTGATTTAGATATTGGACATACCAAAAATCATAGTAGAAGATCTCGCTCTCAAGCGAGATCTCACTATCATGAAAAACTGAGATCTCGACCATCTTGGCGAGATCTCGGTCGAGATATGCCATTTTTTGGGCGTCAACTCGGTAGCCCATCTCGGTGGGTTTAGGGTCCCAATTGGGCTAAAACTTGGTATTTAGCCTATTTAAGGACTTTGAACACACTAGTGGCATTGGATTTGTGAGAAAATAGCCCTAAGTATGATTTCTAAGTCTACCCATAGTGTGAAACCGACTGTAGGATTAGAGAATGCAAGGTTATATAACATGTAATATAAAACCATTAAAGCATATAAGTGAAAATCAAGTGTATCAAATACATCAAATAACTTAAATGTCATCAAGATTCCATCCATATGAGTATTACAATCTTGACTTTTGAGAATAGAATGATAAAAGTATACAATCGTAGAAGATCTATATAAGTCATTAATGCATAAGTTCATAAGACAAGTAGAGGATGATTGAGCTTCCTTTGATGTTGTAGATGTGCTAAGAGTAGTTGCAAGTGAAACTTTGGCTGAAATTCGCAAAAAAATGGGGCAAAAAGTGAGAGTTCCAGCGAGATCTGGGGCGAGATATGGCGAGATAAAGCGAGATATGATGGGATATAGCGAAATATAGCGAGATCTCGAGCGAGATATCCCATTTCACAGATCTCGACTCGGTTTATGAAAAAACCGAGGTATCTCGCGAGATCTCCCACCATGCGAAGATGCACTACAACTCAAGTGCCTCGGCATATACCTCATGAAGAACTTGTACAACTCCTTGCTGAATCATGGATCATCAATTATGAAGCCATCCATGCTGAACCAGAGCAGCCTCGGCCTTAACTTCTATAAATCCAACTTACAGACAACTTCAGGAAGGCCAAACTAAGATCCGGTTCCCGAAGCCAATTGCTTTTATGATTCTTCCTTTGGAATTACCACAGCAACAACTGTTATCTCATGTGCCAATCCAGTCCTTTTCTCCTGACAGGTCTCCTATTTATGCTTTTAAATCCTCTTCAGGACCTAAGTTTTTTGATGTATGTGATTGCGAAGACTACCTCCAAGACGGTGATTCTTTAATCTTCTCTCCGCGGCCAAAGAAGCAACTACCACGATGAGATCGTGATCCTCTTTGGGCTTGTTATTGTGATGGATGCCCTAATGTGGTTCCTCTTGGGGATACACCTAACAAATATCAGTTCATTGTTGAATATGGCTCCAGAAAACCATGCCTTCTTGGTTGTTGCCTAGTCTCGGATGAACCTCCACCAGATCATCTATCTTCACTTTCACATCCTTCTTTCATGATGCAAGGAAGTTCCTCTTTCATTAGCAAGTCTTTTCCAGCTGCTGATACCTTTGAGGATGAGCAATTGACCAACATTGAAAACATGTCTAGAAAATCACTCCTCCCAATACTATTACTCCAGATGGCCACAAACTTGAGAATTTTACTTTTGAAGTAGAGCTTTAAATTGGCAAGCAGAAAATACCCTAGTTTAGAATCAGTACCTACAAAAAATTGTTGCTTATCAAGAAAAGACTTCCATGCAATTTATGTAAGTCAATGCTGATCTCTGCTTCTTATGCGGCAAAGTGGAACAACTACATAATGAGCTCATGCAATTAGCTATAAACCCCAATGGTCAAGTCGTTTCTTCCACCATGGTTTCCAAAGAAAAGGAGAAAAAGTTTTAGTAATCCCAGATTTAGCACCGGCAACAACAGTTACAAAAGCTTCAGACATCTGTCTCCCCTACTGTTCCGACAGTTCCTCAATATATGCCCAAGAAGTTTCAGAAACCATACCAGTATGTTTCACCACTACTTCCCCAAACTTCTTACCCTTCCTTTGATCTCCTTCAGGACTTTGCCCAACAATCCTCTTCGGCCTTGGTCCCACCAGTTTCAGGTTTTCCAACCTTGAGTTCTTCTAATGTTAGAGAATTTCCTATAGATTTCTTATTAGAAGTATGTGAACAACAACGAAACTTGTCAAAGAGGAAGCCCCTTCCCACATCTTCTACACCTCCTTCATGTGGATCTGTTAAGCCTCCAACAAACTCAAATGTGTTAACCTCTTTTCTTAAACTCTTGTTCAAACACCAAACCCTCTGGTACTTTTTGCAAAACCGGTATCACCTGATACTTTTGACCCTGTGACCAACACTGAGGCCGAAACCTCTATTTTAAAACATCTCTTTTCGGTAAATCCAGATGTTTTTACACCAAATCCTCCCATAGTAGATGATGTAGAAGATCCTATGGCAGAAGAACCAATTCCTCCAGCTCCTCAACAAGTACCGTTCACACCTGCTTATGCCCCGTTTGGCAATTATGAGCCTAAACATTTCTTCACCTTGGATGATATTCCAGTCACTGAATGGCCCATTAGATTCCAAGAATTTCATGCTTGGCTTACAATAGAACGTTTACATGAAGGCTCCACCGATAGCACAACCATTTGTAAATTTTTAGCTTGTGCTACTGGTACTTTAAGAGAATGGTATCTTGGCCTTAGTGCATACCGTCAATTACAATGGGCACAACTTCCCCTGTCTCAATTCATCTCTGCTTTATACAGTCAATTTCATAAAGATCTAATTGAACGCAATATTTAAGAACGAGAAGAGTTTCTCAAAATGAAGTGTTGTTCTTTGGACAAAAAAGTCCTCCAAAAACACTATAAGGGAATGCTACCCAAGTTCTTTGTCCTTAGTGGACTTCATGATAGGAATCTCAAGCAAATCTTTGTCAACTCTTTTTCCGAACCTCTTGGCACTGTTGCTCTCAAAGATCTTGCAGCCAAAGGACAAACTATTGATTCTAGTTCTGTTGGTCAACTTTATCAAGCTATTTTATCCTCTTTGGATAAGCTATGTCGCCAGCATACATTCCTGCAATAATGGGAAAAAACTTAAGTCAAACTTGGCACTTCTTGTGACACATGTCATCTTCAGATCAAATGCAAAGATTCCAACTGTACATGTCCAACTTCGACTAAGAAGAAATCTCACTTCAAGAAGGTGTTTTTAGAATTCTCGAATCTCAGAAGACTAGTCCAAAGAAATTAAGGCCAGATCTGCTTTCAAGCGGAAACCTCGCAAGAATTGGAAGTTTCTCAGACGAAAGAAGTCTCAAGGAAAGACCTCTGATAAATGTTATGTCAGAGGACAAAAAGGTCATTTTGCTAAAAATTGCCCCAGAACAGATCTCAAGTAGAAAAAAAAGAAGCTCGTCCAAATGGCTCATCAGTTCCTTCTTGAGTTCAAATCTTTTGATGACATCAATGTTGTTGTTAAATCTCTCTATAGTATCTGTCATGATGAAGATGATGCAACACTCTTCATGATAGATTTACCAGAAGATCTCTTTGAGCAAGAAGAATACTCCACTTCTGATGAGGATACTGGCCTCATATACCAGGTAACCCAACCTAATGTTTTCCCTTCTCTTCCTTCTCAACCCAAACCTACCTACAAACCAGCTTCTGTTATCCTCCCCTTTGCCCCGGTAACCATTCAAGAAATCACATGGGCAAAACCAATCAAAGTCATTGCATACTTCGACACTAGTGCCTCTTTCACCAGGTTATCCCCTGATATTCTCCCTTCCGAATCATGGAAATCATGCCATCAATCTCTTTTGGCTGCAAATGGAGAATCTTTCTTAGTAAACCTTGTAACCAAGAATCCTATCAGGATTAAAATCTTCCCCACACTTGTCCTACACCATAGAGTACTGGGTTCTCCCATTCCAGGAAATGACCTCCTTATAGTATTTGATATCCTTAGCAAGTTGTCATCACTCCGTTGGGGACAAACAAGTATTACTTACAAAAGGCAGTTTCTTCCATGGACCACCATTCCACGACTCTTCCGCACTCTCCCTATAGATGACCTCCGTTAAAAGTTTTTATTATATATTAATAAAAACTTGTATAAAAGAACAAATATATTTTCATACTAAGGGCACTTGGCATTGGATCCGATTCTAGTCGATTAGCCACATGCATGATCTCTACTTAATACCTAAATTAAGGAGAATAGATTCCATATTGAGTGTCTATTTCAATAATAATATACATACAATAGGAGTTGAGAAATGGAAAATGGCATTAGGACTTGATTTAATTTGTAAAGAGTTCAAAGATTAACACTTCTTAGCAAGAAGTCAAGAATTCAAAAAAAAATGTATATATATATATATATATATATATATATATATATATATATATATATATATATATATAAATATATATATATATATATATATATATATATATATATATATATATATATAGATAATCCTAAGGGTGGCTCAGCTGGTTAAACACTAACAATTATAAGTAAGAGATCAAAGTTTGAGTCCCCTCGGGCTAGGGGCATAGCCCCATCTACTATGTACCAACCATGTACATAAAGCCGACTGTTCCATAAAAATGATTTTGAGGAGTGGAGCAAGGGTAACAAAGGAATTTTGGGACAAGGAGAAAGCGACATGAAATTTTGAAGTTGATGAAAAATGGAAAAATGGAAAAATGTAATGTTCTCCCTTCTGCTCCAAGACTTGCTCCTTTCATCAGAGTGTTTAATCTCTTGTACTTCCCAATGAAATCCTTTCAAATCCTTTTTTAATCAACTTTCCACGCTTCCCATTCCCTTAAGGGGGATCGCCTCATTGGAAATTAGGAGGAGATCTTATTATGGGGCTTGTGTAAAAGCATCCCTGGGATGGTAGCCGTCTTTGGCCGATTCCATCAAATCCATTACTTTTTTTTTTTTGGGGTAAAAATCCATTACTTATTTTGTCTACTTTATGTGGTAGGCTTTATGACTCTTCCCTTTGTCCCCTCTTTTTTTAAAGAGCTGAAAACGACTAACGGAGTCACAACCTCATGCCCTTCTCCCTTGTTTGTTGTGATGTCTCTTCCCCCCCCCCCCCCCTTCCTATTCTTAAACCCCGTTCATTCTGAACGAAGGCTTTCCCTTACCAACTTTTCCTCTTCTGCTAACCGACCCTTTTACCTTGTGTTGTCTCCTTTCTTTATGTGGTACTTTGCTTCCTCTGTTGTTTTCCCATGGGGTGTCCTGGCTCATCTAGCTCTTCTTGTGACCACTCTCAATGCGCATCCTTGTCTAGCATTCTCGGAAGCTCATGTTCAAATGGACGTGCTCATAGGTCGGGTGATGAGAATGTGAAGGCAAATGTGGCTTATTGGTGTGTGTTGGAGGGCATGGACAAGTTCCGGTAGAAGGATCAATCACCCGTTATCTTCCCAACAAGTAGAGCAAACGAGTTTTGTTAGGCTTTGCACTAGGTTACTAGAAATTACGTGCATCTCTATTGGTAAAGAAGTTAGCTCTAATGCGAGAGCGCGGCGGCGTAACCTACATCCTCTGCTACAATCAGGCCGCTATTGCTGTGAATTTGTGTCAAAAGAGCGTCAGAACACTATACTTTCTTTGCACCTTGGTGGGTTGGTCGTTGATCTTGCACCTGACTTCACCCCATTTCCTGACAACTACAAGCCCGAAGAACTTGCACCCCCATGGCTCTTTGGGTACAACTTCATGAAATATGAGAAGATTGCTATGCTGAGACCCTGGTGGCTGAAGTGGCGTTGTCTTTGGGAAAAGTAGTTGATGTCCAGTTGAATCTCAAATCCTTGGGTTTGCCGAATGATGCTGCAAGAGTCAAGGTCATGTACAATTTGGATACACTGGTGAATTTCCAAATCTCGATCAATAATTCCAAGGGGGACTCTCCTTCCAGCATACATTCTTGCAACAATGGGGGAAAACTCAAGTAAAACTTGGCACTTCTTGTGACACATGTCATCTTCAGATCAAATGCAAAGACTCCAACTGTACGTTTCCAACTCCAACTAAGAAGAAATCTCACTTCAAGAAGGTGTTTTTAGAATTCTCTAAGTCTCAGAATACTAGTCCAAAGAAAATTAACGCCAGATCTGCTTTCAAGCAGAAACCTCGCTAGAATTGGAAGTTTCTCAGATGAAAGAAGTCTCGAGGAAAGACCTCTGATAAATGTTTATGTCTGTGGACAGAAAGGTCATTGCTAAAAATTGCCCCCAAAAGAGATCTCAAGAAGAAGAAAGAGAAGCTCGTCCAAATGGCTCATAAGTTCCTTCTTGAGTTCAAATCTTTTGATGACATCGATGCTGATGTTGAATCTCTCTGTAGTATCTGTAATGATGAAGATGATGTAACTCTCTTCATGATAGATCTACCAGAAGATCCCTCTGAGCAAGAAGAATACTCCATTTCTGATGAGGATTAATGGCCTCATATACCAGGTAACCCAACCTGATGTTTTACCTTCTCTTCCTTCTCAACCCAAACCTGCCTACAAACTAGTTTATGTTATCCTCCCCTTTGCCCCGGTAACCTTTCAAGAAATCACATGGGCAAAACCAATCAAACTCACTGCATACTTCGACACTGGTGCCTCTTTTACCAGGTAATCCCTTGATATTCTCCCTTCCGAATCATGGAAATCATGCCATCAACCTCTCTTGGCTGCAAATGGAGAATCTTTCTCAGTAATCCTTGTAACCAAGAATCCTATTAGGATTAAAATCTTCCCCACACTTGTCCTCCACCATACAGTACTGGGCTCTCCCATTCCAAGAAAATACCTCCTTATAGTATTTGATATCCTTAGCAAGTTGTCATCACTCCACTGGGGACAGAAAAGTCTTACTTACAAAAGGCAGTTTCTTCGGTGGACCACCATTCCACGACTCTTCCTTACTCTCCCTATAGATGACCTCTAGCAAAAGTTTTTAACGGATTGTTGTGCTTCTAATCATATAGAGTTCCTCAAAAATGTGCACATCCCCTCTGGCATAATCCTGAATTCTTCATTAAGCTTCCTTTTTAAGAAAAATAAAGATGTCAATCCAACCAAAGCTAGTCACTCTGGAATGAATCATGCACATCTTGATGGCTAGACAAGAAATTCAGCCATTACTGGCCCAACAATTGGTTGTACCGAGTGGGCTTGTGAAGCATTTAATGTAAACAAGAGAGCATAACATATACGAGGCAAACTCCGCCTTGTCATTAATTACCAGCCGTTGAATGCCTTCCTTGCAGATGACAAATTTCCTCTGCCCCCACAGGCCAACACTTTTAGCTTAGCTATCCTCCGCTTGGATTTTCAGCAAATTTGACCTAAAGGTAGGATTTTGGCAACTAGGTATTCACCCAGAAGAAAGGCACAAAACAACATTATGCATTCTTAGCCATCATCTTCAATGGACTGTTATGCCTTTTGGTCTTAAAACAACCCCCTCTCTCTTTCAAAAGGCCATGTTGAGGCTATATGCTCCAATGGAAAACCAAGCATTAATCTACATTGATAACATCTTGTTGTTCTCGGATACTCTTGAAGAACATGCCCAGTTGCTTGAACAGTTCTATAAGATCACTAAAGAAGCTAGTGTGATTCTATCTCCCACAAAGTTTATCCTGGCTACACCTTCCATTGATTTCTTAGGCTTCACAATCAGCAATGGTTCATATGCTTTTCAGCCCCACATTGGCCAGTCTCTCATTGACTTCCTAGGCATCCTCACATCCGACTCCACAAGTTTTTTGGCATTGTGAATTATATGACATAATTTATTCCTTACAAGGCAAAATATACTCAGTTATATATGGCCAGTTCAAGAAAAATGCTCCCAGATGGACTGAACAACCCACGCAGGCAGTAAAGAAAATTAAGCAAAGTGCCCAAAATCTCCCTCCATTAGCAATCCCCTCTACAAGTACTCGTATTCTGCAGACACCCTCTACAAGTACTCGTATTCTGCAGACAGATGCCAATGACTAGTTATGGTTAGCAGTCCTCTTTGAAGAACTCCATGGCAAAAGACAAGTTTGTGGTTATAAAAGCGGCCCCTTCACTCTAGCTGAACAATCATACCATAACACATTTAAAGAAATCCTCACTTTTAAAAGAGCTATTGAAAACTTTTAGTTCCATCTCATTGGTTATATACTTTCCAAATTGAAATGGATATGACGGCATTTCCCCGCATGCTCCAAATCAAGCCAAAGATGTTTCCAGATTCATAGTTACTCAGATGGGGCACAATGGTTCAATAAGTGGTCATTTACGGTAAAACATGTCAAAGGTAAACATAATGTGCTAGCAGATTTCTTATCCAGACCCTTGAAGCCTTCCCCGGGTATCCAATCCATCATCCCTCTCTGTTTTCCTATTTACTCCTGGTGCTTCGTCCTTAAGACCATCACAAAATTCTCCCAATGGCGAGTTTGATTCTGATGAAGACATTGGACCACCCCACCTCTCCAACCTACCTCCACCAATCTATAGTGACATCTCCTATCGCACTATCATCAGCCGATGCAAAACCACTTACTAAGATACCTTGGCAGTTATCATCTCTAGATATGGTGTAAGAGATGACTGGATTAAATGCCATCCATCTTATCCTTATCTCACCTTATTCACCATTTCCCATACTTGGTCATTCCCCAAAGAACATTATGTGTTCTTTTAAAATCTCTTTATTGTGCATAAAATAGTTCTGCTTCCCTTCCCATGCCATCACCCATTACCTTCAACACTGCCTCCAGGATATCCATCCCACTCCTCCTTTTCTACCAACTTATCAAGTTCCTCCACATTGGTGAACTCCTCCGCCCAAACCTCAAGAAAGGTATCTAGCCAGACTTCTTAAAGAATTTCAACCACTTGAGCAACGGCTTACCTTCTTCCAGTCTCATTATGATGAAAATACACAATCATCCTATTTCATCATGACCCAGATCATATTCACCTTGACTTCATGGAACCAACTCCCCATTATTTTGCCTATCATGCTAGCCATTTTGTTTATGCTACAATTGACCATGATCTGTACTTACGACGGCATGATCGTGATTATTATGAAGAATTGCATCAATTTCAAGTTGATATGGTTGAGTATACAATGTCATAGATCTCAACAGTATCCCAGATCATTTAATTGGACTTGAAGATGCATGGGAACTAAACCATATCATTAATGATCCTGATGTCTCATACATACTTTATGTGTGGCATGATTACCAGATTGATCATCATGATGACTTCGTGGACAGCCAACCTGATGATGAGATCAATGAATGGGATCTAGATTCTGATTAAGTCATGTATTTATGTTCTGTATTTGTAAGGTATTGCATATCAGTAGACGTATGGTATTGTATAAGTGTGATGTAACAATAATGCAAGCGCTTATGTCATCCTTGTGTTATAGAGTAACTTTAATTTCCATTTCATGTGAGTTTAAATTGTATTTGTATTTCATTTCATAGCTATTTTCCTATAAAATGAAACCAAGTGTGTGTAAGTTTCAAGTTTGGAAAGTAAGAAATCTTATTCTCTCTTGTGTTCTCTTTAGTTTATGTTCTTGAAGAAGACTCATGGGATAATAAAGCAGTCTTTAAGATAGGAGCTGCAGAGAATAAATCTTAAACATAAAGAACAACAATGGCTAAAAGAGTAACTAGATGTGGTGCTTTGTTTGAACATAGGTTGTAGATGAGCAGTTATCTAAGAACGCAACTCATTATGAGCTTGACCAGGGCCACAAACGACATCAAAACGCAAGCCCTCCACATTGCTTAAGGACCTTTTGTTGAACAATCTTAGATAGAAAGATCTTTCACCTGGTTCCAAGAGAAACACATAAAGAGACTCTGAAAGCCATAAGAGGTTCTAAAATGTCATAGTTCTAAACACTGCAACTATTATCGTAAGAACTGCAAAAGAAATTAGAACATAATAGTAAAGAGTATATGCATGCAACACCACCAGTCAACAAGTCAGGTAGCAGAGCCGATTGTGTCTGGTTATGAGGCTCGAAGGATGGGTAACTAATGAAGTGGTGCAATGAAGAAGAGTGGCTATGATACCAAACTAAGAATGAAATCGTTTAGATAACATTTAAGAACATAAATTAAAGAGAACACAAGAGGAACAATATTTCTTACTTTCCAAACTTGAAACTTACACACTTAGCTTCCCTTTATAGGAAAAGGAGCTATGAGATGAAATACAAATACAATCCAAACTCACATGAAATGGAAATTAAAGTTATGCAATAATGCAAGGATGACATTAGCGCTTGCATCATTGTTACGTCACACTTATACAATACCATGCAATTCTATACATCTACTGGTATTCAATACCTTACAAATACATAACATAAGTACATGACTTAATCAGAATCTAGATCCCATTCATAGATCTCATCATCAGGCTGGTTGTCCACGAAGTCGTCATGATGATCAATCTGGTAATCATGCCATACATAAAGTATGTATGAGACATCAAGATCATTAATGACATGGCTTAGTTCCCATGCATCTTCAAGGCCCATTAAACGATTTGTGATATTGTTGAGATCTATGTCATTGTACTCAACCATATCAACTTGAAATTGATGCCATTCTTCATAATAATCTCAATCAACAAAACATAAACTAAAGGCAGAAAATAATAGAAGACAAAGAACAATGGAGAGATTAGGATCCATAATACCAGGAAAAGGTAGAAGTCAAAACAAAAGGCAGAAAATAATAGAAGACAAAGAACAATGGAGAGATTGATGCAAACTGATCTGAGGTGAAGGATCACCACAGACAGAGGTGTGTAGGACTGTGATGGCCTCCAACATGAGGAAACTTATAGGCTTATATTTGAAAAACTTAAATAAATAAAGAAGAGGTATCTTATTCAGACTTAAAACTGAATAGGAAAGCAACTTCCCTATGTTATCTACTCCAACAAGGTCAAATGAAAAAATAAAAATAAATTACATAAATATCCCTAGGCAACCATATACATAATTGCATCAGCTTTGTGCTCAACAAGGCCAAATAAAAATAAAAATAAATTACATAAATATCCCTAGGGAACCATATACATTATTGCATCAGCTTTGTGCTCAACACTGGATTGTGCAACATGTTAACCTGAAGTTATGTTGGCAGAATTGAGCTCAGGAGTATTCTCAATATACCAATACTCAACTTGAGAGGGCTAGGAGCAAAAAACTACCTGTGGTATGACTGCAACTCCCACCAGAACCAGAATAAAGGATAGAATAGGAAGAAGTAGAAGGGCAAGGACAAGGAAGAAGATAATAAAGGACTAAAAGACAGTGAAAGAGTTAATGAGAGTTGGCCTTGGATAAAGGATGGAGAAGAATCATCAGAGAGGAAGTAGAATAGCTAGATGGCCTCCCATGAGAACAACTAGCAACCGTAGAAATTTGTGTTAGGGAAAACTCCAATTGTATTTCTCAGTGAGTGTTGACATTTTTTGAGTAAAAGAAACAAAGAAAGAGGTTTCCTTATCAAACTCTAAGGAGAACTTTAAAATCGACTTTCCTACATTATCTACTCCAAATAATAGTAAAAAGAATAAAATTACATTTATTCTTTTGCTTATTGTATCTGAACTCACCATTTACACCTCAAGGGTCTATATAATATTGAAATGGAGCTGATTCCTTTGTGCTTATATTGCAGAGTATAGGACTCTATCTGGAGTTGCTGGACCACTGGTTATTTTAGAGAAAGTTAAGGTAGATTGTTTTCCTGTCCTTCAGTCAGTTTGTTAAGTTGTTTTCATGTCACAGACTCTGTGTATTAATGATTCATCTGGTGGATCAATGGTTCAACTGTTTCAGGGTCCCAGATACCAGGAGATTGTCAATATCCGTTTGGGAGATGGAACAACCAGGAGGGGTCAAGTTCTAGAAGTAGATGGAGAGAAAGCTGTTGTTCAGGTTGTCATGCTGTTGTTGCCTCCTATATTTATTCATATTTTTTAATCTCCAACAGGCTCGTATGTGCACAGGGCCTTCAAACATGGTTCTGAAAAGTTCATCTTTTCTGGAAGGGCATTACTTTTGCTTGTTCTTCTTTGCACGTGTGCATGTTTTAGTAATGCCTTACCTGATTATTTTCCTTGAATTGCTCAGCACTGACACAACTCTACTTTGTAAGGTCTTCAGTTACTTTTTATAGATGAAATTCGCTCATAAGCTGTAACTTTCTCTGGTTATTGGCATGCCTGGGATAGATTGACCTTTTCAGGGTTGGCAAGTTGATATTTGTACCTTCAATCAATTAATCTAAATTTATCATGTTTTCATGGGTTTTTCATAGTGGACAGAGTTTCAACCTAAGATAAATGCTTCTGATGCTAATCTAGTTACTACTCCGTATCTTGTTTGAGGCTTTGGTTTCTTCTTCTGCCTATGTATAATAGGCCATTTCAGGGCTTTACTTCAGTGTAGTGGTTTCCAGCTTTGGGGCTGTCATGGAACTCTCATTCACACTACTTTTTCCATAGATCTGAGGTCACCAGTGTTTCCAGAGGGCTGGAAATAGGGTGGACAGAAAGTTTCATTTCCAAATGACTCCAAATGCCCCTTGAGATGGAGGTTTGAGTTCAAAATGAAAAAAATAATAAAAATAAAATAAAAAATGCAACATCTCGCTGAGATTCGGCTCAACTCCCTTTTTCGGGGACGGTGAGATTGTTCTCGAGTTTGAGTTTCTGAATCTTCTCAATTACGATTTTTCTATAAAGAAAGGCTTAAGTGGAAACGGCCCCATGTTTTTACTATCAATAAGATCTTGCTTTTATGAAATTGTGGTGATTCTGCAAGCCTGTCACAATTCAACAGTGGTAGGGTCGTGGTGATTCGCCTGGTTGTGTATCCTTCTCGTATCTCCTTGTTTCCTTGTTGCTGGAATACATATCAGTACGGTGTTTTCCAGTTCTGATCTCTAATTTTGTTTGTCAAGCCTATAGATCTGGTTTGTGTTATGCATCGATTTTTACTGTTAATATGAGCAATTACCTGTTTGTCCTAGCTCCGTATCTCCAATTGTGTTATATTTATGTACACTATGGGTGCTAGAACTTTTCAACCTCTGATGATCTAAGCAAATCTGTATCAAAATCCAATTCATATTGAAGAATTATGAGGATTTTGTGTTGGATGTGGATATAGGTTTTACATATCTGTGTTGGATCTTGGAACTGGGTTTGAGCATGTTCATGGAAATTGAGTCCAGATTTGAGTCCATATGGATTCTAAGTGCGCCTGGCTCTCACCTATGCACTTCATTTATCTAAGACCATATGAGGATTCTGTGTTGGATATGGATATAGGTTTTACATATTTGTGTTGGATCTTGGAACTAGGCTTGAGTATGTTAATGGAAATTAAGTCCAGATTTTTGAGTTCATATGGATTCTAAGTGGGCCTGGCTCTTACCTATGCACTACATTTAACTAAGACCATATTTACCCTCAAACAGTATGTCATTGATGTTATCAGGTAATTTAGATTTTTCCTATTAACAAGTGGATGCACTTTGCCAACTATATTCTTTGTTCATCTTTTGTTATTTTGGCAGGTTTTCGAAGGAACTTCTGGAATTGACAACAAATACACAACCGTGCAATTCACAGGGGAGGTAACTTTTGATCTTTCTCTTGTTGAACTCAGTGTGGACTAACCCATCCTTGCTCTCCTAAAATTATTTCTAGCAAACATGGCAATAAAAAATAATTGCAGTTGGATTGCTGTAGAAACAAACATTGCAATCTGCTAACCCTTACTGAACTAGCAGGGAGATGCTTTCATGAAATGGATTTCAGTTTGTGTCTGGTATCTTCAGTAGGAACCTAGGGGTTCAATGTTCTCTTCCATCCAATAATAGACAACATGATAGAAGAAAAATGATTTGACATAAGCAAGTGATCCTGGCAAATAGCTGCCCATGATACCTAGAGAATAAAGGATGACCAGAACTGCAAGAAACTTTTTCACTAGCTGGCAATGGTTTTTATATATGTTCCAGCTTATAATCTCGACTCAGCTTGGATGCCAGCACAAAGTAACTAATCCCACCCCTCCCCCTTTTTTTGGCACCCCTCCCTAAGGAAAGGGAAAAGAACATTAATTGCTCTCCCCCCCCCCCTTCTTGTATTCTCACATTTTCATGTTTTCAGGTTTTGAAAACTCCTGTTTCACTGGATATGCTTGGACGGATTTTTAATGGGTCGGGAAAACCTATTGATAATGGCCCTCCTATCTTGCCTGAGGCTTATTTAGATATTTCTGGTAAGTTGTTTCAGCTACTTCTTGATCACCACTTATTAGCTTTTTGGTCTGTAACATGTGTCATTTCTGTCCTATAAACGCTTGTTTGTCACTTTCAGGGAGTTCTATCAATCCCAGTGAAAGAACCTATCCAGAAGAGATGATTCAGACTGGGATTTCTACAATTGATGTCATGAACTCAATTGCTCGTGGACAAAAGATCCCTCTTTTCTCTGCAGCTGGTCTTCCACATAATGAAATAGCTGCTCAGATCTGTCGCCAGGCTGGTCTTGTAAAGAGGCTTGAGAAGACTCAGAATCTCATTGAGGTATGTTGGCCTGCACAACTAGAATTAGGTGTAGAACGAAAAATAGCAATTTGGTTTCATTTTTTACCAGGGTTTTATTGGGAGCTCTTTTAACAGAAAACTGTTAAAGAGTAATCTAAAATGTTTTCACTGGAGAGGACCAGAAAAGGAACTTGTTTCGTTAATATCCTGAAGTGAGATGGTTTATGTGGATATGTAAGTTAAGTACTTGTGTCAGTTTGTAATCTCAAATCAGTTATATAGCTGCTAATTGATTTGGGCCTAATTGTGAGGTTGAAAAATACAGCTTTGTATTTATTCATCAGAATTTTCCGTCTTTCCTTATTGGAGTTAAGGAATTTAGTTGATTTTCTGATTTGGTATGTTATTTATTTTGTAGAACATTAAAAAAATCACTGAGTATGATTATGCTATCTGACCTCTTGTGTGTAACAGGGTGGTGGGGAAGAGGACAACTTTGCCATCGTATTTGCAGCTATGGGAGTAAACATGGAAACAGCACAGTTTTTTAAACGTGATTTTGAGGAAAATGGATCCATGGAGAGAGTGACCCTTTTCTTAAACCTGGTACTTTCCAGTAATTTTATCTGAAACATTTTTTGTAAAAGTTTTATAATCATCTGTTTCAATTGAGGTCTATGTTACATGTTTATGCTCAAGTCTGGTTTCGTTGATGTTATTTCTGCTATGCTTTAATACAGGCCAATGACCCCACCATTGAACGCATCATTACTCCTCGAATTGCTCTGACCACTGCAGAATATTTGGCTTATGAATGTGGAAAGCACGTTCTTGTTATACTGACAGATATGAGTTCCTATGCAGATGCACTTCGTGAGGTGATAAATCCTTTATTTTTCTGATCAATTCCCTATGGTTTTTTCTATATCTCATACATAGATAGATGCTTGCAGCTACATTCTTCTTATGGATTTCTGTTTCCACTCCCCTCAAACTAGCATTTGTGTCTTTTGGTTTGAATCTCAGAATATGATGGTTGAGTTACAGTGAATTGGTAATACTGTATTCTCTTCTTGCAAATTGTGATCAATTTAGAAAGTTGTTAGCTGTTTTGGTTTTCCTTGAGGATTCCTGTTTGAAGTTGCTACTCCTGAACTCCTAGTATTTATTTAGTTATCTTTTTTATTTTCTGTGTTTTGCACTTTGGGGCTTATCTGTGCTTTCCTAGACCAAATATTAGAGCCTCGTGCACTTGGTATAGCCTTAAATTTATATTATATATTACTGTATGTATTTGGACATTTTATTCCCACTGTAAGGAGGCAGAGACGAGTTACAGATCAGCTGGGTATGAATTTATCCAATTTCCTTATTATTTATCCATCATCTATTAGTTTTGATTTGAAGCGTTTCAAGCTGCCTCCAAGCACTCACGATTTTTGAATTTGTATGTGAACCTTATTGTGGACCTAGATGAGCTACATGAGTTCGTGGAATTGTGTAACTTGGACTTTGAAGTCTCATATTCTTACATATAATGCAAAGATATATCAAATTCTCATATAGATTGTGAAGTGTGTATTATGAGCTTTAATCAATTCATTAATTTTACTCTATATAAAACATTCTTAATTTTTTATGAATACTCCACACGTACATAATCCTATGTGCTTATATGTTCGAATGCAGACTTAAGAGAAAAGCACAATGATATCTTGTAATATTCAAGCCTATAGAGATGTAGAAAGTTTGCAAAGTATTCAAAAAGTTGCTAAAATATTCTAATTTTTAACTAGTTTCAGGGTTTTTCATGGACTCCCAAGTCAAGTCCTTTGCAATTCTTTTATGCCTTCTACCACAACTTTACAAGTTATCTATTGATTTTGACTAGGTGTCTGCTGCCCGGGAGGAAGTGCCAGGAAGACGTGGTTATCCTGGATATATGTACACTGATCTGGCCACAATATATGAACGTGCTGGCCGTATTGAAGGAAGAAAAGGCTCCATCACTCAAATACCTATTTTAACTATGCCTAACGATGGTATGATAATGTTACATCAATACAGCTTCAAATAATTGCTTCAGTGAGTGATGAGGTACATGGTAACTAACCATTGCCAATTTTTTGGTGCTGGCCAGATATCACCCACCCCACTCCAGACCTTACAGGTTACATTACTGAGGGGCAGATATACATTGACAGGCAGCTCCATAATAGACAGGTAAGTGCTATATACTAAGAATCTATTTCATATCATCCAGAATACTGGAGAAAAATACGCTAGCAACTCCTCAAAAATGGAGTAATATTTTAGTCAATCATGTTGACAATCAAGGTTGGTGCTGATGGTGACCAATTACTTTCCATTTGTATTGGCCATTTGCTCAGTTCAAGATGGCTGATTTCCTGCTGCCTGGCCCAATCATTTTAACTAATGTACTGTCCAAGCTAGCCAACCATATATGTCTTGTTCCATGTGAATCAGCCTAGGAAAACAAAATAAAGGTGAAACTATCAATGTTTAGTGGTGTGGTGATAAACACTTCCCAAAACAAATCTAAAAAAGGAAGAAGAGGAACATGGAACAGAGAAAATATGTGGCACTGATACGGGCTCTGAGTTAAGCTGGGTTGCTTCAGCATTGGCCCAGCCACGTGCAGTGCTATTTATTACTGTTTTACACTTCCCCACCATGTTTCTGCCTCTTAAAGCAGGTATTATTGTAAATGATAATATGGTTATTTTGAGAACTGAATACTGTTTTCTTTTTCTTTTGAACAGATATATCCTCCAATCAATGTTCTTCCATCTCTCTCACGATTAATGAAGGTAAAGCATAATGTATTAGATGAAATTTGGATTTACTTGCACCCTCAGTTGACTAGCGGGAATGCCTAATCATTTATGGAAGGGCGAAATTAAAGTGAGTTTTTGTTGTAATGTACCTTGCTATATCCTGCAGAGTGCCATTGGTGAGGGGATGACTCGCCGAGATCATGCAGATGTGTCCAACCAGGTATGTATGAAATTAATAGTGGCACATATCCTGCATTCTTGTAAGTTGTAACTTAACTCCTAATTTGGTAGATTTGGTAATTTTGACCCATTTGGCTCTTGCATTTTACAAATTTGAAGTGAAGCTCGGAACTGATTGCAATATTTATTTTGGCCATGATCGATGGTGGTAAATGTGTGTCAATAACTCATTACTTATGTTGGTGATACCCTATGTTCAGCTATATGCAAATTATGCTATCGGGAAGGATGTTCAGGCAATGAAAGCTGTGGTTGGAGAAGAGGCACTTTCTTCTGAGGACCTGGTCTCTCTCTCTCTCTCTCTCTCTCTGTGCATACATGCATATATACATACATTACACTCATATCCACATACATGCACGTTACATTGTGCTTTTGTGAAAGTCTTTTTCTTAGTTTATGAGTTCACCTCTTTTTATTTAATCAGAAACATTAACTATATGACTATTGCATGTACAGCTTTATCTTGAATTCCTGGACAAGTTCGAGAGGAAGTTTGTAAGCCAAGGAGCCTATGACACCCGCAATATTTTCCAATCACTTGATTTGGCATGGACATTACTTCGTATATTCCCTCGTGAGCTTCTCCATCGTATTCCAGCAAAGACCCTAGACCAGTTCTACAGTCGAGATGCAGCTAACTAAGGATGGCTAACAGAGGTCATGAGCCCTGGTCTTGTATCTTAATCCATTGCTTAACACAAGCTTCTCAGTTCGTTCTTCTGGCTTGATTACATTTTCCCTGCTTAGGCTGAGTGGCTCAGTTTATGGGCAAAATAAATGTGTGGTTTTCTTTATAGCCCCACATTAAAGCTGTTATCTAGGTGTTGTTGCCATCAATATTCTTTGTAGAAGATCTGTAATATTTACATATTTTCCAAATTTTCTTTCTGGTGTTACCCAGGTAGACATGGGTACGGCCTAGAAGTGTCTATTTCAGGTATAAGATAGCATGAGATTTTTATGATATAGAAATCGTTGCTGTATTTTGTGATCTGTTGATTCTCTTGCCCCTTCCCTCTTCTCTATTCTTCCTTCTTAGTTTAGTGCATTTATATTCACCTTGAGAACCATTGAAGTCATAGACAGTTTAATTCATCTTGCCATGTGTATGGATTTGTTTCAAGCTATCCTTCTATTCCTGTAACTCTACCTTACATCTGATCTGAAGCCTCATGTGGATTGAATGAATAGTGAGAAATAGAAACATCTTGGAGAAAATTGTGAAAAAAATTACGTACCTGGGTTTTGCTAGCTGAGCATTTACTATGATGGCCAGGGTATAGGCACAGTACAAGTTGAATTTGAAATGGGATTGTGGCTTGGAAGACAGATTTATGATTGGTTCTTTTTTTTTCCACCGTCTTCCACAGATTTAAACCTCACACCACAGATTAATTTTAAAGTTTTTCTTTTTTTTTTGGGAGGGGGTTTGAGTTTGAGTTTGAGTTTGAGTGTCTTGTATTCTAGATATTCATATAACTAATTACGTTGTACTGTTAATTGTATCAGCGTTTTGGGACCAAGTTAAAATTGTAATTATATAGAAATTTGAGTTTCAAGTTTCCCTATAAATAGTCGTTATGACATAAACTATGTGAATCAATCCGGAATTGAGGAACCCATGGATTAGGGACAAACAAAAAATAATATTTATGAGTTGTGAGAGTGGTGTGAAGTTTTTTAAAATTAGAAGAAAAAAAAAATTTGTGGATGTAAACAGGATTTTATCAAATCACAATAGAGGCTTCAATAGAATTGATCAAATGAGATTAGGTGTTCTTAAGGTTTTTGGGCATTCTAGACTCGATGAAAGTGACAGATCAATGAAATTTTGTTTTGTTGGTATTAATTTTGTGAGTTTGAACGGAGATCAACAGTCAGGTTCTTTAGGTTGATTGATGGGTGCAAGAGGCACAGATAAGGTGTACAAACTTATAGGAAATGTGAAAACATGTGAAATTCTAATTGGCACTTAGACAAGAGGTACAAGTGGACAAAATTTGCAAGGTTTTCAAGTGTTGAACAATGGAAAATCTGGGAAGGAAGCAAATGACTTATACCTCAGAGTTGGTAACTGGCAAGGATCTCTTGGAGCCGGCTATAGTAGTAGGAGAGGTGGAGCCATGCCATGTCGACAGTAATGAGTTGTAGGGACACCTTGGGTGTGAGGTGTATGTCATGCTGGTTTTAGTGATGACAATCAGGAATTGCATCCTTGAAGGGGATGTGGGCGATGCGGTAATGTGTGGCAGATACACAGAGACAAGTGATTGCAGAGAGACTTCAACAAGAAATTTTCTTCAATGTGGTTTGCAGAATTCAAGCTAACGTGGAGATTGTTGAGTTTGGGTATTTTGCATTCTGCATGTCCATATAATTATAACTATATTGTATTTGTAATTAGCTCAAGGTTGTGGGACAATTAGGGGTTAAAATTGTAATTATATAGGGTTTAGGGTTTTAGGTTTCTCCCTATAAATAGTCTCTATATGATAAACTATGTGAATTAATCCCTGTAGGGGAACCCATGTCAAGGATAGGGATTGGGAAACCCATCCCAATGATAGGGATTGAGGGCAAGCAAATGGTAACACTTTGTGAAATGTGAGAGTGGTATGAGGTTTTCTAGAATTAGTGAAACTCTTTTCTCTCTGGTGGACGTAGGCAGGATTTTGCCGAACCACATTAAATTCCTCGTGTCTGCTTTGCTTATGTTTTCTTCTTTATTCATGTTTATGCATCCGTATCCCCCATATCTTTTGCTTCATAATCTATAGATCTGGTCTCTCAAGACCTTCACTTGCTGCTGGGAAAGCTTCAAGAACTCTCGAGGAGGCTGCCATTTTCAGGGGTTCTCTATTCTTGATGGAGGAATCACCTTTTCTGTGGAGAGGCTTGAGCCAAAGAAACACCATTTCTCAGAGAGAGTGCAAATTAGAGCTCAAAAGCTCAAGTGAACAGTGAACCCAAGACCTTTTTGGTAAATTACAAGAAAATTAAGTGAGGTGGTTGCCGGTAGGGGAAGGGATGAGGGATGGTGGGGACAAGGCCACAGGGAGGGGTTGTTTTTGTAAATTAAAATTTTAAGTGAGGTTTTGTAAAATTTAAAAAAAAAAATTATTTATTTTTATCTATGAGCAAAATAGTCATTTCAATCTCAAAGTTAACAGACAAGTAAAGGTGAGTAGCTTATTCCAAAGTGGGTATCTATAATTGATTTTTTTTTCAGGATAGTAAATGTCATTGATTACAAACATAGGGAGTCTATATATAATTTTTTTTAACAATATTTCTATTCTTAAGAATAGAAAGCTATAAATGGGCAACTCTGTCGAAACAATAAGGGGCATCTGTAATTGATTTTTGTTTCAGTGGTAATAGATGTAATTGATTGTAAATTATTATGGTCATTACGGTTTAAATCACTGAACCTGAGCGGAGCATTCGTATCAAGCCAATGGCTCAGGCCTGGTCTAAGATGGTTCAACTAATGCTTCTTAGATGAGGCACTTCTCAAAATGAATGTTTGCTAAGAAGCTAAGAAGTAGGCATAGCAGTGACACACAATTGTCACCATACTTTTCGGCAAAAGTAGTGTTGATAAGAGATTCGGCGTATCTTTATCCAGATGTCAATCACCGCATTTAATTCCGCATTAAATATACTGATAATCATTAAATGCTCATTGCTAGCGAGGAAGCTTCTCATTCGTCCAAAGCCAACTTCAAGTACTGCATGCCCACCTTTTGTCTCTTCAATTGTGGATTGGTGTCACATCAAGATCAACCTGATGCTGACCACTTGATTCGTCAACAAAGTCTTCAGTTGTCCAGCAGATCACGCTGGTTAGCTTGCCATGCAAGCCTCTCCCAGAAGCCATCTCTGCCCTTCATCTCCTCAAATGAGCATCATAAGGTTAAGGAGAGTCCACTATCATTTTAGGTATAGACCAACTATATATATCATCACTAAGCCTGAGCAACAATAAGACTTGAATGCTCCAACCGTTACTCTCCTGCATTTACTCAAGAATATTCTCCTCTTCATCTTCTTGAGCATTTATTCCTCAAGAGGAAAACTCTAGTTTATTACCTGAACTGCCTTAATCATTGGAGGTGGTTTCCCGTCCCTAGAGGCAGCCCACTTTCACCATTGTTTTGGTCTCAAGAACCAGACCCGAATTAGGAATGAACCAAAGAGTCCTAAGCACATTTTCACTACAACATAAACATAGTGGTCTATATATAATTTGCCCTTTAAAATATTATCGAAGGGTTGCTTAGTCATTAATGACGGTCACTCACTCTTACGGATTCAACGCTCGCTATGATATTATATTATTATGTAAATAGTTCCCATCCCCAATATAAAGCTACCAATTTCAAAGAAAAAGGAAGAGGAAAAAGAAGAGGAAAAAGAAGAGGGAAAAAAAGAGGGAAAAAAATCCTACTACCATCACCTTTGAAAAGGAATCATTCCCAAAAACAGGTCCAGTTCTGCATCAATCTAAGATAACACAAGTGGGAAATAATGAAAACCAAAAAGCCTATGGTAGGGAGCCATTATTATGGAACCTATGGTGCCATTTAATTCTCTCTCCACTGACGACAGGACAGATGGGGCCAACGTTTTAGAACAGTTTTTCAGGGATTAGATTGGAATGTATTAGTCTAAAAAAATTCTAAGTGCTCAATTCATAAAGCCGATTCATTGACTTTGATTCTAATTCTTAAAATCTTAAAACAATGGATGGAATTAAAGTTTGCAAAGGTAAAAGCAGTCATTTCGTCTTGTAGTGGGTATAAACTCTTTCTTCTGATTCCCCCCAAGAAAAACTCTTCCTTCCAAAACTTGGTTGGAAAAGATCTCAAACTTAGTTGAAAAGATTTAAGTCACACCCCCCCCCCCCCCGAAAAAAAAAAAAAAACAAGAAAGCAAAACAAACAACAACAAAATTAAACTTCAGAGAAATTAAATACAAAATGGCAGCATACGATCTAAGTCAGAAATTTTAAATATCAAAATGAAGTAGATTGGCAGGTTTGAGTTTCGGACCAGGGGTAGGGACCTCTCAGGGTAGATATTTTCTGAACTTGTTAATGAATCATTCATTGAACTCATCCAACCCTTTCATAAATATGTAAATAATACACATGGATGGAGTAGCCCAGCTACCCAGTTTTCTCTCATCAGTTAAATCTCACCTATGGCTTTAATGCTTTGTTTTCATTCCAATTATCTGTAATTTTGTTGAGCCAGTAAATAATACAACACTGAAAAAGACAATTCAGTGATGAAGGCTTCTGCACAAGCAGGATTTGGTGAGGCAATTTTTCTATGCAGTCTTAATAATTTATGGTGACAGACGGTTTTGATGCCTTGACCTCAAAAGTTATAACTGCAATCGACCAACCATGACAACAAAGTCCATCCCAGTAAATGATACCACAGCATACACCCAAATAAGAGCTTACCCAGATTGACATGTACACATAGGCATATACAGATTGAGAAGTAACTGAAGAGAAGCTTATAAATTCACCATTAGGATCTCACTCTTGTTTGTGGTTTCACAGTAGTGTAGTTTCTAAGAAAATTCCTGGTAACTTTACCAGCAAGCTATTAAAAGTCTCATTAAGCCTCATTTCATGTTTGAATTGATTTAGTCAGTCTGTTTAGCAATCTTGAAAATCCTGGTCAGAGTTTACCAAAAAAAAGAAAATCCTGGTCAGAAGAAACATGCACCAACCACCATAGATGATCAAGTCAGTGTAAGATAAATCCCAATGAATCCACCACTTTGCTTCATCTTTTGGTCTGAGCACAATGAAAGAATCAAAGGTAGATACACCATCTAAATACTAGACTTCCTTTGGATAACTTGATCAAGTTAACCACCCATTTGTCTTATAAATTGCAATTTGCAAAGCTGGAAAGGCAAATTTTGAGAGTCATAAAAAAGGAGGAAAGTTATTTACAACATTATCAATGTCTAGAAGAAACAGTAGTGAACAGGAAAGAACACAGATTAGATTAGAAGTACAGGGGGAACATAACAATATCTACACATATATGGCGACAACAGCGGCGGCAATGTTACAATGAAGATGGTGAAGTGGGAAAATTGTATTAGTGTAAAAATCTAACCTAAACAAGAATGAAAAGAAACTCTCCGTATTGTGATTCACCGTAGGAGCATTACATATCCCTTCTGCATAATGGGCAAGAACCGTGCCTGATAAGCCACTCATCGATGCAAGGTAGATGGAACATGTGGTGACAGTGAGGTAAACTTCGAACAGTCTCTCCAAGCTGAAAATCCTGGACGAATAAATTTAAGCATGAGTACTTGATCTAGTTTTTCTGTGATTTTATCCAACTGCTATACTTCACGTTAGGCTAGTGAAACAAAGAATAAAGGGTAATTAATACCTGAAGGCATACTGAACAGGAGACCCTATCCCCAGATCCATCCTCGTTGTTCATGCTTGTAATTTTGATCTTTGGGATTTTCTCAACTGAATCTCCTGACAGTCCTTTGGTTCCACCTGTTTCGAAGATACTTGTGATTTCTTCAAAGCTGGTTTCTCCAGAACCCATCTGATAACAA
Source organism: Hakea prostrata (assembly GCF_041222555.1). Taxonomy (NCBI): domain Eukaryota; kingdom Viridiplantae; phylum Streptophyta; class Magnoliopsida; order Proteales; family Proteaceae; genus Hakea; species Hakea prostrata. Next base: position 15,381,157 of record NC_142604.1, read on the forward strand.
AGAAATCCAACTTGTGAGCAAACCACCAAAGCACATCTTTTTGCCATGTCAATAGCGATACATTTGAGGTTTCTTTCTAGTTACCTGACTCTGGACTGCACTTAGCATTGCTGGGCCAATCCTCTCACGAACAAGTCGCCCACTCAGAAGGCTTGCAATTACATCAATCTGGGCAATCCAATTAACAGATTCATTTAGGGCAAGCTATGAAATGGGAGCAAAAAATTTGAATTTCAACATGAATTCAAGATTCTAGGATTGATTTTGAGGAACCAGTAACTTTTTCTCTGTTGAATCACTACTTGGCCTCCCCAACTAATTACACCCATTATGCAAACAAACAGCTATTCTATCTTCAGCAAGTCTGAGAAGCAAGATTACTCACCAAGTAGAGGAGACAACCAAGTCCTGAATCATCAGATTGCCAAAGAAGAAGAGAAGATTCAAAGACCTCAATTGAGAAAACAGCTCCTGATATGGCACCAACTGCAGCTCCACGGAAGAATCCACTCTCAGTTTCTTGGCCTATTAAAGCTCCAGTCACTGCTCCTAACAAGGAACCCACTGCAAGCAAACAGAAGCAATCTTGAGAACACTATTCCATTCCACCAAGCTGGACCCTTTTAACTTTTTTCCAGATGGGTAGCAAGACCCTTAACATTACAAGCAGTCTATCATTGTATAAGGGATCAGTCGGACAAATCTAGGTTCAAGCAGTAACAGATTACACAGAAACCCCTAAACCCTCTTTTAAGTCCGAAACATAGTTTTGATCTCATCTGTGGGTTATGAGTTAAATTCAACCCAGCAGGTTTGCTCCATAGAGAGTCATTTCATTTATCTAACTATATCTTTCAAAGGGTCGCAGAGACAGATGAATCCCCAAAAAATTTAACATAAGAAAAACAACAAGAGTCGATAGTGAAAAACAAAGAGAAGATCCAAAATTTGAAATCAGGTCATCCAAATTCTTACGGCATTTATTGTATACAGAATCATGCCATAATTAAACAAAAGATCAACAATGGCAAAGACCGTACTTACCTAATGCGAAGAAGAAGGTCAAAATTGCAGAAAGAAGGTTGCTAAGAATCGCAGAAGCCACAGAACTGCAAACCCCTTTTACTCTTTCAACCCAGATCCCAAATGTTGATAAGGAAGAAGACGGAGAAGACGGAGAAGAAGGAGGAAGAGGAGGTGAGGAAGAAGAAGGAGAAGAAGAAGGAGAAGAAGGAGAAGATCTCGGAGGGGAAGGAGATGGGTAGGCGTAAAACTCCATTTTTCTCTCTTCTTCAATACGAATCAAATAAATGTTTGATAAAAGATATTTGTTGATCGAACCCAAATATATAACAAAGCAGAGAGCAAGAGAGAGAAATAGAGAGAGAAATACTTAGTCGTTAAGAGACAATTGAAGAAGAAATCAAATAACCCAACTCGCATTTAAAGCTTCTCCTTTGGTTCAAATCTCTCTCTTTTTCTTCTCTCCTTCTGAAACACTGTTGGGGAAGAAAATCGTGGCCTCCCTTTTGAATTTTCCTTTTATTTTGTCAAAGACACGGGAAAGGGAAGCTTCGATCGATAACCAAATGAGCTTCGTTTTTTAATGCTTCGGCAAAATCACTTGTTTTCATGGATAGAAATACACGGTTGAAAAAAAAAAAAAAAAAAAAACCCTTACGATCACGTTAGCCATGGGAGGACCATTTATAGCTCCTCCCGTCCTTGAAGATGAAAAGACTAACATCTCCTTCACCTCACCTTCCTTATTCTTTTTCATTTTTCATATTTTTTTTGGGTCATCGTGAATATAAGTTGTAAGGGACTAAGGGACCACTGGCCCGGGGGAGGATTCACATCTTCTATAATTCTTTAGAATTGTGCCCTGTAGCATTAAATAATTATACAAAAACCTAATTCAAGCCAAATATGGTTTTTCTTAAAATCTACCTTTATTTTCTTCTGTCCTTTCTCTTTATAAAATTAGTTGAGTGAAAATACCTGTCAAGTATTGTTAGAAAAGAAAGAATCAAAAAGAGAAGAATAGAGAAATCTTCTTCAACACAACAAGAAAAGCGCATAACTTTCGCCGCCGTTAGCAGAAAGAATAAAAGAGAGTGAGAAAGAGCTTCCATGAAGTCACAAAATTGGGACTATTGCCGTGAGCATAGAAGAGAAACTAAAAAAATGCAAAGATTCTAGGGATTTTTCTTAATCTCGTAAAGAAAGGGGAGAGAGGAAAATAGAGGTATATATTTTAAGAAAAATTAGATTTTGTTTGAATTAGATGACTATAGAATTATTTAATGTCACATGCCACAATCCTAAATAGGAATTGCAGGGAATTGTAAAAAAGGGAATTACTGAGGATATAAACCTCCGAGGAAAGGAGAGAAGATGTAGAAGGATGGAGGTTTGAATTCATAATTTCCTTAGATTTATTACCGTAACATAGGAGATTGTCACAGTTATGCTAGAAGCATATCCACAGAGGTATCAGTCATAACCGATTAAGCATACCTTTGATGGTTCATCTTCCTTTATTTTGGTAAGAACTTCACCTCATCTTTCAATGAAAATTGATACAAAAAAGTCTCCTAATTGACATCAAAATTGAACAGGAGTTCAAATGAGCTAAGATTTCTCTCTTATATATTAAACTCATTTATGGGATTTTAGGAATAGTATATAAAATACATGAAACACGTAAATATGTAAAATATTCTTTCATAATTAACAAATTATATAATATCCCTTTGTTGTTTGTAAATTATTATATTTATACCCCTTGAATTTATTTATTTTTCCTATTATAAACGTCTCCTTCTGCTTAACATCGATAACTTTAAATAGATGAAAACATATTTACCATTAATCAATATTTCTATAAGTTTTTTTTTTTAATATTATATTTCTATAAGTCAAAAAAATAAAAATATCCGAGAGAGAAAGATTGTTTCTTCTTCCATTGGTGGGCCAAAATGACTGACTTTTATTTATTTTATTTTTTAAAAATATTTATATATGTCAAAAAAAAAAATTAAAAGTCAGTCATTTTGGCCCACCAATGAAAGAAGAAATAATATTTTTCTCTGATTTTTTATTTCCTAAAACCAGAACACAAAACTTTTAGGTTAAAAAATGCAATGAGAAGATTTGAAAAATACCATAGATGGTGAGTTTTCACTTAATTTCATTATTTTAATGGTGAGAAGATAAAGTTAATATATAATTTGAAATACTAAGGGATGTAATGTATATATGTAATAGAAAAAATTTGCAGAAAATATAAATGTAATAATTTATGTGAAATTTATTATTTGATTCACTTTTAATGTAATTTTTTTTTCCTTGGTTCAATTAAATTGTCTATATAGGATTCAATGGATCTTTTCATACTTTAGAAACTATTATGTCATCGCGCGCAAGCTGGCCCGGATGAACCTCATATCCAAAAAAAAAACTATTATGTCATCAATTTTAGTCCACATTTTTTGCATTTATTATAGCGAAAAACTTAATCCTGAGCTTTATGAAAATCTTCATCAACATATTCGTAGATTTCCTAGAACATAAAATTTTAGTTTATCTACTGGAATTTGGACTTAAGAATGGGGTTTTTTTTTTCTTCCCCTTTTTCATTAACCAAATTTTATAGAAAAACCCCTAAGAAGTGCAGATCTCTTGTGATTTTTCTTCACAAGACCAAGGATTGGAGATGGGCCAAATTGTCCTACAAAAATGGATAGTACTACCTACTAGCTAGGGAGTGAGAGGCAAAAATCTTCTCCCTCAAAATAATACGAAAATTTTGAAAATAGGGTCAAAATATCAAATAAAATGCCTTCCACATCCCCTAGTGTGTGTTAGGATCTCTACCCTCAATTAGCGCCAGTATATGTAAAATATCCGCTTACATCAATATATCATTTTGCCTATTTCTCCATGCCCACAACAAACCAGCAGGAACTACGATAGCCTCTCCCATCAGTGCCTGAGAGAAGATGTCTAGTTCCGAGAGAGCAAAACCCCTAGATAATTTCTTTTTGATAAAAGAAGAAAATAAATATATTTTGGATCAAACTTGATCGTCACCAAACCTTTAATTTTAATAATTAAAATAGTTTATTCTCATTATATTTTTGATTTTCTAATCAATCATTAGCAAACCAGTCACAAGAACTAGGGCACAAGGCTAGAGATGTGGGGGGGGAGGGAGAGGCGTAAAGGAATGGACATCCGAACTCAAAACTTCTTTAGTTTTTACGCTTCTACATGGGAAACTATCACCCCTAATTACGCTAGAAGCACATCCACAGTCAAAATCCAACTAATTCGATTATCATTCGCAAAGCATTACTTGAAATGAACAGAAAGAACCCATTAATTAGCTCCTTCTAGGCTCTTCTTGTAATCTTTATATGCAAATAGGAATAATAATTTTGATCACTTTCTCTTTGCCCTGGGATAAGGTAAGCATCAGAATGGACAAAATCAGACTAGACTTTAAGTTCTGGCCAAACTTCATTTTATTATAAATGCCTAAAACTGCAACAGAAGAGTTCTATCACACACTTTGTGATGTAGAACTGTAGAAGGTTCAAACCTGTCTCTCTCATTGCAGTTATCCTGAAAAAGATTTGGTAGTTGCAAATTGAAATCTTGCTTTGAGAAAGACCTAACAACCCTCATGGGCTATTCTCTTTTCCTTCCTTTGTAAGTAAACTAGTGGCACCAAACACTATCATTTGAGGGTAGGTTTCTTAAAATCTTTTCCTACACTACCATTGCAGCTAAGCTAGTTAGTTGCTTCTGGTTTATGATTAGAGGGAAAGAGAAATTATTAATATAAATTTTTTTTGGGTTACAAGGGTAGAGAAGATCACAGCCCTTGGTGGAAACAAGTTTGTTTCTATGTGTTTAAAATATTGAATTAATTGGAGTTTTTATCACTCAATCTACTGCTTGATCTGATGTAAATTTTGCGTGTTTCATGTTTTCCTTAGGTTTCGTGATGGGAGTGGAAAACAAAAAAGCTTAAGCTAGAAAATTCTCTCGCATGGGTGGGAGGAGAGAAAACATTTTCTAGCATCGCCATTGTCAAGGAGTTGCCGACGGTAGTAGCTTGAGGAGACCTGGCTAGTTGAAGATTTGATTATGTAAATTCTGGAAATTTATTCCTAAATAGTAAATTCAAAACAAAAAAAATTAGTATTTATTTGTACATTTTATTTTCTCACTTTGGACCGTCGGATTCAAACATGCTGCTTACGTAGTAAGCATCTAATGGTAGCACATCTACCACTATAATAGAAAAAAGAAGTTGCCAATGATGGGATACTAAAGCGGTTAAAGGCCTAACTTCCCTACGGGAGGTCTTGGATTCGCACCCGTTCGGTGGCATTACTTATATATATATAAATAATCTCCCTCGAGGAATAGTCACATAACCAAAGAAAAGAAAGAAAGAAAAGAAAATTTTAAATAGAGAGACACAAGATTTTACGAGAAAAATCCCTCAAGAGGAAGAAAACCCACTGCTGCAAACAGTCCAATGGTTTTGACTATTTAGAAAATGAATTATAGTTACATATTTATATCAAAATTCTAAGCCGGATACAATCAACACCGTATATATTTCAGATCCGTGAAGGAAGGAGGCTATTGCTCCCCTATCACCCCTTCAGTCATAGAGAATCAGACCTACATACGTGAAAAGCACATCTCTGTTATGCACAGCAGTGCATTTTTTGTATCAAATGATTGGTTGAGATTAAAAGTTTAATTTTAAATTTTAAAAATTCTTAATAATTGTGTATTTATTATATTTTTTCAGTCAATCATTTGAAATATACGTGTATTGCTCAACATAAAGATGTGTAGAGGAAATGATGTTTTTCCACGTAGGTAATAATGAATTCAGGAGGGGACCACCTTGAGCATGGCATGCAACTCAAATAAATGCCTCTCATTCTCTCAGCTACGTACACTTCACGGTACAAACAGTGGATTGAAACGTCAATGCCACGAGAGAGATTCCAGACACGGGGGTTGATTCCAGAAAGTTCTTCACCCGTGAATTTTGAAAATCAGTTTGGGCTAGTTGCGGCAAAAGATGGTGACCGTTGTCTTTCCCGCTAAATTGATTACAAACTCGAAGCTTCATGAACAGCTCGCAACTTACCAATCTTCTAAACCCAGAAGACCGCCCGATGCTCTTCTCATTTACCATAAAACTGTAAGCGAAGGACACTTTCCCACCAAATCGCACACTTATCTCAGCCATCAAAGCCTGCACGGTCATCCTGGCGGTGATGGAAGGCAAAGCCATTCACGCCCAAATCATAAAAAATGAGTCCAGTGCTGATAGGTTTCTTGCTAGTGTTCTTGTTTCTTTCTACTCAGCTTGTGGTGATTTGACCTCAGCTCGACAAGTTTTTAATGAGATCAGTGACAAAGACATTACATTAAGAACCACCATGATGAGGGCTTATCTACAAAATGGTGCTGCTGATATGGCTCGTCGTTTGTTTGATGAAATGCCGGACAGAGATGTTGCTTCTTGGAATGCCATGTTAAGTGGGTATGCACAAAATGCAATGCCTAGGGATGCCATCCAACTGTTCCAGGCTATGCAAATTAGCAATATTAGGCCTAATGAGATCACACTAATAAGTGCCCTATCAGCATGTTCTCAATTGGGTTGTTTGTCTCTGGGAGCATGGATTCATGCCTATGCCATCAGAAGCAGTGACATTACCTATACTCCGACTTTAATTAATTCCCTCATCCATATGTATGCGAAATGTGGTCGATTGGATATTGCGTATGATGTCTTCACTGAGAGTGGGCCTAAGAACTTAGAAACTTGGAATACTATGTTGACCAGTTTTGCTATCCATGGATGTGGTTTATGTGCTCTTTCCCTCTTTTGTCAGACGATGAAGATGGGTTTAATGCCTGATAGGATTACTTTTCTTGCAATCTTGATGGCGTGTAGTCATTGTGGTATGATGGATCATGCCTGCAAATGCTTTGACTGCATGTGCCGGGTGTATGGTCTTGAACCTCAGGCTGAACATTATGGTTGTTTGGTAGATGTTCTCTCCCGCAGTGGCCTGTTATTGGAGGCAATGAAGGTTATAGAGGAAATGCCCTTTGAACCTGATGTCTGCATATGGGGTGCCCTACTAGGTGGTTGCTTGACTTATCGAAATTACAAATTGGGCATACATGCTGCACATCACCTCTTGGAGCAAGATCCATACGAAGAGTCTCGTTACATAGCCCTGTCCAATCTTTTTGCCATGGCTGGGAAAATTGAGGAAGCTGTCAAGGTGAGGACAGTGCTGAGAGATGCAGGGATCAAGAAGACATCTGGAAGTAGTTCAATTGAAGTTGATGGTCTTACTCATGAGTTTGTATCTGGGGATGGATCACACCATCAGTCAATTGAGATATACTCGATGATTGAGATAATTGACCAATCTCTGGAGTTGGAAGATAGCATAGCTGTTTTGAAATGAATAAGATTATACAATATCAAGGAGATTAGACACAGTAGAGCTTGGCCTTGGTGGACTCTTAAGAAAGATAATGAAAGAACTCTCTTCTGTCTAAGCCAGGCCATCAGTTTTAAATTTCTGTGGTAATGACACCCTGTTGATGCCTTTGTGTGCACCCACATTTCCCCCTTGTGCATTCAGGGGCCACATTCTTCTATGGTGAACTTTCACCAAAAAGTAATCCTCTCCATTTAAATTTTGTAAAGCATTAATTTTTATTTTTTTTGTTAGAGTAGCATCCTTATAAGCCTCTACCCTTTCTGTCCATCTTCCGTAGAATGATTATGGTACAAACAAAATGCATTCAGCATTTCTCTGTAGTTTCCACTTTTCAAGTTCAGCAGCGTTTGATTTGGCTAAAAACACAAACTGCTTGACTTGCAGCCCACTTGCCAATGGTTACTAGCAGCTCATGGCTGGTAAGTATAAAAGATGGATTATATTCACCAATGTGGAAGGAGAAATTTGATCACTTACCCGTGTTTGCCTTGGTGCCCAAGTGCAAAGACAAAGATGATAAAAATGACTTTTGTGATCTGTAAACATCTAATGGTTCAATAAATGTGGTTTACATTGCACTTGCTGTTGTGGATCATCATCCGATTGAGCTTCTGTGTGCATTCTTATATGCTCGTGTTTGTTATTGTAGTTAGCCATGGAGCTATTCTATTATGTGCCTACACTTTCTGTATATGTATATTATGATGAACCTGTATTAAAAGAACCATCTAGTTTACTCAAACAGTGTACAAAGATTTTTTTTGCTGGATATCATTTCCTTAACTCATTGGAGATTCTTGTCTGACAGTCAGAACTGTTTTGCTTTTTTTTCATTGCTGCTTCTACTGTGTGCATCCATTAAAATTGACTCTCCAGGAAAAAATTTACTGGGGTTTAGTGGGAAGATCTGACTACATAGCCCCATAGGTTCTGCAACATAGCAGTGGGAAGGAATGGATATCTGAAGTGCTGGGATAATCTTGTATATTCTTGTAAATGGAGATGAAACATTTGCACAACTGCAGAGAAACAAGAAAACAAAATCTTCTCATGTTTTAGAACTTTAGATGCAGGGGATGCCACCATACACCTAGGTACTGATCTTTCTCCTTGCTGATCATCTTAATTTTATGTGTGCATGCATTCTAATCCTACCCTTTAAACCAAGGGTCATTTTGATCATTTCATGATATTCTTAAAGAAAAAATTCTTCCTCCCCATCCCTGATCCCCTCTTCCTCCCTCGGATCTCGTCCAAACTCCTCCATCCTTCTCCCCACCCTCTCTAAACTGCCTATTTGAGTTTCTGACTATCATGTTTACACCCCTTAAACTTTTTATAATACAAATGTCCCCTGTACATAATAGCTTTTAAGTCAAAACAGATATATTTGCCCTTACTGAGTTTTTTTTTTTTTTTTTGGGGGTTGTAGATTCCTGACCTATGAGTCTTTATATAACTAAGGAATAATTGAAATACTTAAAAATAACTAGAGAACAAAATGCCACTTAAAAAAAGAAAAGAAAAGATATTTCATACTTGCAAAGCAAAGGATGTTAACGTGGAAATTTTGAAAATATAATAGATATTAAGCCATAATTTAACCCCATTATAATCAGGAGTCCCATTGATGTATAATTTGAGGGCAAATTACATATAGAATCCTTGAGTTTATAATCAATTACATTTATTACCCTCGAACAAAATCAATTGCAAATACAGTTTACGTTAATATGATCATACAACTTCGCTGTAAGGGATATTTGTAATTGATTTGTTTTTAGAGTAATATATATATAAAAATTTGTACATGAACCCCCTTCATTTCAATTGAAAACTCAGCGCACCCCTTTCAAAATTGAAACCTTACAAAGCCCCCCTCCACATTTAACACCGTCAAGTTTCATTTTGTTTCAAATTTACTTTTACAATTTTACCCACACTTTATAAATTTATTTGAAATCCTAAATAATATTTGTAAGAATTTTTTTTATATGAGCCCCCTTCATTTCCATTGAAAACATGATGCACCCCTCCAAAATAAAAACCTTACAAGGCACCTTCACACTTCACACCATTAGTGAAGGTATGTAGTAAACTGATTAAAGTCAATTTAATTTGTTTATATGACCACATTGGCCACAAAGTGATAAAATGATCATGCAAGAGTTTTTTTAATTTGAGAAAAATTATGGTCATATAATTTGGGGTAATATGGTGACATCAAAATAGTGTTTAGGATTCAAAATAAATTTATATAAAATGATTTTATATAAATTTATTAAGTAGGTGAAAAAGTAAAATCATATCACAATTAAAAGAAAATAGATGGTGTGAAGTGTGGACAGGGGTTTTGTAAGATTTTAATTTTCGTGAGGTGTTAAGTGTTTCCAATTGAAATGGAGGAGATCGTATAAAAACTTTTTAAGATTTCAAATAACTTTATTCCAATGAAGGTAAAATTGCCAAATTAATAATAAAACTAATGAAAACCTAACAGTGTCAAATATGGAAGGGGGGTTTGTAAGATTTCAATTTTGAAGGGGTGCACTGAGTTTTCAATGAAAACAGAAGGAGCTCATGTAAAAATTTCAAAATATAATTGATTTTAGATGCAGGGGGTTTATATGTAATTTGTCCATCATTTGAAACATAGGTGAAAATGTGAAGGAATGTAAATGTAATAGTACACAAACCTAGGGAGTGTGTCTGTAAGAAAATTTTATTTATGCCTCATATATTATGTGACCCAAACTGCCCTTATCTATTTTTATAATGACGAAGCTACCCTATCGATTCGCTTCCCCGTCGACCTCAAAAACCAGTGCGAGCCTACAACGAGCCGTTAACCAAGCAAAAAGGAAAGAGGTTAGGATGCTCTCGTTGAGCTGTGCTTCTTCTTGTTCATCGATTCCCTCAGCGAAAGCTCTCTGCTTTTCATCTTCATTCTACCTCTTACACAGCAGTCTTAGATTTCCTAGGGTTTTCAGAGCCTTTTGTTCATCTACTTCACCGGAAGACTCCGTTTATGATCAATCTCAACAACCTCACGTAGTCCAGAGAAGCAATTACTCTGGTGTTTCTTTGGAAGAAACTGTTGAGGTTGGCTCTGAGAAGTCAAGGCTCGATTCTTGGATTTCTTCTCGTATTGTCGGCGTCAGTAGAGCTCGTGTCCAGTCAACCATTCGTTCGGGGCTTGTTAAGGTTAATGGCCGTGTCGTTGACAAGGTAATTTCGATCAGTTCATGTATTTCTCGCGTCAGGTGTTAGTGGTTTGTTTTGTCTTCTTCGTGCTTACGATGAAAGGCGTCCTTATAGTTGCGTATGTGTCCATACTGGCTGATGGAACCAGTGAGAATCTAATATTTCGCCATTTGTGAAGAAAATTTGCTTCCGTGGTCAGGAATTCACTCGATTTTCATCAGAATGGAGGTGGAATAGGTTTCTATACTTCTACTACTTACGGGCTATGGCTAAAAGCTAAAAACAACTTTTTTTTTCTGAGTTTGTGTTGCAAATCTTGATAATCTAGTAGCTTAAGAGCATTCTTCTCCGTTGTGTATGTGCATTGTAATTCAGTTATGCGTTATGAAAGATTTTTTAAGGCATGGTAAATTCTTGAACACTGTGAACTATTTTTTAAGGCATGGTAAACTCCTAGAATGGCATAATTATCTTCTATGAGGTAGATTGGCATTGGATAGAGCTGAAAATTTGTGGACTGGTAGTCCTTAAGGTCTCTTGTTAACATGAAGATGAGATTTAGAAAATTCACGTGGAATAATAGGCTCCTTCCTGAAAGGCAATGGGCTGTTAAAAAGCAAGCAATTACTAATAGATGTGAGGATATATTTTTGAATCCAAGTCTGACATTTAACATGTCACCAATCATGGCCATTTTCTAGCTGGCCATTTGAGCAAGATTACTGTATCACCATTCAAGTGGCAAAAAATGGTATAATCTAGAGATACTATGTAGTCTTGCTAGCCTGGAAACACTTTTGTTTTTGTACTTATCATTCATAGCATTGTATTTGTAGATGTATGGTCGCAGTAAATATTTATCTATTAGATATTTGAGGGTTTTGGATGTAGCTTTCTTTCTTACTAATTGTGAGAGAGCTGAAATATGAGGTGGTTTTTGACAACATCTGATATGTATTTATGAGTGAATCTTTTATACCCTCTCAAATGTGCCAGCATAGTAAAAGCAGGTAAAAATGTTGAGGCATTGTTTAGCCTCTTTTGGATGCTTTCTAAACTGTACTTTTAATGTGGTGCCTTTCGGTATGTTTATGGCATTGACCATGTTTCTGTAAGCAGGTTTCACATGTTGTCAGGGTTGGGGATGAGGTTGACTGCACAATAATGGAGTTAAAACCGTTGAGAGCTGACCCAGAAGACATACCTCTTGATATAGTATATGAAGATGCTCATGTTCTAGTTGTAAACAAACCTGCAGATATGGTAATTCTTATAACAATACATTTTGTTTGCTATGTCATTATGCATGTGCAATAATATCTGATGCTTGCTTCCCATTCTGGTAGAATTGGATTGTGTGCATGGATGATAATCTTGCTTTCTACACAATGATTCTCCTATCTAAGTTGTAGCTTGAGCTATTTCAGGATTGTATTTTATGAAACTTGGCCTTGTTGGATGTGACATCTATGAGGAAAATTCAGTATTTGGGATTTGAGAACTGTACTAAAAGGTGCCATTTGACTGGAATAGATAGATGTAGTGCGTCAGGACTTTTTCTTTATAGACTTCAATTTAGACTTGCTGGCTGACATGCAAAGAAGGCAGTTGATACCACTTAGGATAGAACTTTTGGTGGCTGTATGCACGAGTCTTGACATCACAAAGGCCTCCCCCATCACCTTTCCAACCTCGGTACAATTGGCTGATATGGTTATGGCTGAATTTTGCAGCATTTTGAGACTTGTCATGTGGTAATCCCCGCCAAAGTATCTCTTTGATCAATTGTTACCCATCTAAGTTTGATGTTTGGCAGGGGAAACAAACGGTCTTTTATCCTCTCAATTGGTGGTCTAGAATCATGAGACTGGCTCATCTACGTTTGGTGGCCTATTTTAACCTGATTAATTTTCAAATTAGTTATGTACATCTAAACTATTCCTAGAATCTCGCTGCTACTCTTTCTGTCTCACCCTGCATGACTAGAATCCTCTCTCTTTCTTGTGAGTAAAACTGGGACCTCTCACTCTCTCCACAGTTAGAATCCTCTCTCTTTCTCGTGGATAGAACAGAGAGGTCAGGTGACAGAAATAGTAAAAGCATTGTGTTTTCTATATACCCTTATGTTTTTCCGTTTCCATTATTTCCCAAATAAATTTTGCAGCCCTAGAAGCATGCCTTCCATTTATCATGTGCATAAGGTAATCAGAGAGAGATGCAGGGGTGTAAGACTGAGTCAATCAGATCAACCCGTGCTTGACAAAAATCAGTATCAATCTTACACAATTTAATCAGGTCCAGGTCAGGCTAGGGTAAATTCAACATGATTGGTCCTACGCTGAGATATCCTAGCCCAATGTTAAAGCTGAGTTTGGCTTGGGTTTAGTCAATGGGCCTTAGGTTTCGACTAGGGTTATGCAAACTCCACCAAACATGGAATTTAGGTTTTGAAGAGCCTGGCCCAATGTGACCAGCTTTATCACATGCTTTTTGGTCAAAATTTTAGTCACATGCTACAGCCATCTTTTCTTGCTTGCGCATCCACAGCACTCTTATTTTTGCCGGTAAAAATGGTAAATAAGGGTTTAAGACAGCCACGCCATCAGTTGATTCTGGTAAATAGACAATACAGCAGTAACAAAAGTAGGTCTTAAGCTTCTATTTACCAGAAGAATTACAGGCTAGGTTTGATACTGGTAAATAGAACATTAACCAGCATAATTAACAATATGACAGTAACTAGAGCAGCAGTAGTAATCACAGTGAAGGCCATTTAGGCATATCTTTAAGCTTGCAACCAATGAAAATCACAACCCAGAGAGCCAGAGAAAAGAACTAAACTATGGCTGGTAATTCAGTAATTGTAAAACCAAGAAGAATTCCTTAATAGCACCACATGATCTATCGACAGTGGTAGGAAATAGTAACCAGCGTACCTATTTCAAAGCAGTTTTCTGCTGTAGAGATGATTGAGGCAGAGCAATCTTCTGTGATTTGAGGCAGTGGCTTTAGAATAAATAAATCTGTGGGCTCCCTGAGGTCTTCAGAAGTAGCAGCATATAGATCACTTCGTAAGTTGCTTTGAAGAAAGATCTAAATCATGAGTAGGGCAGTGATGAGTGGCTGCACACAAGAGAAGAAGAAGAAGGAAAAACAAAAAAAGCTCTGATTCAGAAGAAGTGAGAGGGGAAAGCTTCAGCGGATTATAGGGGCTATGATGCCATATTAGAGACCAGGACTCTATAATGAGCCAACAGCAGAGAAGTTGAAGAAGAAGAAGCAGGATGAGGAGGAGAAAGAGGTGTCGCAAGTCTGTTGGGAACAAAGAACCGGTGATTAGGCTTAATTCTCCTAGTCATAGATCACCCTTAATTTATAATTGCTGCCATGCAAAATAATAAAGAAAGAAAGGCAATATGGCCCCTACTAACAAGGAAAAAAACTTACAATGAAGAAAATAACAAGGAAAAAAAAAGAGGACCTAAAGCATACACAACTCTAAGGACAAATCTACCTGTAGTGTCGCCACAGGTTCTCAACATATGTGATGCCTTTTTCTAGCAAGAACTTTGGATGACAGAAAGGGCCTTGTCATTTCTGAGTCCCAAGGTTCCTGGCTTTGTTTTGATATCAACCAAATCTGAAATTTGGCTAAAACTGTTGCTTGTTTATTTCTTATGAGTTTCCATGATTGGTTTTGAAGGCCAAGTCACCTATAACTCAAGTAATTAACTTAAATATGCATTCGGAATGATAGGTTTCAAGTCATAAACTCATGGATCATACGTTTTCTTTTTCTATATTTTCTATAATTTTTCTAAATAAGTTTAATTCAAAAATAAAAATAAATAATTTTATGGCAAGAAAATTTGTACAACTCCTTAAGGCCATAGGCCTTGCAAGCCAAAAAATATAAAGTTGAAGTCCAAACAGTTAGTACTAAGTACTAACCCCTTCTTTTTGCCATTTTCTTGCAAGAAAATCAATTTTTTCTTCTTCTTTTTTTGAACATGAAAAAGTTAAGAAGAAATTCTGGCTTTTGTGATGTCATAGATTGGGCAACGGTGTGTAGAATACAAAAGTTTGGTTGTCTACTATGAAATATTTATCCTAATAATTTGTAAAAATTAGTTTCTGGGAGAAGTAGTAGACCTCCAACTTCGAGTCTTGCACAAATCTTCCAACAAGATGATAAATTGTCACTTTGACTGCATTGGACCACCCTGTACTTATTCCAACTTCGTAAAAAAGTGATTTGGCCAATAAAATACCAAAACTAGATTTTCTGAGCTCTTGAGTAGAAACTACATGAAAGCAACCAAATGTGATATTTAAACTTAAGCCAAGAGTGATAGTTCAGGTGAAATTTCGTCCCAAAAAAAATAAAGAAGGAAAAAGAAAAACCTTGAACTGAATTTTTACTTTTAACTTTCAAAATTTTGGTCGAAGCTTTGTGTATTTCTCATATTGCACTGGTTTGGTTTTGTCCCCTCGCAAACCAAATATATATTTTTTCTTTAATAGTTTTGTGAAATCCCACCGGAACCCTGCACCATGCTGATGCCTGTGTTTCTCAAATCTTATTTTATGCATAGAGTACTACCCTACCTTTTAGCTATTTCATCGAGCCTTCATGATTGACCTTCTACTGTTTTTGTACTTGTGTTATTTCCTTTAACATTTTCTTGTGTGGTTTCTAGGTTGTCCATCCAGCACCTGGAAATGCTAGTGGAACTCTTGTAAATGGTATTCTTCATCATTGCAGTCTTCCAACAGTTCGATTCCAAGATAGTAAGACATTTTCTGAAACAGAAGATAGTTCTGATGATGAATTTGGTAGCTTTTCCAGTGCACAAAGTTCCGAGGAAGAGATGAGTGCCACAGAATATGCTGCTTCTGTTCGCCCTGGTATAGTTCATAGGTTGGACAAAGGAACTAGTGGATTGCTTGTTGTTGCAAAGGTATCCAGTCCTAAACTCCCAACTTGAAAAGAAAAAAAAAACCTCCCAAAAAAAAAAAAATTCTCTGGTTTTTTTTCAGATAATTTATTACAAATAATTGGTGGCATGCAACTTCATTCTAGTTTGCTTCACCATCAGGAAGTGGTTTTCTTGATGTTCTTATATTTATTAGTTAAAGCTTCCCCCAAACAAAATATGATATTGCCATTCATCTTTTATGTTATCTTCGTCTGAATGCAGGATGAGCATTCTCATGCCCATTTGTCTGCACAATTCAAACTTCACACCATTCATAGAGTGTATTTGAGTCTTACTTCTGGAATACCCTCCCCGCTTTCTGGACGTATCGAGATTCCTATAGGCCGTGATTCAAATAATAGGCTTCGAATGGCTGCTATTCCTGGTGCTAGTAAGAGTAAACAGGCACGCCATGCTGCTAGTAGGTGATTCATGGCCCTTCATCACTGTCTTCATTCTTTTATATATAAAATGGTGGGTTTTTGTGCACAACTGCATGATGGTGGATGATGATTTGCATTAAATTTTGAGCAAATTGCTCTGGCACCTAAAACTGGAGGCCTTTAAACATTGGCAACCCACTTTATCTTTGAAAAGCAAAGACAACCCAAAGTTAGATTTTCATTGGGTTGGACACATTAGTTCAATTAGTTACTGAACACCTTTAAACATTCGTTATTTTCTTTAGAAAATCCCAAAACTTCCTTAGAATTATATGAGATTACCTAAATACTCTAATGAATAATAGAGGAAAAGAAAGAGGTTGAGGTTGGGGGGGGGGTCATGAAGAGTCATTGGAGAACAAGTTTAATGGAGAAGGGTATATGAGGTCTTTTCACCCCATTGTACATAAGGTATAATGGTCTTTACAACTGTACCACTAACCACTAGAGCCTCTTGATTTTCAAAAATAAAGCGGGGTGTCAGTGTTTAAAGGCCTCCGATTTGGGGTGCCAAAGCAATTTGCTCTTAAAATTTTTATTTTTTATTCTTTGAGGGTGGGGGTGGGTGTTTGGTCATTTCAACCCCCATTGTGAAGACACATTCTCATGAAAGCGTGCACACGTCCTTGTTTGATTCTGTTGTTTCCTGTTATGAATAGTAATGTGTTCTGGGTATAATAATTCATTAAGTGAGAGTTCTTGCTCTGTAATTTTTTAGATCCTGACAAGTACCAGAGGTCTTGTTACACAGCATATCAGCTTTGTTGTGGGGGTACTGTTTAACATGAGATCTTGGATATTTTAGCTTCTTTGTGAAGTGGGTTAAGGTTGCATACTTTATGACCCTTCCAAAGCCTTTAGTGGCAGGAGCCTCATGCACTGGATACAGAGTCTGTTCTGATAAAGCTTTACTCATCGTCCACGTTTGGGCCTTATGGAAGTCTTGTCTACCAGATTCAATCATGGAATAGGTCAGGCAACCTTTGGATGGTTTATGGGTCAAATTTTTGTGGCTTATGTCAAAGATTCTGCCCACCAAGGGTGGCACAATGTTGGTGAACCACAGTTGTAGCCTGAGGTCAGGGTATCAGAACAGCCCCTATGCAAAAATTATTGGGGTAAAGCTGCGTAGGAAAATTGCCCCCTCCCCCCCTCCTGAGGGCTTGGGTTGCGTGGAGGCCTTTGGCACCTGGTTGGCTGTTGAAGATTCTGCCTACCCTCTACTGGAATGATGATCTATCATGTTCCAGCATTTCCATTGAGCGACTTTAACTGTTAAGGATGACCTACTATACATTGAATATTTTCCTGGTGCAAAAGTTTTGACATGTTGATCTTTAGATGTTATGAAATGCTGAAATTTTACCCTAGGAATCAAGGTTAATGTGGAGAATGTGGCCTTTTAACTGAAATATGACCTTCTAATAACCAAACGAATCTAAGCTATGAAGCTGGAATTGTGCATCCTCGTCCAAGTATATGTATGTATTTTTTAGGCATCTTTGTTTAGGAAACCTATATAAGTGCATAATTGAAGTTTGGTTTGCATAAGCATTGACAACCTCGTCATATCTCATCAGAAGTAAAGCATATGACTTGAAATTTAATTTGTACTTTATCCCTTCTCATTGTGGTATGTTCTCTCAGTAAATCATTGAGTATAACCCCAACAGGTTGTCTCAGTTGGCAAAGACCCCGCCTCATGGTATGAGGTCAAGATTTTGAATCTCCTAGGGGCGAGGGGCGAGGGGCGAAGCCCTGTATATATAGAATATCATTGAGAGCTTCTTATGTAAAGCAATTTCTTTTATGTGATGATTGGTGTTCCTCTTAATTAATCTAGATATTCTTTATAAATTAAGGCACATTTTGTGTTATTGATTTCTTCAAGTACAATGTTATCTCATAATGTTATGAATCTGGACCCATTGGCCGTTTTAGGGGCTCCTATGTTGTCAGAACTTGTAGGTCTTCTACTTTTCTCTTACCTCCTTTTTGTGTTAATCTTAAAACATGTTGCAAATTGTGCCAGGTATAGGGTAATTGAGGTTTTGGCTGGTGGTGCCTCTGCACTTGTCAAATGGAGTTTAGAAACTGGGCGAACTCATCAGGTACTATTACTCAATAAACAATTATGAGTTCTTGATCAGACTTTGAGTAGTGATATGTAACACTCTAATCCAGTCCAGAGGTTCACACACAAACCACACCCAACCCATTCACCATCTATCAAAGCAAACAAAGAAAGGTAATTGGTTGTGCTCAGGAAGGCGAACTCAACTCTTCTTAAGCCCCACTTCTCCTGTGAACAAGTCATAAACAAGAAAAAAAATCTTTTTTAGCTGAAAGCCCCCTTTTTTTTTTTTTACAGTGTTATTGTAGAGAATCCCTGCCCTGTTTTCCACATCGGCAATGCACCTCCACCGAAAGCCCTTCTTTGAAGTTCCTCCCAGATACATGGCTTACATACCCGGCTCAACAATTGGGGGCTGTGCCGCCCTGCCTTTCGATCGATACACAGTTGACAGGGGGCATGGCAGTGACTATAGCTGGAAACTTATTCCTCCTCTTAGAGGTGGGTGGGCCAAAACTCATTGAAATGAGACTCCGATCTGCCCGAACTTAGTCCAGTCCTATTAGAGATGGACAAGTATGTAGATTCGAAGACCAAGTCAGAGACTACTGGACATCTCGCAGAGCGACTCTCAACGAGGACGTTGAGACTTTTCGATAAAAAAGACACTAACTTAGAGCCAGTAAAATAGGCCTCAGCTGAAGCCTGGCTTGGCAAGAATTAGCAGCTGGGATTTCTTTGTTCAATCACTGTCACAAAGCTGAAAACCCCAGCCCAAGCCTGGAAACTTCTGGGTGGGTTCAGGCTTTTCAAGACCCAGTTGCACTCCAGCTTAGTTCCCCACTTTCTCTATCTTTTTTGCATTCCCTTCTTTGCTTCCCTTTTCCGAAATTTTCCGGTCAAATTAGTGTAAATTGGTCTTAATTGGTCCTGTATTTACTTCAATGAGGTTATGTGCCCTTTTAATTCATTGGATTTTATGCAAATGGGTTGAATACTAAGGTGTGATAGTAGGGGGCCTAAAAGGCTTTACAAAAAAGATATATTTTAATTTCTTGTAGAGGTTAGTTTAGGATTGATGCTGTAGTTGCACTTCCATTGCTGGACCGCCTTGGTCCAATCTGGTGAATCTGCCACAAGGAACATGAACCGATCCTGGTTGTCAGTTGAATAGCAGAACAAAGGACCAACCCAGGAGTTTGTAGGAAATTATCCCAATCTCATTCCAAAACTATATACTGATACTGAAAACGGCTCTATAAAGCCATATGGAACTGTACTGTTTCAAAAAATGGTATGGTACTATGGTGTATTGGTGTGTTATAAAAAATCGTTTTGAATTTGTTTTGGTACAGTACCAGTAAGGTTCTCTACCCAATTACCAAAACTGTACCGAATTACCATACCAATTTTTTGTCCATTTCTATACCATGGTCATATATTTTGTATTGTTTTCATACTGAACCTTACCATACCAAATTCATACCCTTTCTCCATACTGGTACGGTACTGGTATCCAAAAGTAGGTAGGGAATCAGTAAGGTGTGGTTTTGGTTTTACATATCACCGATACCATACCAATTTACACCCTTAGCATTCACGGAGGTTGAAGTTGAAACTAAAGGACTACTGCATTAAACTCAACCACTTTAATTGATTAAGCAAAGACCCCATTACAATGATCCTCCCGAAACCTTAGTACACCCTTCAAGATTCCCCAACCAAGGTTCCTCCCCTCTCTGCAAGCAAGCTTGCTCCAGATAAAACACTAATCGACTCCCCATTGTGTATTCCCTATCCCCACTAATATAGCCCCAACAATCCCCCAAAATATCCTGACTGACTACTTTCCACAGGGGCCAACATGTGAGTGGCTGCTCCCCCATAGAATGTTGCCATTTGTTCTTGTCCTTTCTGTCCCCCAACATGATTAGGTTGATACCCTACAACTCTCTTTCCCTTGCACGCCCAACACTGGGGTCTTAACACCTTTCTTTGCTCCATCACAGGCTGTTGGAATATGCAACCAGCAAGCCCCTGGTTTAACTGGAAAATAGCTTAGTCCTGGGTCTATGTTCCAGCCAATGTATTTGTTTCTAATCTAGAAACATCCAAGGCCATCTTTATAGAAACAGAAGCTTCTATTTTCTGTGCAAGCCTATATAATCGTTACAGCATGTGCCATCTCAGGAAATGCTGTATATACTTTTGTGCTTGGTTAGATCATGTACACAAGAAAAACACATACCCTGAGCACAAGGTTATCACCACTGTCTGGACTGGGAGGATCATAATGTATGCAGCCTTTGTGGAGAGGATGTTCCCAAACTCCAAACCATCGCATTTGGTCACGATGGTGTAACCTCTCTTGTTGATTAGCTGGACAACAACCCCACCCAAAAAAGAAAAGAAAAAGAGAGAGACATATTTGTTGTTGATTTTACCATGTCAGGCAAACCTTCTCTGTGGGCCTATTGGGCAATTAACTCAATAACCTGTCTCTCTCATTGAGCTCCAAATACTATCTTGGGCTTGAAGGCTTGTATCACATCAGGTGGAATGTGCTTCTTTTCTGGAAGTCCAAAAATGCTGTTCTTTATTTGGGAACTTCAGTAATCTGATTTTCAGTAAATGTGTTGTTTTGTGGCCAATTTTTTAGTAGCTGAGGTATGAGTTTGCTGGTTGATCGTTGCCTCCTTTTATATCCCCGAGTTTTATAACATAAAATTGGTTTAGGTACTCAAATATTTCTTTTTTCTAGCCAAGTTTCAGGTAGTGGGGTTAAGGATTTGTTGGTTGACCATCACGATTTGATACATTTGCCAATTAATAACTCTATCTGTGCTGCTGATTTGACATAGATCCGTGCACATGCAAAGTTCTTGGGAATTCCTCTTCTAGGTGATGAAGTGTATGGAGGAACCAAAAGCATGGCCCTTTCATTGCTTCGGCCTAAGACTCCTTCCAGTTTGCGCGGTGACCTTTCGCAAGTGGTTTCAAAATTACGGAGGCCATGCCTTCATGCTCTTGCTCTTGGGTGGGATAAGGAACCCTAATCTTTATAGATTCTTCTGCTTCACTTTGAATCCCATAGATCTTATGAAGATGATCAACCTGGTTTATATGCTCATTTTTCCCTTCTTTTATATTCTGTTTTCTTGTAGTTTTGAGCACCCACATACTGGAGAGAACATGCAATTCACATGCCCACCCCCGGATGACTTTGCTGAGGTTTTGAGTCTTCTCCGTAGTATTGGAACCCAAAAGGTGATTCTGCTGTCAACCCTGGTATAGACAATAAATATGCAGTTATCATACATCTTTCTCTACCCATATGGCATATGTGTGCATAAGTTCTTAGCCAAGTCTGATGACTCTTAATATGTGATTATAGCCCATTCTCCTGTTTATTGGACATGTTCGATCAGTACATGGGTTTGTTGATTTCTTTATTAAGACATAACCCTAGTTATATTTTGCTCTCACCTCTGTATATGTGGACTGCATGGATGATATGGAGTACCAGTAACGTGGAGATCAACTTCTTCTATTGTTTCCTCTATTCCACTACAACCATGACTGTGATGCATCAATAGATGTGCTAGTGTTAACTGTATAGCTATGTAAAATGTCTTAAATTCTATGTTGATTGAAGCATTTCCTGGATTCTGTTAACCCAATTATTGTGTCCTTTGCAGCCTGCAATGCATAAATGATTCTCTTCCATTTACCACCCATTAGCCAAAACTGAAAGAACTATTGGTCTGTGAATTTACTGGAGGCCTTTGAATGCAAGATTCCAGCATCTCAGCGCAGATAATGTCTGAGGAGATTCAACTCACAGAACCAGCAAGAGAATAAAATAATGTATGAGGAGAAATGCTGTCAGCTCCACAGTTTTGTTGTGAAAGTATATCCTACATTGAACCTGTAATCAAGCACTAACCTAGACATTGCTTGTGAGCACTTAGTTATCAGGATGTTCTATAACAGGGGCTTCTTTCAGGGAGCTGCCCCAACCAGAAGGAGGATATTTGCCATGGAATTGCCATCAAGATGAACTTTACCATATTAGACGGAATTCGAAAAACAAAATGACATAGTCCATTACAAGTATGGAGGGGAACACTCAGTCTTATGTAGAGATCACCATCACCACTACCACCACCACCACTTCCATCATTCTAAAACCACCCCAAGATAAATTCCCCCTCGGCAAGGATGGCTGTTCAACCATAACATAACATTCTATTCATGTTTATACATATATTTAAAAAAATAAAAAATAAATAATGATCCTCTGATCATGCCTAATCAAATAACGTTTATGGGTCCTTTCTTTAACAAATCATGGCTTCCAAAAACATTCATGGTGCTTCAAAATATGCTCTAAAACAATTATTGCACAAGTAATCATGTTTCAATCATGCAAGTTCATAAAACAGCAAATCAGGGAAAAAAGGTTTCTGTATGAAAATGATACGTAGGGTTCTCTAGGGTCTCACTCACACGATGATGCTCCGAAGTAAAATTCATTGTTGTCAAAACCCTCCACAAGATCCTGAACATATGTCCCAACGCCAACTGGTAAAATCAATATCTGATTACATTTTTAGTCTGAACCTTCAAACTCCCAGTAATGATATTAGTTACAAGGCCCACTTTGGACATTGAGCACCACCATGCATAGGTTGGACGTGGACGTATATGTATGGGAGTCAATTGCGTACCAAAATTATATAAATGGTATCAAATATTCCGACCAACCGTGCACCACGATTACTTCCTCCGGGGGTGAGCTTTTATATTATTGCCGTCGGGTGGGGTGCGAACCCAAGACGTCTCCTAGGGAAGTTGGATTTTTAATCGTTTTAACATACCGTGATTCTTTGTCTTTTATATAGAACAAAACTCGAACCAAAGACAAGGGTGTTTTTTTTTTTTTTGTCAAAATGCTAAGGGTGTTACGGTAATTTCAATGCTATTCAATTTGCAATATAGCAATTTTCTTTACTTTCGCCCTTTCTGCTAGAGGGAGAAAGGAAGGTGCAGTGATTAGGCCCGAAACGGACCGGACGGCCGGAAACCTCTCCGAGGGAACCGATTGGCGCTCCTCAACCGAAAAAATTTGAGAAGGCATCCAATCGATCCGAAACTTTATCGGATATCGATAATAATCCGATCCGATAAAATATCCGATTATTTATTGATAATTGTCACTTTTTTACAGTTTTATTATAAATTTCAACGACAAAACTATCCGAACCGAACGATCCAATCCGATTATCACCTATTTTTAAGAAAAATGTTAAATACCCACCCCTCCGGATAAAAATTTATCCGGATATTATCCGATCCGATAAGCAATTATCCGAATCCGCGTTGCTTAATGAACGGTGCGGATTTTCCGGTAAGACAATTTTCGTATACTTTCGTCCCTACTGCTAATCGAGGCGGATTTCGGTTATCCATTTACAGGTCAAGGTGCAGATGCAGCTTCCTCTGTTTGAAAGAGAATGAAAGCGGGCGAGAAACAAAGAGAGAGGGATAAGTTGATTTAGAGTTGGTGAACTAACTTGAACAATTGATTGATCTCTTGATCCAGGTATGACTTCGATTATAGTGGATTTTGTAGTTCTTCGGTTCTTTGGGTAGAAAATTTTAGTCTGCATTAAGGTCGGAATAAGTTGTTATAAGCGAGACTAGGGTTGTTGAATTTTAGCTTGATGTCTAAGTTGCAGTATTCGGGAAAATTTATCTTTTTCATTTTCTGGAAGTTGATGGATTCGGTATTTTATTTCTCGCCGTGTCCCTATGTTGAAGCCGATTTCTTCGGAAGATCACAGTGTACTTGAATTGCTAATGTTACTTTCTGTACTGCGCTTCTATAGTTCTGTGAACCGATAGAATTCTAGGAATCTTTGAGATTTAAATTCACTGATAATTATACCCTCATAGGATTTGCAGGTTCATGCTAAGCAAAGGGTCCTTCTTTCGGCGGCGGCATTAATGGCGTCAGTGAATTTTCGCTCTCTTCTTCTGTTCTCAGCATTCCTTCGAGTTTTCCTGATTGTGTATGGAGAATGGCAGGATAGCCATATGGAAGTTCGTTACACGGATATCGATTACCTTGTTTTCTCAGATGCAGCCGCTTTAATGGGTTCTGGAAAATCTCCTTACGCAAGATCAACTTATCGATACTCACCTCTACTTGCATTTCTGCTCATACCTAATTCGATTATTCATCGTTCATGGGGGAAGATCATATTCTCTGCCTCAGGTATACAGAATTCTCTCCTATCTACTTCGACTTATGGTTATTTATTTGTTATTAGATCGTGGCTTCGGTTCTACTTCGTGATTTTGTTCGCTCTGTTTTTTGGAATCTCTTTTTTTTTTCCTTTTTCTTTTTCTTTTTTAATTTAAATAAGTAGCCTGGTTTACTGTTAGTGTCCATCTCCGTTTTGCATTATCTTGTTGGGGAGGAACTCTTGTTTTACCTATTTGGCCTTAACAATTATGAAATGTAAACAAGCTGCACTTTTGTTTACTAGTCATGGAAATGAGCTGCGTATTGATTACGAGGCATGTGAAGTTCATCTTGGTTGATGCTCATGCAAACCAACTCAAGGCAGTCTTTGATTCAGTATTTATGGAGTTTGACTTGGTAATCTGGAAGAACATGATTGGGGAACTTCTGATATGTCATCTGTTTGTTGAAAAAAAGATAACTAGTCATTGTCTACAGCCTGGGGAATTTCCTCAAATATTCATTTGCCACAAGGGAAGGACAAAGAAGGGATCTTTTATCACAACCGTATATTTGATGCTACTTGAGTGACTCTGTCTGGTTCTGTATTCGAAGGGACGATGTTGTTTGTTTACTGTACTGCTCATCAGATCATTCCTATAGTACGGCAATAAGAAAGAATAGACTAGAAGGATCCTTCCTCTAAAATGTAAGAACTATGAAATGGATTGTGGGCACATCAATTCTACACCTATTTCACAATAATTTTGTCAGGGCAGCTAGTGTGCCGTGATAGGGACCTGCTATCGTGGTTGATGTTGTTGGTCTTCCTACTTAGAGCTGGACTTCTCTTTCCTGATTAAATTAGGATGTCTGTTTGTCAGCTAAGCATCTTGAGTCATTCAGCTAAGGATCTTGAGTCATTTTGTTTTGGGGATTCCTACTTCTTAGTAATTGCTTCTTTTGATATGTGTGAAGAAATTTGTTGTTCATCTCTTCTTGGAAACTCAATTCGCCCTTCCCTAACCGCCCCAAACTTAAAAGAATGAAACCAAACCAAAGAAGGGTAAAGAGGCGCATCAAACATATTAAGAAGCCCAAGAATAATGATGGCTAAATGAGTGAGCAAGTTTTACTTTAGGAAACTTGGATTGGTTTTCATGTACATTAATTTTGTTTGTATGTCTCTAGTATGACTGGGTGACTAATAAGGAGATAAGGATCAGCTATATATACATATATAGAACTACTTGTCTCTTTCCATCACTAACATAGAAAATGCATTTTTTATATATATGCTGCTTCCCTCAAAATTGTGCTCTGTTTGTTTGCAGATTTACTTGTGGGGTTGTTTATCAATACTATATTGAAGCTACGTGGTGTTCCGGAAAATTTGCGCCTTTATTCTGTAGCAGCATGGCTTTTGAACCCATTCACCTTCACTATTGGAACCCGTGGAAACTGTGAGCCTATTGTATGTGCCATGATCCTTTGGATCATAATTTGTCTCATGAATGGTGTAAGTTCTGCTACCCTTGTTTGCTAATTTCCTATTTATTTGTCCTCTTGGTTTTCTAATAGAAATAACTCTAGATTGGTAACTTTAAAAAAAAGGAGTTATAAGAATGGTGGACTTCTTCATTTTATGAAGCATAACAAGCCAAAACCATCTCTCCCCCACACCCAACTATCCCCCAGGCAAAGAAGAAGAAAAGGTTTTTTTTTTTTTAATTTTTTAATTTTAATATATATATATGGCAGAAAAAGAGAAAGTAGGGGTGTCAATGGGCGTCCCCCGGGCGCCCACCGCCCAAAAAGATCGGCCAAAGAAGAACGGAAGAAAACGACAGCACAAAGCGAAAATGTAAAGAGAAAAAACCCAAACAAAAAAAAAAAAAAAAAAAAAAAAAAAAAAAAAAAAAAAAAAAAAAAAAAAAAAAAAAAAAAAAAAAAACGAAAATTAAAAAGTAACGTAAAAAGACTTAAGAGTTAATTATCAATTAAGACTTTTAAATTTTAAAATAATAAAACAAATGAAATAAAAAGTAACGAAAATAAACGTACAAAAACTTTTAAATTTTAAAATAATAAAACAAATGAAATAAAAGAAAACCAAACTCGCTCAACGTCTCAACACCAATTCATGGACAACAACAACCAAACAAAATTTAATATACATTTAATATTTTAATTATATATATGTAAAAAAGGGCTGACGGGAGGCAGGCAGAAGGGGGGGGGGGGGGGGGGGGGGGGGGGGTAAGAGAAAGCATCACTTATTTCTCCGGGTATTTTCTTTTTTTTTTTCAGGGTGAATTTTGATAAACCTCTGTCCAGAATAACAGTCAATATGTTGCAAGAGCAAATTAATTACAGTAAAAAGTTTGCTGCATGTCATGTCATTAATGAAACCCATATACAAGATCAGAGGGTCTCCCAATATATTACATACAAAAGAATTACTGACATCCAATGGCCACCTTCTGAATATAATACACTTCACTGCCCCTACCCGAAATTCCAAAGTTGGTTCACTTTTGATCCAGATGTTGGCGGTTGGACCTTGGCTGAATCCATAAGTCCAAGGCTAGCTTACTGGCACAGAGTTCATATGGAGGGGAAACATTTGTGCTTATGTAGCGGTCTGCCTTAATATTTCCCTCTCCAACTCAATTCAAACAGCTCAATGAGCTAGTATTCAGTGAGAGACTGACGTAGTCCATTTCAAGTATGGAGAGGACACTCAGTCCTTCTGTAGAGGTCACCATCACCACCACCACCACATCATTCTAAACCCACCCACAATAATTCCCCATTGTAAGGATGGCTGTCCAACCATAACATAGCATTCCATTCATGTTTATATAAAAAAATGTATGATCATCTGATCATGCCTTAATAAAATAACGTTTATGCATCCTTTCTTTAACAAATCATTGCTTCCAAAAAATTCATGGTGCTTCAGAATATGCTAAAACAATTATTGTACAAGTAATCATGTTTCAATCTTGCAAGTTCATAAAACAGCAAATCAGGAAAAAGAGGTTTCTGTATGAAAATAGTACATAGGGTTCTCTGGGGTCTCACTCACATCGATGTTGCTCTGAAGTAAAATTATTTGTTGTCAGAACCCTCCACACGATGCTGAATATATGTCCCAACACCAACTAGTAAAACCAGTATCTGATTACATTTTTAATCTGAACCTTCAATCTCCCAGTAATGATATTAGTTACCAGGCCCACTTTGGATACTGGGCACCATGCATAGGTTGGACCTGGCCGTGTATAGAGCTGTTGGAGACTCGGAAGGTATCAGTTAGGTGGGTATCCGCATCTTGTCATGTTCTTATTTATTTGTTTGTTTTTGCCACATTATGGCTTTGTCTTTGCTTGGATATATGTAGTCTAAGTTGGGATAAGGCCGAGATGGTGGTGTTGAACGTTGTTATGAGTTCTCTTGGTGGTTTAACATTAATACAATTTTCGTCTTGTAATTTTACCTTAATTTTTATCTTCTGAGTGAATGGCCATTTCTCATGTCATCAAAACTTTATGTTTGGCCTGATTTTGGTATTAGTAGTGTAGTTTGTCAGTTGCTTATATGGTACCCCAAGAGTTCACCTGATTTTCATGTGTAAACATGGCTAGGTCTCAGTTTCTGGTGATATCTGTTACTGTTAGAATTTACATTAATTGGAGTTTTTTAGGTTTTCCGCCTAAACAAGATTTGACTAGGATCAGCGCAAGAGAGTTTTGGCTGCAAATGATGGAAAATGTGGTAGTTAATGTAGATATACATAAATCGGTAGGAAGACCAAAAACATTTGTTTCATTTCTCTCTCTACACTTAATTGCTGTCATTTTGAATCCTTGATAAATAAGGCTGATTTGTATTGCTGCCTGAATGTATTGAAACTCTTCAACATAGTTGGGTAGTTAGTCATAAGGAAAGGTGGGTTAAGAGACTGGGAAAATAGTTTTCAAACATCTTTATTAGCAGCAGCTTTTTTTTTGGGAATTTTTTTTTCAACTTCAGTGGAATATGTATTGTTCAATATTTCCATACTGCATTATATTTATCTTAACAGGCAAAAGAAAATTCCTGCATATCTTTTTAAGAAATGGTGTGGTATTCAAGTATTGTTATATGTCATTTATGTTTATATCATTCTGTATTTTTGCTTTTACAGGTTGTGTTCTACAGGCAGCATTTTACTATGGGCTTGTTGTCCATTTCAGGGTCTATCCGATCATCTATTCCCTTCCTATTCTCCTGATTCTTGATAAACGTTACTTTCAAACTGGTCAGACACCTGTCCTTTGGAAATGGAGTTCTACACAGCAGAAACAAGACCAAAGTACTACGAGCACAGAAATTTTTTCTTTTACTTCTTTGTGTTTTTTCTTGAAGAGATTCGTGACGAAAGAGAAGATATTATTTGGGCTTATATCTGGGGGCATGTTCTTCTTTTGGACTGGCCTTTTTTACCACCTCTATGGCTGGGAATTCCTGCATGAGGCGCTGCTGTACCATCTCACCCGCACTGATCCAAGACACAACTTTTCCATATATTTTTATCATATCTATCTTCGTCACCAACATGGGTTTTCGACGATGGAAAAGCTCTTCTCTTTTCTGCCTCAGCTATTGGTACAGCTGGTTCTCACCCTGTGCTTTGCTCAAGACCTGCCATTCTGCCTGTTCGTACAGACAGTTGCATTTGTGGCATTCAACAAGGTGAGAACCATGTAATTTTTTTTAACCAATATTTTTGTTAATCAATGAAGTTGGGATTGCTAGAACGCATTCATTCCCTCGTAGGTTCATGATACTCACTGTAGGAAGTAGGAACCGTATCAGAAGTTCTGATTTCTTTGTCGCGTTCCGTTGCCTATTTGATGGGTTTAAATGGTATCAATTGACAGGTCATCACAGCCCAATACTTTGTGTGGTTCTTCTGCCTGTTTCCTCTGATAATGCCATGGAACACCATGAAGATGAAATGGAAGGGCCTGTCCTGCACTCTCTTCTGGGTTGGAGCTCAGTTGCATTGGCTGATGTGGGGGTATTTGCTTGAATTCAAAGGCAAGAATGTTTTCATCCAACTGTGGCTAGCAAGCTTATTGTTCTTGGCTGCCAATACTTATGTCTTGGTTATGGTCATCCATCATCACGTAATCTCCCCAGTCTTTCTACCATTGACGAAAACAAATTCATCTCAAGAAGAATCCAGAAAGAAGAAGTGAGGGCAGAAGTTTCTGTTTCTTTTTGGTTTTTAGGTTGCTGTACGTTTGAGTTTGTCTCTTTTGCTCTTTCAAATGATGTGTTTTATGTATAATTTAATTTCCTATTGCGGGCAGCCAAGAAAGTTCAAAGTTGGGACTGAAAGGTGCTGGTAGGAGTGGTGGCTTCTTGTTGCCATGCCTTGTGATTGAATGCTACCAACTTTTGTGGTGATTTTGGGATTTTTGTTTACCTTGGTTATTCCTGTATAGGCTAATTTGGCTTTTCTAATATATTTATTGATAAGTTTTTCCGCAGGAGGGCAGAAATGAGAAGAAAACATGCAATCTAGTGTTGCACCAAAGATCAATGATAAGCCATCATGAAGGTAAGGAAGCAAGTGTCCCTCTACACCCTTACATGGATTACCCACCTAGAAAAAAGCCTTTGTCAATAGGCCACCGACCTTAATTGCCACTAAGGCAGGCAAAGTTTTCTGTAATTTTAAAGCTTGGGTGAAGAGAGCAAGATAAAGCATTTCTATCATGAGACTCACCCTCACCAGAGCTGTCCACTTTTTTCTTCTGGTAATACTAGAGCTATCCACTTGTGCCTTAGTCACTACCCTTTTGCAACCTCTTCACTAAGCAAATGCCAAGAAAAAGTTGGTATGCCCCTTCTCTTTTACCCTAACTTAAAAACAAGAAAAACTATCCCTTTTTCACTTTCCCTATGCTTGTAATTATTTTCTTATCACTTTAATCTCATGCCTTTTTCAATTTTTGCATTTTCTAAAATTTCTGTCTGTAGTCATCAAAGGGAGCACTGGAGAAAGTAAAACAGAAGGTGTAAACATGTGGATTTGGAGACAAAATTTGTACGAATTTTTTTTTTTTTTGGTTAGAAATTTGTACGAAAATCTTTCAACCCCTGACTGAAGTAGCTTTTGGAAATAGACAAAAGGCAATCAAAAGAAGGCAATTTTGCTAATAGTCAGTAGCAAAATTGAATATTTGGCTTCCTCCAAAAATTAAAAATAAAAATTTAACATAGAGATGATGGGTACATGTCATTTCTTAATCATTATATAATGGTTGTCATTAAACCCCTAATTTTAAGGAATAAAAAGTTAAATTCTAATTAAACACTAACTCACTATCCATGAATTTCTTCTTATTTATTTTTTCATATTTTCATTTCCTTGTGAATCTCCTCTTTTATTCTCTTTTTTTTCACATGTCTCACAAAATAGTGGAGTAGTTAACCGACATTGGAGTTTTCCTAAATCTTCTCCACAATTATCAGGTATTCACTCTCTTTCTTAAATCATTCCTCTCTCTCACACTCGGAATTTTTCTAGTATTCTTTTCATAAAGCATAATTTATTTATTTATTTTTATTTCGTCTTTTTCTGGCTCCGCCCATGGATGCAGATTTAATAGATTTAGATTAGAGGCATTGCTGGTGTTGTTCCGAGCTGTCATGGTTTCTTGGTTCTGATGATAGATAGGGTTAACGTTTGAAACGTTGGACTGGTGGTTAGTGATTGGAGGCGAAGCTGGTGTGTTCAAAACATTGGGGGTAGGTTGTAGATGAGGTGTTCCTTGGATGTAGAGCTGCACAAGATTACTGTCAAGTAACACTATCAGGAACCGTTGGGGCTGGAGTATGGCTTGCCCTCGCCTGAGTTCTGGGATCTTCACCGGCGACGGTCATGTGCATGCCTTGAGTATGTGTGGCATGTTCAATAAGTCTTGCAGGTGGAGGGGATACTCTCCGGTTGGCTCCAAATCAACAAGCATGAAATTCTTCACAACCCTCTTCCATGCATTGATGCAACGCCCTGTGTAGTGCTCCTTCATCCTCAAGCATGGCACATCTGGTTGTATCATGGCCAATAATACCACAAAAACTGCAAAAAGATGGCACTTTCTTGTAAGTAATTTGGATGATGTGTTTGTGTGCCATCCCTCCTGATTAAAGATAAGGATGCTTTCAGAGGTAGAGAGATATTCATGGCAATGCGGAATCTTTCATAGTGCACTTGTTCTCCTTGCTGATTTCCCTTAATGATCAGTCCTTTGATAGGTCTACGGTCTACCAACCATTGCCGCAAGTTTCACTCTCTGTTTAAGATTCATCAACTCCACCTGTATTCCTATCAGTTGAATGCCAGAGGCAGATTAAACTGGGCAGGGAGTAGAGGCCACCACGCCGGAGGCGGAGAAAGTTAACATAAGTGATTATTTTTAAGCGAGCAGTGTTGCAAAGACCAATGAGACTCATACGTGATTAATTTCAGATTTGCAAAGTTTTCAACGACCTCAGCAAACAAAACACAGAGGCCAAAGCAAAGCAGCAGCCCACAAGCACATGTCTGTATGCAAGGGAATAGAACAAACAGCTGAGGAGTTGTTTCAGAATTCTATCATGATTCAGCGCCTTTAATGAGCCTTAAGGTTAATTTTATCAGCAACGCATTAACTTCATGTACCCTTTTTCTCCCAGTAGTTTTACCACCACCAAGTGATCACCATTGCAATCACCACTATGACTGCCATTGCCTTCAGCAACTGCCACCATCAGAACTTCCACATCACTACCAAATTGCCACCTCCCCTACCAATACCCGCCACCACCAATATCCCAATAAAGCCACCACTACCAAAGGCCACTAGCCTGCTCCCACCACCACCAAGTGAATTTACCATCAGAAATTGAACTACCAGATGGGTTTCCATTATTCTTCAAATAGTTCATATTGATATGAACAAAATAATTTCAATTTTTTTAAATTAACCAAAATACATTTATTGACTACATGAAGTCTATCGAACTTGAAACTGAAATCATCCCAAATATGGTCTTAGTTGATTGAAACTCCACAAAGAAGGAAATTAGGAAAACCAACCCCAATCCCAAACTCATACCCTACCAAATTTTTTATCAGTTCATTGTTGTAGTCCTTCTATAACAGCTTGAAATTTTAGGATAATGGTTTCCAGTCCTGGGAAGCGAGAGGTTTAGTTGTGGTGCCCTATGCTTTTTACTGCTTGATGGTTCTACCACATTATAGTGTCGATGTGTCAAGCGTAGAGCTGATTGTGCATGTGTCCAGTGTTGTGTTAATACATATTATCATAATGCAAAGCATGAGCCATACTCAACAGTTAGTAGTCAAATATCTTCCCTTACATGTGCCAGTTACAAATTTTCTGATGGAATAAAATCCAACTTCTTAGCACAATCAAACCATTCAGTTTGAATTATCCAAATGGTATGATTACAATGTTGGCAACTATATTTGTCGTTTGGCTTCAATGCTGCATAACTAATGCATAACACTGAGCTGCAAATGGTGAGGATCAATTATGGTGGTCGAGATTCTCTGGTAAACTTTTACCTCTGTAACATAGAATATTGAAATTTTCAATTTATCCTCGACTCCCCTTCACCTTCTCATCATCTCCAAAAATAAATGAATAAATTTACACAGTGGTGTCATTTACAGATACTGCAGATTCTCCTGATCAGCCTGCCCAAGGAAGCTTTATCGGTGTGTTGCCTACCCAAGTGGAGGTCTCTGAAAGTCCAGAGCAATCGTCTGTTCATATCAAAACAAGTCTTCACACAGATGATAGACAGGGAAAACCTCACATGTAACTGTTAATAGAAAAAGCTAACTGATAGTAGTCAAAGAAAGAAAATGAATGAATTAGATTCTTCTTTTTGTATTTTGGGTTTATGTTTGTGTCTGTGTTCAACAAAAATCCCTACAATTTGGATGGAATAGGAAGAAGATACGAGGGAAAGGAAATGGTCTAAGAATTAAGGTATCTTATTGATATAGTTGTCTTTTTACTGCTCATCAGGGGCCTTCCACTGTGGGCTTGTTCAGATAAGTTGAGTTCCTCTTCGGTTCTGGTAGGTGAAAGTTGGGCCGAGGATGGGTCTTCTTGAGCTTATTAAAGCTGGGCATTGTCAAGTTATTCTCGAGTCCGATTGTGAGGAATTGACAAACTGCCTCCTTAACCCCTCCTTCCGTGTTCCGGCCAATATATCCAACATTGTCGAGGATATTAAAGTTTTTCTTAGCGGGCCTGACTCTTTCGTTTTAGAGCCCATTTCTAGGGCGGCAAACTGTGTTGCTGATGCTCTAGCTAGGAAGGCATCATCTGTGGCAAGCATGATGATTTGGCCTAATTCCACTACGTGGCTTCTTGATCTTTGTAATCAGGACGTCATTAGTCCTTCTTGCCTGTTTCAATGAAAGTCTTTTACCAAAAAAAAAAAAAAGATCAATCTTATAGTACTGCAATAAGGAAGAATATACAAAAAGGAGGTTCTTCCTTTGAAATGTAAGAGCTATAAAATGGATTGAGTATAATGCTGTGTTGTATTCATGTACATTAATTTTGTTTATATAGAACTACTTGTTTCTTTCCATTACTAACATAGAAAATATATTTTCTATATATACCCTCCTTCCCTTAAAATTGTGCTCTGTTTGTTTGCATATTTACTTTGTGGGTTTGTTTATCTCTACCATATTGAAGCTCCATTCCTTTGGATCATAATTTGTCTTAAGAATGGTGTAAGTTCTACTACCCTTGTTTGTTAATTTCCTATTTATTGTCCCCTTAGTTTTCCGATAGAAATAACTTTGGATTGGGACTTAAAAAAAAAAAAAAAGGAGTTATAAGAATGGTGGAATTCCTCATTTTAATTTACTAGTACTTCTTTTTTTCCCTAGACATTTTGAAAAGGTGGAGATCATGGTACAAAATGCCGGCGATATATCATCTTATTGCTGGGGGACAACATGATTCCCCCAAGCAATACGACATTTACATTATGTCGACGATATATCGCCGAAAAAATTGGAGATATATAGCGAAAAGTCGATTTTTCGACGATATATCGTCAAATTCATCATATTTAATAAAATTTCATTCCGTTTTTCACCAATTTTTCATGATCCCGTGTTTGTCGGCAATAGAATGTGAAGCATGAGCCATACTCAGCATAATTGTATAATGAATTGCTTCTCTTCACTAGTTGTGTATTTTTGTTTTCTTTGCATGTTTACATTAGTTTATATGAGTTTTCTAAACTAACAGTTTTGCCTACATATAGCTGGACATGTGTCAATCAAAAACTATAGATTAAGTGATGTTTCAGGCTAAAATAATGTTCCTAGTGTGTTTATTAACCTCAAATTAGACTATAGAACAAAATTCAAGCCAAAATGACCCTAAATACCCTCCGAAATCAGGGATCGAATTTTCATTGACACCCTGCCAAAAGTCGCCGACATGTCAGCTAAATGTCGCCAGTCACCAACACAATGACATAATCCAACATTTCGGACCTTGGTGGAGACTCGAGAGGATATTAATCGCTGGTTTGGAAATTGAACTGATTGCATTCACCTAAACTAGCCATTGTTTCAAAGGCGTAGGTTGGTCTTGATTACGTAACATGCATAGAATTCAGATCACCTACTATCATTACATGTTTGTTTTTCTTATTCAGTTGAAATACTTGGTTCTTTGGAATCTCCTCAAAACAGTTGGTCTCAATATTATCTAATGCAGTTCAACATAATTGCAAAGAAATAGCTCTGTTGGGTGCAACTCTGCAACTTTAAAACTGGGTTTTATCATCCAGAACCAGAACCATCTCCGTTTGGTCCACAAAGACTGTCTTAATCCAACACTGGGAGCTTACCAGAAAGTTTTAATGTCTTGGTTTCTTATGAAACCGCTGTGTTGGTTCATTAATTTTTATTTTTCATTTTTCTATTTTGAAATTTGGCATCGTTTGGTCAAATTCCAGCATCAAGCAGTTCCTGGGTTTTGAAAAATGTGGTTAATTAAATGTTTTCATTTTCCATTGTTCCTGAGAGCAATCATGACCACAACTTTGTTGGTATAAGTATTCATATCTTTTTTTTTTGGGTAGGTGAAACATTTAAAGTTGAATGTGTGAGATTTTGGAAGGATACATATTTGCTATCAACATTTTTATCTCAAAAAAAAAAAAAAATATAAAAATTTACTATTAACATGAACGATGTCGAGTCTAGATCCACTCCATCGGGCACCCTGTATCCAAAACTTTATCTCACAAGCCGCCCCCGACAATAGGTGGACCCAAAGTGCCTCTCACAAATGGGTGCAAAACATAAAGTTAGGCAGACAATAGGAGATAGGTGAAGGAAACCCAAATCCATAGAGATCTAGATCACCCATACGCTATAGATCGCATGCTCGAAGGCACGGGTCTTATTACCCAAAAGAGGGGGGGGGGTAATGGCATGGGTATCAAACCTTGTGATGGTCATGTTTTCATGAATGTGGAAATTGAATTTTATCCATATCCTATCTATATGGTTGTTTATCTAGTATTACTTTTGAGTGCTTATGACCCTTTTTTGAGTTATCCATTGATATTAACGTTATCTCAAAACAAGTCAAAATTTAAGTTAAGACACCTTGTCGGCATTCGACAATTTAACTTTTAAAGAGACAAAAGTACCCCTTTCAATGATATGAAGTATCTACTATGACTTTTTAATCCAAAGAATTAATCAAACATACAACAATCAACTTGCACAGAGAACGATTAAGGAATTTAATATCATTGACAATATAACTTTTCATGGTATGAAGTCAAGAGTTCGGATCTCCGTGGAACTAGAAGGCAAGCATCGGTTTTATATTTAAGTTATATATAAAAGTGCCCCTCAAAACAATGAGTCTAGTGGCAAATCTTGGTCTCCCCCCCGGGGGGGGGGAAAAGGGGGGTGTTGGTTCGAGGTGTCATCCACTTAGATAAAGCATGATGGCGGTGGTGGGTCAAGGGCCCATACTTTTAGGGACGGCCTTCATCGTTTTCGGGTGGCTCTAATCTAAGGTGTGAGGGGAGTGTGAGTGTTAGGTCAATGAGGTGGGTCCAGACTTCATTCCGTGCACTCATTTTGTTCTCTTGATTTAAATATCAACACTAAATATATCTTTCACTCTTTTAATATAAATATCATTTTCATGACACCAAGTGGTTTTTTTTTTTCTTTTTTTAATCAAACTCCATCTAGAATTGGGCTCAAATATCATTTTCATGAAACCAAGTGGTTCTTTATTCTAATCCAAGGTCAGAAACTGAGCTCAATTTTGAGAAATAGAATCTAAGTTTAAAACTGTACATAAAATTATGTGAAGTCTATGCTAATGTTAACCTTCACATAAATTGACATACAACAAATATACACACCTTGTGAGAGTGGAGGAGAATCCCCCTAGCAAACGAAAAAAATAAATAAATAAAAAAACCATGAAATTTAGAATCTCCCATGGGATTTAATCATATTCCTCCCTTTTAATGCTCTTCCATCTGTATTTTTTGTTTTTTTTTTTCCTAATTCAATGCCCTCCTATCCTAGTTGATTACATTATCAATGTAGCATTCAAAACCTATCAATTATCAAATTGATGCATATTTAATATGAAGTTCAGAGTTAGAATAGCTTTGGGTCAAAAACGATACTTTATCTTATTTTTAGATTATATGTAAAACTACTTTCTAAAGATGTGGGCAAAGTAACTAAACTAGCTCAAATGAATATCAGTGTGAAAAAAATGATAGATATCACCTTATATTAATATCTCAAACCAAAATTAAGAAAAATGGTTAAAAGGACATATAGGAAATTAACATGTTTGGATGTGAATTTTAGTGCAATAATTGATGGACTTTGCTTCAGAACTGTGCCATAATGGTGTAGGATGATCCTGTTGATCAAATCGAATGTTGAATTGAAATTTTAAGTCAAAATTTCGATCTTGGGCATTGAAAATTTATAGTGGAGATCAAGATTTCGGTCAAAATTTTCTACCAAATCCCGATCCAACAGCCGATAATACGTCAGAGAAGCAAAATCAATGGTTGATGGACCATGGTTACAGTCCAGAAATTGTTGGGATTTTGCATTAAGAAAAAAATAAATTTGATTGGGATAAAGAGTAAAACAGATATTCATGTAGATTACCAAAAAAAAAAACTCAACAGAAAATAAACATGTGACGATCTGACATGGATGATGGAATCCTCAAAGCCCCCAAATTCAGTTTTGCAAGATCACCAAAAATCTAGAGCAGCTTCTTCAGTCTCCATCCATCC
Source organism: Hakea prostrata (assembly GCF_041222555.1). NCBI lineage: Eukaryota > Viridiplantae > Streptophyta > Magnoliopsida > Proteales > Proteaceae > Hakea > Hakea prostrata. The sequence continues at coordinate 15,419,079 of NC_142604.1, forward strand.
ATCCATCGCCAACACCTCTCGCTCTCACACCCATCTTCCTCGCAGCTGCTGTTCAACCCCACCTGCTCTCCACTAGAACCTCCTCTTTCTCTCGAACCCCCTTGTTTATATTCCAATTCAAGTTCTCCCTTTCAGCCATACACCTCGTCTCTTCTCATCCTGTACTGTTACAGAACGCTTGCATTGGCGGATCTCCAAAATGGGTATGTTTTAAAATCTTCAATTCCAGTGTCTTTTTGTTTTACTACTCTGTTTTCCGATATGATCCTTACCCACCATTGTTTGATTCGAGTTCAGCTCCTGGGAATGCTTACGAGAGTATATTGAAGACGCTTGAGAAACCAGGAGGTGGTCATTTTGGGAAATATTACAGCTTGCCTGATCTCAATGACCCAAGAATTGGTCTGTGTGTTTTTCTTAGACTTGATCGGATTTGGTGAATTTTAAGTGGGTATATGAAGATTTTTGAATTTAATTAATTTTGATGCAGATAAGCTTCCTTACTCTATTAAGATCCTTCTTGAGTCTGCGATTCGTAACTGTGATGATTTCCAAGTTACGACCAAGAATGTGGAGAAGATTGTTGATTGGGAGAACAGTTCTCCCAAACTTGTTGAGATTCCCTTCAAGCCTGCTCGTGTGCTTCTTCAGGTAACATTTCGTATGGGATTTTATTATTTATGGATTTGCAGGATGATTTCTTTCTTTTCCTTTTCGCTTAAGTTGCTTAGGTTAATGTCTCCCCCCATTATGCGTTCCTCTGGTGTTAGGATTTTACTGGTGTTCCCGCTGTTGTTGATCTTGCTTGCATGCGTGATGCTATGAACAACCTTGGCAGCGACTCAAACAAGATTAACCCATTGGTAAGCTACATTTCTCGTGTTCTAGTCACGGATATTAGTAAAATTTATGGTAACATCTTCTCTGTTTTGGATCATCAAAAAATGTTCCTGCTACTACGTGAAATTTTTTTTATGTGAAAATGTATTCATGTATGCAGGTTCCTGTCGATCTTGTTATTGATCACTCAGTACAAGTTGATGTGGCAAGATCACATAATGCAGTGCAGGCAAATATGGAACTTGAGTTCCAGCGCAACAAAGAGAGATTTGGTTTTCTGAAATGGGGATCCAGTGCATTTCAGAACATGCTTGTTGTTCCTCCAGGCTCTGGGATTGTTCACCAGGTTTTTTTTTTGTTTTTACTGGATTTGAAGTTCTGGTTTTGAATTACTATTATAATTACTGTATGCCTTTTAAACTCTGTCCTATTATATAGCAGCCAGCATATTCTTCTTGTCCTGATAAGATAAATACTGTTATTGTGATCTCCAGGTGAACCTTGAATACCTTGCACGTGTCGTATTTAACAAGGATGGTATACTCTACCCTGATAGTGTAGTGGGTACTGATTCCCACACAACTATGATTGATGGGCTAGGCGTTGCTGGCTGGGGAGTTGGTGGCATAGAAGCAGAAGCTACTATGCTTGGCCAGGTAAAAAGTTTTCACTCTTTGTGATGCCATTGGGAGGTCTGGGAGCATACTTTCAATTACGTTCTGACCTGGCTGTGCTGGTCAATTTGCTATTCTGATGAAGCAAATTCAGGAACTGAGTGGAATCTCCCAGAGAATGTCATTTTTATCATCTCTGTCATTTTCTTCCTGTAAATTATTTTTGATGAAGTACTGGATCTTTCTAAAAGAATATGAATCAGCAATATTGAAATTTGTCTAAGTTTTTTGTGTAATTTCTTACAGCCAATGAGCATGGTTCTGCCTGGTGTGGTGGGATTTAAGTTGACTGGAAAATTGAGAAGTGGTGTGACTGCTACAGATCTGGTTTTGACAGTTACCCAGATGCTCAGGAAGCATGGTGTTGTTGGCAAATTTGTTGAATTCTATGGTAGACCTTCCCATTACAGTTCCTTGCTATTCTTTTGTTACCCGTTCTTCTCCTTTTTTTTCCCCTTCTTCTTGGATGAATTTGACATGGTATGTTATTGTTACATCCAGGGGAAGGCATGGGTGAATTATCATTGGCTGATCGTGCAACTATCGCAAACATGTCCCCTGAGTATGGGGCAACGATGGGTTTCTTCCCTGTAGATCATGTTACCCTGCAGTATTTGAGACTCACTGGCAGAAGTGACGACACTGTGGGTATTTATGTTCTGATACATAAAGCAAACTGTATCCTATGTTATTTTTTCATATTCATTTAATTTCCAATGTGCAGGTTTCTATGATAGAGTCCTATCTGCGTGCTAATAAGATGTTTGTTGACTACAACCAGGTGGAATATAACACCCCTCTATGTAGTTTCCCTCTGTCTAGATATGGGTTTATCTGAAAAATGTGCTTGTTTGAATGCAGCCCCAGACTGAGAAAGTCTATTCCTCTTATCTGGAATTGAATCTAGAGGATGTAGAACCATGTGTATCAGGGCCAAAGAGGTAAAAAGTGATACGATGTTCATAGTTCACATCTCATCCTTCTTTCACACCCCAGATATACAAGCTTTATTTCAGTCTCTTGGACCACTTCTCCTTTGGCAAGGGTTTTTTATTCTGACAATAATATGCATTGCAGGCCTCATGATCGAGTTCCATTGAAAGAAATGAAGGCGGATTGGCATGCTTGCTTGGACAACAAAGTTGGTTTTAAGGTTAGATAAATTTAGATATCAGCTTTGTGATTAAATGAATACGTGGTAAAAAGGAAGAAAAATGCCTTTCTGCCACTTTTTCTTCCTCAATTTTCTTCTCATCTTGGGGGTGGGTGGGCCACACTCCTGGGGGGAGAGAAAAACGAAAGAATAACTTTGGCTTCATTTCCTTTGACAGTTAAAAAGGTGCAGAAAAGCATACTACAGTAGTCTCACCTGCCCCCTCCAAAAATAAAAGCTTCTATAAAGTTGTTTATGTGATGAATAGTCTCAAGAGTCCTTGAATATTTTGTTGGTGATAAACTCCAAACGTGTTTGGATAATTATTTGGTGTTTGTAACTAACTGCACACAATCTAGGTTTTTGGTAATGATTCCATTTCATTCATTTTTTCATACCTTTACTTCTTGCCAAACCTAAACCTTTTTAGAGGTGGAGAGAATTTTTATGAAAATTTTCTGAACTTGGTTCAAACAAATAGGTTTATGCTGGTTATACCTAAACTGTTTCCCTTTACAAGTCTATAATTACTACCTCCATCCAGCGTACTCTATGGATATATTTTAATTGACCTTCCAGTATGTCTGTCATTTAAAAATATAATCTAAAATTTCTAATTGCTTCTTACTTAATTATATTCTGGAACCTTTAGTATTTATGGAGTACAAATGTCATATGTAATTTAGCTATGTACTTATATTTCTTTATGTATATCTGAAACATTATGCTATACACTGTTGTATCATGGTTTATGACAAACATGCTTGCATGAATTTTTAGAGTAAATATTAGTTGCTTATTATTATACCTTGTCACAGGGATTTGCCATACCCAAGGAATCTCAGAATAAAATAGTTGACTTTTCATTTCATGGGACGCCAGCTCAAATTAAACATGGTGATGTTGTTATAGCAGCTATAACCAGTTGCACGAATACATCAAATCCTAGTGTAATGCTTGGAGCTGCATTGGTAGCAAAGAAAGCCTGTGACTTGGGACTAGAGGTCAGAATATTCTCCTCCAATTTTGATTTAGCATTAGCCTCTGTTTTCAATTTCTTTCCATTGCCTTTAGGGCACGTAGGCAATTTTAATACTTCTCCCCTAGTTTTCCTAGTAGGTAAGATGAAGGATGGGTAAAAGGGGGGGGGGGTGGAATACTGAACAGATCTAGGAAGTATGATCAACAAAAGTAACAGCAAGTGACATGGTCAAATCATAGCTGTTACATCTAAAGAAATTTCAGAAGAGTGTGTGACAAGAAGCCTTTGAACATAAAGGAAGAGGAAGATGACTAGATGAGACATTACTCTCTTAGTAATTAGTACCTCAATGACACTGTTTCTTTTGCCTGTTGAAATTCTGAAGTTTTTTTCTTCTCCTAGCTGTGCAGGAGATGGCAGAAGGAAAAATATTTTACTCACTGCATAGGGTTGCTGCTCATTACTTCATACACCTTGCTATTCCATCCCAAGGGTTCGCTTCAGATTCGGCCAATGAGACAGTGTTGGGAGGTTTTTGCACAATTATACAACCTCTTTTCCTGAATTTTGTGAACCTTTGGCCATTCAACCTAGTGATAATTGTATTGACTTCCTTCTCGAGGAATTCAGTAGGATCTGTGCAAAGAGACAACTTGTAGTTGACCTGTAATGTTTTCCTCCATTTGTTTGCCTCCTTGCCCAGACAGTGACGATTATGATGGTGTTTCTTGTCCTGTGTTAGGGGGAGTCTACTCTATTTTGGGTTCATTTTTCTGCTGATGAAGATGCTTCCAATCTCATCTTACTATCTTGATCCATATATGTGTTGGCCTTTTTTCTTGTTATGTTTGTCAGTGTTGGAGATTTTTCTGGACTCATACCTCAGTCTTTAGAGTTCAATGTTACACAATGTTCAAGTTGTTGGGACTTCTAGAGCTGCACAAACTCATCAATACAAAACCTGTTTCTTCATCCTTAGAATCTGGAACTTCTGGAATAGTACTCACTTTTGTTACGGGTAACTTCAACTTATGAGCTGAATCCAAGTTTGTAGGAAATAGAATCTTTGCCCCACCCCAGCTGTATTCCTTGTCGTGTCCAAATAACACAGTCCCTTTTCTGTCTTCAGAAACTGTTCCATAATAAAACTACATGTCTAATTCTTAATTAGACTAAACTGGGGGGAATTGAGGCTATTTGACTGATTGTTTTAGCAAAGACAGTCTTCAAGTTGAGTTTTCATTTCCTTGCCATTTCTACAGATGATCTATGTACTTAAGAATTTTAGCATTTGTTTCACACAGGTTAAGCCATGGGTCAAGACCAGTCTAGCTCCAGGTTCTGGAGTTGTTACCAAATATTTACTGCGGAGGTACTACCGTGGTCGAGCCTGAAGCACTTGGGAGATTTTTGTTTTCATAAACATATTCCTAACATGAGTACTGTCTTGCAGTGGCTTGCAAAACTATTTGAATGAGCTTGGTTTTCACATTGTTGGATATGGTTGCACTACATGCATTGGGAACTCAGGAGATTTAGATGAATCAGTGGCATCAGCAATATCTGAAAATGGTGACTTTTTGTCACTTTATTCTCTTTTCATGCTTTTACTTCTTTTTGTGTATTTTGCCCTGAAATTTATTGTTATATTTTCAGACATAGTGGCTGCTGCTGTTTTATCTGGAAATAGGAATTTTGAGGGTCGTGTTCATCCTTTAACAAGGGCAAATTATCTTGCTTCTCCTCCCCTTGTAGTTGCATATGCACTTGCTGGCACGGTATGTATGTGATCTTACTTTTTACCCTTTCTGTTTTCTGGTCCAGCTCCACTAAATTGGGGTTCTTTTAAAATTGTGAGGCATTTGGCTCACATGGTGTGTGTGTATCCTGCAGGTTAACATAGATTTTGAGACAGAACCAATAGGAACTGGGAAAGATGGAAAGAAGATATATTTCAGGGATATTTGGCCATCCAGTGAAGAAGTAGCAAATGTATGGTATTCCCTGCTTGCTTTGATAGGAATATTAAGCAGTATAGGGATAAAGATTAGAGCACATTAACATATGGTTTCTTTTTATTTCCCCCCCCCCTTACAGGTAGTGCAAGCTAGTGTATTGCCTGACATGTTTCGAGCTACATATGAAGCAATCACAAAAGGAAATCCAATGTGGAATCAGTTATCTGTCCCTACCAGTACCCTGTACACTTGGGACCAATCATCAACCTATATTCATGAGCCACCTTATTTTAAGGGCATGACTATGGCCCCTCCTGGACCACATGGAGTTAAAGAAGCCTATTGCTTGCTTAATTTTGGGGACAGTATCACAACTGATCATATCTCACCAGCTGGTAGCATCCACAGAGATAGTCCTGCTGCTAAGTACCTTATGGAACGTGGGGTTGATAGAAGGGATTTCAACTCTTATGGAAGTCGTCGTGGTAATGATGAAGTGATGGCAAGGGGTACTTTTGCTAATATTCGCATTGTAAACAAGCTACTGAAGGGAGAAGTTGGGCCAAAGACAATTCACATTCCCACCGGGGAGAAGTTATCTGTATTTGATGCTGCCATGGTAATAACTTAAGACTACTTTGCAATGGATGGTTCTTAGTGACACGATTCTTGTTACTCCATTGGCTGCTAAAAAGAATGCCTGATAACTATTCTGGGAAGTGGCACTGTGGTTACATGAGAAACATGCCGGATTTGAACTAAATATTGGAGAGGGCCCTCCTGACATGCGTGTGTCAGGAGGTTGATCTGGTCTTCATTTATGGAACCTGCCTCTCCTGTGAGATTTCCCAGTTGTCGAAAGACAGTGATATACTGGACATTTTCTATTCCATTGGTTGCTGATAACAAATAGGATCTTTTTCTTTGCATTTGGAACTATCTATAGACTAGAAGTATGTTCTAAGCTTGAATTAATGAATTAGTAGAGGCTGCTAGGCTATATGTTGACTATGTACAGAATTTTATGTTGTAGTAAATGCTGAAATATTTTGTGCTTTTATTCTTTCCCCAACCCCGACAAACAGCGGTACAAGAGTGCAGGACAGGATACCATCATATTGGCTGGCGCTGAGTACGGAAGTGGGAGTTCTCGAGACTGGGCTGCCAAGGGCCCAATGCTTCTGGTTAGTCCTTATAATGTGGCAGCTTCATTCTTTCTGTTATCCCTTCTGTCACTGGCTAATCCTTGAAGTTTGTTGACCTTAGGGTGTAAAAGCAGTGATTGCCAAGAGCTTTGAGCGGATTCACCGCAGTAACCTGGTAGGCATGGGTATTATTCCACTGTGTTTCAAGCATGGAGAAGATGCTGACACTCTTGGTTTGACTGGCCACGAACGCTTTAGTATTGACCTACCAAGCAGCGTGAGTGAGATTAGGCCTGGCCAAGATGCCACAGTTATGACAGACAATGGGAAAGTATTTACTTGCACCATGCGATTCGATACGGAGGTAGATGCTCTCTTAATTTTCGTCTTCTTTGATTTGGCCGGATTATTCTCTGTTCATGTCTTTTAAACAGCTAATCTGTAATACTTGTATAATCTCTCCTTCCTGATGCAGGTTGAACTGGCCTACTTCGATCATGGAGGCATTCTAGCTTACGTTATTAGGAACTTGATTAATGCACAGCATTAGATCAACTGGAGTTTTCTTTTGTTCTCCAACAGATTCCAGTGATAGTTACAAGCATTGCAGATGAATATTTTTATTTATTTTTGTTTTATTTTTATATGTTTTGGTTGTGTAGAAGAGTGCGCTGTACTCGCAACAAGGTTCTGTGGAACCAAGGATTTGGTGAAAAAAAAATTAATAAAGTTTCAGGGTTTTTGTTATTGGAACAACTTATTGCCACAAACTCTAGGCTTCCTCTGAGTTATATTTTAGAGATGCCATTTAGACATGATGCTTGGGTGACATTTCCTTGAAGCATATCTTCCAAATCCAAAGGACATAATGGATTTCTCAGATGGCTACTTGTACTTGAAAGAGGCAATAAATCATCTAATCAGTGCTAGGGAATCAGAACAACATACAAATGGCTTAGATTGAAGAGTTGTTCTTGGCCCAATTTAGGTGCTACACCTCTCCAACTGGCATTTAAGAAGGTGAAAGAAGAAACTACGGACAGGTTCTAGTAGGCATCAAGGCGGGCAATCGAACCTGATGCACACACACCTTTGCAGGATTGCTTAAACCCAGATCAAGAAAGTAAAGTGAGCCAGCAACAAAGAAAGTATAATCCAGACAAAATTTTCAGCTTTCTGCAACCTCAGAAAACAAGCTAAACAAGGACTCATATGTATAAACTTTGATCAAGACTATTACAAAAATGATAGCAATTGCAAGGATGAAAGAAAAGGTCACTAGTGCCTTGCTGCAAGCTCTAAGATTTTGATTTTTTGTTTCAATGCTTTGGTTCTTGGCTAATACCTGATACTAGTTTCTAATGGACCAAAGACTATATATGTGGGCTGGATTGCGTCTGCTCCTCCCTATAGGATTCAGAAAAGGAAGGACTCCAGCAAGGAAATAGAGAAGCCAAATGAATATGCACTTCAAGGCCTTTTGATCAAAGAGAAGGCTTCATTAGCACTTCTGTTATCCATAAATACTGAAACTGATCAAAAGACTCTTGAACTCAGCTTCTAAATCCTCCATGCACTCAAAGATTACATCTGCCACAGAATGAAATCTGCTCAAGCACTTACAACTTTGCGCACAATATGAAATCTTAAAATTTTGGTGACCCAGATTGTTTTCACCCATTAAAATAAACCGGATCTTCCTAGTAGGCTTGTATTGAGTCCATGCCTAGTAAATTGCCCCCGGTGAAGGTATCAGGAGAGGTGGAACCGTGGAAAAAATAAAACAGAACAGACCTTCAATTTATAACACAAAGAGCAAGCTTGAAGGATCCTGCGTGCAAAAGTGGATACAATAATGATGTGGCTTTCCTCGGATGAAGGGTTACCAGTCGACCAGAAAATTTGATACCAGGGAACGCAAAAAGAAAGATCTCATGAAAATTTAGCACTGTAAAGTACAAGGGGTACACAAGTTTTGTGATTAAATTGTTGAATCTACAGTAGGATAGAACCCAGAAGCCAAAAACATGAAGGTAAAAATCTATAAAATGCCAGACTAATGTTTTCCTAAGTTCTTCTGAGAAATACAAAAAGAAATTACTGGTACTGTGAAGACCCTGATGGTCCAGCTGGCTGATACTGCTGAGCTGCTGGAGGTGGTGGTGGTGGGGCTGCACCAGACTGATATGGTGGAGGATAATGATATGCTGAAGGAGGCGGTGGCGGCGGCATGTAACCATAAGGTGGATAGAACTGCGGATAGGGGCCTGGCGGTGGTGGCATACCTTGGAAGGGATAATGCTGCCCCCCTGGTTGTTGCTTTTCTGAACCTGATTTGTTCTCACCAGACGCACCGCTTGCCCCTTCCTGGGATGGGATAAGAGCTCCCATCCTTTGAGGATCCATTGAAGGATAGAAGTTCCTCTCAGATGGGAGTGGAGGTGGAATATTGAAGTAGTGCACGGGTTGTTGCTGTTGATCCAATGCCCCCGGTGGCGGTGGTGGTTGATTCTGCTGCTGAGATATCACTTGCCTCGGCAACAAACCACCGTGAGCCACAGTACCCTGCTGTCGCACAGCCTCATCCTCAGGGTTCTCTGAATCTGGTTTTGGAGCTTGGGGCTTCCCCCACATTAGCTTCAGCCTTAGACCCTTGATGACTAGCTTATTTGAGAGTTCTTCTGCTGCCTTTTCTGCCCCTTCCCTGGTAGTATAGGTTACAAAGGCACATGCACGCTGGAGTACCATTCTTATGGATTCAATCTCACCATGTGCATAGAAGTGGTCCCTCAGATCCTGCTCAGTTACCCTAGCATCAAGACCACCAACGTAGAGGGTCTTAATGCTCTCATCTTCCGGGGCCATTAATGATGACATTTCACCTGCCTTGTTCAAAAGCTTCATGGCAACTGGATCATTAACTCTGCAGACAAAAGTAGACAGAAATCAGGCATAAGACATGAGAATACAGTTGATAAGCTCTTTGACAGAAAGATCATTATGACCTAGCAAATAGAAATATAAGCTTAATAAGGAAAAACAAATCAACTTCCTCTGTTATATTTATACCTTACTGAAGAAACAAAGAAACAACTCTATGATATTCCAACCATTTTCATTTAGAAATAAAGTTTCTAAGCATATAAGAAAAGATGTGATATCCAGTTCATCATTTGTCTATTTTACAGCCAGAAAAAATGCACATGCACATATGTGTGTGTGTGTGAAACAGAGACCATGGAATGGATCAGAACTACATACCAAGAAACTATTAAGGACCCATATGATAACCACCGAAAAACAGTTTCTTGCTTCAAGAAACAAAAGACTAACCAAAAGCTGTTTGATAAATTTGTTTTGCTTCTAATGACTTAGCAATATAAATTTAAAATTTATAAACACTTTTGACACTGTTTCTTTAAGTAAAAGTAGGGCACAGGCTGGGTTTAAGTGAAACAGTTTTAGAGAGGGTATTCATGGAATTTGGCATCCTAAACATAAGAACGCTGCTAAACACCTCTCATACTGCAAAAGAACTCTTCCAATTGTTGCTTCTTCAATCCTAATGACTGGTGATTGTTGGATTCTTCATCTTCGTTTTGGGTATGAGAATCTGGACTGAATGTAATTTTCTTATTCAGTTTTTGGATCTCTTCTCAACTCTGTTGTTTAATCTTCTTTCAATCATCTTGCAATCTCATTTTTTTTGTCAATGCTGTGATTTTGATCCCCTCTTTTTTATGTAGAGTGCATGATTACAGTTTGATGTGACAATTTTTTCCAATGATATCTCTTTTTCAGTTTTGTGAATGATATATATCAATTGCATATGTAAATTCACAGCATTATAAATGAGTTTTCTTTAAGTCCCCTTTTTTTTATAGGGTTTTGTAATATCTTCCTTTAAGTCCTTTTTTTGTAGGGTTTTGTAATATCTTCCTTCCTGGAAGTGCAGTTCAATCTTTGCATGGATTAAGAAACGTTTAAATCAAACACCTGCTGAAATTGTTTCTGCTTCCAGAAGCAAATTCTATCAAATGCCTATGAAAATTTTTTTCTTCCAGAAACACCTAAAACTATTTTTGGTGTTTCTCAAAGCAGAAACACTTGGTGGGTTATCAAACAGGTCCTAAGTCTAGCTGAGATGACATAGGAAAACATGGTTACACCCAGTGGAGTAACACAATTAATTCCTGATCTTAGGATAACTAGATTCCAATTAGTCCTAGGCAAAGGTATAATAGGCATAGTAAAGGTAACAAACAGTTCCTAACCACAGAAAAAAGAATAGGAGATTAATACAGAGTCAAGAAATCAACTATCTTTCTTAGAATTTCACCAAGCATTGCAAAAGTTTATATCTTGAACTTTGAGGACACAGCCAGATTTAGGAACGTAAGGTAATGGCCAACTCAATGGCATTACCTGGTAGTTTGGTGATCAATTTGTTCATCTCATATATTCTTATTTAAGGGCAAAATATGCCAAGCACTGTTCATGTTACTGTTCACATGAACAGCGCACAGGCCAACTCAAGTGGAAATACTCTTAAAATCTATGTGGAGCCCAAGATCAGATTACATGAAGAATTTGTTCTTAGGAGATCAGTTTGGTTTCTATTTTAGATACTTATGGATGTGCCTGATATATAAAGCCTAGCAGTTTCTGATTTTAGTTGGTTTCTATCTTCCACAAGATTTTATTGTCACAAGTAATGTTAACCAAAATACTGCCCCTGGCTGGAGGCCACTCCAAAGTGGGCACCTAAGGCTGGCCAAACCCTCTTGGAGGGGTATTTTGGTCAATCTAGCCCTAATTAAGTTGCAAATTTTATTTTCCAAAATTTTCTTTTTATTTTTCTGAAGAGATTTGTTCCATTAGGAAATCTAGTTTGAATTAAAGATGAGTTCTTGAGTCTTGGGATTCTTCTTTAAAAATAAGACTGAACAGTCTTTATTTACAAGAAGAGTTCCTACAGTATTTAAGTCTTAGGGAGAATATATCTTCATCAAAGGAGATTCCATTAGATCTTTGATTCTTATTTTGGATGGTTGAGATTAATTGTAATGAGAGCCTAATATATAAAGAAATCCCACTTAGAATTAGGGTCTCTTTTAGTAGGCTATAAATAGCCTATGAGTTGAGGACTGAGGTTCCTGTTTAAGGGGGCCATGGCAGATTTTGAGTAAAATTTCTCCTTCAAAGATCAGCAACACACTCTATCTAGCACTCTTCTTCCTGTACTGTCTTCTTCAAGAAATTCCAGCAAGGTTCCAAGAAGTTTTCTGAGTAAGCAACCCCAGCTCCTGCCCCTCTCTCCCCTCCCATCTCAGGCATTCCCCACCCCTTCCCCTTCAATTGCAGCCACCCCCTGCTCCTCCCTCACCTCCCCTGTTCTACACAACCCTAATAGCCCCTCCCCCTTTGCTGCCACACCTTGGCAGCAGCTTCCCTAGGGCCTCACGACACTCCCAACCCCTTCCCCTACCCCTCCCCTACCCTACAGTACCCCCGCCCCCTTCCCTCTCTTCTCTTCTTCCTTGCAGCAACCCAGAAGGAAAGGGGAAAGAAAAAGAAAGAAGGCAAGGAAGAGATAGACAAGTTACATCTCCAAGATCCAGCCCATTTTATCCCACCATTATTCCACACTTCTTTAGGAATAATCTTAGACACCCAAGAGCAGCCATAGAGAATTTGTTAAGCCTCAAACTTAATTCCTTTCCATCCCATCTAGTTTTGGATAAACCCATACCTTATCCTTAACCTTGACATTTAAATCCCCACCTAGATTTGACAATTACTTTACTGGAAGATTCCGAGCAAACCCTCAATTTTAGGGAATTCTTTCAAGAAAAGAAACAAGGGGGGAGTCTGGGAAGGGTCAGATGCATGCATCCTCACCCCTGTTTCTAGAGTGGCTGATTCTGGGACTTGAACTGTGACCCACATCCAATAAGAGAGCACTAGACCAACACATCAAACACAACCTTCACAAAATGCTAAATGATGCAGAAAGGGGAAAAAAAATGGATCTACTGGTGGTAGTAAGAGAGAAAAATATGGAGGAGAAAGATCACAGGTGAAGGTGAAAAGGATAAAACTCAATCCCTTTGGGTGGGGAAAATCTCACTCACTTTTCTAACTACCTACCTTTTATTCCATTACCAAAATATAGGGATGAAGGCATGTATTAACTAGTCTGCAAATACAAAAACAGATTACTTGTGTGTGTGTGTGTATACTGTATATATATATATATATATATATATATATATATATATATATATATATATATATATATATATATATATATATATATATATTGTAATCACTAATCTATTTTTAGAGATTAGATAGATAGATGAATCTAGTTATCTGTAAAACAAAATAAAAAAGAAATTGGACTCTCTCGCAATAGATTCATAGACATGAAATCAGTAATCGATTTATGGAGGGTTTCCTCAAATGACCTTATAACATGATGGGGTGCAAGCTAAATGAACAGGAAACTCTCATGCAAGATGCTCAGAAAAATGTCCTAAGCTAACTCAAGCCTAACATATCTCCTCCAAAATCTACAAAAAAGGGTTAGCTTTACTAACAAAATTCCTTCAGAGGTAACAGTTGATGATTCCCCTTCCAAAACTAACAAAGTAAGATACTAACAAGTACCCCCAAGGACCTAAAATTTGGGCCTTAAAATTGAGCCTATTACAAATAAATCATCTAAACCAAAACTGTTATCAAAATGAGCCTCGATGCTGGCACCAAAACTGCATTACTTGGACATCTCATTAGAGATGCAGAAAGGTCAATATTGATCAACAAACATGAATGCTCTCCATTGAAATTTATAACTTCAAATTATAATCCTACCAATAGGATATCTTTATAAATATAACCAACATCTACCAACAGATAGGATCTCTTAATAAATATAACCAACATCTACTAGCAGATAGGTGGAGCTAGAGCAGTTTATAAGGGAGGAAGGGGGAAATGCATAAAAATGTAAATCGATGTGCAGATCCTTAATAGGACTTTCTTTAGTGTTCAAGGATTCATCATCCACTTCACATGCTTAGTTCTGTCATCAGTTTAACTCAATTGCTAGAAGGCAAAATTCTCAGCAGTAATTAACATTTTGACCAGGGAAATAAAACTTGTCCTAGTTTTTAATGTTAGAGAGAAGGATCAGGGAGGAATATTCTGAAGAGGCAGAACGTAGTCATATCAACTAAAAGGAGCAAGTCTCTTTATAAAACAGAAAGGGAACTTGTCAACGGAATAAACATACCCATAGTAGCGATCTTTAATATTTTGTTGTGATAACTCGCCAGTTATGGGCATTTCATGTCGATAGGGACATTCAGCACCCCTTGTGCATTCCCCTCGTACATAGAAACTGCAAACATGTGCCCGGTTTCTCTTGTAGTAAGGTGTCGTCCTCTGAAGCTTTAGTATGGTGTCATTTGGCCGTACCTTTCCATAAGAGGATTCATAATCTATGCCAGCCCGAGCCTGCAACACACAAGATGAGATTTAATATAACAAGGAGGAGGATGCCTCTAGAATGTCCCTATGAATAACTTAGAGAACATGAACACACTCATTAGACCAAAGCAATAGGGAAGGAAATGACAAGCCTTCATGAAGTTCCTTGGGCTATGTTTACTTGACAACATAAGGAGAGAGAAGTAGAAAGGGGAAGGGGGAAAAACAAAAAAACAAAAAAAAAAAAAAAAAAAAAAAAAAAAAAAAAATAAAAACAACAAAACAAAACAAAGAAGACAAGAACTTTTCCTTTCTTGTCTCAACATTCCTTGTGAAGCAAACATACACATGGCTTTTCCAAGTGATTTTTTAACAGAGGAAGAACAGCATAATAAGTATAGGAGCACATATTAACAAACCATAATAGAAGCTCATATGTTTGTTTGCAAATAGATGCTTTTGAGGCATTAAAGGAACAAATTTTCTTCGGATTTATCACCAAATAGACCAAGACATTACCACAGAAACTGAATAACCCAAAGACAGACTGTTCCCATCCAAACCTTCAGATGATATGATTAGAAAGAAATACTGGCAACACTGAATCTGTTAACTACAGTCCAAACAGATGATAATGAAAATAAAAACAAGTTGATCATAACTACAACAGAAATACCAAATCAAAATTGATGATGGTTTGGCAATCATAATATGTTAGCTTGGGAGCTCTATTAGGGACTCTTACATCTTACAAGATAACTTTCATTTATTCATTGTTTTGTGACATTTCACTTTATCAAGCATCAATACAGTTCTGATTCAAGATCAATCAGTGAGCATACACATTAGCTAGGAAAGGTGTCACCTAACCTAAGTTCACTCTGGAATGTGGTCTTCTACCGATTTGCTACTTGCTAGGAAAGGTGAACATACACATTAGCTAGGAAAGGTGTCACCTAACCTAAGTTCACTCTGGAATGTGGTCTTCTACTGAGTTGCTACTTGCTACTTGTGGGATTAATGAGGGAGCTTCTCTGCACTTATCATTTTGCATCTGGGGGGGGGGGGGAAGCTGGGGATTGAACACAAATCTTTAGTTCATTTCCTACTCTTTCCTTCATATACTATCACTATAGTTAACAAATGGAATGATTGAATTCAAATTCTGGGGGAGGGATAAGAAGGAAACAAATGCACTTTTATGCTCAAATAACTAATTCATTTCATCCCTGCTTCAGATAAAAAAAATCCCAATCATATTATCACATAAGCAAACAATTCAGACAAATTCCAAACAAGAAGAAACATCCTAAGCTTGAACAACTTAATGTTGTCATTTATTTGGTAAAATCAATTACTATGTTTTCTTCAAGACTCCTGCAGAAGAAAAGGGGACTTAATCTCCATTTGCAAATTTCTCTACAAGGTAAAGCATTTTCAGCATCCATCTATTATTATTTTCAACTCTTAACTGTAATGGATCAGGAGTCTAAAGCTTAAGATTAGTATCACATTACAAGCATGGTCATTTTAAATAAATCGACATGATAATAGGAAAATTGGACCATAATCAACATACCCTGCGGTCATGCTCCTCAGCGAAGTACTCCCTGTTGACATCACTTTTTGGAATGGTATCATTGGAGTTGATAGCCAATGCAGTATCTCGAACCTGAACTGGCAATCCATACTCAAGATCCAGTAGACACACTTGGCAGACGTTCTTCAGCTTGCTGCAGGTCTGGCAGACCTCTGTCTTTTTAAATCTTGCATCACGACCTGGCCTCCACCTAAAAACTGTGAATGGCCGTGTGCAGATCTTGCACTCCTTATCATAATCCGCTTTTGTCTACATGAAAAGTAGTAGGTGTGTGTCTTAGCAAACAATTACAGTAAAATTTCACCATATTCTGCAAGTTAAATATATTTGAAATTTTGAATACAGTATCATATGTCATATAAAGGTTGAAACGGCATTCACTGTTACATATGAAAAAACGGTATTTTAGGATAAAACACAGAGCCGGAAAGGTCAATTCAGGTCTGTTCATATAGACACCCAGTTTTTATTTAGTAATGTTTCTATCTTTTAGTGACAAAACAGTGTCAAAAGTTACATTAAAAGAAACTGAAAGAAGTGGCTAGGAAGTCCATCAGTTTTGGCTAACTAAACCCTCCCTATTACAGCCCCCTATCACAACCCAGAATTTAACTACAAAGCAAGACCTGCTCTTCCAATAATATCTCTTTTTTGGTCTATTGGTGACACCCTCAACAAACCCGTCTGCCTGTTTTCACCAACTGAGCCGACGGCAAACTCATGAACTTCAGGATGGATTTACAGATCGACCCTGATGTTTTCCACAAAATTCGCGATAACAATGAGGCAAAACCATTCTAACTTGCAACAAAAATAAATTCACATGAATTGAGCTCTAGGAATGAAATTAATAGACTCTGGATTAAGGGTTACATTATAAAAATCGGCCTCTTAGAGAAATAAATGGATGAAAGTTCAGAGATTGCAAGAGGAAAAAGAAAAAACCCATTACCATGCGAACGTAGGGATTGTCACCCAGGCAAGATTCACAAATAATTGGGAAATCAGATCTTTCCCAACCATCGGCCTCCAAGTTCCTCAACAACCTATGCGCCATGCCCTAGATTCGCTCGTCTCTCCCGTTTCCAAACTTCTGCCGTCTCTCCTCCCCCGTTTCCAAACTTCTGCTCGTCTCCCTCCGTTTCCAAACTTCTGGTCGTCT
This sequence comes from Hakea prostrata, assembly GCF_041222555.1. NCBI lineage: Eukaryota > Viridiplantae > Streptophyta > Magnoliopsida > Proteales > Proteaceae > Hakea > Hakea prostrata. The sequence goes on from NC_142604.1 coordinate 15,436,087, forward strand.
GCTCGTCTCTCCCGTTTCCAAACTTAAACTTCTACCGTCACTCCCCCGTTTCCAAAGTTCTGCTCGCTCTCCCGTTTCGGACTTATACTTCTGCTCGTCTCCCGTTTCGGACTTACGGACAGGGACAACTGGTTCGGTCTACCTGAGAGAAAATCTCACGCTACTTACACAAAAGTATCACACTTTTTTTTTTTTTTTTTTGCCAACCCGGTTTATAAACCGGTGTTCAACCCACGTCGCACACCTAGCTGTGGTGGGTGAGTCTTCCAGCGGGGATTTTTCGCATCCACAAGGATTCGAAAAGTATCACATTTTATTTCTTTCTTTTTCCTAAGTATACCATATACTATTTATAAGAAAATCTAAAACCAATCAATAACCCTAATCCTAATATAACTATAATTTTAACATTAGGGAAATCTAAAATCTTAATCCTAAATTCCTAATATAATTATAAATTTAACTTACTAATAATTAACTCAAATCCTATTTTAATTACAAATATAACTAAAATTCTAATTACACAAGACCCGTAGAATATAAAACACCCAACCCTACAATTTACAAAGCCGGATCAACACCCCCGTCAAGGGAGCACTTTGTGCTTCTCGACGACTTTAACACAACAAAATATGTGGGCCCATAGAATAAAAATAATAAGGGTAATTTTCATCTGGACCCCCTGAGGTTTGGTCCTCGTCATTTTTAGTCCAAAAAAATAGACACTTTGCATCTACCACCCCTGAGGTATTCAATAAGATCAATTAAGGACAAATTGTAGTTTTTATGACCAAAATACCCTCACATCTATTCTACCGTAAGATTTGCATATTTTTTCACAATTAAATCCAATGGTGAAAATCAAAAGAGTAGGGCCATTTATTGGATCCGCTATTATACTGACACCCTTCCATTACCTCCAATTGGCCGTTAGATTTTAGACATGTAGATCTTCCAATCGAATGAACATAAATCCATCTGAAAAAATATACATTTCTAAATCCCTAATTCTTTCAAATATCCTTCATCGTCTCCATCTTCAGTCCTGCGTCTCCAGAATCTCTGCATTTTTCCTGAGGCTCCTCTCCCCGACGTGAGGCTGCTAAGCTGTGTAGTGTGACCCTGTGCCCTGCAACCACAACGGCAGTCTTGAATGAGAGAGAGAGGGCAAACATTGAAAAAATCAATCTCTCTTTCTCTGCCAATCTTTTTGGTTTTTTATTATGAAATTCTTCTCTGTTTCTTTAACTCCAAATCAATCTCTCTCTAAGTTTTGATTCTCCAATGGCAAAGAGTTGAGATCTTTTCTATTATGAAATTCTTCTCTGTTTCTTGAGAACCTGCGACTCCAATCTTTTTGGTTTTCTATGAAATTCTTATCTGTTTCTTTAACTCCAAATCAATCTCTCTCTAAGTTTTCATTCTCCAATGGGAAAGAATTGATATCTTTTCTATTATGAAATTCTTTTCTATTTCTTGAGAACCTGCGATTTACTCTGAGGTTAATGGGTCCTTTGTTTCAAGCAGGCGGTGGCAAATGGTGTTCGGATTAGAGGGTCCTCAAGATAATAAAAAAATTAGAGGCGGAAAATGCTCTTATGAAAAAATGCGAAAAACTTCTGTCTGGATCCATCTTCAAGATGTGCCGTTACTCCGATTAAGATTTTCAAATTTCTTGTTGATCTTGTTAGTTTCTGTCTACAAGAGATAGCAGTCAAAAACGGCTGGGCCAATACGCGAAGACGACTCTTTTTTGTTACCACAAAAAAAAAAGGATGAAGAGGAAAAAAGTGTTCTAAATTCTAATCGATTCAATTCTAACCGGAGTTGAAGAGGAAGAAAGACAGAGATGTTGGTGACGCTGAGGATGGAGACGAAGGAGACGAGAGAGAATTGAAAAGTTAAAAATATGTATTTTTTCAGATGGATTTATGTTCATCCGATTGGAATGATCCACGTTTCACCGCTGGATTGAATTGTGAAAAAAATATACAAATATTATTATAGAATAGATGTGAGGGTATTTTGGTCATAAAAATCACAAATTGTCCTTAATTGGTCTTATTGAATAGTTCAGGGGAGGCAGATGCAAAGTGTTCATCTTTTTGGACTAAAAATGACATAGACCAAACCTCAGGGGTCGAGATGAAAATTACCCAAATAATAAAACATAAAAAATAAAAAAAGAACATCATCCAACCCTTGTGGGCTCCCACATGTTTTGTGGTGGTAAAGCCATCAATGAGCACTCTGTGCTCCTGATCCGGTTCACAATTTACTTATCTTAATTTGAGTCTACGTTTTATACATTACACTAATCAATTTGAGAAATTCCAAGTAACCTTTACTTTTCTAACACCTTTGAAGTTGAAATAATAATTTTGCCCGGTTGAATAAAAATATAAGGTTTTTTTTGTAATTTTACAAAATTCTGCTTATTTTTTTTAAATTTACAAACAAAATCCCTGTTCACTCGAGAGCCACCGCCCTGGACTTTCCAAAAAAAACTCCATGTTCTCGCAACTCTCATTGTAGACCTCCTCGGACAAGCCAGACACGAGAAATCCGTACTCTTCTCCAACTAAACTTCGAAAAGCGAAAGCTTTACTTGAATGGTCACTTCTCTCCGAAAATTGGGCTTTCTCCGTTTCACGAAATTTCAAAGAATACCATAGTGATCCTCAACAATAGGTGCAGCAGCTTGAAATCTGGGAATATGAATGTCAGAGTAATTTATGATGCCGATAAGTATTGTGTTAGAAGCTTAGATAGTTTGGATAGGTCAATTGGATGTTTGATTTTGGAAAAATTGACGATTGGTTGTTATGACTTCTATGGCAATAGACGTTAGATTGTGTGAATCTATTACATGACTTGTACTGGATGCGATTCAAAATATTCCAACGATCTCTTTCACAGGAGTACTAGTTGCGCAGTGGTGTATGATGCCCATAAAAGATTATCTTCAGAGGCTTCAATCTGGAGGCCTTGATGTCTCTGCTCGTAACGACTCGGTTGATTGGATTTACAAGGTGGGTTTCGATTATTTAGGTTCCTATGTTCTATGTTTACTTAATGGGGTGGTGACGGAATCCAGTAGCTTGCGTCGGAGGAGAAAGACAGCTTCTGCGGTGGGTGGTGATTGAATCCGGTAGCCGGCGTCAAAGGAGGAAGTGTTGCGTCGGAGGAGGATGGTGACTTCGTTGAGGTGGGCTTGCTGTGAACAATGACTCAAGAGAAGAGAGAGACATTGGGAAGGAATTGAATATTACGGGTACTAATGTAATTTGGTGGGGTAAGAGTATCTGGATCAAGGAACAAAATTTTGTTTCATATTGCCAATTCGCTACCTAACGAACTCACTGAAATGGCGATAAGTTACGAGATATCGCCGAACATTCGGTGAAATAATTGATCGCAAAACAGGTCAAGAAATTGAATGCAAACGATCTCGATGATGTAAGATCGAGATTTTGGCGGCGTTTGTAAAAGTAAATAAGTCGAGTTCACAGAATGGAGTAGGAACTTCTAGACTCGTTACAACGTCGCTTTTCTTAAGACGTAATTCGCCCTCACATCAAGGTACTATGAGGTACTACCGTCTCCCAAGATACAAAGAAACCCAACTCGGAATTTTTCGTTTGTACCTGTTTGTTCGGGATTTTAGGTTTTTATAGGCATTGAGGTGTCTCTACTTTATAGGCATTGAGGTGTCTGTACTGACCAGTTCATGACTCTGTTCGTATGGGTGCACTTCTCTGTAGGGATACGAATGCTGACGTTCAAATATGAGCCGTCGGATCGTTCGGCCGCACGATCTAACAGTCCATATTGTTGTTGTGAAGCTAGAAGGTTTTTATAGGCATTGAGGTGCCTCTACTGAATCGGATCGTTCGGCCGCACGATCTAACAATCCATATTGAACCATCAAAACTATATTTATGGATCTACTTCCATCGCCCTAGATCTACCGTTGATCACAGCACACGGTTCAGATCTGATCTCATGCGCGAGCGCCACAAACGCCCATTCCACTCGAGCGCGCTCGGACGGTATACCGTTCTCGGTCATACACCGCACACGCACTGGCATGTGTCATTATTATAAATTAAAATTAATAGGCAGGACCTATTGATTAACTTGGATTCCAACATCTCGGTTTCCAATGTAGGACTATATAAAAGATACTTTCCTAAAATAAACAAAAGGAAAGTCTTCCGCACTTATAAATCCAATAATATGAAACATATATTATTTTATTATATTAAAAATAATACAACATAGGCGAGGGTTTGGAATCCTCCACCGGGGAAGAAGGCCTTCAAATTCATCTTTGTCCCAATAATCAAAAGATTTGGGTGATGGATCGGAGGAAGCTAAAGGAGGAGGCATGGCAGAGGACTATGGAGGACCGTGATGAGTTTCGAAGTCGGAATTAGCAACTGGAGGAGGAGGGACCGGTGAACGGAAGGGTTGATGAGAAATTTGGATTTAACGCATTTCAAAATTTAAAAACTTAATAGTTAAATGGTAACTTCTGCAATGGGTGGTGATGGAATCTGGTACCAACGTCAATGGAGGAAGTGTTGTGTTGGAGGAGGATGACAACTTCCTTGAGGTGGAGTTGCTGTGAACAATGACTCGCAAGAGAGAGAGAAGAGAGAGACATTGGGAGGGAATTGAATATTAGGGGTACTAATGTAATTTGGTAGGGTAAGAGCATTTGGATTTAACGCATTTCAAAATTTAAAAACTTAACAGTTAAATGGTCATTATGAACTTTGGAGTACTTGTGATTTCTCAAATTGACTAATGTGGGTAACATGTAATTTTGGCCACATAAGTGGGAGACCAGAGTTTATAAAAAAATCTATATTTAAAATGAAATCACTTTAATCTCGAGGATTGACTCAATTGACAAATACCAACAACTCATACTATAAAGTCAAGAATTGAAACTTGAAACTCATTGGTGCTAGGGGGATTCACATCCTTTACAATTCCCACTACCTGCAATTCCCTGTAATTCGTATCTAGGATTGTAACACGTGACAATTAATTATCCAATGGTCAGAATTAAAACCAACTAAAAATTGAATCTAGTAAATCCCTAAAATTGCTCCTAATTTCATCTCTCCCTTTCCTTGTGGCTTAGTTTTAGAGATTTATAAGATTTTGTTTTTAATAGGGTTCTAAGTTGACCATTGGATAATTCATTCCCACATGTCACAATCTTCTACACGAATTCCAGGGGTGAGAATTGTAGAGGATGTGATCCAATGCTAAGGGCAAGGCACTCTCATGTATTTAAATAATTATATATATATTTATATATAAAATACCCCTAAGGATGTAGCCAATATTTGCATAAGTTGTCTAGGACAAATCTCAATTCCATCCCTCTCTCCAATGCATAAAGATATCATTTGTCCAAACACATTGGTATTTTCCTCTGTGCCATTTTTTGAATACGAGATCTAGATGGTTGTCTATTGAAACCTTGTGATTGAATTTATAATAGGCATAAGTCTAGCCCTAATTGCCCAAACTCATCTTGAGCGCAAAAGTTTGGTCCTAAGGGTGAGTTAAGACTAGGCCCTAGTGGCCTTCAGTTAGGGCTAGGTAAGGTCACGATTGAGTATTTAGCCTAGAACCACCCTAATCTAGCTTGACCCTAACCTTATAGGATATTTTTAATATAAGTTGTAATGTATGGAACCATGCATTGTTTCACTTCTTTGTAGCGAGAGTCAAGGTTAAATGTCTAACATGGCTCAACCCAGCTTGCCCTATGTGTCACACCCCACTTAAGGCATGCTGAGTCTACCCAAATAATCCGGAGACCCACAATATGGATCCCCCATCGGACCATCAGATGCAATACCGTAATTGAGTATCATTTATAATATCCACATCATGAAGTGAAGAGATAATAATTTTTAATGTTGTCAATGAATATGATTTATCAGTGTAACAAATATGACAATGAATATTAGTTAATACAAAAATCCATATGAAATACCAAATGGGAAATATCCAAAATGAATGTAAATGTAAGTGTATGTCAATAAGCATGCTCATCCCTAAGATATATGGGAACAATAAGAACATGTATAGCAACAACATAGCGCATCATGTAAAGGCGTAAATGGATCCTTAGGCACCACACTGCCTACCTCTTTATTTAGACAGGGGCACCTCCAGTATTGGTACCATCTCAAGCTTTGTAACATCATCTAAAAGAGAAGAATTCTCAAGGGATGAGTTCCACCGAACTTACGAGGAGAAACAAGCACATCCATTATGCATGTGGTGCAATCCTATATGCCATCCAGAAACATATATCATTATGCTGGTCTCTAACTACTATCACACTTTAAAATGAACACTAGTCCTCTATGGGAGGGTCACACTCGATCCATACCACTCAATCCATAACAGGGGTTTGGGTAAAGGCCGCACTTTATACCATGACCATGGTTAAGGGTCTCTCAATCCACTCATAGCACATCTCATTTATGTTGTCCATCATCTCATTCCCTTATCATCCTCAACACTCATTGTCATCATTTATGCTCATTGGTACATGCCTAGCACGTCCGAGACTTGTGTAGCCCAATGCAAGGTCCTCTGCTCGGAGGGCATATCATGATTAATTGATACCATCCTCAAGCACCTGATATCTTGGATGTAACCCCCCCCCCCCAAACAACCTTGTTAAGGTAACCTAGAGTGGGCGGGGGTGAATAGGTTGCACCTACTATAATTGCCCAATTTTTCAGTTTGATTGAAAACTTAAGATGAATTGTAAATTTCAATGTAATAAGATAGTGCAATCAACCACAATACAAGAATTTATAGTGGTTCGACTTTACAAGTCTCTATCCACTTCTTTCTTGGCTTCAAGAGAGATTTTCACTAGTGATTCTCTTTCAATACAATGGGTAGAGATCAAACCCTTACAATCTATGTTCAGTAGGGCAAGAGCGCCCTTTACAATATTTGTTCTAAATAGGGCAAGAGCACCCTTTACATTTCTTTATCCTATGGCAAGAGCATTCTCTTCAATCTTTGTTCACAGGCAAGAGCACCCAAACCAATTCTAGTCTACCTAGACCTAGAATTGAAGACAAACAATATACAAGAGAATGTGTTACCTAACAAGAGGTGTGACACTTTACCTCTTGTGTGAGTGTGATGCAATGAGAGTGTATGCTCAAATGGAAATGAATACACCACCAACACCTTCAATCACCTCAAGTTTGGTTTCCACAAGCTTGCTTAATACCTTGGTATGTTCTTCAAGGTTGAGTGAGGATGAGAGGCAAAACCCAATTGATTTATTGTAATTTGAGAGCTTGAGAGTACTTGAGGAGTAGTTGATCAATTGGCAAGGTTCAGGCTCTCAAATGGGGTGAGTTTGGCTTATATAGATGGCATTCAAGTGCCTTAGCCCAACCCCAACGGATAGGGGAAAAATAAATAAATTTTAGTCCACATGGATTGTTGTCTGACTCAGACAAACGTCAATCTCATTTAAAATGTAGCTGTTAAAAATAGTTGTTGGGGGCATTTTTAACCAGACGGCAGTTTGTCTCAGACGTTGTTCTGCTGCTCAGACATAATTTCCGTCTGAGCTTATGTGACCAAATGTACGTCCTTCTGAAACACATATAGCCTATTATAGGGAAATACATGGACTTAAAGGGGTTTTAGGAATTTATAGCCAACCCTAAGCCTCATACACTCTCCAAACATGTCCTAGGTCAGTCTAATGACATGATATGTGTACAATCGAGCGCAATTACATATGAATTCACATGAAGTGCCTTAAGTCCTAATTTGCTAAGTCTTCTTCCTTGAGCTTAAGTTGATGATCATTGATGTTCTTGAGTCTTCTTGCACTCCATTCTTCATGCTCGTCTTGACTTAGACTTCATATCCATCTTGGCGTGGTCTTGGCCTTGAGTTGGGCTTAGGCATTCAACATTGAGTTGGATTTGGTCCACTTACTCTCATATTGAACTAGACAAACACAACTCAATATAGCCATTAATAATTCATATTTTTTATCATCAAACTAATGGAGGCTAATGTGGCAATGCTGACATGACATTTTCCAACAAACCCTTTGTCAATATCTTAAGCACCCACTAGCTTGGCATCAAATTACTGGAACATTAATGTACTCGGTGTCCCCTTACGGCTTTCCTTTTTCTCTTGGGGTGGTTGCACTATAGGGTTTGATCCTACTAAATGCAACAATGTGGTTGTGTGCATATGCAAGAATGCATGTTAATGTGAGTATACTTGAGTACTTGAAGGCAATGGCCATAGCCACCACCTCTACATCATATTGGATGCAAGTTCCCAACCTTCACACCATTTCCATTCAATTGTATTGTAGGAACAATAAACAAGTATTGGTATATAATGCAAGATGTATAATTTCACATCCACTTGCATGAATGCATGACCTATTATACTCATAGCATCCAAACAAGCAACAAAACATACAATCCAATAAAAGTAAATAGAATGCATAATTAAAACTAAAGCAGCATCCAATTTCCCCTCACCTTGCCTTGGTATTTGATCCAATCCAAATGGTGTCCAAATTTAAGGTTGTGAACCTTTTATCTAACAAATTCCCTAACTATAATGCACACATGTTAGCGGCATGTGGGGTGAATCACTTATCCAAATTAGCCCCCGATGTTGTCTTACGTCACACTAGGTCGATATTTAGGAATAAGTTAGTCGTTATAGTATGATCGATTATATCGACCACCTATGCTGTTGACAAAATCCCAATCCAAATTTTGGGGCTAATCTTCCCCAATCTCTAGCGTGTTTCCCAAGGAAGGTTCCCTATAGAATTTTTGTGGTGTATTTTCCGCTCTAGTTGGTGTGTAATCAACCCCAATATTCCATGGTTCCAATTCACCCATCCTTGAGTTAAATCCCAGTTGGGATCCATCCATTATTCTAAACAACATGTTATTGCATCAATGGGTTAATCTAAATGCAGTAAACATATAAAGATCATTAGATCTAAAATCCCCCATTGGTTTTCCCAAATTTCTAACATCAATAGACTCATTTGTAGGTCTTTTCTTGCCCAAACTTAACAAAAAGCATACATGGAGGTAGAGGAGAGTGAGATTTACCTTTCCCCTTTGTTTACCTTGCAATCCAGCAATTTCCTACTCCCCAAATTGTTGGACAAGCCTCTAGAGCTTTATCTCCTCTTCTCTCCCCCTCTCTCAAGTTATATTAACTTCTAATGCAATAAAATGTCTAATTCACATATTAGGGGCTATCAAAGGGGCTTGAGGGTCATTTTTCAAATCTAACCCCACATTTATAACCATCGAATGGGTTAATAAGGTGGCCGATACGGTATCAACCGAGTTGATTTTCTAGTAGCCATATGGCTCTTGTGAGGCCTAGTTATGGTCTACTCCCTCTCCCCTATTGTTTTATGGTTCAATTTCATTACCTAGGTTTGGGGCTCATGGGCCATTCTTTAGAAGTATGTCAGGATCCCTTACAACTACTATTCAACCCATTTAGTATGCATATAATATAAAGTACTCAAGCCATTAAACTAACACATGGTGAAATTTTACCAAGTGGAGTCATCTCATAGGTGCAACTCTTGGAAGCTAACCATCTCCTGATTCCATCTTAGTGTGAGTTATTTCTATTGCCCATCTCTTGTATGGCTATCTGGGGTTGGTCTTTTGTCTCCATATCTATAGGTTGACTTGTTGGGTTCAACCTTGGGGCCGATAACATAGTAGCACTAGCTCTTCTAGATTATAGACATACAACATGTGTCGGATTAGGTTAGTAGGGGATATCACACTACGGATCAAGGTCAGGTAGCATATTCAGGTCATGGTTTTAAGAAACCCATTTCGTTTGACCGTGTTGTAGCCCAAGCTTTATATATATGTTCATTTACTTATTGGAATGATGCATTTTTTATAGAGCTATTAATGGATATAGTTCATCAAAGCCACACAAGAGAAATTCTGAGAAACATCATAAACTTCATGTGGGTTAAACTATACAGTGAAATCAAACAACCCAAAATCAATGGTTTCAACATACTATATAATATGTAACTTTAAGATGAAGTATATAGTTTGTAACAATAGTTACACTAGGATGCCCAATGAGATGGCGACTATAGATGAAAGGGAGAGATCATGACCGAAACCAAATTCTGTGTACATTTCTCTCTTTCTTTTACTCACTTGGTCACCCACTGACCTCTTCTTCCTCCATTTCTTGCTTTGTGGTTTTCCAGTCTCTTGCTATAAAAGATACCTCTCCCCTTCTTCATATCATCTTTCCAATAACTTAATGAACAATGTTTGAGTCTCTCTCTTAATGGAAAACTCATTTTCACTTCTTACAAGATGACTATTGGAAAGCTTAATTTTATTTTGATAGAGTGAGACACTTAGTCAAATCACTCCCTACATATGTTTGCTACCTGAGAATGCCCACCTATGCCTGGACATGTAGCCATATGAAAAGACTACCATGCCCCTTGTGCGAACGCCTATGCATGCACTCCAGTTGGCCTAAGCATTGGCTCAATGGCCCCCATGCCTATTTCATTTTATCATGTGGCAAAATCGATTTGGCTGAAACTTGAGATGCGAGAAAATGAACGTGAGATATTCCAGTGCAGCTAATATCATCCTCATCTAACTTGCAACTTTTTATGGTAAGACCTATAAGAATTAATGCTAAAAGTAATTTTTTTGTCCAATTTTCTATCTCATTGGCTCACAGATTCACAAAAATATCGTATTCTTTAGTTCAGCGGGAACCCATTTGTATCGCAACTCTCCATTTCCAATTCAAGTACTTTTTCAAAAATCGCCTACTTAAGATGGGTTAGGGTGTTTAGGGTTATAAGTTAGTCCGATCTCCGCCTAGATAGTAGCGCTGCAACGCAAGGGCTCCTTCACTCAGGCGATCATAATTGCACAAGTTAGGAACTTTGGTTTCATCGATCTAGGATTATCGATAGTTGTGGTTTTCATCTCCATGGATTCAGGTATGCTCATACTCAATTGATTTTGTTTGATTCTATTGTTCTTAATCCAATTCATGATCTTAGATTTGTGACCAAAGGTGAAAAGATCCATTAGATCGTGTTTCAAATAAGTTCATAAATAAATGGAAGATGGTTTTCAAAGCCAATATGGCAAGGAAATTAATAGATACAGGGCATAGGATACGGCTTGCCAATGGGGCCAAAGAGAGAAGGAGAGAGAGAGACAGAGATTACAAAGCTTTTCTTGAGAACTTCCCCTAAATATAAATAAAAATTTAACCTAAAAAACACTACATGGTTGGATGGCTCTTGTATATTGACATTGGAGTACGCTTGGAATTCTTTGGCACTTTGAAACAAAATAACTTTGTCTATTTGATATCCTATGCTCAATTTCTATGGACAATATTTAGTTAAAACCGATATATTGCCCTAAATTTGAATTGATAGTTGAAGCATAAGAGGATCGGGGCTACAAGAATCAATGACTTCACTAAAAGAAAATATTTAAAACCACAACTCTGTAACATTTGAAATCCTTTGTTGATCTCCAATTTTTTCGTGTTTTTTTTCATGACAGTGTCAATATCTGATTTTGGACCATGGAAGGACTCAAAAGACCCAACTTTAGAGGTTGCAAAGTTACTTGTTCATCTCAGTGAAGAAGAAAGCTCTAGCATCAATGACAATATGACGTTGAAAACAATTTGGGAGAATGTGAAGAAGAAACATCGCAATAAAGCATCTTCAAGTTCAAGTAGCAAAGAAGAAATGGTTGGTAGAGAAACCACAACTAAAGTGCGAAGGAGAAAACGATATCGTTCAATCGTTTCCATATATAAAAAGACAAAGCCTTTGTAAGTCATTTGTTCTCCTAGGAATATTAGATAATCAAAATGCTAATTATATGTGTGGTCACTTGAAAAATCCTATTATATTTTGCTTTATCGGTACTATGTTTCTCCTTATTATGTATATGTGAAATAGAATCTTATTTGGTTCTCCTTTGTTTGGTGATCTTTTCTTTATCATTTTGTGTGTTTTTCGTCCATTCTGAAACTAGTTAAAACTTAATATATCATAAAAATTTTGCATTTTTCTTTTGGTCTTGGAGAAGATGGAGTTCTTGAAGCAATATATGAAATAGATTGCAGTTTTCATGTTTGCCCTCCCTTCTATGTTAAGTATGAGTCGGTCTCCATGGCCACAAATGTGGAAACTCATCGGTAAGTTTTTATTTATTTATTTATTTTTGTAACTTGGGTAAACTTTGTTTTGATGCCTCCATCTATCACATATGGAGGGAAAAAGAATTTGAGATTTTGTAATTGAATACAAGTTATGGGCTAGCCTCATTTGAGAGCTCACAACCCTCGAGAGGAAACTCCATTTAAATGGGAAATATGGTTTCAAGGGCATTCAAATATATTATAGGAAACAAACTCATATATAAAATAAAATGTGTAAAATTTATAAATCAAGATCAAAATTTTAAAGGTCTTTTGAAATCCTTGACCGTAATGAAAAAAACTTGGATAAGTAGAGCAATAACTGACATTTTCAAAAATCCTAACTTTTTTAATTCCTTATTTAAAATTTTATAGCTCTTAGGAGGTGCATTAGAAAATAGCATCCATGGAATATCTGTTTTCTTCTTTCTAAAATGTCCTTCACTCTATGACTTTGTATCTTTTTGTATTTTTTATTGCCTGTATATTGCTTTTAGTCTTTCTTGTTTATCTCTTTTGCTATTTGTATTTTTCTTAGGCCTTAATGGTTATAAATCTTATTCATGATGGAGAGAGTCATTCTACACTATTTGTAGGTCTACTTTCAATTTTATAGATTATAGTTAAATCTTGTAGGTCTACTTTCAATTTTATAGATAGTAGTTAAATCATTTATAGTTTCAAAATTCTTGAGATAAGGCTGCGGGAAAGATGTTGCCCTTTATAGTTAAATCTTTTGTACCTAAAATATAACATTATCTAGATTTTATAGTGAAAATTTTCACTAGTTCATGCAACTTCTCTTTTCATATGATTATCGGGCATGAAAGTGTAGACTGGAAAAAAAAATTTTGTTTATTCTAGGAGCTAAGTTATACATGACTTTATTCTTAGACTTTCCAAAAGAATGTTTGGAACTCGTATTTCCAATCAAGGGAAATATTTAGATTAAGTCATGATTATATATTTAAATTTTCAAGACATCTTTAGTTTTACATATGAGACATGAACTTCTTATTTGGTAAACCAACTTTCATTCAGCAATAACCAATTGGTTCTTATTACAAGCTTCCAAAATCCGCGAAGTGGAACATGGATGTACTATCTTGCCTTTGGGGAATAGGGCCATTTAGGATAGGGAGTGAATGATTACATTCTTCTTCCTATTGACAAAATGGAAAAAAAACAATGTTGGAGTTTAGCTGATATTGAGTGGATATCTTGAAGAATGGTTGCATTAGTTTATAAGTCCTAAATTTAACGTTTAATATTTACACGTTAAAAAAGCTTCATGCATGAGAAAAGTAGTGTACTCCCAATTATTAATTTTGATATAAAGAAAATTTTTAAAGAATTATTGGAACAATCTAAGTAGCAAATAGTAAATTTTGATTAAATATTTTTTTGGGTAAAGACTAACAAATATTAATCTACAAGCATAGTTTTCAAGAACCATAACTTTAACTTAAGTGAATAGTGGAAGTCGTAATATCTTTTTGAAAATAATAGTCAATATAGTCTAGAGGATGTATTGAACCACATTAATTAATGTCAAATACTCATTTTGGCTTAAGTTGGGCTTAGTGTTCCCATATTTTATATATATTTTATTATTATTATTTTTTAGAACTGAAGCTTGTTTGGGCTAGCTTATGCGCATCTTGGCTACTCCTCAAGGAGATAGCTGTTACATATAATTTAAATATAAAGCGGGGCTTCGCCTTGGTCCCTAGGGGATTCAAACTTTGATTTCCTAGACCGAAGCATAGGTATTTTGCCAACTGAGCCACCCTAAGGATTTTTTATTTGTCTTTTCTTGATTTTTGTTATTTTTTTTTTTTTTTTTTTTTTTTTTTTTTCTTCAGTATGATATTTGTATGTAAATCTACATTGATGAAATAAATACATCTCAAAGCTTATGAAAATCATGGGTTTGTTTCCTTATTTATTTTTCTTGTAAAAGTTATGTTTTTTTTTTTTCTACCATGTGGATTCGTTGATAAATTTTTTTAGGATAATATATAGTTTGCATACTTCCTATTATGTCAATTTTTGTTTAATCTAAACATTAAATAACTGTTTTTAGATTAAATGTTTATTTCAATATTAATAAAAAAAACTTAAGTACAAGCTAATGTTGTTTGAATGCTCATTTAGGGCAATCTATCAAAGAGCGACAACCACATTACTTCACGACCTTATCAGGAAGTGGAATTGTGGAAGTCTTTCTTACCCCGCAAAAAAAAAAAAAAGGGTGGAAATAGGAGTCTATGTTGATAATATGTATGAAATATATTAATTGACTATTTATTTCTTTCAATAATCTTTGTCAAGTTTGTCATTATAATACCTGGTACATATATATCTTATAATGTTTCTATTGGGTAAAGATGGAGAGTAGCGATCATCTTTTCTTTGGTTTTCCTTTTATCATTAGAATCTTTAAATATAATATTCTTATGATCTATTGGGGGCCTTCTTAATGCATTAACCTTTAAGTACTATTCCATTTTTAGTATTATGAAACTAGTTTTTTAGAGTATCTTATAGCCATTAATATATCAAATCAATCTTTTTAAGTATTTTATTTCAGTTTCAATTGGTAAAATTCAGGTGTGAAAAAGAATTTGAAGAAGAGTTGAAAGTTGCTAATATTCTCCTTCGATTGAATGGAGGAAATTGTGCAGAAGATGAAAACGAGAGTGAGAGTGAAGACAAAACAAGCAGCAAAAAAGACAAGCGGTTTCGATCTATTACTTCTATATATGAAGCAACGACTGAACTACAGGGACCCTATCACTGGGACCAATGAGAAGAAATACAAGTGTAGAGGAAAAGTGTTTGGCCTTTATATTTATGTTGAAAAGACCCAATTAAATTCTTATTTAGTTTAATGTTTTTGTAATGTCTACTGTAGAATTAGGTAGATTATAGATACATGAAACTTATTTATTTCCTCTAATGGAGTATTGTTTTGGTATTTTCATGATTTCTTTCTTTATAGTTCAAATATACTAATATGAAGTGATTTATCATGGGTTTCACTTATTTCTAATGTTCAAGAAGTTTAGTTTATAAGTTAGTTATTCAATACTTTGATGACTTAGTTTATAAGTTAGCTATCCTGAAATTAAAAGATCTCATCTTAGTTCTTTTGCATTTGCTAATTCATGTTATTATCTATGGGGTTTCAAGAATAAAGAAGTGTTCAAAGGATCCAAGGTAACATCAGAGACTATCCTTTATACTATTATGTACTATATTATTTCACTCGAAATTCATTCAAAGCTTGTTATTTTTCATCTAATATCTTCTTAGTGGTGGATCCCTATTGAATAATAATCTTCTTCAAGCACCTATGGTTGAACCTAAGTGACCTAGTAGTTCTCACTTGGAAATTTAGATTACGGTAGATATAAAAGAGGTGAATGGAGGAGCATGGGCTTTTTTCTTTGTGAGAGATGGTTGATGCTTACTTAGGAAATTAGCAATGGTGTCACAAGGTAGATATGTTGACAATAGTTACTTTGGGTTTACATGAAACAACCAATGAGGATTTTGAAGATTTTGGAAAACCAATCATGTTTGGAACAATTGCAAGATGATTGAAAAATTCTTGACAAAACATACTAGTCCATGGCCCTACTATTTGATTTGAGTGGTTGAATATTTTAAAAATTTTCTTATTGCTCTTTATCTATTTGGTTGTTATTTTGAACCTATTAGATATATATTACAATGTGCTCTCTTCTTGGTCCCATAATAGGGCTCTTCTCCCATTTGTTATCCAACAATCCTTATGTGAAATCCCCTAAAATTATAACCCAGTAATCCATCGTTTTAGATCCGTAAACCCAAAGTTCTAGTAAAAGGCAACTTTGGACAATTCAAGTTGAGCCCGAAAGTTCATAAATCAAACCTATGGAGTTGGATAAATGAGAAGAAGACACAACCACCCTAATTGAGTTCAAGACAAGAGAGAAAGTCAGTCTGAAAGGCATAAAAATGAGATTTTAGCATGTATGAAAATCAATAATAAATACTCAAATACCAAGGTAAATTATACCATTGATTGGAAAATATTTAGAGGTTTCTACCCTCCAAATCCGTCGAAATTGGCCTTTCATATGAAGAAGTTAAGAGGGTCGGTTGTACGGTTTGATCAACCGCCCCCTACCCAAGACACGGGTATTTTCGATAATTTTGCCTTTAAAATCCTATTTTATGGTTTTCTCATCTCATAAACGAATTGTTTATGCTAAAAGGAGGCTAAGAATGTGGGAGAGAAGGAGAGATTGAAGATTTGAAGGATTCTCACTCATTTGACAATGCCAAAGAGTGAAATACAAGGAGAATCGCGTGTTGTGGTAGGAAGACCTATAAAACCCTTTGCAACTTTTCTTTTGAAGCACTTATTTTGAGAGAATGCATTAATGGTGGTTGTTGAAGTAGTTGGTTAGATTTGAATGCTTGCTTAAGTCCCCCTTTGTGTTTCCCTTCTTTGAGTGATTATTGGTCCCATTTCACCCATTTGAGACCGATTGAACCTCTTTGAGATGTCCGCCAACGACTTTCTGAGAGCCAATTTGGGCCTTTTTGATTTGAGATTATTTGGGGGTTATTGGAAGGTGTTTTTGGGACATACTAGTGTCCCATTGAAGTCCCGAACCCCCCCCCCAATGAGCAAATTCCTAGAGGAGTTCGAAATTGAACACTCTTGGTCATAGCCCTTGGGGGCGGTCGACCGGCCCTGACAGGCTTATCCGGCCACCCCTTGATTTGGGTGTGTGTTTTGTCTTGTTTGATGCCCGATCAATTCTCGATTTATACCTAATTTAATTTACATGTTTCTAGGGTTATTTTAGATCATTTGCACTCTTAATTTGGGAATTCTTGGACATTGGAGTTTATTATTTTTGTTTACAGGTGAGGGGAGACATCATCCCACATTATGCATTTAATTTAACTTCATAGCTTGTTATTATATCGTGAGGGATGCATTTTCGTATGTTAAATAGTTAACTTGATTTTCCTTCCATTAATTCAAATGTTAAATTTTCTATTATAAATTGCATGAGACTTTGCATGGATGAAAGGTAAATTGGTGTTTATGTTTATGCTATTATTCATTTATATTTAAGCTTGTGTTGATATTCATCTCATTCAAATGATGGATGTGTGTGTGATTGTCTTGGAAGTTGGTGGTAGAATATTACTTATATAGCTACTTATATCAACCCAGGGTTGTGAGTCCACTCATTACCCCCAATGCCAATGTGTCTATATAGATTCACTAAGTGTATGGTGGTTAAGTGTCTAGACGTGTTTGGCTAGTAAACTTGATAAAGTGCTACTACCCTTTTGGCAAGTTATTGAAGTCGAGTGACCCATGATGGAAGTGGTTGGGTCTTGTGAGTATCATGCAGATCCACTTAATTAGGAACACAATAAGAACAAAAGACAACTTGATAGGAACACATGGGCTCATGGGACGTCCAAAAGACAACTTGATTGCCACTAAGAGACATGAGAGGCATTTGCCTCAACATATGTGGATGACCACAGGGTTAAGGAATGATATTCTAAAAGACGGTTTGAGTAGCGTGAGGAATAGCATTCCTAGGTGGGAAGGATACACGGACCAAAGGGCACCAAGCATGAGGGAAGGTATCCGGAACACATGTAGCATGAGACTTTGCATTGGGCTAGACTTAGTCTTGACACACGTCAATTCTCATACCAATGGTTGTGAGAGAGTGGTGACCTAAACCCTAGCCAAAATATGATGTGACTTGACCCAATTGCCATGAAAAACCCAAAAGATGTGCTTGAATGCCATGAGGGAGAGTGACTAGATTGCCCAAAGGAGGTTGATGTTGTAACTTAATGCGTGTCTACCATAGAGACTACATTTATTAGAATCTAGGATCATAATTGTATCATCATCATTCATTATTTCATTAAAATTATAGTGTATAAATACGTGTGATTGTTGCACGATGTGTGATTATGTTGACCTCACTAAATTCTTTGGAATTCATCCCTTTATGTGTATTTTCTTTTAGATTCTATTGTAGGTTATGAGGCCTCCTTTTACCTGGAGGATCTACCGCCGACGGAGTCCTTCGAGGGATTGGCTAGAGAGGACACAAAGATACATGGAGAGTCGTGTTCTTGCATCGGACTATGCCTACGAAGTCTAGCCCTTCTGAGGTTGTGGAGATACCATGAGAGAAAGCAGTCACCTTAGTTGCCATCACTTGTGTTCTTTTTTTGTTGTTAGGTAGTGGCGTTACTTAGACTCTTAAATGTCTTCGAGAACATGTAGACTTCCATTGTTAAACAATTTATTCTTTCAAACTCTGTGATTCTGATTTAACTAATTTTGAGATATGATTTGAGGATACTTGATAACTGTAATAATGTTTGATAATTGATATTTAATACTTTATTTCCCTTTTTGCTCTTGGATTATGTTATGTTGTATTATTTTATTTTGGATCTAATATGAATTGCATTGATGTCAAACCCATGACCTCTCCACTGAGAAGCATGGATTATGCTATGTTGTATTATGTTATTATGGATTGAATATGAACCTAAATCCTGGAGTGTTGTCACTCTCATGGGTATTCGGTGAGTTTGGATTCGGCTGGATGGAGTATGACACCTAATGTAGTCTATATTTTCTATTAATGGATTTTCATTTTTGTTAAAAAAATAAAAACTTCACTTATGAATTTTTGGTGGTGGTATATAAACATCAAAGTTTCGCTTCAAGGGGTTGTCATGTAAATAAATGATGTAGCAAGTTTGCCTTATTTGCACAATTTTTTTTTATTTATTATTATTATATATATTTTTGAACCAAAGAGTTATATAAGGGTGGGGAATATACTATATAGGTGCCGGATGGGGCGCCCGCCCCCCATGGGAAGTTGGGTTTTTAACCGCTCTACTAATTCCCCATAGGCTATTTGCACAATTCTTATCATATTCCATAGGGCCTATTTGATCTCAATGCCTCAAACCATGTTAATTCAAATAAACTATACCAAAAATAGCCTAAGTAAATATAAGGTCGGGTAGGGTTGGATGTGCTAGCTAAACCCGAACCCTATATGACCTTGTTAGGACTAGTTATTTTGTAATCCAAACTTAACCTTCCATTTAGTTTAAAAAGTCGGGTTGTGCTTGGGTCGGGTTCATGCTAGGCTTGGGTTGGTTCAAGCCGATAGGGTTCTATTGACACCCATATTATATCTTAATCTATGTTATTGATATAATTCTCATTTTTTGTTCTTATGTCATTTGCAAGGTGCTTAGCACCTAACAAGGAGTGTCAATTGTGAAAGTCAGCATCTCAAGGAATGTGATTGAGGACTCTTGTTTGATGGAGAAGCATGAAACACAAAGTTGAGCAACTCTACATTTGTTTCATCTCTCTCTTGACTCGTTCATTCATCATGTTAATGTAACCACAATTGTTTTCAAACACTCTGCTTTCAATATTCGTTGTTGAAATTGTTATAAAAAAAAAATTTGATCGTTCTTGTTAATATAACATAGAGAGTGTCAACTGCCAAACTAATGACTTATTCACCAAGATATGTTTGTCATTATCAATTGAGCAAACCTTCAATGGGTTGTGTGTGTGTGCATTTTTTCTTCCCCTTCTTCTTTAAAAGTATATAGTTTGTTAAGGTCAAAAAGATGACATGAAGTCAATTTCATCATAAAATGACCAAAACTAATGATCAAAAGTGTTTAGTCTAATAATTAAGAGGGTGTCCTTTAGTTGATTTTTTTTTTTAATATCATAAGAGAGTTTAAGGCTCTTTTTGGTATCAATTATCATTCTTAATTATGAAAAATTTTCATTATTTTAAATTGTTTGACATCTATTTTTAATTTTATTTTTATTTAAAATAATAGAAAAACCTCTAAACCACAATGAACTGTCCAAGAATTATGATGCAAATTATTATCCATAGTGTAAGTACAAGTATAGTAAGATGAGGGTAAAATAGTCAAACACATTTTTATAACAACCAACTTATCCCTTTTTCCCCACTTGTTAGTATCATTTTTAATAATTTTTTATTTACACCAAATTTATTCATCAAATTTATTTCTATAAGGTTCCCAACCATTTTCATTATTGACCAATAATGAATTCTTGTACTTATTTCTTTTAAATAGGTATAATAGAGAATGAGAATTGATACCAAAAAAGCCTAAAGCAAGATGTCATTTTTAAAAACAAAAAATAAGTTGGCTAGAATTTTTTTTTTTGTCAATCTAAGATATGAGAGAAGAAAGGAGGTAATTTTTTTATTTTTTTTTCTGGAAAAATGAGAGGTAAGATTTTGAGACGAGAATAAGAATAAAATATACGGAAAGGTAGAAATATAAATATTCCCAAAAACAAATCAAAATCATATTTATATTTTATACGATAGTTCTTAAATCATAATACCCTCTAAGATTTGGTCATGCTACCTCTGTCTTCTCCGTCTCCGAGGCGTTTTCTAGGGAAGATTTCTCTGTATTCTCTTCTGTTCCTCTAATTTCGTCTTTCGGATCTTCATATCACTGAGTTTCTGAGGTAACTATCGGTCAATTCGATGATTTTTGATCGAATTCTGTAATATTTATTGATTTGAAACGTCTTAATTTTTTTTGTTTGCGTCTTGCATTGTACCAGTAATTCTTGCAGCTGGGAAATGGAACCTGAGGTCATAGATTCAAACATGCTGTTGCCACAGCATCTGAGTTTTAAAAAGGTACAAATGTCGGAGAAATACCCAAAGGGGCAAGCAAGAGGCAGGCATTGGAAGCATTTGAAGCAGATACTTCAAGCTGAAAATTACCTAGCTTATCCTTCAAGTGAGCCCAACTGTGAGTCCCAACGCTTTTTCTCCCTTTTTTGGTTCCTTCTCCTGATGTTGCTGATTTACTATGAGATGTATTCCATATTCTTTCTTGTTCTTTGTTTTGACATAACAATTATGTGTGATATAAATGTCTTCATACTGAAGTTTTAGCCTTTTATGTGTTCGCATAACATTCATACTAATAATGGATAATCTAATAAACTGTAGCCTTATTGAATCAAACTTTACAGCGCTTATGTTGGTGAATAGAATTGTGTAGAAGATTCCAGCGTATAACTTGATTAACTTATACTAGGGGCATTCTTAACTAACTTCATGGGTTGCAAAATGAAGGTATCTGGCTTGTTTCTAAATTTCTATCATGGACAATGGCTGTACGCATTGTGCTCTAGCATTCTCTATCTTATTGACACACTCTATTCTCCCTGACATTCGGGCCCCTTGTTGATGACAGCACCCCCCTCTTGTGCTCTGTTTCCTGGGCATGGGGATTCCGTTCCCCATAACAGGCGTGTGATCCTTTCTTCTTTTATTTTGTAGTTGTGAGAGATTGTTTCTGATATTATTTTAGTAGATTGTTTTCAAGATCACCAAGGTTATGGCTTAGACAAGTTGTTTAGTTGAAGTAAAGAAAAAAATTCTTGAGGAAGGTTGTTTGGACCTGTAACACCAGCTTGATGTGCAAACCTATTCTACCAAACTTCTTTCCTTGGGGAAGAAATGGAAGGTGATGGATAACCTGTCAAATGTCATATTTGACATCATTGCTGGAAACATTACATTGCAAAAAATGGTTGTCATTGACCAAATGGGAGTAAGGACCCAGCTTTTCTTCACTTTATTTCTTCAGATATGATATCCCTGCAAGGAACTGTTTCAAAATTTGAGAAGTTGCTGGTAATCTGAAGAAAAGAGAGAGAGAAGGAAATCACCTAATGGAGCTCTATTTAAATTTTGTCCCATTGAAAATCTAATTGAACTCCTAGGTCTTTATATAAGGAAATTAGGATTCTCGCTTTGAATTATTCTATCCTAAAAGAAACCAGACACCACTATCAGTAATGCTGCATAGGTATTCTAACATTTCAATAAGGTGGTGCCATATTATTTGTACTGATAATGGCTTGTTGTGCGGCTTGGACCTAAATCAGCAAGTTATGTGTCTGTCATAAGTTTGTTCTTTTTCAGTTACTACCTCATGTGCAGACAGAGTATGCTAATATAAGATGTTGAAATTTCCATGGAAACTATTTTTGTGCTTGTAACATGTTGGTATCATTTTCATCTCTCTTGGTTCAACTCAACGCAACTCAACTCATTCCAGCTGAACAGGGTTTGCTACATGGATAATTTAGGGATGGATCATGGAGGATATAGCCTTTGGCAGGACCTTTTTTATTTAAGTTTATTGAGAATTCTTCAAAATGCCGGGCAAAAATTGTAGAATTTGTTGCAAATCACCCAATGGAATTGTTTGAAATAGAAAAGGATGGGAATATATCAATTATCCAACTCTCAAATTAGTGGTATCTCACCCATTCTGTCTCATGGAGTAAAGCACAAAGCTATGTTTGTTAATTTCTCAATCTCATTAATCAAAATCAGGTACCAGGCCGTAGCCCCTTATAAACTTACGTAGTAGACTCAGAAACAGGCTCAAACACAAAAGGAAAGGCCTAAAATAATACTTAACTAACATAGCAACATAAACTGGCTATAAAACTAAATTAATGAAATGATTAACTCAAAACTGGACCCTAGCTAAACTAATAAGGTAACTCCCGTTTTCCTAGTTTCTACTTGTATTTTAGTCTCATTAAATTGGCTAACTACAAACTGAACACATTAAGTAGAAGGTCTAATATACAGAAAACTCATCCCAAGGTTTATTTCCACCTTAATAAGTCCTTTAAGGGACATACAGACTTTAATTCTCCCCTGCTTTAAAGAAAAAAAAATTTGATGCAAAATAGAAAATTAACTTTTTGTAGTTAACTTTCATCTTCAACCTTAACAGAGTACTTAGACATCTGGTGAATGTTAGAAGTGTATTTAGAACTTTATCTTTAAAGAAATATAGTGGCATGACAAACAATATGTGCTTGATTTTGAAATCAATAGTCATGTCCAAGTAGTCTTCTCCAAATGTGTCTTCAACCTTCCCTGCTTCAACTTGTAACTGTTTTTAAGCAGTGGCAGAGCTAGGAATCTAGGATTTAACATCCGCCTGGGGGGGGTGAATAATGATTATAAAATTTCTACAACTAATATTAAAAAAAAAATACTAGGCATTAATTCAAAATCCATTTAGTTTCTGACAAAAACAAGAACAAGTGAAAAGCCACAAAACAAATTTATGTGAATAGGGTTGACCTCCCCTTGGCCGAACCCTAAAGTGGGCCTCTCTAGGGCTGGCCAAACCCTTTAGGAGGGGTATTTTGGTCACTTTAGCCCAATTTAGTGGCTTTTTTATTTTTTATTTTCAGAATTCTATGTTTTATTTTCTAAAGAGTTTCAGTTAGTTAGGAAGTCCAGTTTTGAGTTAATTAAGAGTCCTTGAGTTTTTAGTCCTTCACATGTCAATTAGAATTTAGCATTTGCTAATTAGAGTTTCAAGTTAATTAGAATTTTATTTCAACAAGGGTCAATCAGGGTCCGGTTAATCTTTTAATTATTATTTCAATGGTTGTGATTAATATGGTGGGATCCCAATGTATAAAGGAGTCCCACTTAGAGTTAAGGTCTTTTAGTAGGCTATAAACAAAGCCTACTCTTTCTTTGTAAGTTTAAGTCTAATTATGTGAATAAGAATATTGAGTTTGAGGATTATGGTTCCTTTTAAGGGGGCCATGGCGGATTTTGAGAAAAAGCTTGTCTAGCACTCTTCTTCAACAACTCCAGCAACTTCTTCCAATTCTAGCAGCCATTGACAGCCAGCAGCAGCCGCCCTAAACAAGTACAACACCCAAGAGCCTCTCCCCTACCTTGCAATCCAACCAAGAACCCTCCCCTTCCTTCCGTCTCTCTTTCACAAGCTTCCCCAACCCCTCCCACACCCCAGCAACGGCCAAGATACCTTCCCTCATCTCTGTTGCACCTGGACAGCAACATTTCTGGCCTCCTATGACACCCTAGGTCCCCTCCCCCCCCCTGCAATACTATCCTCCTCTACACCCTATGGCGCCTCTCCCCGTTTTGTTTTTTCCTTTGTCCCTCTCTCTGTCTCTTATCTCTTGCTGTAGAAAGAAAAAAGCAGAAAACAGAAAAAAGAAAAAGAAATGAAGAAAATAAAAGAAGGATTTGAAAGATTGCCCAAGGTTCAAGGTTCCTCTTCTAACATCTCCCAAAACCAATGTATAGTGATCCAAATTATCTCATTCTTCTTTCTCGTCAACCTCAAGGTGATTTTGGATATCTCAAAACCATCCCATAGGGAATTGATAAAACCCTAATGTTTTCCTTTTCTCCCAAAGTTATCCCAATCCATCTGATTTGTGATAATAGAGCTTTTCCCATACAGTTTTAGATTGCCCCTTGTCATCCCATTATAGTCTTAGAATCACCCTTGGTTGCTTACATCATCCCATTAATTTCCTGGAAGATTTTGGGTGATTTTAGGAAAATTATTCAAGAAACCCTAGCCCTAAAAGTCGGGTTCACATCACACATTTCTAATGTCAATATCAGAGTTGAACTTGACAATCTTTGAGATAGTGAAAATCCTCAATGATTGATTATGTACTAATCTTCTTTGTGATTTCCTTATCAATATATAGAATCATTGAGTCTATGAGAGCATCATCCTCCATCTTGTTTTGTAATTTAGTTTTAATAATCCTCATAGCAGAAAATGCTTGTTCTGAAGTTATAGTAGAAATTGGAAGAGTAATCAAGAGGGCGATCAATTGATAAATAAGTAGGTAGATGTCCGATCTTGTTGTCTTCACCAACCACTGGTACAAACTACTAATAGTTGATATGTTTTGATAATTTGAACCTTTGAATACATCAACCTCATAATGTCATAGTTGTAGTTTCAAGTGGTCTCTCTCATGCTTAGTGAAATCTTGGAGATAATATTTAGCCACAAGCTTGCATAGATGATCAATAAAATGCACCACTAGGCCAAAGAGAAACAAGAATAAACAACCCAAAAGCCGTGGACATTGCAGCTCCTCAATGACACCACCGAGCAAAAAAAGCCGAAGTGTTGTCACGAAACACATGTGAGGGACCCGACCCCTCTCCAACAAATTGAACACACCAAGGACAAAAAGCCACACTAAAAGAACACCAGCCAAAAGCCACCCACAACACAAGAACAAGCCGAGAGTGAGAAGATGAAATCACAAGAGCTAGACCGCAAAGCGACAAAGTGTACGGATGCAAAATTGCATTAAATGAAACAAAACAAAACAAACGAGGTCAATGTATACATGGTCCTTCAACCGGAGAGTCCCCTCGGGATCAAGAAATCACAATAGCATAAGCATGTCATCAAACTGAGAAAGATCAAGTGAGAACGAGAGACCGGCCGGAAAGCCAACGATAAGCCCGCACCAACCAAGCATCAGGAGATCAAATAGGCAACGAAGCATAAGAGCGAACCCACGGCGCAAGAGGCACAGCAAGATTGATGATAGACACAACGAAGAAAAACCAAGGCTTGACACGGGGGCAACGCAACAAAGGCAATGCAAACAATGAGCAAAACAGGAAAAAAACGCAAGGACAAAGGGAACACAAGGCGAACCCACCACACCACAAAGCTCCATCAAACGGATGACCCTACAAAAAAACCCACAAGATAAGGCAGCAGGTTAGATAAGCCCAAAAGAGACACACACCCAAAACAAAGAGATACAACAAGCAAAAGAGGAAGAGGAAAGCAAAGAGATGGGATGCAAAGCCGATAGCTCCTGCCACCCACAAGAAAAGGAAGAAAGAAAGCAGCAACAAAGGAAAAAAAGCGGAACCAGAGCAGGGCCCCCAGCAGAACCGCACCAACACAAAGCCCCGACCCCAGCCACCCCCCAGCCCCAAACAGCCCCCAACCCCAAACCGACGCAAACGCCCCACAAGCCCCCACGGAACCGAGGAACAATCAGGGCACGGAAACCACCAGAGGCCCCCGAGAAGACCAGGACAGAGGCCCACAACACCCCCGAGCCACCGCCCAAGGGAAAGGGAAACGCGGGCAGCCAGAGAGCCCAAGATCCAGGGTGGAAGATGCCACGTCAAGACGAACCCGGTCAGAGTACCGTGCTAGCAGTTAGGTATGGTCACCGCCCCCGAAGCAAGCTGGTAAAGGCTGTGACGGCCAATGACTTTCTTCAGTTGGGAAACATGAAATGAATCTGTGAGGTAGGGGGTAGTTGGCAGGTCTTAAGCTACAGGTCTTATTCACTGCACAACTGGATAAGGGCCATAGAATCGGGGCTGAGCTTTTCATGTGGCCTGTGAGCTAATTTCTTGAATCGGTAGGGCCGTAGCTTCAAGAAGGCTGAATCTCCCACACTATAAGTGACTTCTCGCCGATGCTGATTGGCAGACCAACGCATCAGTTCTTGTGCTTACACAAGGTCGGCTTTCAATTCATCCAGAATTCTGTCTTACTCCTTAAGGTAGGTGTCAACCTCATCTACCCCAGTAGGATGCCCATCCCAACGGAGCACTGAAGGAGGCTCGCATCCATACACTGCTTGAAACGGGGTCATCTTTGTAGAAGAGTGGTAGGTAGTGTTATACCAATATTCTGCCCATGGAAGCCAATTGGGCCAGTCCTTGGGCTGCCGGGCACAAAAACTGCGCAAATAAATTTCCAAACAGTGGTTAGCGATCTCCATTTGGCAGTCCGTTTGTGGGTGGTAGGCATTGCTGTATTGGAGGTGAATGCCAGGAATCTTGAACAATGCTGTCCAAAAGTGACTGAGGAAGAGTTGATCTTGATCGGTGACAATTGACTACAGCAACCCATGCAGTTTAACAATTTCTCTGCTGAATTGTTTGGCCACATCACTTGCTGTATATGGATGGGAGAGGATGACAAAATGCCCATACTTAGTTAACTTGTCTACCACAACCAGGATTGAATCTCTTCCTTGTGTCCTTTGGCAGTCCACTAATGAAATCCATGCTGATACCTTCCCAAACTTGCTCGGGAATGGGTAGGGGCTGGAGAAGTCCCAGGGGGGCCTCATGGACTGATGTTTATTCTGTTGGCAGGTGTCACAGGCAGCCACAAACTCACGGATGGAGTGTTTTATGCCAACCCGACATACTACAGCGACAATGCATTTATAGGTTTGGAGAAACCCGGAATGGCCTCCACATGGAATGGAATGTAACTCAGTGATTAACTTGGTGATCAAGGGAGAGTTTTCCGCTACCACCAGCCTTTCCTTGTGGGACAACACTCCATTCTTTAACTGATACTTAGGGTGTTCAGGTGAACCCTTGGGTAAGTCTTGTGTGATGGTCCGATAGCAGGGGTAATTACTAACTTCTTCCATCAACTGCTCCCCGTCTTGCCAAATATTTGTGGTAAGTGCTGCTAGCTGAACTTCTCCTTCAGTTTGCCGTGATAAGGTGTCGGCTGGCTTGTTTTCTATTCCCAGCGTGTAAACAATTTCAAAGTTGTAGCCTAATAGTTTAACAATCCATTTCTGTTGATCTGTAGCCAAGAACTTTTGCTCTAAGAGGTACTTCAAACTACACTGGTCTGTCTGAACCTTGAAGCGACGGCTAGATCAATTGCCATCAGCTCCTTTTCATAAATAGACTTGGCTTGGGGCCTTGGGGATAAAGCTTGGCTCCAATATGCTATGGGATGACCCTCTTGCATTAGAACAACCCCTAGTCCAAGCCCTGAGGCATCAGTCTCCACCACAAATTCCTTGTTAAAATCAGGCATTGCAAGTACCGGCACCACTAGTCATTGCATCCCTAAGTGACTGAAAGGCTATCTTAGCTTCAACACTCTAATTAAAGGCATCTTTTCGCAGCATTTGTGTTAGGGGGGCAGCAATCTTCTCATAATCCTTGACAAATCTTTGATTATACCCAGTCAGTCCTAGAAACCCCTGTAAGACCCTCAAATCTTTTGAAACTAGCCAATCAAGCATGCTTTTTATTTTCTTCCGATTGGTAGCTACCCCTTTGGTTGAGATGATGTGCCCTGGATACTCAAGCTCACCCACTCCAAATGAACACTTTTTCTTGTTGACCACTATATTGATTTTGTGCTAGTAAAGAAAAGGCAGCTCGCAAGTGGCTGATATGCTCTTCTTGGGATTTGCTGAATACCAAAAATGTCATTGAAGAATACAAGTATAAACTTCTGTAAGTGGTCTCTAAATACCTCATTCATCAACACCTTAAAAGTTGTAGGAGCATTTGCAGACCAAACAACATGATGAGGAACTCATAGTAGCCATTGTGTGTTTTAAAAGCAATCTTCTCAACATCGTTCATAGCCATCTTGATTTGGTGGTTCCCAGCCTTGAGGTCCAGCTTAGTGAACACCATGACGCCCCCAATTCATCTAACAACTCATCTATTACGGGAATGGGAAATTTGTCCAGTATGGTAATTTTGTTCAAGGTGCGGTAGTCAACACAAAACCTTAATCCCCCATCTTTTTTTCCGAACTAGCAACACCGTGCTAGAGAAGGGTTTGATACTTGGTCGGATTATTTCTGCGGCTAACATCACACTTAACACCATTCCACTTCATTTTTTTGTGCATGAGGGTAACAATAGGGTTTGATATTAGGCAGGTTGCTACCATATATGAGTTTGATACGATAGTCAGTGCGTAGGCTAGTGTGCTCGATAAAGAGGTGCTCAAAATCAGACAACTCTTCCAACAATGGATAGGTTGGAGATATTTTCCTCTACTTCCTCTTGTATTAATGGTTGAAGCCAAAATCCCTCTCCACCAGCCTATGTCATCTTCCATAGCCCACGTACTGTGGTTTCCTTCCAAACATTAGAGAGTGGTCTCTTTGCAACTTGATGTGCTTTCCATTCCATTTGAACCTTAAGGTTTGCTTCCTCCAGTTACACTAGACTTCCCCTAGAGTGGTTAACTAGTTTATGCCTAGAATCACGTCAACGTTGCCTAGATTAAAGGGTAGCAAGTCCAGAGCGAAGGTAGCACCACCTAGTCCAACCGGTACTCCTCGATAGATCCCTTGCCTCGCAATGCCTTGTCCATCTCCCCCATCACCCTAAATCGCTTCCCCTGTAGCTTTAGACCCAATTTCTCAGCCAATTTGCAACTCACAAAGGTGTGCATGGCTCCATAGTCAACCAACATCACTGTAGGGTGCCCCTGAACCATCGCTATTACTTTGAGGGTGTTTGGAGAGGTGATTGCTACTAGGGAGTTGTTGGATAACTCCGTTTCCACATTTGGTAACCTCCCTTGCTCACTTTCAATCTCACCACCGCTTGGATTTGGGTTTTCTTCTTTGTTCCGTTGCAATACTAGGAGTTGTTTGTTGGGGCAAACATGGTCACGCGAAAAGGTATGTCGCACTTGTAGCAAAGGCCTCATTTGTACTTCAATTATTGCTTTATGGGTGTCGAGTATCGATAATTTGAGCCCCTTCAACCCCTGAATACACCGTTGCCTAAGAGGACAATGTCGGTAGAGATTAGGCCATTGATATGGGTGGGGTTGGCTTTGGGTCAAGTTCTCGGTATGAAATGATCAAATCGGAATTTGTTAGGTTGTGAAAGTGGACCTTGGGTTATAATTGGTTGGTGGGCCTTTAAAAGTTGAGTGCAAATCAAGTGTTTGGGCCTGATTGGGCATTGGGCCTTCTAGGCTCGCAAGACTTGGTTTTGGGCCTCCACCGCCTGTGCTTGATCCATTAAATGGCCCTGGGTATGAGGGAAAAATATCCTCACTTTAGCTTTTGTCTCCTCCTTCAATCCAGTCGTGAACAATTCTCTCAACCACTCGGGGTCTCTACCAGAAGTTGCCGCCAACAGCCATTCAAATTTCTCCCTACACTCAATCACCATGCCCAATTGTTTTAGGGTTATGAGTTCTTCTCGAGGAGTTCCCAATTGTGAGAATCCAAAACGTTTGATTATTCCATCTCATGAAATTGAAGCCACCCAATGTTTCTCCATCAAAGCATACCAAGGCTGTCATCAATCTCTCTTCCTTCCGTACTCCATTGATGGTGAAATATCATTTAGTGCATGTTGCCCACCCCATGGGATCGTCGCCTAGTAAAC
This sequence comes from Hakea prostrata, assembly GCF_041222555.1. Taxonomy (NCBI): domain Eukaryota; kingdom Viridiplantae; phylum Streptophyta; class Magnoliopsida; order Proteales; family Proteaceae; genus Hakea; species Hakea prostrata. The sequence goes on from NC_142604.1 coordinate 15,466,545, forward strand.
AAAGGCAACTCCAACCGGTGTTGGTAAGTTTCCCTTCGATTTCCTCTTGTGAAATCATGTAATGTTTCTTCTTTCTCAACATGTGAGGTTTCACAATTGGCATCTTGGGGTTGCTTCCCATTTCCCATAAGGTTTGTAATTTGTGATTCATCTCCTGTTGATGTCTTGGCATATTCCTCCTCATGTAAGCCCTTACTTCCGCTATGAAGATTTCCGAACGTTGCCTACCCAACTCAATTTGTCCCTATAATTCTTGAATACTTGTTTGTAAACCTTGAACATATTTTTCTATTTCACCCACACTCCCTTCCACCCTTGTATTCACCATACCCCTAGGATCAAATGTGCTCTGATACCAGATTGATAGCTCCCGTTCTCACTTGACAAGAATTAATTGAAAAGAAATGTAACAACAAAGGAAAAATAAAGTCCAGATTACCTAGAGTCTAGGGCTCCCTAGCAGTAACGTGCTACTAACACAATAGTCTTCTTCCTTGATTCCCTAGTCTGTCCCCTCCCAGCCTCCTCAACCTCTCATAACCGGTTGCATAACTGTCCCATCATTGGCCCTCTATGTGTCCCTTAATTCCTCTTTTTATTCTGATGTGTATTTTACACTTATGAGTCTGGCCACTGGTATTATAATTATAACACTACCTAGCAGGCCTCCCACGAGTATAGACTTGTGTGACTAGAGGCCCATCATTCTGCCTAATAGTTGGTGAATCTCGTGAATCTACAAGAGAACAGATAACTATTGTTTTAAGGTTTGTTCTTTGTTGACAAAGTAGGTTTTGAGCAAGAACGCTTTTTTTATTTTTTATTTTATTAATATTTTTATTTTTATCTAGTTTATGTTTTTGATACAAAGGCATTGACTTTGAAGATTGTTATTTTTTTCTACTCTTTCTCATCATGGGCTTAACATTCACAACATTTGAGGTCAAGGATATGATAGAGCAAGTAATATGCAAGGTGAGTGGAATGGGTTACAAGCCTTAGTAGTTGTTGACCGTCCATATGCCTATTATGTTTACTGTTTTGGTCATCGTTTGCAATTGGCATTTGTTACAACATCTAGAAGTGTTAACCCAATTGAGAAATTCTTCTCTAAATTGGTGTCTATCATCAATCTTGTTAGTGTCTTATACAAGCGAAATGATGAGTTAAAAGCTGCTCATATTTTTGAAATTGCCTACTTGATCTATATTGATGAACTTGAGACTAGTAGTAGACTTATTTAGATTGGAACTTTACAACGGCTTGGAGGTACTCATTGGGGCTCTCGCTTGAAATCCATCTTAAGATTGATGAATATGTTTGGTGCCACTTGTGATGTCTTGATCACCATGATTGATGAGGGGACTACATCATAATGAGTTGAAGTGGAACCAACCCATGATACGTTAATTCCCTTTGATTTTTTGTTAACTCTGTATCTAATGCAAGAAATTATGAACATCACTGATGTACTTTGTCAAGCTTTGCAACGGAAGTTTGAAGACATTTAAAATGCTATTCATCTTCTCTTTGCTCAAACAAGTTTGTTCAAGAAATGAGAGATGTTAAATGTGATGGGTTTTTAGCTAAAGTGATATCTTTTAGTGTAAAGCATAACATTGATGTCTTTGATATGAATATACAATTTGTGTGAAGAAAGGGTTTAAGCTTGCCATTAACATGATGAATTTACAGAATTATAGTTGAACAACATTATCGAACAAATATTTTTTATCTACAATTGGTAATTGGTTGAAGGAGCTAAATAGTAGGTACAACGAGTATGTTTTTGAGTTGCTTACTTTTAGTTCTTCTTTGGATCCTAAAAGTGGATGCGAAAATTTTAAAATTGATAATCTTTGCAAGCTTGTGTCTAAATATTATCCTAAGATTTTTACTAAGTAGGAGAGAGATCACTTGAAACTACAACTACATCATTATGAGGTTGATGTTGTCAAGGTTCAACACTGTTAGTAGTTTGTATCAGTGGTTGGTAAAGACAACAAGATCTGACATCTATCTACTTATTTATTGATTGATCGTCCTCTTGATTACTCTTCCATTTCTACTACAATCAGAACAAACATTTTTTGCCATGAGGATTATTGAAACTGAAATAAGGAACAAGATGGAGGATGATTTTTCACAGACTATGATTATATATAGTGAAAAGGAAATTGCTGAGGAGATTAGTATAGAATCAATCATTGAGGATTTTCACAATCTCAAAGATTGTAGAGTTCCACTCTGATATTTACGTTGGACATGTGTTTTGTGGTTTTTCACTTGTTCTTGTTTTCCTAGAAGCTAATATTGGTTTTAGATTAATACCTGATATTTTTTGTTTCAATATTAGTGGTCAAAATTTTGTAATCATTATTCGCCACCCCCCCCCCCCCCCCATCCTCGGATGTTAAATTCTGGCTCAACCCTTGGTGAACAATAAAGTTTGACCTATGAAGCCTTCTGTATATTTGCATGTATGTCCTTGCATACACTGATGCCATCCAATGGCATTCTTTAGTAAAATTGATCATCATTTGTTCTTCGTCTTCATTGAGAGACTTAAGTCTCAGTGTTAGGAATATTTTGCTGATAAGGAAAGATGGTGGTGGTGATGTTTGACAGAGATCATCTGTGTGAGTTTTTGGTCCATCTTTCTTTAAGCATAAAAAAGAGAAAGTAGTTAACTCAAATAGATAATGCAAGGAGCTATTGTTAGATATTTCGAAGTTGTGGTTCTCTTCCAGTCTGCTAACATCTAGATGCTGTATGAGTACTTGTTTTGAAGATTTTCCTGCCAACCATTTAAGAGTATTTAAGGGGTCTTACTAATTATTATGTGTGGACATTACAAGCAAAGGTTTTGATTGTTTATTTTGTTGGAGAGAAACTAAAAGCATATCTTTTTGGGTTTATGGTTTGGACTGACAATATGTATTTATTCTATTTTTGGTATTGTATGAGCTCTGATGTAGTGAAAAACATTCTTTGTCTGAATGAATAGTGAATCATTACTTAATTTCTTATGCAAATAACTTAAGAGGATAAAAAGAATAAGATAATAGTTTTCTCAGAAATTTTCAAATTTCAGTTGACATTTTTCTCTACTCAATCAAGTTGCAGAAAGTATTTTTTACTCAGTCAAGTTGTGGAAAGCATTCTACCAAAAAATTTATAGTGTTTGAGAATCAACTTCAAGGCACACTAGAGTTTTATATTTAATTTTTTTTTTCTTGGTATTTATTTTCAGATGTTAATATTGAGTCACCCCCCTCTATGTATCCATCAAAGAAATACTGTGATATAACAGGATTTGAGGTATGTCTCATTCTCCTGTTTCACTGTTTGAGAATAATGTTTCTTCTTGTATTTCCTTAAACTGTGATGCTCTACTATTTTTTTATTTGTATGTGCTTGTGGTGATTTTGATGACTGCATCAAACGGGATTTTGATCTCCTTTAATTACTAATATGTTGCTTATACTGGGAACTAAATCACAGCATGAACTCTTTGCAGATATCCTGATTTTTAACCGCTTTTGTTAGAAACAAAAATGAGATTCCTCTCCTCTGTCCATCAGATTCTTCCCTCTTTAGCTGTTTCAAACTATCTTCCATGAGTACCATTTGACAGGAGAATCAGGTTAATCAGTATCTCTGATTTGTAGATACGTGAGATCTCCTGAATCTTCCTGTCTTCTGTTTCAGACCTGAAGTTCCTTTGATTATTTTGAATCTAAATATTGAACTTGAGTTTACTTTTGGGGTCAAGTTATTCAACCTGAATCTTTGGCTGATCTGCCTTTTTTATTCTGAGTAATTAGAAACATCATAGTTCCTGAACTTTACTGCTTCAGATTTAACTATTGTGTAATTCCTCTTAATCTAATCCTTAGAACTCTGCTGTATTCTGAAGACCACCTAAGCTGCGTGATTGTGACTTATGAGTGATTGCTAAAGTAACCAGATCCATTAGTTAGATTATGAATTGTGAATTTAACTTGAATTTGGATGGATAATGTATCTTGAAAGCACTGAGTAGGAAGCAAAGACCCATGTAGCCTACCCCTTTAAGTTGGGAAAATGCCTATGTAGTTCTAGGCTCATTACAATGAAAACACATTGGTGATAGACCAAACACATACACAATCCCAATTCAAATATTATCAGTAAATAAGCCCAACGGTGTTTTATCTGCATCTAACCCATCTTGGACTTATTGAGAATTATTATTGAAAGAACTGCAAGTTTTCAGTGTTACCCTGGTTTACAAAAACACATCGTTTTCCTCTTTTATTTGTGCAGGCACCATATGTAGATCCAAGGACAAACCTCCGTTATGCAAATACTGAGGTCTTCAAGATAGTTAGGTCACTACCCAATGAGTATGTTCAAAGGTACCTGGCTCTTAGAAATGCTGCAGTTGTGTTGAGATAAATTGTGAGCATGAGAAATTTGGGGTTGACTGATTCTATCATTTGAGGGAATCACTAGGGGGATGGTGTGGGTTATTTTGGAATGATGACTATGAATCACCCAATGTCCCTTTTTTGTAAAGTAATACTGCTCTATTTAATATGAAAGAAAACCTTGATTAGAATAAGGTAATCTGGATGATGAATTTACACACTGACAATGTTGGAGTTCTGGCTCCAAATGCTTTGACAATTGCAGACTTCATGCTTCTGCTTCTGCATCACGGTTTTAACCTGCTAACATTACACCACTCGCATACTGTGAACCTAGGTGATGGTTTCTTTTTAACTTACATACCAAAACAGCAGCTTGGAGATACTGTTCTATGAGTGTGGATCATCTCCCCATAGTGCTCCCCCAACGACGTTACAATCACAAATTATGTGAGGCCCACAAGTAAAAGATAATGAAATATTAAAAAAAAAAAAAAAAAAAAAAAAACTCCATCACCCTAACCCTGTGGGTCCCCCAGTAATTCAGGGTCAACAGCCGTTGGGGGAGAGGAATTGGACTCCGGTTCTGTAAATTCAAAAGTATGCAATAGAAGTGGGAGTTGGAGACCAATATCCAGTCTGATTATTCCCTTCATGAAATTACCAACCTTAAAACTTCTTAGCTTTTGGCTTCTGAAGTCTTGTGGGCTTTGTGCATCGGATCCGGTTCAGTAAAACCTGTTCGGCTGTTACCTGCCCAAGTCTTTTATTCCTGCATGTAGACTCAAGAATGTTTCTACAGGAAACCAAAAGATCTAGAAAATTCACTAAAGATGGATCCAGCTTATATGCAGAGACGCATATGGTCATGCTTTTCAACCATCCAGTGCCTTGGGTCTTGCCATCCAATGGTTGAAGGTAGAAATAATTTTTTCTTTGAAGGCTATAAATAAGTTAATCAAAAACAGGAGAATGCAGGAATTGTATTTTTTTTTTTTGGTAAATCACTTATCATTGATTAAGCCAAGATAACAACTGAGACGGCTGAGGACAATAATCCCTGTCATCTGGAGAGGAAATTGGCCAAAAGGTCTGATTTGACATGGATCAGGCCTTCCGAGCTAGAAAGTGGGCACTAAAATTACCCACCCTAGGCCAATGGTGGGTTAGTAAAACGGTTAAAAGGCTCAACCTCCAACAGGGACGTTTTGGGTCATACCCATTAAGCAACATTAATATTCTCATTCCCTTCCCGGTATATAGAAAGCTCTTATTTTCGAGAAAAAAAGGAAAAAAAACAAACATTACCCTCTCTGGGGAGAAAAATAAGACACAGGAGGAAAGCTCTTCCTCCTCTTTAAAAACCAATACATCATTAAAGGCAGCAATCCCTTCAAGAGGCGGATTAGGATGAAGGTCCTCCAGCTGCTTCTGCAAGTTCAAACAGTGTAAATTTTTTTGTTCTGGTGTAACCTTGGTCCTTTGTTCTGACTTCCAAATATTTTCGTACAGTATCAAGAATACATTTTTGGTAATGGGATCATCATCTTCAGCTTTGCCATCAGTAGGCCATCCTCCGATCCACAACCCAGAATAGATTCATTGAAATGAGGCTGGTGTTTATTTTGGTTCAGATGATTGACTTCACTTAGATTTCTCATGTATGTTCATATAAAGGAAGAAGCTTTCATAGAGCATTGAAAATCGTTGTCTCATCTGAATATAGCAGGATAATCTATTGCATGATTTGCCTATCAAAAGTAATGGAGTCAATTTAATTCTTTCCTTTTTTTGGGTTCAAAGAGTCAATTTTCATTCAAAATTTTGAATCCTCAGTTTCTTCGCTTTTGCTGCTGCTTCTTCTTCTGCTTCTTCTTACCACAGATGAGCTGCTTACGCCACTTATACGAAATCTCCAAATCTTTCTTCACAAGGTGTTCATGTTTCAATGGAAAGAGATTCCCCAGGAGGACAATATGGAAGGGTTTCTACTCACACGGCCACTCTGACATAAAAAGCTAATGATTCTCTCATTTACTCTCTCTTTAGACACAATGGAAACCATACCAAAAGACACCATTTCTTCAAATAGTGGAGACAAGCGCTTGATGAGCTCCCTCTCAAGATTTGATTTATTCTATATCAACATTGTACATCCAGAAGCCCAGATCCACTTGAAATATTTTCTATATGAAGGCCCTTCACTAGGAAGCCTTCTTCAAATTTTTATTTTTTTTTGGTAAGAGGAAGCCTTCTTCACTTCTCAATTATTATTGTCTACTGTGTTCCAACTTCCTGGTGTACTGGAGTTTATACAAATGGGAGGAAATCAGTCACTGCTAGGCTCAGAAAGATGAAGCCAAGAGAAATAATCAGACATCAAATTGTAAAATTTTCAACTGAAGGTATAAAAGGTTTTACAGTTTCAGTACGGTATTGTTTACCAGCAGCAACCCAACCCTGAACTTTTAACATCCAAAAAAACAAAAAATAAATAAAATAAAAATGAAAGAAGAAGAAGCTCCTCTGGAAACATGTCTTCTTGATTCTTTAGCTGGGTGAGGGGTTGACTGTCTTCGACCAACCTTGAATGCTAGTTAGCATGGTTCCATTAGTCTATGAAAATTGAAGCCAAAGTGATTCACATTATAAGAAACATCATCGATTTCAGGGCTCAACAAGAAATGAGCTGTGGCCTAAATTATCTCACCATTTGTCAAATATGTTACAGCAACTCCAGGAAAATTCATCCAAAAACCTGCCAAAAGGGGTAAGGAAAAATAAGACTAAATGTTTATCTAGTTACATAAAGGTAGATAAAGTACATTAACTGGGCAAATTGACTTGTTCTATCCCATGCAATTTGCAGTGAAACAAGTCAAAAAGCTGTTTTAATGAAGCAGCAAAAAGGTAGGTCATTTGCAATGTAAAATATTAAGCGTGTCTCAAGCAATGTACATAGCCACTTGAGATAGAAGATGACACCATTCATCCATCCTCATTTACACACATACCGCACCAAGCATGATAGACACAAATCCAAGTCCATGCAGCACCAAAACAAGGCTATTATCGACAAAACACAAACAAGGTTCAGTCCACATATCACATAAAGAAGGTGCTTAACCAAGCATGTTTTCCCTTCCCCCCCCCCCCCCCCCCCTCCTTTTTCTGCAGTACTAAATTTGCTTGGCAACATAACATTTGCTGAGCTACATCACATATTTCAACTGACACACAGTGACAGTGATCACAAATCCCAGGTGCCATACATCACATTGAGAAAGATGTTATCTGCATGACAATATAATTGACACAAAAGGTTTGCAGCTCTCTCATTTAAAGGTCAGCCACAGATATTGAACCATCTATTCAGATAATGCTCACTCTTCTCCAATAGAAACAGTAGAAATTCATTAGGTTAAAGATGTCTTTTTTTGCTAGCTCATATGGTCTATCTTTTAACAGATTAAATGGTGAGGACTTGGCATAGAAAAAAGCTTAAGACTCCTACTTTGTGGTCCAGAGACATTAAACTGAGATACTTTCTTTGATACTCACCCCCCCCCCATCCCCACCCACCAAAACAAACAAAAAAAATATATATATACAAAAAAAGAGAGGCAGAGTTCTTGTAGTACTTGATATATAATTGGATTCCAATTCCCAAAAGACAGAGTTCCAAGTAGCCGGATTTTTATCCATCCTAAAGGCATAGGAAACTAAGATTTATTTCTAAGATAGAGAATGAAAATAACACACACCAAAATAGAACTGGTAATTTTCTGGTACAGAAAGGAACCTTGTTTACTGGCTTTACTGCTTGTACTCATTGACATGTAACCACTTCGGTGATGCCCATTTATTCCCCCTAATCACAGGACAAGCACCTGCAATAAATCGAGAAGAAAATAAATTACCCCTAGAATTCGTCTATATCATGACTGAAAATCAAACTGAAGCTCTTAAAACAAAACACAATTAGAAAAGATTAACAACAACATAAGGGACCAGACTCCAGTTCTCAGAGTTATGGATTGAAACAACTGAAGTGATGGGCAAAAGCTGACCATGTAAGCTTAAGGGATCCACAGTAGCGTCAGGCATCATGCTCCAGAAAAGTATTGCATCGCCCATCTTTGGCTTAATAGAGAGACCTGTCTTTCCACATTCAGATAATTCATTCCACCATGGGACAGAACTGAAATTTCCTTTGGCATAAGGAAACACAGTCTCGCCACCTTCTTCAACATCAGAGCTGCATTGTTAGGAAATGATAGGAAGGTAAAAGAACTTGTCTCTAAAACATGAATTGTAATATATATCAGGACCAGATAAAGGCAAAAGATGTAAAAGGAGGGATGTGAGACTAACAGATACATAAGAACAGTAGCCATTCGCTGACCCCCATTCTTGGTGTTGAATTCATCAGCAAAATAATCATAGTGAGGCTCATATTTCTGTCCAACTTCATAATGAAGAATTTGTAGCCCCTCCCCGTTCTCTGCCAATTCTAATGTGTCAGCTTCTACAGAGGTTTAGGTAACCGTAAATCTATGAATTAATATACCATGAGACGAACATATGCACGCAATCAAGTAGCATAGAAACATGAGTTAACATATTGCAGCATTAGCTAATTCTACACCCTTTAATTGGATTAGCAGACAACAAAGTTTTCTTCCAAACCCCGAAAATAAATTTTAAAAATAACTTATAGCTTCATTAACTTGTACATATTTAATGATGTGAACCATTCTTCTTCTTTTTTTTTTTTTTGGTGGGTGCTAATGTGGACCATTCAACTAGCAGAAAATCCAAACTCTATTTTTGAAATCCATAGTTGCTTTTGGTTCTATGGCTAGTTGATCAAACTATTGAAGAACTTTCAAGAAAGGATTGGTCAAGATGCCATAGTGAGCCTTCTCCTCCCCCACCCCATCCCCTTCGACCAACCCCGTGCCTCCTCCAAGAACCTTGTCATCTCTCCTCACTCCCTCCCATTGCACTCCCTGACCTTAACATCCACTTCATTCCCCCCTCTCCAATGGCTCCTCTACCCTTGATCTATGCCCTGCAATTGCGCTTGAAATCTTGAACCTTGTACCATGCCCTTGTAGGCCAGTTCCATGGAAGCTAACCCCACTTCACCATGGTCAAATCCTTTGTCTAATCAATGGAAGATTCAAGACTTGGATACGTACCTCCTTAAAAGTGGAGTGTTCATATTTAAGTTTCACTCCCTGGATGCCAAAGAAGCTGCTCTCAATGGAAGTTCTTGGTTTGTCGGTAAGAAGCCCATTCTTCTCCATCAACGGGAACATTCTTCCTTGTTGCCAAAGCCCAACTTCAACTCTCTCCCTCTCTGGATCACTCTCCCTGACTTGCCTCTGGAATATTGGAAGAAAGAATGCCTTTGTAGGTGGGTTTGGTGCTTGGAATTTCTCCTCAATCTGATGCCTACACCTCACACATAGAGAGGCTATCCTATCCCAGGATCTATGTCGACTCCTCTGCAGTAAAGGTGCTTCCCACCAAGGTCTCAGTTAAAGATGAGGGAGGTAAGGTTTTTTTGGGTAACCTGTTCTATACGATTGGCTCCCCCCCCCCCCAAAAAAAAAAAAGAAAAAAAAAAAGAAGAAGAAGAAGAAAAAGAGAAAAATCGCTCATACTGCAAAGCTTTGGACATTCCAATGCCTCCTGCCGCGGGGAGGAATCCCTCAAAACATCCTCAACGCCCCAAATCCCTATTGAGGTTTCTAATAGAGACACCTCCAAAGGTCAGCCGACCCAACACTATGCCGGTCACCCTCTCCAGCTGCATCTAAGGCTCGAATTTGCATATGGTTTTCTCCTTCTCTACAGCAGCCGCTTTGACACCCTGTACTCTGAAGTCGATGCCACCGAGTTGCTATCACCTGTTGGATGCTGCAATGCAAGTCCAACCTGCTGGCATGTTTGCCTTGGCTGCCTACACCTCTGTCACTGTCCATTCCCTTGTGCTAGCCAGCTCTGCAGCAAACCGTCCCTTTGCTCCCACTACCTTCCCTTCCCCCTACCCTTCCCCTTCTTCTTTCTCTCATCTCTCAGTCTGCCCTCCGCTGCATTTTTGTATCGCCCCCTTTTTTTGAAACCACTCCTCTCCACTCTCCACTATGATCGCCCCCCCCCCCCTTTAAGCCAACATCCTGGCCCATCCATCTTGGGTCCATCCACCCTTTCTTCTTGCCCCTTAACTTTGGTGATGACTTCATAGTTGAGCTCAAGTCCTCTAGGCCAAAGAGAAAAAATAATAGAAACTACTAGATTGTTTGTTTTGGCTGTTTAGCCTAGCCTTGTGTGAACCCTTTTCTTCTCTATTTTGCATAGTGCCTTATTGGCTTCAGGGCTCTGCCCCTGCATTCTCTTTGTAACCTCCCCCCCCCCCCCCTGCCCCTTTTCTCCATTTGGTTAATGAATTCTTATTCATCCATAAAAAAAAAGATGGCAGAAAATAACAAACCAGGTCAGCATCTAGTATCTTTTGGAACATGCTAACAATCGTTGCAACAGAACAAGTATCATGACATAAAAACACTTTCCTGCAACAGCAAGATTCTCCTTCAATTGAAAATGAGGTAGATATTCCATAAAGGGGTCTATAAAGTATACATAAAAAAATTAAAAAAATTATACAATAGGATAAGAAACATAGTAATAGTAGGAAACTGATCAAAGGCAGATTGCAAGTTGTCATAAGGAACAGAGTATCTTCAACCCTTAATATCGATTAACTGAATGGCAAGTTTACTACATGCAAAAGAGGAACCTTGATGATACTAGAGGAGGAGGGAATGGCAGAGGGGAATACAAGGATGATTTTATACTGGTCAATGTAATAGAGATTTGTATTTTGAATTTTCTGCTCGGTCTGCTTGTCAAGGTTTTTTCCAATATCTCTTTCCTCTTCCCTATTTATTTATAAAAATATAAAAAGTTATGGAAAGTATCAATTATACCATAAGGGGGAAAGGTGGAAACAGCATTGTGTACTGAAAAAACTCAACTTCAGAAACCAAACTTCAGGAGAGTAGGTTAATTAATAAATAACTAAATAAATTGGGCTAGAAGAGGAAGATGAGTCTCTCTCTGAGACTCCGGTGATCTTTCCAATAGACTTTAAGGGAATTGGTGCGCAGATCCAATCATTCACCTTACGTGACGGAATTCAAAAAGCAGCAAACTTTGAACTTTGTGAAGTTATCAGTTGCTGAAGGACTACAATTTGCAAAATTTTCAACCACAACCATCCAGCTCTGTTTTATATAAGTAGACAGTGAGAGAAATGTAAAATCCTGTTCTCATAAATTAGCTTAAGATTTTTCTTTTTCACTATTTCTTCAGACACCCTTGTGATGATTTGTTAGGCAGCTATGAAAATAGAAATATGTATTTGGAAAACATAAAATCATCTCTTCATGCTTGTGCACTGGAATTTCTTGACTCTTCTTCCAAATGCCATGAATCTCGTTGCATAACTTTCAGCCAAGCATTCAAAGCATAAAATGATCAATGATGACAGTTCTACAGTGAAAGAGAAAGAGAAAAGGTTGGGGGGGGGGGGGTATGGAAATGTCAACCCATCACCAAACCAAAATGCATAAGTATTCTCCAAACTGCATACCTACAGGTATTAAGGTGAAGTCAGCGATCCGTTTTTCAATGCCTCTGATGATTTTATCTTGCCCTCTCTTGAGAAAAGTTCCTGTGCTAGTGCGTACACTAAACACCAAATGTATGTCAAGCATCAAACACAAACACGGGCACACGTACTAGAGAGAGAGAGAGAGAGAGAGAGAGAATAAAACCTGCTATCCTTACTCTTGCCAGTGGCATTGTCAACAACTGTTGACTTCTTCATATGAGGCTTTGCAAGTTGGATCATGTACTCACATTCTTCCTTAGACTGTCCAAGGGAGTAGAAAAATAAATTTTTTTGAGTTGGACAGTTAAAATAATCTCTCGAAACAAGGAATATGATATATAATCCCCCAATCTGGATCCTTCTTCAACTGATAAATGAAAAGTAGATTATCATCTGCACGAGGTGATGACTATATTTAAACAAAAACGTTGTAATTACTTAACAGCATAACCAATTGCAAACAGAAAATGTCAATTCAAACACTTCATTAGGATTTTATCTGGGGTCTGGTGACTTGCATACTTTCACCCTTCTAAAGTTTATTTTACTTAGCCACCCTAATTCTTCACATATAGACATTCACCGGATATGGGAGTGAATTCTTTGTCGAGCATCTCTCTCCATGAAATCAAATTCAAAACCTAAAACATTCGGCTGCAACAATAAGGACTTCTCAGGCCTATGGACCAATTGAAGATTCTAGTTGAGAATCTTGTCCTTAAAACACTAATAACACTTGATTTGATTTTCTCATGTGATAAAATTCACTGAACACACAATTTGTATATTCACATTTATGCCTTGAATCAACATTTCATAAGCACATACAATGTGATGGTCAGATAACATTCTTTGCCTGGTCATGAAAAGATTAAATGTGAAGCTATAAGCTACCATGGCCTGTTAATGTCATGCAACCAGAGTATAAGTAAAAGTCATATAAAATTTGATGGGCACGCTTCCAACGTTAAAATGACTCTTAAAGGTGTCAGCAAATTCAAGGACAATAGAAATCCCAGTCCCAAAATGAATGAAAATATGTTAATCGAATCAAAAACCTGCACAGAGGTGCAAGATTATGACTTATTACAGACCAGAAAGCATGGAAATGCAACTTCTAGAAACTACCTGCAACTGGTCGAGATGGTTCCCTCAGCTCAGTAAACTGAGACAATAAGGAGAAGTATAATAAAAGGCAAAAGCGAAGTTTTAGCTTACCAGGAAATTGTGATAAAGAAAGGCTCTTGGCTCCCACGAGATAACTTCCGTCCACTGGTCTCTTCTCTCACCAAGTCCAGTTCTGCAACAATTCCCGAATTCAACAATAACAAAAGAACCAAATCAAAATTTGAACGCCAAACGCATATTACTCACAACACCAATAAATTCAAGGCTACATACTTGACGTCATTCTGTAGGAGGACAGAACTGTGATCGTTAAGGCGGACCGATCTCTCACCTAGTTCAGTTCTGCAATAATTCCCGAATTCAACAATAACAAAAGAACCAGATCAACAATTGAACATAAAACGCATATTACTCACTATACTAGTAAATCAAAGCTACATACTTGACTTCATTCTGAAGGCCGACCGAACTCTCACTCATTCCAGTTCTGCAATAATTCCCGAATTCAAAAGTAAACATCAAACTCATAATACTCGCAATACCAATAAATTCAAAGCTACATACTTGACGACATCCTGAAGGTGAACCGAACTCAGATCATTAGCTTTTGAGGAACCACCATTACTGATGACTGGGATAGATAAAATTTTAACCCCGATAAGCATTAAGAGAACAACAGATAACATCACAAGAACATTTAGTACGAGCGTAAACGAAGATGGTCTCCTGATTAGCATTCTATAATGCCTTCCTTTCGCCATAGTTGCAGACTTGCAGTAGAGCAGATCGATCGAATGTGTGAAACCCTTGCGAAAATTATGTAAAACGAGCTTTCAAGTCCCAAGTTCGAAAGTTCTGAGACAAGTGAAGAAATCTCAGTTACGCTTTTATATTTTCTCTTCCATGACCGTTGAGTTGAGAAAACGCGGAAATTCTAGAAATTAAGATTTTTGTCTCGTTGTTTGCGTTTCAACGGTTTTGACCGGTTCGGTTACTGTTTCTGTGATGTGAATTTACGATTTTATTCCTATCTGAATCGACGAAAAGCACGGGGTGATATGTAACAAATGGGGTTGTTTTCGTAATTGAGGCTTTGATTGTTTCGTGGGGCCGCTGGCGGTTTGTAGCCCATGGTTTAACCAGAGCGGTTCCGCAAATCTTTATCAATTAATTAAAGATTTAAAATCCCTTCCAATCACGCCTGCTTTATTGATTCTTGAATTTTTTTTTTTCTTCTTCTTTCTTTCTTTCTTTCTTTGTTGTAGGTGGTGGGGATTCTTGACCAACACATAAAATCTAGGGATGGCAAACCAACACCTTAAATCTAGGGATGGCATATGGATTTGTTTTAATTTGATTTTATTGATTTTGGTGTGAAAGGATGAGTAATTTGATTTTCACATTATTATTTAAATTATATATAATTATACTAAAGAATTTTTAATTTCTTAATAAGGATATCTGAAATATAGTATCTCCTGGGATTTTCGTTGCTAATGCAAAATATGATCCAATAAGTTCACACCAAGAATGAGGCCAATACTGTTGTGGACTGTTTGGGGGTGAAAAGAGCACAAACTCAACAGCCTTTCTAGATTGATAAATCTCTACCCTATTTTTTTAGTTTGGGCTTTGTTATTTGATAATCTAAATTGTACGGTACATTTATTGATATTTGTTTTCTTATGTCAGATTGATCATTTGGATTAGGATTTGATTTCTTAAGGGCCTTTTTGGTTACTTGAATCCAGAGATTTCAAATCTCCGGATTCATGAATCTGAGAATTATATCCGTTTGATTGTAAAAATCTCCAGATTCATGAAATCTAGAGATTCACTTTTTTACACTAGAAACGTGAATTTGTAGATTTATGGGTAAGGGGTGAAATCCAGAGATTTCAAAAAAGCTATACATTTGCACATTCACAAAAATCACGTCGATCAAATAGTGTTTTAGGATGAATCCACAAATTTCATTCCACAACCAAACATTTAATATTAAAAATTATGACTCCATGGATTTGAAATCTCTAGATATTTGAAATTTTTAGACTCTTGTAACCAAACAGACCCTAAAATAAAACACAATTGAGACTATCATTGCAAAGTTGTTTGGTTGGTAAAACCAATACCTTTTAGTGAAGATGTCATGGATTTCGTTATATTTGATGGTATATTATGTTGATATCCTCATCCCCAATATATAAAAAATTCCTCAATAAAAAAAAATATTATTCTAGATGACTAGTCTTCCTTTGAGACTGAGTCACTGCCTCATTATGACGATCCTACAGCCATGAACTTTGTGACTGGGCAAGATGACTTTGTGACCGGGCAAGATGACCAAGAAAATGACCATAAACCTTGCCCCAACTAGTCACATCCTAATCCATCCCAATTGACCTTGATTGAGTTGAGTTGAGTTGACCCTCAATGGCCTTATTTCTTTCTAGGGTGTTCTTTAATAATAGTTTTTCCTCCATCATCACCCTAAATTTGCCTAACCTATTGAGGTTTTTTGGGTAAAAAAATCTTCAACCAAACCATTAATTTGCCCATCAAGAATTTAAAATAAAATAATTAAAATAATTAATTAATGCCTAAAATACATCAAAAAAAAATTTTGGTAATAAAAATACATCAATTGTCATTAAGGATCATTACAATCTAATGAATGAAGTTCACTCCACCCACGCAACCAAATAGTAATCTTTTCCATTAGATATTTATATTTTATAATTTGGCTTCTCCGGGCAAAGATACCCTAAAGGC
Organism: Hakea prostrata; assembly: GCF_041222555.1. Lineage (NCBI taxonomy): Eukaryota > Viridiplantae > Streptophyta > Magnoliopsida > Proteales > Proteaceae > Hakea > Hakea prostrata. The sequence continues at coordinate 15,482,541 of NC_142604.1, forward strand.
CTGATCCTAGCTTTACCATATTAGGTTGCGTTAGTTTGTTGGAATTAAAATGGGGTAGAAAAAATTCTTGAAAAAAACTATTTTTTTTAACTTTTCCTTTCAATCTCAAAAGTGTAAATTGTTTGGTTGTTTGGGGATGGGAAAGTGAAAGATCAAGAAAACTTTTTGAGTGACGTGATAACTGACAACCCAACTTTTCCATCCCAAGCTTTTTTAAAACTCTACAAAAAAATGTAAAATTTTGTAGAAAAGTAAACAATAGACCCATTATTATCACTTTTCCACAAAATCACTTCTTTTCCTTTATTTCTCCCTCGTCCTACTACACATGGACTTCACACAAAAAAAAAAAAAAAAAAACCACATATGAGACCAACATATTTTTTTCTTTCTTTCTTTCTTTCTTTCTTATCCGTTTTTTCCCACCCTCACCCATTAGTGTTTTCCCTAATGGGCCTAATCCATACAAACCCTAATTGGTATTATTGAGTTGAGTTGACCCTATTTATCTTCATAGTGTTCTTTCATAGTAGTTTTTCTCCATCGTCGCCCCAAATTAGCCTAAGTTATTGAGGTTTTTGGATAAAACATCAACCAAACCACTAATTTGCCCCTCTAGAACTTAAATAAAATAAAAATAATAAAAATAAATAATTATTAATACCTAAATACATCAGTTGTCATCATGGATCACTACAATCTAATGATCACTACAATCTAATGAAGTGAAGTTCAATATGTAGGATAAGCACTACCCACACACAACCAACTAGTCTTCTTTTCCGTGACAAATTTATTTTGTATAGATTGTTTTACATGAGCCATCTTCTTTTTAATTAGAAATAGGGTAAATATCACTTACCTTTCCTCTTAACTTGACAAATAGCACTTACGCCCCCTCTTAGCTATATAATATCACTTACCTCCCCTCTTACCTAGCAAATATATCAAACACTTCCCTCTATTAACTTTCTTGATTAAATTTAATTTTTACACTTAAATATTTTTTTAAACCCCAAACTACCCTTTGCTAATTTTTTTTTATTTTAAACCCTAAATTACCATAACCACACTAATAGTTAAAATACTAAATTACATTCAATTAAAATAATTATTAAAAACCAAAACACCATAGCTAAAACCTAAATTATCTTTAATTATTAAAAGCCCAACATACTTTTTTTTTTTTTTTAAAAAAACAATTAAAAAACCACGTACTACTATCAAGTAAAATTAAATGGGGATTTTTTTTTAGGTTTGCCAACCCCGGTTTTTATAAACCGGTGTTCTCGACCCGCGTCGCACACCTGGTTGTGGTGGGTGAGTCACCCAGCGGGGAATTTTTGCATCTTCAAGGATTCGATACCGAAACCTTGCTTAAGCGAACCAAGTTGCTTACCACTTGGACCAACCCCCTTGGTTTTAACTGTCTTTTTTAATTTTACTTGATAGTAGTACGTGTTTTTTTAATTGTTTGATAATTAAAAAAAAAAAAAGGTGTGTTGGGCTTTAAATAATTAAAGATAATTTGGGTTTTAATTTTGATTTTTAATAATTATTTTAATTGAGGGTAATTTATTATGTTAATTGTTAGGGTGATTACAGTAATTTAAGGTTTAAAAAAAAAGTATTTTTAACTCAAGGTAGTTTGAATTATAGAAAAATATTTAACGGTAAAAGTTAAATTTAATCGAGAAAGTCAACAGAGGGGAGGTGTTTGATATATTTGCAAGGTAAGAGGGGAGGTAAATGATATTATCCAACTAATAGGGGGTGTAAGTGTTATTTCTCCAGCTAAGAGGGGAGGTATGTGATACTTACCCTTGGAAATATTGTGCACCTCTCTTAAAATAAAAGCTTACACTTCACACTACTAGCTTCTTGTTGACCTTTTTTTTTTTTTTTGGCCAAAACAAACAAGTGACAAATATATTAAATGAAAGAGTTTAGGTCATAGGACCTATACAATCGAGAAGGATCCACAATGAACAAAGGTGGTATGCCTCACCAGGATCTATCGAGGGATAACCTGCATGCACCCTTTGCAAAGAAATCAGCAAAGCCATTACCAATTCTAGGAATATAATTAAAAGAAACCCTAGTAAAGAAAGAACATCGCTTCAATATATTTACAACTAAACTGAGACACATCCAATCTAAAGAAGATTGGAAACCATGGAGAGCACTAATAACCGGTAAGCAGTCCGAGTGAATATGCAAATCAACAGCATCTAGAGAGTAGCCAAGAATAATGTCATCTTTAATGGCTTCAAGTTCGACTAAGGTTGCTGAAGCACTATGTCCACATTTGCTTTGAGCTGCTACAAAGCCACCATTATAATCCCACATGATGCACCCTCTACCGCCTTTGTTTAAAGTACTATCCCAAGATCCATCAACAAAAATCTGAAAAAGAGCAAGTTCTTCATAAATGTTATGACTAGGCCTTGGATAAGGTTCCCCATGAGTCCTTTGGAATTCCATAATATGAGATTGTATATCTGCACATATAAAATAAAAAGTAGTTATTGTATGCATAATAGAGGGCATCAATCCCTCTAAAAAGTACTGCATTCCTAGTATTCCATATACACCAAGCTAATGCACTCCACATTTGATTCACTAGGGTTAAATTGTCATAACCAATGAATTTTATTTTGATAAAATCCATCCAATCAAATAAATTTGTCCCTACAAAATTAGATGTATTAATACGGAGGGGAGATAGTCTCCAACACTCCTTAGCATGATGACAAAAAAACAAGGCATGACATACATTCTCCGAACCATGGTCACATATAAGACACAATGGGGTAAGTGAAATATTCCTCAAAAAGAGGGAGCTTCCAATTGCAAGAGTCTCATATAAGGATCGCCACAAAAATTGTTTAATCTTTGGAAGAGTAGGAATCTGCCAAATCATTTTCCAATACATTGAAGATGAGGAAGAAGAAGCGACATTACCTTGGTCATCAGCCATAAATAAACATTGATAATAAGCAGACTTCACAGTGAACTTACCATCTTTTGTTTTGTGCCAGATCCAAGAGTCTAGAGTATCAGGAGATAATATAGGGATTGATAAAATGGCTTGAACTTCACCTGAAGAAAATAGAGACTGAAGTAATGGTAAATTCCAATGGCAAGTGTCCCAATCAATAAGCTCTTGCACCCAAATTGGACTATGTCCCAGAGGTGCACTACTAATACCATGAAAAGGCAAAGAGAGAAGCCATGGATCCTTAAAAATATGCACATTAGCACCATTACCCACTTGCCTAATAATGCCTTGTCGAAGAATATCCCTTCCAGACAGTATACTTCTCCAACCCCATAAACAATTATTTGGGGCACGACATTCAAAAAATGGAATATCTTTAATGTATTTTGCATGCATCACCTGGGCCCATAAAGAGTTTGGGTTGGTTAAGAGTCTCCAACTTTGTTTGGCAAGGAGAGCTTTGTTAAAACAGTGTACATCCCTGAATCTCAAACCTCCATCTCTTTTGCCCTTGCACAAGGTTTCTCATTTTACCCAATGAATGCCCCTTCCTTGGTCATTTTTCCACCAAAATCGGTAATCCTTTGATTCATTTGTTTGTGATCGTTGGGTATGAGAAAACACGACATAGCATAGACAGGAAGAGCAAATGCTACTGCTTTGATTACATTCTCCTTCCCTGCATAAGAAAGTAATTTCTCATTCCACCCAGATAATTTAGAATCTAGACGTTTCAAAATAAAAAAGAAAGTCTGTACTTTAGATTTTCCAATAGAAGAAGGAAGACCTAGATAGGTACCATGAGAATTGACCTTTTTAATATCAATAGCAGAGACTATATCAGTCCGGAGGTCATGAGGGGTTTTGGGACTAAACAGGACAACAGACTTTTCAGGATTGAAGTGAAGGCCAGAGACTTGTTCATAATCTTGCAACAAAACATTAATCTTTGATGCATTAGAAATAGATGTAGGGGAAAAAAAATAATGCTATTAAATGTGATTCTACAATTTCACCTTCGTTTATTAAATTCCTTTTAAAACTGTGTGTAAAATTACTATTAAAGCCTAAATGTTATTCACCATTTCATCTCTCTTATTCCTTAGTTCCACAAGACAGCCCCTTTCCCATCTAAGTGAGCGAAGGTCAAGCTTAGGAGTTGGGATCATCTCCCCATCGGGTGAGCACAAAGTGCTCTCTCCGATGGCTTTCCAATCACAAAAACACCATGGGGCCCAGGTAAAATTTTTAGTTTTTTTTCAAAAAATATTTTTCACCTGTGGGCCCCACTATTTTGTGGTTGGGAAAGCCGTCAGGCAGCACTTACGAGGGCTGCGCGGACTTTAGGTCGAAATTATTTCGGTAGAAATCCAAATTGTATTTTGAATTTTTTATCCGACGGTCCAAAATAGTTTTTGAGAGATGTACGATGTCGTTTATATCACGTATTAAAGTTTGAAGTTTTGACAATTGAAATTAAGGGATTTTCGGCGTGGGTTTTTACTTTTTAGCCTTTACATTTCCCACTCACTTTTCGTTGTTGTGTCTGTGACTCTGTGGGAAAAAAAAAAAAAACAAAATAAAAAAACGTTTGTGTCCATTTTTTTTTCGTTGTGTAGCTCCAGAGAATCGATCAGAGATTCTTCTTTGTGATAGGGCAACAATATGGGGTGTTGAGAAAGTGAATTATTGAGTTATTTCGATCATAGAGAGTTCTGAGAAAGAGAGTTTTTGAGTTTTGTTTGTCACTGTTGTGGTCGTCGCTGGTCTCTGTTGTGTAGTCCTCAAAAGTCAGGTAAAATCAAATTTCTTCTTCTTCTTCTTCTCAGAATTTTAGGGTTGCAGTCTTCTTGATAATAATACTGTATATGTTTCTACTGTTTCTCTGATTGGTTGGACTCCATTGGATGAAGCACCATGGATAGATCAATTCCGACGACCGAATTACATTAACTTCTGTTTTAATTTTAGGTTAACCATGTTGTATTAGGATTTCTACTAAGAGTTCTGTTGTTGGTTGGTGAGAACTCTTGCGCCCGAAAACTTTGTTCTGGTTGTTCTAGCTAGGTTAATGCTTTTTTTTTTGGGGGGGGGGGGGGGGGTGGGGGTGGTTTGTTAATGGTGTGTTTATGTGTTGTTTGTCTCTTCGGCTAACGTTGGAGTTGAAATAGTTCTCCGTTACACGGTTTCCTGTATCTGGGGGAATGTATATGGAAATTTATCTTCCGTAATTTGAGGCAAAGATCACACTTTCTGAACATAAAATCAGAATCTAAGTCGTAGGGGAAGTAGAATAGAACTTCATATATGATATAACTCTTCTGAATGAGTGCCTTCCATCCCTCTCTCTCTCTTCCTTCTTTGCTTCACTTTCAAATTTTAGCTTGAGTCTTTTCTATTTTAGCATCATTACTTTGTGAGATCTCTCTCCTTCTTTCTTGTGCTACTCCCGTCCCCCATGTATTCAATAGTTTAACTGTTTCGTTTGCATTATAATCTTATTATAAAAGTTTTATGTTTCTGAACTGTTAGGCGTTATTTTCCTTTCTAAAGCTTAATATACTGGGGCTGGTTGATTCTTTTTTGTCCTTCTTTGTTTCTTAGACCACCATTCTAAGCACCAAGTCTAATGCTAGGAATTGCTGTGCAAGTAGGAATGAACTTTTGATGTTCTGATCTTAATGTTAAGTGGGTGCACATTTTTAAGACAAACAAATATTATAGTCTGACATGTTCTGATCTTTAATTTTATCACATCTAAAAGGAGCTTAATTAGATATTCCTTGTTGCTTTGTCCTTTCTTTGTTTTTGGGAGAAGTATTACATTTGGTTGTTAAATTGTTGGACAGATATGGAGGTTGAAATCGACCATTATGAGGTTCTGGGTTTACCATCAGAAGAAGAGGGTGCAAAACTTACCGAAAAAGAAATCTCAAAAGCTTACAAATTTAAAGCCCTTGAATTGCACCCAGACAAACGTCCAAATGATCCTAATGCTCATGCCGAGTTTCAGAGGCTGAAGACATCCTATGAGATTCTTAAAGATGAAAAAGCTCGGAAGTTGTTTGATGATCTTCTCCAGATAAGACGTGATCAATGTCTCCGCAAATCGCAATATGATTCAAAGCGTCGGAAGCTAATGTCTGATCTTGAAGAGCGAGAACGAGCTGCTTTTGCTCAAGACCCTGCCAAAAAAGCCCATGAAGAAGAGGAGAGAATAACAAAGAAACTTAAAGAAGAGATTGCTCGAGTTCGTGCTATGCATGCTAAAAGTGCAGCTCCAGCTACAGCCTCGAAGGCTGGAACAGCTGGAGTGGGAGGAGAAAATATTGGGGGCACAGAAAGTTTGAACAAGGAGAAGATCTTGAAGGTTTCTTGGGAGGTTGGAGGTGATGATTATAGTGTTGAGAGGCTAAAGGAGTTATTTGGAAAATTTGGAGCTGTTGAAGATGTTGTAATACGATCAAAGGGCACGAAGAAAAGGAGGTCAGCATTAGTAGTTATGGCGTCTAAAGATGGTGTGGTGAGTTTATCTTGGATTTCAATTTGTTGAAGTTTACAATTAGATTTAAATTTCTGTACTCACCTGGTGCTTTTTTTTTTTGGGGTGGGGGTAGCTTGCTGCTCAGGGAAATGTGTTTGGAGATCTTTCAAATCCTCTTTTTGTTCTTCCTCTTCATTCAAGTGCAGCCACTGAATCTTCCACTGCCTCTCCTGCCAAGACTTACATGGAGCCAGATGGTCCTGTGTTGAACAACCTTGTTGGTGCTGGTTATCGGGCATATGAGAATTCTATATTAGACAAGCTTCAGAAGGTTTGAATTTTTTTTTTGGTGTTTATTTATTCTGTTCAGTTTTGTTAAAGAAACATGAATAGAGTGATTACCTCTGTATATATAGCCTCTACGGTTAACAATAACATACTGTCAAAGCTTAATCTAGGACTCACAATAGAGTGAAGTTCAACATCATGTGAACACTGACTTCAGGTTCCAATTAGACTTACTCTAACAAAGACTAAAGAAAGTCAACTATAGGCTAATAGAAAAATTAAAACACCCTAATGATGCCTATGTTTTGGTGCAGCCTTCCCTACAACTATTATAGACCTAATGATGCTGGTGTAGGGTTGAATGCCTATATCTGAGGCTGTTTTTAGGCAGCCGAATTGCATCAGGAACAGATCAGGTGGTTAGAATGATTTTAAACCAAACTGGAAGAAGGTTCCTTATCAGGGGAAATAAACATCTGAATAAGCCTCATCAGGGAGCTCAAACTATGTAGTAGATGTGCAAATTGACCTAAAAACAGAGCATGCACAGATTTTCGGGAGAAATAAGGCACCAGTTGACCCCCAGATTTGCACTGAAGGTACCTCAAGTAGGTGATAAATGACTCACAGATATAAGCTACATCAGCTGGCAGGTTAGAAAGTAATTAGAACTTCAATTATTTGGCAGATTAATGGATCTGGAAGAGGAAGCTAAGTAATGCAGTTCTGGCACCAAATTGGCTAATTTCCCTTTGAAATCAACTTAGGGTTGACAGATATGGGTGTTAGGTCTTTGTTCAGAGGGTTTATGTGGTCACAGGCCTACTCTATGGGCCTATAAGTTAGTTTAGGCTAAGTACGAAAATAGACTCATTAAGTTTTTTTTTTGGGATGAATAAAAAAATTTGTGACCAAAGGAAAGAAGGGGGGAGGGAAATACAAAAGAGAACCAAGAGGGCTCAACATGGGGCATCAAGCCTTAGAAAAATCTAAAAGGGTACATAGAGAAAGAAATACATAGCACTAGGCAACAGTGGACCAAAAGACAAGGCCAAGAGGTCAAGCTCGACTAAGCCAAACCTAGAAATATCACAAATCTTTTTCTTCTTGACTCAACAAGGATCATAGGTGGCAGATAATCAAATTAGAGGGGTTTCTTGACCTAGATTCTTCCATACTGCTTGGAGCAACGTTGCAAGATTCGAAACTTAAAGTAGCATGGTCGAATAGTGTTGTTTCAGCTTTCTGCTGGACTGGCAAAGGATTTAGAAGCCCGAATATTAACAATCTCAGAACCAAAGGTCACAGAGGTTGCAGTTCTACAGAATCTTCATCACAAGCAGGGTCTTGAATGGAGTTGACTTTAGAAGCTTCACATTGATCAGCAGCAGCAACGTAGCTGGGAGACCAGAGCAAAGCACAAAGAGGTGGTGGGAACAGGAAGGAGGGTTCAAAACGGCACTTGGCATGGCAAGAAAGAAGCAGGAAGAAAGGAAGACAGAGTAGAGAGTAAGTGGAAGCAGAGAGAGAAGGAAGGAAGCGAGAGAAGAGATGAAGAGATGATAGGAGGGAAGAAGGGGAAGAGAGGGAAGTGAGAGACAAAGAGTGTATTGCTAGAGCAAGCTATTAGTAGAGCCTTTCATAAGTGGTAAGGGGCTTCTATGTGATTGAGCAAGCAACCTAGGGTTTTGTATTTGAAGGATTCTCATTTGGCTTGCAGCCTGCCTTCACTACTTCATGATCATCTTAGGCATTACTAGATTGAGGTACTGGTAAGTAACAAGTCAGCACTTATCCCATTCCTCATCCACTCTTTTAGGTTTCTGTTTTGAGAACCCTGCCCCAGTCAACCACTTATCTTCTTGTTCTTTGTCATAAACCCTAGAATTCTGCCCCAGTCAAACCACTTATCTTCTTCTTCTTTGTCTTAAACCCTAGAATTCATATCTCCTAATCCCTCCATCAGAATTCTACCCCATTGAAGATTTATTATCCCTCTACCTCCGCTGTCACTCGATCCCAGTTGCAGCCGTAGTCACCCTTTCAAAACCCTAATTCCTTACTGCCCTATATTCCCAAATCCTAACCCTAAAACTGTGAAAACTCTAACCCTATCTTTTCAGAAACCTAGCTCCACAATTACCCAGCTTCTTTTCTAGAACCCTAATCAGTCCCCTTTGGAGCCAACCTGAGAACTCAAGAAACCCAAGATAGAGGCCGTTCAAGTCCCCTTTATACCTTGACCCTAATTTCCCAGATTTAAGAAGTTCAGGTCAACAGTTTGTCATCCAACAAGTCAGAAACATAAAATATTTGGAAAATCAATTCAAATTTATAAATCAGAAAAGAAGGCTAATGCAAATCACGGATCTAGGGTTAGGGTTTAGGTGGTAACTTCCGTAGAATGTGGCTGCCTAGGAGTTCCATCAATGGTTGGCATGGGATTTTTGGCCTTCTGAAAGGATTTAGAGCCTTCTGAAACTAATCTTCTTATTTGAATCCTCTTATACTTGGAAATTGGAATCACAGATTTGAAAATTTGAATTCAGAAGCATCTAGGGTTTCGGGTATGGTTGGGGAAGGGCTAGGTTTGCTGTAATGCTTGGACAGATCTGAGAATACCTCTATTCTGTGGTTCAGAAGCTATCTCAGGAAGCAGGGGCCGAAACTTGAGGATTAGGGTTTTTCTGGAATTTTCAAAATTCTGCAAATCTAGTTTGAAGAAGATGAGTTGCAGAAATTTCAAAGTCCAGGAATTAGGGCTGCTTAAGGGAGTCTAATGTTAAGAATGGTGCCTTGGTGTTTCTGCAATCCTAATGAGGGTATAATGATGGGTTTTGGGGCTGGGAATGAATGAGTCCTAATGGGGTTGGGATTGGGTGCCGCAGGGAAGTAGGAAGAAAGGAGAGGGGCTCTAGGGTTTGATGGAGGGGGCTAGGAATGCAGGAGATTGAAGGGGAAGGACCAGGACAGAGATGCAATGGGTTTAGGGTTGATTCCTAGGTTGGACAAGAGAGTGGAGGGGCTGTGATGGGTGCATGAGGTAGGGGAGGGGGAGGACTGATTTGCATGGGTATGGGGGAAGTGGGAAGGGCTTTGATTTACTTGAGGGAGGCTTGGAACTTGAGGATGGCTGCTGGAATTGATGTTTGATGCTTCAAAACTTAATGGGATGCTTGCTTGTATGCTGGAATTATCTCAGAAAAGCACTCTCAAAGACAACCGCAGGGTCCCCCTCAAAGGAACCCTGCGACACTTAGGCAATTAGACAATTAGACAATTAAAGTTTTAATTCATCAAATCTGAAAAGAACTTACAATGAAAAAGCTATTTATAGCTCAAAATAACAGACCTAAACTCAACTTAGGAGATCCTTATCAGATAAGGATTCCATTACAAATCAATTGGACTCTTAATAAAGAAACAATTCTTGACTAAATATGATAGGAAATCCCTATCCTATCTCAACTATGATTCTTGACTCTTTCAAACATTACTTCAACTCACAATAAAAGACTCCAAACAACTTCGAATTGGACTCAGAATGACTAGAATGATTTCTGAAATAAATCCTAATTTAATTTAAGGAGTAAATTGAGGGCTAAAATGTCCAAAATACCCCTCCTATGGGGTTCGGCCAGCTTAGGGTGACTTCTTGGAGCCAGCTTGGGTGCCCCACTTAGGGTTTTGGCCCGGGGTTCTTTGTGTTCACATAAATCCCCCCCCTTTTGAAAACATTCATCCCCAATGAATGGTTGCCTTTGGTTGGGACACTGAATGCTTCTATCTTCGCATTGGGCCTTGTAGGAGTCTTGTTGGACTAGTTCATCGACACTGGCTGGCTCTAAACAGAGCTCTGCTGGTTAGTGCACATGGCTTGCCTCTTCTTGACATCTTCGGCTAGATTGAGTGGGAGTAGTACTATCTTTTGTCCTTCGTGCTCGAAGATGCACTTATTTTCTTCACAAGGAATGGTGTCATCTCTATCAAACAGCCATGGCCTTCCTAGTATGATATTAGTGGACCTCATAGGAATAGCATCATACCAGATGACATCAAAGTAGGAGTGCAAGTTGATTGGGATTAGGCATCTGTTCGTTACATCCAATTTCGACTCATTCAGAAGTGCTACCTTGTAGGGCTTTGGATGCTTCTCTGGAGTGAGTCCTGTCTTCCGTAGGACGTCCTCTGCTACTGCATTAATGGTACTACCACTGTCCACAATGGCTAAGGCTTTGAGTCCTCTGCCTTGAGTTTGGTGTGGAAGATGGTACTTCTCTTCCAGTCTTCTTCTTCATCAGTAGTAGTGGACATTAAAATTCTAGAGACCAAGTTGAGATGGACTGGTGGATCAATCTTGTCTTCACTGTACTCCTCATCTTCAAACTCTAGAGGTGGACACTCATGTGTCTCTTCAGTAGTGGGGCCTGGTGGGGGTGCTTCTAAGACTGCTAATCCCCTTCTTTTAGGACACTCTCTGGCAAAGTGCCTTCTCTTTCTACAGTAGAAACATATCCCAGGGTTATTACTAAATACAGGCCCATTATTTTCTGCTTTGACTGGGGTTACAGTAGTAGTGAGGTTGGGGTTTTTGGGGGAGGGGTGGATCTCTCCAATAGTCCTGGACTGCTTCTTTTGGCCTAACAACGTTTCGGCCCTTAGTGCTTTGTCAAACAGATCCCTTAGATCAATAATGTTAGTTACCCCCAATGCTAGCTGGATGTTTGGCTTTAGACCAAGTCTGAACCTAGTCATAGTCTGGAGCTTGCTCTCCCTTGTACCAGTTCTAGAGGCCAAAGAATCAAACTGCTAAATGTAATCAGCCACTGAAGAACTACTTTGTTTCAGTGTACGAAACTGCTTCTGGAGGCACCTTTCTGTAAGCTCTCTTCTCATCTGGTCCCATGTAGTGGGTTCTCTTGCTTCATTGTAGAGCTCTTTGGACATGGTGTTCCACCATTCTCTGGTTGCCGCAATCAGTTTAGTCTTGGCTAGTTGCATTTTTCTTTCATCTAATAGGTCATACCAGTGAAAGTAATCATCTAGGTCTGCACTCTAGTCATGGAAAAATTGATGATCAAGGGACCCATTAAACTCTATTAATTCCAATTTTACCTTGTGGTGGTCTACACCTCTTCTTTGTTCTTTACCTCCAGCAAAGTAGGCTCTCATGTACTCCTCGAATAACTGCTGTGTTGTTGGCTGCGTTCTCTGTTACCCACCTTCTGGATCAGACCTTTTTTGTACTATGTTCTCATACTTGGACTCCTTAGTGTGGCTGTTTTTGTCTCTAGAATTTATGGTGTGGCATGGTTCTCACTCATCTTCTCTATTCTCTATACCTCCTTGGGCCACTTGTTCCTTCACCATTTGGTACATAGATTTGAGATCTAAGGGGGGGGGGGGGGGGTGGAGTTTGCACTTGATCTGCAGTCCTTGTTTGCTCCAGGTTAGTAACCCTTGTGTTCATTTATGTTAATTGGGCTAGCATATCTTGCTGGATTTTCAGAAGTTGCTCCAACTGTTGCCTTGAATGTGGATCACCCATGGGGTTTTAAACTTCTGGAAGCTTGCTGGAACCTACTGTTCTCATACCAATGTAAACCATGGATCTAGGGTTAGGGTTTAGGTGGTAACTTCCCTAGAATGTGGCTGCGCAGGAGTTCCAGCAATGGTAGAAAGAGATGTTTGGTTCTGAAAGGGTTTAGAGCCTTCTGAAACTAATCTTCAGATCTGAATCCTCTTATACTTGGAATCATAGACTTGAAAATTGGAATTCAAAAGCATCTAGGGTATTGGGTAGGGCTAGGTTTTTCTGTAATGCTTGGACGGATCTGAGAATACCTCTGTTTTGTGGTTCAGAAGCTATCTCAGGAAGTAGGGGCCGAAACTTGAGGGTTAGGGTTTTTTTCTGGAATTTTCAAAATTCTGCAAAATCTAGTTGAAGAAGATGAATTGCAGAAAATTTCTAAGTCCATGAATTAGGGCTGCTTAAGGGAATCTAATGTTTGGAATGGTGCCGAGGTGGCTCTGCAATCCTAATGATGGGTTTTGGGGCTGGGAATCAATGAGTCCTAAAGGGGTTGGGATTGGGTGCTTCAGGGAAGAAAAGGAAGAAAGGGGAGGGGCTGGGAATGCAGGAGATTGAAGGGTAAGGACCAGGAGAGATGCGATGGGTTTAGGGGTGATTCCTTGGTTAGACAAGAGAGGGGAGGGGCTGTGATGGGTGTGTGAGGTAGGGGAGGGAGAGGAGGGACTTGAGTGGGTATGGGGGAAGTGGGGAAGGGCTCTGACTTACTTGGGGGAGGGTTGGAACTTAAGGATGGCTGCTGGAATTGATGTTTGATGCTTCAAAACTTGTGATGCTTGCTTGAATGCTGGAATTATGTCAAAAACACTCTCAAAGACAAGCAAAGTCCCCCTCAAAGGAACCCTGCGACACTCAGGTAATTAGACACTCAAAGTTTTATTCATCAAATCTGAAAATAACTTATAATGAAGGGCCTAAAATAACAGAGTCAAATTCAACTTTAGGAGATCCAATCAGATTCTATTACATTCAAAGTGGACTCTTAATAAAGAAACAATTCCTGACTAAAAAAGATAGGGAATCCTATCCTACTGTCAACTATGACTCTTGACTCTTTCAAACATAGCTTCAACTCACAATAAAAGACTCCAAACAACTTCAAATTGCATTCAGACTGACTTGAATAATTTTTGAAATAAATCCTAATTTAATTTCAGGAGCAAATTGAGGGCTAAAATGCCCAAAATACCCCTCCTGTAGAGTTTGGCCAGCTTAGGGGCTTCTTGGAGCCATCCTAGGGGCCCCACTTAGGGTTTCGGCCAGGGGATCACATCAAAGGCTTAATTTGAGAGTTTAATTTCTAAGTCCAAATTCTGTTTTAGCCATAAACAGTAGCTTGATTCAGTCAACCCTAGTTTATTCACTGCTAATCATCTGAAGATCTTGGAAGAACTAGTTCTCATTCACAAGAGGCTACATGGCTACATCACTAAGCTTCATCAATTCTGACTGTAGCATCTGGAGATTCTCATGAGCAGCAGTAGCATGATCATAAGAATGTTCTAGTTTATATCCATATTTTGAACAATGCAAGTAGATAGGCTGCATAAGGATTGCTGCAGGTGTATCAACTCTTCGCTCTGAAAATCTTTCAAAGCAGCATTAATGGAGGATTGGTAACCAGTTTATTGAATCTCTTGTACCATGTAACAGTAATTGAATAAATAAATTAGCAACATGAGAAGAGAAGAAGAGCATGATGGGAAAAAGAACAATTTTGTAGTTTTGCAAAAAGCAGAGTGATGTCACCTTTAAGGCTTTAACCATACATGTACACCAATGTTACAACTTCGGGGAGTCTAAATCAGACTCAAAATAAGGAAAAACTTTTCTATGAATATGGAAACATGAAACACCTACCAAATAATGCCACAGACCACTGAAAGAAAGTGTACTCATGTGACACATATGTATTCCCATGGTACATATGGTCATGTTCCCCTTATAGAATAAATTTGTATGCTTATACAATCATTACTGCTGTTTTTCTTATTTCCTTATTAGTCACATCTTTTCTAAGTTCTGTTTTGGGTTCTCTTGAATTCTGTTGGGCATATTATGTGCAGGCTTAATCAGTGATTCCCTCTCCCTTTGCCTGCATAAAAAAATGGCTTGGATTTTGTAGCCACTTGAACACTATACTCCTTGGTGAAGGGGCTTGCAACTGAACTGCTTAAGTTTGTACCCTTTGGGGATTTCTGGGTGAGAGATGTTCCTTGTTTAATAAACCAAACCAAACCATGACTGGGATTTGGGATATGATTCTCTTTGGTAGCATATATCTAGTGAACCTGAACATACTCATTTGCACTCTTGCTATAGTTTCAGTTGGGGATAATTTTCATGTTTAATTGTCATGTTCATTTTCTTATTTTAAGTGTTGATTTGTGTGTTCATTTATCTACAGGCGGCACAAAAGCGAAAATGATCTGCAAAAACTTTAAAGAGAGGATTCTGAATGGTGGACATGATTCCTGATTTCTGTGTTCACATAGAAAGAAGGTATAATTGGACTACCTGTAGATTTGTTTTTTTTTTTCCAGCCCTTTTTGAGGTCTGACTGCTCCCTGTTTCTGTAAATGTTGTTCAAGGGCATGACTCATTTTGTTTTTGAACTGGTCAACATTCATATGTACCGAGTATCAGAAACAAAAAATTGTGAGAGTTTATTTTGATCATATAGAATTGCTTAATACTGATATATCTTGAACATTGCTAATCATTAATTGGTCAAACATTCATAAGTATGAAAAACTAAAAATTTGGAGAGTTTATTTTGATCATACAGAACTCCTTACAAGCTGGGATATCTTTGTTGAAGCCCTGTGATTGCCAGGACTTACCAGATCTAGCAGCGATCGTTCAGGCACTTTGGTCCATATTTTCCTGGTTTAGTTTTAGGTTTTTCCCCTCTTTCTCTCCCTCTCTCTATATACACACACACACACACACACTACTTATGAGAGTGCAAACTTAGTTTAGTTTTGGTATACTCTTTCCTGGACCTAAATACCCCTATTCTACAGAACCTGAGGAAACACAACTACTCCTTTAAATAACTTCATTGGACATGACCCCTAGAGAATGCCTCTGCACTTAGACAAGGAATGGAGGCTTCCTTACCCAAAAGTCCCTCAGACAAACCATTTTAAGTAGTTGAAATACCCATTCAAAAGTCAAAACCTGCATAATATTTCACCAACAACGTCCAACCTGTTCAATCCTGTTCCCTGCCTCTGAAAGCACCCAACTGCTGGAAATTCATGAATTAGCTTACACGGTTGCCATTGTTTCTCCAGAAGGAGCACTGACCCACCTTTCTGGCTAGATGTCTGAGTTTATTTTCTATTTCTTACCATCAGGTGTGCACCCTTGACACTCCCTCTTTAGAGAGACACCTCTCCAAATAATTATTTAAATATCACTAGTTTACCCTTCTTGCAAAAGGGAACCCCATTCTTCGTCTTCCCTATCTCTGTTTGAAACCTAGCCTCTGTCCTTACAAAAGGGAATTTCTGGTGAATCAGACCATCGAAATCAGCCTCTATCAGTGTTGGTCTCTTCTACATATGCTTCATCCCAGCACCACCTGGTGGAGCTAGAGCGATACATGGAGAATGAAAGATTGTGGGATCACATTCTGTCCCAAAGAAAAGATGAAGGTCTCCAGATGGTAAATCTGAAAGGAGACCAGAGTTGCATCACAACTTTCAGTCTTCTTGACAAACCATCACCTGGCTGACACAAAGCCACAAAGGTATCATCTTGCTCTGCCCGCAGATTGCTCCCAAAGTAGTTCGACAGGGATCTCCAACAGGGTCTAATCCTCAGTATCAAATTATAGTAGATCACCAGAGGTGTAGTCTAAAAGTGTTTTCAGGCTGTATTCAGAATCCCAGTCTTCGACTTCTCTATCTCCTTTTTGAACCCTACCCCTGTCATTACAAAAGGAACCTTTGGGTTCTTCATCTTCTCAAATCTCCAGTGACCCAGTCCATTGATATCAGGTTCTCGCAGTGTTCAATATGCCAAGATAGAGATTGTCTACATTGCACAATACTTTGGGACCTCATTTTGTCCTACGGGAAGATGATGGTTCCAGGTGGTAAATCTGAAAGGAGACCAGAGCTGCATCATGACATTCACTCTACCTGATAATGTACACCTTGGCAGACACAAAAATATCAGTCTGGTTCTGCCCACGGATTGCTCATGGTCAAACCCTCAGTGTCAGTTTATGGAAGATCATCAGTAAGTGGTTTGTAAGAGTTTGCAGAGTGTATTCATCACAAAGAAGTGGTTAACTTTTCAGATTTCTTAACTAATCCTTCCACTCATGCCCACTTCCTTGTAGATTTGAAGATAGCCAAGAGTCTGACATGAAATTGCCCAACAGAAATTGCCCATTGTTTTATATGCCCAAGGTGAAGAAATTCAATCAAGTAGAAGTGGTCTGACTGTGCTTCCAGTTGAGGTACCTAAAGGGGAAGGACTATGGTCTAGAGGAAAAGAGGTCGTTGAGTTTAATTGCAGCTAGTGTGAATGTAGTTTGGGTCCTAATGTTGCTGTTGAAGTTAGAAACCAGTTACCTAATCATCAGCTACCAGAAGTTTGGACAGGTTGGGCAGAAGTTTCAGCCGTAAAGGGGTTTCAAGCATTCAACAGTTGAGATCTTCATATGTTGTTAAATCTGGCCCAGAGAGAGAATGTCACTGCTTTTTCAGATGATTGGTTGGGAAAAACCAAGCACAATAGCTCAGGCAGATCCAGTCCTCCAAGAAGGTTGTTGGAGGCACTGCTGAAACCAATGGCACTGAAGCTTTTTTGTAGCTTTGTTTATGAGTAGTCTGGAGTTCAACTGTAAAGGTTCTTTAGCTACTGGTTGTATGCTTGTTAAAATTTCAGATTATGGTTGAATTATTTGTATATAGGGGTGAGTTAATTCAACTTCAGGGGTTTGTGTTATGTGCACATGGATAGATCTGTTTCTCTATAATTGGCAGTGCTGATTTCTACAACATTGGTTTCAGAGAAAAAACCTGTTTATTATATGTTTATTCATTTATGTATCTTGATATCTCTCTGACACCAAATTTACTTATGCTTTTACTAATTAGAAATTACCTTTTTATATTTGCCACAACATTTGTGAGATGAGAAATGCTTGTGGGATTGGCCAAACTTGATTTTTATCCTTTATCCTGTTATCTTTTCCTCTCTTGTACCTCCCATGAAGATTGTTCTCCTCTGTAGTGCCTCCCCTTCCATCAATCTGTTTTCTTCTTCCCTCAACAATGCAGTTGCTCCCTTTTTCTCATATTAGATCATAGATTTGATTATTAGGCCTACATACATCTTTGATCCTTAATCCAGGATTTCAGATTGCATTAATTGAAATGTTCTGTGTGTTATTTGACTCGTATTCTTTGTGAGGTGATCCACCCTAACTGGTAAAAGCATCACATTTCATGCTTTGGATCACATGTAGACACTGTATCTGCTGCATTTCCAGTTCTCAGCTTACCCCATTTTTTTCCTCCAAGTATACTGAACTTCTTTGAGTTGAGTTGAATGGACATGTAATGGTGAAGTTTAAAAGTAAATCAGTGTGTTCACTCCCTCCCTCAACACCTGTACTCTCCTAAACAGAAATCTAAAATGGCTGACGTTGGAAGATGGATCCTTTTCTCCCTTGCTTGTGTTTAAACTTTCATATGCTGTGTAAATTGCTGAAACTGATACATTTCATCTTCTCAACACAGGTTAGAGTATTTATAGGGCTGAAAAACCTATAAATCTGTTGTAATCCACCAAAACAAATGGGCTGAGAGAGAATTGGCTTGCATGCATCATACCTAACTATAAGCACGACATGGAAGTGGTGGTTCAAGAACTAAGAAAATGTAGTAGCAATTCTAATGTGATGCTTTCTTGTTAACCATGAACTCTTCTTGTGTATCATTGTTCTCATGGTTGATTCAGCGATCAAGTTACTTGGAGCGGTAAATGACTACTGGCTGATAGTTGGTATAGCTGTTATTTCTATTATTTGTTTAGCTTCTCCAATCTCTAATATTTTGATGAATGATAATCATGCGATAGGTGTTTGTTCTGTTCCAATTGTGATACCATGAAGTCCATACAGGATGATGCTTTAATGGATGTTTTGAATAGACCAACAAGAACCAGATAAAATTTTGTTCCATCTGCACCTAGAGAAATGTAACCTAAAAGTTTTATGTTGGAAATCCTAAGGGTGGAATTATACTTTTTCCAGTGGGAAATCCTTTTCTGAGAAGATTCTTATGAAAGTTTTAGTGATATTGAACTGGAAAATTTGCGCTACCTAGTGTGAGTTTTGAGTATTATTCTTGTCTTTCTCTGATCTTTGCATTAGTTAAGGTTCTAATATAAGAGCTTGAGAGGGATAGACCCAGCTGAGGCAGTAGCTTATCTGTAATATTGGATAGTTGTTCAACTACAGTAACAGTAATATCATGCATCAGTTAACAGTCTCTCCTATTGATAACTTATTTCCTTTTTCCACTCTCTCTCTCTCTCTCTCTGATATTCCCCTCTGTGAGAACTCTTGATTAAATTCTCCATCTGCTGTCCTCCCTCTTCACTGTCAGTCAGCCATTCAAGATGTTCCAATTTCTCCTTCTGCAGAGGTATTCTACTCCAGTGAAAAATGAGGCTTTCTACTGAGGCTGCATTCCTTTCTCTGTGACCCCCTTCATCTTCCCTTCATAGAAAATGGTGGACTCTCCTGTGGAAATTAAAGATTGCTCCTGGATATACTGTCTTTGTTTGGAGGTTGCTGAATTCTGAATTGTATCTAAATTCTGTTCTATCAGAATGGAAAGCTGTCACCCCCTTTTGTACCTCTTACAATACTGTTATGGAAACTGAGTGGCATCTGTTTTTTGTGTGTCCATCAAGCTTCTCTTTTACCTCAGTTTTTGGATATCTGTTTGAATGCACATAACTGATTTAAAAAAGTCTAGTGCTCAAAACTTTATCGGGGCACCATCTATTTTCTTCTGGATGAAGAACATGCCCATCAATTACATCCAAAGGTTGGGGTAATATTTAGAAAATAAATTATTTTATTTTAATTTAATCTAAACCGTGTTTGATGGACTTGTGTCTTTCATTCAGAGGGAAATTCCTCTAATGCTTGGCAGGTTGGTGGTTCACCTTGTTGATTGTTACTACTACGTGTGGGAGGAAAGAAATAAGAAGGTTTTCCCGAGGACGAGCAGACAAATCAAAACCAAGGGTCATCTATTTGAATTGATACCTCACACAAAGATTGGAGAGTTGATCCCAAACCAACGACTAATAGAAGAAAGCATAATAAGTGGGGATTCAGGAAATGTAGGGTTTTTTTTCTTCTAAAGAACTGTAAAATAAAGTAAATATGGGGCCTCTGTTATGAATTAGACCAAGAATACCTAAAAACCATGGCTACCATCAAATCATGTTGATTCAAGAGATAAATATCATATGAGAGTATGAAAAAGCTTGTCATCATATAGGCTGGAATAATACTGAAACATTAAAACAAATTTAATCAAAACTTCTCTAGATGATTGTGAAAGGAAATGGAATTTTCAACTATAACCTTATTTGAGGCCGCCTATAATATGTTCAAGGGACAAACAAGGAGCTTCTAAGTGCACAAATGGTTTGGTTTGTGCATGCTCCATACCTTGGAAATTCAGGGATATCCAAATTGGTGGGGCGATAGCTATTCGAGAGAGTGTTCTTGCTGCCATTGATCGTAATAATTGACATATTCAGATTGCTTCAGATAATGTAGTTTGTATCTCTTATCTCTTAGGGTTGGACAGTTCTCAATCTCAAGCTACAAAGGATATCTTAGATGATGTATTTGCTTTAAGTTTTATAATTGATGTTTGCACTTTTGTAAAAATTTCAAGGGCTTCAAATTCTTGTGTTGATGCCCTAGCTCGGAAGGCCGTGTCCACGCTGTGTAGGATATTTTGACCACATTCCACTCCTTGGTTACAGGATCTTCCTCAACTAGGTGTATAACACGGCTTTCTTAATAAATATTTATGCTTACCAAAAAAAAAAAAACCATGTAGGTCCAAATTTGGACTCAAGTCTAGAGACTCGATTCTTGGATCGGATTTAAACCACATTATTATTGCTCCAATAAAAATGGTTGCCGATGATGTTATGTGTATGTGACATTGACAACAAAATTGATCGAACCCTAATCATGATTAGAGGATGAGATTTTTTTCTTCTTGTTAAGGATTTGAGGTTCTTTTGTGCCAGGTTATGCATTCTTTGACTACATCATCAAGGTAGCCTTTTATACACAACTCTACTCCTCACCTTAAGGAGATTCGAACTCTCAAACTCTTGACCTCATATTATGAGGCGTTGATCTTTTGTCTAGTAAACCAACGTGTTGAAATTAGATTTGGGATGAGATTTGCCAAGTCATACCAGGTCGTTCTCTTTATCCATATTTGTGATCTATCCAAAGAAAATTGGCCGTCCAATTTTCACCTTCCAACTGTGCCAAACCTTCCACTTTTAGACAATGTGAGTTCTCCTTCTGTTATGAACTTCCTATTTAGTAATAGTAGACAATGAAGCAGCTATCTCTGCATCATCGACCTACACCAATGTCGATTGCAGCAGCTGGGATTACCAGACCTTTCTGCGTCACCATTCCCAAACAAGATTCAAGACTCAAAACCTTCCCTCCCAAGATGATTGGTTCGAGCTTTTTAACAGCAAAAGCAAAAGCAAAAGGTTCAACTCCACCTTCATCTATGGAGGTGGTGTCCTTAATGTCGTACACCAGCCTCAAGGATCTGTTGCCTGGAATTTCTTCTGCATCCAGCAAATCATTGGAAGACATACCCATCAAGAACCAGCTTGTGAAGAAGGCAGCTTTGGCTTACTTGCAGCCATTGTCACCTTCCAAACGACACGATCTGGGTTTCTTCGGATGCTTTGAGCCTCTGAAGCACATAATTTCAAATACCTTTAAGCTGTTCTTCATAGACAAATTGACCGGAGGAAGGGTCGACGCCGGCTGCTTTCCGTTAAGGCAATTAGGTTGTGAGAGTAACACTGTCTAGGACTCCGGTTGTCTGGTGTATGTTAGATTCACAATTTTCCTCTTTTTGTATATATATATATATATACATATTTTTTTTTTCCGGATATATATGTATAAATAGTTTTAGCTTTCACCATTTATTTTCCAAATAGCTGTTTTCATCAGTTCTGTCATCGAAATTTGAAGGCTTGATGTTCTTGTAATTTTGGTATTGTAATAGCATATATTAATCTATAATATTGATACTTTAATTCATTTTTTCGTTTCTTTTGGGATTCAAGATTCCAGCAACTTATGTTCACTTCAACTGCATTCTCAATGTAGTTTTTATATATAAAATATACCACCAGGGAGAGTCGAATCTATGATCACTTCACTAATTGAGCGATCTTTGATGGTAATTCAGAATTATTGCGACGCATTCGTGAATGTGGTTCTTGCACTCGTCTACATGAGGATGTAAAATTACTATTGAATCTCATCCGTTCTACTTATGTTGATGCCCTCATTTGGTTTCATGGCTCCAATGATAACATCCACCCGGTGTCAGGTAACAGCAACGAAGCTGACAACAATGGCGATAGTCGATGATGTGTAATGTAAAGCTAAGTCCCAAATATCTCACAAACAGAAAAACAGCATAAAGATCAGAGTAATAATTTTGGGAGGTCTTTGCTAAACTAATTCTAAGAAATATGATCAGTGTGAGTTTAAGTGGGACTCAAGTGGTTGCAAGCAAGTGCTGTATGTTTTGAATAAATCCATTGGTTGGTTTGAGAGCTAGCTCTGGCTTCAATCACCAACATAGAACTTTTTTTTTTTCAGAATGGAATTGCTAGGGAAAATGTAGTGTGACTTCAATCTGCGTATTTAATGCACAACATGTGAAGTCGACGGTCGAGATCGAAATCTCGATCGTCCATTTCAGTGTGTGTATAAAGCAAAATAGACGGTCCTTTGGCTTCACGGTTAATGCGCAGCATTGAAGTGAAGCTTAGGGAAATGTGGATTTAGCTCTTTTAGCCTTAGGTGTTCATCAGTTCTCAACACTATAAGCTCCTCACCCTCCTTATTGCTCAAGCAAAGAGACGAGAATGACCAATGAGAAAATCTAGATAATATTCTGTGATTGTTCGTCATCAAATAAACACGTGTTGGAAATCTCCAAGCAATCCAAGTCCTGGTGGGTCCCACTCACGCGCATTTCCCACGTACCTTCTTGAAAGTTGAAACTCCAACTCTACCTTCAATTTCCTTGGTATATATTTCAAGTCCTTCTTCTTCGATCTCACGACAAAAAACTTATTAGTTGCTGTAATGGTGAAGAACACCACTGATATCAACCGATCTCTTTGCTTCTGTTTGCACTCTCGAGCTTCAGAATCCAACAACTTCCCTTCCGAAAAGATCGAATCCAGTTTCCTGACAGCGAAAGCTTTCACTCCACAACTAACATCTGACGATTCGTGCATGGAGAAGGAGATGATATCCTTAATGTCTTATACCAGTCTCAAGGATTTATTGTCTCATACTCGTCCAGGGATTTCTCCCTCTTCTTCTTCTTCTTCTTCGTGGATCGACAGTTGGGAAGATATTCCCATCAAGAACAAGCTTGTCAAGAAGGCAGCTTCGGTTTACTTGCAGCCCATGTCATCATCCTTGCTGAAACGAAACAATTTAGGGTTCTTTCAGTGGTTCACATGCTTGGAGTTTGTTAAGCACATCATCCTTGATATCTTTCAACGATTTTTCCGATCGACTTTGAATACAGAAAGGGTTGATTCTGTATTTCTGTTGAGGCAAATACAAGGAAAGAAGAACAACACCTACACCCTTCGCGAGCGTTAGAATTCTGGTTCAATTCTAGGTTTACAGTTTTTTGATACTGTACACACTCCCCGAAATTTTTGAATCCAGTAATTTGCTTTTCTTTTTTTTTTTTGCTGCTGTAAGAAAAATCCATTGATCTGCAGTTCAAGTAGTTTCTGATGACCCTGTACAGGTTCTCATTATTTGTATTTTCCTTTTCTTGATAAGAGCAGAAGATAGTTATTGTTAGAAAAATTCTTGTGTAACTTGTTTATCAAGGTAGAAAAGATATGGAAATATAAAGTTTTGGTGTTCATGAGCCTTCGAAGGTGAGCGTTTAGCTATCAATATATAAGGAGGTGCTGCTGTTATCAGCCATGAGAGAGTCTTGGCCCTTTATTGTTGAGTCTGATTTTTTAGAGGCGGTTTCATGCCTCTCCACTAGAGTAAGTCAGTCTATAAAATTGTTTATCAGCTAATTTCATTCTTTTAACTAACCGAGGAAGAATTTGTAAATTGATAAAGCCCGGTGGACGAATTTTCCATCTCCAAGGAAGAACACTCTGATCTCCTATTAGAAAAAATTCCCTGCTCTCCTTTTGAGGTTTTCACTCTTACATAACTTGTTTTGACAATTCAAAAAGTAAGGAGAAGGTTTTTAGCTAATTTGCATTCAAAATTATTATTATTATTTTATAATTGTTAAGTCACAGTCATCACCATGGAGAAAGATTTTTTAAGCGCCCGCCATAATAGTATCCACGTGTTGTTTCTCTACTCTATCTTCTGCATATGAAACTTTCATGTTACCTTTCAGTGCACGATACTTATACATTACATGTCACCAAAGGGTTTCTTGACACCTCTTTTTCGTAGAATGTTTACTAATATTTATATATTTAGTTTTTTGGCCGGTAACCCTAGGCCAGCATTTATTATTATATATTTTTATTCTTTTATTCTTTTATTTCATGTAGTCAATATGTAATACAAACCTAAAATTTCTTATTATATATATTGCTTTGATGTCCTCTTATTTCAATTTTCTAAGTAGCATATTTTGATATGTAATGGTGATGAGAAGACAATAGTTAATATTTTAATTGATCTTAGCATTTAATTATCATTTGCTAAGGATAAATGGCAAGGATCCATGTAATCGACAATGTTTACCCAAGATAAACGTTATTTTTTTTATTCTTTTCTAACAAAGGTGTGTGTCATGACACTTCATTTAAATTGTTAGTTTATGACTTGAGGTCGGACAGATAGACCGGAGGAGTCACATTGCTTCTTTATTTTATGTATGTTATAGATTGTTTACTTTTTATTTTTATGAGAAAAAATGTTGCATTTGATAGTTGTAGAAGTATAAGCTAACATCTAATAAGTCCATTCACATCGTATGCTTTTAGGGGTGCAAGTTTGCCCTTGATGGCCCGATGCATTTATATATTTCATTTTGATCTAAGTTTGTTACTATCGGCAATTTTCGGATCTATACCTTTCAAAAATTCGGACACAAATTAAAAACCTAAATTTGGCTAGAAATTCATCATTCAAAATAATATCCTATTCATGTACATACATGTGTTCAAGATAAATGATAAATACAACAATTATAAGTACAAAACCTCAAGGGGTTGGCTTAGTTGACAAAGATCAATACCTTATAGTATGAGGTCAATAATTTGATTCTCCTTAGGGTCAATGGCAAATTCTGCCGTATTTTTAATAGTTACAAAGTTGCCCCTAAGAATGTAGTGAAAGTGCGCTGAAACAACTTCAATTCCAAAATGAAAAAAAAAATTTATAAACACAAAGTCACAAACTATATCAAATTTAATTATTTCAGAATTTTATTAAATAAATGGTTAGCTGTTACATATGGCTTATAATCTAGTCTTAAAATATCCAAAATGGTTGATAAAATCCAAATTTATTTACTAATTTAATTTTAATGTTGAAAGAGAATTTCAAAAAAAGAAAAAAAAATCAAATTAAATCTTCACTTACTTTCTACCAAAAAAAAAAAAACTTCACTTACTAGTGTTTTTTTTCAGGAATTTAGTGAGTGCTCCTCAAGGTTTCACTCCTTACTTAGGGTCATACAAGTTGTATTGCATTTTCAAGTTGTTTCTTCAAGGGACTCACTGTAAACCGTACATGACAATTTCATTAATCTTAACTTCTCTTTTTTGGGTAGAAAATCTGTGCTCAACTAATTCAGTAACATAATCCATTTGGGCATTTGAGACAAAATAAAATTATTCAAACCCCCCCCCCCCCCAACATACTCCAAAACATAAACCAAGGGGTAACCTTAATGCCTTGGGCTTCTACATAAATACAGTCTGGCTGGGGGAGTTAATTTTCTTACTCAATCATTAACTCAATCATGTTTTCCCTTTTTTTTTTTTTTTTCGTGTCTGAAAATATGTATCATGTTTCAAACCCACCAAGTTCCACAACCTTGATTCTTACGTTAGACCATAGTTAGAAACTTCGAGTACGGAAATAGTTTGGGTATGGATACATACAACAGTTAATAAGGCCATATGACAAATAATACGTCTTCAATAAATTGTCTTAATAAGTCATGTACGCCAATCATATTTTACGTGTATGATACATGTTTTTAATGCAACTAATGTGAATAAGTATGAAAGCAAAAATATGAGGGAGGAGGGGGGTTTTGTATTTGTAAAAATCAACAAAAAAAAAATTGATTTTTTGCAATTAATTCAACAATTTTATGCTTCCATAAGCAAAAAAACAATGTACAAAAACCTAATTTGAGATCATTTTTAATTTTTCTAGATCTTTACATCTTAGATAAACAAGAAAAATGTATAAAAAGCATTTGTCACATAACTCAATAAAACCAAAAAAAAATTTTTTTTTGAAGCAAAAAAATATAAAAATCATTTGTTACATAATAACATAACACTTTTTACCCACAAAATATTATCTTTATCAATAAATAAATAAAATCTAACTATGTATATCGGATGGTACTTGTGTCTAAGAATCAAATGTGAAAGTATTAGAGATAATAGGCAGCTGACTTTAAATAGCTCTGTAAATTGGAGTATCAATATTGTAAGAATAAAATGAATGCTGTGTAGTCCATCTTGTATTCTAACTTTTTTTGTCTTATAAATCTTCTTTTATTCTAACTATTTTTCTTAAGAATGCACCTAAATATTTTTGAACATGCATATTATTTAATAATAAATAAATAAATAAATAAAAGAAGAAGAAAGAGAGTCGTCTCTTGGAAGTCTAATGTTTCACTGATATTGCTCAGTTCATTGAGTATTGCTTTTCCATTGCAATAGAAATTGTTGTTTTCAGGAATAACATCAACAAGTCAAAACATGTTTGGAAAACATATAATGTGTGTTTGTTTTTATGTTATTTAGGGTGTTAAATTTGAACTCTATGTTTGAATCCATTCTAATTTATTTTGAAATATTTTTTAATTATTTATATTAGAATGATTCTCATGCTGTAAACACTAAAAAAATGTTTATGAAAATCCAAGACACTATATAAACAATTTATGAAAGATGAAGTAAGCTACTTACTAATAAAGGCAACAATTGACAATGAGCAAGTTGTGGATTTGAGTGTTATGAATTATCACAAAAAAAATTGTGGAAGAAAATAAGAAAAACAATGGAAATAAATTGAAAGACTAAATGAGGGTTCCATGAATATATTAATGTGGTGGTAACAATAGTGGTGATGATGCCAAGAGTGCATGGACACTATTGGTATTGAAGATTTTTTTTCTTAAAAGTAAAAAAACCATTTTGAAAGGCCAATTAAACGGAAATTAATAAAGAAATCAATACGGCTACCTTTAGAGGTCAGGTATGACATTAATGTATAGAACCCATTTGATACATTTTTCTTTCTTGTGAATGGACTAATTAAGGGAATCTAATTGACAATAGACCTCTTTTGGAGTTGAAAATTGAGTTTCTCTCTCAAAAACCACTAGTTTATTTCTAAAATTCCCCCTGATAGATTTCTCATTTGATAGACTTACTTTTCAGGCGAGGTTCTCAAATGTTATTATTTCTTGTTGCTTTGTTTCATTAATGCATAACAGTGTGGTGTTAAACAAGAACAATCCTGATCCTCCATCACTAGTAGGGCTTTTCTCTGAAAGATTCTAATCAATTTATTTATATGGAGTGGATAGATTCTCACCACTTCTTTGGAGAATATAATATACTTACATGTCTTCTCCCCCAACAAAATAAGAGAAATCTAATATAATGGACAAGCAATACTTGATCTCTTACCTAAACCTAGCTACAAAGCTTGCCCTCTGAAATTAACAAATCAATTGACTGCATGCATGGGTATCGTTGATAAGGTGATAACTTTTTTGTTACAATGGTTTACTAATGTCATGCAGATCTTTCTTTGTACATTGTACATGCAGTTAATTAATGAATTTGGTTAAAACCAATTTTTTTTTATTGAATTTCCCGTTTCATTAAAAGGAATAATAATGGTAATGGTACCCGGTCACTTATGCACATTTTTCAGTTCAGATCTTCTATTCGTCAGAGTAGAGGTTTATACTATTCTTTCACATTTTTTCATCACACAATAGAAACTGACAAGATGAATAAGATCGAGACTCATAGCAGACCCAATCCAATTGTGTTGTTCAAATGGCAAGGTGGGTCCTCCTTCAGGACCAAGGTTTGAAAGTCTTGGGGTGTGTGGCAGAGGGTTAAGGGCAGGGGGGTTGGCAGAGTTGAAACTTTTTGATGAGAGGGACATGAAACTTCGGATTGGGTTGGTAAGTGCCTGGAGATAAACATCAGACAGGGTAAAATCCATGCTTGGGCTGAGATTGGTTGATTGGGTTACTCTCATGAGTGGTGCAGAATTCAGCTTCATGAGAAATCTTACCACAGTTGGAACATATAAAGAGTACTTCATAAAGCACCTTGAGACAAAATGTATCTCCATTTACATTTTTTATGGGTACCATAACTTTGACTGGTACGTTGATATCAATGTGGATCTTAAGCCGTGCAATATTAGGTGGTAATCCAAGCTCATTGGATTGGAGATGTGCATTCAGAACACCACCTAATTTGGAAGCCGCATTGAAAAGTTGATCACCATACATGCAGTTCGGTCGAATGTCTTTGAGTTGAGTCCATATTGCAATAGGTGGGAGCTTGCCTTTTTTCCGACTTTCCGGGAATGGGATGATCGACAGATGGATCAAGTAGTCACCAATATGGACTGCATAGAGCAGATTAGATGACGTGATCCAAATCTCCTTCCATCAACGCCGATGGAGGGGGCCGGCTCCGTCAACCATTCCCCCCGGTAAGGGATTACTCAGAAACTAAAGAGTATGCAGTTCTGGACGACGATGGAATGGCATACTTTTCCCCTCACCATCCTCCTCGCTTGTCGTTACCCTTCTCTTGGTCCAAGTTTGGGCCTACTATGAGAAATCACACTAGAAAGTTACAACCCTTTGTTTAAAGCTACAGCCCCTTGTTTACTAGTTCTTTATTGATTTTATCGATCTTCAACCTTCTTCTCCGGTTCTAAACAATGTTCTTCTTCAATGCAGCTCAAATCAATGGAAACAACATCAAGATCCAACATATCTACAACAAATTTTTGGAATCTCCCCCTTTTTGTTTCTAATTTCTTGTTTCCAGTTTTAAGATTTCAAAAAGTGGTTTCTATTTGTATATGCATCAACAAGGCAAAATAAAGAAGTTTCTACAGAGCATTGGCTTTTGCTTGCACAAACCTCATTTCCTTAATTGAGCATTGGCTTTTTTTTTTTTTTACAAATGGGCTTTATTAAGTCAAGGGATGGGGATATTAATATGCCTCAACGAGAGTTGAATCCATGACCTCTTCACTAAGAGGTGTTGGTATCAACCACTAGAACAGCTCTGCATTGGCTTAATTGAGCATTGGCTTTTGCTTGCATAAACCTCGGTTTCTCATTACTTTGCATATTAAAAAAAATATCGGATTGTACTTCCTGTGGTTTTGGGACTAAAGATTTAAGAGATTTAATACTTCTTTCTCTCTGTGTGGCTCTCTGTTTGAAGAACTAAACAAAGAAGAAGCACATGTTTCTAAGGTGAATTCCGGTAGGGGGAAAGTCGGCAAGCTTTCTTTTAGCAGGTCAAGACATGGTGGCTTAAGCTTTAGTCACTTTGATTCCAAGTTTTGCACCAACGGTGGCAAGTGTCTTCCGTCAAGCAAGGTGAGGTTGTCATTGGCAAGGAAAGGTGGGGGCATTATTATCATTATTTCTGCCCGAAGTGCTTTTGGGTAATTTGAAATTCAAATTTTAAATGACTTAAATAAAAATAAGGGCATTTAGGTAATTTTATAACTCATTTAAACAACAAATTTAACTGTGGGTAACTTGTAATTATACATGTGGATACCATGTCATTTTTAAGGTAATAATGGACAGTCACTAGTTTCACCCAAAAAATAGTAGGTACCGTATAATTTTCTCTTATTATTATTATCATCATCAATACAAAAAGATTTTGTAAACCATGGCAATAATGGTATCCACGTGTTTATCTTCATAATCTGCATATGAAATTTTATGTTGTATTTTAATACACAATACAAATAATACATCACATGTCATATAAAAGCGTTTACCTTATTTTTCATGGAATGTTTATTATTATTTATATATTTAGTTCTTAGGCCAGCAAACCATAGTATTTTTATTTTCTTCATATAATCAATTTGTAATACTCCCAATTTAAAATTTCTTATTCTATTGCTTTGTTGTCCTTTTTCTTTTCACACTATGTAGTAGCAAAATGTGATGATAGACCACATGCATTTACTTAAATGTCAATTCCTTTTTTTTTTCCTTCTTTTTTTTTTTTTTTTTTTTTTTAAAAAATAAAAGGTGTGTGTCATGAGATTTTATTTAAATCAAGGGGAAATCAAGTGTGGAAAGTTGTTGCACGAGTAAAGTCGGAAGAGAAGGTAATTTTCTTATACAACCATTGATCTTAAACTACAACTGTGGTCCACTGTCCATTGCGCTGAAGCCTACTTGTACTAAACATAAATTAAGCCCGATGACATCTCGTGTTTCAATCAGACCAAGTCCAAGTTTCAGGCCCATCAAGCCCACCAGGGTTCACAAGCTTGGTGCTTACACTAGGCTCTTCAATAGGCCCATCAAATTCAATAATATTAAAAGTTTTGACAAATTATTAATAAAGCCTTTAGCCCAAGACAACATTAGTTATTACAAGCAGGGACCTCACATTGGGTCACCAAAAGGTTTACTTAATTATGAACCATAAACATAAACCTACCCAAAAGTGTTTGAGTGGCTTGCCCAAAAATACAATTTTTTTATATTTTATTTTTGGTTGCCAACCCCGGTTCCAAGGCTTTGCCCTGACTAATCCGGCACGGCCTTGGTGGGTGAGTCTCCCAGCGGAGATTTTTTGCATCCACAAGGTTTCGATACCGAAACCTTGCTTAAGCGGACCAAGTTGCTTACCACTTGGACCAACCCCCGTTGGTTCAAAAATCAAATTTTAACCTAGCCACAAACGATTTCTAAGTGGGCTTGTTCAGATTAAAGTGGCCTTCGTCTGTATTGCTAGCTTCTTCTTCTTTTATTATTATTAATTTATTAGGGTAATTTTCATCTGGACCCCCTGAGGTTTGGTCTATGTCACTTTTAGTCCAAAAAAATTGAAACTTTGCATCTGCCTCCCCTGTAGTATAGAAGAAGTTAATTTAAGGACAAATTATCACTTTTATGACGAATTTGTCCTTTTTCATTTTTTTAATTTTTTTACATTTGAAGGGTTTAAAGTTTATTAATTTACAAAATCAGACCCTCCTTCATTACCTGATTCCCAAATTTCCAAATCCCTGGTTCTACCGCTTCTAAATCTTTATTTTCCAAATCTTAGTTGAAGATTAGGAAATGAAAATTAATGGTGGAACGTAATCTCCAACTAGTTGAGAGCGAGAGAGAGAGAGGGGAACCAGAACATAGAAGAGTGTAACCAAGAGGATAGTTTGAAATCTACCGAGAAAAGCATCTGCAACGAAAGCTCCAAACAAAGGAAGCATGTGAGACACCCCTGTCCAGGTATTAACGTTTACTGCCGCCGTCACCATCGACTCTTGAAGCGGTCCCATGAGGTAAGTAATCTGGTTGGAACCAATTCCATTACAAGAAAACCTCTCTGCGATCTCAACTCCTAAGAAACAGAAAATAAATTTTCATTAATCGAAGATTCCTAATCACTCAATTGATCGAAGCGAAACAAAGAAAGAGAAGGGAAATGAAATTAATTAACACTTACCGATGATGAAAACGGCAGATCTCCATCGGCCTGTTTCAGATCTAATCGCCGGTTGACCTCTTTAATCGACTGAACCTTTAACCGTTTCTGATAAATCAGAAGAATGATCCATTGCTGATGAACCGAGTTAAATCGACCCACGAAGGAAAAAAACCTTATTAATCATTTCTCAATTGATCGAAACGAAACAAAGAAAGAGAAAGGAAATGAAATTAATTAACACTTACCGATGATGAAAACGGCGTATCTCCATCGGCTTGTTTCAGATCTAATCACCGATTGACCTCTGTAATCAACTGAACCTTTAATCGTTTCTGATAAATTAGAAGAATGATCCATTGCTGATGAACTGAGTTAAATCTGTTTCACAGAAGAAAAAAACCTTATTAATCATTTTTCAATTGATCGAAACGAAACAAACAAAGAAAGAGAAAGAAAGAGAAAGGAAATGAAATGAATCAACACTTACTGATGAAGAAAACGGCGGATACCCATCGGGCTGTTTTGCAATCGCCGAGTGACCTCGGTGATGAACCTTCTAACCACTTCGATTGAGAGAAGAACCAGAGATTTGGGAATCGGGTAATAGAGGAAGGTCTGATTTTGTAAATTAATAGCTTTTAATCCCGTAAAATATAAAAATATAAAATTTAAATTTTAAGAAAAAATAAGGGCAAATTCATCCTAGAAGTGATAATTTGTCCTTAAATTGACTTTTTCCATACTACAGAGGAGGCAGATGCAAAGTTTCAGGTTTTTTGGACTAAAATTGACATACACTAAACCTCAGGGGGTCCAGATGAAAATTACCCTTATTATTATTATTATTCGATGTAAAATTATCATTTAATCCTTACCCTTATGTCTAAAATTTCTACTTTTCTGTAAGAAGAAGACAAACAAACATTTTACATCTAAATATATGACTTTGTCGTCAATTAATTAGTATTCTCTGACCCCAATATAATAAGGAAAGACAACTTGTGTACCCAAACCCTCTAGGGGTCAAATATGCATTAAAACCATTAAATGGCTCAAAATCTAGTCAAACAATTCAAAGGGTCTCTATAGGACTTTAACAAATGCACCATTCGACTGCTTGCTAAATAAAAGAATTTCAATTGATAATCCTTCTTACATGTTTTTACACACAAATACCCATAAATACTTTTAGGAATTTATCATTTTACTCTCGAAAAATTCGATTTTCACAGATAAGCAAATATATAAATTAATGCATCTGAATAGAATCCATCAACATGAATTGCGTCCAAACACCAAGCTTACATCCATGCATGTATAGCTAGTGATTTACAAAGTGAGACTAGGGACCAACCTTGTAATTAAAATCAACTCTAATTGCCAATAGGTGACTACCCAAAAAAAAAAAAGAATCCCCTCCCCCCACCTTCTCCTTTTCTCTGTCTTCTTTGTCTCCCTTTGATGCCGGCCTCTCCATGAAATTTCACTGCAAATTTTCTTGTAGATAAAATTTGTTTTTGGAAAATAAAAACAAACACATAAACATGCATTCCTTTACATTTTGTGATGACTAATTGAGAAACCTAATGCCCATAAGAGAGAGAGAGCATTCTCATTTTGTACTCCATCCAAACAAGCCCCTTTAGTCAATCCCCTTTCATTAATCTTTACACAAAATAATGATAGAGCGAGTTTTTCTCCTCCATAAAGGATGGTTCACCCACCATCCTAATTAAGGTTTTACTATGGTCCAAGGTACTTCCCCCCTCAATTCCTATTCCTGCCCTCACCTTCGCACAGTGATCACTAGGAGGGGAGGGAAACTTAGTTTTGTTAATAGGATTTTAGATTCAATTTCTAATGTATTAATTAATTACAATAATATTTTTTTAGTAATATATTAATTCATGTGAATACTATTTTTCTTCTTTAAGTGAAAATGTGGAGATCTGTTTGACAACGTAACCCATCAAGTGTTTCTACTTTGAAAAATCGTTTTGGTTCAAAAAATACCTTTTTAAGCATTTGATGAAACTTGTTTTTGGTTGGACAAAAAGAAAGAAAAAAAAAAAAAAGGGACAAAATTTGATTTTAGAAATGAAAACACTATTAGTAGGGTTTTAGTAGAATTTTGATGCTTATAATGAATTCCATGAATATTCTCGTGGCTAGGGGGAAGATCCCTAATATATAAAATTGTTTGTTACCCAAAAGAAATTTAATTTTGCATTAATCTCAAAATAAAACTTTTCATTTATATTTAATAAGTTATCTGAAACAAAATACGTTTATCAAATAACTTCAAATAATCCTGAACTACGTATGCATTGGAGAACCAACTTAGTTTTGTTGATGAGAGAGAGAAATGGTGAGTCAAAGAAGCCAAACTAATTAAGAATCTTAATTAGGAGACAAAAAAATGATATCTTCTCACAAAGTCAAACCCCACTAGATAGCCGTGGCTCAGTTCCCACCACTTAGAACTTAGAACTAAATAAATATCCTAAAAGAGAAAAGAAGAATCATGAGTTAATTTGGGACAAAACCAGGTAGATGATGATGATGTTGATTCATAAACTAATGAGGATGTTGATTTATAAACTAACGTGTGTTCTACTTACACTGTTGGATCATGGAAGGCTCTCACTTTTCCACAACATAGAAAATTATTTTTATTGGATTGGCATCACGATAAACTTTGCAGAGGAGCATTATATATGATTTCAAGGCCATTCCATTCCAGTTGAGTTAAATAAGGCCAGTCAATATAAATTCTTATTAATTTATAACTTGTTCATCTCATGGAAGTGATGAACCTTCTACCGTACTTTTTTTTAAATTTTTTTAATTTTTGTATGGCTCTGGTATCATTATGAATTTGTTGTCATTTAAAATTTACATTGTGTTTTTTTTTATGATTTTTTTGTAATGACATGAAATGTCATAATCTACCTGGTTTTAGGATGGGAACAAGAATAAAAACCCTGCTTACATGAATCTTTATAATTATTATTATTATTATTTTTTGGATCTATGATTTTTCAAGTCCAACTGATGCACATCCCAACTAAATTCTCAAGATAATTTTTATATATGATTCAAATATGTAGCAAACTTCACTTCTAGACTTAAAGGAGATTCGACTTTTTGCCTTGTACCATGAGGCAATATTAGTACATGAACCCTTATTATGCTAATTTTCGTCTTAATTGAATTCTGTGAATCTTTCTTAATTTATTCCCATCCAATCACAGATATAAAAAAGGTTTTGGAGACATAATTAAGAGACACTCCCCAGACCAAAGGAACTAAAGTAGTGGTGCTATTACAGTTGAGGAAAGGACCATGCTGAAGTCTGTCTTGGTTCTCCTCACCCTTTCTGCACTTCTCTTGGTAAGCATTGTTTATAAAAAGCTTATTTCCATTTGGGTATGCTTAATTTGGGCTCTTTTTCTCGTTTCATTCCCTCCCTGATTATAAGATTAATATTCTTCCTTCTGTTTAATTTCTTTGTGTAGCTTACTGCTTCAGCTGATGCAAGAAAAGACCCATCAGAATACTGGAGGGATGTGATGAAGGACCAACCAGTGCCAGAAGTAATTCAAGACCTTCTTCCTTTAAATCCTGGGTCTCTTTCATCCCTACAGCAGAAGCAGAAGGAGAAGCAAGAGAAGTATGATCCAGATTTATATCTCCAGAGCAGCCTTATCCTCTATCATAAGCATCAAGAAGACAAGATCCCTAAGAACTCAATGGTGAACCATTACGATTCACACCTTGATGTTGGGCAACAAGATAAGAAATCTTAACTTATCTGATTTAGCCCTCTTGACCACCCCTCCATGCAGTGTCTCTACTTTTTCTGCATCTGTTCTTTTTTGTTTGTTTGTTTGAGTTGATGGGTTTGTACTTGATCTCTTATTTTCTCTGACATATTGAGTGTCTTCGAAATTTGTATCCTTGAGAGTGGAGAGCTTTCTCTGGTTGTTGTTTGTCTTTCTAATAAAATTAGAGTGTGAAAATATTCTGTGCTTCACAGTCTTGAAAGCCTGCAGCCACTTAGTTTTGCTCTTTGATGGAAAAAACGAAAAAAGAGAAAGAAAGAAGAAGAAGAAGAATTGAAAACCTTAATATGAATAAATCTGATTCACGAAAAATCTAGAGTACCTTCTTTAGTTTAGCAGATGAAGAAGCAAGTTAATTTCTTCCACGGCTCGAAGATTAGGGTTTCTGATCATGAACTTGTTTGACTTTCTGAGAATATATTCTTATTTTCTGATTACAAAAATTGAGATCTAAAATGGATGCATGGAGTAGTTAAATATATAAGGTTTTGTCTCACGTTATAAGAACGTGTCATCAAAGTGATACTTTTTCCAATGATTTTGACCAACTGATCAACTTAAATGGATACTAATAATTAAAGTCATCTAATTGAATGAGTTGACTTTTTAATTTAAATTTTAAAATAATAATATTGATATCAAACCCATAATGAAGGATTGGTTGCAGATGATTATTAAGGGTTGCTCTCATAATATTTATAGATATAAGGGTGTCAATCTCAAGGAGAAATAAGGGTGTCAATCTCAAGGAGAAATAAAATGAAAATTATTATCACCCTTTCATCCCTGTTGTACACTTAAATCTCTAGTTTTACATTTTCTCTAATAAGTATTAGTTGTACAAGGAGTACAACACTCGCACAATCAAAGCAAGTCACTCAAACCCCTCAAGAGTCTCACTTCAACAAAACTCCCAACCAAAGGAAGATAAGACTTGATTCCAAAAGAATTATATATCAATCATATCTTGTTGTGATAAGAGTTTCAAGAAGTTCAAATGTACCCAAAAAAAAAAAAACTCTAAATTTGGAATTATTAGGATTATTTGTAAAATTATCTTAATCAATAAAAAATGGAAAGAGCCCCTTTCAATAGTGGATGTAAGTAGCACACTACAACCGAACCACTTAAACTTTGAATCATCTTCCTCCTCTTCTTCATTTTTCAATTTTCTCTTCCATCTTCTTCATTAAAACCTAATTCAGTACATGTAAATAAACTTGACATAATAGAGATAAGGATCTCGAAATGGATGTAAAAGAAAAATCAGAAAGGATAAAATAAGAAATAGTCTTATTAGAGCTGTGTACAAGGAGTAGCTATGATATATGATAAACTTTAAGGTGAATTGTTCGAGGTAATTTGGGGTTCAAATGAAGTTTTTGGTTTCCTAGTTAAGAAGATTGACCAGATCCTTATTTTGGTAACCAAAAGAAAAAGTGGAGGCCAAAGACAACCGTAAAAATAGTAACAAAAGGCATTGCTGGCCAAAGACAACCATAAAAATAGTAACAAAGGGCATGCTTTGCTTAGGCCTTGTTTCTCTTATGACCTCAAATAGAGCTAATTGGTAACCTTAGCTTCTAGGGAAAGACCCTCACCTTTTAGTTGGACTTTGATGATGTGTTGCTAGCTCCCCCTTTATTGTTGACTTCTTCACTAGTGTTATTTTATGCCACATTCCTTTTATCTCTTTAGTATATATCTTGTGTCTCCTTAATAATTCATATAGTTGACCTAATTAAGTTGGGCTAAGGTTATGACATTAATGTTGTAATCGTTATGACGGAAAAATCATTGAAGTAAAATTATGAAAAATTTATTGGGTAATAGTAAAATTATGATTTGATGCATTATCTACCAACATGCACCTTCTTGGAATTATGATATACAAGACAACGATGATATATTCTTGGCACACTAGTTGAAAATATTTATTACCATGCAATCAATTGGTGTCATAAATTGTTGGGTAATTGTATTACAATTTCTAAAGATACAATAATGGAATTGCAAGATAATTGAAAATTGAAGATCCTTAACTAATCTAGAGAACTTTGTGATGTAATTGAAATGAACCACCAATGAACGTGATTGAGTCACACCTTAAGTGTTGCCTTTAAAGTAAGCACCTTACTACTAAGAATTTTTGCACCACCACCTCTAAGATAAATCAACATTCAACTAGAAGATGATGTAGTCTTTTTAGTCCCTTTAAGGAGCCAAAAGGTACAGTATAACACTAAAGACAAACTCAAAGAATAAATAATAATAAAAAAAAACTTTGTAAAGTAATAAGCAACCAATAATGCAAGTGTGAGGAATGTATATATAGCACACAATTTGCAAGAAAATGGTTGGGTTTATATAGACCCAAACCTCAACTTATACCCCTTGAAATTCTCAAGGTAATGAATTGTCATTAAATTATAATGATTACCTCCCTCACAAAAAGGAGAATCAATTCCATACTAATGAAGAGTCAATGGCCTAGTCTCTTCTCCACTAATGAGAATAATTTACATTGACCTAATCTCCTTACTAAGTGGAGAATTAATTCTCATATTCACCTCTTTTACATGAATTGGATTTAAACAATTCAATAGCCTTAACCCCATCCATGGTAATTAATGACCATGAATAGTTATGAATGTGCAATAAGAATTTAAGGTCAATGGCCCGAATTTGAGTAAATTTCACATTATAAGTATGCCCACCTCGTCACCATGATCATGACATTTAAGGTTTCCATATCAATCGCAATTGATATATTCATAACCACCTCACATCCCATAATCAATGTCATGAAGAGCCTCATAATCAAAGTCATGAAGGGTCTTACACTAACAAAACAATTAAAATAAAAAAAAAATACAAAAAGTAATTTTGAAACTTAATATAAAATATATTTTAATAAAAATCTAACATAAATAACTATATACATTCTACTTGGCTATTCTAGCTTGTTTCCTTTTGTTAAAATAGTAAGGGAAAATTTCACGAACATCCCAAGATAATTGGAGAAAAGCTTAGACACCCTAAAACTATGCTAAATTGGCATTGCCCCCTCCCCTTCATTACAACCGTTAGTTAGTTATAGCAAATGACAAATATATATTCTTAATTATGGTATTCTATATCTTATAATATAACATAATAAACAAAATAAGAAACTAAAATTCATGGAGGAAAAAAGGAGGTGAAATTTAGAATTCTATTTTACTAGGAGCAACATTGTAAAGTCACAAAAGATTAAGGGCAATACAAGAATTAGAAAATTATCTAACTGTGACTTAATGGAATTTGTTTATCGAAGTATACTTTTGTACAAATTTAAAAGACATTTTAGAGTATCATATTCTAGAGTTGTCTATGCATTTTTGCCAATTATCTTGGAATGTCATTGAGATTTTCCCTAGTAAATACTGTGTCTCTGTATATATTCTCATTGACTCTCCCAATAATACATATAACGCTTGCCCAGATGATAACCAAATTCACAGAGTGACCTTGTCATTGTCCTTGTATAAGTGGGATCCGTGTAGGCGATTTGATTCTTCTCTAGCCTACCCAGGATAGTGTTCCAATGGCTGAAACATAATATTTTAGATCCAATAAGAGAAATTTAGAATGCAATAAATGATTTTCTTCTCCTCATACCTACTTTGTCAACTCTCTTCTCTGCTTGCTTATCCTAATGTCAACTCTTTATCTCTCTCATTTAACAGCTTCTTCCTACTAGTACGAGGTGCTTAGGCTTTCTGGCTTCCTCAACAATGGTAGAGAATCTATCTTTACCACTCTTCCAACCTCAATTTTGTTTACTAGATTCTCCACCCTAATTTCCGGATTGACTTTACAAAGCAAACTTCCAATAATATTAAAGGTCAACCTTTAAAGAAGTAAAAGAGATCTATGAGAAGCCTTTCTTCCAACCCTCAAATTTAAGTCAAACATAAAAAGTCAATCATGATAAGTAATATTAGAATTTTAATTTTTGTATAAGTGTTGTTGTCATCATGACACATAAGTGATGACAAAATATGTTATAATTGATTTTCTTGCATGAAAATGTAATATGCCAAGTTTGAATATTATATCAAATGCATGTTCATGCTTCCCTCATCGTCCCATGCATCGTGTTAGAGATCTTCAAATTTTTGATGATTTGGTCTACAATACAAAAAACTTCAAACTTGTTTAAAATATGAAAAACAAATAAAAGATTATCGTAATGCCTTCTATTCTAACCCAACTCCATCTGAGTTGTCGCATGTAGGGAATGATACAAATTACGAAAGTCAAATGGCCCCAACTTACTAACTACATGTTAATACCTCTTTTTTCTACAGAGAAATCTCTTAGATCTACCAGAACTAGAAAAGAGAACTACAAGATTAGTAGGTTTAATGTTGATTATAATGATCTCTATCCCTTAATTGCTAAAAATATTGATCCTACCCTTAAGGCCAAAGGCAAGCATAGGCTAATATAGATCATGGTTTTGGCTTGATTGACAAGAGACCAATACCTACAGAGCAAGAATTTGAATCTTCTTAGGACAGAGACGAAACCTGTTTAAATTATATATGTTGTGGGAGGATCAGCTTCCTCGTCTAGTTCAGGTTCTCCTCGAATCTAGTTCTCCCGGTTCTCCTGAAGCCAAAATAGAAGTGAGAGTAGGCCGCCTCTGAGGACGGGAAGCCACCTCCAATGATTAAGTCAGGTCTTTGAAGAAGACACTGAGAATCACTCTCTGAAGAATAAATGTTCTAAGATGATGTAGGAGATTAATGAAGGAAAAGTTTCTTGGTAGAGTTAAGAAGAAGATTAATGACTGGAGAGCATCCTCCTTCTACCTGGGTCACTCATCGTTATTTATAGCGAACTTGAGACCGTCCTTCGTCTGCCATGGCGGGTTGATGCCTTGAGGAAGGATTCGATGGTGGAGATGGCTTCTGAGCATGGATGTCATTGCTCTCTGAACAGTCCTCTGGACAACTATTGATTTCCCTTGTGAATTAGAGGGTCAACTCAAGTATCACACTGATGTGACGTTGTTCTTTGGTTGATGGGACAAAAAGAGGTATCACGGTACTCGAGACAACTTCAAGGTGAATCAGAAGTTTCCATGTTGTCCTGATCATTAAATGGGGCCTTGGGCATTTATTGCTGAATTTAATGAGGATAAACAACGTTTGAGAAGGTATATTCCGAATCCCCTAGCTATTTGCCGCTAGGCTAGCTGCAAAGCTGATGGGCGACAGTGCTTGTCATCGAACTCTGCTACACCTGCTCTGCCTGACGTCGTCTGAGAAGTGCCCTTGCCTGGCTGGCAAGTCCCACTAGCATGGATCCTGGAGTTCACAGTCTATTGTGAGCGGACCCATCCCGGTCCAGCGGATAAGATTGAGTAACAATATGTTGACATTAATATAATTTCGATTCTTCCAAGTGGGTAAATACAGATACCAATCTCGTTTTATTCTCATAATTAAGCTCTGGTGCTTGCCATATACATATATATAGCACAAAAATTAACATGCATTGGATTGAAGCGTGAGCCTTGTCCATTGTGTATGGTTGTTTGAAGGAGTAGGTGTATCTTCTCAAATTTGAGCAGGTATTTAGATATAGGAGGGGTATTATGGTCCAGTATAAAAAATATACCAAAACTAAATTGAATTTGTACTTTTATATAGTAGTATAATAGTATGATATGATATGAAGAGAAGCAGCAAAGCCAAAGAAAAAAACACAAACCAAACCCCCAAAAATACACCTTCCAGGAAAAAAAAAAAACAAAACAAAAAAAAATTTTTAAAAATAAATATCCCCCCAAAAAAAAAAAAAAAAAAACCCCCCCCCCCACAAAAAAAAAAAAAAAAAACAAAAACAAAAAAAAAAAAGACTTTAACAAATGCACCATTCGTCTGCTTGCTAAATAAAAGAATTTCAATTGACAATCTTTCTTACATGAATACCCATCAATACTTTTAGGAATTTATCATTTTACTCTGGAAGAATTCGATTTTCACATATCAGAAAATATATAAATGCATCTGAAAGACTGAAACATCTGAATAGAATCCATCAACATGAATTCTGTCGAAACACCAACCTTACATCCATGGCTCCATGCATGTATAGCTGGTGATTCACAGAGTGAAACTAGGGACCAACCTTGTAATTCAAATCAACTCTAGTTTTTTCTTAATAATGCATAATTGCCAATAGGTGAATACCCAGAAAAAGAAGAAGAAAAAAAACCCTCCCTTCCCCCTTCTCCTCCCCCCCCCCCTCCCCCCAACCTTCTCCTTTTCTGTCTTCCTTTGGTACCCTTTGTTGCCGGCCTCTCCAGGAAATGTCACTGCAAATTTCCTGACAATAAAATTTGTCTTTGGAAAATAAAAATAAACACATAAACATGCATTCTTTTACATTTTATGATGACTAATTGAAAAACCTAATGCCTATAAGAGAGAGCATTCTCATATTGTACTCATCCAAACAAGTCCTTTTAGTCAATTCCCTTTCATTAATCTTTACGTAGAACAATGATAGAGCTAGTTTTTCTCATCCATAAAAGATGGTTCACCCACCATCCTAAAAGTTTTACTATGGTCCAAAGTACATCCCCCTCAATGCCTATTCCTGCCATCTCCTTCGCACATTGATCACCAAGAGGAGAGGGAAACTAAGATCTTTCTAAATATTAGAGGATTTTGTGTTCAATTTCTACTCTATCAATTAATTACGATAAATTTTGTTAGTAATATATTAATTCATGTGAATACTAAGGATTTGCTTGACAACCCATTAAGTGTTTCTACTTTGAAAAATTGTTTTGATTGTTTTTCGAAGTACACCATTTTAGACATTTGATGAAACTTGTTTTGGTTGGACAAAAAAAATAAAACTT
The DNA here is from genome assembly GCF_041222555.1 of Hakea prostrata. Lineage (NCBI taxonomy): Eukaryota > Viridiplantae > Streptophyta > Magnoliopsida > Proteales > Proteaceae > Hakea > Hakea prostrata. Next base: position 15,524,949 of record NC_142604.1, read on the forward strand.
GTTTTTAAAAACGAAAATACTATTAGTAGGGTTTTAGTAGAATTTTGATGCTTAGAATGTCAAATTCCGTGAATATCTCTTTTTAAATTCTTTTATTTTAACCTAGGTTGCAGCCAACTTTTGCTTCAAGAAACAAATGCGACAATTTTTTGTTTTTGCATTCCTAACAGATGGCTCAATTGGAAATCAACAGCTCTAAGTATAAGGTTAATCAAAGTTCAAAGCCACTCGAGGCCAGGGAAAAGGTTCCTATATATAAAATTGTTTGTTACCAAAACAAATTATATTTTGCATTAAAATTGTTTCTTAAAATAAATCTTTTCATAAATTTTAATTTATATTTAAAAAGTTATCTGAAACAAAATACTTTTATCGAATAATTTCAATTAATCTTGAACTGACGTATGGATTGGAGAACCAACTTAGTTTTGTTGATAAGAGAGAGAATTGGTGAGTCAAAGAAGCCAAACCATTAAGAATTAAGGGCACAAAAAATGATATCTTCTCACCAAATCAAACCCCAACAGATAGCCGTGGCTCAATTCCTCACCACTTAGAACTTAATAAATATCCCGAAAGAGAAATAAAGAATCATGATGAGCTTGGAACAAATATACAAAATCAAGATGATGATGAGGATGTTGATTCATAAACTACAGCTCTACTTAATTGTTGGATATATTTGGATGGCTCTCACCTTTCCGCAACATAGAAAAAAAAAAATTCTTTTTCTTTTTCTCCTCCTACTGTACTTTTTTTTTCTTTTTCTTTTTCTTTTTTGGTGAATGGTTTTAAGGCTTGATGCATTAGGTATCTAATTTTTTTTATGGCCCTAGTATTATTGTGAATTTTTTGTAATTTAAAATTTACATTGTGTTTTTTTTTTTTTTTTTTTTTTTGGTTTTTCTTAATGACATGAAATGTCCTAATCTACCTGGTTTTACAATAGAAACAAGAATGATTACCCTGGTTACATAAATCCTTATTATTATTTTTTGTTTCTTTGGAAATATGACTTATCTATGCCAACTTATGCACCTCTCGACTAAATTCTCAAGAAAATTTTTATATATAATTTAAATATGTAGCGAACTTCACTCCTAAACCTAAGGAGTCTCGCACTATGAGGCATTAGTACATGAACCCTTATTATGCTAATTTTCGTCTTAATTGAATTCTATGAATCTTTCTTAATTTACCATCATCCAACAAATATAAATAAGGTTTTGGATACATAATTAAGAGACACTCCCCAGACCAAAGGAACAAAGTAGTGGTGCTATCACAGTTGAAGAAAGGACCATGAAGTCTGTCTTGGTTCTCCTCACCCTTTCTGCACTTCTCTTGGTAAGCATCGTTTATAAAAAGCTTATTTCCTTTTGGTGTGCTTTGGGCTCTTTATCTCGTTTCATTCCCTGATTATAAGATGAATATTCTTCCTTTTGTTTAATCTCTTTGTGTAGCTTACTGCTTCAGCTGATGCAAGAAAAGACCCATCAGAATACTGGAGGGATGTGATGAAGGACCAACCAGTGCCAGAAGTAATTCAAGACCTTCTTCCTTTAAATCCTGGGTCTCTTTCATCCCTACAGCAGAAGCAAGAAAAGTATGATCCAGATTTATATCTCCAGAGCAGCCTTATCCTCTATCATAAGCATCAAGAAGACAAGATCCCTAAGAACTCGATGGTGAACCATTATGATTCACACCTTGATGTTGGGCAACAAGAGAAGAAATCTAAACTTATCTGATTTAGCCCCTCTTGACCACCCCTCCATCCAGTGTCTCTACTTTCTCTGCATCTGTTCTCTTTTGTTTGTTTGTTTGTCTGAGTTGATGGGTTTGTACTTGATCTCTTATTTGCTCTGACATGTTGAGTGTCTTTGTAATTTGTGTCCATGAGAGTGGAGAGGTTTCTCTGGTTGTTTGCTTGTCTTTCTAATAAAATCAAGTGAATGGTGAAAATATTCTGTGCTTCACAGTCTTGAAAGCCTGCAGTCACATAGTTTTGCTCTTTGATGAAATTTTTTTTTGAAAACCTTATTATGAATAAATCTGGTTCACGAAAAATCTAGAGTTCCTTCTTTAGTTTAGCAGATGAAGAAGCAAGTTAATTTCTTCCAGCGGGGCTTCTGATCATGAACTTGTTTGACTTTCTGAGAGGACAAGAGGGTACTGCAGTATATTCTTATTTTGTGATTACAAAATTGAGATCTAAAATGGATGCATGGAGTAGTTAAATATATAACTTCTTGTCTCACATTATAAGAACGTGTCATCAAAGTGAGACGTTGTCCGATGATTTTGACCAACTGATTAACTTAAATGGATACTAATAATTAAAGCCACCTCATTGAATGAGTTGACTTTGTTAATTTAAATTTTAAAATAAGGATATTGAAATCAAACCCTAATGAAGGATTGGTTGCAGATGATTAAGGGTTGCTCTCATAAACGAACTCAAAAATATTTACAGATAAATGGGTGTCAATTTCAAGGAGAAATATAATGGAAATTATCACCCTTCCACCCCAATTGTACTCTTAAATCCCTAGTTTTACATTTTCTCCAATAAGTTCTAGTTGCACAAGGACTACAACACAGTACACCTGCACAATCAAAGCAAGTCACTCAAAACTTTTCAAGAGTCTCACTTCAACAAAACTCCCAATCCAAGGAAAATAAGACTTGATTCCAAAAGAGTTATATACCAATCATATATTGTTGTGATAAGAGTTTCAAGAAGTTCAAATGTAAAAAAAAACCTTAAATTTAGAAGTTGATCAAATTAGGACTCTTTGTAAATCAACTTTTTTTTTTGGGTAAAACTTTGTAAATCAACTATAAGAGGTATACTATCTTAATCAATAAACAATTGAAAAGCCCCTTCAACAGTGGATGTAAGTAGCACACTGCAACTGAACCACTTAAAACTTTGAATCATCATGTTCCTCCTCTTCTTCATTCTTCAACTTCTCTTCTAGCTTCTTCATTAAACCTTAATTTAGTACATGCAAATAAACTTGACATAATAAAGATAAGGATGTTGAGGTGAGCGTATAGAAAAACCAGAAAGGATAAAATAAGAAATTGTCTTATTGGAGCTGTATACAAAGAGTAGCTTTGATATATGATAAAGTCTAAGGTGAATTGTTTGAGGTAATTTGGGGTTTAGTGAAAGCTTTGGGTTTCCTAGTTAAGAAGAGTGACCAGATCCTCATTGGGGTAACCAAAAGAAAAACTGGAGGCCAAAGACAACCATAAAAATAGTAACGGAAGGCATGCTTTGCTTAGGCCTTGTTTCTCTTTATGACCTCAAATAAAGCTAATTGAAAACCTTAGATTCTAGGGGAAGACCCCTAGGTTTTAGTTGGACTTTGATGATGCGTTGTTAGTTCCCCCTCTATTGTTGACTTCTTCACTAGTCTTAGATCAGTTTGTAAGATATTGACAAAATTGACACCAGTTATGGTGATGTCTTCACATATTTATTGTTATTTTATGCCAAATTCCTTTAATCTCTGTAATATATATCTTGTGTCTCCTCCTTAACAATCTATATAGTTGACCTAATTAAGTTGGGCTAAGGTTATGATATTACTGTTGTTATTGTTATGATGGAATAATTGTCGAAGTAAAATTATGAATTTTTTTGGGGTAATTGTAGAATTATGATTTGATGCATTATCTATCAACATGTACCTTCTTGGAATTATGATATACAAGATAGCGATGATATATTCTTGGTACACTAGTTGAAAACATTTATCTCCATGCAATCAATTAGTGTCATAAATTGTTGGGTAATTGTATTGCAATTATAAAATACAATAATGGAATTGCAATACAGTTGAAAATTGAAGATCCTTAGCTAATTTGGAGAACTTGATGTTATAATCAAACAAACCACCAACGAATGAGGTTGAGTTACACCTTAAGTGTTGCAAGATAATCAATGCACCCTACTACCAAGGGTTCTTCGCACCACCACCTCCAAGATAAATCAACCTTCAACTAGAGAATGAGGTAATTTTTCTAGTCCCTTTAAGAAACCAAAAGCTACAACACAACACTAAGACAAACTCAAAGAAAAAAAAAAAGAACTTTGTAAAGTAATAAACAACCAATAATGCAAGTATGAGAAGGAGTGTATGTATAGCACACAATATGCAAGAAAGGAGTTGCATTTACATAGGCCCAAATCACAACTTACATTCCTTGAGATTCTCAAGGTAATGAATTGGCATTGAATTGTAATAACTCACCTCTTTCACAAAGGAGAGAATCAATTCTCTACTAATGAAGAGCCAATGATGGTTTTGTCTCTTCTTCACCTTGACTAACCTCCTCACTAAATGGAGAATTAATTCTCATATTCTCCTCTTTTGCATGAATTGGATTTAATCCATTCAACAGTCTTAACCCCACCCATGGTAATGACCATGAATAACCATAAAGGTGCAATAAGAATTTAAGATCAATGGCTTGAATTTGAGTAAATTTCACTCTATAAGTATGCACACCTCATCACCATAATCAAGATTTTTAAGGTTCTCATATCAATTGCAATTAATATTCATAGTCACCTCACACCCAATGATCAATGTCATGAAGAGCCTCATAATAAAGGTCATAAAGGGCCTTCCTTCTTTACTCAAGGCTGCTTCATTACCATCCTTAACTTATGGGTCCCACACACCAACAAAACAATTAAAATAAAAAGAAATGCAAAAACTAATTTTAAAACTTAATATAAGGATAAATTTTAATAAAAATCTAACATAAATAACTACAAACATTCTACTTGGTTGTTCCAGCTTATTTCCCCTTTGTTAAAATTGTAAGGAGAAATTTAAGGGATACCCCAAGATAATTGAAAAAAGCTTAGATACTCTAAAACTATGCTAAATTGGCAATAACCCCCCCCCCCCCCTTTCATTACAACCATTAGTTAGGTAGAGCAAATGACAAATATATTTTTAATTGTATTATCCTATATCTTATAATATAAAATAATGAACGAAATAAGAAAATAAAACTCATGGAGGAAGAAAGAAGATGAAATTTAAGATTCCGTTTTATTAGGGACAACATTGTAAAATCACAAAATATTAAGGGCAGTACAGAAATTAGAAAATTATCTAACTATGACTTATCGAAATTTTTTAACGAAGTATATCATTGTATAAACTTAACAGACATTTTGAAGTATCATATTCTAGGATTGTCTACGCTTTTTACCAATTATCTTGAAATGTCATTGAGATTTTCCCAAATACTAAATGTTGGGCCTATGTATATTCTCATTGACTCTTGCAATAGTACAGATAACACTGTCATTGTCCTTATATAAGTGGGATCCGTGTAGGCTATTTGATTCTTCTCTAGTCTACCCCGGATATAGTGCTCTAATGGCTGAACCATAATATTTTAGATCCAGTAAGATAAATTTAGAATGCAATAAATAGTTTTCTTCTCCTGATACCTACTTTGTCAACCCTCTTCTCCTCTTGCTTATCCTAATGTCAACTCTTTGTCTCTCTCATTTAATAGCTTCTTCCCTTTAGTACGAGGTCCTTAGTCTTTCTGGCTTTCTCAAGAATGGTAGAGAATCTATCTTTACCATTCCTCCACCCTCCATTCTATTTACTAGATTCTTTCACCCTCTTTTTCGGGTTGACTTTACGAAGCAAATTCCAATAATATTAAAGGTCAACCTTTGAACAAGTAAAAGAGAATCTATGAGACACCTTTCTTCCAACCCTCAACTTTTAGTCAAACATGAAAAGTCAATCATGATGAGTAATATTAGAATTTTAATTTTTTAAGGAAGTGTTGTTGTCATCATGACACAATAATGATGACAAAATGTGTTGTAATTGATCGATTTTCTTGCATGAAAATGTAATATGCCAAATTTGAATATTAAATCAAATGCATGTTCATGTTTCCCTCGTTGTCCCATGCATCGTGTTAGATATACTTGAATTTTTGAGATTTGGTCTACAATACAAAAAACTTCAAATTTATTTGAAATATGAAAAACAAATAAAAGATGATCGAAATGCCTTCTATTCTAACCCAACTCCATCTGAGTTGTCGCATGTAGTGAATGATATAAACTACGAAAGTCAAAAGCCCCCAACTTGCTAACTACATTGTAACCTCTTTTTTCTACTGAGAAATCTCTTGGATCTACGAGAATCAGAAAGGAGAACTACAAGATTAGTAGGATTGATGTAGATTATAATGATTTTATTAATGCTTAAAGGCAAATTCTATATGATTGTCGTTCAACTAGCTATGATGTACGGTGTAGAGTGTTAGGTACTCAATGTAACAGAAATGAGGGTGCTAAGATGGATGAGTAACAAAATTAGGCAAGATAAGATAATAAATGATCATATTAGAGTTTGTTTGAGAGTTGATAAATGATAAGCTTCAGAAAAATCGTTTGAGGTGGCACCGCCATATTTAAGAGAGACCTATAAATGCCCTTTGTACGGAGAAGTGATATAATACAGATTGAAGAAACTAGAAGAACTAGGAGTAGACCTAAGATAATCTTAAGAGAAATTGTCAGGAAGTATATATATAGCTTAAGCTTTGTATCGAGCATGGCCTCAAACAAAACTGATTGAAGGCATAGCTTAATCCAAATTGAGAAGAAGAACTAGGGGTAAACCTAAGATAAGCTTAACAGAAGTGGTGAGAAAAGATTAAGCCTTGTATCTAGCATGACCTCAAACAGAATTGACTGAAAAGCAAAAATCTATGTAGTCAACCCCATTTACTTGGGACAAGGCTTATTGGTGTTGTTGTTATCATTGTAATGTAGATTATAATGATATTTATCCCTCAATTGCTGAAAATAATAATCCTACCCTTAAAGGCCAAAGGCAAACATAGAACAATATAGATTATGCTTTTGGCTCAATTGGCAAGAGATTAATACCTTAGATCAAGAGTTTGAATCTCCTTCAAACACAGGCAAAACCCGCTAAAATTATATATAAAAAACTACCCCATAAATATAGTTAAGTACGCATAAGCTAACTCGAATGAACTTTGCACGCAAAAATTATCTTTTGAACTCTATCCGATACGCTTTACAATGTCTATCCTTCATTCTGTCTAGATACGAAATTTCTCACAACTATGTTGGTGCAGGCTCTGTATTTTGCCCAAATTGATGAGCTTCCAGATCTCACGTCAAGCTCGACCAAGAAAGAATTGTCTTACCATCTGATTTCATAAATGGCTCTCTGTTAGACAAATTATTAACATTCTTGAAAGAATTTAAAATAGATAACAATGCTCATTAGAATTATAATAAATAACTTACACTAAAAAAAATTATAATAAATAACAACACTCATATAATTTTCTAGGAATTAAGGCCATTTTTGTGACAACAAAGACGGAGGACTTACAACTTGCAGAACAGGCATGCTAACAAGCAAGCAGCTCTGGTTCTCTCTCCACCTATGGCATGACCAGACAGAGCTCCTATTCTCCTGATATTTGTGGTCAACTCAAGTTCACGAATTAAGATAGATATTCAATAGCTTTTTCACTGAAAGTGAGAAAAACTAAAAAATTAAAAAAAAAAAAAAAAAAAAAAAAAAAAAAAAAAAAACCCACCAGAATCTAGTTCAAGTAACCATAGTCCCATTGTCATCATCAATGAACTGCATTTATTAGGCCATAAAAATATATTACAAAATCTGCTTAGATCCAATAAAAAACTGTACAAACATTAAATTGGAACATATTTTCCTGATGCAATTGAAGAAGTTGGAAAATAACATCCATTCAGAACTTTTTGCTAAACAAACAATGACACTTAATCATTGCCACTCTGTTGACACCCATGGAAGATTTCAAACTCATCATATGCTGGATTATTTTTACTCACTCAATGTCCAACTGAAAGACAATAATAATTCAAGTGATGAAAAAAATGATAATTGTTTCCAGTAAATTATTTTATGGCAAAAAAAAGCACACAGCCTAAATAAATTTAACATTCCAAAGTACAATAAGAATGGAAGCCTTTTGACAAGGGATTCATGTAGAAATCTCTACTTAAAGGAATAAGTAAGCTCATAAAGGATCCACCCGACAAATCAATGGGCATTTCGTTCTTCATCAAATGCTCTGATCTTCTAAAACCCTCCTCAGCTTAAATCAAAGTAAACTTCAACATCATGGATCGCAAAAATATTGCAATTTTCTGTTCAGAAGACTTGGTAATTCCGCTCAACATTTGTTTTGCAGATAGATTAATCATCAGGAAATCCTAAGAATCTGTTTATGAGCTTTGAAACTGGGGTAGCATCTCCTGGCGGGTAAGGAACAAGAGAGTCCAGTGACATGCCTGCAATAGTCTGGCAGAGCATTTGGGGGCGAGCACAAAGAAGATGTTTCCTCTCTGCAAGTTCTTCAGCCAACTCACTCTGATGGTTGTCCATCAAATCCTCATTAACTACCACAATTAATGGTTTTCTCAGCCTTAATGTCTCAAATATACTTCCTGACCCTGCAGCATTACCAGAATCAATCACTTGACCAGGGGCTACCGGGGAGGTTAAATCTTTTTATACTAAAAGAGCTTCAAAGTTTAGCCTTCGAGAATTATGAGAACTAATTGGCAGGATATAATGAAGAATAATTCTAAACAGATAATCAAGTTGGAGACTCAATGCTAAAATCTTAAGGTGAATTCTCATGCATAGTCTAAGCACGTAAGGTTCAACACTGATGAAGTGCAATTATCACAATTTTAGACCCCTGTAGAAGTTAGAACCCGCAAACATCATCTCCCCCCCCCCCCCAGCATCCTAATTTTTTGCAGGTCTGGTTTTTTTGCATTCTAATGCTTAAGAGATTTGAATCCCAATATCATATTCCCCTCAGCATCATAGTTTTTGCAATTTTTTTTTTTTTTTGCTAAGTTTTAAGGCACTTGAATCCCAATATCATTTGAATATTGTACTGCAAATATGAAGCATAGCAACAGCTTGATTATAAATCTGTTCAACTGGAGCCGAGGATTCAGAATCAAGCAAGACAAGCCAATTGTTCTGCTGTGCCAGCGCCATCCAAGGTAAGCATACTTGTCTCCAGTTGAACAGGAAACACAAAACCCAACTGCAGAATCCTTCTTCTGCTCCCTGTTCGGAATCACACACACTTCCAATCAAAGCAAGTTTTACTGGTAAAGGTTACAGAAGCCAAAGGAGTTCAGATGAGCTTTTTGGTTTTAATGTGAAGCTCTCCAGAGGAAACGGGATCAGAGATGTTAGATTTGATGATGGGAATGGAAGAAGGCGATTCTGGGTGAGAACTCCAGTTGCCCTAAGAAATTTCACTTAAATCTCTTATCATTAAGGATGCTAATTTTGGAATATCACAATATATACAAGTATTTTCAGGTTTAAAGAATATATTAAGGCCAATGCGTCACCTAACAGTGTTTTATCTAATGGAATGGATATAGTTGATGGAGTTTTTCGGTTTTAGGGGCTTCAAACAAAGTTCAGGGTATTGGAGTGTAATTCACCCAAATTAAGAGGATGTTTTCGAAGGTTTGAGACAATGGAATCATTTGACTTAATTAATTTCACTATTTCCAAAATGGAGTTAGTAGAATAAGCCCAGAGTTCCTCCATTCCTCAGATTTACTTGGTAATGGACCTCCCATCTCAACCTAAAACGTGTATACTTAGGTGAGTAGGTCGTACACGAATTTAATCCCTTTTAATTAGTTTGATTAAGTAGTGAGACCACTTAGAGGTGGTTGACAACGAAAGGACTTCGTTTCAGTCAGTTGTTTAGTTAGCTTTTCTTCAGGAACTCTATTCAGAGAAAGAATTGGGTTAGTTATTGGTATAAGTAATTTTTTTCCCCTGAATTTGTAATAGGCTGATTAAGCTCTTGAAATATACACATCAGTGGAAGAAGAAAAAAATACTATTATTTGCTAAAATCAAATTTGTCAGAGCTGCTAGTTTGGAACCATTGCCACAAGGTTTGGGACCTTCTCCTTAGAAAGAGACTGTTGGGCGGTGCTCTAAAGGTTTGCCAAGCAAGTGAGCTTTGGTATTTAAGCTGCCAAATCATTCCCCCAACCCCCAGCCTGTTGGATAGCCTTCATTACCGGTCAGACAAGCAAGATAGTTGCCTTGGGAAGTCACCCTCCTGGGCAGGAGATTAAACCATCAATCTCCTTTCTTTTCCTTTTTACACCATTCATGGGGATCCACCCAAAGCCCACATATACAACTGGAATTCTCCCAGATTTAGCCACAGTACGCATATCATAACCTACATTTGATCTATCTTGCTGCTCCACCTAACCACCATAAACTCTTAAGCATTAATTGTAGTGGGTGGGTCCCACTACAATTTGCGCCAAAGGTGGCAGCAAAACAGTTACATTGTCCAAGATGACTACTCCTCTATTTAGTTGAGTCTAAACAAGACTCTGATATTGCTTTCCCTCACTTAGTTGAATCTAAGTAAAACTCTAATTAAGGAATTAGGGTTGGGGGAAAATATTATAATAGAGGGATGGAATACAAAAGAGATGACTTGACAAAAACTCTCATTTGCTTTGTGAATTCTTTTTTAAGAGAAGCTAATATTGAACCTCCATCACCGTGGTTCGTCGATTTGGAAGCGTGGAGATTATTTCTACGCTTCCAAATCGACAAACCACAGTGATGGAGGTTCAGGATTAGCTTCTCTCCAAAGAGAATTCACAGAGCAAAGGAGAGTATTTGTTAAGTCTTCTATTTCGTATTATATTCCTCTAGTTATAATATATTCCCCCAACCCTAATTCCTTAATTAGAGTTTTACTTAGACTCAACTAAGTGAGGGAAAACAATATCAGAGTCCTGCTTATACTCAACTAAATAGAGTAGTCATCTTGGACTACGTAACCGTTTTGCCACCACCTCTGGCGCAAATTGTAGTGGGACCCGCCCACTACGATTAACATCTCCCAATCGCCACAAGGTGGCGGAGTTATCCAAATGCTCTCATCAACTCTAATCCTTTTAATGCGAAAATGGAACGTGCGACCTAAGAGATGTATCTAGGGTAGGAGTGTTATATCAAGTCTCCATCTAACCAGCATAGCACATCACTCGGAATTATCTCATTATACCCTAAACAATTCAATTATACCTAGTTCCACACTCTTGATCCCTCAGAGTGAGCAATGTGAACTATCCTCATATGATGTGCTAATGACTTTGTCAAATGAAAAGTCGTCCGGGCAATGAGTCACATCATTGTTGGGTATAGTATGAAAAGTTTTCCCATAGCCCTCATGCCATTTGGATTATCTCCAATTGTTTTCCAAGTCTTGCCCTACGAGGCCGCATCATCCCTGATCCTAAAGAACAAGCTAAAGTAGCATCATTGGGTGTCCTCTTCATGGCATAATCTAAGGTGAAGCGTACAATTAGGATTAACAAAATGTGATCCTTATGGCTCACACAGTGACGAAATAGGGATCCATTCAATCACTCTCATCATCGGCCGACTTCAGCACATGCAGCAAACATGCATGCTACGGCGTAATTCCCACTGATATGGGCATGTCACAAAAGAAAAAGAAGAAAAAAGGCCATAAGGATCTTGGTTCAGTCGCTACCTAAAGCGCCTAACTTTCCGTATTTATGGGAAGGGGTCTGAACATACCCAGCACAACCCCATGGTCATAAATGTCCTATAGCAGGCTTTGTATCTTTCCATAACTCATAGAGAGTAGAAGGTATTGATTGAGATGGTACTCTATCCAGGATATAAGATGCAGTCTTAAGTGCATTTCCCCAAAAACAAATTGGGAGCTTCGTATGAGCCATCATGGACCTACCCATTTCCAATAGAGTTCTATTCCTTTTTTCTGCTACACCATTTTGTTGTGGAGCGTTATGAATAATCAATTGTCTCACAATTCCTTTTTCTCCACACAATTCTTTAAATTGTTCAGATAAACATTCGCATCTGCGATCAGTTCATAGAATTTTTATATTTCTGCCTAATTGATTCTCAACCTCCGTCACAAAGTGTTTGAAGCAATCTAATGCTTTATGATGGTGAGCGATCAAATAAACGTAACCATATCGCGAATGATCAATTTATAAAAGTGAGAAAATAGGAGGCTTTCCATGTTTCTGTTTGACCATTCTTCCCCTAGGTGCCAAGTTCTTGGTACCCTCCTAATTCCCTATATTCTCACTTTTATAGATTGATCATTCGCAATATGGCTACGTTTATTTGATCACTCACCGTCATAAAGCATTAGATTGCTTCAAACGCTTTGTGACAGAGGTTGAGAATCAATTAGGCAAGAATCTAAAAATTCTACGAACTGATCGTGGACGTGAATATAAATATCTAAACAATTTAAAGAATTGTGAGACAATTGATTATTCCTAACACTCCACAACAAAATGGTGTAGCATAAAGAAGGAATAGAACTCTATTGGACATGGTTAGGTCCATAATGGCGCATACGAACTTCCCAGTTAGTTTTTGGGGAGATGCACTTAAGACTGCATCTTATATCCTGAATATAGTACCATCTCAATCAATACCTTCTACACCCTATAAGTTATGGAAAGGTATAAAGCATGCTCTAGGACATTTACGACCATGGGGTTGTGTTGGGTACGTTCACACCCCTTCCCATAAATACAGGAAGTTAAGACCAAGAGCTAAGAAATGCATCTTTGTGAGGTATTCTAATAGCTCTAAGGGATACGTTATGTATGGTGAACACCCTAGTGGAGGTATGATTGAGATTGAGTCACGAGATGTCAAATTTCCAGAAATAGATTACCCTAGTTTATCTGATGCACAAAGAGATCTTGATTTTATGAGATGGAGGAGGATCACAGGGATCACAGCATACCAAATCCTTTTGTCTATGGTGGAGATAGAACGCATCCTATAGTCACCAAAGAAGATACTTGTCATAATGCACCAAGTGGGAGCACAAATGTAGACTGTGAACCTATTGGGAGTGTAACTGGTGGGGACACACCTAGAAACCGTTGTGATCTTAATGCGCACAGAAGCACAAGAGGACATATTCCCTGTCATCAATTTGAGATTGAAGGGGATGTCCTTTACTGTGCCTCAGCTGATGAAGAGGAGCTAGCATCCCTAAAGGAAGCGTTATCATCACATGCTAAGGATAAATGGTTGGCTGCTATAGAAGATGAGTTGAGTTCTATGGAAAAGAACCAAGTCTGGGAGTTAGTTGATCCTCCACCAAATTGCAAAACTATTGGGAACAAATGGGTTCTTAAGGTTAAGCGTAAGGCCAATGGATCAATTAACAAATATAAGGCACGACTTGTGGCGAAAGGCTACACCCAAAGAGAGGGTGTGGCCTATGATGAGATATTCTCCCCTGTGGTGAGGATAGCATCCATTCGTCTTATATTGTCCATTGTGGCAAGACTAAATCTAGAACTCTTTCAAATGGACATTAACCGGTATTTCTCAACGGAGAACTGGACAAAGAGATCTATATGATTCAACCAGTGGGTTTTGAGTCCAAGGGGCACGAGCGCAAAGTTTGCTACTTTAAACGTTCCATATGGTATTTTAGATTTCATCATGCCGTAACTTTGAATGGCTTTCATGTGATTGAAGAAGACCATTGTGTTTATATAAAGCAGTCCAAGAAACGATTATTAGTTCTCTCTTTATATGTTAATGATATCCTTTTAGAAGGGAATAACATCGACATGATTGTCACCACTGAAAAGTGGTTGTCCTCCACATTTGAGATTAAAGACATGGGCGAAGCCAACTTTGTGTTAGGCATCAAAATAATAGGGAATCGCTCAAAGAATTTTCTTGTTTGTCTTAACAAACTTACTTAGAGAAAGTCCTTGAACGATTCCACACGCAAAACTCCAAGCCCATTGACACACCAATGGACAAAATGTGCAAACTGAGCCTAGATAAATGCCCTAAGAATGAAGAAGAGAAAAATCAAATGTCAAGAATTCCTTATGCTTCTGCGGTGGGTAGTCTGATGTACACGATGATGTGCATGTGGCCAGATATCTGCTATGCTATTTGGATGGTTAGTCATTACCAGAGTAACTCAGGACTTAACCATTGGCAGGCAGTAAAAAGGATTTTCAGTTAGCTATGTGGGACGACAAATCTCATGCTCACTTTTAGTGGTTCCAATTTGAGGTTGAGAGGTTACAATGATGCGGACTAGGGCAACGATCAGGACGAGCGAAAGTCTATCTCAGGTCACGTTTTTGTCCTTGGAGGTGGAGCTATTACTTAAAGCAGCAAGAAGCAAACATGCATTGTTTTGTCCACGATGGAGGCTAAGTATGTTGCGTGCTTAGCAGCTGTTCAAGAGGCAGTTTGTCTAAGAAGATTCTTGAGAAGTCTCAGCATATTCTCACATGTAGATGATGTGGTGCTGCTACACACTGATAGTACGTCAGCTTTGGCTTTTTCTAAGGATGCTAAGTCCTATAAAAAAACCAAACACATTGAGATCCGCAACCACTTTGACCAAAATACGATTGCGAAGGGAGAAGTTGTCTTAAAGCACATCTCCACATCCAACATGGTGGCTGACCCATTGACTAAGCCTATACCAAGGGATGTGTCCTGTCACATGTTAAAAGTCTGGGTCGTGGACGTGGATGATGTTTTCTCCTATTTTTCTTTTCTTTAAGACATCTTCTTTTGGACATAATGAAACCATTTTTTTTTATGTGCATATTTGATGCATGTTTTTTATGAGTGAGTTAGTATATTTTTATAAAGATGTCACCAGGCATTGAATTGACCCACTCACATGGATAATTCGCCTTGGCACTTGTGGATATCGAGCAAGATGAGCCTATGGTTTGTAAGGTTTTAAAGGGCTTTCAAACCAATAGCAAGCACCTTAGTTAGAACTAAGATGAGACCTCAATGGTCGAACACAGAATCATCACATTTCTGTGTTGCCTTTGTTATAGCCGAATGTGAATATTTTATAATTGGTCATTGAGCGACTGATTGTAATATAATCAAGTTAGGTGTTTTTAGGTAGAGACTGAACCAAGATCCATATGGCCTTTTTTTTTTTCTTTTTCTTCTTTTGTGACATGCCCATATTAGTGGGAGTTACGCCGTAGCATGCATGTCTGCTGCATGTGCTGAAGTTAGCCGATGATAAGAGTGATTGAATGGATCCCTACTTCATCACTATTGGGAGCCATCAGGATCACATTTTGTTGATCCTAATTGTACCCTTCACCTTAGATTATGCCACGAAGAGGACACCCAATAATGCCACTTTAGCTTGTTCTTAGGATCAGGGATGACGCGGCCTCGCAGGGCAAGACTGAGAAAGCAATTGGGGATTATCCAAATGGCATGAGGGTTATGGGAAAACTTTTCATACTATACCCAACAGTGATGTGACTCATTGCCCGGGCGACTTGTCATTTGACAAAGTCATTAGTACATCATATGAGGATAGTTCACATTGCTCACTCTGAGGGATCAAGAGTGTGGAACTGGGCATAATTGAATTGTTTAGGGTATAATGAGATAATTCCGAGTGATGTGCTATGCTCGTTAGATGGAGACTTGATATAGCACTCCTACCCTAGATACATATCTTAAGTCGCACGTTCCATTTTCCCATTAAAAGGATTAGAGTTGATGAGAGCATTTGGATAACTCCGCGTAGTCTAGGATGACTACTCATCTATTTAATTGAGTCTAAGCAGGACTCTGATATTGTTTTCCCTCACTTAGTTGAGTCTAAGTAAAACTCTAATTAAGGAATTAGGGTTGAGGGAAAATATTATAAATAGAGGGATGGAATACAAAATAGAAGACTTAACAAATATTCTCCTTTGCTTTGTGAATTCTCTTTGCAGAGAAGCTAATCCTGAACCTCCATCACTGTGGTTTGTCGATTTGGAATCGTAGAAATAATCTACAGAGTACACAAGGCAAATCAAGTGAACGGGAATGCAAAGAGGCACCTCCTATGTCTAGATCCATTACAATTAAGATCACTAAGGCAATTGATCTTGAACCCATCTTTGATGATTTTTATGAACACTAACTAAATCCAACAAACTTAAACCTGCAAGTGCAGATTTCTAATAATCTTTCAATCAGATTTTAGGACTTTCTGAGGGAATTACTTTCGCCAAATCACCTTCTGTGATCCTAAGCACACCCCTAACTCTCATTAAACCCCCCCCCCCATTGACCTGTTGTTCCTATTTTCTCTAGCAACCCTGACATTCACATCAAAACATCAGAATTGACTGAAATTAGCACCACACCTTCCCCTAGACTTGCATTGCCATTCCCTTAAAATCCCTTCCCTATCACTGTGAACCCTAGAACACCCCCTCCCATCTTGAAATTGACAATCCTAGGTAGTTTTGATTTCTGAAGGATCTTGGTAAATCAGTCCTCACTCAACTGAGGCTACACAATCAGGACTAGATTTAAATATTCACAACAATACAACACCATCCGGTAGTAAATCAGATATAACACAGCACAGATATCAATCTCATACATAATAACAGAGTATTAATATCTTACCTGCATGGCTGATCACAAGAGATGATGACCTTAAATAGTCTACAATGCTTGGAGAGAATGTAAAGTAGTCAACATCCAAGGACCCATCTTCTCCACAAGACTGCACCATAAGATAACAATCACACAACTTGATTCAACTATTTTAGAGTGAGTGCGCATGTGTGCGTGCATGTACACGTGTGTGTGTGTGTGTGTGTGTGTGTGTGTGTGTGTGTGTGTGTGTGTGAGAGAGAGAGAGAGAGAGAGAGAGAGAGAGAGAGATGTACAATCATACAAAGGAAGTCTTAAAGTGAAGGAGATAGATTACATGAAAGCCTTTATTGGAAAATTTAAAAAACAAAATAAGGTTAATAAGGGGAAGAGCATGGTGTAGTTAATCAAAACATAACTATTCAGAAATTCTCTTTTAAAAGAATGTTTGGAACCTATAGTAACCACAAGGTTGTTGTTACCATGGTACCTTGTATCGCCGACACGGGCGATTTTTCGCCGTTCGCTAGGGGGGCGACACGAAATCCCCCAACGACACCAATTTTTCAAAATATCGATGATAAATAGTCAAAATATCGCGATATATCGTTAAAAGTTCGATATATCACAATAAATTTTCAAAATATCGAGAAATTTAAAATTTTAAAATTTAAAATTTTCACATTAACTACTCTCTCTCCTTAATTAAAATATCTCTGCGACCCTGGGAATCGGGATCTCTTTTATTTATTTCCTTTCTCTCATTTAAAATTCTTTTATGGCTTTCTCGCATTAATTACTCTCTCTCATTTAACTATTTCAGTATTTCTTTCCTTTTTCTTTCTCTACGGAACGGAAGCCGCCGGAAACCATGGCAGACGACCTCTCATCCCTGCGATCTCTGATGACTGGTCTCTCTCTCGGTCTCTCCCACTACAGATCTCTCTCTGAACACTCTCACGACTCACGAGTCACGACTCTCTCCCGCTCTCTTTTCTCTGATCTCTCATCTCTCTCGGTCTCTCCCATAGTCCCACTGCACTGCAGATCTCTCTCTACAGCGCTCTTGGACTCTCCCCCACTGCAGATCGCATCATCGATTTTGTTTGAGTTTTTCTAAAAAAATCGACCGAAATATCGCCGGTGTGTCGCCGGCGACACGGCGACACCCGGCGACATTTCGGACCATGGTTGTTACATGGATAATCCAAATTGTTTGAGCAAATTGGCTAGTTCTAAGAAAAACCACAGATACTAATTATATTACAAAAACAAGGCAAGAAGATACTTGTTAGATTCTCTTTCTGATCATTACTTAACATCCAACCATTGAGGAACCGATTGTTTGTTTAATCTAAAGTGAGGTGGGAAAAAAGGGGTGGGAAAAAGTATGAAAAAAGTAAATGTTTCCATGGAATCCCAAAGTACGGCTTATTTGGTTCAATGGGGTGGGAAAATCTGCAGAGACGCTTCCTTAGGGGAGATATCCAGACCATATGTAGTACAAGACCATATGACCTTGCACTAGGCTTAGGATTATTATTGACACGCATCAAATCTCATCCCAAACGGTGATGTGAGAGAGTGGTGACCTATACCCCAACCACGGTTCAACAGAATTTTACCCAATAACCGCAGAGAACCTAATAGACATCTCTTGTTGAGGGAGAGTGACTGAGACCGCCCAAAGGAGATTGGTGTTTATACTTAAAGCGTGTCTACCATAGAGACTACATGATAGAGTTAGGAACACATCATATCACAATCATACATCATCTTCTGTCACACCCCACCCAACTGGATCCAATCATACCCGAATACCCGTGGGGGTGATACACCACAAGATCTAGGTTCAGTGACAATTCCATACAACACATGATATAATATAATTAAATGGACAGGAAATAAAACAAGTTTCGATATGTAATTATCAAAACTGAAATAAAAGCATTACAATGTCCAAAACTCCCAATCAAAAGCTAAACATCAGAGTTCTAAGAAAAAAAAGAATGTCTAAAGTCTGCAGTGGAAAATAATCTAAGGAAAACTCTAAGGAAGGGTAACTCCATAGGAGCAATCCTGACACGAACAAGAAGCATCATGTGCTTCCGCATCTTCTCCGATTAGGCCCTCCTGGTAACCACTTGACAAAGGATCATCAACAAAGGTGGGGTCCTCATAACCTATAGAGAAGTCTAAAGAACAAACAAAAATAAAGGAATGAGTTCATAGAACTCAGTGAGGTAAACTAACATCCACGTCATATATTCATCTAGTTTCCATATCATAATTCGTAAGGCAATCATGTATTTAATAATATAAATAAACAGATGCATGGTGATGATATGAGGTTCCTAACTCTATAATGTAGTCTCTATGGCGGACACGCATTAAGTATAAGCACCAATCTCCTTTGGGCAGTCTTAGTCACTCTCCCTCAACAAGAGACGTCTATTGGGTTCTCCACGGTTGTTGGGTAAAGTCTTGTCGAACCATGGTTAGGGTATAGGTCACCACTCTCTCACATCACCGTTTGGTATGAGACTTGCCGCATGTCAAGGATAAACCTAAGCCCAACAAGGTCATACAGTCTCATACTACATATGGTCCAGATATCTCCCCTCATGCCTAGTGTCCTTTTGGTTCAATACCTTCCCACCTATGAATGGAATCCTCAACGGGAAGCATATGTTGGACCCCATTCCTTAACCCAGCGATCATCCACATATAATGGGCAGGATGCCCTCCATGCCTCTCACGGATTGGTTATCGGTCTTAAGCGCCCAAGAGCCCTTATCTATTATATGCAACCCTACCTCTTTATAATGATAATGAGCCTGTTCGACATACAAAACCCAACCACTAGCATCACGGGTTAACCGGCTTCAATACCCCTATCGAAAGGGTAGTAGTACTCATAGGGATTCCTAGTCCAACACTTCTAGACACCTATCAATTATGCATTGGGTTTAATGCCACAACATATGGTCACTAGGGTAATGGGCAAACCCACAACCCTAGTAGAAAATACAAGTTAAGGAAAATAATAACATTCCTTCTCTTTCTTCTCATATATTACCATACCACTTTCACAATCATAATATAAGATTCAAATGTAAATAGCAATATCAAAACAAATAGCTTCACCTTCCTTTCGCACAAAATCACACACAAGTATATCAAGGTAGATAGAGATTTACATCAATTTATATCATCAATGGAAACTAAAATATCAACAATTAAATTATGCAAAAGATGGTTAGTCATTTCTCTCCTTTCACTTGGATTCTTTGCTTCAAAGTCCAAAATTCACTCCCACAAGATGATGAGTAAAAAGATAATTAAACCTATTCATGCAAGAAGATTAATAAATATAAATTAGAAGTTAATTTGGGTTTATAAAATATCTCAAAATCTTCCCACAAAAACCCAAACCTAAAACTAGGTTCTAACTCGCCGTTTTAACCTAATTTGGTTAAAAGTTATTACTTAGCCACCAATTTGAAGTCGAAACGAAATGAAACCTTGGGAAAGTCTAATCGGCAGTAAAAGGATCCTAAGGGTACCTTCAATTTGATTCAATTCGATCTAGATCAAAAAGCCCCAAATTGGCTCTCCTAAATCATCCTTGGGCAACTCAGAGAGTCAAAATGCAAAATCTTTCATAAGGAATTGCACCATTATCTCTTATACAAAAGAGCAACCTCAACAAAAGAAAACAAGAATAATCAAAGAACCTAACATGCTCCCACTACCATAATCTCATCAAAAGAGAGAAGAGAATTTCCCACAAAACTATGTCTAAAGGAAGGGTTTAAGAATTCTAACATTTCTTAACGTTCCCGCAATGATCCGAGTCACAAAGAGCCTTCTATTGGTTGAGATCCACTCTTCTCCTTGGCTTCTCCTCTTCCCAAAGCCTCAACCTCGTTCGAGCATTAAAAAATGTGTTTAGAGGTTAGTTAAAACATAAAATAGGGTTTAAAAACTAGGAATCCCGATTCTGTCCTGGAACAAAAACGGGATGGGTGATTTTAAAACCCAATTTTATGTTTTAACTCACCTCTAAAGGCATTTTTTATGCTAGAACGAGGTTGAGGCTGTGGGAAGAGGAGAAACCATAGAAAAGAGCGTATCACATCCATTCGAAGGTGCTTTGTGACTCGGATCTTTGCGAAAAAATTAGGAAATGTTAGATTTCTTAAATCCTTCTCTTAAACACAGTTTTGTGAGTAATTATCTTCTCTCTTTTGGTTAGATTGTGGTAGTGGGAGCATGTTAGGTTCTTTGAACATTCTTGAACTCTTTTGTTGAGGTTGTTCTTTTGTATAAGAGATAATAGTGCGATCCCTTGCGAAGGATTTCGCATTTTGACTCTCTGAGTCGCCCACGGGCGATTTAGGAGAGCCAATTTGGGGCTTTTTGATCTAGATCGAATTGGATCAAATTGAAGGCACCCATAGGATCTTTTTACTACTGATTAAACTTTCCCAAGGTATCGTTTCTTTTCGACTTCGAATCAATGGCAAAATTATAACTTTTAGCCGATTTAAGTTAAAAAGGCAAGTTAAAACCTAATTTTCTGTTTGGGTTTTTGTGGGAAGATTTTGAGATATTTTTCTAAACCCAAATTAACTTCTACTTTATTTTGTTAATCCTCTTGGATGGTTAGGTTTAATTATCTTTTTGTCACCTTCTTGTGGGAGGGAATTTTTTATCTTTAGAGAAAAGAATCCAATTAAAAGGTGAGGAATAACTAACCACATTATACTTAACTAATTGTTGTTGTTTTAATTTCTCTTTGTTAATATAAATTGTTGTAATTTTTATTTATCATAATATGTTTGTGTGACTTTGCGCGAATGGAAGGTAAGGTTTGATATTTGAATATTTCTCTTTGCTATTGAATCCTAAATTATTGATATGAAATGGTATGACAAAGTAGGAAGTGAAAGAGGTGGAATGTTATTATTCTCTTTTACCTTGTATTGTTCTACTAGGGTTGTGGGTTCGCCCATTACCCTAGTAACCTTATGTGGTGGCATTAAACTCAAATGCATGATTGATAGGTGTCTAGTAGTGTTGGGCTAGGAATCCCTATGAGTACTACTACCCTTCCGGTTGAGGTATTGAAATTGTATAACCCGTGATGTTTGTGGCTGGGTCCGAGTATCGAGCAAGCCCACTATCATCAAAGAGAGGTAGAGGGTCGTATATAATAGATAAGGGCTCCTAGGAGCTCAAGACTAGTAACCAACTTGTGAGAGGACATGGAGAGCATCATGTTTATTATATGTGGATGACCACTGGATTAAGGAATAGGATCCAACAAATGCTTCACATTGAGGATTCCATTCATAAGTGGGAAGATATTGAACCAAAAGAGCACTAGGCGTGAGGGGAGATATCCAAACAATATGTAGTACGAGACCGTATAACCTTACATTGGGCTTAGGATTATCCCTAACACGCATCAGATCTTATACCAACTGTGATGTGAGAGAGTGGTGACCTAATCCACAACCATGGCTTGATAAGACTTTACCCAACAACCGCGGAGAGCCCAATAAACGTCTCTTGTTGAGGGAGAGTGACTGAGACCGCCTAACGACGTTTGGTGTTTACACTTAATGCATGTCTACCTTAGAGACTACATTATAGAGTTAGGAACCTCGTATCATCACCATACATCTGTTTATTTATATTATTAAATACATGATTGTCTTATGAATTATGACATGGAAATTGGATGAATATATAATATGAATATATAATATGAATGTTAGTTACCTCACTGAGTTCTATGAACTCATTCCTTTATTTTGTTTGTTTCCATAGACTTCACTACAGGTTATGAGGACCCCACTTTCGTCAAGGATCCTTTGTCAAATGGCTATCAGGATGGCTAGTCAAAGAAGAAGTGGAAGCACATGATGCTTCTTGTTCATGTCAGGATTGCTCTTATGGAGTTACATTTCCTTAGAGTTTTCCTTAGATTATTTTTCACTGCAAACTTTAAACATTCTTTCTTTTCTTAGAACTCTGATGTTTAGTTTTGATTGGAGATTTTGGACAATGTAATTCTTTCCTTTTCAATTTGATAATAAAATACTTGAACTTGTTTTATTTCCTGTCCATTTGTTTTTACTTTATCATGTATTGTATGGAATTGTCACTGAACCTAGATCTTGCGGTGTATCACCCCCATGGGTATTCGGGTATGACCGGATCCGGCTGAGTGGGGTGTGACTGAAGTGAATTAAGGAAGCTTGTCTACTGATGTATTATGTTACTTTTCCCACCCTATCCCTTTTCAAAATCCCATTAAATAGGATAGACTTTGTGGAAAAGTGTGGGATACAACAAAAGTGGGACCCACATTTGAAACATTTCCACAAAATCCTTTCATTTCCTTTCCTATTTCCTCACCTCACTACACATGGGTTCCACAAGTTTACTTTTCCCACCCCACTTCTGCAAACAAATGGTACCTAAATGATTATTACATGAACATAAGCTGCGTTAATCCATCTTGTAATGTGATATTTCGAGCATTTCAATTGTATTTGTAATTCCATATAGTTTCAGAGGACTACTTATAATTACTTTCTTTTACTATGTTAGTGCTCTCCAGTGCAATTAATCATTAGTTTATTCTTCCTTCCTTCTCAAGATGGATGCATGCTTGATGATAGTATTACCATGTTTTGACATCATGTTGGTTATTTGGCTGGTAATTTATCACAACATAAATATCACTAGGCATCCACTTCAGAACTCTTGGTGATGCATTCTTCTTCTTTGATGGCTTGCTTGGTAAGCTACCTTTCGCACTGTTCCAGGATTTCAAATTTCTCTTAGGTCCCAGTTCTAAGATGAAAGAGTATAAGATAAACAGAAGGGCTTCTTTGGTATTCAATCCAACTTCTTCCTCTGAATCTTTAAGCAATTGCTTATATCTTGAAATCCATATACAACCACCTTGGATCTACCCATTAAACATTCTTACCACATCAACATAGATTTCTATATCCAGAAACATGCCTAATAAATACCCACAGAAGCAGTCCAAAAGACACTTGTGGCTGAAGAATAAACCCAGCTATAAAGCTAATCTTGTGCAAAACATATCCTCCGTTGAGAAATTACGTTCTTTTTAAAACAAATTAGAGAATGATAAAACTGATTCACTATAGTCTTTGGAAGCAGCAACAGGCAGTGACTACTGTAGTAGCAAGAAAATGAGGTAATATGTGGATTGGCAGGATATAAATCACAACAATACTCTCCCCCTCTATAACATTGTCTGAGGACTCTCAAGATCTCACAAGATATCTCTCTTTTTCCACTTACTGAGACAAAATTGTGTGCCAGATGAGATGATATGCTTAGCACCTAGGTTACAAGTCACAATTCTCAAGTCAAAACTTTGACGATTGGATTATCATTGAACTATGAACATTTGTAATGTATCAAAGTTGTTTGAATTTTGAACTTAGACCATTAATATACGAGTACATGATGTGAACAATAGGCCTTCAAGGTTTTTCTTCAGCATAGTGGTTTCCCATGTGAGGTCCACATCTACACTATTTTTTTCATAAATCTGAGTTCACCTGTGTGTTCAAAAGGAATGAAATAGGCTGGACAGCTAGTTTCAGCACCAAATGACCCCGAGTTTCCCTCCAGTTGGAGCATCGAGTTGGGGTAGAACGATTCCATCATCTTGGTGAGATCTTGCTGAAATCTCAAACCAACTCTCTTTTTCGAATTGGCAAGATCTGCCTCAAGATCGAGATCACCGTGCTTTCTATAGTCTCCATTCAGGCAAATTAGACCTTTGAATACTTTATTGTGGCTCATGGCCTGGTATTTCTGGGTTTATCACTGTGATGTGCCTCTATTATTAGCCTACAATTTAGTACTTAAGGGGGGTATATAGGTTTAAATATATAGAAAAGATTCTGTGTGAGTCTCATGAGTGGTTAAAGTTAAGTTAAGTCAATCTTATCTCTTAATGTTTAGATCAGCATTTTTTTAAATTCTTTCAACTTCGGAACATTATTTTCAGATTCACTGTTATCAAGTTTAGGAATTTAGGCAGTTCCCAAATTCTGACTGTGGGACCCTCATGCATTGGGACGATCTCTCTGCAACACAGCATCTCTGCAAAAGCAGGGTTACAGCAGTGTACATTATTAGCCCTTCCCAGACCCCATAGTAGTGGGAGCCTCATGCACTGGGTACAATCTCTCTTAATTTCTGAGTTGTGTAACAACGGAAAGTTGAGAAGTTTATTAATCTATATATCCATGGTATAATATGCAAACCCAATGAAGATAATGGAATTAGTTAATTTTTGGTTTAACTTTAAAGTGGAGGTCTCTCACATTTGCATTTTAGTATGGAAACTATGAGTCTCTCAAAAGAGCTGAGAGAGAGAGAGAGAGAGAGAGATAATGTAAAGCATAGGAAAATAAATAAATGAGAGAAGAAAATTATAAAAAAAAATTATATATGTACCTTTGTTGGTAAATACGATCCACGGCCCATTTGAATGAGAAGATGGGTATATCCTTTCTTTAACAACTCTTCTTTGACTTCCTTAGAGTCAACTGCTCTAACAAGAGCATCAAAACAAGTTGTGCCCACAGTCACAAAAACTATCCTTTTCTCCTTTTCAATGCCACTATCCTCTCCCATTTATTGTTGAATTGATTCTTTTCAGATATGAAACACTGCCCACATTTTACACAAAAATATACACTCAACACCATATCTTCAAAGGGATGCATAAGATCACCAAAATTCGAGCAGTAATACGATTTTGTTAACTTCTAATAAAGAAAAAATATACACATCCCATAGCTAGGATTGTGCAAACCAGTAAAAAGAAAGCAACAGATGGATCAAACTAACAAACTAAAATCCATATGTATTGACATTCATGAAAACAATTAAAAAGTTTCTGATTACGGAAATATTCAGAACACTTCATTTTGCTAATTTAAGAATTGGCAAAAAGAAAAGGAAATATAAAATTTGGGTTGGATTCAGGAATAACTCATTTATCAATAAGACTTCAGGCAAACAAAATTGGACATTACTGACTTCGTTGGCTTTGCCCTGATTGACTGGTTCAACAGTCCTTATGTCTTACTGTCTTAGTGTACCCGTTCTACATCTTACAACAATTAGATTTTTATGCTCATTTGTATTTGGTATTTGTGCTTTTGTCTAGTTTTTAGCATCACAATAACCTATAATTATTCTTCCACTCATTAATTGTTTCATAATAATTCAATGATATTTAGTTTCTTTATTTGATTTTCCTTGCTATTGTCTTTGCAATTTATCTATGTTGTCTAAGTTGTAGTTTGCAAATTTTACTTCTGGTAGCTCATTTCAAGTGCCTTTGATTATTGTGAGTTGTTTGCTATCTTGAAAAGTGTTATCTATTCGGAGTTTTGTATAGAGTGTAGGTAGCATATTAGGGAAATTTGTTTTAAATTTTACTCTTATGTGTCTGATATTGAAGTTCAAGGTTTCTGTTCTTAACAATTTTACCAGTCGGGAGTTGATCTAAATGAGTTGTTTATCTTGGAGAAATAGAAAACTTAATTTTTAATTTTTTTTGTCTCAAGTTGTATTATTACTGATTTGTGTTGGTAATGATGTTTCTTTCTTTGTTTATTGGAGGTTTGTTACTTGTTTATGCATCATTAGATACTAGATTTGGTTTAATATGATGCATCTATTGGATTTGTAGGTGTTTTAGTTATTGTTGTCTTTGTTACAACAAAAAAATAAGAAGGGGAGCATCTGAGGTTGCCGAATAACATAATATTTCGATGTCAAAACCTTTAGAAGCTTCAATCCCTCAGACTTGAGATCTTCTGAGCCATTTAATAGCCAACAGGTAGAGATCCAAGGACGATGTTAGCATTGCTTCCAAACCAACCAAAAGGGCCAAGATTAAAATGTCAATATGTTGGACAAGTAATTGATTTAGAATGGTTGATCCTCAAAAATATTCAGATGGAAGGGATAGAGCAGAATGACATAAATCAAGGGCCAGATGATTGTCCCCAACCCCAAAGAGGAAAAAATGCACTTGAAGCCTGAGGAGTGAAGTTTTTCAAACTAATATGGTTGGAAGAGGTTACATAGTTTTGCTTCTTGGATCATTGATGTAGAAGGGAAGCCCTCTTTGAGTAGAAAGCAAGCAAAACAAAAGAGCCAAAAAACAGAACTTTATAGTTTCTCTACCATGCCAAGAAAGCATATGTGCCAAACAAAAATAATACAGAAACCCTCAAGCCTCCCCCAACACACTTTCCCCCATTAATGGTTCTTCTTTAACACATGCATGTTTCTTTGTGAAAGTAAGAGTGAGGAAGTGTGGATCAAGACTCATCTGAGATGCCAAACTAACTGAAGTAAAGTCCACTTTGTACCGAGTCTCATCAGTAGCTTTGAAGAAGGGTTAAGGTTTCTTAGGTAGAAAACTTGAGAGCTTTGATGCCCAGATACCCCTATTCTGCTGGATCATCAACTGAAGGAGACCAATCAAAAAGGTTTTCAGTACTCTGTCTTTAAATAGATGAAGTTCCAATAACATCAAATTCAGTAATTTCAGTACTCTGGCATTTGTTCTGTTTTATTCTTATACCCCCAACAAATTGTAGATTTGACTTGTTAAATTTTAAAACTCATTCAAACAGATTGCTAGCATCTCTACTGACTTTATTTACTATGGCATGCAATTTGTAACCATCACAATACTACAATAGAAGACCTCCCTTGTTGAAGTTTGCACATATCTAAAACACATGAAACTTACAAATGGGATAGAACATTTTGGTTATCAGAAAATGTACAAGCAGGTGATGGAAGTCAACAGCGTTGTCACCACAACTAAAACAAGGTTCATAGCATTGTTACCACTGCTTTAGTTTTGATGTTAGAAAAATATGTAACTAAAGAAGACTATGAATTAACAGAATACAAGTAAAATTAAGATCTTACTCAGAGGGAAGATCAAATGAAAAGAAATAAATAAAAAAGAAAAAGCCCATGCGATGTAAATTAATATGGAATCCAAGTGGCCTCTTAGGCTTTTTTTGAGTTCTCTTAGGCCTTTTCACAAATAGCTCTTAGGAAAAAAATTTGAGTTCTCTTCACTCTACGTAAGATTTGATTACGAGTTAAAATATAGAACTAGGCAGGGAAATCATAATCCTACTAGAAGGTTGAAACAGACTTTATTGCAATTTCACTAAAAATCTGATACATCAATGGTAAGGCAAAAGAAGCACAAAGCATTAAAATGAATCTCACTACATCCAAAATTTTCCATTAATGAAACATGTAAATCCATTGGAAAATAAAAAATACGCATGTCCGATGAAATGGCTGTTGCTATCTATTCCAATAACGAATCATTGGTTTAACTGAATAACTAAATAAAATAGATAGACATTTCTCTTCGTCTCAGGTCGATGGATCTTCTCAATTGGAAGGTCTCCTATATGGAGAATACACATTATGGGGAATACACATTATGGAGAACACACATTACCGTTACCGAGCCTAATTCTAATTGTTTTGTTCTGAAGCAATAAAAAAGTATGGGGTTTGGGGATTGCACATTCTTCTTACCCATCCCAAATAATCATTCGGAAGAAATAAAAAACTGGAAACATAACAACAACGAGAGAAGCAGAGCCACATCGGAAAAAATCGATCAAACAAAATACTGAGACGAACAGAGTCCGATCTCTAAAAGAGGCACAGAGAGAGAAGACGAGTGAAGACAGGATGAAAAGCTACCTTATGGAGGAATAGAGACGACCCCAGCTGCCGTTCGAGTCCCCCTTGTAACAGCGAGAAAACCCATAATTGCTGGAATACTATTTGACATTGGACTCTTGATGGACTAATCTGAAAAGTGTAATTTCCCTTATATTTATTTATATGACCGTAATGGTTTAGTTTATTCCCTAGCGCAAAAGGGATTTTTATTTGAGGCACTCGCTGTTGACGGTTCTGATCGCGCCACGTCACTAAAATCTAATCAAATGGTTGAGATTCAAATGATGAACGTTTATCTGTAAATATTGATTTTTATTTTTACAATTTAGGGCTTAAATTTTATTAATTTACAAAGTCACCCGCATTTACCGGACACTCGAAACCCTCTCTTATTTTACCTTCTAGACACGATTTGGGAACATGATTCCGAGAAACTAGAGCACTCCGGTGACCTAACCCAGCAATAGAAAAAGTACCAGTGAACCAAGTCAATCTTTGTGAATAACTTACCTGATAAGCTAGTTTTAATCGAACCAAATCTAAAGGGTAAGTGCACAAAACTTTTGTTCCTCTAGCTGCTGAACCAACCAATAGATCTATGAAAGGCTATGAAACAATCCGTAGAACACTTGCACTGTTTCCTCTGAATGAAGAAAAAAGCCTCCACAGGTAAATCAATTTTAAGGGAGCTAATAATCTCACAAAACAGAGAGCCAAACTCCAAAAATCTTACTCACTTATAAAATCCTAAAACACCTTCATGTTTTAGTAGCTTCTTTAGGGATTGGTAGATGATGCGGATCAATTATACTTCTGGATCCGACTGAGCTTCCTCTCGTATCCGGGACGATGAGTCCTACAAGAAAGGTTAGATGCGGGCCGGCTTGTGTGCCAGGCAACTGCCTCCGATGGCAAAGTCAGATAATGAACAGAGTGAGGTCTCGTGCAAAAGCTACACAAGATTATACTCAGAGTGTATTGGATTGCTTACCAAGGAGGCACGTCCCCTATCTTATATTGATTAACTTACCTTATACGTGTTTGGTAAGTCCGCCCCGACAGAGCTATCGTATCTCCTGGGATTACGCCTTTTTGTCATTAGCCCCATGCGATCGTTGATGGAGTTGACCTTCCTAACAGGAAATGACTGCCTTATTTATTGAGCGTGATGTGCATCTTGGTCGACTAAATCGGTTATGTCCCGACTGGATATGAAGCCCCACTCGAGTGTGACCCGATGACATAAGAGAAAGGTGCTAAAGAAATATCCCGACTGGACTTGATGATGAGTCCAGGTTATACCCGATTGGATATAAACTTCCCGTATTAGTAGACATTGAGATAATGAAATCCTTCAGTATTGTCTGTAGAAATCCAACCATGAGAGGAATTACAAATATCTAGAACAAGAAGATGTCATCTAACGGAATCATTAAATGATAATTCCCAAAAAAACCAAAAAGGAATGATATCAAAGGCAAATATTTCATAATACTAGAGCGTCACAAATAAAAGCCTTAAATAATTTTCCACCCAAAACAGATATTGTGGGATCTCGCTGAAATTGCCGAAATTTCATAAAGAAAGGGGAGGCTGGGATCGACTCTAATTTAAAACACAGATATTGTTGGACCAAACCTAATTTCCTGCCGAGAGGAACCATCAACGAACTTCGCTACGTTATCGGATTTGGGAATCGGTTATATAAGGACCTTGTTTTGTAAATTAATAATCTTTAAACCTTAAAATGTAAAAATAAAAATTAATATTTACAAGTATACCCCCACAATTTGATTCTCAACCGTTTGATTGCATCTTGCTCATGTGGAGCAATCAAGACAATCAAACACGCCCAAAAGGCACTCATTGTTTCTTTTAGGACTGAGTAGCGACTTTCCTCCCCATGGCTTCATGAGGTTGTTGGGTCTCAATTTTGCTTCAGCACTGAGTTGCTGTGGCGATGAGGCCACGTCGTCCAAAAGAATAATAATTGTTGATTAAACCCATGTGGTAGTTTGCTTGTTTTAAGTGAAGTAAAACCGGTAGATCGGTTCGTCTCAACGAAGTTTCAAACCAAATCGGTTTGCTAAAAGAGCTTTTTGAGTAATGATTTGGCATTTTGAAATGCCTCGGTTAGGTCCGGCAAACCGATTTGGTTTGAAACTTCGTTGAGCCGAACCAATCTACCGGTTTACTTAACTTAAAACAAGCAAACTACCACATGAGTTTAATCAACGTATTATTCTTTTGGATGACGTGGCTTTATCGCCATCGTTCGCAACTTAGTGCTAGACATTTAATGCACACCATTGAAGCAAAATTGGTTGGGTCTTTGTCCCTCTATCAATGAAAAACCTTTCGACAAAAAAAAAAAAAAAAAAAATGGGGTGGTGGGTTGAAGTTTCTATCAGACACATTTTTTGTTTAAGTTGTTTATGAAACAAGAAAAAACTCTGAGGTGTTTTGCAAAAATTGTTTATTGAGTGTGATTTACACCCGGTTCATTTTTTAAATACCGAAAAAGCATTCGGTTTATCAAACACAATGTAGTTGTTTTTTTTGTTTCCAAAGCACATGAAAATAGGAGAAAAAAAATTCCTATCAAACGCACCCGTTGAGTCCAAATTCTCTCCACCCAAGTGCACCTTGCACCCAAATTTTGTCTCACAGCTTACCTAACAATAGGAAGGCCAAAGGTGCCTCTGTCATATGGGTGTGAGACATAAACTTGGTTAGAGGGTGGGAGATAGGTGGACGAAATCCAAATCTGCACATTTATTGGTGAAAGGGAAAATGTAGTGTAACCTCCTTGGGACTGACTTTTAAATTGGTAAACTCATATTGGGGGTGGGGGTTTGCTTTATGCCTTCCAAAGGGTCAAACCAGTTACTAAGAAGTGTCAGTTATTACTGAGGTGCAAAATCTCAAATCTCCAATATTTTTGGCACAAGGAAAGCACAAAAAGGGGTTGATGGGTGTTTTGAGGAAGATGATAAAATTAATAGGGTCAAGCTAGTCAGCCTAATTGACAGACGTGGATTGCTCGGCTCCTAGTGTACATAAATATTTAATGGGGCACTGAGCCAGTGACCGAAAGTGCGTGAACAATGGATCAGAAAGGTCTGTTATTTGTTATTTTCTTATCTTTTGAGTTTGACTTGATTACTTTTGCTCCGTCAGTGAAACTTTGAGACTATGAGAGGGTATATTGAGCACTCTATGGAAGCAAAAAAGAGATATGAGGGCAAGAAAGTTGAAGAGAAAAGAAGATGAAATATAACGAGCCTTTTTAAATAGAAATAGAAATCGATTGAGTCTTCTGACATATTTCATGCATGCTTGGTCAAAAATGTCATTGTTCGAACGAAAGAAAGAGATATCTAGTGAATGGATTGAGATTCATGTAAAGTTTCGACGATTTTCACCAGTTTTTCCCAAAAAAACGATATTTATAGAGTTCGTTTCCGCTTTGATTTCACATCCCCATATTAAGAAACTCAGCAATTTTTTGCCTAATTTTCCTTCTTTGGTTATTATCAACTGAATAATCCTTCAAGTGTCTCTCACATCTAATTTATTTTTTAGAATTGATAAAATACTTCAACTAATCGTTAATGTTTCCTGATTTTCTATTTCCATTATCTTCCTTCATCATGATTCTCGCCAATTTAATATCGGTTTCGGATGTATTAACTATTAAACCCAATCTATACCTCCTGTCTTTCTATTTATTTTTTCAGAATTTGTCGATTCCAATTGCATGGATTCTCAAAATGATAATCATTGGCATTCAAGTACTACACAAAGAGTTCACAAGAATTTAGAACGAGGACGACTGCTTATTGCGGTAGGTTCCTCGTTGGTTAGACGGAACCAAAATCTTGTTCAGCTTAGCGTGAGTGATCTCACTTGGTCTGGGTGGGCTGTAGTGCAAAAAAAATTGAACGTTCTCAAACGCTAGAGGAAGGGGTTGAACCTTCGACCTTGTGGTTAACAGCCACACGCTCTAACCAACTGAGCTACTCCAGCTGTGGATGTAAAATGTTTTTCAAAAATATTAATTAACTATAAAATATCAAAAATATTAATTAACTATAAAATATATGGACCTCTTTCCATGTATTAGATAAATAAGCTTCTTTCTTTTTTAAAGTTGAATTTTTTAAAAATTTTGATGTTCATCTGGGCTAGCTTGCGCGCAACTTGATTACATCCTCAAAGAGAGTTTTGTCGTCCGCAAGGGTCAAACCCATGACCTCTCCCACTGAGAAATATGGATCTTACCATTCTACCAACCTTGCATTGATTTTTAAAGTTGAATATTAGATAAATATGCCAATACATACAAATCTGTGATTCACGAGTCAAGACTTGTTATTCTAGAACATAGACCATGATCGAATCTATTTTAATAATACATGCCAACCTTCATACTAATACTGTAACCTAGACGGTTGCCTCTTTTAGATTTCTAATCCTCCCTTGCATGCTTAAAATACTACTACTTGTCAATGCAAGGTTGGTAGAGTGGTAAGATCCTTAATTCTCAGTGGAGAGTTCATGGGTTCAACTCTTATGGACGACAAAGCTCTCCCCTAAGGACCAGTTATTACAATTGGAAAAAAATGAATAAAAAATATTAGTACATCTTCCAATCTTCCCTTGTTTACTCACTTTAATGCAGTTTTTGATAAAATTATTTTAGGGCTTATTTGGTTACATGAATCCAGATATTTGAAATCTTTAGATTTATGAATGCGAGATTTATTCCTGTTTGGTTGTGAAAATCCCTAGATTCATATCTCTACACTAAAAACGTGAATCTATAGATTTATGGCCTTATGGGTATGAGATGAAATCCAGAGATTCCACCACTACTATAAAAGCACTAAATATTTGCATATTCACAAAAATGACGTCGACCACTGAAATTTCTACAAATTCAGATTAACCAAACAGTTAATTTTGTGAATTATGACACCATAGATTTGAAATCTCTAGATATTTAAAACATGCACTTAATGCTTTTTACATCCTTTATAACTATTAATAATTTTTACACTTAAAAGTTCTTTAGTCCCGTGGATGTTTGATTAAAATGACAAGAAGAAGTTACTAGTATAACTAAGCTATTTTATAAGTTTAGGACCAATCCGATATTAGAAGCAATTATTGATTAAGACTCTAAGAAGCAAATAATAACCTATACTTAACGAGCTTGGCGATGTTAGGTGACTCTGTAGGATCCACATTAGATATGCACCAATAAGACCTCATTTCATTTCATTTCTCATCACACCCAAATGCTTGAAACTGTACTGTAGTGAACGAAAACCATCCCTGCATTATACTGGGAAGCACAAAGGCCACCCTGCAGAAATACGAGCCTAAAGGAATAAAGCCTGTGTTTCCTACACCCCTCCATCACACATTTAAGAAGAATTCAACCTCTAAGCATTGACAAGGTAAACCCCACCCTCTCAGGAAACACCCTACTCGCAATCCTGACTCCATCTCGGCAAGTATGCGACCTCTCACATTATATCTAACCGCAAGAGGATTCATGGTGACAAGAAGATTACAACCATGTCAAATACAAGAAAAACAGAAGAGTGCCTGAGGGATATTCAACTCCAACTGAGCTTTTGACCATTGTTAAACCACAGCAAGCTCCACAGAAATGGAACTGCGGGGAGAACGGGACTGGTCATCATATCAATAACAATGATATTCTTCCTCTTAACTCCTTTATATAAATTCTAATACTCCTGTTACTCTTGGCAAGCACCCCAAGCAAAGCTCCTACAGGACTCCTGTTTTGCCTCATCTACCCATGTAGCAGGATCTTATTTCTACTGCTGCCCACTGCCATATCAGTCTAGACTTTCTGGTCTTACAGGCTCATGACCTTGGTATTTCCCAGTATTAATTCAAAATGTCATAAACATGGCATCTTCTTGAAGCAGATAGCCTTTGAGGAATACAATTGAAGAATAGTAAATTTGCTCTTACTGTTTCTTTTATTTTCCTTTTCTTCCATTAGCATTTCAATTCATTGCAGTCTTGCAGAGGTCTTAAGCTAATTCAATACCCTGAGTGGAGGGGTGAACAAGATTACAAACAGAGAGCCAACACAGAAAACAAAGTGAATTGTGTCCACAATCCAGGATGACCCAGAGGTTAACGCACATGCAATTAAATCGTCCAGCAAACCCAACCACAGATATGTTAATCTTCATCTGCATCTGCAGAAACAAGATTTGACAAATGAGTTAAAAGGAATACTCCACGGATTTAATGTGATATCCCTATCATCCAATAAATGAAATTCCCAATAGCTGGCAGTGAGCCCCAGTTGTGTGCCAAAGCACTCTCCAGTTACGGTTCATGATGAGGAAAGAATGTGATCAAATTGCAACTACTAGAACAGGCAAGAATAATTTGAACTACCAAAACCAGTGTGCATAAATGATTATTTCAGTTGATTACTAAAAGGAAAACAGTCATCAAACAATATGCTTAGTACCACATCCTCCTCCACCCTCCTCTCACCCACCTCTCCTCTTAACAACCAACCCCCCACCCGAAAAGAAAAAAAATGAAGAAAAGAACATGTCTAATGTAGACAAAACAGGGATCTACCAGTGTCCATTTGATTGAAGCAAAGGAAAAGAGGTAGAAGAGATAAGCAACGAAGGCAACAACCTCAATATGCTAAATCCATTAAATTCCACTCATCAAATTATGGGTTACAGTGTGGAATTATAAATCTTATTTAAAGACTTCTGAATAAAGAACAAAAAAAAACACACTGACAAGGGACTCTCCTATAAGCAAGCTAGAAAGGGGAGTATTCAATTGGATTATAGCTCTAATACAGAAAGAAAAAGAGCTCGAACTTGGGGATTATATGCAAATAAATAATATAAGAGAAATATCTAAGATTAATCCACAACTTTTGGCAGAGAAATTCTGAAATTCAGGAACTCTATGGCGCAAGAAAATTCCAAAATATGGGCTTTTACCTTCACAGAGCTATCACTATAACACTTAAACAACAGACTTACAACT
Source organism: Hakea prostrata (assembly GCF_041222555.1). Taxonomy (NCBI): domain Eukaryota; kingdom Viridiplantae; phylum Streptophyta; class Magnoliopsida; order Proteales; family Proteaceae; genus Hakea; species Hakea prostrata. The sequence goes on from NC_142604.1 coordinate 15,560,426, forward strand.
CAACTCATGGTTATCCCAACCAAATGGGATCAACCACGCGGATTTTTCCTTCTAATAAGCACTATTCAAAGCAGTACTTTGTTTCTAGTCCTATTAACACATGCATGCTGTTCCTCTCCACGTTTGTCAGCGTCTAGGCAACCCAACTCCAGCGAAACTGATAACAACCCGCTAATCCAACTGCTGAAATACGAATTACAACAAGAAATAAGGATAACACTAGTTACGATGGTGCTTGTCACCCTAATGTGAACATAGGGACCCCCATCTGAAACCCTAAGTGGGGCCCCTAGGATGGATCCAAAAAGCCTTCACAGGCTGGCCAAACTATGGGGGGTATTTTGGGTATTTTAGCCCTTAATTACTCCTAAAATTAAATTAGGATTTTGTTGAGTCAGTTTGAGCCTAATTTGGATTTGTTTTTGAGTCTTCTATTGTAGGTTGAAGTTGTGTTTGAAGGAGTCCAATCTGATGTTAAGTTTGTTGCTTTAGTCTTAAGTTATCTAATTAACATGTGCTTAAATAGATAATTTAAAGTATGTCAGCAAAATTCCAATCTAAGGGCAGGAATTTTGTAGTAATTTAATTCATTTTTCTTAAGTGTCGTAATTGGATCTCATCAGTTAAGGAGATTCCAGTCTGAGTCAGAGTCTTATATTCAAGCTATAAATATTCATGTAAGTTACTTTTTAGTTTTGACAAATTAAAAATTTGTTTGACCAATTGCCCGAGTTTTGGCAGGGTTCCTAAGTGGGGAACCTTGGGGTTGTCTTTGTGAGAGATCTCAAGTTGCTTTTCAGCATTCAAGCAATCTACACGCAAGTTTGAAGAGTGATTCATCAAGGTCAGCAAGCTTTCCTCAAGTTTCCAGCCCCAGCCCCCTTCTTCTGTCCACAAGCCTCCCTTCCCCTTCCCCCTCCCCTGCCTTGCGCACTCTTCCCAGCCCCTTGTCTGACCTAGTCCACCACCCCCAACCCATCACAACTCCCTACAGCCCCTTCCTCAAGCCCTATAGATTATAGAACCTCCCCCTTCTTTCTTCTTCCCTGTGGCACCAGATCCTAACCCATTTAGGATTCCCTGTCTCCAGCCCCTTCTCCATTCCTTTTCTCTTGCAATAGGATCGCATATACCCTAGGAGTAAAACCCACCATTAATTCCCCCATTACAGCCCTATTTTCTGGAGTTTAGAATTTCCTTCACTTCATCTTCTTCAGTGATTTGCAGAATTTCTTTAAATTTCATAAAAACCCTAATTGTTTAAAACCTTAGTCTCTCCTTCTCTGAACCTACTTCTGACTTGTGGATCAGCTACATACTCATGCGTGGTCTGCAGGACAGCAAGTTTAGCCCACTCCCAAACCTAGCCATTTGCCCTAGATTTCAAAACTCAAGTCTGAAATTCAGTCACTGTTAGAAGTCAGTTAGAATCTCATTCTACACAGGCCTGATTGCTTTGAAACCCAAACAAACCCCTCTACCTATTGCTGGAAATTCCTGGGCAGCAACATTCTAGGGAAATTACAGTTTTGCCCCTAACTCTAAATCCATGGTTTACATCACACCCCTCCACAGAAACATGCTGCCCCTCAGCCCCCCAAATACTCACATAAAACATTCAATGCATTTCCTCACATCTTCCCCCCTTTTATAATCCACAACCAACAGTTGGTTCCCTCTCTCCTCCATGTGATGTCCTCCTAGGGTCCTAACTCCTAACACAGCCCAATCAAGTTTTCAGAAAGGCTGTTTCCAGGACTTGAATTAGCGACCAAGCAATCAGCAAGTGAGCACTTAACCAACTCGCTAAGCACAACGATGATTCTTTTTTTCGTTTTTTTCTTTTTTGGGGCCACACCACCTCAAATGGGTTTTTTTTGTACCTCATCATGTATCAAAGTTACACCCAGATCTGCTCTAATATGACCAATTCTCACTTTTTGCTTCCTAGCTTTGCCACATCCATCTCATCACCCTCAATTCTACTAACCTGAGATTATCTACATCAAAGATTACTTCACCAAGTAGGATTTTCCATAATTGTGAACCTCAAAGAATTCCAAAAAACAACCTCATCACAACCAGTATTGGGTATCTGATCTACATCGACCAACCTTGTACTGCTCTTTGACCATTCTTTAACTTATCAACTCTCCTCAATTGACATCGTCCAGCTTTAGGGTTGTCCAACCCCCCACCCCCAAATATAAAAATAAAAAAGAGCAAAAACGAAAGAAAAGCATTGCAGAAAAGCCAGCCTCTATCTACCAGTGAAATAACCACCTTAGTTATGGCTTCTACCTTGTGATCATATAAAACCAATCTCCAGCCAACAGCTTGCTAACACAACCTACATCCTTTGCTTTCTTCCTCCCTTATTCCGCCCTTCAAAGCAAAATTGTATTTGACACAAGCATTCAGCAAGTAAGCACTTAACAAACATGCCAAGCACAACCTTCATTTTTAGTTCCTTCTTGCATATTGAAAAATCGAAAGGCTCTTCGTGCACATGGCCAAACCACATCAAATGGCTTTCTTGTACCTCATCATGTATCAAAGCTACACTTAAATCTGCTCTAACATGATCGTTCGTTATTTTATTGTTACTGATTTTGCCACATTCATCTCATCACCCTCATCTCTATACACTGAGTTTATCTACATCAATGATTACTTCACTAAGTAGGATTTTCCATAATTGTGAACCTCAAAAGAATCCAGAAAACAACTTCATCTCAACCAGTGTTGGGTATTGACCTACATAACCCAAACTTGTACTACTCTTTGAGCATTCTTAATCTCATTAATTCTCCTCCCAAAAAAAAATAAAAAATAATAATAATAATGCAGAAAGCTATCCTTTGTGATCATATAAAACCAATCTACAGCAAACAGCTTGCTAAAGTAACCTAAACCTTTTCTTTCTTCCTTATTCCGCCCTTCAAAGCAAAATTGTGTTTGACACAAGCACGTCAACTCTACACTGAAATAACAAAAAAGATTCCAAAAAGTCCCTACTGGAGCTATGAATTCACATAGTTTGACTAGGTAAGTCCAACAACAATAACTGACTCATTCAATTAAAAACTTAAAAGCTACAGTATACATCAATAAGATCTAAGGGGTATTACTGAGCATAACAGTAATGCAATGATAATTCGTCACCAGTGAGATCTGAAACCAGTAGGTATTATTTTAGAGTTGAAGATCTCTGCAAAGAGTGCTTAAGACATAGCTGTCATATTCACACTGATTGAGTAATCCTTTTTTTTGTCCAATACTGATTGAGTAATCCTACTAGGTAAACTACAATTCAAAGACTACAGACCCAATGGATGGAATTGAGGCTCTAAAAAGAAATCAATCTAATAGCTGATAGAACAGTAACAGAGTACAGAAACAGAACCAAATTTCTGAAAATTGTATGAATCCTATTGTAGTAGGATTTCAGAGTTTTGAAAGCTTAGATTTTGAAACCATCACAAGACTCAAAACTAAGAGTAGTAGAAAAGAAGACTGGAATCATATTAAAGACATCAATTTTAGAACAAATGATTGGGAGAAATCTGACTTAAAAGTAGAAACTAGTATTTGATGTGAGACATAGGATTTTGTTCTTGAAAGTGATTCAGAAATAGAAAACAAAGAAAGAAAAGATAACGATGATGAATCACCACCAATAACCAACTTTGGAGTCACTATCATGGATCTATTGTATCCCCACAGTAGGAAGCATTTTAAATAACCACAGAACTGAAGGAAACTGGTGGAGAGTGGGATAAGGGGAAATTTTGCAGGAAAATGAAGAAGAAACGACAGGATCATACTCTGAGTTATAGTTGTCAAGGTGAGGTTAGGCAATAAAAGACAACAAAACCAAGGCATCACCTGGGTGACAAGGAGACACCAGGTGGCCTTGACCCCAAAAAGGGCCAGGGAGCCTAGAGCCTTGACAACTATGCTCTGAGTTATCCAATAAATTTCTGGTCAATTCATTCTCTTCATTGTTGGGTTAAACAAAAGTATTTAAAGAAAGAAATAACTAGAGACTATGAAACTGAAATAACTTGCAACTTTAATTCTATTTAATTCCTACAATTTCAAATAGAATACTTAAGCAAATAGCCTACTAAATCATTAGTACCAAAGCTTATGATGTTAATCTGACCAGCAAATAGATACTACGTCAGAAACAAGCCAAATTACTTAAATTAGTGTAAAAGACAATATAGCCCCTTACAGACATATATGAATGACTTGAAAGTAAGCTTGAACTCAGAAAGAGTAAATCCTACATTGAAGTGAACGGATGTAGTAAAATCAGTATTCCTAGTACTTTCTACCCACATTTTAGGCTAATTAAAGTCGCTAACCCATTTGACCAGAGGCCAACCATGTAAAGAACCCAACTGAAAGCCCATTCCAACTAAAATAGGCACACATCTGTGATTTCTCTGCAATAAGTAGCTGATACATTTTTCGTGTCTGGATTCTAGAAGGTGACCCAAAAATGCCTTTGCCAAAGTAGCTCTATTCAAAGCCAAATAATGAGCTGTAAACTCGAAAGTTCATCCCATGGTTGGTGCGTCGGAGAAACGGTGTTTGTGCAAGGGAAAGCAAAACTATATCTAGTATTTGAAATCGGGGATTCGAAAGCATTACAGGATTCCTAAAAGCTTTAGAGAACAATGGATGGACCGATTCAGTTATAGGATTCAATACCACAAGTCAAACACCAAACTTGTGTGGTTAATTTGAATTCGCAGAAGAACAGACAGGTTTGAAACCACATCAATCGAAAAAAAGAACGCGGAGGCGGAGAAAAGAAAGAAAAAGGAAGAATCGAGACGGACCAAGATAACGGCGCTCGTTGGCAGCTTTGGCCTTTTCAAGCATCTTGTCAAGATCCTCCTGAAGCTTGACATCCCATTTGGCGAGCTGGTTCGCAAAGACTACGCCGAGGCCCATCCCTAAAACGTGCTCCCATGGATCTGAAACCAAATTCAGTGACGCAAACAACAACATAAGAAACCGGAAACAAGAATTCGAATCGATTAAGATAGGGGATTTTCCTTTCGAAAAATCTTAATGACTTACGCCTCATCAGAGGAAGTTTACGGAGGCCGTTAGAGTACACCTGGGTGCCGAACCCCATGAGAGCTCCGATCAGTGTTGCGCTCGCCGGCATTTCTCCTTGGTAAGTTTTGCTCTCTCTCTCTCTATCACGGAGGGCTTGGCGTCGTCAAGCACAAGTGTAGTTACCCAAAATTGCGCTAATGTTGCGCATTAATGTACACTACGGTGTAGCCTAAGGGCTAGATCAAAACTTATGGTAAACAACATCTCGACCACTCGTTTTTCGTTAGTGATTTTTCTAAGACCACCCGCCCAAACTCCTCTACGTGAAGCACCCTTCCTTCTAGACCAACACCTCCCCCTCTCTCACCGTCATGTCCTCCACACTCACCCTTATTCTCCTAACAAACCCTCTTCCCTCCCCTCACCTCACTATCCAACTTCCCTCCCTCGTCTCCTCTATTCTCAACTGCGGCCGAAATCACACACTTTGGTCTCTCCCTTTATTCGGCCATTATCTCTTCTTCTCCATCATCCCCTCCCCATGACTAGTGGAATTATTTGGATTGTTCACGACCTTAATTCTTTGGGTCAAGCAAGTGGAAATCTAGGACCATACTAATTCCTCTAAACTCTCCTTTTATGAACTCCTAGAGACTCATCACGGTGGAAAATACGATTTATGTTGCTTCTTGCATTACCCCAAGTAGCGTTTAGTCACCAATTACAATTATGCCATGAATAACCAAATTTGGTTCCTTTCAAACCCTTCATCTCTCTCCATCTCCAACTTGGGATCCTCCTCTCACCATCTTCATCTCGAAATCACTACATTTCCTTCCCCCCCCCCCCCTTCCTTCACCATAGTTTTTTGCCATAACCAAACTCTGGGGCCATCTCACTTGTCTCTTTTCTAATTCCCACTCCACTTTTTGGATATTGGTGGTAACTTTAATGTTCTTGCTCAACATGGGAGAAAACTAAGGGCAACCACCTTGATTCCCATGTAGCGAATGCCTTCAATGATTGTCTTGAGCCATTGAGGTGGACGACTTTAGTGGACAAGTTCCCTCCTCATTTGGCAAAACCAGCTGTGGGATCCTCACATATTGCTAACAAGCTCAATCGGTTCATGATTAATGAGACATGGCTCTCTTTCCCCTTTCCCCCACTCCCACCCCTCCTTCCCCTTCCCTATCATTTTCGATCATAGGCCTTTTTGTAACCTTTCCACCCTTCTTACATCTCTTTTGGTCCCATACCTTTTAAATTATGTGACATGTGAACCTCTCACCCCAATTCCTATCTGTGGTCTCCACCTCACCTCACCATCACCTCCCTCCAGATCTTCTTACCTTTGCCAACAATCTTCACTAAGTCAAATCCACTTTAAAAAGCTTGGAAGGCCTTGTCCTTTAGTAATGTCTTGGATTGGGTTCCCATATGTCGCTTTGATATCTCCCGAGTTCGATTCCACCTTCAATTAGACCCCTCCAACCCTCCCTTGCTATGGAAGAGAAAAGACTTGCTGCAAAGCTAATCTTTGCCATCTCTTTTGAGGTGACTTGTCTCTGTCAAAAATCCTGCATCACTTGGCTTAAGCTTGGAGACTCCAACTCTTCCTTTAACCTCTCCCTCAAGGGCACAATACCTCCACCTCTATCACCCTTGTGCTTCGAGGTGATGATTCCTCCACCTCTTCTGTTTGAGGCATAAAAGAATAAGTTGTTTCCCACTTCCAATCCTTATTCTCCCCCCCCCCCCCCAAGATCTTGGCCCTCCTTGTGCTCTATTCACTCATATGAGAAGACCAATTGATGAGATTCATTCCCACAAGCAAAATAAAGCCCTTAGCCTAGATGGTTTCAGCATAGACTTTTTGTTCATTTGCTGGAACATATTTTGGTCATTGTCCGACCCATCCTAGCACTATTTTGTTCACCTTTGTGGTTGTGTTCTAAAGCATCTAAATCAACAAATTTAGCACCCATCTCATCCAAAATAGTTTTGTGTTGGAGGAGTATATAGTATGATTCCTAGTTGGTGAAGGGCAGCACTCCAATTAACTCACTTGTACTTAAAATCATTGATAGAGCTGACAAGTTTTTCAGTGAATAGATAATTAGGAACTAGAAAATAGACATGAAGCAAAACAAAGTAATATTGTAACTATGCTCTAGAAAAAAACTAGCTAGAAATACATAATAGAACAGGTGTTAGAGATACATACAGAGAGGAAGGTGCCACGACAATCCTCAGGTATGGAGACGACGAAAAGGAGAATTCCAAATTCAATATCCATAGTGTGAGATGGTGAATCGTTGCTACAACCATCACACCGATGATGTTTAGGATGAAAACTCTAAACTAGAAATGAAGATGGATTTCTTCCGTTTTAAATAATAAAATTGTATTTGAGGCTAAGGTCGAGATTTGAAGTATCCCATGATACGATATGTTATCAATATAGTTGATATGTATCTATATTGAGTACCATTGACACAATACTTATTCGTCTCTCTATTAGATTGGACTAAAATACTTGACTAGTGTGATACAATGCTCGATTTAAGATGATACGTCTCTTAAAATCACCTGACTGATTCAATACCTTAAACCTCAAAAAAAAAAAAAAAAAAGTTGAGGTTTTCGGCCTCTGATTTACCCTTGGACTCTTGGTGGCTTTACTCTTTTTGATATCTATTTAAGATGTAATAATAGCAAATTTCTCTTTATTTGGGGTTTTGTTTAGAATAATAACGACGTTTTAGACTTTTAGGGGATTTTTATCCGCTCCTGTTTCAACTTCCTCAAGTTGCATCCAGTCCACCATTGGATGATTGACAACTGTCTTATTCTTATCCTAAGGTCAATATTCTCCCATCCTTAACCATAATCCTTTTAACCTATTTTCCATCTTCAGCTCTGGCAGCGGCGGTAGCACCTGCTATTAGCAAACTGTTTTCACAACTTTTCTCACTCCCCTTCATCCAAGATCCCATCTTTGCCACAATGACCCAAGTCTCCATTTATGAGGAAATTTTCTTCGGTTTCCAAAACCCATTTCCTACCACTTTCTAAACCAAATTTCCATTCTTAAACTTTTTCAACATTGAAGGCACGATTCAATCTCTTTTGAAGGGACTACAAGTTCCCGCGACAGAAAGTTCGACGGAGAGATTTAATTGAAAACTTAATTGGAACCTAACGTGGAAAATTAAGGGAACAGATGAGAAGGAAGAAATTCCGATCTGAGAAAGAAACCCAAAATTGTTTTCCTTTTTGTTAGAAAAATGTAATCGGAACAGGAGATAAATTACTTTAGGATTTCGCCATTACAGTTACTTGGATGAAATTGCAGAGATGGTAGCGCTTGATGGCTGCTTCATCACTGAGGTTTCTTAGTAGGAATTTGGTAAATCCAGACTCGGATTTATCCCTCTGAGTTTTCACTTTCCTATTCAGCGATTTGGAATCAACTCCTTCTATTCTTTGTCGTTCCATTTTTATTCTATCTACCCAAAATGCAAGAAGAAGAAGAGTACCATCACACTGGAGATGGCAGGCGGTGGTCGGTTGGTGTTAGGCTGGTTGTGCCAGAGTCAAAGAGGGATATTACAATGCAGGATAGACGAGAGTTGTTTGAGGAGAGGAGTGGTTAAAGGTTTGAGAGGAAAAATTATGGTTAAGGATGAGAGAATACTAACCTTATGATAAGAATAAGACAGTTGTCAATCATCCAATGGTGGACTGGATGCAACTGGAGGAAGTTGAAACAGGAATGGATAAAAATCCACATTTTAGGGGGTGTTTGATGGTGAGATTTAGAGTCGAAATGAATCAATTTATCAAAAGCAATTTAGTTTTTTTATTTTTTTTATTTTTTTAAATTTTTTATTTTAATGAAAGCGAAAACACGTTTTCTGAGAAGTGAGAAGTGAATTACCAAACGCCGCCAAAAAGTCCAAAACATTGTTATTATTGCATCTGAAATGGATAGCAACCAAAAGAGTAAAGCGCACCCAGGCGGCCGAAAACCTCAACCTCAACTTCAGCCTCAAAGACGGTTTTATTGTTTGGAATGGAAGAAATCATTTTCCCTCTCTTGTTTCTGGTTTGGAGTTTTTAATCCAAATTCCATTGCTGCAACGGTTGTAGCAACGATTCTCCATCCAACGGTATGCATTATTGAATTTGGATTGCCGCGGCACCTTCCTCTCTCAAGGTATCAGCAACGCCTGTTTCGCTATGGCAACGATGCTAATTTACTTTGCTTCAAATCTATTTTCTAGTTCCTGATTATCTGTTCGCTGAAATTTTTATTTGTTCTGCTGCATTTGAATTGTTGGTATGCTAGTTCTGTCATTGCTACCTGCTGTTTTAGCGGCACTTGTAGAAAAGATCATCCATTCACGATATCAGACAATATCGACTTCTCTTGCTTCAAATTATCCTTGAATAGTCCATTGTTTTGGTGAACCTGGTTCTGGCCATTCACTTCAACTTCTTTCGTTAGGAGCAAAATTTGCAATATTATTACGGATTTCAAAGTTCAAATAAGCCCAATCTAGATAAACTTGCGTTGACTATTAGGTGGACGGGAATGGGAAACTTAAATCCTCCACTTGTTCATTAGATTCAACCCTTCTGCAGCATAGACTCACTCTTCTCAAGGGGGCTGGAAAATTACTCTTTACTAAATCCAGGTCAAAATCAACAAATCGATTGGCAAAAATGGTGAACTTCAAAGCTTTTAAAACTGAAAATATGTAAATTTTTTTAACTCGAGTATACAAATAGAGGAATAGGAGGGGAAGCATTGGATCATCACTAGCAAATATTAGAGCCAGTCCAACCAGCTAATGACAAATGGTAGGATAGTATTGGGCAGCATCCACAACCATGCTTAAACAGAAGCATGCAAAAGATACACCACGTGGCAGGGAATGAATGGAGAGAGTGTTGGAGTTTGTTAGGATTGTGGTACATAAAAAAAGGAATGTGAAAAGTGTGAGGGGTAAAAGAGAATTGAGTGGAAAGCAAGTTGAGCTTGCTGGGATAGAGCAGAGTTTCTCTGGTAGAATTTCCAAGGTGTTTTCTTGTAATATTCAGTTTTGGTAGGCAACAATAGTTTTACTATTTCATGTTGATGTAAGCTTTGTTAATGGCAATCTCATTTTAATGGAATGATTCAAGCATAGCATTGCTGTTGTTGTTTTACCGAAAGTAAATTCTACAGATTAAGAAAAAGGGGTCCTATCAACTTGGTATCAGCGCGTGTCATCTAGGGGGTGGTTAGGAGCAAAATGGAATCAAGAGTTGAAGTTTTGGAATTGGGCATGAAAGAGCTACATAATTAGATGTCTGAAATAGACTACAAGTTAGACAGAGTCGAGCAAAGCCACTTACCGTTTGTGAGTGAATTGAGAACGTACCTAGCGAGAGTTAAGGCAGTAAAGGTGGAATCCAATTCACCGTAATTATAACGGGAAGAAGGGGGGAAAGCGTGCAGATTGCCGTTGGGGACAACCTCCAAGAAGGGTAGCGAGGACCAATAGCAATGAGCCATTGTGAATTCTTCCCAAGGTACCTCGAACTACCGATTTTTAATGGTGAGGACCCAAACAGGTGGGCAGCCAGGATAAAGCTTTACTTCGGGATACAAGGACTAAGAGGAGACGATAAGTTGTAGGCCGCACTCATCTGCTTTGAGGGTCCAGCGTTAGGATGGGTCAAGTTCAGGGAATTGCATAACCCATTTCAATTCTGGGCAGAACAATACCGTCACGGAGTAACGAAGTCAATTTGAACTCCTGTGCGGCTGCTGCCGGAGTGCGAGAAGAAGAGTGGTTAAAGGGGGCATTTATGTTTGGGCTTGGGGAAGAGATTAGGGCTGAAATCCGTTTATTTGAGCCCAAGACGCTGGCCCAAATCGTGGACTTGGCCCAGTCCATAGAGGCGAAGAATGGGGTGTTACATGGGCTGAAGAAATTATCAAGTGGGCAGCCCACAACTCATTGGGGATCAATCTCGGCCCAATGAGGAGTGAGTATCGGCAATAATGTTTCGGGTGGACCACGAACTAATATCATCCTGAGTTCATCGAACCAGACAGGAAATAACTTAACATTTAAGTGGCGAAACAACAAGGGGGTAGTGGGGGTTTTGAATCACACTATTACTTCGTCCTCATCGAAGGCGATGGCTGCAACTCCTGCCGGCAGCACCAATCGATCAAGATGGCTGACACCAAAGGAGATGAAGGTGAAGATGGACAAAGGAATTTGTTTCCGAAGTGACGCACCATACTCGAGAGGGCATCAATGCCCGCTGAAGCAACTCAAGGTGATGCTCTTCCACGAAGGAGAAGCAATAGAGGAAAACGAGGAATCGAAATGGGAAATCACAAAGCAAGGGAAAGAGGTTGAAAATGAATTGATGAGAGTGGAACTCTCTCATAGTTCACTGGCAGGATTTGATTCACCACGCATGATGAAGTTTAGAGCTCGAATTGGAACATCTACGGTGGTGGTTTTGGTGGATTGTGGTGCTACGCACAACTTCATCTCCCAAAATTTGGTGGAACCACTGGGGTTGAAGATTGAAGGGGTGAGGCCATTCCATGTAGTATTGGGAGACGGGAAAAGTGTTAAAGGGCAAAGGAAGTGCTGTGGGATCCCAATCAAAATCGAATGGGCCATTTTCGTTCAAGATCTGCTTCCATTTGAACTTGGCAATGCGGATGTAATCCTGGGAGTCGAGTGGCTATCATCTCTGGGCGACATCCGTAGTAATTGGAGAAATCAAACCTTGCATTTCCAATGGGATGGGCAATAGGTGAAGTTGAATGGTGATCCCTTGCTGCTCAGACTGGAAGTCACTTGGGCCAGGTGTGGAGGATTATTCACACCATAGTTGTCAAGGCATTGGCGATGCCTTGGCGTCCTGGCGGCATTAGAGGGTCTGAGGTGATACTTGCCTCAGTTGAAGCCCATAAGGCGGTCGCCTCGGGCTTTGAGGGGTCGCATCGGCATCGCCTCAGACGCCTCGGACCCTAAGGCGCCTTATGGGATTTTAAAAAACCACCATTTTTTATTCCAAATCAAAGGCCAAAAATAAATTGGAAATTAGATTCCAATAGGGAATAATCTAATGGATGAATGCTTATATAAATGTTACATGCGATACATGGGATCATCTGTAACATCAATTCATTAACAAAAAAAAGAAAAAAAAACACAAAAACACAAAAACAAGAGGGAAAAATCGAGAAATTGTCGAGTGAAAACCCGAAATCCCTAATTCCTCTCCCTCTACTACTCTCTTCCAGACGATCGACGACGACCACCAGTGAAGCCGGCGACAGTCAGAGACATCACCGGCGACAGCAGTACAACTGCTTTTACTTCTGCGACTCTCTTATTTCTGCTTCTTCTTTTTTTCGTCATACAAAATCCACCTTAGTTGCAGCGGCAGCAAGCCAGCAACCTCCAGCAGCAGCGGAAGACTGTAAGAGCAAGATTTTTTTCCTTTGTATACTTCTCGTTTTCGGTCGCTCTCGAGTTGGCAGCACTGTATCAGACAGCTAAAGTTGTAACTTCTCGACTCGCCTTCTTTTCCTATTTCTGTCTTTGATGAAATCGTAGGATTTTTTCCTTTGTATACATTCATTTAGCCTATCAAGATGATTGCATTAAAATTGATACTTGGGTTTACCGTTTACTTGCTGGTTATTAGCTTGTGTGCTTTTGATCACCCTGTCGTTCTTATTAATTAAGCAGGATTGATCACCATTGCTACTAGTAGGTCCCTGCAAACAGCCACAGAAAACCTGCAGTATTTTGGTTTAGACTTGGATTAGTTAGTTGTCTTCCATACTTGACGATATACAGGAATTCTTGCGGAAGAATAAATTCAAGAGCCAGAATGAGCTTTTGCTCTTCTGATTGGGTGATTGGGAAATTAGAAATCAAGACAGAACATCTGGATTGATGCAGGGATTTTAGAGGTCAGAATATAAAATCAAGAATGACCAAAATTATTGATTATGAAGTAAACAGTTACGAGATTCAGAAGAAGAATGACTCAGTTTAGGAATCAGAATTTCAGGAACTTTAGTTGCAATGGGAAAATCAGGAAAATTGGTCCTTAGAGAGTTGAGAATTAATGGAATTAGTGTATGAGATGTACACTAAAAGGTAAAAATTTCACTTAAAACTCCTCGACCGCCCCAAAAGCGCCTCGGAGGGCGCCTCGTCGACTCATCGCCTCAACTAGCTAAAACCACCTCGCATTGCCTTGTCGCCATGACAACTATGATTCACACTGGAGAAGGGTTTTGGCCGAAGCTTATGAACAACGATTTAGTCTTAAGTATCCACTATAATGAAGGAATGCAAAGGTTATTGAGAGAGTACGAGACTTTATTTGCTGATCCCACTGGCTTGCCTCCTCAGCGAATACATGCTCACTCAATTCGGTTGGTCGAGGGAAGTAACCCATCAAACATCAGACTTTATCGTTATCCACACTCTCAGAAGAACGAAGTAGAAAGGCTAGTTGGTGAGATGTTGAGAGTAGGATTAATAAGGCCTAGTGTAAGCCCTTATTCCAGCCTTGTTTTACTAGTGCAAAAGAAAGATGGTGGTTGGCGATTTTGTGTGGATTATCGCGCACTCAACAAGCTGACCATACAGACAAGTTCCCTATAGCTGCAATCGACAAATTGCTCGATCCAAATAAAATACGTTGCATGTTGGAGTGGCCCATTCCAAAGAACCTTAAAGCCTTGAGGGGATTTCTGGGGCGGATAGGATACTATCGGAGATTCGTTAAAGACTACGGGAAGATTGCCGCTCCCCTTACAAATTTGTTGAGAAAAGATGCTTTCCATTGGGATACTACTGCCACTTCAGCATTTGAAGCTCTAAAAGCAGCAATGACTACTATTCCGGTGTTGGCTATGGCTGATTTCTCTAAAGAATTTGTAGTGGAGACAGATGCATCTGGATTAGGCCTAGGTGTTGTGTTGATGCAAGAGGGTCATCCCATTGCTTACTGGAGCCAGACCCTCTCACCTCGAGCCCGTGCCAAGTCAATTTACGAAAAGGAATTGATGGCTGTGGTATTGGCAGTATAGAAGTGGCGACATTACCTTTTGGGGAGACATTTAAAAGTGTGTACTGATCAAAGAAGCCCGAAATACTTGATGTATCAGAAGTTAATGGCAGAAAATCAGCAGAAGTGGATCATGAAGCTGCTGGATTTAACTTCGAAATCATTTACAAGCCCGGTTGTGAGAACAAGGCAGCAGATGCATTGTCGCGCTGCACGGAAGAGGAAGTGCAACTCTCTAATCTGACAACAACGGTTTGGGAAGAAGGAGAAGGTTTAGAAGAGGAAATTTGTACTTCTCAGCGATATAAAGGTATGGTTCAGTCACTATTGGGTGGTTCAACAGACTTTCCAAATTATCAAATGTAGAATGGGACTCTTTTCTATAAGGGAAGGTTGGTAATTCCTAAAAACTCAAAGTACATCCCTAAACTATTGACTGAGTTTCACGCTACACCATTTGGAGGACATTCGGGATACCTACGTACTTATAAAAGGTTAGCTGCTGTGGTGTATTGGGTAGGTATGAAAGGGGCTCTTAAAGAATTTGTTGTTGGCTGCGACACATGCCAAAGGAGCAAGCACCAATCAATGAAATCGGAGGGATTGCTTCAGCCTTTACCTATGCCAGATCAAATATGGGAGGACATTAGCGTGGATTTCATTGGTGGGCTACCAAAGACTCGAGGAGGGGATACTGTGTTAGACTGTTAGTTGTGGTTAATTGACTCTTTAAGTATGGGCCTTTCATTCCACTTACTCATACATATACAGCTAAGGATGTTGCTATCGTCCTCAGCAAAGAGATAGTCCGGTTGCATGGATTTCCACACTCCATTGTTTCCGATAGAGATCGAGTCTTCACGAGCAACTTTTGGAATGAGCTGTTCAAACTAGTAGGGACGCAGCAGTGCCTACCACCCCCAATTGGATGGCCAAACCAAAGTTGTAAACTGTAGTTTGGAGATCTATCTTCGCTGTTTCTGTGCTAGGCAGCCCCGTAATTAGACCATATGGCTCCCATGGGCGGAATATTGGTATAATACCACATACTATTCAACCACCAAGCTAACTTTGTTCCAAGTTGTATATGGGTGTGCACCTCCCACACTACTAAGGTGGGAGGGAGACTCCTCCAAGGTGTATGAGGTTGATGTTTATCTTCGGGAACGTGATAGCATTTTAAAGGAGCTGAAACACAACTTGCGGGTAGCACAAGATCAAATGAGAACTTTTGCAAATCAACACTGTAGAGAGGTTTCTTACCAAGTAGGGGAAGAGGTATTTCTCAAGCTCTAGCCGTATTAGTTCAAATGATTGGCCAAGAGGCCTAATGAAAAGCTTAGCCATCGTTACTATGGCCCCTATTAGATTGCAGCTCAAATTGGTCCCCTAGCTTACAAGCTCAGTCTTCCACCCGTCTCTAAGGTACATCTAGTTTTCTCTGTCTCACAATTGAAGAATTAGGGGAGCCAACATCAACACACAACCACTCCCACCATGTTTAATTGAGGATGGGGAATTACAACTCAATCTGGAGGAATTGGTGGAAATTCGTTACTCCCCTCGGGGTACCCTTGAAACGTTGATAAAATGGAAGATCTTACCTTCATGCGAGAACACTTGGGAGGAATTCAGGGAACTGCACGAGGAATTTCTAGAATTCCACCTTGAGGACAATGTTAGACTTAAGGGAGGGGGCATTGATAAGCCCCTTATAACTCGAGTATACAAACGGAGGAATAGGAGGGAAAGCATCGGATCATCACCAGCAAATATCAGAGCCAATCCAACCAGCAAATGACAAATGGCAGGATAGTATTTGGCAGCATCCACAACCATGCTGAAATAGAGGCATGCAGAAGATGCACCACGTGGCAGGGAATGATTGGAGGGAGTGTGGGAAGTTTGTAGGATTGTGGTACATAAGAAAAGGAATGTGAAAAGTGTGAAGGGGGGGGGGGAAGAGAATGGAGTGGAAAGCAAGCTGAGCTTGCTTGGGGAGAGCAGAGTCTCCCAGGTAGAATTTCCAGGGTGTTTTCTTGTATTTGTTCAGTTTGGGTAGGCAGCAGTAGTTTTACTATTTCATGTTGATGTAAGCTTTGTTAATGCAATCTCATTTCAATGGAATGATTCAAGCGTAGCATTGCTGTTGTTGTTCTACTTAAAGTAAATTCTGCAGATTAAGAAAATGGGGTCCTATCAAATCATTTAAGGGGTTAAGTGTTCAGATACTATGTTGTGTCCATTCCAGTTGGAAGGTTTTCTTTTAATCTAAGTCTGATGTTTATTGCTTCTGCATAGCAAGCATATGCTGTATTCATCTTCCTGGATTTTGTTGAGGAACTCAATTACTGTTGTATGCGTTTTTTTTTGCGCCAGAATAAAATAAACAATTAATCAATGCCATCTAGTTCATTTATTTTTCAGTTTTTTGTATCCCTTTTCTCCCATACACCTAACTTACTATGCTCCCCCCCCCCCAAAAAAAAAAAAAAGAGGAAAAAGAAAAAAAAGAAGCAACCTTGCACATTGCAGAAATGGCACTCTCACTGCAACTCATGGTTTCCTCTACATCGAGCCCCATATGTGTCTGTAACCTGAATCCACCTGTACTATATAGAGCAACACTTCCCTGTAAGGATTATCCCAGTCGTCAGTTCAAATCCATGAGAATGAGAAGACCTTGTCGTCCTATCCTTGCAATTGAAGAAGAAGGGAAGCAGGAAACCACAGTGTCTGAGATGACGAACAGCAGCATTGGAGCAGAAGATGCAAAACCGAACAGAGGAGATAAAATGACTGAAATAGCCTCAGAGATCAAAGAAGAGATGAAAGCAAGGAAGGAAAGAAAAGAAGGAAAGGGGGAAGATCTGTGGAGAGGAGTGGTGGAGGAGATACAAGAGATCGAGTGGCCTGTGTTCGGAAAGGTTGTGGGGACTACAGGTGTTGTGTTGGGTGTGATTGCTGGGTCAAGCGTTGTGTTGCTTACTGTCAATGCTGTCTTGGCTGAACTATCTGATCGAGTTTTCGTCGGCAGAGGAGTCCAGGATTTCTTCAGCTAAGGATTACATAAAACTTTGCAGACATATGTCAGTATGTTGATCTTCCCTTTTTATTTCTGTTCTCTCTTTTTGTCTCTTATTACTTTAAATTTGGGGTGGGGAAGTTTTGGTTAAGTCAGTTGGATTGGTGGGTGCTTTACCTGCCTTCTTCAATGCATTGTGTATTTCAGAAATTGGTAGATTTTTCCTGTACAGCCCCTTAAGGATTATTAATAGTCCAAAAATCTGCCTGCTGCTTATTGCTAGTTCCATGGACATTCAAACTTTGTCAAATATTATCTAATTACTCCTTCTGATTCCTTTGTATGGAACCTGAAGGTTTATGAATTGATTGCTCCTTAAGCAACTTTATAGTATATTATTGTTCAATGCTTAGAACACAAGTGTGAAATCCTTAATACAGTGAGCAACATAGATTGAAATGGGGCCTTGAACTTTGTCCATAATTAGTTCCACCAAAGGAGTTGAAAAGTGGCTTCAACAAGGCCATGTAGAGAAGTATGTTGAGGCTGGGGAATTCTTTTCCCCCTCTTTGGCAAAAAAATTCACACCCTTCATTCGGATAAAGAAACCCCTCAATTCTTCTTTATACCATGTGATATGCTCAGTATTAATGTACTTCATGGCTCATCTGATTCGCCCCCCTTTCTCTCTCTTTCCTCCCCCCCCCCCCCCCTGAAAGAGGTTCTTTTCGGGGATGGTGGGGTGGGGGCTCTGCTACATCCGCATGAGGATTTAGGGCCAATCATTGATATGCCACACACCTGAACCTGGTGATATGTGTGGTTAACACAAACTCCTTGAATTTATTAATCAGAACCTTGTTCAGGAAACCATAGTCCCATATTGTTGCATTACTGTGGTTTTTTTTTTTTTTTGTTGAAAAATATTTTGAGGGCAAGAATCCATGTAGCCGACCCCATTTAGTTGGGACAAGGCTTGTTGTTGTTGTTGAAAAATATTTTCTGAAATCTGTTGAGAAGGCCGATAAAAGATTGTATAAACATCAGAAAGAGAGAAAAAAGGGGGTGGGGGTTAGTGACGGATATCATGTACTGATAAAGTTCAAAATCCAGGACCGTGTACTAAAATAATAATGGCATTTTGGTCATTTATACTCTTGGCACCCATGGGAGGGTGTCATCCGGAAAGATGCTAGACGATAGAAGAAAATGAAAACTTTAAAACAAAATCTGTAAGCAATAGTTGTTTTTCTTTAATTATTATATGGCAAAGCAAACACAACCTATGTAAACTTCGATTAGGGAGATTTATGTAGAAGATATTGGAACTACTCAAGTCAATGGAGAGTATGCTCTTTGCTAAATTTTCTGATCTTCTAAGCTCCTCTTAAGCTCAAGCCAAAGTAACCTACATTATCATTGATCGGCTAAATAATGCAATTTGTTGCCCAAATGAAATGGTTGATGTACCAAATCCAGGCCATAAATTGATACTTCTGCTCAACGATTTATCATTACAGCATCCTAAAAAGTTGTTTATGATCTTCAAAGCTTGGTTAGCAATTTGCATCTCCTGGTGGGTGAGGAATAACAGAGTCCAGTGTTGTGCCTGCAACAGTCTGGTGGAGCAATTGGGGGGGCAGCGGAAAGTAGATGATTCTTCTTTTAAAGTTCTTCAGCTAACCCACTCTGATGATTGTCCATGAATTTCTCATTAACTATCACAGTTAGTGGTTTTCTCAGCATTAGTGTCTCAAATACGCTTGTTTACCATGCTGCATCTCAAAAACAATGACTTTATGAGATGCAAATAAGAAACATAAATTTGTTTCTAATGAATGTTAGAGCATCAGAGTCGTGCCTTTGTCGAATTGCATGAACTATTTCTTATTCTTTGATAAGGTACTGAGTCTTATCCAGGAGATGAGGTTTAGAGATGGAAAGGAGAGCTCTTATCATCATCTTAGATGCATTTAGAAGTTAGAACCAGCAAACTTTTTAATGCCCCTTCAGTTTCCCCAGTGTTACAGGTCAGTTTGGTTTGTGCTCTAATTTCCAGTCTGAAGAAATTAGGACATCCCATATTGAATTTCTATTGCAAATATAAGGCTATCATGTAAATGCTGTATAACGATCAGATGCATTGACCAAACAAATCATTTTACCTTCTTTCAGGCAATTGGAAATGATCAGCTAGGCTGAAAATCCCTCGAGATTTGATTCAGGCTCTGAATGTTACACAGGATCAGACTGATAATTTGGTGTAGCCATGTTTCTGAGATATTGAATTGTACTGAAGTTCCTTTGATTTATGTTCTTGAGAACTGATCTTAATCTAAGTAGTCAACCATTTATGTTTTCATTTCTTCTGAATTGCAATGAAACTTTGAAAATGTATTTGTGACTTAATGAGAACTGTCTATTAAATGGTGCAGAGTTTCAGATTCTAATTACAGGGAGGTGTGCTGCCTGAACACAATATGATAGCAGGTTACTTTCAAATGGTTGAGATGTTGGAATTAGTTGATCAAATTGGTCTCACTCTTCCTAAAATGATTGAGAACTTGTGTCTTCTGAGCGGTTACAAAGTGTTTAATATCATGTCTACATGGCTGTTCACAAGAGATGCTTATCTTAAGATAATCTGCAATAAATGAAGAACAAGTAATTTATGTCAAGAATGGACACTGTTTCTTTTCTGGGTCCTAGTAATCAGCTACAGGAGTTGGCTTTCATCTTGTTTGTTGTAGCGTTCATGGTGCCCTTTGTACAATCCTTGTTCTTTAGCAAATCTCAGTTCATCTGATAAAATTAAGTGAATGCACACTTGTCTCACCAGCCATGCATTGTTATCCTTTGTGTTGCATTTATACTGTTTACATTGTTTATTCATTACGATCTTTGGTCAATGGTTGGTGCCCAATGCAAGATTGGTTGAGTGGTAAAGATCCATACTCTTAGTGGAGAGGTCTTGAGTTCGACCCTTGCGGATGGCATTTCATTTTCAGTATTAAAAAAAAGCACCAGTACCAAAAAAATAAAAATAAATAAATAACTTAGACATTTTTTGACAAAAGGAGTGGACTAATGATCAAGTGGGTATACACAAATATATAGAAAGAGATACAAGATATAAGAAGATTGAAATTTGCATCATTCTTAAAATTTGACACGTGGCAAATTCAATTATTTAGTAAAGACTCATTGACTACATTGATCTTCAAGTGGAAAAAATGGATATACCTATCTCTTATGTTGTATATGATTTTGATGTACCTCAATGGATGGGATGGGAAGGGAGTGTGAAGAACTGAAGGTTCCAATCTAAGATTTTGGTCATGCTATCTCTACATAAGAGGCTGTCATTGTGTTGTAAACATATTTATATTGCACCAAATTCATATACAATAGAAAACCATCCATTAATTTCCAAGTTCTGATTATCCTTGTTCTTAGGCCATTTGGACTAACCTCACCCATAGGGTTAGTGCCAGTTTTACTCTTTATTGGTAGGAATATGAGTGACATTAGATTTGGAAGTATTTTGATGAACTCACGGAATGTCTCTTCTAACGTTTTGCGGTACTCCTGCTATTCGGGTTGGTTTCTCCACCAAAGTAGCTTTGTTGTTATAAAAAAACCATAGCTCCTCATAGCATAAAATGTGAGACAGCTCTAGATGGAATTGGTTGAATATAGTAACAGCTGTTCTGAAGAACTGTTGCTCCTGCAATGCTGCAAGGAAGAAAAATACTTGTACACTAACAACTGGGATGACTCAATGGGGGAAAGAAACTACACAGCCCACTCATCTGCTCACAAACCCAACCCTCCCCAGAAAAAGAAGTCATAGAGTTTACTCACTTGAGCCTCATCCCATTATGTGGTTCATGTATATGAATCATTTTCCCATTCCAATCCACACTTAGGACCAGGATTTTTTTCTGTTATTTCATTACCAATGTCATTTTCAGGGACACCTTCAAACCAAGGTACTTCTTCTGCTATCTCACATGGCAGAACAACCTCAATTGACTTGCTGAGATTTGTTGAACCCTTTCTTCGCTTTGCCCACTCATGCCAGATTATTTCTATTTCACTTCCAATAGAATTGGGAACCACAGCACAACAAAGACACCTATTTCTCCCCTGCCATATGGTGCCATTGGGCTCTGTTCTATGGTGCCTGGATCTCCATTTTTCTCAAATACTGTCTCTCAAGTCCCCCTCTTTGAGTTTTTAAGAAAGATATCAATCACACAACATTCAAAATGCACCTTTCCACTTCAGTCATCCATTTCTAATTCTTAGGGTAACATCATGCTCTATTTGTATTTCTTTTAGGTAAAATGACACTAAAAGCATTGACATTGATTGTCAATATAGATGCTTTGATATACCTCTTGGCAATTTTGACTCAATACATTCATGCTTTTCTTTTCCTGCTGCTCTAGTTTACCACAATAACAAAATGGAGCTTAAACCTATAACAATACTTGTCCTCCCAACACACCAAATTTTGTACTTCTCAAATCTTCTATATGTGCTTAAGTTCCTCTTTACAAACTCTATTCTTTGAATATCTTGGTTGTTTCCAACAACAAGTGCAACAGATGTTGAATCCTCAACCTGACTTCTCAGATGCAGTCTTAAATCTCCCTTTAATGAACCTAGACTATGAAAACCTCAAACTTCTATCAGAAAATTTCATAAATTTCAAGAGTGCATCTAAGTGCTCAGCCATCCTCAGCTATATTCAAAAATTTGAGCTTTTTATAAGTTACGATTATGTTGTAACAATTAACAGAAACTAAACAGTCTTATTAAATGGTTTTCAGTTTTTTTCTTCCCCCCCCCCCCGGTTTCACACAGCAAGAAACACCAGAAACTGTTTTTCAGTAAGTTATCAAACAGGTTCTAAATCTTCTTGTGAAGTAAGCAAGCCCTGTAGCAATGCAAGTCCTTGAATCATATTTTCTAGTGCTCATCAACCCAGGATCTTGTGCTGCCAATGGCAAATAAGGGAACCTTTAAAGGGAAGGGAAGAAAAAAGGAGGGGGGGGGGGGGAGGAGAGGAAGAAGTGAAATTGAAACCACTAAAATTCCAAGTAACTGAGTAAAGCCAAACACCAACAATCTTTTAATTTCAACAGACACAGAAACCAGATGCTATTAACAGAGCCAATCCTGATGTATGAGCTAGGGAAGTTTGTTCCACGATTACCAGATGGTCAAGGACTTGAGCTAAAACAACCTCTGCAAAAGCAGGGCTATAAAGGCTGCATAAGTTATGGACCTCCTAGGACATTGCACCCAAATGTGGGGGGAAGATCCTTGTGAACTGAGTATGCCTTTAGCCAATTTAGATGTATGCTAAAGGCAGAACCTACAGTTTGAACGACTGTCACTTTGCTCGTGGTATTCTATTTTGTATTCAGTCAGATTCATGGCTCCTAATTCAATCAAACACAAATTTATCAATTTCTAACAAGCAAAATAGGTCAATATTATTTAATTAGCTATTGCATGGTTGATGAGGTCTCTGATTATATTCAGGTTCTCAATCTATCCTCACATAAAACAACCCTCTGATTCACTGTTATATCCACCCGAAGGAAAATAGAAGATGACCTCAGAGACCAGTAAACTATAAATAAGCACATCCATAGACATAGAAGTAAAGCAGCAGTAAATCCACATACAACAACAAAGGCGTGCACACACACACACAAAAAGAGCTAAAAATTGGAATTAATCTCAATTGAATAAAGAAACAGGAAAATTTGTATCTTATACGGTTATCCACATCAAGGATCGAAAAAGAAAAGTAAATGAACAGATTAGAGATTTAACTTTACAGAAGTACAAAAATCCTGGTTTTCTAACAAAACCCAATCGCAGGTTAAAGGCTGGATATCTTATGATCTCCCAAGACACCGCTCGCGGGGGTGGGGGTGAGCCTTGTGAACCAGGTATGTCCTTTAGCCAATTTAGATGTATACTAAAGGCAGAACCTACACTTTGAACAACTGCCACTTCAGCTCGTGGTATTCTATTTAGTATTCAGTCAGATTCATGGCTCACAATTCACCTCACAATTCACCTGACACATATTAGTCAATATGTAACAAGCAAAAGTAGTCCAATATTATTTAATTAGGTGTTGCATGGTTAATGAGGTCTTTGGTAATATACAGGTTCTCACTCCATCATCACATTTCATGGTGGAAGTAGAAACTCCTAAACTCAAAACCAAGAAGAAACCAAGGGATAATTGAGAAAACAACCCTCTCATTCACAGCTATATCCACCCAAAGAAACATACAAGACAACCACAGAGACCAGTAAACTATACATAAGCACATCCATAGACATGGAAGTAAAGCAGCAGTAAGTCCACATACAATAACAAAGGTACACAAAAAACTCAAATACCAAGAGCTGAAACGATTGAAATTAATCTCCATTGAATAGACAAACAGAAAATTTTGTATTTTATATGAATATCTACATCAAGCACGAAAAGAAGAGTAAATGAACGGCAGATTAGCGAGTTAACTCTCACAAAAGTACACAAATCCTGGTCTTCCAGCAAACCCTACCGCGGGTTATACTTAAACACAGCAACCATCTCGAACCCCTCAAAAATTGAAAAATTTTGAGCTGCAATACAATCCATATACTAAACCCTAAAGCTCTTAACCTAAAAAAAGAAAAAGAAAAAAAAAAAGAACAAATACTAAACCCTAAGACAAATAAGAAATCTAGGTTTCTGGTGTAATCTTGAGAGCTTTGATCTTAAATCTGTACCTTGGCGCCCTAGGAATAACCTGACTTGGGCCCATATGCAACTGGCCAGGAGTATCGGTAAGAGGAGGACCATCATCATAAATATAGCCAACACGATGCCCACAACTGCTGCACTTGATCTTGGTTCTTTTCCTTTGAATTCCCCAGTAATTTACAGTCTCGAAGAACGGCATGAGTTTATCTTCTTGCTTAAATGTGAATTTGGTTTCATCAATTGAAGCAAAAGATAGAGTTCCTTTGTTACCTGCCTCGAAATAGAAATCCGGAGGAAAAAGCCGGCTGTTCTTTAGATTCAAATTGGCTCCGCATTCCACACAACTGTAAGTTGAAGCCATTGAAATTGATTGAACAGAAGATGAACAGAAGCACCCAAAAGAAGAGGGAAGTTGAAGTTTGATATATATACAGAATCGAGAAGAATTTCAACGCAAACAACTAACCTTAGACTTGAAGGAAAGTGCAGAGAAACTTCCCAACCATCAGCATTCAAATAGAGCCTGGCCAAGCATGTTCTCTCTCCCCCCCCCCCAGGTAGGAAACAAATATTAAGGAATTGGGTGTTTCGGGAGTTGGGTTGTTGAGATCAGATTTGACTAAGCTCACCAATGATTACATGACATTCTGCATTAAACCTAATCAAGGTTTGAGGGATCTCACCAGAATAATCAGCGAGTATAATTCTTTCTATAACCACTTTCTTTAGCAAAATTCCAAAAGATTTTTTGAACAAAAACAAAAATTCCCACAGATTTCATAAAAAAGAAAGAAGCAAAATTCGAAAGATTTGAATAAAATATGAGGATGTCAAGGAGATATTCCTTTCTCATTCTACTCCAAAGTGGGTGGTGGGCTGCTCATTTTCCATGATTTTATAATATATATATATATATATATTTTATATATTGGGAATGAGAGTATTACATAATATAAGGCCGGACTATACCCTTGACTCTGAGAATATTTGATTCTGACATTCTTTTTGTTTTGTCAAGAAATTCCAACCTCCTACTTGAATGTGTTGGCGATTTAATATAAATATTGAGTTGAGGGTTATTACATACATGATTAGAGCGAATTAAACACTAACTTCTTCACTCAGAGATATTGATCGTTGCCAAGTGCACGAACCTTTTGGTGGTCATAATCTTATATTTAAATGTATATTACTTGGGACTTATTGATAAAGATATTCTCCTAACTTCTACAATGCCATAATCAAAGAATATGTGTATGAAAACATCAACATAGGTGGGTTTCTATGCTTCCATGTGAAAAGATACTCTTTTGTATTTGACCCCAAGGTTGTAAGGGATGAATTACAACTTGTGTTCCTTCTATCAAAGTGAACCGAATGTTTTCAGTAAGTTTGAATAATTCCAATGATTCTTGGTCTTCTACAATTTCTTCTAAAGGTGATTTCTTTACAAAGCTAGCAGGTAGGTAAAGTACTTTTGAAAATGAAATTGTCAAATATACACAATGCTTTTCATGAATGTGGGTCTTTTTCCACATTCTAAATTTAAAATCTTTTTTTGGCACTTGCATGTTACACATGGAGGACTTCCAATTAAGGTCACCTTGGCTCAGTGGATTTCACTTCGACCTTTATGTGTTTTTTGTGGCAATTATGAAGAGTCCATTTGGCACATTTTCATATAATATGATTGGTCCAAACGTATTTGGGCAATGGGCCCCTTGGGGCGGAGGACTGAATTTCTTGCTTAGATGTCATTGCTCAATCTTTGCAGATCTCTGTTGCTTACCTCTGGTCTTGATAAACCATCTTTGCGATCAGGGGTGGAGCTAAGAGCCTAAGATTGAATGTTGGAGGGCGGTCGAATAATGAGTTTGGATCATGTGTTGGCGAGCACTCACGCCTTTTCATCATACATCTTGTTTGAGCCCATAAGACCCATTGTGAATCCCACCTCTAAATTATTTTATCATATTCTGACATATTAAGATTCTAACTACATATCTTGAAAGTGAGAGAATACATGTACTTAAAAGAGAAATATAGTGATTTACCTAAAGTACCTTATAGTGAATATCCTAGTCACTAATACAACATGAGGTCCGCATTAAAAATTTACTTAAATTAATAGAAGGACTAAAATATAAAAAATACAAATTATAAGTAAATTATAAAAAATATATTGAAATAAAACATAGGGACTAAAATTGTACGATTAGATTGGTTACCGTTTTAAACTTTAAAATATCAGGAAAGAAAGAAGGTAATTAAGAAGAAATTGTGAGAGAAATTGTAGGAGAAAAGATAGATTTGAAGTTTATTAACTAAATATGGGAAAATAGTTAATTTTCATAAATTAAGTTAAAAAAAATTAGTTATCTAATAGAATCAATGGCTGAAATTCTAAACATCCAACTAATAAAACTTAAATTTTGTAGAAGGTTAGTGGAGTGGTTGTGAACCTCATTTCTCAGTGGAGAAGTCGTGGGTTCAATATTTAGAGAAAGTTTAGAGATTTAAAAAAAAAAGGGATAATTACTATTGCCCCCCTGTATTTTGATTTTATTACTACTGTATCCCCTGCACTTTTCAAAATTACTAATCCAACCTTTAACTTTGTCTACAATTACTATTGCCCCCCTACCGTTAAGTTCCGTTAGTTTACTGATGATGTGGCAACTTTATATTTTCTCAAAAACCCCAAAATACCCTTATACTTATCTCTTTGCTTATTTACCTTTTTGTTAAGTTACACTAGTACCCTTAATTAACTGTGGAGAAAAAAGTAACTATAATCCGTTTTATTCTCAAAAAAAAAATAAAAATTGATTGAATAAAACTCAAATAGAAACCAAAGAGGAAGGAAAATCAAATTCAACTCAAATTGGAAACTGAATATCACCTAAAATATTTTCAAAATAAATGAAGTAGGATTGAATTCCCACATTAATCAAAAAAAGAAGAGGTAAAATGAATTAAGGATAAATGAGGTAGAATGATCAAAAGGAGGCAAAAGAAAAAAAAAAAAAAACGAAAGGAAGGGGAAAAAAAGAATATGATCTTATTAGTAAAAAAAAACAAGGGGGAAAAATTATCCCATAAAAAATTGTAATGATTATGATTAGATCTAATAAAATCAAACGAAATTTAAATGAGATTAAACGCTATAGTAGTAATTGGAATTTAGGAAAAAATTTAGGGAGGGGGCAAAATAGTGTATTTTCATAAAGAAAAAATCAAGAAAAAAAAAAAAATAAAAGTTTTAAAAAATGAGGGCCGCCCAAAGCCCGCCTGTAGTGATGGATGTTCTCATTATTATTGTTTCTTGCTACTCTATTTGGACTTTCCTTAGTAATGTGCCATTCAATAATAAGCCTCCTGACCCTATGTGAGTTTATGGTTCGATGAACAAGGCATTCGGCCTCCTGGTATTGGGTACCCTGCAGAATTAGAACCCCTATGTAAAACATTATGCTTCCTGCTCTTGCTGCTCTTCTTCTGCTATTTTAAGGTGTGGAGGGGTTCATAGTACACACTTGAACCAGACAAGGTGGATTTTTTGCTCTTTTTTGTGAGGGAACATT
The DNA here is from genome assembly GCF_041222555.1 of Hakea prostrata. Taxonomy (NCBI): domain Eukaryota; kingdom Viridiplantae; phylum Streptophyta; class Magnoliopsida; order Proteales; family Proteaceae; genus Hakea; species Hakea prostrata. The sequence continues at coordinate 15,588,012 of NC_142604.1, forward strand.
CCACGTCATGACTAGGCGTTTTGAACACTGCTAAATTTTTGGAAGCAGTTCTTTTGCGTTGTGACTTGTATGCTGTGCATTTAATGCGCAACATGTGTAGCGCACGACCGAGATTTCGATCTTGACAGTGCGCTTCACCGTTATGGCGTGGTGGAAATGCGGGCACAAGCACTACCCGTCCTTCTGTGCTCACAAAAGGGGTTAGATCTAGCCCTACTTTTACACTATTAGCTCTCTGAAATCTGATGTAATGAGTAAGAAGTCCTTGATCTCCTCCCGTGTCGTCAGGGCAAACCATGGCCTTTTACCCCTACTAGATCTCGGTAGTAGGGGCGGAACCACAGTGGGACTAGGGGCCATGGCCGCCCCCACACCCGATTTTAAATTTTTTTTATTAATTCCATTAATTTTTCAATTTTTTATATTAATTTCTTTAATTTTTCAGTTTTTTTTCCTCTTTCCATACGTGAAATATCACTAGTTCCCGGAATATTGAGAACAATTTTTAAAGGTAAAATAATGGATATAAATGTTATTCCGAATTAAAAAAAAACTCATCAATCCCTATTTATTCTCCTGTCTCTTTTGTCTCATTCTTTCTTTCTATTTATTCTCTTAAAAAAAAACTCATCAATCCCTATTTATTCTCCTCTCTCTTTTCTCTCATTCTTTCTTTCTATTTATTTTCTTCTCTTTCTTTAAACGTAAGTTATAAACTAACTCCTCAATCTCTATTTATTCTCTTCCTATCTTCTCTCTCCTCTTTTCTTCTTATTTATTCTCTTCCTTTTCTATAAGTGTGGGTTAAGGAAAATTTGGGATATTTATTTTCTTCTTATTTATTCTCTTCCTTTTCTATAAGTGTGGGTTAAGGAAAATTCGGGAAAAAAATATCTTTATCTTTCTCAATTTATTTATCGTTTCTCTTTTTTTTCATATTTTTTTTGTTAGTCTTTTTATTTAATTTTATATTCTCTATTTCTTTATTTATTATGTAATTTTTATTATTTGATTTTATATTGAGAATAAAATATTTATAATTAATAAGATAACTAACTACCATTGGTTGCATCTCGTATCAAATAAAATTTTGGTTAACATCTAACTTTTTAGGATTGAAGTCATGTGTATTTCTTTTTTATTGTTGTTTTAATTTACCTATTTTTGTAAATATTTGTGGGTTCTACAAAAATGTAGGCCTATTATTTAATATAATAAAATCATTTAGAGGTAAGACCCAATGGGTCTTATAAAGGCACACTCAATATGTATAGCAAAAAAACAAGTGCTTTTCCAATGGAAAGGTTATCTGGACTTTCATTCTTCAACCCCCTAAATGGCCTATTATCCGTCCGCCCCTTTGGCACTTTGTTGGAAGCATATACCATTTTCATTTCGTACTGATCCTCTACTAACCTGGTTGATGAATTTAGCATGTCAATGTATGTAGCTTCTTCACCCTGAACCTAGAAAGATATCTCTCTAAAAGACTTGTGTACCTGTTTTACTTTTTGAATTGAAGTTTTTCTTTTCTCAGCCCAAAAAAAAACCAGTTCTTTTTCTTTAAGAAATACTTAATTTATTTATTTACTTTTTCCACAAGGAATTATTTTAATTTATTTTAAAAACATATCCAGCTACCTCCACCCAAGTACAAGGATCAATGGCTTCATTATAAGAGACTTAGGTGGTTTGGTGATTATTACTATATCACAGGCAATCAGTTTCTCATCTTTTCTCCCAGCTGAAGCTATTGCTTTGAGAGAACTATTGCAAGCAGTATTTAAAGACTTACTGTTCATAAAAGCTGAAGCGGATAACAAGAGCCAAAACAAAATGATGAAAGACATTCAAGAATTCTGGCCTCTAAGAAAAGGAAACTGCTAGAAGATAGAAAAATAAACCAAAACTCTCCAGGTACTTTATATTAAAATTCATTATGCAGGTCTTTCTCAAGATTTATAAGGCACAAGGAGTTTTTCAAACCATGTGCCCAGAAGCAAAGACATAATACAATTCTTCACCACAAAAGTAAATAAAATAAAAATTCAAATCTACTCAGGATGGCCCTGCATATCAAGCATTTCATCCAGACTTTTCAATCTCTCTAAACCTTCGCTAATTAAAAAACGTATCCTTTGCTTGTCATCACAATGCCTGTTATTCTCCATTTCTTGTCTAATGGCCTGCTTTAAATCATCTGCAAAAGGACAGTTCACAATTCAGGTAAGCAACACTGTTACAGTTATACCCTCCAAAATAAAGGAAAAATGATATGGAGAAAACAGTAAGTGTATGCTACATATGCCCATTGTGATTCAAAAAAGCAAACTAATAAACCTCAACATAGAATGATTGCTCCTTTGTTTTCTATATCTAGCTACCTACTGCAAACTAGGAGGAAAAGAGACTATGATCAGGAGTTTGTTGCTGTTTCAATCTCGCTACTGTATGTAACTGACTGCTCAAACCTTTCTGTTTCCTGTTAGTAGTAATTTGATTCCTTTTTCTCAGCAAAAATAAATAAATACACCTCAACATTGGTGCCTAGTGCCTACTTTTCGAATATCTGGACATCCTTAGGGTTAACAAAAGAACTTCATTTCTAAAATGATTCTTGTTAGAAGCATTACCTCTAGAATGACTAGGGGCTCGTCGAGCAATTCTCAATGCCTGTCTGTAGAGCTTTAACACCCGTGTCCTGATGATGAAAGCCTGCAGGTCTAAGGAGAGAACCATAATGGTTCTCTTCAAAATAATAATTTTCATGTCACCAGTATGTTCATTCAGAAAGAACACATTCAAATAAACATCAACAGCAACTTTATCAACAATGCCACCTAGAATCTGTATTAATCAAAAGCCATACCTATCTCAATTAAAAACTGTAATAAACATGGCTTCAATGTGATTACTGTCCCTTTAGCTAATGTAGGAGTTAAGAATAAAGTGTCATGGATGGAACTTGTACCCCCCGGGCAAAAAAAAAAATGAAAAGAAAAAAGAGAGAGAGAGAGGGAGAGAGAGAAAGAGAAAGAGATTAAACCCAGTTAGATATCAGAAACAACTCATGAACGAGCAGTAGTTAAATTAGGGTAATAAATGAAATTTGAAGAGCTTTACATCACACCATATGCATTACATGCACAGAATATTAGGAGTATGGGTTCAACCTTCCCCTCATCTGCCATTTACCTTTTGAATTTGCAAAAAATATGATTCTAAGCAATAGTTTTACTACACTCAAATAAATGGCCAGTAATAAGCACAACAACTCAACCTCATCCCAACAATATGGGGTTGGCTAGATGGATCCTGCCCTCCAATCAGATCTACTGAGGTTATACTTGTCTTCACCACTACTTCAAATGGTCAGTAAAGAATATGCTAATAAATATCAAAGATAAGTTCAACTGTTCAAGTCCCGATACCGGATCAACGGGGGAACAGAAAAAGTGAAGAACGAAAGAAGACAACCAAGGTTTTCTTTTTCTTTGTTTTTTTGGGTATTTGTGCATGTGGGGGTGGGGGGGGGCGTACCCCCAGAAAGCTCTCAAGCTATTCAAATCACAATTCAATTCCTGCTGTTTCATACTTAATACAGTAGTAAAAGAAAGAAACTCCAATAAGAAGATAACTGTACCACTTTAAATTAACTAATACTAATCCAACATATCCTACCCAAATTAAATAATAAAATCCTTAGCATCTACCAAAATTAAATCCGTATTTAGACCCAAAAACAAAGAAAAAGAAACTGTGAGCAGGAGAGAGGATTAGAAGAGGAAAAAAGGAGAGAGAGGAAGAAATGAAGAGGCTGGAGCAAGATAAGAAGTTAAAAATAACAGAGAAGACAAAGTAAACAATATAATGGGGGAAAGAATGAAGCCAGAGAAGAAGAAGACAGCAGCACAAAAGGGGGGGGGGGGAGCTAATTTACTTACCTTGCTGGACCTGAGGTGGCCAGAGGAAGAATTGTGAGAGCCAAAGTACCTGAAATTGATGGTCAAAATTTAATTTTGAAGGGTTTCTGGCTTTTTCCCAGGGATGAAACCGAGAGATGACTCAGAGGTTTTTGACATGAACATGGGAAATGGGAAGGGCCTTTTAGCCTTCAATAGACTTGATCAAGTGTATCTCAGGGTAGATGCTTCATGTAAACTTGCCAATGTCTAGGTTATAAAAAGAATAACTTGGAAATACAAAGATAAATATCAATCCAAAAAAAGATTCAAGATACAGACACACATAATGTTGACCAACCTTGAATTAATGATTGATAATACAGCATCTTGACTGCCAAAGCAAGTGATAAGGTATCCCCCTTTCTCAACTCCAGAAACAACATATAGCCATGCGCTATATTTAACAACTGGATGCCTAGACACCTCGAAAACTGTGGATCTTATGTTACATTTACCATTAAAAACTGCCAAGTTGATTGTAAAGTTCTCTGCTGATTTTTTTTTATCCATTAACATACTCCTGCAGTTGAATGCTTTCTCTATCTGAATCTCTAGTCAATTTCAGAATCAATCTTGGATTTGTTAAGTCCTGTCTCAACTAGAATTCATATGCTACACAAAGTTTGCACTCTGATTAAAGCAATCTGACCATTAGAATCTTACCATACTTTGACCTTTCAACCCTATCAAGCCCAGTTACCCAACCATAAACTTGATCGAGTTTGATGACATTCAAACATGCTGATCTTGAGTTAATTAAGATTTTCTATTTTGCCATTTATTAGGACATTGTTCTTCAAGTTGAACTCAATTCTGAGTTAAGAATCTGTGTTGCTAATGCTCTCTAACCTACATGCGGAATTGATTGGCAAGTTCAATCCTAATTTATGAGTTCTTTTTTGATAGGCCAAATTACTGTTTTATTAGGATTTGTCCACATTACTGATCTAACCATTGGATCAATCTCATATTCCTAGCAAACATTCTGTCGACTGAACTCAATTTGAATATCAGTCTGTTCTGATCATCAGATTTTGCTATCATATAAAGATTCCCCTATCTGAACTTATTCTTTAGTTAAAAATCTTGTCTTTGGTGCTGTTTTAAGTGAAAAAAGTGAGTTTGGAGTATTGTGTGATAGGTGGGTTCCTTTCTAACAATTGTTGGGCAGTTAAGAAGCATTATATGGATAAATTTAATGTAGCAGAGATGAAGATGTTGAGTGGCAAAATTAAGAGAAAAAAAAAAGGATTGATCACATTAGAGTTGTGCAGGGTTTCTCCATGCTATAATATATAATAAGTTATGAGAAAATAGTTTGAGGAGGCACAATCTTGTTTAATAGGGCCTTTTGATGCACCAACATGAAGGGGTGGTTTGATTAATATTAAAGAAACTAAAAGAGCCAGGGGTAGACCTAAAATGACTTTACAAGAAGAGATAAGGAAAAACACGAATAGCTTAGGTCTTGTTTCAAGTATGACTTCAAATAAAACTGATTGAAGGATAGGGATCCATGCAGCCAATACCATTTAGTTGGACTATGGTTCAGTTGTGGTCGCCATTTGGTACCATTTTGAGTTTTCAAATTCAGTGCTATGGCGGAAGAAAAAAAGAAGGGGGGAGGTTAGCAAATGAAGAGCGTAACTAATCAAAAGAGTTAAAAAAGATCATTGAGTACTTCCTCCTTGAGAACAGAACAGTATGTAAGCAGCACAAGCATATTAGGGCCTTGCCATATTTATTTCAGGGAAGCAGAAATGGCAGCCACCCAAGAGGCAATTCACTCAAGATCACATTATTAATTAGCAGATAATTGTGATAGCAAATCAGCAGTCTTAAGCATAGTTAGTAAGTTGGGGAACAAAATAAAAGCGGTATAGATATGTATGGCAATCAAACAGACCAGAAGACAATAATACTTTTCAAAGAAACCAGCATAATAAAATGGGTATGCATACCTATGGCAATTAAATGGATTCGGGCATAATAATTTTCAAAAATCCAGCATAATAAAAATGTGTATGGCAATGATCCAGTATGTGTTTAAAATGACTGCTACTTGAGTAAAAAGCTGGATATACATTCACCAAAAGATGATGCACCACCTAATAAACAATCCATTGCAGGTTTTTATTTTAATACAAACAAAACATCAATGACACATCTTAATAAGGAGTAAAGTAAAGCATCATCACTGTCTCAGGACAACAATCACAATCAATCAAATTAAGGAAGACTCTTTCACAAAATAAAAGACAAAAATAAATAAGGATATCTACCAATTGCAAAGCCAGTCTAAATTGAAAATTTGGAAAGCCAATCAAACAAAACAAGTTGATGTTGTGATCTCTATTTTGGGATAGATGATGTTGCAGCCATCAAAGAAGCTGGGACTTGATCAATATGGCTGATTGAGGTTTTAATTCTTTTAAGCAGCCTTTGGATATTGTTGATTCTCCTGTTGATATTCTTCTGACTTCTAAGCAACCTTTTATTGGACACCTAGAATGCAACAGTAGCGACCAAGTAAGATGCGCCTTTTATACGGTGGAAATCTCCAATTAAAAGGTTCAGTCATTCAGAGGACTGAAACACTAAGAGATTACTTCACTTATCGCTGGCCTAACAGAGATGCTTACTCTGCTGTCATTGCAATCCATGCGAAAAGAAATTCAACTGACTACCAGTCACCAATTGCCTGGTTGTTGAGTTTTGAAGAACCTAGTCATCACTCACTGGTGACTAGCATAAGAGCTTTCAAGAAAAGTGACGGAGAAGAAGGGGAGAAAGGGCTATGGTTTTGGGATCAAGTGCATCAAGAGTTACAAACCTACAAATATAATTTTGGACTGTAGTTTTTAGTTTTTCTTTTCTTTTATTTTTAATTAAATGTACTATAATGTATTATATGCATTTTATTCATATAGAACACTGTCAGCCTATAAAATTGGATTCCCATAGTATACACATAATACATTTGTTTACTAACTGTGACTCGAGTAATCAAATAAGTCCTGAAGAACACTAGGAAAATTGTACAGGTTTTAAGAGTTGAATTACCTACAAATCCGACAGCCTTTTTGTTTTTCCCTCGGATGGCAAGTAATCAGAAAGAATGCTTTTTTTTTTTTTTGGTGGGGGGAAGGAAAACATAGCCACTAGGGGATTATAGTCTCAATTTCACTGAAACCACAGAGTAAATCTCCCACTATCCTAATGAACCTTCACTTTGAACACACAAGCATTAAGTAAGAGGATCAAGAAAGACTCACCAGAAAAATGCATCAAGATATCATTCTATTTAATAATGAAAGCAAAGAACAAAGAATTATTTTTTACACATTAGCTTAAGAAGCACGGATCACATTGACTGCAGCAACTCGCTCGAATGAGGAATTATGTTAAGGCAACCTCAATAACTTTTTCCCCAAAATAATCTTTTTCAGTAGTAGGGGAATGTGGAGTTAATGGATTATCCCAAATTTAAACCAGCAATTGAGGTTCCATAGGATTAATGCGTAAGCACTAAGCATAGTTTGCAGAGAACCCATATGAACTAAGTCTAGGGTTTTTATATAGGACGGGAAAAAGATCAGAAGAATAAATAAACATTGAAGGAAGAAGAAAGGATAAATGAAGAAACAGATTCAAGTTTTACCTTACAGTAGAAAAGCAAAAGCAAGATCTTCCTTCAGTAATCGGTGGGCAAGTGATCTGTAATGCCTGGTTCGTGAACTCCAGAAGCAATTCCTTCTCCACTGAACCACTCTCTTTCAGCTCAATTACAGGACAAATCGTTTAACTGGTCCACCGAGAAGGTAGTTAGCTCAGGAATCAGATGAGGAAGACAAACCCCACTGGTGCCGCCGAGTTGATTCTGGCACGGGTGTGCGTATAGGCTCTAGAGACCCGCACAGCGTTTTTCTATTAAAAGGAAGTTTCACTTATTTTTGGGTCAACAAAGAAATCTCACTTGAATGGCATTTTCCAGAGGTCGACCTTATGATATCTTAAGAGAAATTACTCCATCAATTTGAAAGAGATTTTCAGCATCAGCACCTGAGCTAACCTTTAAAAATAAATTATTTATTTTTTGATCTTTTTAAGGGCTCTGCATAATAACTCAGCTCATCTAATCTGGCCATGATCAAGAGTGTTTTTTTTTTCTTCTCATAATAACAAGAGTTTCTCCCCTTGGTTTTTCATTTCTCCAATCAGGATGATTTGACTCATTAGTTGGCAAAAATCATTATATACAATAAGAATCTAAGAAATCAGGCAAAGAATAGGGCTTCTGCACATCTCATCTTACAATTTTCACAGCTTCTGCAATTTCACCTAGCAACATATTTTGATAATGAGGTTCTGGGTCAGTTCAGATGATGCATTATGCATGAAAAAAGACAGAAAGACAAGATCAAGAATATCATTTCGGCAGAACTTTATGTGGTGAAAATTTCAAATGAAAGATCTTTTCTATCAGAAACATCTCTATCTCCCGTTATCTAGAAAGTCAGACAATATGAAGAAAGATGAATGAAAGATTCTTGATCAAAAGGCATTAGTTACTGTGTTGTTATTGCTCACGTCACAGATTGCCTTCAACATCACAAAAAAAACTACAATGGCAGGAGTGATGGAAGAACTAGCTACGTGATACGTAATTTTATTTTTATATACTTGTGTTGAGAGATGTAGATGTATAACTGAATAATGAAACTTTCAAATCTAAACTGTTATCATTATTATAAGTGATATGATGTTGGGTAATTATATTACAAATTCTAAAAACACAATAATGGAATTGCAATACAATTTAAGGATGAAGATTTTAGCCAATTTGGAAAACTTGATGTTGCAATCAAACGAACCACCAACGAACGAGATTGAGTCACATCTTTAAGGTAATTATACACCATACTACCAAGGATTCTTCGCACCACCACCTCCAAGATAAAACAACCTTCAACTAGAAGATGAGGTAGTTCTTTTAGTCTCTTCTAGTTTCTTCAAGGAGCCAAAAGCTACACCACAACATTAAGACACGCTCAAAGGAATAAACTTTCTATAACAATAAGCAACACATAATGCAAGTGTGAGGAATTGATATCATAACCACCTTCCATCCTACAAGTATGGCTACCTCATCACCATGATCATGACCTTTAAGATTTTCATATGAATTGCAATTGATATCATAACCACCTTACACCCCATGATCAATATCAGGAAGAACCTCATAACCAAAGTCATGAATGACCTCATTTATTCATGGCTGCCCATTACCACCCTTACCTCATGAGTCCTACACACCAACAAAACAATTAAAATAATAAAAAAATACAAAATCTAATTTTAAAACTTAATATATATTTTAATAAAAAATCTAACATATAAAAATAAAAAAGAATAAAAACAAAACTTTCAACCTATTTTATTGTCTACATATTATATCTAATTTAATGACGTGTCAAGAAGATGCCCCTCCCCCCAAAAAAAAAGTCTTGCATAGTTTGATAAAAAATCAAAACTATAGGGACACTAGCTAGTATCTAGTTTTTGTTAATGATTTTAATTATTATTAAAGTTGACATTAGGGTTACAATTAGGTCAAAATTATGCTAAAAATCAGGGCCAGACAAGTTAGGCAAGACAAACATTAATTATAGGCCTGCCATGATCCTACTTCAAGTTCAAGGCCAAAAATTCTACTAATCATGCGCAATTGATAATGATTATAACAATACACAAATTCATCATAAATTAAGTAACAATAAAAGAATATATATTTATTTCAACTACCAAAATTTCTTAAATTGCAACTTTCTCATTTGAACGAATTGCAAAGTCCTCAACTCTTGTACCTCGGCATATGATCACTAAAATTTAGTCCCTCTTGGTTTTCCATCTCACAATAAAATAGACGTAGTGGACTTACACTCCTCTCTGTTTTTCCACAATTCCGAGCTTGAAAAAAAAAAAAACACATTTTAATGGCATTTTGTGGTAATATTTTAAAATAAATAATTAATTAAATAAGAAATGAGACAAAATCAGATTTGGAACCGTTCAATGATGGTTCAAATCGGCCAGTTCTTTAAATGTCTAGTTAACATTAGACATCTGAAATATTATACACCATGTGTTGAAATCCTATAGTTCATTGGGCATCATTAGAATACCTCCTCCAAAAAGATGATCCAAAGGCCAAAAAAGAATAAAGCGGCTTTTCAAGCTTCTTTATTATTCGGTGTAACTAGTCTAGTTGATCAATATTGAATCCACAACAGCATTGAACACTCTTGTATGAGTGACACTTCTTTAGACGATCGTCCCTTATCAATTCAACCACTCCCTCGAAATTAACGAGAAATGGTTCACGCTTGTTGATGAAGAGATCTCCAATGACTTATTCAAGTATTTTGAAACAATTTAAAATTTTTAATTCTGATCAACATTTAGTCTAATTTCTGCCCACCAAGTTTTAATGGCAACTAATCAAAGAATAATCCTATCTCAATCTCTATGGGCTTTGATGTGAAAGAAAACGGGTCAACAAGGTACAAAGTTACCTAATACGGGTTGACCCGTTCCTATGAAGAGTTCTGAAATTTGGACTCACCCGGGTTCAACTTTTAAAAGTCAAACTGCATGCCAAGTCAGCACCAAATTTTATGGGTTAAATAATCATTGGCGGTTGCGTCAACCGCGGTGACGGCTCCGTTTTTCCACTCAACTAATCCAGTTAAACGTTATAAAAACCGTCAAAATATATAGTGTTTTACATAAATAACCTTTGATTCCATTTCCTGTCATTTCATTCGACCCGAATTGTTTGAAAATTCACATGCGTGTGGGCAATGCCCTCTTCGAGGAATTGACTAAACTACCCTTGTATTGAAAAAGTCTTCAATATCACCTGGAGAGTTCGAGTTCTTTTTTCCTTCTTTTTAGTTCTGGTTATTATCTGATTCCTCAAATGTTGTATTTATAGCTCTTGTGATTCAGAGAGAGAAAGTATTAAACTCAGAAGTGAAAATCTAATCTGCTCTGCTGTTCTGAATTTCTGATAGATAGTTTCATGGAGAAACATGGGAGATCAAAGGGAAATATTCTTCAATTCATACCCTCAGCGAACTCTGTGACGTTTCACAAGACACCAATCAGCCCTGGTCGAGACAAGAAATCAGAGACTTGGAGCAAATGCAAGCATAAACCCAGAAGAGGCTTCTCTGGTCCCTTACCTTTCATGTTTCCAGATGAATCAAGGAGGAAATCAAGAAATAATGGCTTTGATGCATCAGAACCCACATCTCCAAAAGTCTCTTGCATGGGCCAAATCATCCAGAAGCACAAGAAGCTCAAGAACAATAACAAAACCCAACCCCTGCAGCCTCAAAATCTGAACAGGACAGAGAAGCAGAAGAAGATGAACTCCAAATCTATGCCTTTGACCTCTCATCGGGACTCTTATAAACCAGAATCATCTCCAAAAGAATCAAAGAAGAAGCCCTTATCAGGGATTCTTAAACTTCTACATAAAAGGACATCAAGATCTGATTTGTTTGGTGTTTCTGATAAGGATAGACCAGTTCAGGTTCAAGGTAGTGCACCTTCATTGGGTAATATGAAGAGGCTTGTAAGTGGTCGAAATTCTCTGGCGGATTTCAATTGGACTGATCATGTGCCGGCGGTTTCCGATGACCGGAATTATCATTCCGATGAAGAAGCTGGAAAGGAAGATGATGAAGATAGCATAATCATTCCTCATTCTGCACCCATAATTGTGGTTGGGGGACGTGTTGCTTTGGAGCCAAGGAAAGAAGTTAATCTGTGGAAGAGAAGAACAACGGGTCCACCTCAGCCTCTTCAGTTAGCTGACTAATAGGTTGGATCAGAAATGAAGAACACTGGAGAGATCCTTGGCTTCTTCTCTTATTTTGTCTTATTTTCTTTAATTTTTGAAGAGAACAAAATAGAAAAGAGTTCTCTTCATGGAGATATATGTTCATATAATCGTTCTTATGTTTCTCTTTTTATAGAATTTGATCTCAAGTTTGATTCATGTATTAAGTTTTTGCTTTGAGATGAAGAGTTCCATGATTCCATGTAATAGCTGTTTTCTCTGCAAGTGAATTTATTCTCTTTTGGCGCCTTGAACCTTATTCACTCTTTCAGATCTATCTGTTCTTGAAAAACCCACTTGAGGTTTATCTAATTGATTCCAAGAGTCAATATGATCTCTCACGGATTCTCAAGATACAAGGTGGAGATGATTTTAAACGTCTCAATAATTCTAGAAACCCTAGCTAGCTGCCTAAAGGTCACGGCCAAGAATAATAATAGTAGCTTAGTTGGAAAGTGATGATAATGTCTGTTGTCTTGATGTTAAGAAGATGATTCCTTTGTCTCCTTTACTCAAATTGCAACAACTTTAAAGAAGCTTCTTTTCCCTTGTCGCAGGTAATTTAGCTTTAGTTAAAGAGTGGATTAGCATTATTTTTGAAAGAAGGATACAATCTTAAAGGTTATTCTATTAAGATCTAGTGGTTGCAGCTTTGGCTCTGGAAGCAATATAATATACAACCAGAAAACAACAATAAAGCTTTCTACCAATTAAATGGGATCATCGATTTTTGTTCACCAATCAGTTTTTTTTTTTTTTGCTAATCCAATCAGTTCTATTTGAACTCATACAATATTAAATACAAGGTCTAAGTTATGCATATTTTTTATTTTTTACTTCTCTTAAACCTAATTAACTATATGAGTCTGATTTAGTTCTTCTAATTCCTTCAATGTGGATTAAATCACTTTTTCTACACACGAACATTTAAGGATGAACGTAATAGTACCACCCTCATTTGAGTTCTTGTATGTTTTTGGTTAGCAGTGCACTCCTATACCAGCTCTTATAATTATTCCTTACTTTACTTTTATTAGTTTTAGCACTCACTCATCTATCTAATCTCCTCATTTTACACTCAAGTTAATCTTTATATATATCTTTTCTTAAAGCTTTAAAAAGATGTTAATTAAGATGATTCTGAATATTTCGAGGTGAATTTGAAGAACTGGGTAATGAAGACTACGATAAGAAAACTAGGGTAAATATGTCCAACATTGTTCCAATTATTGGTGGGATAAGATGTTATGGTAGTATTAGAATAAAAAATCATAATAAATTTGAATTGTTTTACTTATTCAAAGTATTTAAAAAGTCATATTAATTTCTTAAAATAATAACTAAATTTTTAATCATATATTTATTCCAAGAGAAAAAAACAGTGATGCGAACCCCCCACAAGCGGAGAAGGTTCAAGACATGGCAGTCTTGTTGCACAATGGAATCTCATCAGCCCCTTTGATTATCAATTTAGTAACCCAGAAGCGCATCGTGAGCTTCCACCTAGCTATTTCCTCTGGTTAATTGGGGGGGGGGGGGGGGGGGGGGGGGGGGGGAGGGGGAGGGGGGGAGAGAGAGAGAGAGAGAGAGAGAGAGAGATCATCTTATATAAGCTTAACACATATGAACTCTACAAGTACATATGAGAAGACCTGTTGAGTTGTGGGCAAAGACTGAGATTGTTTACTCATCATTCCTCAGGGATGCACTGCAAGGCAGGTCTCCAAAGGCCGCTGTGGTTGTTCATATGATCCACCCTCCTTGAGTGCCTCTTCCTCATGGAATTTAAACGTTGCTCTAATGTTGATGATAACGACAATGAAGATGAAGATGAAGAAGCTGCTTGGTTGGTGGTGGTGGTGGTGATCATTGATCCTCCCGCCATGGTGGCTATCATCATCTGCTTGAGTTGTTGCTTCTTCACCATGATCTTCATCTTCACAACCCCACCTTCATCGCTGCTTGACACAACACTGCAATCATGCAGTTGGGTAATCGATTCCAATAGATTACACTTGGTAGTTGCCTTTGGATTACAAACTCCTAAAACACGCCAATCCCTCTTCCCAGAAGAAGAAGCCTTTTCTGCTGCTTTTAGCTTCAACTTCATCGCTGCTGCTCCACCAGGTAACCTGTAAGTCCCCTGGAGTAGGTGTGAGGTTTTATATATAGAGACACGCCATACACATCCACACAGCAAGCACCTTATAAGGTTTAGCTATTAAAAATAGGTTTTCTACGCCATTAAGATTAATATACTTTGCTGGTCTTAGACATGCGAAGCACTCGCTACAGTCAACACTCAAAGATTTCATCGGATTCAAATTGTTCTGCAGCTATAGATCGACGTGTCAACCATCCTTCAGTCGAGCATCGGCCAAATAATCTCACACTGTTTGATGATTTAAAACTTAGACTTTGACTGAATTCCACACTTGACGGAAGATGTGGATCCTCATCATCAAAATATTTTGGGGTTCCTCGAACTTAGTTGCAAAACGACATTTGCAGGTGAAATGTCATTGTAATTAAGATATGATTTAATTAATTAAAATTTAAGGATGCATATTAACATAAATTAAATGTTGAATTAAGACATTATAAATTATTTATAGTTTTTTTAAATTTTTTTAAAAAGATTCTTACCTGCTCCGTATCTGAGTAGACATCAATTCACACTTCTCCAGAGAGAAGTTTTTCAATTCTTTATTTTAAAGATTTCAAAATGAGTTGACATTTGACCGTTTTCGGTACTTATTATTTATTTTGGGTAGAAACACAATTTTTCAAAATGCATATAAAATAATTAATTGTTATCTTAGTTAAAAAATTATTCTAAAAGAAAACAAAAACTGAAAACCAATACCAAAAACTTAAATTGTAGCATACCATTTTTGTTTCTACATTTGCATATCATTACTATCGTGACAATTCAGTATGGTTCCAAAATGAAATGATATATGAAAATAGTATGAATATTGCAATAAATACTATAGTATGATTTTGGTATGAATATGGTTATTTTTTTTTATCCAAAATATGAATATGATATTAAACGATGTACCATGGTTTTGGCATGCAAATGATAAAAAAAGGTAAAAATAATAAGATATAGTTTTGGTACATAAACAATATTATTTAATATGATCTCAATCATACTGTCAATATGATGCCGAAAATCGGTACCATAACACGCCGAAGCAAAAGCCGTTTCTCAAAATCCTACCATATCGTCTTTGAAATGGTTGTGCAATAAGATTTTATTAGGTCAGTTTTGAATTCGACATATAATTTTGATACCACATTCACACCTTTAGCTAACCTAGGTAAGTTAAACATGAAAAGAAAACTCTTGCTTATGGTAACATTGACATTATTTTAGTTCAAGTTTCAAAAAGGGTATGCGTATGGTTACTAGAAGAAAAAAAGCATGCCCATACTAATGTTGGGGAATCCATCTTTGATCAATAATCCCATCAAAGAAAATGACACTATATAATTAATTATAGATGTGTAATATTAATTTATTGGGAAATAATCTCATAATGGTGTAGGAAATTACTATTACCTTTCACTTTTAATGGTGTTGAATGATGTTAAAATTGGATATGCAATTTTCATTTATTTTCTTTACTAGAATTAATTAGGTAAAACTTAAAAGACAACATTACATTCATTTAGAAAACTATATGAAATACTAATTTTGGCCTTATATTCTAGTCATTTTAGATTTCAAAAAGTTAGATCTTGAAGAGATAACATAAAAGATGAACTATTTTGATTTTTTTGAAAATATAAAAATGTCACCTGATCAATTAACTAACGTAACTTAATGACAGGGAGCATCAGTTACTTGAGGCAAAGTCTCCGATTGGGTTAATAATTTCAAAATATACAATGAGACAAAATAGTAATCAAGTTTGAGTACTTGGGTGCTTCAATATTTCTAACGAATGACAAAATGGACTTTGTACATCTAACTTTAAAAGTCTTTTATAATTTTAGTATTTTTAAAGTAAAATATTTAATAAGGATTGTGATGGTTGGATCATATTTTAAGATGGTTTAATCAAATGATTCGAGTATAATTAAATGATAGCTTAAATATAATTGGATTCTAATCGATGTTTTGGTCGAGATTTGATATTGCTTGTAGGCCCCACAAACAGAGGCGAAATTAGGATTCAACATGGGGGGCGGAAAATGAAAGTCTGGATAAGACCCATTGGGAATTCTACCGTTAAATTATATTTAGAATAGGCACACATATATTTTTGTGGGACTCACACATATTTGGAAAAAAAAGGTAAATTATTGATAATGATATTTACAAATCAAATTAAAAAAAGAAAAGAAAAGAGAAACAATAAATAAATTCATAAAAGAATACCTAATGGTGGAGAAGATTCTTTTTCCAAATTTTCCAAAAGGAAGAGAATAAGTAGGAAGAAAAAAGGACAGAGAATAAATAGGAAGAAAATAGGAAAGATGAGATATGAAAGAATAAATAGGGATTGAGGAATTAATTTCCAATTATGAATGACATTTTGAATACTTAATAAGATTTTTTTTCAAAAGTTTCCTTCAACCTTACCCACCTTTATAGCAAGAGAAGAGAATAAATGGGAACAAAAGATGAGAAAGAAGAGATGGGAGAATAAATGGGGATTGAGGAATTAGTTTTTAATTATGAATGACATTTATATCAATTATTTTACCCTTAAAAATTATTTCCAATATTAAGGGGGTAAATAGTGATATTTCACATGAAAAAAAAAAAACTGATAAAATTAAGAGAATTAATATAAAAACTAGAAAAATTGAGGAAATTAGTATAAATTTTTAAAAAATCGAGGGGGGGGGGGGGCAGTCTGAAAGCCCATAAAGAGGCCACTAATTATCAAAAATGTTATATATACATGAGTTATAAGTGAATTTGTCAACAACAGCTAAAGTTGGAACTTGAAATAAGTTTATCTTTTAAATGCATGATTTTGATTAGACGTTTTTAATGCAGTTTCTTCTGCTTCAGTTAACATTTCTTGGTTTTCAGGAAAAATCTTCATATTCCTTTGGTTAATGTTAATAGTTTCCTTAAAAAATGTAAAGGAGAAATTGAGAACTAAATTGATTCAGGGTCTATTTGGTTACATGAATATGAGAATTATACCCGTTTGGTTGTAAAAATCTCTAGATTCATGAAATCTAGAGATTCACCTTTTTACACTAAAAACGTGAATCTGTAGATTCACAGGTAAGGGGTGAAATCCAGAGATTTCAAAAAATCTATACATTTGCACATTAACAAAAGTCACGTCGATCAAATAGTTTTTTAGGATGAATCCACAGACTTCATTCCACAATCAAACATCTAATTTTATAAATTATGACTCCATAGATTTGAAATCTATAAATTTGAAATTTCTAGATATTTGAAATCTTCAGACTCGTATGACCAAACAGGCCCTCAAGTAATTTCAAAAATTTTAATTGACCATTATAGACGTTATTTATTACTAATACAAATGTCTAATTGATTAAATATAGAGGGTATTGGAGGGAAACGAAATGTAGCCATGACCCTTGAGTTCATACTTTTATAATAGTAGTATGATAGTATAATAGTATGATATATCATATCATATCATACTATTATATAGGCCTGTTTGGTTACATGAATTCAGAGATTTCAAATCTCTGGATTCATGAATCTGAGAATTATACCCATTTGGTTGTAAAAATCTCTAGATTCTTGAAATTTAGAGATTCACCGTTTTACACTAAAAATGTGAATATGTAGATTTATGGGTAAGGGGTGAAATCCAGAGATTTCAAAAAAGCTATACATTTGCCGTAAGGTGTTGGGTTAAGTCCACAACCAAACATCTAATTTTATAAATTATAACTCCATAGATTTGAAATTTATAGATTTGAAATCTCTAGATATTTGAAATCTCCAGACTCATGTAACCAAACAGGCCCTAAAAGCATGTACTCTCTTTTGCGGTAAATCTTTTTCTTGACTATTATATTATTTGATTTTATTTAAATGACACATTTTTTGTATTAGTATGTTTAACATTTTTTTTTGCTCCATTGAATTCTTGGTATTCTATATCTTCTTCTTTTTTTTTTTTTTTTTTTTAATTTAAATTTATATTTATAAAACCAAATCAGGAAAGAGAATATCCCCATAGACTTCAAAGAGATCAAAATCAAAATTCACACTTTAATAAAGAAAGATAACTTTGTTTTTCTCAAAACACAACAATTATGAATGGAAATTTTGGTTACCTTTAAAACAAATTAAATATTTTCCTAAATTTATACACCTTATGATTTCAATTTCTTTTTTATTTTATTGTAAATAGTTTAATCCTTTCTTGGATTTATCGAAAATTTTAATTATTCAAAGTTAATTATCTTTTTAAAAGAATCTTATAAATTATAAATCAACCAGTCAACCTCCATATTTATTTTTTAAATGATCTTCTAATATATTTTTCATTCAAAGTTTTTAAACATTTATTTTTACTATATAATTTAAACATTTCTTGGATTTATTGAATTATTTTATTATTCGAAGATAATTATATTTTTAAAAGAATCTTAGAAATTATAAATCAACCAGTCAACCTCCCCAATAGCATCTACATGAGGATGAAGACTCTGAAAGAACACTACTTGGGAACATTCGAGTGTGTAACTACAAAGTGCTTGAGAGTATGACACCCTGCCTTAAATGAAACCAAATCAACGCAAATGACAAGAGCTGAGGAACTCGTTATACTATTATTGTAATTAAATATCGAATAAGGGTAGCTCAATTGGTAATGACCAACACTTTTTAGTGAAAGAGATCACAATTTTGACTCATCTCCTAATTCATCATGAATGGCTTAAATACTTCAGTATTTGTTGCTTTTGCTAGTTAACTAAAAAGAAAATTATGATAGACATTTTATATAAGAAAGCATTTATGAAGCGTGATCCAAAACTTACACTAAGACTCTATGACAAAATGTGTGAAGCCAGTACATCATTTCACACTTATGAGAGGGTGGCATGCCCCGTGTTTCAAGAACCCTTTATGAAAGAAACATGCAGATCATTTATTTGAATAAAGTGGTCAAAATCTAGATACGAAAATATAAAGAAAAATAAAATTCATTCAAATAGAAACAAGGTTTTGTTGGATCTTCATTATATATAGTGATTAAGAATTAGTGACCAGGAGTTCACATTGATTGATGTACTGACCATTTTCAATGTGATTAAAGTGATGAATAATTGAAGCGATTATACAAAAGAGGCAGCAGCCTTATGGTGTAATTTATATTTTACTATATTTTTATTTTTGTATTCATGGATTCTAAGGAAATATAGATTTTGAAATGAAGTAAAATCTCAGCATAAAACAAGATTCAGGATTCGAAAATCTGGCCAATCCTCTGAAACGTATTTTTTTATAAAATATCAATTTTGTTCTTATACCTTTTTTATTTTGGATTTTGATGTAAAGAATAAATTATTTTGAATTTTTTAAAAAAATGCAAAGATATCATGTCATCAATTGACTAACTGAACTTTATAACAGTGGGCATCATTCAAAGCAAAGTCTAAGATTAAATTAGTCATTTGAAAAACTAAATGGAATAAGATAGTAATCAAGTTCTCGTGCATTAGAACATCAATAATCCTAACAAAGAAAAAAAATGGACACATTTAACTTTTAACAGCTTCTTAACACTGTTAAAAATGAGAAAGCAATAGTAATCTCATGAAGAATAGGGATTTGATTAGTAATCAAACTATAGTACATAAGGCAACAATGATATATCTCTTTTTCGTTCTATCAATATTTTTTTGGTAAATTTTTATTCTTTAAATAAAAATATAGTTTTTCAATTAGAACGCATGAACCACAAAATCATATGAGTATGTCATTCAAGGACTAATTAAGTGGCCAAAAAAACCGTTATGTAGCCCTTAATTTTAAAGGGATTTTACGCAACATAAGAAATGAGCAAAAGCAAATTATATAAACATCCTCTAGAGTTGTAGGTTATTACATCTACTTCCTTTCAATTGTTTTTTATTTTATTTTTTTTATTTTATCATAGTTGTATGATATTTCAAAATTTTATACCAACTCTAACTACCAGAGATCAAGGCATTAAAACAACCTCTCAGTCAAAATTATTGAGGTAATATTACGTAGAAATGCTGCGTCTTCACCTATTCACTCAAAATAACAAGGTCTATCCATATTATACAAAGACAGTGGAGGTCTCACACTCATATGAACAAGGTTTAAAGTATTTCACTATACCATACAATACTAGCCGATACATATCCATATTTAACCCATACGATATGATACATCTCGATACGTCTCTCCATTGAATTACACTAAAATACATTAGCTAGAATGATACAATACTCAGGATGATAGTCTCTTAAAATCACCTGACCGATATGATACTTTAAACCTTGCATATGAGAGTCGGTGAAGGGGCAATTCTCTCACCATGCATAAACAAGTGCTTGTGTGGAAGCCTTCGACAAGAGGTATGCATTTTCTCTTTCAACCCATAGCTAGTATTCCTTTTCTTTCACAACAATTACAATGTTCTAGCTAGCTAGCTTTTACCATTTAGAATTCTTTCTCTGAAGCCTTGAAATGCTAGTGAGAAAATAAAATTGAATAAGTGCAGAGAGAGACTGCGAAATGTGAATTTTCATCGATCACTGCTCCTCAGGAATGCTCTTCAAGGCGGCAGGCCTCCGTTGTCGTAAGGTTGATGATGATAAGGACCGTGCAGGTTCTGGTTCTGGTTCTTGAAAACTGCTCTTCTTATCAATCTCCATCATTTCAAGAATTTTGTTTAGGTTTTGCTTCTTCACCACCATCTTGATCCGAGTGATTCCATCGCCAATTTCACGGCGAGAAACGACATTTCCACCTTGGGCTTGAGCAATCACCTCCAATAGATCGCATCTCCTTGTCTTCTGATCACAAACTCTTGCTTTACGGCTACCCATTTTCAGGTAAGACTTGACTGCTTCAATTAGGTCGAACACCATTTCTTGCTTATCTTTCTGCAGGTTCTCTCTTCTGGGTTCTCTCTCTCCCAGAAATGGCAAGAGGAGTTATTTATGTATAGTACATCAGCATCCATGCAGACCAGTTCATGAAAGGCGCTCAGTTTTGAGGATTTCTAGATAAGCTCGTAAAAAATGAATCAGTGCGCGTTGTTTGATTTGACCAATGACTAGAATTCTATATTTCTGGAGATCAGTTTCGACTACTTTTGAACCACTTACATCTAAGTCGCAATTCAATATTTGGCTTCTGAAACTCTTAAATTAAGATTTCTTTTTTTTTTTCTTTTTCCAACTTTGCTGCTCTACGATATAATATTTTCTACCAAAAAAACAAACTAGTTAGAATCTTTGGCCCGTCATGTGAAATCTCATGCAACGTCAACGTAGGACGCGCAAATTCACTTTCTTTGTCATTACATATAGAATATGTTATAAGATCCCTCTTGATATGAACATAAAAAAATATACCATATTGCACAAAATTTTCATGTTTAACAAGTTATTGGAAAAACCAAATGTACGTATTTTTAATTATCTTTGTTAGGATTAGGATAATATATACTGACTACTGGTCCAGTCGTCAATTCAAGTATATTGAGCCAAATTTTAGATCTGGCTTGATGTGAACTTGACAATAGGCCCCCATAAGTTGTGCCGCCCAACAACAGATATGACGAGTTTTGAGTCACGCATTTGGTCTTTGAAGGCCATCAGTGATGTCATTTCTTTATCTTGGGCACTTTATTTTATATGGGCAATCGGATAAGAACAACTCACAATGCTGACTAGGACATGTCCAAACTGCAACCCTGACCTGAACACCCTAAACCAAAAATGAGGTGAACATATATATACCCTAGATCAAATCTCTTGTCTTAGCATTGACCAGTTTTATAAACCCTTATTTCATTTGTTTCGCTTACAATCTGGTTGTATCATTGGAGGAGGCTTGCTAATCACAAATGATCAACTTGCTTTGACTTTTCTTTGACATCTGCTAAGCAGGTTTAGGTCTGGTTCAATCTTCAGACTTGCATTTGATCCAATCATAGAATCTAACTGGTGATTCAACTAGTCAATGGAATTTTAAAGCAACAATGTCTATTTTCAGGACTCAGAATAATTGTGATCAAATGTTTAAGATGTGTAATTTGATTTGGGTGAAATCAAGTTCAATACTGTATAAATTTCCATATTAACGACACTCGTTCTGATATCTTGTATAGTTGTACTTAGAAAATAAAAAAATACCCCTAGTTAGGATTTGGTTTTGATCAAACCAAGCTTTTTCCAGAACATTTGAAATAGTTTATTAAAGAAAACACAGTAAGCTAACCACGCTTTGACCCATTCTATTTTGCACGGCTTTAATCCTTATCCAAACATGGAAACGTTCTGTTTTGAACTGCTTTCCTCAATTTCATCGACCTCATGACTTGGAAAATTGGAATACAAAACCTTTCATGATGAAGTCATTTTCCCAGGTATTTTATAAGATAAATTTCTTATTGAATTTATAATTTCTCGATGGTAATCGATGATGGATGGGCTTTTGTTCTTGTCTTTCATTAATCCCAAGACTTGCTTCAGGTTTTATTTTTTTCATCTAAATGCCCCAGATTTCCTAGTTGCTTGAATTGTTAATATCGAGAGAGAGAAAGAGTTTACGTGTGAGTTGTGACTTTGTGTTTCTACGACTTGCCTTGAAATAAGTGTTTCTTTTTTTCTTTTTTAAAATAAACAGAAGCTAGTTTTTGTCCAATCATGAAATTGTTTAGTTATAATTAAATAAAGGAATTATTAAGAAAAAGAACACTAATTGGTCATGCATGCATGTATGATATGATGGATGATATAGGGGTAAAAAATGACGGCGCTTTTCTTGCTACCGGAAAAAGAAATAATTGATAAGTGCTTTTTCCATAAAGGGTAGCGATCATGGAACGATGTTTCGCCCCATATCGCTGGTTCGCTGCTCAGCGAACCGGGCGATATGGAGATATGACATGCATAATTATATAAATATGTTTCAGCGGGCCCATAACATTACTTAAATTCAGTAATTTTTGAGGTATCGTTCACGAGAAGAAGTCAAGGAATGGGTGTGTCATGTGTGTGTCAAATTGTCAATGTCATTATCACTTCTTCACACACGTGTCTCATTTTTCTTTATTTAATTTTCACTTCTCCAGTCCCCACCCAACTTTACTTCTTCTTCTACAAACGTCTACAGTTCTACTGTGTTCGCAGAGGGTTTCGACGCAGGGTTTTGAGTTTTGTTAGGTTTTTTATTAAAATCTATATTATCTATATATTAAGTTTCAAAATTAGTTTTTGCATTTCTTTTATTTAATTGTTTTGTTTGTGTGTGGGACCCTTGAGGTAAGGGTGGTAATGAGGCACATGAGGTAAGGGTGGTAATGAGGCACCATGAGTAAAGGAGGCCCTTCATGACCTTGGTTATGAGGCTCTTCATGACATTGGTCATGGGTCTTAAAGGTCTTGAATGGTGGAATTACTTAAATTCTAACTCTTGACATTCATTTCTCATTTCAACTTCATGACCATTCATGGCCATTACCATGAGTGGGGGTTAAGGTCTTTGAATGGGTTAAATCCTATTCATTCCAAAGAAGTGAATATGAGAGTTACTTCCCCAAGTAGTGGGGATGTTAGGTCAAGGGGGTTTATTCACATTAGTGGAGGAGGGACAAACCATTGATTCTCCATTAGTGGAGAATTGATTCTCCCCTTGTGGGGAGGTGTGGTTTGGGCCTATATAAACCCAACCCTTCCTTGTATATTGTGTGCTATTGTGACTCTCCTCACTCACATTATTTGTTTTACAAAGTTCATTTCTTTCTTGAGTTGTCTAAGTGTTGTGCTCTAGCTTTTGGCTCCTTTAAGGGACTAGAAGAACTACCTCATCTTCTAGTTGGAGGTTGCTTTATCTTGGAGGTGGTGGTGCGAAGAACCCTTGGTAGTAGGGTGCATCAATTACCTTAAAGACAGCATCAAGGTGTGACTCAACCTCATCGATCGGTGGTTCGTTCGATTGCAACTTCGAGCTCTCCGGATTTACTAAAGACGATCTTCATCTCTCAATTGTATTGCGATTTCATCTTTGTATGTTTGAAGAATTTGTAATACAATTACCCCAACAAGTTTAAGGTAATTGATTTGGAAGATCCAATGGCAAGTCTTGGAGATGGCGACTTCAACAAAGACGGAGACAACAACATTGAGGTTGTTGATGGAATTAACACTGGAGGAGATCCTTCAAACAATACCGTTGAAGGTAATGTCAACAAACAAGGTGACGACACTTTCGTTGCCATAGATGGTATGAGATATCCATTGCTTGCTACTCATGATTCAATCCCCACTAATGTAATTCCAACAGTGACAGATCTTATCCCGGATTTGGGTAAGATGAAGATTGTCACTGAGTTCGACAAAATCGAACAGTTTGGAGGTCAAAACTTCAAAAGGTGGAGGCAAATGTTGCTATTTGCCTTAGCCCAAATTGGGGTGGCATTTGCCTTCGAACCCATGCCGGAAAAAGTATTGATCCTGTTAAGGAGGGCAAAAGGGTGGCTTGGATTCAAGCGGACTACCAATGCAAGAATCGAGTTCTGAATGCATTATCTAATGACTTATATCATGTGTATAGTTCATTAGAATATGCTTATTCGATTTGGGATGCTTTGGTTAAAAAGTATTCTCTTGAAGATGCTGGTTCAAAGAAATACTTGGTGGCTAGCTTTCTAAATTTTACTATGAAAGATAGTGACACAATATCAACCCAAATTGATTTATTTCAAATTGTGGTTGGGAAGCTAGCAAAAGAGAAAATGGTCTTACCTGAAGAATTTGTAACCGGTGCCTTGATTGAGAAACTTCCACCTTCATGGAATGCTTTCAAGATGTCTATGAAACATAAGAAGACAGGATTGACCTTAGACCAGTTGGTTGTAAGGATCAAGATTGAAGAAAGGAACCGGTTCAAAGACAAAGGTGAAAAAGACCTTGGAGAAAGTCGCCTAAAAGCGAACTTGGTGGAAACCAACAAGCAAAACAAGAAGAGGAAAAGTCATCAAGAATATGATGAGTCTTCTAAGAAGAAGAAACTGACTTGGCTCAAACGATGAAAAGGTATTTATGGGAAATTCCCAAAGTGCCCATGTTATGGGAAAAGGTAAGGTGACTTTGAAACTCACTTCGGGGAAGACTATTGTTCTCACCAATGTTCTCCATGTGCCGGATATTAGGCGAAATTTAATTTCAATTCCTTTGCTTAATAAAGTAGGAATGAAGTTAGCTTTTGAAAGTGATAAGGCAATTATCACTAAAAACAATGTATTTGTGGGAAAAGGATATCTTAGTGAGGGATTGTTTGTACTTAGTATTTCCAATGTTGTAATTGAAAAGGCTAGTACCTCTTCTGCTTACTTTGTTGTTTCGTCTAATTCTTTTGATTTGTGGCATGGTAGGTTAGGTCATAGTAGTGTAAAATATATCACCAAACTATGCAAGTTAGGGATGATCACCGAAAAGGTGGAATCTCCCAAGGACAAGTGTAAAACTTGTGTGGAGGCTAAGTTAACCAAAATGCCTCACAAGACTATGGATAGAAAGAGTGATCTCTTAGAATTGATCCATAGTGACTTATGTGACTATAAGTCATATGAGTCAAGGGGAGGAAACAATTATGTTATCACCTTCATAGATGATTATTCTAGATATACCATGATTTATTTGCTCAAATCAAAGGATGAGGCCGGAAAGGCATTTATATCTTACAAAACGGAAGTTGAAAATCAACTTGGCAAGAAGATTAAAAGACTTAGAACCGATAGAGGGACTGAGTATTTTAATCTTGATAAATTTTGTGAGGAAAATGGAATTATCCATGAAACGACCGCTCCTTACCAACCGGAATCAAATGGGGTAGCGGAAAGGAAAAATAGATCTCTTAAAGAGATGATGAACTCCATGTTGTTGAGTTCTAATGTACCACTTGATATGTGGGGGAAGCCATGTTGACTTCATGTTATCTATTAAATAGAATCCCACATAACAAGACCGGTATGGTTCCATTTGAAAAATGGTTTGGTAGAAAACCAAGTATAAAACATTTACGTGTTTGGGGCTATTTGGCCAAGGTGTTATTACCGGATTCCAAGAAAAGGAAACTAGGTCCCAAAACATGTGATTGTGTGTTCTTGGGGTATGTGATAAATAGCACGGCATACCGATTCATGGTAATTAAATCCATGGATGATGTTATTGAACCAAATAGCATCATAGAATCAAGGGACGTTGAGTTCTTTGAAAGAATATTCCCCTTTAACTCCGGCTTACCTATAAGTAAGGAGAGCCAATTGATCAATGGGGAGTTGGATCCAATTGAAGAGAATATCAATCAATTGGGTATTAGTGATGGAAATCAATCAAGAACAAGCAAACGACTCAAAAGACCCAAATATAAGGATGATGAATGGCTTGTTTACTTGGTAGATAAGGATCCTCTTAATTATAAAGAGGCTATCTCATCATTAGATGCCATCTTTTGGAAGGAGGCAATCAAGAGTGAACTTGATTCAATCTTAGCGAATAATACTTGGGAATTGGTAGATTTACCAATTGGCTCTAAAACTTTGGAGACCAAGTGGATATTTCGAAAGAAGTTAAAAAGTAATGGGTCCCTTGATCGTTTCAAGGCTAGACTTGTTGTCAAGGGATTTAGGCAAAAACCAAACATCGATTATTTTGACACATTTGCCCCTGTGTCAAGAATTGCCTCAATAAGAGTTATGTTGGCAATTGCGTCAATACATAACTTGGTCATCCATCAAATGGATGTAAAAACTGCTTTTCTAAATGGTGATTTAGAAGAGGAAATTTACATAAAACAACCAGAAGGTTGTATTGTAAAAAGACAAGAGCAAAAAGTTTGCAAGCTTCAAAAATCCTTATATGGATTGAAGCAAGCGCCTAAGCAATGGCATGAAAAATTAGACAAGGCTCTAATTTCAAATGGCTTTATCATCAACAATGCCGAAAGGTGCTTATATAGCAAGTTTCACGGTGGTAAAGGCGTATTTATTCTATTATACGTAGATGATATGTTGATAATGGGGACGAGCTTGGCAATAGTGAATCAAACTAAGCATATTTTGATGTCTAATTTTGACACAAAAGACTTAGGGGAAGCTGATATGATTCTTGGGATCAAGATCATCAAGCAAGGGAATTGTATTTCACTATCTCAAGCTCGTTATGTGGAAAACATACTTACAAAGTATGGCTACCATGAACTTTCAGCAGTCAAAACACCTTTTGAGGTGGGATGTCATTTGAAAAGGAACTTGGGTGAACCAAGGTGAACCAGAAAAGGTATGCACAAATCATTGGTTCAGTTTCATATCTCATGAATTGTACACGTCCAGATATTGCTCTTGCGGTAGGAAAGTTGAGTCAACATACTCAAAATCCAAGTAAAGAGCATTGGAGTGCAATTGATAGATTACTAAGGTACCTAGAAGGTACTATAGACTATAGTTTACATTATAGTGGTAAACCAACAGTTTTAGAAGGGTATTGCGATGCTAATTGGATTTCGGATACAAACGAATCCTTAGCCACTAGTGGGTATGTGTTTACACTAGCTGGTGCTGCAATCTCTTGGAAGTCCACAAAGCAATCATGTGGAACAGGTTCTACCATGGAAGTGAGTTCATAGCTTTAGAGAAGGCGAGAATGAAACCGAATGGCTTAGAAGTTTAATGGCGGATATACCATTGTGGGAAAAACCGACGCCATCGGTATCACTACATTGTGATAACCAAGCGGCTATTCACTTAGCCAAGAATAAGGTGTACAATGGTAAAAGGAGGCATATACGCCTTAGACACAATCTTGTGCGACAGTACATAAATGAAGGAATGATAGCTATCGATTATGTGAAGTCAGAAAGGAATCAAGCTGACATGTTTACAAAGGCTATGTCTGTCAAA
Organism: Hakea prostrata; assembly: GCF_041222555.1. NCBI lineage: Eukaryota > Viridiplantae > Streptophyta > Magnoliopsida > Proteales > Proteaceae > Hakea > Hakea prostrata. The sequence continues at coordinate 15,616,013 of NC_142604.1, forward strand.
AACTTGTGTATTGCATCTACGGGAATGGGGTTAATGCCTTATCCTCGGGTCACATGATGGATACCCTACCTATGTGAAGAGGCTAAATACCGAATTAGGTTCAAGGGGTAAAAACGAAGTCATGGGAAGACCGGTAAAGTACTACCATTTATAATTATTCCATTCTAGGGTGTAGATGAAGGTAATAGTACTACCACAAGGGTAAGATTGAGCGAAGCTCTTAATTAGTCTAATCCCAAGGAATGTGGGGGTGTGTTAGTTGTGGTGCACATCAGAGACTAACCTAAGTGGATGTAGGTCGTTTGGCCACCACTAATGAGAACTTATAGGCGAGTGCTCTAAACATTCATGAATCCAAGATAAGGGACATGGCCGGTTCAAAAGTCCAATGTGTAGTGTAAAAGGTAGCTCCAAAAGTCGACCTTTAGGACATGGATGATGGGGCGGTCAGCTACACTAATGAGGAAAGGTTCAAGGAGTCTGACTCTACCCGTACTTTGTAGTGCGACTCATTAGACCTAGTGTAGGTTCAAGTCCGAAAGACACCTACAACGATGTGTCATTTAGTGTCTAATAAAGTCACAACACGAGTCCTTTTTTGCAATTTTGAAACTTGTGGGGGATTGTTAGGTTTTTTATTAAAATCTATATTATCTATATATTAAGTTTCGAAATTAGTTTTTGCATTTCTTTTATTTAATTGTTTTGTTTGTGTGTGGGACCCTTGAGGTAAGGGTGGTAATGAGGCACATGAGGTAAGGGTGGTAATGAGGCACCATGAGTAAAGGAGGCCCTTCATGACCTTGGTTATGAGGCTCTTCATGACATTGGTCATGGGTCTTAAAGGTATTGAATGGTGGAATTACTTAAATTCTAACTCTTGACATTCATTTCTCAATTCAACTTCATGACCATTCATGGCCATTACCATGAGTGGGGGTTAAGGTCTTTGAATGGGTTAAATCCTATTCATTCCAAAGAAGTGAATATGAGAGTTACTTCCCCAAGTAGTGGGGATGTTAGGTCAAGGGGGTTTATTCACATTAGTGGAGGAGGGACAAACCATTGATTCTCCATTAGTGGAGAATTGATTCTCCCCTTGTGGGGAGGTGTGGTTTGGGCCTATATAAACCCAACCCTTCCTTGTATATTGTGTGCTATTGTGACTCTCCTCACTCACATTATTTGTTTTACAAAGTTCATTTCTTTCTTGAGTTGTCTAAGTGTTGTGCTCTAGCTTTTGGCTCCTTTAAGGGACTGGAAGAACTACCTCATCTTCTAGTTGGAGGTTGCTTTATCTTGGAGGTGGTGGTGCGAAGAACCCTTGGTAGTAGGGTGCATCAATTACCTTAAAGACAGCATCAAGGTGTGACTCAACCTCATCGATCGGTGGTTCGTTCGATTGCAACTTCGAGCTCTCCGGATTTGCTAAAGACGATCTTCATCTCTCAATTGTATTGCGATTTTATCTTTGTATGTTTGAAGAATTTGTAATACAATTACCCCAACAAGTTTAGACGCAAGATTTCGATGCAACTGGATCCTGAAGCTAAGATCTCTCAGAGCAGACGAGGAATCGGAACTAACTTCGATTGGCTCCGGCGTGTCTTCTATTTCAAAGGCAAAGACAACCCTATCACCACCAGCTCTAACGAAATTCCTGGTAGCAGCAGCAGCAGTTCCGGCGAGATTCCAGCTTCCATGGTTGAAATCGTGGAGTAAATAGGAGATTTTGGCTTCCGTGGTTCCTACATCTCTAGTCAAGTGACGTGGGGGTTCACTTCCATTACTAGCCAACCGCCGGAGATGGAGGACGCCGTCGCCATAATCCTTTCTGTCCAGGTCATGTGATCGTGAAAATTTGCTATTCGCCGGTTAGGCGAGAAAAGGCGAGATATCGCCGATAATTCGGCGACATCTGCAGATATCGGTTTCGGGCACCATTTCGATTCGCCAGTTATCGACATCACCGAAATTCGGCGAAATATCGATCACGTCACATGGCGTTGTGTGCTCTTTGTCTTTTGTCAAACCGGAAGCACGGCTTTTGTGTTTAAACACGTAAATCAACTCCCATACAATTGGAACCGATACTGGTTCAATTCTTGAGTCAAACTTTCACCATTATCTCCTTGGTTTTTTCTTGTTAAAGAGTGCTTATATACATCATGAGGGCAAAAGACTATTACATATATCACGAAAAAAAGTCAAACCTTGAACTTTTTATTAAGAATAAATTTTTCATGGTCATTTTTTTTTATCTTTCAAAATCCAAAGCATTAGTAGTAGTTGAATTCTACTCCCCCCTCCCCAAAAAAAAAAAAATTTGTAGAAAGGCTCTATCACTTCCAAGTGTTACTGTTTGTACTTTCTGTTGATTATGTAATTGGCTAGTTTTCTTCACACACCAAAAAAATGTAAAGAAAAAAGAAAAAAAAAAGTTAGATGGGCCAAATCTAATATAGCCAAGGAATTGGGGACCTAGTTGAGCACTGCATAGACAATTTCTTTTAGAGCTAGTCTATTCGTTATGGGGAATCAACACTCTTGGCAAAATAGAGTTTACCTCTACTTTCTCCAGCGCATGTTAGCAAGGTTGTGGTCAATAGGCAAGTTTGGCTTCCTCTCTTGCGGCCACTTTCCTTACCCATTTGTGGGCCCTGAAACACTCCCACTCCAAGCTACGCCTCCTGAGCAAGATGCATTGGGATTTTCTCTTCTATGGACGCAATGGACTATATATAACCCGGGAAAAGAAGAGATAGACTTCTCTGGTGGGCTTTCTTTCGTAAAGCTAGAGACGCCCCCAAGACAACATACAATTGTTGGGAAGGGAACATGATCAATAGAACTGGTTAGATCCGGGTTGGGATAGTGCTTGCCTAAACACTGCACTAGATCCAAAACGATTAATTGAAACCAATACCTAAAACCATACCGCTAAGCGGTATTTTGAATCTCTGGAAGATAATTAGTGCAACGTTAATGGATTATTACCTTGAAGAAAAACTATACTAAAATTCCGTATCATGGAAAGGGTAAAATCGTCCGACTGAAATTTTTGATTAATGTCAATAAGGGTGAATCACAAAAATGTTCTATCCAACATAACTCTGGAATTTTTTTTCTTTCTAAGGCTGCAAAGAACGATCATAGAAATTGTGGGAAGAGCAAGCCTTTCTCATACCCTATAGCTAAACAACTCCTTTTTAGCCCAGTAAAATAAAATTTCATCAAGCCTTCCAGCACAATATAGATGATTGCATATTCATTTAAAAGAATTTACTTAGAAAAATAGCTATCTGATTATATATCATCTGAATCCATTGAATTTGTTTACAAACTAATAGGATATTATCCGAACTAAAAATAAGACTTGGTCTTCAAACTATGGACACTGAATTTGCTGTTTTACTTAAAAATAAGACTTGGTCTCCTACTTCTCTACTGCCAGGGCATTGGGCCATTGCCATTGGTTGCAAATGAATACATCAAATTAAACATAAGTCTGATGAAGTGTTAACCGTTACAAAGCCATTTTAGTGGCGAAAGGTTTTTCTCAAGAATATGGAATTGATTATTTTGATACGTTTAGTCCTGTTGTTAAGACTACCACTATACGGTTATTACTCTCTTTGGCTGTCTCTCATGGTTGGGATATTCTTTGGCTGTTAAGAATATGGAATTGATTATTGTTTTTCTATATGTTGCAGCCAACATGTTATATTGATTCCCAACACCCCTCTTATGTTTGCAAGCTTCACAAGTCTTTGTACGATTTGAAACTTTACGATTTGAAACAGGCCCCACAAAACTAGTTTCAATGGTTGAGTTCTTTATTGGAAGTTTTGGGTTTTGTTGGATCCAATACAGATACTTCATTATTCTATCTTGTTGGTTCTAAAGGCCAAGTCTTTATTTAATCTGTATTGATGATATCCTTGTTCTTGGGCCTTCCATTATAGTGATCGATGACATATTGGTTTCTTTGGCCTGTGAGTTTGCAATTAAAGACTTGGAGCTCAACTCGTTATTTCTTGGGCATAGATTTAACATCGAATTCTGATGGGCTTTTACTTTCTCAAAGAAAGTATATTTTTTATTTGCCCCAATGTACCGATATGCATGATTGTAAGCCCATAGGTTCCCCAATGGTTTCTTTTGCAAACTTGTCTTGTACAATGGCTTTCCTTTGGCTGATTCAACAGAATATCGAAGTGCTGTGGGGGCTTTGTGGGGGCTTTATAGTATACCACCTTCACATGCCTTGATATTGCTTTTCGGCGAACAATTTATGTTAGTTTCTTTCATGCCCTTCTGATATTCATTGGATGGCTATAAAGTGTCTTACGCTACTTGAAGGGAACAATTCTTTATGGGCTTCAGCTTTATCGGTCCTCTTCCATGGATTTACATGCTTACTCTAATGCTAATTGGGCCGGCTGTATTGATGACATAAAATCAACAGGTGGTTATCTAATTTTCTTGGATTCAAACTCATATCATGGCAATCTCGACAGCAAACTGTGGTAGCCCTATTTAGTACCGAAAGTGAGTATAGCGCTCTTGCTTTAGCTACTGCTAAAATAACTTGGATCCAATCCTTACTTCGAGAACTTCATCTTCCCTTGGTTCGTGCTCCTACGTTATGGTGTGACAATGTTAGAGCTGCTTATCTATCTTTGAATCCGGTTTTTCGTGTTTTTTGTATATGTGATTTCTTTGCGCTCATTTTATACTTTTGTTGCTTGTTTCTAAGGTTTTCTGTGTTGGCGGCATAGAAAAACAGACTAGCCTTTTTCATGTCCGAAACTAGATTTTGGTAAAACCAAAATTCTTGTTTCATGTATGGATTTACAAAAGAAATTTCTATAAAAGAATCTTTACTTAACAGGCCCTTCCTATATTATTGTTTTTCAGTTGCTTAAATTTTGTCTTACTTGATAAGTTTTTTTTGGATAATTCAACGGTTTTCTTTTCCTCTGGTAAGCACAATCTGAGTTTTGTTAATCAATCAAAATGTTCAATTATCACGTCTCACAACAATTAGAGCAGCTCCTCTTCTTCTTCTTCTTCTCATTCTTTCCTTCTTTCTTCTTCTTCTTCTTTTCCTTTTTTATTTTTTTAATTTTTATTTTTTAAAATTTTTTTAATTTTTTTTAATTTTTTTTATTTAAACATTATCTTCGTTTTTATTTGAAGGCCTGATTTTTTTTTGGAGGGGGGGGTTGTTGCTGCTCGATGTTGTTATCATTTTTCTTTCTCAGTTTTTGCTATGTAGGCAGAAGCATGTAGGGATGCACTTCTTTGGCAAAGGCTTTGTGGTTTGAGAAGATCACAATTTATTCAGTTTGTTGCTGCTTGATGTTGCTATCATTTTTCTTTCTCAATTTTTGCTATGAAGGCATGCAGAAGCATGTAGGGATGCACTTCTTTTGGCAAAGGTTTTGCGGTTTGAGAAGATCACAAATTATTCGGATCGCTTTGTGATCATCTCTAGATGGAATGGAATGGCGGATTCGATTGATTGGGTTACTATAGCACTTTCAAATCATGTTAAGTCAATGTGTTTGGATTTTGTTTTGGTTCAATTTTGCCAATTGTCACAAAACTAAAATTGATTTAGCTGATTTCCTTGTGTGGATTGTTCCCATCTTAAGTTGTCGCGAATTTGGTGGATCTCTCCCCTTTATTTTGTTGCTCACCCATCCCTCTGTAACTCAAGGTGTTACCAGTCTATGTTTTCCGAGTAATAAAACCTTTGCTACTTAAACCCAAAAAAAAAAAATTTAAAAAATCCATACCAATCTTATAAGAGTAACATTAGTCAACTGGCCGTTTTATGTACGTGGAAATTTTAGAAATTAATAGAGAAATGTTTGTAATTTGAGTTTTTTGATGTGGATCATCTTAGTAGAGCAAAAACTAATGTTAAGTCCCCTAAAATACAATAAATTACGTTTAAGTTCCATACGAACCCACACCATTTTTTACCATTAACTTTATTTAAATTTCAAAATTAGAAAGACCAAAGGTCCAAAATACACCTCAAGTTCTTTGATATATATGAGATTACTAAAATATCTTCATATGTCCTATTGTTATTAACTATATAGGTGGGCGAAGTGATTCCCCCCTTCACCCACCTTCTTCCTTCACCCTGAACCACCGTTGGAAACCATTTCTAGCACTAACCCAAAAAAAAGGGGCTAAAAGAGGGTATTCTTTCGCCAGAAGAGAGAATATGAGATTGAGATTCAATTCAATTTGACATCTTCTTCTTCTTCTCCTAGGGTTCTTCTAAGTCTGACTTGCCTTAATTAACCTTTGCTCAACCCTAATTTTTAACCTTGAGAACAAAACAAAGTACACAAGAGTTAGTAGGACCTCTTATTAACCTCTTAGTTATGACTTATGACTTATGAGGCATCGATGTTTGCCACTTGAGCTAACTGATTGAGATAGTTAATTAGACACTTTGTTAAATAGTTATTTCAATTCAATTTTTATATAATTCTAACTTGACTAAATTAGGGTCAGGCTAGGTTGGCCCAATGACTAAACCCAAACCCTAATTGACCCCACCAGAGCTATTTATTTTGTAACCCAAACTCATCCTTCGGGTTAAAAAGTTGGGCTAAGTTTGAACCCGGTCAGACTCGCAGGGTTTTATGAGACATTCAACATAGCATCTAAACCAACTGCACTAGCAGCGTGGTGGACCCAGACATCACAAGAATATATTAAAGATAAGGACAAGAGTTATGTTATAATTTCATAATTAATGAGGAAAAAACCAATACTCTTTACTCTCCGTGATTTATGTACAAACAAGGCCAGTAGTTATATCATTATTGGAATCTTGTTTGTTGCTCAATTATACAAAGCTTCTCTTCCAAGAAATCTTCTTTCTCCCAATGACATGGAAATCCTATAGGAAACTTGCAAGGGATAATTAACTTTCAACTCATTTTGACATTTTGGCTTTCCTTTATTGAAAGCATGAAGATGATGAAGACAAAAGCGAGTGAGTTGCAAGGGGAATGGTACATGGTGAGCAACGGTTTTCACTTTTTCAGCAACTATACTAAATTGTTAATTAATTAGGTCTAATTAGGATTAGTCCTTTCAATTTAGCCTAACTAGACCTAATTAATTTATTTTTGAGGTAAAATGTATACCTAATTAATTAGAGAATGGAAAGAAGATTGTTTAGAAGGATAATAATAATGTAAAAAAGGTCAAGAAGGATAGTCCCTCACGAAAAGGTTCCAAAACCGTACATCTCACTTTAATTCTTGGCGTAGACTTAATTCCAATCTATGGTCCTATTTCCCAATCTCATTTGGTCCCGCTGTTAAATGACAGTTGGGTCCCAATACTATAATCACAAAAATCACGTAAGGAAAAATGGGGCCCCAGATCCTCTACCTCTAGTGTACCCTTCTATCACGGAGTGAAGAGGGGATTCACCTCTCGAAATGCTTATAAATTCGGATCTTCTCCATCTAGTCTGTCTATCGAGTCATACACCTACACTCACACGAGAATAGAATCCACACTTATAAGCTTGTTTGTTTGAGTCTTACACTCATATGAGTGTAGGTGCATGTCTGAGTGGGTTGATTGGGTGGAAAGGTCTTGAACTCAGTACTTACACGGCAGATCAAATATTGGCTTACTTTAGTAAATATGTGATTGAAAAGTTTGAGGGAAGCATGATTTGAATCTCAAGTTAGGAAATTTGGCACTCCATTGCCACTTTCTCTTTACCAGGCAGATAGTGTTGTAGTAGGTTGGATTTGATTGAGTTTTGGTAAAGCAAATTCCAAAAAATAACACATAGAAATGACTTAAGACAGACCGAAACAATACAACGGATTTAACATGGTTTAGACACCAGCTTAATGTGCTAATCAAAAGATGTAGAGAAGGTATCCTTAGGGGATGGTTGATTAGTTGGGAGTTGGGACTAATGCCTCATGGTACGAGGTCAAAAGTTTGAATCTCTTTGAGAGAGAGGGTGAAATCTTATTTTATATTAAATTATAGTGCAAATTGCACTGACACCCCAAAATAGAGGTCTTAAAGCACTAACACCCCATTTTATGTTTAAAAAGCATAGAGACCCCAAAATTGAATTTTTATTGACTATATTTGTCAAATTTATCACTAAAAATAGTAAAATTATTGTTTATCATTGATTATATCCCAATAAACAGTGTTTGAAAGGTTTTTAGTGAAATTTTAAAAAATTTATCGCATGAAAATCTAATTTTGAGGTCTCTGTACTTTTTAAACATAAAGTGGGAGGTCAATGCTTTAAGGCCTCCGTTTTGAGGTGCCATTACAATTTGCTCTAAATTATATATAAAAGCTATTCTAAAAATGTAGTTGATATCAAGGTTTGACATGTCGGCCCTTGTCGCCTTGTCGGACCCTGGCGACATGGCGACTCGGGCGACTTTTGGTTTCATCGAACCCCTGTTTTGATTGAAATCCACTTTGATCGATCGTTGCTTCTTGTCTGAGATGGTCTTTCCATAACTCCGAGAGTTTTTTTCTCGCCGGCAACTGGAGATCCGAAACCTTCCTCTTTCTGTAGTTGCGACTTGCGATAAGGTTTCTTATTTTTACTCGTTTACCGTCGTTCTTGATGTAGGAAACCGAAACCACGGTCGGTGAAAGCGATGGCGGTAGCAAAGTACAGAGGGACATGGATGAGAGAGAAGAAGCTGACGGAGATGATAGAGAAGAAAGTGATGGAAGTGGAAGTGTTGTGCGAAGGAAACGAAGAGTCGGATGAGTGCAAGGTTGCGTGGGATGAAGTGGAAGAGGTGTCTCAGGCCAAAGCTGATCTCCGGAAGAAGATGGAGAAGCATGATCCTCTGGAATACTTCTGCCAGGAAAATCCGGAGACGGACGAGTGCCGGATCTATGAAGATTGAACAGTTTGTTGCTTGATTATCAATCTCCACCCTTAATTCCCATCGTCGTCGAAGCTATGCGCCACAATATCCAGGTTCTCGATCTTTATTCTTCTTTTCGACCGTCGTTGGCGATATATCGCCGAGAAAATGTAAATTCGGTGTCGTCGGGGGGTGTCGTGTCGCCCCCCAACGACATGTCGATTTTTCGCCCCGTGTCGGCGATATATTGCCGACACACGAGGAACCGTGGTTGAGATACACATGACATAAGCTGGCCCACCCAACTTCAGAAAAAATAAAATAGAAAAGGTAATTAGAAGAGAATGCTGGGGAGAGTTTGGTAATTTGAAGTCCCTGAAGTCACTATTTCACTTCACTTGGAAGCTACGCATCATTCCATATAGTAGCATATAGTTGTCTTACGTTGCTTCTCTTTGATTGGTCGGTTCTAAACCAAAATAAAGTGAAAGAGACCGACGAATCTCATCCAACCCTTGTCTTCTTTACTCTCTTTGCTCTCTTTGCTCTCTTTCTTCTTCTAACGGCTAACTTGAACGCAAAAGCAAACAAGCAGTTTGTGAAGTTATAGATGATAATGAGAGAACAGACTCCATAGTGTGATTAGTGTCAGACATACACTTATATATATTTAGAACACAGTTACACAAGGTCCTTCAAGTCTCTCAAATCTTTGCTTAAGATTATTAAGGCGGTTGGGAAACTTCAACTGGGCTCTCAGCTTCTTCCATTTCTTCATTTCCCACTTGCTTTAATTTTTAGCTTTTCGTTGGTTTTCTGGTTGTCATCTCTGTCTGAGAAGAAGAAGAAGAAGAAGAAGAAGAAGAAGAAGAAGAAGAAGAAGAAGAAGAGAAGAAGAAGAAGAAAGAAGTGGAGATGGTGTTTGCCAGGCTGAGCCAGCTCTTTGTGACAGTGTTTCTGTATCAAACGGCCATGTTCATGGTGATTCCGGCGATCACTGACGTTACAATGTCTGCTCTTTGTCCTGGGTTGGATGAATGCTCCATTGCTATCTACCTCAGTGGATTTCAACAAGCGGTATCTCTCTCCAACCTCTTTCAATTCTTTCTTCTCTGATAGCTAGATTTGGTTTATTTATTATTTGTTTTTAATTCCTTTCCTTCTCTCTTGCTACATCTTTCCATTTTCCTATCATATATAAGAGGTGGAGTGTTTACAGGTTTTCCATTTTTCTTTTCTTTGGTAAGAGATGGGGTAGGTTATAGAAGATGGACACTGTTGGCATACCTTTTTACTTTTTTTCTCTCCCCCAAAACTCGTTCAGATGAAGTCTCAAAGTGGTCCATAATAATGCTTAAAGTTTGGACAATCAAGGAACTTTATAATACCTACTAGGATTGTGGTTGTGCTTCTGGTGACAATTTCTTATGTAAAGGTCTTAAGACTTATAAGGTCTTGTCTTCGAGCCTCTGTCTGTACACTTCTCCCCTCTCTCCCCTCCCAATCTGAGTCTATGGACCCACAATTTAGTGATATGCACCAACCCCGCTATAAGCTACAGGAATATGGAGGCCTTTCCATAGATGACACTATAGAACGACCCACACTAATACCTAATGGCACGTTAGTCTTTTTTTTCCTCAATAAAAGATGTTATGCAATGACTATTGTACCATGATAGGCTAATAGTAGCTTCTATACAGATCCTGTAAGACCAAGAATATCTTGAATTCAAATCTCTTCATTCGACATGTTCCTCCCCCCTCCCCCCCCCCCCAACCCGAGGCCTAGATTACAGGTATTACTAATTTTTAGATAAATAAATGATACAAGTACATAGTTAGTAAAATCCAACTTAGCACTTATTATCATGCATTTACTTGTTCTAAATATCTTACCAGAGAAAGGAAACTTTTTCTAAATAAATTAATATCAAGATGGCCAAGTTAGGCCATTAGTATCTAAGTCACATTCAATAAAGATTCCTTTTGGCTCAACAGTCAGAATTCCATCAAAATTGGTTTTCTTTCCACAATTTCCTTGGAAAGTAGGATTTTATCATTTCTTCTTTTTTTTTGGTAGAAGGATCTTATCACTTGCCCTTTCTAGTATGAAACTGACATACTTCGTATTCAAATGATGAATTTTTAAATTTAATTCCCTCCTAGTGTATGTATCCTAATCAAAATTCCATCAAAATTGGTTTTCCTAGTTTCCACAGTTTCCTTGGAAAGTAGGATCTTATCAATTCTTCTTTTGTTTTTTGGTAGAAGGATCTTATCAATTGCTTCTTCTAGTATTAAATTGACATACTTCGTATTCAAATTATGAATTTTTGGATTTGATTCCCTCCTAGTGTACGTATCCTAGTCATAATTCCATCAAAATTGGTTTTCCTAGTTTCCACAATTTCCTTGGAAAGTAGGATCTTATCAATTCTTCTTTTTTTTGGTAGAAGGATCTTATCAATTGCCCCTTCTAGTATTAAACTGACATACTTCATATTCAAATTATTAATTTTTGGATTTGATTCCCTCCTAGTGTACGTGTCCTAAAGTTGGAGGATATCTAGTGTATTCTTAGTTGTAAGTTTGTTTTTATTCATTGGGAGGTAGATGTTGTTGGCTTTGTCCGAAAAAAAAATCACTTTTCTATGAAAACATGGAAGGTTGTTGGATTAAATCCAAACACAGGATATGTAAATAAAACAAAAAATTTATATATTTTAATAGAAAAGTTTTAAAGATGCTCTAAGATAACCGTTAAAAAACATAAACACCCCAAAACAATGTCAAATTGACAACAAGCCCCCTAATATATCTCTTAAATTTTCACAGTCATATATTCCATTAGCAAATTATGTTAAGTCATGGGTTGATAGTTTCATAATTCTTATATTGCCCTTAACTTATTTGACTTCACAATGTTGCCCTTGGTAAAACAGAATTTTAAATTTTATCTTTTTTCTTCCTCTTCTTCCATGAGTTCCTACTTTTCATGTTCATCATTTGCTCTAACTAGCCTAATGGGAAAAAAAGAAAAAAAAAAGGGTGACTATCAATTTGACAGAGTTTTATGGTGTTTGTACTTTTCACCAATTATTTTGAAATTTTCGCTAGAAAGGTTTATAAAGTATGTTTTCAGACCTAAGGATTATGTTGATTTGGAATATGTTAGTAGCAAAAGAAATCACTCAATGGTTCTACAATCTCTCTCTCTTTCTCTTCTTTTACATCGCACATATATATACGATTGCACTAAAATTTATTGGCCAGTATGATATGATATTTGATACTAGATGATAATGTCTCTAAATTATCTTGGAAGTAAAACTATGATGTTTTACCTTCTTTCAGTTCGGATAACTTATAGGAAAAGTTAACCATTGAAGTATTGCTCAATCAATAATGGTCTGACACCTCTTAGTGAAGAGTTCCCATATTTCATATTTCTTGTAGTATGTGTAAGAATTTCCACTTGTTAATATAGAGCAATCAAATTTAATAAAAATAATAAATAGTAATAAATAAAAAAAGAGTTGAGCTAAGTTTGGGTTTGCAACTAAAACCCTCCCAGGTACTAAAGTACTGTTTTGAATTGTTTATGCAGATCATTGGATTGGGAACTCTTGTGATGATGCCCATTGTAGGGAACCTATCTGATGAATATGGCAGGAAAACTCTGCTCATACTTCCAATGAGTCTCACCATCATTCCATTGGGTACTTTCAATCCTGATTTACACAAATAGAAATAAGCGACTTATGGATTACTTTGGTTTCTCTTTTTCATTATGATAATTTTAACGTACGGTTTTTACAGTGATATTGGCTTATAGCAGGACGAAATACTTCTTCTACGCTTACTACGTGCTCAGGATTCTCACCTCCATGCTTTGCGAAGGCAGCGTTCAATGCCTCTCGCTTGCTTATGTGGTAAGTCATATGTGTTAATCAAGTTAGGTTCCTCTACCCAAGAGACAACTGTTGAAAAGCAAGCATAAATCTGTCCGATCCAGATCGGTTATCTTTGCTTTGGACCAGTTCCAAAGTTTCAGCCTTGAACGATCCGGTACAGATCCGGGGATTAATTATTTTATGTAATGGCATTTGGGTAATTGTTGGCTTTTATGTGGTGGCAGGCGGACAACATTCCGGAAGGTCAAAGAGCGTCGGCTTTCGGGATTCTGTCGGGTATAGTGTCTGCCGCATTCGTCTGCGGAACTCTAACGGCTCGTTTCCTCACAACTGCCTTGACATTCCAGGTCTCGCTCTCTCACTCACTTCTCTCATGTATGTGATCTTCTGCTTAGCCCTCGGTGTTTGATCTTTCTTCAATCTTCACTGAAGCGTCAAATCTCTTTCAGGTCTCTGCAACTGTGGCTGTGCTTGCTGCATTGTACATGAAATTTTTCCTAAAGGAGTCGAAGAACTGCGGTATTGATGCGACTTCACTTCTTACACTCTCCAAGAAGACCAAAAATGTTGTTCATTTTGAAGGGGAGTCCTCCACTAAGGTTCAGCTCTTTAGAAGAATCCCGCCTATGAACGAGATTTTTTTCCTGTTGAGGATTAGGTAACTCGAGTATACTCACTTTGTTGTTCAAATTTCAAATCCCATTAATTAGATTTCCTCTAAATTGAAGCCTGTTAAGTTTTGATTCTTGAGATTATCTGATCATTTAGTGGTTTTTGGGCTTCTCTCTGTTTATGTAATTGGATTCTCTTTTTTTCTGGGATTCCACTGGCAGCCATCATATGCTTCATACACACTTTTTCTTTCCTAAGATAATCTTCTGGAATTCTAATCCACTGATTTATAGTCCGGTAGAATCAAATTTTTTTCTTACTGCTCTGACCATCTTATTTGTTTAAATATGTTTGATAAAAATGTCTACTTTTACAGCCCAGCATTTTCACAAGTAGCAGTTATTGCATTCTTCAACAATTTTTCGGAGGGTGCTCTTCATTCTTCATTATTGGTAATTTCCTGAACTTCATTCAAGAGCCTGGAGTTAAACCTTGACATTATTAGGAAATCAAATTTTTGGTCGTTGAAGTTGTTAATTCAAGAATGTTATTACAGGCAAGGCCGTAAATTAGGAAGAGTAGAATGTGGGTTAGGGTAGCAGAAAACACTCTAGGGAAACTTAAAGAGAAAGCAAAACTAACCTACTGTAGGTCAGAAAAATCAACACCCAGAATTACATATCACCTAATTATATATCAACTGTTCAACTAATCTGACTTGGTTTGTGTGGTGTCTTAGTATTCAAGAATTGTGCTGCATAGTCGTGCACACCCATAATCTTCTTGCTAATGACATTTTCCCACTATGCAGTATTTTTTAAAGGCCCGTTTTCACTTTAGCAAAGACCAATTTGCGGATTTATTACTGATAGCAGGGATTGCAGGGGCCATCTCACAGGTAGGTTTCCACGAGTTTCTCATTGTAGGTCCTCCATTTTCCCTCTTCATTTTCGTTTTAGTAACGTATTGCAGTCAAAAGTATGTTTTGTCGAGTTCATTCATGGTTTCATTCTGCAGCTTGTTCTTATGCCGCTATTAGCTCCATTTTTGGGAGAGGTGAAGTTGCTTATTATTGGGCTCTTCGCTGGTTGCACACATGTGAGTACCTAGTTACATTCTGTTGCCTGTTTTATCTTCAGGTTTATCATCTGAGCCTATCTGCATTTCTGCTTGTTACTTTGGGGTCATTGAGCTATTCCTTGGAATAATGCAGATGTTTCTTTATGCTGTAGCATGGTCTTCTTGGGTAACCTCCTTGGAACTAAATCATTTGGCTTCTTCCTTCTTCACAAGATTCAAATGTACATCATATTATGGTTTTGGATTTTACATACTTGCAGGTTCCATATGTCGCCTCTATGTTCTCCATTTTGGTTGTTCTCGCACCTCCATGTGTGAGTTCCCCACTTTGTACCATGCCATACCTTTTGGTCTCTCAGGTGAGAGTTTTATTTTGTGACGTGGAATTTATCATTTATGCAGATGAGGAGTATTGCTTCAAAACAAGTTGGTCCCTCTGAGCAGGTATTACATGGGGTTACTATCATTATTATTGTTGTTATTGTTGTTCGTGTAGATATAGATGAACAGTGGCCTCCTAGAACTGTATAGTGGTTTTCTCCTCATATGGTTCGAGAAAGAATGGTTTGGTTTTTTTACTTTACTGTCAAACATATCCTGGAAAAATGAAATCAATTCAACTATGATTTGAATCCCTTTTCTTTTCAAAAAATAAATAAGATTCTCTCTTCCCCAAAACTGAAACAAAAGAAATTGTTTGTACCCATAACTCAGGTTCAATAATTAGAACAGCTGAAAGGAACCCATTGGAGTTCTATTTATTTGGCTGTCCCCAAACCCCTTTCTTTGTCGCCTTTCAAACCTATTTTGATTTCTCGTTTTGGATCAATTCTATAGACCACTAAAAATATTGTTTCCTTGTTCATGGATTCTTTATTATTATTGTGAATCATTGGGTTTGTACATTCTTTGGTGACCCATAATCAGTTCAAAGGTGGAAGCAATATACCTTTTGCAATTGCTTCTATTCAAGAATCAGAGGTGCTACTGATGTCAAAAGGCTTTTCACCAATTCCAACAAAATTTCCTTTTGGATTTGTTGAAATTTGTTTAAATTAGATCCATTTGACTTCAATTTTTAAGATATGCTTACGAAGCCATTCTAACTGATTAATCTGATACTGGTCCTAGATCCTTGCCCCTTGAGAAATAAATTAATACTGAATGCTTAAGCTCCATCATATTATTAGTTTAAGAGAAAGGGAGGGGGGGATGTTCTATTTGTGGGGGGGGGTGAGCTGGGGTTGGAGGTGGGCAGCACCGCATCTGCCAGCATCCCCGAGTCTTTCTCTGCTCACCATATGGTTCATTTCACATGGGAAGGAGAGAGACAGACTATGGGGTTACACACAGAGACTGTGTTCCTTCACAGAGAAAATTATCCTTTTACTATTACTATGTAGTGATACCATTATCATTATTGTGGTTGTTACTGTTGCAATGGGGTTTGGAGAGTTTGGTGAACTCCTTTTTATTTGTAGTCATTGATTGCTAGCAATTTCTTCATAATGAATTTGTATGTCGAAAAGTCTAATGGAAAAGTCAAATCTTCAAGAAACTCTTGAATATGTAATATTTTGCTTTGCATGTATTGGGTATTAGTATTGCAAAAACCATTGATGTAGCATTTGTCAACCTAGTTTTGGGACATTTTAGGCTTAAAAAGTTGACTTCCTGGGTTATTTGGTTGTGGACTGAGCAAGTCTAATGAGTATTTGGTTTTGGTACTTTTACCTCCAGTTTGTTGCACTACAGTTGATTTGCTTGGTTTTTATGGCTGAACAACATTTATTTCAGGGGAAAGCGCAAGGGTGTCTTTCAGGCATATGTTCATTTGCCAACATTATATCTCCATTGGCTTTCACTCCTTTGACAGGTAACAGGAAATTGGTGGAGCAATAAACCGATTTTGGTATTTATACTGACAAGCAAACCTTTTGCTCTTCCAGCATTGTTTCTTTCTGAAATGCATCGTTTTACTTCCCATAAACCTATTTTGGTATTTATACTGACAAGCAAACCTTTTGCTCTTCCAGCATTGTTTCTTTCTGAAAATGCACCGTTTTACTTCCCAGGCTTCAGTATTATGTGCATTGGATTTTCACTGGTAAGTGTTGCTAATGAACAGTGGCTTGCTTCATTTTCTGTGATAGATCTATTATTAATCATCAAAAAGAAGGAAAAGTGGTGGATAAGATTATCACAGACGTCACCTTTTGTGCAGTTGATTGCCTGCATACAGAGTACAATGATAAGGGTAACTCCTCCTATTTCAAGCAACAAAATTGCCACCAGCAACTACTCGGAAGCCTAGTTTGCAATGGATATATCTACTATAGAACAACATCTGTCTGGCTTCCATCTCGCTATTGGGCAGCAATTAAACATTCCCATGCCTCTGAGCCATACTTCACTAACCTGCTTATGACTTGTTGCTTTACACTTGACAATAGAGGCTTCATGTTCCAAGTTCCTATAACCATGCAGAAACTGGCACTGAGCACCTGTTAACAGGATGGTTTGGCTGCAAGAGATCATGATTTGCCAGACAATAACATCTCACTCTTCACATATTACATACAAAAGGGAGCTGAATTAGATGATTAATTGCTCATTTCGTTCGAACAATTATGAGAATTGACCACTTTGTTATTGAAGAACCTATTGATCGAACTGTTCCTGTGCTGTTCACTTTGTTTTTTTTTTGTTTTTTTTTTTTTGGGTAGAAAACAGGGCTATATATTAAAGCGTGCCCTCATGTGCTGTGACTGCTGTCTACTTAGTGTGGTGGAAATCGGATCAAGCTGTTCATGTTCCTTTTCAAAAGAGACAAAGAAGCAGGAAGTCTGATGTTGCTGTTAGCAATGCACATCTCTTATGTTGCATTAGCTCTTTCTTATTTTGTTTCTTATGATTGCCTAATAAGTGGCCTAGTGTAGTTATTTAATTTATTTTGGACTGATGGCCTGAATTGTAAATGCTTTAGGGCTTCTTCATCTTTATTCCCTGGACTGAACTTGCTGCAAAACTCATTGATAGGATAAGCTAGCTAATTTACCCTCCTTGAATTTGTTGTTACATAACTAAGCCCTTATTGTAAACGATGGTATGTATCATATCCCTTGGTTTGTATAGGTTTTTTGACCTAAACTCTTTCATTTAATATAATCTTACTTTTTTGTTTTGGCAAAAAAGTGGTAACCAATCTATAGATTTAGAAGGGAAGGGTCCTACCTTGTCAGGTTTCGAAAGCGGGCCTTACCTAAATGCAAGGCGGGGCCAGAATTCAACATTGGAGGCCACAATAACCTTTTTATCCATTTTCTCTACTTTTAGAAAAAATTTCAATAAGAGAAAAGGATAGGGGGTGGTATAATTACATTGTAAAGGGTCAAATGACTGAGAAACAAAAAATAAAAAACCTAAAATTGGCTTTTATAAAGAAAGTTTAACAGGAATTGGGGCCATGGTCCCCTTGACCTTGGGGAGCTCTGTACATTCCTTAACATATATTGTAGAGGATTGAGTATAACGTTATACGCTATCCTCAATTGAATATGAAGGATAACACTAGGTGGTCCATAGCATCTTTTCTTTTCAAACTAAGAAGAGAATCACCACCCATCAAGTAAAGTATGCCAAGTTCCCAGCCTAACCATGTCTACCGGGTAGGACTCCAAAGTGGAGCAATGCCACTAGAATTCAAGGTAGTAAAAATGTATTTATATCTTAGAATTTTCTCATAAAACAAACATGTCTAATTTTTTTTTTTTGCCTGCATTTAAGATGTCTAGGACAGCTTATGGCTTACATGTATTAGGCCCTAAGAGACTTTCAACTCATCTCATGCTTATGTATGAGCCAACCTTTTAAGGTTGTTTTTTTTGATCGCCTGTATGGTGTTAATGTGTGTTATCTTCCAATTATGATTGAAAATTTTTGAACTTTGAATAAAAAAAAAAAAACACTAGAACGAAGGACATGGTTATCAGTAATTTCTTTTTCTTTTTCCATATTTTTTTCTTCTTATAACCGTTATGGTCTGTTTGTCTCGTGGAAAAGTTGCGGCCTTCTCCGTCTCCAGTCCTTCCTCTTTCTTCTTCTTCTTCTTCTTCTTCTCTCTCTCTCTCTCACCTTTTTCTTTTTCAAGTAAAGCATTACCAAGGGTTTAAGGAAGGAATCCTCGTGATTTTGATTGTCAAAGAAGAAATGAGGAAGTTTCTCTTTGCTTGCATGTTGCAATTTGCAACTGTCCTGTTTCTGATTCTTATACCTTTCAAGTTCGTTCTCACACTGAATAACTACCAACATGGAACCAGTGTAGATAAAGAAGAAGAAGATTGTAATGCCATTGCTTATTCTGAGTTTCAGATTTTAATCGGTGGTTTCTCTGCTACTGTTGTACAATCCTACAGAATAACATTCAAACGGAGCATCGAAACTCCGCGAAATCTTTCCTTCATCCCTTCCTCTAAGCTCTTCATTTTTTCGTACTAGATATTCATAGCATTCTTCTCTGAGGGCAACTTTCCTGTGCCTTCTTTTTCAGATGGATGATACTGTTGCTAACTCTGCTTCAATGGAAACTTGTTCTTCGGACTTGATTTTCCTCCATGGCAACTTAAAATTGGAAATTGTAAAAGCTCGTAACTTGCCTAATATGGATTTATTCATTTACCATCTCCGTCGTTTCGTTAGCTTTTTTGATACCTGCCGGAATCAACCTACAAATGGCAACCGCAATCACCACAAATCTCACCGCAAAATCATCACTAGTGATCCTTATGTTGTTGTGGTTGTAGGTGGGGCAAAGGTTGCTCACACCACAGTCAAGCGTAATGATGAAAATCCTGTTTGGAACCAAGAGTTTAACATCCCTCTCGCTCATCCGGTCTCTGAAGTTGAGTTCCTGGTTAAGGATAACGATATGTTCGGTGCTCAGCTTATCGGAAATGTTCTGATCAATGCTCGTAGAATCCTTTCTGGAGAATCCATCGATGACTGGTTTCCGATTAACGGGCCCAGTGGAACGCCTCCAAAACGTGACACGGCTCTGTATCTTAAGATGAAATTTACTCCAGTCGAGAGTAATCCTCTGTACCAGCACAGCATTGCTGCAGATCCCGAGCATTTGGGTGTTCGAAATACTTATTTTCCTGTAAGGAGAGGGTGTTCAGTGACACTCTACCAAGACGCTCATGTTCGAGCCGGGGACCTTCCGTATATTAAATTGGACAATGGAACGGTCTTCGAACACGAAAAATGCTGGGAAGACATCTGCCATGCCATATTGGAAGCCCATCACTTAATATATATTGTTGGTTGGTCTATTTATCACCAGGTGAAGCTCGTTAGAGAACCAACTCCCGGCAGACAATTACCGAATGCTGGGAAACTGACTCTTGGTGACTTGCTCAAGTATAAGTCCCAAGAAGGAGTACGGGTTTTAATGCTCGTCTGGAATGATATCACTTCCCTCAGTAATTCCTTCATCAAAACGGTAAGAAATTTGAAAATGATGCTTGTACTGTTAATTTTGATTTTGTTCTCCTACAGCATCCTTCAGTTCTCTTCTTTATGCCTTTGTTTGGATACCTAAGCCTAGACCCCATGATTTTGTCCCGTTGACTTGCATTTCAGCATTTGCTGAGATCTTATGTTAGAAAGATCTTTCCTTTTGACACAGTAGTGGTTCTTACGTTGATTTTTTCATCTTATTTGTCCCTTATTATAATTTTATTTGTCACTGTAGGATATATAACTTGCCAATCTTCAACCAATTCAGTTTCCAATCCATCGTCCACTCTTCCATTGAAGAATTACCACCGTTTTTTTAGGAAAAGCACTCTCCTATGACCTGAAGTATTTTCATGTGCATGAATTTGAGAAGAATGCTTTATGCTGTTGATTTGAATTCATCATTGTGTAGTTCTATGTTTCCTAGAAAATCAAGATAATTAATTAGTGCATACCAGTGATTTTTTTTTATTACTCATACAGTACAGAAATGAAGTAGTCAAACAAGGAAAGTGGGATTTTAAGGGGATACTAATGCAATGTGGAATGAGATGGCTATGTGTATCAAGAAGGTGGCTAAAGATGTCCTAAGTGAATCAAAATGAAAACTCCATTCTTATAGAGAGACTTGGTGGTGGGATAGTGAGGTTCAAGCTGCCATTAGGAATAAGAAAGCTAGTTTTAAGACATGGCAAAGAACTAAGGATGTTGAGGATTTTCAAAGGTATAGGTTGGATAAAAATGAAGCTAAGAAAATTGCGGGAAAAGCAAGGGAAAAGAAGTATGATGAGTTATACTTTAAGTTGGGCACGAAGGAAGGGGAAAAATCTATTTATAGATAGCTAAGATAAGTGATAGGAAGATTAGAGATCTTGACCATGTTAGATGTATTAAAAATGGAGATGGTAAAGTATTAGTATGTGATGAGGACATTAAGAAAAGATGGGAAATCTATTTCTCTAGTCTACTAAATGAGCATACTTCAAGCACTTATGATTCGGAAGACCACACCTTTCACCAAGGCACCAATTTTCAAACTTATATACGTAGAATTTCGTTGTCCAAAGTAAAAGAAGCACTAAGGAGGATGAAACTCAGCAAGACACATGGTCCTGATGAAATCCCAATAGAAGTATGGAAGAGCTTAGGAACCCATGGACTAGTTTGGTTGACTAAGTTGTTTATTAAGATTATGAGCACATGGAAAATGCCAGATGAATGGAGGAGAAGCATCGTGGTTCCAATTTACAAAAATAAAGGAGATATTCAAAGCTGTAATAACTATAGGGGCATTAAATTAATGAGCCATACTATGAAATTTTGGGAGAGAATAATTGAAACCCGTTTGAGACACTTAACTACAATTATGGAGAACCAGTTTGGGTTTATGCCGGGAAGATCTACAATGGAGGCTATTTACCTAATTAGGAGACTTATGATAAGGTATATAGAATGTAGGAAAGACCTTCATATGGTATTTATTGACCTAGAAAAAAATCATGATAGAGTCCTTAGAGCGTTAATTTGGCAAGTACTACAGAAAAGAAGTGTTGCAAGTAAATATGTAGATATAGTTAAGGATATGTATGATGGTTCGGTGACAAGTGTAAGAACAGTGAGGGGACAAAGTAATGAATTCCCAATTACAGTTGGGCTACATCAAGGATCAACTTTAAGCCCATATCTCTTTGCACTTGTAATGGATGAATTAACCAAAGACATTCAAGATGAGGTCCCTTTGTGTATGCTTTTTGTTGATGATATTGTGTTGATTGATGAGACTCGAGTGAGGATTAATACCAAATTAGAATCATGGAGAATAACTTTGGAATCAAAAGGCTTTAAACTTTGTAGAACGAAGACAAAATATCTAGTTTGTAACTTATAGTCATGATCGGATAGACGATGGGGTGGTGATACTTGATGATAAGGAGATTCCTTAGAGTGAATGTTTTAGGTACCTAGGTTCAATCATAAGTAAAAGAGGTGATTTAGAGGATGATGTTTCCCAAAGAATTTAAATAGGGCGGATGAAGTGGAGAGGTGCGTTTGGGGTCTTTGGTGATCAGCGTATTCCATTAAAGGTTAAAGGAAAATTTTATAGGACCGTTGTTCAACTAGCTATGATGTACGGTGCAGAATGTTGGGCTGTTAAAAAGAATCATATAGATAAACTCAGTGTGGTAGAAATGAGGATACTAAGATGGATGAGTGGCAAAACTAGGATGGATAAAATAAGGAATGATCATATTAGAGTTGGTTTGGGAGTTGCTCCCATAAGTGGTAAGCTTCGAGAAAGTCGTTTGAGGTGGCACGGCCACATTCAACAGAGACCTATAAATGCCCCTGTACGGAGAAGTGATATAATCCAGATTGAAGGAACTAGAAGAGCTAGGGGTAGACCTAAGATAACCTTAAGTGAAGTGGTGAGAAAGGATATGCAGAGCTTAGGCCTAGTATCTAGCATGGCCTCGAACAGAATTGATTGGAAGGCAAGAATCCTTTAGCCAACCCCATTTAGTTGGGACAAAGGCTTATTGTTGTTGTTGTTGTTGTTGTTGTTGTTGTTGTCATACAGTACAGAAATACAGTGAAAATGGTTGGGCCTTGTTGTAGGAGCAACAACTAGAGGATGGGGGGTCAACTAACTTGTGGACACCCCACCCCTTTACTATGTTTGGTCCACTTCAATAGCTGGATATATACACACGGAAAAGACGAGCCGGGTACGTAGACATAATCGTTTTTTTTTTTAGCCTAAATTTCAAACATCTTTGCCCTAAACAACAATCTCAGCCTTATTTGGACTAAACTCCTTGCTCTCTATGTGAAATCAGAAAGTATGAAATCAAAAACCCATCTTCTCATTAATGAGATCATACCTTTATATAGACATAAGGTATGAAAATTACATCAATAATATATCTTATCCCTAGTCTTTATTCTCTGACACCCTCCCGCAAAGTCAACGGTCCTTCCAGGAGCTTGAGTTTGGACCGCAAGAGACGGAAACGAGCAATAGAGAGACTCTTGGTAAGGAGATCGTCTAGCTGATCAAGGGTGGAAAGAAAACGAACACAAAGCTCCTTCTTGGCCACCTTGTCACGAACAAAATGAAAATCAATCTCGATGTGTTTCGTGTGAGCATGAAAAACTGGATTAGAAGTGAGATATGTAGCCCCAATGTTATCACACCAAAGGGTGGGGGAAGAGAAAGAAGAAACCCCCAACTCCTTCAATAAGGATTGAATCCAAGTAAGCTCAGTAGCAGCAGCAGCAAGGGCCCGATATTCACTCTCGTTACTGGAACGAGCAACGGTAGATTGCTTCTTTGATTGCCAAGAAACCAAATTGGATCCCAAAAAGATAAGGAAACCACCTTGGGATTTGCGGTCATCAGGACAGCCAGCCCAGTTGGCATCAAAAAATGCCTCAAGAGAACTAGAAGAGGATGGTGTCAAGTGTAGACCAAAAAGAATTGTACCCTTCAAGTAACGTAGAAGCCGCTTAAGAGCAATCCAATGATCCTCAGTGGGACTAGCCAAAAATTGACACAACTTGTTCACAGAATAGGAGAGACCCGGTCTTGTAAGAGTGATATATTGTAAAGCACCTACCAAACTACAATAAGTAGATGGATCTGATAGAGGGGCACCACCATCCTTAGAGAGGTGAAGAGAGGGAGCCATAGGAGAGGAAATGGGCTTTGCATCTAGCATACCGGCCCGGTCCAATAAAGATTGAATATACCGCTGTTGGGAGAGCAAAAGACCTGATGAAAGAGGGATTAATTCTATCCCAAGGAAAAAGCGAGCAATGCCGAGATCTTTAAGAGCAAATTCTTGAGCCAACGTAGAGATAAGGCGATCAATGGCCATAGGAGAAGGACCAGTGATTAAAATGTCATCAATATAGACCAAAATGTAAATAGGAGCCTCAGAGTGGGGTAAAATGAACAAGGACGTATCTGTCTTAGAGCCCATAAAACCCAATGCAAATAAGTATGAGTTGAGGCGCTGAAACCAAGCCCGGGGTGCTTGCTTTAAACCATAGAGGGATCGCTTAAGCTTACACACATAAGAAGGATATTGAGGATCAACATAGCCCGAAGGTTGGCTCATATAAACTTCCTCAGTAAGAGATCCATGAAGAGAAGCATTATTGACATCAAGTTGACAAACAACCCATCGTGAAGAAACAGCCAAGGATAGAATGATACGAATCGTGGTAGACTTAACCACCGGACTAAAGGTTTCTTCATAATCAAGCCCATATTCTTGAGTATATCCTTTGGCCACAAGACGGGCCTTATAACGCTCAATACTCCCATCAGATTTGCGTTTGATACGGAACAACCACTTACAACCAATAATATGCCGATCAGGAGGAGGCATAGTAAGTTCCCAAGTGTTATTAGATAAAAGAGCATTAAATTCGACATCCATAGCTTGGCGCCAAACAACATCTTTGCTAGCTTGACTGAAGCAAGAAGGCTTAAGATCAATAGGTCCAAGAGCTTGTAATGCCAAAGGTAATGGATATCTAGTGGCAAAATAGCTTTTAGGTAGCTTGGGCACCCGAGTTCCATCAAGAGAACGAGTGACCATCGGATGGAGACGAGAACAAGTGGAGTCGGGTACAATAGAATTTGAGGGCAAATGAGGATCATCCGAAACATCTAATGGAGCATGACTAGTGGTTGTAGGAGATAAAGATGCACTAGGTACAACCATGGGCTGAGGCAAAATAGTGAATGTAGACATCGGAGTGGGCTCAGGTAAACAAGAAATAGGCCCATTGGGGTTTAAAGAAGGAGCAGGGGGGGCTAACAGAATGATTTTCTAATGATCCAACATGATCTAAAAGCCCAATGGAGGACATATCTACAGGAATTAAAATGGGCCCAACATTTTCTGAAGGAGCTTTAGAATGTAATGGAGGAATAGAATCCTGAAATGGGAAGACCAACTCATCAAACACAACATGCCGAGACACAACAGTTTTGCCAGTGAGCAAATCAAGACATTTATAACCATGGTGCCGAGGACTGTAGCCCGTAAAAACACATGGAGCCAATCGATAATCAAGCTTGTGACGATTAAACAGACGTAACAAAGGATAGCAACGACATCCAAAAATTCTCAAAAACTGATAATCTGGAATCCGTCCAAACAATCGATAATATGGACTGTCAAACTTAAGAGTAGCAGTAGGCAATCGATTCATAACAAACACAGCAGCAGAAAAAGCATTAGCCCAATATTTCAGAGGCATATGTGCCTGGGAAAGCATAGCAAGGCCCATCTCAACAATTTGACGGTGACGTTGTTCAACACGGCCATTCTGTTCAGAAGTTTTGGGGCATGTTAAGCGATGGAGAATGCCATGGTCCTGAAGAAATTTGGAAAAACCACCACGAAATTCACCACCTTCATCAGTTTGCAGACACTTAATCTACACAGAAAACTGATTCTCAGCCATAGTTTTAAAAAGCTGAAGAACCTTAACAATATCTGATCTTTGAGCAAGAGTATAAAGGCAAGTGAAACACGTAAAATCATCAACGAACGAGACATAATATCTATGACCCTCAGTAGAAGGCTCAAAAGCTGGACCCCAAACATCAGAGAAAACAAGTTGCAGGGGTGCAGAGGTGTGTGTTGTGCAAGCATCAAAAGGAAGTTTATGAGCCTTAGCTCTCATACAATGTCCACATACAGTCCGTGATTTAGAATATACAGAAGGTAATCCAAATGTAAACAAAACACTACTAACAGTACCAAAATTTATGTGCCCAAAACGAGAATGCCAAACTTCAGGTGTAACTCTAACAGCAGAGTAGGCAGTAACAGAGGGAAATTCAGTAGACATCAGCGGCATTTTATAGACACCATCTTCAAGAACTCCGGTGAGCAGGACCCAGCCCGAGGATCGATCTTTGACATAAAAATAGCGATCATGAAATTCAAACAAAACATTGTTATCATGAGTGAACTTACTAATTGATAACAGATTTGAAGAGGCATGTGGAACATGAAGAATATTGTGCATCTGAAACTGTGAACCAGCAAGATGAATAGTGGAATGACCAGTGTGGGAGATCGACAAACCTGATCCATCACCAATTGTTACAGTTTCTGGACCAAGATACTCTGCTGGAGAACTAATGGCAGCAAGATTAGAGGTAATGTGATGTGAAGCACCAAAATCGGGAATCCAAGTACGAGTAGTTCCAAAAGTTGTTCCAGCAAACTGAGCCTGAGGATGTTCAGAGAATGCAGTATTCCTCTGATAACAGAATTGAGGAGAATGTCCCTGGCGATTGCAAATATTACAAAAGAGGATCGAATGTCTGTTACAACCACCACGGCCACCTGAGCGACCACCATAACTCCGTGAACCACCACGGTAACCATATGTAGAACGACCCCGAGAAGGTCAAACAGAGGATGAAGGACCTCCAGTGGTTGCAAATTGTGAAGAAAAAGAAGAAGATGCCAGTTGTGCAGAGATGTTAGTAAGATCTTGAAACACAGACTGTGGATGAATTTCCTCACATAATAGCAATCCACGAAGGTCTGCAAAACGAATCGGAGTATCCCTTGTTGTTACAGAAGTGATAAAGGCTTGATACTTAGATCCCAATCCACCAAAAACAAACAACACCAAATCTGCATCTGAGATTGGAGAAGAGGCAAGAGCGAGAGCATCACTAATACGTTTCACTCGCAGAAGATATTCTTGCATTGACTCTGATCCTTTTCGAATAGCATGGAGTTGCATCCGGAGTTGCATGATTCGAGCTTGAGACGGAGAGGCATAAGTAGCAGAGAGCGAATTCCAGACGTCTGCAGAGGTATCTAGGCCAACCACCTCTAAATGAATGGACTCAGTGAGAGAGGAAAGGATCCAACTCATAAGAAGCTGATCCTGCTTCTGCCAGATGAAGAACGCAGGATTTGGTTCGGGAGTACTTGAATCCAAATCAAGAAATGGTGAAGGACGCGGAGGCGAACCATCGATCAAAGCAAGCCGACCAGAGGACCGAAGCAAAGGCATAAATTGACTCCTCCAAACCAGATAATTTGTAGAGGAAAGCTTCACCGACAAATAGTGATGAACATTTGAAAACGATAAAGAGGAGTTCAGTTCAGCAAGAGGAATAGCAGAGGTTGAAGACGGCGACGCCATTAACGCAGAACGAAAGCTTAAAATTCCACCGAAAGCAACTTTAAAGAACGGTTTCAAGAAGCTTTAAGAACCTTTAAACGGAACGTGCAGAAGCTTTACACAAAAGGTATTGCAGAAGCTTTACACAAAAGGTTCAAAATCTTTACACATACGGTTTAAAGCTTTACACAAAAGGTAGCAGAAGCTTAAACAGAGAAGTGTTTCAAGAAAAATTCGATTGAAGAAAAGTGGTTTTAAGAAAAAGATAGTTGCAAGAAAGAGATAAGGTTCAGCACGGAAACCAAGAAACACTTGAAGACAAAAAGAAAGGATCATATGGACCGCACCTAGCTGATACCATATGTGAAATTA
This sequence comes from Hakea prostrata, assembly GCF_041222555.1. NCBI lineage: Eukaryota > Viridiplantae > Streptophyta > Magnoliopsida > Proteales > Proteaceae > Hakea > Hakea prostrata. Next base: position 15,643,589 of record NC_142604.1, read on the forward strand.
GAAAGTATGAAATCAAAAACCCATCTTCAAATTAATGAGATCATACCTTTATATAGACAGAAGGTATGAAAATTACATCAATAATATATCTTATCCCTAGTCTTTATTCTCTAACACTCTCCAACCACCTATATTTGAAGGCATACTTGATACAGGGCCTAAACTATGTGTATAATGTGTGTCATACAACATGCAATTCTAATACTTTAAACCTGGATGACAACACTACTTGCACTGTGTGTTCATAAGCACCTGGAAATTTTGCCAGTGTTCAACAGAGGCACAAAGACAATTCTTATATTCAACTAAAAATGTAGTATTTTGCTAACAACCATTCTATTCAGGTTGGCCTTGGCATAACTATAGATTATTTAGAAATATTCCTTATCCAAACATGAAAAGAAACAAAAATAAATATGAATTCCCTTTTTTGCTAAGGAGAAACCGTTCCTAGGCTAGGATTCTTTATGGACCTTAATACATTGGGGATTTATTTTTAGAAATTCCTACCTTACAATGAATTGATAACAATAACAAGAAGTAAATCCCAAAACTAATAGTCTACTATCCACAATAGGATTTATAGTTTCTCTATGGAACCAATGACTCTCCAAACTGTGAAGATTGGGAGAACCAAAGTTGGTTCAAAAGGGATACATCGGGCTATTGTGGAGTCCTCCTATGTTGATAGTTGAGAGAATATGTTGGACCTGCTTCGCCCACCTATTCACTTCTCTAGATCCTATATTATATGCTCTCTCAAAGCCAATGAAAACTGTATGAAGATCTTTCTGGTCAAGCTCTGGAAACAGTAGAGTGGGTATTTATGTACTAGAAAAGAAAAAGAGTAGACATGAATTTTTCAATAAATCAAATTGCTCCGGCACCCCCAAAACGGAGGCCTTTAAAGACTGACCCCCACTTTATCTTGAAAAGCACTTAGCTTCAGTTTTAGAATAGTTAGCGGTACAGTTTTAAAGATCATTATATCCTTATATATTATGGGGTGAAAAAAACCTCAGCTACGCTTCTCCATTAGACTTATTCCCCAACAACTCTTCATGATTTTGCCCCACCCCAACCTCTTTCTTTTCCTCTGTTTTTCATAAGGCATTTAAGTAATCTCATTTAATTCAAAGCAAGGACCGCAGTTTCAATTTTCAGACCGGTTTCGACCGGGCCAGAAACTGAAATTTTGGTCGAGACTTGATACTTTTCGAGCAAGGTTTCAACACTAGGTTTTGGGCTTATATGGGCTTCTATGTCATCTAATTTCTTGGCTTCTACCTATTTAAACCATAATAAACACAATGAAACTACTAGTTGTCCAAAAAAAAAAAAAAAACCATTGTTATCATTCAAATATACTAACGAATTGCTAGTTTCGAGAAATACAAACTGTATTGCATATAGATATAAAATCATTGGCATACATGAATTGTTCGATAGAATGATTACATAACAACAAGTTAATACAATGACCAACTAGCAATTATAATGTCCCATTATTCATCCAAAAAGAAACTACAATATCCCAAACTTTAGTTCCATGTTGAGTGTTTGCCTGGAACGTGGATCTATCCCCTTTTTGTAATAGTACTCCGAGTACTGGATGAAAGTTGGCCATGACTTTTTCTCATGAAGTTATCCATGAATTGAGACACTGTGTATCTATAGGTGAAGCATCCACCTTAATGTAGATATCCCCGTGTTAATTTTTTCCCCAAGTTTTGACAAATTTCCAGCATTTTCTCTAAGTTTTGACAAATTAGTTATTAAATTAGTGTAAAGTAGAGGTTGACATCACAAAATCAAGCCAAAAAATGGTTTGGGGGGGGGGGGGGCGGAAGTTGTTGAAACCTGCAAAATCTTGCAGGTTTGATAGGTTTGGACTGTTTTGGTGGAAATTTCGACCGTTTGGATTGAAACCTGATACTTATTTGACTCCACCCAAGTTTTGTCGTCATTTTTTTCAAAAACTGAATTTGAAATTTCGGTGGTTTTGACTGAAATTTGTATTGTGATTCAAAGATAGTTTTGGGATTTAGAAAAATAACAACAGTTTAATGGCATTCACTGACATATTAGACTAATGTGCCCAATGAAATTCCAACTTTGGGGTGTCGTTGAATTTCAAAGATAAAATAGGATATCAGTATTTAAAGGCCTTTATTTTGGGGTGCTGGAGCAATTTGCTCTTTTCAAAAATCATTGTTTTCTCTCTAGTATTGTTCTTTACATGCAATTCATTCAATTTCAGTTTGCTTTCTGCTCGGTTACAGAACTGCAGTTAATGGTAACTTGATAGTCTTGTGGAGCCTTAGAGGTAGCTTCTGGATGTTTGCTGAAGGTATATTCCTACTTTTTATGAATTTACTTTTGACTGCAGACAGGAGTAATGCAACCTCATGATGAAGAAACTCGAGAATTTTTCAAGCATTCATCGGTGATTTGTGTGCTGTCACCTCGTTATGGCAGTAGTAAGCTTAGCATTGTCAAGCAAAAGGCAAGTTTTGTACCATGAGTTCATTTCCTACAGTAATTGGTTGGCATATAGTTTTTCTGGGCATTAGGCTATTATCTGCATCTTTTTATGTCTATTTTACATTTTTCTTTTTTCCTTCTGCCCGGGGGGGGGGGGGGGTTGGAGGTGTGGGTGAGGTTGTGGTTTGTTTCTAAATGGAGAAGTCACATTTGGAAGGCTAACTATTGAATTCCAAGTAACCAACTACTATATACAACAACGGCAATAACAACAACAATAAGCCTTGTCCCAACTAAATGGGGCTCAGCTACATGGATTCTTGCCTTCCAATTAGTTATGTTTGAGGCCATGTTAGATACAAGGCCTAAGCTATGCATATCCCTTCTCACCACTTCTCTTAAGGTTACCTTAGTTCTGCCTTTAGCTCTTCTAGTTCCTTCAATCTGGTTTATATCACTTCTTCGTACAAGGGCATTTATAGGTCCTCGTTGAACGTGGCCGTGCCACCTTAAAAGACTTTCTAGAAGCTTATCATTTATGGGAGCAACTCCCAGACCAACTCTAATATGATTGACGTCTGTTTATTATATAGGCAGACTTCAAACTATAGGAATATACTATAGGATATAAGTCTAGACTGCACGATTATAAGAGAAGGACCCGATTATTCTTATTGTTTTCATCCAAAACCATCAGTGCATACATAAACTGTCAAAATTAGGAATTGAAAGTTGATCTGATTATCATACTCCAACCTAGGTCCAAGAAAAGATTGCAGTCCAGGCTGAAAGTGTGGTACTTTTGGAAAAAAAAAAAAAAAAAAAAGAATTGTTTTTTGGACTATCTATGCACTTCAACTTCCTTTGCTTGGACCACACATAGGGTCTGGTGAAAATTTTGGTCTCATTTGGCTAATATATGGTGTTAAAGTATACGCAAGTTTGGGCTATTTTACTGTTCACGTGAATAATAAAAGTTGTGTTACTGTTCACGTGAACAATAAAAATTGTGTTACTGTTCACGTGAACAGTATTATGCTAGTGATGCTACTCTACTTTCTATTTCTAATGTAGGAGTCTTGCTACATAAGTTTTGGGAGTTTGTAGAAAGCATAGTTTCTATTTTCAGCACTTCCTATTTTAGGAGCTAAAAGCACTTCTATTAGATTCTCTGTGTGATTCTAGACTCTTTAGCTAGAATCACAGGCCTCTTCTGCTGGTTCTTCATCTCTCTTCTTCTCTTCTTCTTCTTCTTCAAGTTCAGCTGTTGTTTTGATTATTTAAAGCTTGTTTTCTAACATGGCGTCAGAGCTTTTTTGAATCAAAACAATGTTGTTACTTGTTATCAATATTCTCTTCTGAAGTTCTCTTTTGTTTTTCTGTTTTCTTTGGTGTGCAGCCACCTAATGCTATATATTATGCATTGTTAGATTAGGTATTCATGTGAACTGATCTTCTTTACCTATTACCTTACTCTTACAAGTTCCAAAATTTGGAATACTATTTTCTACCTACCTTCGCTACCTCTTTTTGCTACACTTTGCAAACTTCCCCCCCTATTCGGTTCTAAGGTTGCAGAGTTTTTTTTTGTGCTCATTCTACTTCAAGTTTTAGAAAACTAATTTGAGGATATCTACCTCAATTTTAATGTCTTTACTTACAAGTGATTCAACCATGAGTACGGATGAATCTAAAGGATCTCAAGGAGATCATGTAAACGTTCAAATTACATCCATTAAGCAAGCTCAAAGGTAGTTCTAATTACTTGTTGTGGTCACAAGCGGTTCGGGTGTACATACTTGCAAAAGGTAAGCTTAAGTTTATTGAGGATGAACCTCCTGCTGAGATTGACAAATCCTATTTTAGTTGGATCCAAGATGATGCAATCATCAAAATTTGGATGTGGAATAGTATGGAACCTAATACTATAGCGAATGTTATGTTCCATAAGACTGCAAAGGGAATATGGGATGACGTGCAAGAGACCTATTCCCAAGCTAAAAATATAACTCGGATTTTTAGTATTTATGAAAAGCTATTTCAATTTTAACAAGCTGATAAGTCTCTGTAGGATTATTACAACTCCTTTAAAGGCATGATGGAGGAGTTGAATGTCTTTCAACCTCTCACCACATATATAGAGAAGCTTAAGGCCCGACGGAATGAATTTTTTGTATTTATGTTTCTTGCAGGATTGAACCTTGAATTGAAATCTGTCAAAGGACATCTTCTTGCTAGTGAGCATGTCCTACCCTTAGTGAAGCATATTCTAGACTTCAACGTATTGCCTTGCCTGAAGGGAGTTCTCTAGAAAAAAGTTCTAAAGAAGAAAATTGAGCCTTCACTACCTCTCGTGGAAGGGGACTTAATCATGGTTCAGAGGGAGTTAGCAAGTCTTTTGGAGGTCGTGGTGTTCAACTGTCTAATAAGACATCTCGACTTTGTACTCATTGCAGTAAAACATGGCACTTAGTGGAAGCTTGTTAGGCCAAACATGGAAAGCCAGAGTGGGCCAAACACCTTGCCAATTATGTCGTTTCTAATGGTGGTACTGATATAGTAGCAAACAACAATAGTGGTTTTGAATCTTCTTCAAGGGACTTGTCTAAAACTCTAAGAGATGATGTAAGCCAAATCCTTTGCCGATTGCAAAATATTAAGGCCGGCGCTTTCACATCCATTGGTACTCCTGCTGCGACACTTTCTCATGCAGGTAACACAACACTTCTCACTTCTACTCCCACCCCTTGGATCATCAATTCAGGGGCCTCTTCCCACATGGCTGGTAAGCCATCACTTTCTAGTTCTTTTTTTAAACCTACGACTAAAAATTCTGTTGCATAGCTAATGGGACTTTCACACCTATTCTAGGCTCTGGAATGTTTCTCATACACCTTCTCTTACTTTGTCATCCGTACTTCATGTTGCTAACTTTCCTTTTATTTTATTATCTGTTAGTTAGTTAACTAAAGCACTAAACTGCTCTATGACTTTTACTCCCACTTATTGCATTTTCCAGGACCTTCACACAAGGAAAATGATTGGTGGAAGTTGTGAAAGGAACAAACTCTACTATCTAGACTATACTGCCCTTATTGCGGCTTTCTCTGATGATGGTGTAGATGCTCTCCAGTGGCATTGTTGTTTAGGCCATTTGTCTTTACGTAGATTTAAAATTTTATTTTCTTTGTTTAAATCAGTGTCTAGATTAAATTGTGAAGCGTATGAGTTAGGGAAGGATCATCGTGCCACCTATCCTCCACGCTCTATCCCTTGTAGTGAGTCCTTGTTTTCTCTTGTTCATTCTGATATTTGGGGTCCTTGTAGAATTAGTAATAGGCATGATTTTCGATATTTTGTCACTTTTGTGGATGATTTCTCCTGTCTTACATGGTTGTATCTTTTAAAGGATCAGATAGAGTTCTTAACTACATTTAAAAGTGTTATTCATGAAATTTGGACTCAATTTTTTCTTCCTATTAAAATTTTTCAGTTTGATAATGCTTAAGAATATGCGCAACATGATATATCTAACCTTTGTGATTCTCTTCAAATGATTCATCAAACTAGTTGTCATTCACTCCCCAACAAAATGGAGTGGCTAAACGCAAAAATCGTCACCTTTTGGAGGTTGCACGCGCTATTTTGATTCAGTTGAATGTTCTCAAAAGTTACGGATGTGATGCGGTTTTGACTGTTGGTCATTTAATTAACCGAATGCCTATGACTTTGCTTTTTGAAAAATCTCCTTTTTCAATTATTTTTCCCAATAGAGAACCGTTTTTAGTTCCACCCAAAATTTTTGGTTGTGTGTTTTGTTCACATACCACATCCTTTGGATAAACTTTACCCCCGTTCTGTTAAGTGCATTTTTCTTGGGTACTCACGTGCTCAAAAAGGTTGTTGCTGATATGATCTGATTCTTCACAAACAATTTATAAATGCGGATGTGACTTTTTTGAAGACACTCCTTATTATCCTAGTCAATCTATGTCTGTTGAAAATTGTGTTTTGCATGATACTCCTCCTATTCCCTTTTTAGTTCCTTCCACTAGCAGTGTTCCTCTACAGATTTATCAACGGAGATATAAGTTGGCGGAACATATTGTGGATAATAGAGTTCCTCCTAGCAATATTAGCAGCTCTCCTTTAGTGGAGCCTGAAGCTGGCCTATGGATGTTCCTTCTTCATCCTCTCCACCGGCGGATTCTTCTAGTGGAGATCCCACTCTGCCTTCAGATGACTTACCATTGCTTTGAGGAAAGGTACTTGTACTTGTACTTTACGCTCTTTATCCTGTTCCCAATTTTGTGTCTATCTCTCACCTCCCTCATAGCTTTCGTTGTCTTGCCTTGTTTATGTCTGCCATTCATATTCCAACCTATCATATCAAGGCTCCTAAAATTCTTGGCTGGAAAGCCGCCATGGATGTGGAAATGGATGCTTTACAGTCTTGTCATACATGGTCTTTAGTAGACTAACCTCCTGGGAAAGATGTGGTCCGCTGTCGGTGGGTGTATACTATTAAGTGCCATTCTGATGGTACGGTTGAAAGGCTTAAGGCTTGCTTGGTGGCTAAAGGCTATACACAAACATATGGTGTGGATTATTTTGAGACTTTTTCTCCTATGGCGAGACTTAATTTTGTTTGTGTTTTGATCTTTTTAGTTGTGAATTATGATTGGCCTCTTTTCAGCTTGACATAAAAAATGCATTTTTATATGTTGATTTATAATTAAGTTAAAGTAGAGTAGCAAGGAATGTTTCTCGGGGAGGACAATGTTTGTGTTTTAACTGCTATACAAACGCTTATTTATTTACTCAAACAGTCTCCATAGGCTTGGTTTGAGAAATTTAGGAAAACTGTGAAGTCTTTTGGATTTTTACAGTGTTATTCTGATCACTCTATCTTTGTTAGATGGCAGGGTAATTGTGTTGTCATTGTGGCAGTTTATGTTGATGATATTGTTCTTTCAAGCAGTGATGTTGATGCAATTCATAATGTTAAGGCACACTTACAGAAATCTTTCCAAACCAAAGACTTAGGTGATCTACAATATTTCTTGGGGATTGAAGTGATCCGCAGTAAACATGGAGTAAGTTTGTCACAAAGGAAGTATGTGTTAGATCTTTTGACTGAGACTAACATGCTTGCTTCTAAACCTAGCGACATGCCCATGGATCCTTAGTTGAAGTTAGGACATGATGATGGTGACTTATTGAATGATGTTCATTGTTACAAGGGTCTTATTAGGAAACTTATTTATCTTACTGTTACTTGTCCTGATATTTCTTATTCTGTTGGTGTGTTGAGTCAGTTTATGTAGTCTCCCAGGAAGGCCCATTGGGACGCAGTGATGAGAGTACTTCGGTACTTCAAGAGTGCGCCCGAAAAAGGGCTCATCTATCGACCAAATTAGAGTATGGACTTGGTTGCCTTTTCTGATGTAGATTGGGCTGGATCCATCATTGATCGCCAATCAACTATGGGGTATTGTACTATTCTTGGTGGAATCTTGCGACTTGGAAGAGTAAGAAACAATCCACCATTGCTTGATTTAGCGCTGAGGCTGAGTATAGGGCTATGGCCCACACCGCTACTAAATTGACGTGGCTTCGTTTGTTGTTAGAGGAAATGGGATTTTAATTTTGTGCCCCTATGAAAATGTTTTGTGATAATTAGGTAGCCACTTACATTGCTAGTAATCCAGTGTTCCATGAGAGGATGAAGCATATGGAGGTAGATTGTACTTTATGCGTGATGCAGTCAAGAAGAAGCTTATAACGACTCCTTTTATGGGCTCTACGGACCAACTAGCTGATTTGTTTACCAAAGCTTTGTTCAGACCAAGTTTTCAGTCTATTTGTTGCAAGCTAGGCATGGGATATTTGTATGCTCCAACTTGAGGGTGAGTGTTGAAGTATACGCAAGTTTGGGCTATTTTACTGTTCACGTGAACAGTAAAAGTTGTGTTACTGTTCACGTGAACAGTAAAAATTGTGTTACTATTCACGTGAACAGTATTATGCTAATGATGCTACTCAACTTTCTATTTCTAATGTAGGAGTTTTGCTACATAAGTTTTGGGAGTTTCTAGAAAGCATAGTTTCTATTTTGGTGGTAGTTTATATTTTTAGCACTTTCTATTTTAGGAGCTAGAAAGTTACTAAAACTGTAATTTTTGTTTCTTTTTTTTTTTTTCTAGAGGACAATTACTTGTCTCTTAAGTTGTATTAGATTCATTAGAAGCTATAAATAAAAGGACTGTGTGATTCTAGACTCTTTAGCTAGAATCACCTGGTTCTTCATATCTATTCTCTTCTTCTTCTCTCTTTTCTTTGTTCAAGTTCAGCTGCTGTTTTGATTATTTAAAGCTTGTTTTCTAACATATGGTAAATTTAAGTAATTCGTGCGTTTCTATTTTTTCTGAGGCAGAGTTAATTAGTAATGAAAATATTTGTTTGGTTTTCTGAATTTGATTGTTGGTTCTGTTGAAGTGAATATGATTTTCTATGAAGTATTTGAGAGCTTATTCTGATGAACAAAAGTTTGTACACAACTATGTTTGTTGGGGGTTTTACTTAGATCATGGCAGTAAGATTGTTGAAGATATGGAAAATATTGCCGTACTTGTTTCTGTATTGGAATTTTTACTTGGTCTTGCATGTGCTTCTATTAACTAGGAATTGATCAATTAACAAATGTCGGTTTCAAGTGACTGTGTTTGTTTATATTCTTTGCCTTTTGCATTATGTTTATTTATGTTATGAGATGCAATCTGAAAAAAGCAAGTGGCTCACTATATCCTAGTGGAGGCATTTAGCTAGAGAAATGGTAACTTCCTTGTCGATTCAATTCAAAAGAAAGGAAAAAATGAAAAGGGGGGGGGGGGGGGGGGGGAGGGAACAAAACTTGTTTCCTCTAAGTAAAGTGTCCCTTGAGGACAGATTAGTTGTATAGTTAAGCTTTCCTGGTAATTGTTTTGTTGTTAGTCAGAAATTTCGAATACACGCAGTTGCAACAACTGCAATTCCTAGCATAGTTATCAAGGCATTGGCTGGGCATGACATGTCGTCCAAACTCATTCATCGCCTTGGGCACCTTGTTGATGTTACCTTGCTTTGTTTACCCATCACTCTGGTCGCCTTGCTACCTTGATAACTATGATACCTGGTCTATTCTTTTTCCTCTTCCCTAATGACTTCATTTGATATCTCATCCCCCTTGCTTGGGGTGTGTATGATACCTTGGCTCCTTGGGGGGTGGGGGGGGGGGGGAGATGTAAGAAAATTACCAACTTAACCATTATCCCCAGTGTTATTTTTGGTTATTTGCTAAAATCTCCCTTTGGGGGAGAAGGACGATTGTTAGTGTGGATGATTTAGAAGATATAATTGGAGGACCTGTATGTTTAGGTTGCATTTTGTGTACTTGGTAGAATCTAGCATATCCTAACCAAACCCTTTGCATGGGCTTGCCGTGCACTAGCATGGTCTGGAGAGGCTTACTTTTGTTATAGTTGAGCTGTTTTATCTGTATTTTGTTTAATTGCTTGTTGCTTTGTCTGTATGCAAAATTACTGATTCCTGTATGAAAATTTTGTTATATTATTCACAAAGCAATTCCTATGGGATTAATTTACTCATAAATTTACTATAAATGAAGCTATTTCTTTGTAGCCTATCTCTCAAACCCATTTCTCCACGGAAGCTTTTGCGTCATTTACAATGGTCATAGGCTTGTAATCTGTCTTTCTTTGTCGGGGGTTGTAATGTTCATACAGTTAAACTCCTTCTTGTTGCTTCATTTATGGATAACTGAGCTCTGTTGGTTCTAAGGTTGAGGTCTGCAAGCTATCATCAATTGTAATTTTATTTCTTTTCCTGTGAACCTTGTTGATGCAATAGTGATGTAGAAATAATCCAGGACTATGCTCAGTGGCTGCTCATTGATTTGGTGTATATCATAAAGAATTGACTGTGTCTGGATGATTCATGTGGAAAGGCAAAAGTATCTTGAGATTTAAAAGGTAAATGGAAGCAATAATAACTAAAATAAGAAGAATATTTAAGTTACAATTACTTATGCATCATGCCAACAGACACAAATCTGGATCCTCCACCCACATGGAGAAAAATTTTTGCAGCCCAAATGGTTTGGTTCATGAGACTATGACAGGTGTCCAATCTAACAACATAACACTCTTTTGTTGGGTAATCAACTAAAATAGAACCTAACCCTGTTAATCTAACTGTTTTCTGTTTAATCTCCAATTAGTTTTGTCATAGTAAATTTTTTCATATTAACGAAATCCCACTAATTTAGGAATCTGAAATCTTCTTTTACTCACTCACCTTCTCTGTCTCCACTTGTGTTAATCTAACTGTTTTCTGTTTAATCTCCAATTAGTTTTGTCAGTAAATTTTTTCATATTAACGAAATCCCACTAATTTAGGAATCTGAAATCTTCTTTTACTCACTCACCTTCTCTGTCTCTACTTGCATTCATTCTCACTGTCTCTCTTTTTCCATTCCTTCTCTCTCTTTCCCTCTCCGCCCCCATTTCCTTCCTCTCTCTCTCTCCTGCCCTCCCTTCAGCATTCTCTTCTGGATATCAAGAGAGAGAGAATGAATGGAAGTGGAGACTGAGAGGATGAGTGAGGGAGAAAGAAGATTTCAGATTCCTAAATTACTGGGATCTGATTTTGTTTTCTTAAATTAATATGTAAAGATTAGAAGTAACAAAATCAATTGAAAATAAAAGAGAAAACAGTTGTTAATGGTGTTAGGTTCTATTTTAGTTAATTACCTACGAAAGATGGATTTGTTTTTATATCGGACACGTGTCATGAATCTAACATGTGGGCTGGAAAATTTTCTCTCCGTGGGGGTGGAGGATCTTGACTCATATGACACAGTCCACCTTTACTTATAGTAGAAGATGACTACAAGGAAAACAAATATATCCAGTGTGGGATATTACAGGATAATACCCCAAATTAGTAGGTTGCATCTCAGTAATATTTCATTAATGTTTTGATAAATTCTGGGATTGTTTTTGAAGGTACTAACATTGAAACCTTGGCAAAGAATTAAGCTGATATTTTCTTGTGCTGTTATTATTGTTGTCTGTGCTGATTGTGTTCCTTCTTCTGGGTAGACTCAAAGAAGTTCCACAAGGACAATGTTTATCATAGAGAAGAAAAGGTTCTTGAGTGGGGCTACCTGCATTTCTTTCTAGGTTGTCCAAGTTCACCTTTTGGAGGGATGGTGTGGCTGATCCTCACTGCCCATTAGATATGAGATCCTCTGGAGTGGATGTGAAGTTATTCGTTGTTGACATCTACTGTATGCCAAACCATTTACTAGTGATGTCCCTTCTCACTTATTTTCTATTTTCTAATTGAAGTTCAAAGGAAAGGACTCCATATGCTGTGGTGGCTGTAATTTGCTACACAGTGTGTTTGCCAAAATTCAAAGTGGCTTATGGTGCCAACTAAACTACAATGTTGACTATTTGGAGGTCATCTAGATTTTGTAAGGTGAGGCACCTAGCAAAACTCAAATGACATATGCACATACAATATTTGAAGGAACTTTTTTGCTTTTGTGCAGTCCTACCACTTTTTCCCCCTCTCATCTGATCAAAATTATAGACTCTGTTTCCTTGATGCCTGCATCTTTCGGCCTTTTTAAAAATAAAAAAACTTTTCCCACTTCTTCCCAAAACAAATTAGACCCAATTCTCTCCTTCTTAACCCTTGAAATTTCACAACTCATTAAGAAACCGTGTTTATTACCAGCCTAAGAAGGTGTCACTTCAAATAGTTTAGTTCACAAGAAACCATTAGATTGAGTAAATAGCTTTTTACTAGGGGCATCAGGGTATAGTCATTTTGTTATAGCTGAGACCAATCTCATCATCCACTCAGCAGCCATCCCAACAAACAGAGTCTGATCCATGGTTCCTATTCTGATGTTTCAATCTACCAGGTAATATTGAATAAACACATTTCTCTAAGTGATACAATCATGTGCTTTACAGTCTTCCTTACCTGGGTCTTTTAACCTGTGGTAATGGTTTCTGCTAGCTAGTTGTTCCCACAATATGGCATTCAATCAACATGAACAGAACATCTTTATTTCTTCCTTTGCTTTATGTTCAAATGAATAGACAGCTAAGTTGAACACAATTCCCTCTGATTCTCATTTCTAATCTTGGTAACCATTCATCATTGTAAAGGTATATTCAATGCTATGCTTAACTTTACGTAAATGATAATGGATTGGATGATGAAAATGTGAAAGAAATAAGCACATTGCAGATATCTATACGTATCATTTGACATTTTACTTAGCCACATCGTTTACATAAAAACATTTCTTTTTTATCTGAAATAAGGCAAATTATCATTGCTTGGCCCATTTAGATAAATAAATAATTTAGGGGCTATTTGAATTTTATTACTTGATTTCTTTGGATTGGTTTCTAATCCATGTTGATATTTCTTATCTCCAAATTCACGCAATTATATTCAATGATGACATGCTAAGATTGATTTTTACTGGTGTCTACATCAGGTTGTTGGAACCCTCTTTTCACACCATCAGAAATGTGTGCTGGTGGATACTTATGCATCTGGAAATTGCCGAAAGATAACTGCATTCTTGGGAGGTCTTGATCTTTGTGGTGGTCGCTATGATACTCCTGAGCACAGACTGTTTGATACCGTATTCCAGGATGATTTTTATAACCCTACACTCCCTGTAAGAGATTTTCCATTCTATCCTCTCTTTTTTGCTCTTTCTTTAATACTTCCCGCCTTTTCTTCCCCCTTATTGTGGCTGAATTACAAAGTGTTAACGTCTTTCTTTTATTTTCGTGATTTCATGTCCCAAAGCCAAGGTTTTAGATCTTGCCTTTTTGAAGGCTCAAGATGAGTTTGCCATCAAGTCCCATGAAATATGACATCTCGATCGAGATCTCGGTTTGACATGAGATGTTGGTCCTCACTTTCTTTCGAAAACCAAATTTCAAGTGAGACAGGTCGGGATCTCAACTTGTCTTGCCTTTTATTGCCTCCTCTTGCCTCCCATCTTGCCGACAACTTCCCAAGCAAGACATTGGGTGTGTCGGGGGGAAGTCTTCGGCTACAAAGTGTGAAGCATGAGCCATACCGAAGACTTTTGTTGTGAACCTATGATTTCTATTGAACTTATGATGGTTGTGTTATTGTATTCTTGAGAATCAAGAATGTGATTTTCTATTGTACTCATATGGATGGAAATTTGTTGGTATTTAAGTTATTTAATGAATCTTATCACTTGCTTTTCATTTATATGTCCTAATGGTTCTATATTTCATGTTTTATAACCTTGCATGTTCATTCGTGTAGCATTCTGGTTTGAAACTTAGGGTCGGGTTAGAACTCATACTTAGGGTTGTTTTCTCACATGCCTAAGGTCTCGAGTGTGTTTATAAGTCCTAAAATAGGTTAAATACCAAATTTGAGCCCAACCCCACCCCCACCCCCCCAAGATAGGCCCCCGAGTTAGCTTGAGTTCGCACAGGAAAAAATACAGACCTTGAGTGAGATCTTGCTTTTTCTGAAGGGCGAGATTACCCTTGAGTGGGAGGTCTTGAACCTTGCTCAAAGCTTGGTAGGTACCTTCTATGTTTATCAAAGTAAATCTGACACGATAGTGATCCAAGTCCCCAACATCCTGCTGTAATGGGCTAAATAGATCTGTGTTAAGAATAATATTCAAAACGTTCTTTTTGATCACATTTCCAGAACAGGAAACAAGTATTAATATAGGCAGTGTTGGGGGAACCCTAGAGACTAGGGTCCTACAAAGAGCTGGTTAGATGTACTCTAGATGGGTGCAAGTTTTAATTGGAAAACATTAAGCAAGATGAAAAATGCAGGAGCAAGTAAGAGATAAACATGCAAGTTAGACAAAATAAATTGAGTTATAGTCAATATCAGCCCATACTATTATGCAAGACTAAGCAAAGCCGAATTAGGAAACATGAGGGTGGATGTTTTACTCAGCTGCTGCCTCTACCAGTACTTCCCCTCTTCAGTGGCATATTTTCGTCTTTGACATCCATCCTTGGCAAAGCTACAACCTGTGGTTCCAAGTTGTTGTTCTACTTCACCATTGCAATGTGAAACACATGAATTGGGAAATCATCATAGGGCTCCGTTTCCCACTCGTACATCTCATAGTTCTTCCCTCTTTTTCTTGGTTCATTCTAACATATGGGCCCTTGTCGTGTCAGAAATAGATTAGGGTTTTGTTACGTGAATAAACACCTCAGAGGGAACAAAGAAAAAGATTCAAAAGGAAGGGGGGGGGACTTTGAGGCTAAGCTAGACAAGGAGATAAACAAAGTGATGAGGACATTAGTGAACAGTTCCGAGTTCACTGGCGACGCCGACGTAGAGATCATCCCACGATAGTATGTGGATGGATGATGAGTTCGGAGGTTAACGGATTGCTAGGATCCTATGGTTCGATGAGAAACATTGCTTATAGGCAATTTGTCATGTTATTTTCCCAAGTCTTAGTGGGTTGGGTAGTAGTTCGCTATTGAAATATTTTAATTTCATGTATGAGTCTTTATGGGCTGGGCCTAGAGTCTATTTTAGCCCAATTTTGAATTATTTTGGGTTTGGGTTATAGTTACAACTTAAGTTGGGGTTATTTTGGGAATTAAACATGTAGGGTTGGGAAGGATCAATTTTTTTATTTAGACCTTGTATGGAATTCATTTTTGGCGATGAATGAATGAAAATTAAAAGATTTCTCTCTATTGTGTGATTCTCTTTCTTGGCGTGGATTTTTAGTAAGTTCTTCTTCTCCTCTTCTACCTTTCCTCTCTTGCATGGGTCAGTTTTCTCTCTTCTTCTTTTATTTTCGCTGCATAATTGTTTTTTCCTCTCTTTCATTTTTTCATTTCTATCGATTTCTTTTTCTAACCCTCTTCTCTCAGTTTTCTTTTCTTTTTTTCCTTCTTTCTCTTTCCCTACTATTTTGTCCTTCAGAATTTTCTTTCTTTCTTTCTTTCTTTTTTTTTTTTAATCTTTTCTTTCTCTATTATCACCTCTAGTATAGCAGTCTTGCTGTGGTTCTCCATTCTAACCCTACTATCCTTTCCTAGGATTCACCATTACTTCAAAATATTTATTTTTTCTCTTATTTTTGTTCCTAGATGTTTTCTAACCCCTGTTATGCAGCCAAGATCAGCAGGTAACATTATCTCTCCCTAAATATTTCTCATTTATTCTTTGACAGTAGTTTACTTTAAAACAAAACTTCCTAAGACTCCCTTTACATTATAAATTGCTGAATTCCTTGTTATAAATCTGAGGACAGCTCTATTTTCTTTAAGTTTCTTAATCCCCTTTCATTCAATTTAGTGTTATCGTGCTAAGATCCCCATCCCCTTGTTTCCCTATTGATTATTGTTTAGTTGTGCTTATCAATTAGGCCTTATTGTGTTTTTTTCTCTACTTTAGTTGTCTTATACAAGCTTTAAAGTATCAATATCGAGTATCGTATTGATCAGATGATTTTAAGAGAAGTATCGTCCTGTATCGAGTATTGTATCGCTCTGGCTAATGTATTTTAATGTAATTCAATGGAGAGACATATCGAGATGTATCGTATCGATTGGGTCAAATATGGATACATATCGACTACTATCGTATGGTATCGTGGGATACTTTAAACCTTGGTCTTATATGCATGATTAATCAGAATTCAAGTGCTACAATTCCTTTTCTTTACTATTTGTCAAGAATAGTTGTTTCATTCTGAGAGTCTAATAGCCCATTTGTAGGTCCCCTAGTTTCTAGGGTTTCTCCTACATCAATTTTGGTATCAGAGCCTTGTTTAGAGTGTCAGTACTGTTGGACTCTTAGGTTTCGAGTTGTTAGAACTTAGAATTCGGTTTTAGTTTAGGTGTCTTTAGGTCAGACTGTGTATGGTAGTAACCCGAAGTGGAAACGAATATTCCAATATGACTGGTTCATCGAGTGCCCAATTGACCCCTGACCAATTGACTCAGCTGCTCCAACAAAATGGAGAGATCTTAAAGGCCATTCAAACAACTCAAAAGGAGTTAAATAACCAAAGGGCAGCCCATGCAGCCCAAGCCACCACCATTCAGGCCATAGAATGCAATGTTCGGACCCTTGCAACATGACTTACAGCCATAGAGGGACAACAAGGACATAATGCTGAAGCCAATGGACCTAGGAATGAAAACTACCAAGTGGACCTCCAAAACTTTGACCACCGCTTCGAGGATCTTGATAGAACTGGGGATAATTTCCAAGGTAATGGAAGAGGTAGAGGTAGAGGTCGTGGAGCACGTGGACATCTTGGCACTATGCATCATGCAACCTATGAGCATGATGATGTTCTTGACACCCATGATAGAGGGTTCGATATTAGGAGGATAGTCAAGGTAGAGGCCCCATCTTATGATGGCCAAATAAATGCGAAAGTCTTATTAGATTGGATTTGACAAATGGATAGGTACTTTGATTTTTATAATATGTCGGAAGAGGTTCACTTTAGGTTTGCTAAGATTAAGCTTACCGGGGCTGCCCAAGATTTTTTTACAGAATTAAAGTACCAAAAGAACAATTTGAGTCTCCTCCACCACTTTGGATCTCCCTTGGGGCATTGGTGTAGACTTTAACATCATCCGGTTTTCTCATGAGCGTGTTGGAGGCTCCACTCTGGATCTAGCTATGATTGGAGACTTCAATGCCTGTTTAGATGATTCCGGTATTTCTGACCTCCGTTGGTCTGGTCATCCCCTTACTTGGCATAATCACCGATTGGGACCTGCCAGAATCGCCTCGAAGCTTGAACGATTCTTCTTGAATGCTTATTGGCTCTCTTCCTTCCTCGCCTCCAATGCCTCTTTCTATAAATCCAATTTGTTTTTATCATTCCCCTTGTTTTGTCCACCTTTCTCCCCTAGTCTTATTTGGCCCCAAGCCTTTCAAATTCTTTGACTTGTAGACTTCGAATCCTTCCTTTATTCCTACTGTCAAGGATGCCTAGTCCAAGCCTGTCCACTGTTTCTCTCTCCCCCTCATTGCCTTTGCTCACAGGCTTCGCAATACTAAGGAAGCTCTTCATTCCTGGAACTCTTCCACCTTTGACAATATTTCCTCTAGTGTCTCCTCTTGCCACTCAAATCTTTAGCAGCCAATCTCTTCTCCAAGATGATCCCTCCAACCCCTCTCTTGCTGAAAATGAAAAGACCCTTTCCTCTGAGCTTTCTTCCCTTCTTGCCACAGAAGAAAGCTTTCTCTGCCAGAAAGGTGGAATCAAGTGTCTTAAGCTTAGGGATTCCAATTCGGCATATTTTCATCAGTCCCTCAAAGCTCAAAATAACTTCAATTCCATCCCATCCCTCATCACTAGTAGCTGCTCTTGGATCTCCGACCCCGCTAGCATTAAGACGAAGGTAGTTTCTTTCTTTTCTAATTTCCTTTCTCCGCCTTCCCTTCCTTCCTGCTCCCCTCTCCCTCCTAACCTCATCAACAAATTCATTGATACTTCCATCACCTCGTCTCTCTGTGCCATCCTAATTTATAAGGAGATTCTCCATGCCATCTGATCCCATAAGCCCAATAAGGCCCAGGGGCCTAACGATTTTAGTATGGGTTTCTTTCTTGCCTCCTAGGAATTTATTGAGAATGACCTAGTTCAAGCCATCCGCAACTTCTTCTTTAACCCTTCTCAGCTTTCCTCCATCAATCAAACCTTCTTTTGCCTCATCCCTAAGAAGCAAAGAGCTTCCCTCTCTCTCGATTTTCGCCCTATCTCCCTCTGTAACCTCCTTTACAAATTCATCTTTAAGGTCCTAGCGAATAGGCTAAAAAAGGTATTACCTTCCCTTGTGAGCTCGAATCAATCTGCTACCTTTGACTCTATTTGCTAGGACTTCATTAGTGATGTCCTCTCTTCCATAAGCTTCCCTCCCCCCTTCATCACTAGATTTAGATTTGTATCTCTTTGCCCCGCTTTTCCATCATCACCAATGGCTCGCCTGTGGGCACATTCGCCAAGGTTGCCCCATTTCCCCCTTTCCTCTTTTCCTTAGCTTTAGAAATCCTCTCCCGTATCCTCCAATCCAAAATTGATAAACTCCTCATCTCCCCCATCCCTGAGTGTTATTCCCTCAACCTTACCCACCTCGCTTTTGCCGATGACCTCATGATTTTCTCCAAAGTGGATCACCAATCCATTTACTCCATTCTCTCCGCCCTCTTGTTTTTTGAACCCCTCTCTGGCCTCCCGGTCAACCTTGATAAATCCACCTTCTTTCTCTCTGGTGTCCCTGATCAGCTTTGTACCTCCCTTCTTCAGCTCTCAGGTTTTAAGCCTAGCTCCTTCCCCGTTGTCTACCTTAGCCTCCCTCTCATTCTTGGTAGACTTACCCACCACCATTGTCTCCCAATGCTCTATCATATTCGTAAGAAGCTCTAACTCTGGGAGGGCAAGCTTTTGTCCTTCGCTGGTAGAGTGGTTCTTATTCGCTCTGTGCTTCAATCCTCCTATCTCTACTGGTGTGGGATCTTTTCCATCCCCAAATCTACCATCCATGCTATGGAATCCCTGTTTTGTGCCTTCCTTTGGAATGGCAAGAAGCCTCTCATTTCATCCATCTTATCAGTTGGTCGACTATTTGTCACCCAACATCTAAGGGAAGTCTAGGAATCCGCAAATCACTGATGTTAACCTAGCATGCCTTCTTAAACTCATTTTGAAAATTGCCTCAAAGTATGACTCCATGTGGGTTAATTGGGTCCATTCTTACCTTTTGTGAGCAGATTCCTTTTGGACTACTTCTATGCCCTCCAACCCTTTTAGAGTCTGGAGGAAAATCCTCTTAGTGCATCCCCTTGCTCTCTTTGCTATTTCTACCATTGTCTCCTTTGGCTCTTCCACCTCATTTTGGCTTGACTTGTGGCGTCCTATGGGCATTCTCTACACCCACTTTGGCCCCCAAAATGTTTATGACTCCCGGATCCCAAAAGACACCCGCTTGTCCGCTTTCATCACAAATGGTTTCTGGAACCCTACTCCTCTACCCCTTCTCACATAGGTTTAGGATTCTCTCCCCTCTCTCGCTAGCTCCACTCATAATCTCACTGTTTGGCTCTCATCACCCACCAAAACCTTCTCCACATTCTCAGCTTGGAATCTCCTTCGCGCCCACAATCCTAAACCCCCATGGGTTCCCTTGGTCTGGTTCAAAGGCTTCATCCCTTGTCATTCCCTTACCCTTAGGAGAGCTCTCAACAATGCCCTTCCCACCCAATCCTTCCTTATGAGCCGCCATATCCCAGTTATCCCCAACTGCATCCTATGTTGGAACAATTTGGAAAACCTTGAGCACCTTTTCTTTTCTTTCCCTTTCTCCAGATCAATCTGGAGAAAAGCTCTAGCTTCCATTTGGCCCCGTTCGAGGTGTTCCTTTGGGTTTGCTCATGACTGATCTTGGATTGTGAGAAACTTTAAGGCTCTTCCATTTGTGATCGGATTGGAAAGCTAGTTTTTTGCACCTTTATTCATTACCTTTGGTGGGAGCGCAGTCTTTGGAGATGGACATCCAAATCTCGCTCTACAGACATGATTTAGAATGCCATTTATTTTGATGTTTCTTCTAGACTGTTAGCTTCTTCCCATCCCCCTGTTGATGATACCCCAAGGAACAGATTCATTGTTGTCTCCTGGGATCTTAGCTCTTCTTTTCAGTCTTCCTCTTAAAGACCTTGGTCTCTTGTTTTCCATTCTTTTAATATAATTGTTCATTCATCCAAAAAAAAAAATGAACACATATGATTGAAAATCAAATGGCAGATCTGGGTGGCAGATTGCTCCCACTTCACAAGAAATTTTCCGTCATCTGTTACTGGTGCCATGGTACTGTAGCCTATGAATGGTCTGCATTTACAGTGTTGAAAATCTGCTACTATACCCCTAAAGGATCATCCTCTGCTGCTAAATGCGCCACGCTGGGTCTTACAATTATTCCATTTCTAATATAGATATCTTGAACCAGCCCTGCATTCATCTCCTCCCAGAATACCTGTATGATAGCTATGAGGACTATCATGGGTAAACATTCACGTTTTTTGTAATGTTCAGAACTTCACATAGGGCCAAGTGCAGCATTAATAAAACATTGTCCTTATAGATCTCAAATTAAAGATAATCAAAATGGAGCAAAAATGTTCTGCTGGAAGTGCCTAGTAACTGAGTGTTCCTATGACTTCTCATCCTTCTTGCACATGAAAGTAAGATGTAGTAGGATGTGCATCTACCTAAATGAAAATTGTAAAAGGTGCCACCTCAGGTCTCCACAAATAGGATTTGAAGCAACTAGTAAGTTACCTCTAGTGGGAAGTTTCCCACTTTTTGCCCCACATTTCGAGGGGACTTTTGGATCTTCATGACACCTTGTGAGGAAATGTTTTCTAGGATTACAAAGATGGGAATAATTGTAAGGAAAAAGCTTGAATCAGTGAGTGCAAATTGAGTATTTTTAAATGGTATTATATATACAAAGTTCAGGGGTCACTGCATTTTATGTGTTTTGGATATATTTACTTACTTCTTAGGGACATTTAAACGTCCATTGTCAAAAGTACAGCGGCAAACAAAATATTTGAAATCAGGTCAATGTTGCCACAGTTAGTTGGTACAGTTGCAGCAGTTGTGTGGTGACAGTCCTACTTGTACTCTGCACAAAAAGGCACTTCCCTGCACCCCTCTCTCCCTCCATTGCAGTCAAGACTGACCAATGGGGCCTGAGAAAGCCTTATTTTAGGCCATGGATGGTTGTATGGGTCTTCAGATATCTATTTATGTATTATTTGTTTCAACAAGCTTAGTTTATATGATCATTTATGTGGGTTTTTTTCTTATGGGAATACTATTATTAGCATCCAAGTCTGCTTAGGTAAAAGAGTTTTGAGTCAGAATAGGATGCTTGTTTGCTAATTAGAGTCTGGTATGAGTGTATTTATTGTGTGCAATAGATTGCTGCCTGCTTGGAGGGGCGAGCCTTGGCGCAATGGTTGGTGGACCATCAATTGTAGTCTGAAGTCAAGGCATTGAAACAGTCTCTCAGCAACAATTGTTCAGGTAAGGCTACGTAGGAAGACTGCCCCCTCCCCCAGGGACTTTGCTTGTGTGAAAGCCTTGGGTTCGCCTTTTAGATCACTACCTGGTTGTGTCAAGCATGGCCCTTGCACCAGCATGGGAACCAATGACAACATTTAGGGGCATCAACGTGGATGGGATTTTTTATTTCATGGGGGTAGAGTGCTAGGTTCACAGGCTCCTGTGTTTAGCATAGGCTCCATTTGACCAGTCAGCTTTCTCTTCCCTTATTTTATTCAGCATGGTAGAATGTTTACAAGTCCAAAATTCGAGTGGAATCAAGAATTACCAAAGGACGTGTAGGAGCACCTTTCATCAATTGAACATGATATGAGTAATAGCAATTGAGAATTTACAACAGTTTTGGAGCTGTTGAGCTGTGCATATGGAATGCATCCCAAACTTGATTTCTTCCCTCTTCTTCTTCTTCTTCTTCTTCTTCTTCTGATCTGTTCATTTCTAGTGTGGTCTTTCCTCTACATCTTCTTGTTCTTCTTATTGTGATTTCTGTTATCTAAACTATTTGTCCTCCTTATTCTTATATTAGTAGGCTGACAACTTCCTGTAGTTGTCTAGTTTCTTTTACTGTACTTGTTAATCACTACTCTAGGTTTGCTAAACTGAACTGATGTTTCTAATCAAATCATTCCGATTTGTTCTTTTGATCTGATCAACCCTTCTGCAGTCTTTCTTAGTTCTTGCTTGTCACTTGAATTAAGGTACCTGAGTCTGGAATCATGTTGACATCTGATCTTTCACAATTTCAATACCAGTTCATAGGACTGTAAACTCATTTGAACAGGACAGTAGTCTATTCAGACCACTAGTTTGAGAGGGTATAATTCACCTTCCCTTCTTCCATTGAGGCCCTATTTTAAGGCTATTGATTCAATTCAAAGCTGGACCATTAACAGTTTTTGGTTTGACATTTGTTCTAGAACCTTGAACTGCACTACCCTCCCTCCTTCCTCCTCTCTCTTTGCAATGCTGTCCCCTCTGTGGTATATAGAACTGTATATGTAAATCCCCCCAAAAGATGCATCTGCAATAATCTTCTTGGATGGAGCCTCTTTAACATGCAGTCTGGTTTGCTGACTGTTCACTTCCCAATACCATTTACCATCCTTTCTGCAGCTGGCTCTTCTTCGTTTTCCTTGTTCTTTTGATTTTTTTGGGATTGGGAGTGGGAAGGAGAAGTGTTCCAAAGAATTCTCACTGTTTAGATGCTGCTGATTGTTTGTTGTGTTGATAGATGAGACTTAAGTAGGGATTAATACCAAGTTAGAATCATGGAGAGCAGCGTTGGAATCAAGAGGCTTTAAATTAAGTAGAACGAAGACAAAATATCTAGTTTGTAACTTTAGTCATGATCGGGCAGACAATGAGGTGGTGAAACTTGATGATAAGGAGATTCCTTAGAGTGATTCTTTTAGGTACCAAGGTTCAATCATAATAAAAGAGGTGATGTTTCCCAAAGAATTAAAATAGGGTGGATGAAGTGGAGAGGTGCATTTGGGGTCCTGTGGGATAGACGTATTCCATTAAAGCTGAAAGGAAAATTCTATAAGACCGTTGTTCGACCAGTTATGATATACAACACATATTGTTGGACTGTTAAAAAAATCATATAGATAAACTCAGTGTAGTAGAAATGAGGATGTTAAGATGGATGAGTGGCAAAATCAAGAAGCATAAGATAAAGAATGATCATATTAGAGTTGGTTTGGGAGTTGCTCCCATAAGTGATAAGCTTTGGGAAAGTCGTTTTTTGGTGGCACGACCATATTCAAAGGAGACCTATAAATGCCCCTGTACAGAGAAGTGATATAATCCAGATTGAAGGAACTAGAAGAGCTAGGGGTAGACCTAAGATAACCTTAAGAGAGGTGGTGAGAAAGGATATGCATAGCTTAGGCCTTGTATTTAGCTTGGCCTCAACAGAACTGATTGGAAGGCAAGATCCATGTAGCCAACCCCATTTAGTTGGGACAGGGCTTGTTGTTGTTGTTGTGTATGGCAATTGGCAACACCCTTTGTCCCTATTAGTGTTGAGTTATCCAACCCATAATCTTAAGTCAATACGTAGAGGTCTAGCTGGTATATGAAGTCATCTAAACTCTCAAATGTTGTTGATATAGAAAATTAGAAATTATATGAAATGCTTCCTTTCATGGTTGTCCCTATTTGGGTGGCAGTACACATGGCATGTGTGGCCTCTCTTTTGGGTGGCCATACAAAGATGTATCATCAATGTAGTAGGCCTGGTGAGTCTGATACCATGTTGAATTCTGTCCAATACAGAAACTGCTAGATGGAATGGCCATATGGTTTATGAATTCATCGAATGTGCTAGAGTGAGTCAATGTAGGATTACTCCTAGCCTTAGAACTCTGTGCATATGATGATAGTGTATAAGAATTAGTCCCTTGACTCTCTGGAGACAGACGTTTCAATTTTCTTTTTACTATTAAAGATTTCAATACATCCCAATAGTTTTACATGGTTTTGTGTATAATAGGCAGGAGCTAAAGGTCCACGACAGCCATGGCATGATTTGCACTCCAGAATTGAAGGTCCTGCTGCATATGATGTCCTTGAAAACTTTGAGCAGCGTTGGAGAAAAGCAAGAAAATGGACAGAGTTTAGGCAGTGTTGGAAAAAGATATCTCATCGCCATGATGATGCTTTGATAGCAATAGAACGTATCTCATGGATACTTAGTCCTTCAAATGTTACTTATGGTCACCCTAGTCCTTGGTTCTCTGATGAACAGCATCCAGAAACTTGGCATGTTCAGGTTGGGTGACCGAGCTCTCATTGCAGTTCAGTTATCAGTTCCATTGTTTAAATCATGGTTTTTAATTTGGTTTCATTTTTATCGGTAGGTGTTCCGATCAATTGACTCTGGATCTGTAAGATTTTCTGAAGATGTTCATGAGGTATGTCTTTTAACTGATCTTTCCTGGCTGTAAGTTATTAATAGGCAAGTGCATGGTTGGCACAATGTGTAACAGGTCATCTAATTCCCAAACTTGGGGCAACAGTAGACCTCACTGTTCACATTCTGCCAAAATTTTGATTGAATTGTCTTGAGAAAGCAAATCAACCATTGAAAAGACTCAGTGAAAAGTCCTTTACTACTCAATCATTTGGAACAGTTGGATAGCCAAATTTGATGTGTACCGACAATTTGGATCATGACCTAATAAATGGTTCAAATAGGCTGAATTGAATCATAGTGTCAAAAATAGGTGCGTGTCACAATGCCTGGCAAATTGGAAAACGAGATTTGTACACCATATATGATCACATGCTTTTAGGGTTTTCTGCTAGGATTCCTGTATTGACAAATTTTTTATGGTAATGCTTCAAACATTCCCCATTGTCTGATGAGATAATACAGTTGAACTGCATAATATTCTTCTACTGCAGAACCTTGTCTGTGATAAAAATGTGTTGGTCGATAGGAGCATTCAGACAGGATACATCCAGGCAATTCGATCTGCCCAACACTTCATATATATTGAAAACCAATATTTTCTGGGATCATGTTATGCATGGCCATCTCACAAAAGTGCAGGTTGGAAGCAACTTCCGTTTACTTTCTTGCCATAACTATGTCCAACATTATTTTCGTTTTTCAGAGAAATGATTTGACTTTTTTTTCCTTTTAGTTATTTTTTTATTTTCTTTCTACTGTAGAAAGAAGAAAAAAATCTGGTCCATAATTGCTGTATATTCTTAATGCTATCAATTTCAGTTTACATGGAACAGTGCCCTACAGTTACCATTTCCTTCTTCTATTTATAGAAGTTTGATAGTTTGCAACTTCTTATATTTTTGTGTTTAGTTTTGGAATATGCATGGCTATATCAGGCATTAGGTTATGCAGGAAAGTTATTACATCATTTAGGAGTGCCGAAACTGAACATGATGTCCGATTCCCTGCAAATATCTTTTTTCATTTGCTAATATTGGATTTGGTTGTTTATTGGTTCCATTTTGCAAATCTTGCTGCAAATACTGTTCTATATCAGTAGCTTCAGTATTTTGACTGAAATAAAAAAAGGGCGACCCCGGTACCAAAGGCTTCCATTTGATTTCAGTCAAAATACTAGGGGCGGGCCTTGGTGCATCAGTTGGTGGACCAAAATTGTAACCCCAAGGTCAAGGCATTAGCCTTCCAGCAAAAATTGTTGGGATTGCAGTTCAACAGTATGCAGCCCACACAACAAACCCAAATTTTAGAGTTACAACTACCCATATTTTCTCTGTTTCTTTGATATAAAATAACAACCAACATTTGATGGTTTATTGATTGTCTGACTATCAATGCCTAATGGCAGATTGATTGTTTCATAGTATTAGACCCATGGTACAAAATTCAACCAAGATGGGGTGAATTTTAGAAATATCTGGGTTTCTGGTTTTGTACAGTAAAAGCTTCCTGGTTTCAACAAATTTCCACAAGTTTCAACAATATTTCAAATTTTTTATAGTTTCCACCAATAAAAATCCAAATTATGACCAATTTTAATGAATTCAACCATTTGGTAGTTTTTATAAGTTTCAGCCTGTTTAACCAGCCTATCACATGTTAAGTTTTACCCCAGAGGCCCAGAAATCCTTGGTTTCATCCCATCCTAGCCATATCTCAGTGTCTGGCTGATCAATACCAGCCTTGAAACCAAGTTCTTGAACCTTGATCAGACTGCATCCATTTGTTGGCTGATATATATCTTGTTATCCTGGCAGCTAATAGCTCTATTGTCCATTCAATGGTGCTCAGAAGACATTGGAGGGTAACAATTCCACACCCAATTAGTAGCCTCCTGATGAACACATTTATGTGTGAAATCTTAGGGCATAAAGCATGTATTTTATACACTTTGAGTGGAGCTACCTTGGGTTTTATGTTGTTTTTGCAGATTTTATGAATTTTCAAGACTTGAGCGAATATTTGGAGTTTTGGGTATTAAACATGCGATTTTACACGTCAAGAGGTCCATTCAAATTCTCAAATGCGAAAATGGGCCTGACCTGGAGCATGATGGGCCAGAGATGTGATTATGGGCCAACTCCAAAGTATTTTAGAGATAAAGAAGCAAATTTTGATTTACGGCTGAGATTAGAATTTATTAATCAAATCTACAGAGATATTATTGAGAGAGTCCTAATGGAGAAAAAGAGTCCTTGCACACCTCAATATCTTATTTCCTATTTGGGACTTGGTCAAAGAAAGAAAAAGAGGAAAAGAATTATATTCAGAAAGAAAAAGAGGAAAAATCCCCTTTTTGAATGTCTCTGTCCAGTTTCAATCAAGCCCTTCATCGAACGGTCATCCGGTGTCCGATCGAGCTGAGTTTTGGAGGAGAGCTTTACGACTTCTTAACCCTAAAATCCAACGGTGGAATTATGTATTTGATATCTCTAAGTTCATCCGATTGGTACGCCAAAACCCTAATTGGTTGAGTCAAATAAGAACTTTGAGTTTTATTCAAATTCAGTCGTGCCTCATATCCCATGTAAACTCTATAAAAGGAGAGCATACTCCATCAAGGGAGAACGTGTTTTAGAGCTTAGTAGAAGCATTCTTTCTTCTCTCTTCAGTTTATTTAGGTTTTCTTTAGTTTTCTTTGCTTGCATTTGTAAGATTTTAATTTCTAGATTGAATGTTTAGGTTTAATTTTTTTGTATGTAATGCAATTCAAGTTCAAGTTTCAAGTTTTTAGATTTGTTTTTCTCTGGGTCTAGTAATTGCAGATTTAGATCATTCTAGATCTAGATCTGGTTGTTAGGGTTGGTTGAGATTCGAATCGTTTGTTCAATTCGCCAGTAAGTAAACTTCTTCAATAATCTTCTCTCCTCCCTCCATTTTTGCTTCTATCTACCCCTCCATATTCTTAATTTAGGATTTACTTTCAGCATTTATTTATTGTTCTCCCTTGCCCTGGGTCCTTGATCAGAGATGCCTACAGTCGTGCCTCTCTTTGGTTAAGGTTTCCCTTTCCTTTTATTACTCTGTTATTTACTTTATGCAATTTACTTTCTGCAATTTACTTTCAGCATTTATTTATTGTTCTCCCTTCCCCTGGGTCCTTGATCAGAGATGCCTACAGTCGTGCCTCTCTTTGGTTAAGGTTTCTCTTTCCTTTTATTGCTTTAATTATTTCTTTTCTGCTATTTCTTTTTCTCTAATATCCTTTCCCCCGATCGGTGGACTGTAAGCTACGGCAAAGGGTCCACGGTCAAAGTGATTATTATTATACTCCCCTTCCCTTAATCCAGAGCTGACACTCGGATCACTTCCTTTTTCCTTTTATTTTTATTGTTCGCATTTTTTTTCTTGTCTTTTATTTATGCATTGATTGTGT
This sequence comes from Hakea prostrata, assembly GCF_041222555.1. NCBI lineage: Eukaryota > Viridiplantae > Streptophyta > Magnoliopsida > Proteales > Proteaceae > Hakea > Hakea prostrata. The sequence continues at coordinate 15,671,651 of NC_142604.1, forward strand.
TAGCTTTATTTTTCGTTTCAATTCGATTGCATTAGATGTATGGATTAGGATCGTTTAGTTTAGTTAATTAGTTTCCAAAAATTGAATCATTCCACTCTCGCATTATCATTAAGAAATTAATTCTAAAGTGGCATATCTCCTTGAGATCGACCCGTTAGCTACACGATACCGTGCGCTTGCAGTTACTTTTAATTTCACAAACACCTCCCCTCTTCTGCCCCAGATTGGGAGTCGCCAATCATACCCCTACAGCAATATGTTAGGAACTGGTTAATCTCTGTCAGAGAGTTGTTTAACCAGAAAATTAGCTGTATCTGAACTCTGATTTTATGAGATGACCACTAAATCTTTTATGCACTAACTTTTTTTTTGTTTCTCCAAGATTAGCCTTAATTCTTTAATTAGGGTTCTTGTGGAGCCATAATCCCAACTTCTATTCAAATTTATTGATGCAGATCCAGCAACAAATTAGCCTATTTTCCTTTTGAAATCAACCTAGAGTTGATTGATATAGGTGTTGGTTCTTTGTTTAATACATTCATGTGGTCATGGGACTATTCTCACAGGCCCAAAAGTTTAGTGTTGTTGGTTGGTTTGGTTCTATTAGTGGGTTGATTGATTTATTTAGATTGTTGTTTCTTATTCCCCAAGTAAGGGTGTTTATGTAATATTGTACTTTCCACTTCATTACAAATAAAGGGGTTTCAGATCTCATTGATTTAACAAGCCATTCTACCACAATTGGCTATCTCAACATGGCATTAGAGCCAAAAGTCGATTAGGGAATAAAAGCAAAAGAATAAAAAAGGACAGATCTTCTCCTCTCTATCTCTCTCTCTCTCTTTTTCTCAATTTGCAACTACAGTCCATACCTATCCCTCCTGCTGCTGCAAAGCCTGCAACTACACCACTGCCATCCCCATCGCTGGCCTGCAACATCCATCGTTAGCCTTCCACAGTCATTGCCTGACCTGCAAATCCTATTTATAGCCATTGCTAGACCTGAAACTACAATCACATACCCACCTGCATCATTGACTCACAATTCAAGCAGCATTGCAACATGCTGCAACTCCTTTTTTACCCATCACTAGCTTCCTTTCCCATTGCTAACCTGCAAAACTCCCATTCCAGCAACCATTGAACCATTGTTTAACCATTCCAGTAGCGATTGCACCCATTCCAGCAGCCGTTTAACCATCGTTTAACCATTCCAGTAGCCGTCGCACCCATTCCAAGCCAATCCTTCAACTCATCCTTCCGCTTTGTTCCTGTTTTTAAACTCTGCAACCTCTCATCCAATTATCCCATCATTCTATGTTAAGTTCTGTTTTTTCGCCTTATAAGTCCATCTTCTAATCTGTAACATTAGCCCCTCAATTTCTGTTTTTTTGCCTTCTAGCCCCCCCCTAAAAAAAATAAAAATTGATGCTATTCGTTATCCTATAAATCCTATGACTCCCTAGATGTATTTGGGTGGTTTGGCTATTCAATTCTGCAACATTTCAATTGTTTCAAAACGGTGAAAACTGATGATTAGCATGAAGTTTTTTTGCAAATATGGCAACCACTGATGGTGCTACTATTCCCACTAGCTCCGAACATTATCCAATTCTTCCTTCTCTCTTGATAAGATTTTATAGAACAAATTATTTGATTTTGTCTCAATCTACCTACTTGACAATTGTCAGACGAGGATCTGTTGGACACATTATGGGCACCACTATCAAGCCTACAAGCACTGGTGTTTCTCAAGATAAATGGATCTCGAATGACTCTCTTATCATGTCATTCCTTTTGAATTCCATGAATCCAAATCTTGCCTATGGATACCTATTACTTAACATTGCAGCCCAAATTTGGAAAGCTACTACAGAAACCTATAAACAATTGGGGAATGATGTGCAAGTTTATGAGCTACAGAAGAATCATCATGAGACTACCCTAAAGGAACTAACTATAGCTCAATACTATGTTGAACTCTACTCTCTTTGGCAGAAGTTGGATCACTATGACGATTATCATCCCATAAATCTTAATGATGTGGCTACTTACAGAAAGCATGTTGGTAAGATTCGTGTATTTAACCTCTTGGCTGGCTTGAATATGGAGTATGATCAAATCAAAATACAGGTATTGAGTTGTTCCTTCTTTCCCACACTAGGACAGTCTTATGCCCTTGTTTAGTGTGAGGAAAGCAATCGTTTGGCCATGCTTTATGCTTTTATTGTAGAGAAGTCAACCTTAGAGTCTATGAGCACCAACTCTAATTCAACCAAGGAGATTGTCAAGTGTGAGCACGGTCATAAACCATATCATATCAAGCACTTGTTGGAAGCTCCATGGGAAGCCTATTGATTTTGGACAAAAAAAGGCACAAAGAAGGGAAAAACTGAAGGCAAATCTTTCTGAGACTGTTCCCACGTCACTCTCTTGTCTTTGCAGACATTGGTTTTTCATAGGAGGAATCAGCTACTCTGCGACGTATTCTACAGTCTGCTACTGGAGGTGTAGGCTCTACTACCGCTTCTTCCACTACCTATACCAACTCTTATCTTGCTACATCAAGTAAAACTTTTATAGACTTCAATGTCTCTTCCATTTCTGCTCTTTGGATCATTGATACAAGAGCCACAGATCATATGGCTGGTTCATCTTCTTTTTTCTTACATTATTCTCCAACCTCAGGGAAATATTATGTTCGAATTGTTGATGGCTCTTATTCTTCTATTATTGGAAATGGGACCATTCAGCATTTTCCCTCACTTTCTTTGTCTTCTTACATGTTATTTCCTTCTCTACTAACTTGCAATCTGTCAGTAGTCTTACACGACTTGAATTGTAAGGTGATTTTTTTCCCATCCTACTGTGTCTTCCAGGATCAGGTAATGGGGAAGGAGATTGGACGTGGTAAACTAGACAATGGACTTTATATGCTGAAGCCAATTGGAGGATCTACTTCTGCTCTGGTTGCCTCTTCTCTTCAGGTCCATTCGGTTATGTTAGACCTTCATCAGTGGCAACATAAGCTAAGTCACCCACCTCTAAGAACTAAGTATTTCGTGATTTAGTTTCTTCTTGTACTAAGGACAAATTTTTTTGTGAAGCCTGCATTTTTGCAAAGCAAACTCACTCTACTTATTTACCTTCTCTTCATTAATAGAAAAATTAATGTGTTAATTCATACTAATGTGTGGGGCTTTTGCTGACAAGTGTCTATTACTGGCCATAGATACTTTGTTACTTTTATTGATTATCACTTTCATTTACTTGGATTTATCTTTTAAAACAAAAAATGAGGTTTTCCATTGTTTTCGAGAATTTTCACAATATGATTAAAGCTTAGTTATGCCACTGAAGATCCTTCGCAGTGACAATGGCACATTGTATATTGATGGTGAATTTTACAAATATCTCTCTGACTCTGGCATAATACACCAAACCAGTTGTGTTGATACAATTGTCCATAATGGGGTTACCGAAAGAAAGAATCGGCATCTATTAGAGATAGCCCATTCTATTATGATTGCTATGAATGTACCTGACCAATACTAAAGTGATGCTATCTTCATTGCCTCTTACCTTATGAATAGGATGCCCAGTAGGACACTTGGTTTAAAGTATCCTAATGAAATTCTCTAGGGAGACTCTTCATTTGTTATTCCTCCAAAGGTTTTTGGATGTACGTATTAAACCAAAATCACAACCCACCGAGTAAGTTGGCTCCTTGCAGTCAACGCTACATCTTCTTAGGGTATTCTTCTACTTAAAAAGGGCATAAATGCTATCACCCTCTTTCCCGAAGAACCATTATGTCCATGGATATCATTTTTAATGAGTATAGTCTTTACTATACACCCTCTAAGGGGAGAGTCCTAGTGGAAAGATGTTCTTTCCAACCCTTAATTCTCCTACCACACATACGGACTTACACACATCACCACAACAGAGCTTAGAGGCCCTGGAAGAGATTCCTGACCAAGGGGAGAATTCACCCAGCATACAAAAGGACTTTATGTCTTCCGCTTCTTTGTGTGAACCTTATAAGGTACCTAATCTGAGGGAGACCACTCCTGTGAGGCACACTATTCAGGTCTTTTAAAACAAGATTGACCAAAATAAGGAGGTGCAAATTTTTCAGAGGAAGAATTACACATGGCCAAAGCAGGTGGAGAAAGTTGACATGTTACCACTTCAATCTCTTGCTCCATAATTAGACTCTATTGTTCCCCCTTAGGTATCCTCTTTTGATCTTCCTCTTGCTGTGAGAAAAGTAGTTAGATTTTATACTTATCATCCCATAGCTAAGTATGTTTCTTGTGACTCTTTATCTGACTCCTACCGTGCTTTTATATCCTCTCTATCATCTGTTTCTGTTCCTAAGAGTTGACAGGAAGCCTGTGCTAATAAGAGATGAAAAACAGCTATGGTAAAGGAAGTGTAGGTTAAAAAAAAAATAATACTTGAGAGCTGGTTGCACTTCCTCCGTGAAAACAAACCCATGGGTTGTAAGTGGGTGTTTGTGGTTGAATAGAATATAGATGGATAGGTCAATAGGTTGAAGGCTAGACTGGTTGCAAAAGGTTTTACCCAAACCTATGGGATAGAATATCAAGAGACATTTGCTCCTGTTGCAAAACTGAATATTATTTTAGTTTTATTGTCTATAGCTGTGAACAAAGACTGAAACTTGCACCAACTAGATGCAAAGAATGCCTTGTTACATAGCGAGTTGGTGGAAGAAGTTTATATGGAGGTTCCACATGGCTTCTCCAATGATAGTACTGCAAGGAAAGTTTTTTGGTTGAAGTGGTTAATCTATGGATTGAAACAATCTCCTAGATGTTGGTTTGGATGCCTCCAGGCAGGCAGTGACTTCTATTAGGTACAAGCAAAGTAATGTTGATCATACACTATTTGTCAAGAAGTCAAGCACCAAGATCACTCTTCTCATTTTTTATGTGGACAATATTGTCATCACAGGGAATGATGGTGAGGAACTAGAGAGGCTGAAGGACTTTCTTGGCAAAGAGTTCGAAATTAAAGATTAAAGACCTAGGGAAGCTACAATACTTCCTAGGGATTAAGGTGGCCTAGTCAAAGAAGTGTATATACCTATCTCAGAGGAAGTATATTCTAGATTTATTATCTAAAGTGAAAATGTTGGGGTGTAAAGCAGTTGATACTCCTATTGAGGCTAGAGCTAAACTTAAGGAGAAAGAAGGAGAACCAGGGTACAAAGGAAGATATCAAAATCTGGTGGGAAAGCTTATCTACTTCCCACACCAGGCCTGACATTGTATATGCTGTGGGGCTGGTAGGCCAGTTTATACATGATCCATATTCAAATCATATGAAGGTTGTTACCACATTACTACAATATTTAAAGGGAACTCTTGGAAAAGGGATACTTTTGTCACCCACAAATAATCTAAAGGTAGAAGAATATATTGATGCAGATTGGGTTGGGTCTCTTGACAAGAAATCTATTTCAGGTTATTATACCTTTGTTGGAGGTAACCTAGCTACTTGGAGTAACAAACAAAATGTGGTAGCCTTATCCTGTACAGAAGTTAAATATAGAGCTATGGTTTGTGGAGTTTGTGAGCTACTATTGCTAAAAGGTCTGCTAGAAGATATTGGAGTTCAAATCCCAAGCCCTATGATGTTGTAATGTGACAACAAGTCTGCAAATAATGTTGCCAATAATCCTGTGCAACATGATCAAACATTTGAACCAAGCACATTGAGATTGACATATTTTTTGTCAAAAGAAAGCTAGAACAAGGCTCATCTGTATGCCTTTTCTGAGATCTGGAGACCAAGTGGCTGATTTTTCACCAAGGCTTTGAAGGAAGGAGATTTCCTTCCTATTGTAGGCAAGTTGAGCATGACTAACATCTATGCCTCAACTTGAGGGAGAGTGTTGGTTGGTTTGGTTCTATTAGTGGGTTAGATTATTTATTTAGATTGATATTTCTTGTTGCCTAAGTAAGGGTATTTATGTAATATAGTACTTTCCTCTACATTATAAATAAAGGGGCTTGGGGTCTCAGTGATCTAACGAGCCACTTTACCACAATCGGCTTTTTTAACTAGTGCCTAGGCTAAATATGGAAGTAGTTTAAGCAATTACTTTAATTAGTGTAAATTCTGTGTGACTTAAGAGTTGAGGACAGAATAGTCTTTTCATTTCAGTTCTAAGAGTCTAAGCCAGTATAGGCTAGTTAGTTTCTATTTTGAGTTAGTTTTTAATTTCGAGTTAGAGTCCAAATTAGATTAAGACTCCAGCATGTTATGTATAGATAGACCCCTCCACTCGATTTGGGGGGGGGGGGGGGAAGAAACTTGAATATTGAATAAAAAAGCTTCTCTTCGAGTATTTCCTTGTGTGTTTGTTATTAAGTCCTGGTTGTGTCAAGTGTCAATTGGGAATTGAAGATCTAAGGCTGATAAGGGTTCTTAAGGTGAAATCAAGCCTAGACACCCTATTGGTTAAAGATTAGAGTTCAACTTCCATTCTTCATATGTGTATTCTATTCTCAATGCTCCATTCAGGTATTATAGGCAACCTACATAACTACATCAATGCCTTTGTCCTATCATTTTTTTTTTTCCTTTTTTTTTTTTTTAATTTCCGAAGTTCCCAAGACACCCAAAATTCATGGTCAGATATACACGAATCTAACTATTAGATCTGCCCTAACCAACCCTAGTGACCTTAGCTCCCAATTTGACCCTATTCTAACCATCCAATTTCAAGGTATAGATATTCTCTTGAATTTTTGTACTCCCTAAACCAAACTTGAGGGATTATACCTTATATTATTACATACATTACTTCCAAGTTTTGCCTCATACCCTTGACTTTTCAACCCCGTATCTCAAGAACCTTCTCCATCCCACTCTACATTTCACCATTCTAAATTCTCCAAAACTAACACCCCATCATCCTCATTAGAACTTAATTCCAATCAACACAACCAGGAAATTCAGAGGCCATTAGTTCAAATCCAGCTGAGGTTAATACCCATTGTCCATCCCGTAGCCCATAATCAGAATTTCAAGATACCCTTTCTTAGTCCCGTGTGAGTTGGTTCTCTTAAAATATCTTGGAAGAAGCAGCCCTCATCAAATTGGGTCTGCATCACTTATCAACTGAAAGATGTTATGTACAACAGTGTTGACGTTTCAATGTTGCAAATAAAGAAAGTGGATTGTGGAGCATATAAAATCAAATAAGGAAAGTGGATCATGGAGAATACTAAAATTGAGTGGTCAAGTTGGCTGATTTGGTGGAATATTGTCTTTTACTTTTTTAGGTAGATTAGATCTTATGTTTTTTGGATTTTATTCTGTTATATTACTAGTATGGATCCCATCAGATATTGGGATCTCTCTCTCTCTCTCTCTCTCTCTCTCTCTCTCTCTCTCTCTCTTCTCTGTCATTGATTGATCTTCAATAGAGGTTCTGGTTTCGTTATATGGTGTCAGAGCCTACTACTGAAGGTGTGATCTACCTGCAAATTGGAGTTTGGTAGCTCTTGTGATTGTCTGTGCGTGGCAGCAGCAGCCTCAAGTTGCAAAAGTGTTTTAATTGTCAGAATGCGTCAAATACAAAGAAGACAATTAGATCTTGTGTGTTCATGATAGTTGTTCTTGTCCATAGTTAGTATTGTGGTGTACGTTTCAGCCGTGGCTGATCCTTCAAAGAATATGTCCAAGGAAAGTATACCATTCCAAATCATGTGTATTAAGTTGCAAGGAGCATAAAAGTATTCTCTCTATGCGAAAGCAAGTACGGCTCTATCCATACCCAAGGTGAATTAAAGTACATAAATGAGGTTCATCCTGTTGATTTGAAGGATGCAATGTCGGTTTCCATGCGTGAAACATAGAGCCGTACTTGTCATTAAGGGATGGATTTGGAATAGTTTAATTCTTCCATTGCTAATAATATTATCTTTTATGACAAGTCCAAGCAGATCTAGGAGGATTTGCAAGATTCTTTTGGTTAAGAAAAAAATATTTTGCATGTATATGATTCATATGATCAGATATTCAGATGTTTAGTTTAAAAATGGTCATCTGTTGATGGAGTATTATAGTGGTTTCAAGGGATTAGTTGAAGAGTTGCAACAATATCAGCCTCTCACCACTAATCTGGAAATGTTAAAGGCACAGAGGGCTGAATTTTATGTCTCAAAATTCTTGGTCGGTTTAGACCCATAATTCTCTATAGGTAAAAAGTCAGACTTTTAACATGCAAAGCTATTCCTACCTTGGATGATGCGTTCTATGGACTGTTGCGCATTAGTGGAAGTAAAAATCCTCAAGGAAGCAAAGAGAATGCAGCCATGGTTACTAGTTGTGGCTGCGGTACCTATCCATCACGTGGAGGAGATGCTAGCTGAGGAAGAAGAAGAGGAGGACGTCCCACACCTCCACCAAATTTGTCAAAAGTTAATGGGTTGTGTTTTTAGTGTGGCAAACAAATCACACTAAAGAAAATTGTTGAGAAAAACATGGCCATCTTGAGTGGGCAGAGAAGTATTTTAATGTGACAGCATCTACTCGAGAAACTCCTACTGATCATTCTTCTAGGTCCACTCCTGTGGCATCCACAAATCCCTTGTCTCCTAGTGTAGACCTCAATCAAATCCTAAAGTGCCTGCAACAGTTGGAGCAGAGCCAAAGTACATCCACTTCCAATCTAGCTCAATCAGGTATATCTATTGAGTCTTATGCTTTTGGTTCCTGGATTTTAAACTCTAGGACCTCCCAACATATGACAAGTACCTCTTCCCTATTTTCAGAATTCTCTAAGTTTCCTAACCCTACCCCTATTGATATAGCCAACGGGGAGGAGTCATCTACAGTCAATAATGGAAGTCTTTCTCCTTTACCAAATTTGAACTTTTCCTCTGTCTTATATATTCCAAAATTTCTAGTTAATCTTATTTATATGAGTCGTATTGCCAAAGCCTTACATTGTTTTGTTTTGTTCTTCCCGAAAGGAGGATTGGTGGAGAATTGAAAAAGGTGGCTCTACTATTGGACCAAGATTGATTCTTCTACTAGGAGGCGTACAACGTGTCTCCGTTAGATTGGCATTATCGTTTGGGACAACTTTCTCCTAGTAGGGCTTAGGTTGGTAGTACTAGTACCTGATTGCAAAAATGTTACTTCCATAAATTATGAGGCATGTGAGTTAGGTAAACATTGTTAGACTGCTAGGATTAAACCTAGAAGTAAAAGTGTGTTTTCTTTAGTTCATTCCAATGTTTGGAGGCCTTACTGCATTCCTAATCGGTTTGGTTATTTTTGTGGATGACTTTTCCAGATTTACCTGGTTGTTTCTAATAAAGGATCGGAGTGAAGTTTTAAAAATATTCATAGTTTTTTTGTTGATGTTTCTACTCAATTAAATACTCTAATAAGATTTTTCCTACTGATAAAACCTTAGAATATAAGCAAAATGCAATTTTTTACTTATGTTCTACTAAAGGAATTCTTCATCAATCCAGTTGTTCATACACACCACAACAAAATGGTGTGGCCAAACGTAAACATAGGCATCTGTTAGAAGTAGCAAAGTCTCTTTTGCTCCATATGAGTGTTCCCAAACAGTATCAGTGTGATGCTATACTTTCAGTATGTATTTTGATAAATCGAATGCCATCTTCAATTTTGTAAAATGAGAAACCATTTTTAGTTATTTATCCAGAGTCACCCCTATTTTTTATCTCACCCTAAGTGTTTGGTTGCGTATGTTATGCACATGTTTTGCCTCAATCAAAAGACAAGTTTTTAGCCAAGGCTCATAAGTGTATATTTAAAGATTATTCTCAGTTTCAAAAAGGATATAAAGTTTTTTAACCTGTAACTATGCATCAGTTTGTCACAACTGATGTTACTTTCTTTGAAGATACTCCATATTATGATCCTAACTAGTTTTTTGAAGATGACATGTTATGGTTGTGCCGTTTTCAATTGAGACCCTGGAATGGTTGGGGTGCCTAAGGAAACAACAGAATGTTTTGAGCTTCCCTCTGGAGACCTGAGGTGCAAGTCCAATTTCCAGCATTGCAAGTCTATCATCGGCGAGAGAAACAAAAATACTCAAATGGTACAACCGTCAATATCACTTCTTCTAGAGATCCTCCTCTAGCATCTGATAATCCTGATGATCTTCCCATTGCTTTGAGGAAAGGTAAGCGTTCTTTTTCTCAACGGTCAAATGTTGTGTATCATATTTCTCATTGTGTTACTACCTCCGACTTGCCTACTCATTGTTGTAGACACGTCATTGTCTTCTGCTACTATTCCATCTACATACTTTGAGGCTCTCACTCATCTGGGTTAGAAAACTACGGTGGAATCTGAAATTGAGGCTTTACATTCTAAGAATACTTACACTCTTGTAAATATGCATCTAGGTAAGGATCTAGTTAGACATCAGTGGGTATTTGTGATTAAATATAATTATGATGTTCTATGGAGTGCTTTAAAACACAATTGATTGCGAAGGGGTATACCCGCACTTATAGTGTAAATTCTTTTGAAACTGTTGTAATGTGAAGAATTGCTCCTCAAAAGTATATTATTCACAAGACCCCAATAGGGTATTTATAGTTACAACCTAGTTAAGCCCTACACTAAGTAGGAAAAGGTAATATAAAACAAATAAAAATAAAACTCTAGACTTATTAGGAAACATAATCATATTCTAATTAGAAAACCTCAGTCCATGTTTTCAAAACTCCCCCTCAAGTTTGAGCATAGATATTTATCATGCCTAAGTTGCTCATAATGTAATTGAATATCTTCGTGCTCAAGCTCTTTGTGAGCACATCAGCCCGTTGTTCTTTTGAAGTAACAAAGGTGATATGGATCAACCCAGCTTCAACCTTCTCTTTGATGAAATGTCTGTCAATCTCCACATGTTTAATCCTATCATGTTGTATTGGGTTATGAGCTATGCTGATTGTTGACTTACTTCTAAGTATAATTGTATAGGAACCTCCAAATCTGTCCCAACCTCTTGAAGCAACTTTTTAAGCCATAGTACCTCACAAATGCCTTGAGCAATTGCCCTAAACTTAGCCTTGGCACTAGACCGCGCAACCACAGCCTGTTTCTTGCTTCTCCAAGTCACAAGGTTACCTCCCACATACACACAATACCCAGAGGTAGACCTCTTATCATCTAGACATCTTGCCCAGTCTGCATTTGTATATGCCTCATTCTTCAAATGTCCATGAGCTGAAATTAAAATTCCTTTTCCTGGAGTAGTCTTCAAGTATCTCAAGATCCGATATACTGCATCCAAATGTGAGGAATAGGGATCATGCATATACTGGCTAATAAGACTAACTACAAATGTGATGTCAGGTCTAGTGTGAGATAGATAGATCAACTTTCCCACTAATTTTTTTATACCTAGATCAACTTTCCCCTAATTTTTGATACCTTGTCTTGTCAATTGGTTCTCCTTCCTTTGCCTTCAAGTGTAGGTTAGGCTCAATAGGAGTCTCAGCAAGTTAACATCCTAACATTCTAGAATGATAACACTTATATCCCTTATGTGTAGGAGGATAATCCAAGAAAATGCACTTTAACCCACGAGGATCTAACTTTCCATGAACATAGTGGTTCCGAACAAAGGCAACACATCCAAAAACCTTAGGTGAGACTGTAAAGGCTGCTATCCCTAAAAGAACCTTAAGGGAACAGCGTTGATTTAAGACTCAGGAAGGCATTCGGTTAATTAGATATGTCGCAGTAAGAACGACTTCACCCCAAAACCGAAGAGGCACATGCATAGAAAACTGAGGGAACGTGCTACCTCAAGTAAATGTCTATTCTTGCGTTCAGCAACCCCATTTTAAGGTGGAGTGTCGACGCAACTAATTTGGTGTATAATGCCATGGTTTGCTAAGTAAGAAGGGAATGCGCCACCCAAGTACTCAGTTCCTTATCCGTATGAAGGATTTTGATTGTCGCCCCAAACTAAGTCCTAATCATATTATGAAAATTTTGAAAGCACGAGAAAACATCACTTTTTTGGTGAAGTAAACCCATGTGGTCCTAGTACAACAGTCAATAAAGGTACAAACCATCTATGACCAGATATAGACACGGTTCGAGAAGGACCCCACACATCAGAGTGAATGACTTAAAAAGGGATTTTTGTACGATTATCTAAAATAGGGTAAACATGCCTAGTCTGTTTGGCCAAAATACATGTCTCACAATAAAAATCATTCAAATTACACCTTTTAATCAAATTCGGAAATAACTTGGACAAAATAGGTAAAGGAACGTGGCCAAGACGACTATGTCACTGCAATAAGGTAAAAGTGCAGGAGAGGTGGAACTAGAAACCGTAGAAAGAGCTGATGGGGACCCATCCATTAAGTAGAGTCCCCCTTTCTGTCTACCACTGCCAATTGTAAGCCCCGCTTCCAGGTCCTGAAACACACAATGAGAAGGAAAGAAAGTTATTTTGTAGTTCATATCACGAGTAAGGCTACTAGTAGATAAAAGATTAGCCGAAAACTTAGGAACATGCATGACATTAGATAAGGTAAGAGAAGACGAAGAGATAATAGATCCTTTTCAGAGATAGGGGAGAGAGACCCATCAGCCGTTCGAACATCCTGAGCAATAGGGACAGATGAATAAGTATAAAACAAAGTAGATGAGCATGTCATATGGTCGGTTGCCCCAGAGTCGATTACCCAGGAGGGATAAGTCAAATCGACATTGTGACAACCAAAAATACCTATGGGGAATTGTGGATCAACAAAGGGAACAATAACAGAGGCTATACTCGCACTGGAAATCGGTACTGGAGAAGATGAGTCAAGTCTGGACATCAACTAGCGAAGGTGCTAGAGCTCATCTAAGGAAAGAGGTGTTGGAGTACTCAGGGTGTCAGAACTGGCTTGATTTGCAGATGTTTGATTGTTGCCCTTGATTCCATTCCTAGCTCCTCCACAGGAATTTGTTGGACGTCCATGCAACTTCCAACATTTGTCATTTGTATGAGACTCTTTTCCACAATACTCGCACTTTACTGGAGGGCGAAAAACACCAGGACTAGATTTATTATTGCCATAACCAGCCACTAATGCAGATCTATCAGATGTCTGAGTGTGTACCATTGCTGTCCTTCGACTGTCCTCTATATCTACCATGGCATAGGCTTGAGCCAGAGAAGGGAAAGGCTCTCTAGAAAGGATCTGTGAGCGAATTTGATCAAATTCTATATTCAATCCTGCCAAAAAATCGTAAACTCTATGTTTATCTTCCCATTGTTAATAGGCAATAGCATCTTCAGCATTCTTCGGTGTAAACTTCCCATAGAAATCTAAAGTTTGGTAATATCCCCGAAGAGTGTTATAGTACTGAGAAAGAGTAAGGTCCTTATGTTGTAACTAATTGATTTTCCGTCTAATTTCAAAGCACTGTGCATCATTGCCGACTCTGGAGTATGTATCTTTAGTAACTTTCCAAATAGTTGCCGCATCAGGAAGGAGGAGATAACTCTCTGCTATGCTAGATTCAATGGAGTTGATGAGAAAACCCATGACCAAGCTTTCATCTGTATACCACTTGGAAAGTTGCATACCAAGTGTGGAAGGTTTTGTAGAAGTCCCATCAAGATGGCCAGTAACACCACGAGCACCAACAGCGAGGAAACTGAACGAGACCATCTAAGATAATTTGTCCCATTAAGTTTCACAGTGGTCATCTGAAGCGCAGAAAACTCACGATCCCTATGAATGGAAGACATGGGAGACTCTTCAGATGTACCAAATAAAGGAGATATGGGATCAGTCATCATTGCAATGATAAATCATTCAAAATTATGAAAAAGTCCTTGAACTTTTCAAAATTACAAAAAAAGTCCTTGCCCTTTTTCAAAATACGAAAAAGTCCCTGTACTTTTTCAAAATTACGAAAAAGTCCCTGTACTATTCGAATTTACAAAAGGCATCCCCTCTCTCATCTCCTTTCTCTTAGACCGAAAGCTCAGCCAACGGTGTTATGTTTCAACCCAAGACCTCCAAGAACAGGGTTGAAAAATCTGGGTCAAACTGGCTTAAAAATAGATTACAGAATTCCTGAGTCTCTTATTCTTTAGAAATCACTATCTCCTCGATATGTTTCTTTGATTCTCTTGTCGCTTGTCGCACCTGCAACGTCAGAAGCGATAGCGATCGAAGCTATTACAGAATCAGGAATTTAATAAAGTCAGCAGTTGCAGAACATTCCACTACGATTCTTTTCTGCTATATATATTGCTGTTTCTGCTCACGTGAAGATGCGGGGAAAGGATTCAACTGGTTCAGTTTCTTGGTTAAATCGATCCTTGCTTCTGAACAGAATTGATGAATCTTCCACTGACGTCAATCGCAGGCTGCCACAATGGGTATTGTGAGAACACCAGCAACGGAAGAAGAAAAAAGAAGCAGCGACAGCGGCAGCGATAACGGACCTTTGCGGCAAATCAAGAGAAAGGAGAAAGTTTTTCTAGTTCTCTCTTTCTTCCCTAATTGAAATTAGGCTCTTGATACCATGTTGTAATGTGAAGAATTGCTCCTCAAAAGTATATTATTCACAAGACCCCAATAGCGTATTTATAGTTACAACCTAGTTAAGCCCTATACTAAGTAGGAAAAGGAAACATAAAACAAATAGAAATAAAACTCTAGATTTATTAGGAAACATAATCTTATTCTAATTAGAAAACCTCAGTCCATGTTTTCAACGGAAACCTTCTCTCCAGTAGCCCGTTTGAATTTAGTGCGCATTTTTTGTCCTTGGTGGCTAACTTGTGATGGCTTCTGCATCAATTAAATGTCAAAAATGTCTTTCTATTTGGAGATTTGGCTGAAGAGGTATACATTAAGCAGCCTCCTGGATTTGTTGCTCAAGTGGGAGTTCTACTAAAGTATGTCGAGTTCATAAATCAATCTGTGGGCTGAAACAGTCCCCAAGAGCATAGTTTGAAAAGTTCAGTTCCGTATTATCTGAAGTGGGATTTTCCCTGTGCTATATCACTCTGTTTTCTACACAAGACAGAGTCTGGAATTATGTTACTAATTGTGTATAGGGATGACATAATTGTTTTTGGAAGTGATACTTCAGCTACTAAGGAAGTGAAAACATTTCTTGGTATTCAGTTTAAGATAAAGGACTTGGGGCATCTGCAATATTTCCTTGGAATTGAGATTTTATGAAGCAGTCAAGGTATTAGTTTTTCCCAGCAAAAGTATGTGATGCACTTGTTAACTAAAACCAGTATGCTTGGGTGTATACCAATGGATACAACCATGGATCCTCATCTCAAACTCACTAAGGATGACGGTGAGAATTTCTCTAATCCTGAAAGATACAAGCGGTTGGTAGGTAAACTTATATACCTCACTGTGACTCTCCCAGACTTATCAAATGCTGTAGGGGTTGTTAGCCAATTTATACTCTCACCTAAAAAACCGCAGTGGGATATAGTGATCCGAATCTTATAGTGCCCGAAGAAGGCTCTGGAAAAAGGACTAGTGTACAAAAGAAATGAGCATATGAAATTGTGTGCTTATTCAGATGCAGATTTAGCGAGATCACAAAATGATCAGAGATCCACCACTGGTTACTGCACATTTCTTGGAGGGAATTTGATCACTTGGAGGAGTAAGAAGCAGGTTATAGTGGCTCAGTCAGTGCTGAGGCAGAGTATGGGTTATGGCTCACACAGTCTCAAAGATCTTTTTGGGTGAAATCGTTCTTGAAGGAAGTCAATGTTGAGGTTGAAGAGCCCGTTGAGATGTTTTATGTTAATCAGGCCATGATCTACATATCCAGTAATCCAGTTTTTCATGAGAGAACCAAATAGATTGAGGTAGATCTGCGTTTTGTGCATGATGCAGTTATGAGAGGAGTCATTACTACACCCTATGTTTCTAATGCTGAACAAGTTGGAGATATATTTTCTAAGTGTTTACCTGGTCCAACTTTTGTAGAAGGATGTCGCAAGCTGGGAGTTTGTGATTAATACTCTCCAGCTTGAGGGGTGGTGTTGACATTTCAATGTTTCAAATAAGGAAAGTGGATTGTGGAGCATATAAAATAAAATAAAGAAATGGATCATGGAGCATATAAAATCAAATAAGGAGAGTGGATCATGGAGAATATAAAATCAAGTGGCTAAGCAAACTGATTTGTTGGAATATTGTCTTTCCTTTTTAAGTTAAATTGGATCTTTCTTTTTTTTTTGGATGGATATGAAAATATATTATAAACACCCCGAAGGTAAAGAGTACAAGGAGGGAGGGGGGAGGGCAACCAAACTAAGTACATTTGGAGGATATAAGCAAGCTATCAAGACCCTAGGTAACAACATTGTAGCTATTCCTTGGAGTATCCACAAGGGGTTTCTGAGACAAAAAGGAAATCCTGGAACTAATAAATGTTAAATGGATTTTATTCTGTTATGTATCCTAAATTAGTAGTATGGATCCCATCAGATATTGGGATCTAATCTTAAGCTTGTAACAATAATAATGAAGTGTGAACTAAAGGGAAGAGGCTTGCTAGAGTCGTCCCTCTCTCCCATCTCTTTTTCTCATTTTCTTATTTCTTTCTCTCTTGTCTTCTCTGTCTTCAATTGATCTTCAATAGAGGTTCTGGTTTCGTTACAAATATTAATGTTAAAACTGTTAATTGTGTCCCCTAGAGTTGAAGCAAGTTGTAACTGTTTGAATATTGCTATGATCCAGTGGTGGGACTCCTATGCAACTTCAGTACCTGACCTGCCTTATTCTAATTTTGCACTAGTGGGAAGACAATCTCTAAAATGAATCAATGATAACATTTTATTTGTCACTCATGGCTTTCAGATGGCAGGTATCCCATCAGTATATCTAATATCATTCTGTTTTTCACTGCTGCTGAATCAATTTCTCAGACTTCAAAGTGCCAATTAAATGATCAACAGGCTCCCTGGTTCAGTTTACAGCTTCAATTCTATTGCAATTACCTACCGACCTGGCTTCCGTGACCATTTCTTCTTTAGTCTTTCAATGAACTGTAACAAGAAGGCATTTGCACATTTATGTGGTTTTATGCAAATATTAAATTCACTAACATCATTATGCCTTTTCAAAAGCTTGTACCCAGTGCATACTGCACAGAGCTCCCATATTTAGTAGGGTCTGGGGAGGTTCAGATATACACGGTCCTACCCTTGTTTCCAGGACTTGAACCCCTGGCCAAGCATTCAGCAACTGAGCACTTGACCAATTCGCCAGGCATGATCTTCTCAGTATGCCTTTTCAAATTCTCAAAATCCGTATAAAGCCATGCCTTCATTCTTCGTGTTTGAATTTTTTTGATGTAGAAGCATATTCTTGTTTTTTCTTGCTGTTCTGTGTTCCTAATTTTGTATCTTCTTGATTTTACTGCCGTGTTTTGAATTCTTGTGGATCCATTTGCACCTTACATCAATTGCAACTATTTTGATTGTGTCATTTTGTTACTTACTGCACTTCCCCCAGCCTCTTAATCCTGATAGAGGTTCACTAATCTAAAACTTTTATCTTAGATAATTTGAATTTTGAAGTCATGCCTTATTCTTATGATCAGGTGCTTTTAATTTGATCCCAATGGAGTTGGCATTAAAGATTGCTAGCAAAATAAGAGCTAAAGAAAGATTTGCAGTGTATATTGTTATACCAATGTGGCCTGAGGGTGATCCTAGTTCTGCTTCTGTGCAGGAGATTCTATTTTGGCAGGTGAGTTATACACTTAGTTTTTTTTATTTAAAATTCTAAGATGTCTCTTTTCTCGTGTAATCATTATTCCTCATATCCACTTATAGGGCTGTGAGCAGGTTGACCAGACTGTTATGCCCTTAACGGATAGACGCTGTTATACCCCTACCCTTATTCAGTCTATTTATTTTACATACTAGCCAAAATATGATTTAATATTCAATGTTTGTGATAATTATCAATATCCATATCTCTTTGTATATCTGGATCAGGATCTGGTAATCTGATATCTGATCGAAAAGGTTTGTTTTTCACAATCCCTTGCTTTTTCATCCTTCAATATGAATCTCTCTACAAATACCCTTACCTTTATATTAGTTCCATTCACATCACAATATATTGGGCATAACACAATGTAGAAATCACATACATAATGTATATGTACGACGTAGTAATTATGTGTACTATATAGTAAGTATACTCATGATGTATCTTTACTGGAACACAGATGATCCTAGTGATATCTCATCTGTTAATTCTGCAGTGGTATCTTGATGTTTCTTGTAAAATTTATTTTATTTCAAGGCTATATGACTAATTACTTGTATCTTGAGAGATTTATTGTGATTAGCTAGAATAATAATGTTAGACATATATCCCATTCTGGTTAGGGTATCTTAATATCCTAAATTGATCTTCTTTTCTTCTTCTTCTTTTTTTAGTTTGTCACATGGTATCAGAACCACGGTGGGAGATCTTGCTCTTGACCACGATGGCGAGATCTCGGTTGAGATATGCCATTTTTCTGGCGTAAATTCGGTGGCCCATCTCGGTGGGTTTTAGGGCCCCGTTTGGTTGATACATGCATGATCCTTACTCTTCACATGTAGGTGTAGTATACCATATCTTGAGGGGCATCTTGATTTCTTCTCATGGGCATCTTAGAGTGAAAGCATATGGAGATGCAGATTGGGCAAGATGTCCTGATGATAGAAGATCTACGTCTGGTTACTGCGCTTATATAGGGGATAACCTTGTGTCTTGGAGGAGCAAGAAACAAGCAATAGTTGCTCGATCCAGTGCTAAAGCCAAGTTTAGATCTCTAGCTCAAGGCATTTTTGAAGCATTATGGTCGAAGGGCCTTCTCCAGGAACTTGGGGCAGATCTAGAAGGACTTATGAGACTATTTTCTGACAGCAAATCAGCTGAGTATAGAACATAACCCAATTCAGCATGACTGGACCAAACATGGTAGAGATTGCCAAGCATTTTATCAAGGAGAAGGTCGAGTCTCGGTTGATTCAGATTTCATTCATCACATCTGATAATCAACGAGCTGACATCTTCACCAAGGGCTTGAGTGTCAAGTTATTCAGTAGCATTCCTAGCAAGTTGGGGTTGATAGACATCTATACACCAACTTGAGGGGGAGTGTTGTAAGTCAAAGAACAGTGGTTTTCTTTTGTTTAGGTATTTTATTATTTTTAGTCCAGATCGGGTATTCTTGTACTCTTCACTTCATTCTATTGTTATAAATAAAGGCCTACAGTGTCATAATGACATAAGTCAGGATTCACTCACCTCTTTCAACACAAGTAATACTCTGATGGTGTTCAGCTTTACAATGTGTGCAAATGTGTCTTGATAATCAATCCTGAAAGTCTGGGTGAATCCTTTAGCAACCAGTCTGTCCTTATATCAATCTACAGATCCATCACTTTCTGCTTCACTAGTGAATACCCACCTGCAACTAACAAGTCTCTTTCTCAGAGGAAGAATAACGAGCTTCCAAGTCCCTTTTTTGTTAAGTGCTTTAATTTTTTCCGACATTGTTGCCATCCACATAGGATCTGCATTAGCCTCCTGCCACTTCTGTAGGATGGGTATAAAAAAGAAAAGGGAGACGCGAAACTACAATAGAAAGGTGAAAGAGAGTCAAGGGAGACAACATGGTATATGGGATAACTACAACTCTTAACACCCTCTCGAAGGGCTATAGGTTGTTCAAGAGAAAATTCCTTTTTGAGAAATGTGGCAGGTAGAGATCTAGGCTTTGGTTCTAGAGAGGATTCTTGTAATGGTAAAGGTGCTTTGGTAGTGATTTCTTGTTGAAATCTGCCAACATATGACTTCAAGATGCTGTTACCAAGAGAATGCTGTTCATTTTTCTCTAAGGTACCTCTAACAGGAGTCTACGGCTCCCCCTCTCTTGGTATGTCTGGTTGATCTGCTGTGCCTGCTCTGTAGGTGACTACTCTGGTTGCTGTCCATCTAATCTTGAGTTATTGGATGAACACCCAAGTTCTTGAAACCAGAGTTCAACATATCTTCACCTCAAATATTATTCTCCCCCTAAAAAGGTGTCAAGGTATGGTAGGATGAGGTTTCATGAAATGCGACACCCATTGATAGAAAGAACTCGGAGTGGTGGATTGTAGTAGCAGCAGCCCTTCTGGGGAGGAGATTATCAGAGAGATACTTCAAATGCTTTGTGGATCAAGCTTGCCAGTATAGATTACAAGCATAGTAGACACAGCCAAACACTCTAGGGAGAACCAGAAAAGGATTCTTTCCAAGGACAGCTTCAGGTTCTTAAAGTCAAGTATGCTGGGAGGCATACGGTTAATCAGATAGATGGTGGGGACGACAGCATGACTGTATTATTGGGATGGAACATTTTGAGCGAACCTCAGGGCACAGGCATCCTCTAACCAGTGCTGATTTTTCCTTTTAGCTTTGTCATTTTGAGCAGGAGTGTCAACACTGCTGGTCCGATGGACAATGCCATGATCTGCCAAGTAGCCTGAAAAGTGTGCTTCATATATTCTTTGCCATTATCAATGTGGAGTGTTGAATCTTACTGTCGAACTGGGTTACTGGAAGACTTTACTCTTGTTACACATTAGGTCTACCCAAGTGACACGTGATAGTCTACAAAGGTTACAAACCATCAATGACTAGAAATAGAATTACAACGAGTAGGCCCCCATATGTCAGAATGAATTAAATCAAAAGCACTATCACTTTGTTTATCAGAATACAAGTAACTAGAGCACGTTTGTTATTATTTATTGCATTGGCCATAGTAACTTTGTATTGGGGATAAATATATTTGGCCCATTTACAGGGTCACAATATTGCAGAGTCAGGAAACATGTCACTGTTGTCATTATGAATTACTATGGTCTTGTCTAGTGATAATTGTTGGCTTTATTTACTCTCAAGACAGTCAAGTTATCCAAAATTGCTGCTCCTGTTACCCAAGTGGAAATTGACACAGCAAAGCATTTTATTGCCACAACTTCTTGTTAATCATGATATCACCATTGTTCACTTCAGAACCTTAGTATGGTTTGGTTGGTGTAACACTAATAATTTGGCATATATTTAAGTACGTGCAATCATTAAGTATTAATGGAGGTGCTATTTTAATTTTTCTTTTGCATTTGCAGAGCCAAACAATGCAAATGATGTATGAAATTATTGCACGTCAGCTAAAAGACATGCATCTTGAGCACTCTCACCCTCGAGACTACCTGAATTTCTATTGTCTTGGTAATCGGGAGCCTGATGGAATTTCACATCTGAGTAGCCAACCATCTACTAACGATGATGCGGTAATCATACAGAAACTGATTGACTTTATGGTGTAATGTTTGCTGATTTCAGTCGTTACAACTTACAGTGTAACAAATAGAAACTTGTAGTAGTGACTGCAATTATTATATCCAGCCTGTCCAGTGGTTCACAAATCATTAGTTAGTACCATGGGTCCACTTATCAATAACTCTTGTCGGACATACACTCCTGAACAAAAATAATGTCAACAGAAGAGGCTCCGGCTACTGCCGGGTCTGGTAGGGGAAAATTTGTTGGACCTGCACCCTGTTTCCAAGATCTAAACCCACAATCTACAGGTTTCATTATCACCACAACACTAACTCTCCCTGATTTATCTTGTATTGACTTAAATTTATCTAAACACAGATAAATTTGTGACATCTAAGATCCCTTTGCTGACTTGAGCTTTATCTATGCCTTCTTTTAGTAGATGTCTTAAGAATTATGGGAGTATATAATCATGGGATTTGTAACACTCACCCCTGCCCAACTATTCATTGCAAGGCTTTTTTTTGTAATTTGTCCAGGCAATCATTGCTATGGTGCTCCAACTTTTTATCAAGCACTCATGATTAATTTGATATTCTTGAAATAGAGATTTCAGACTTGCTTAGAAATCCTTTTGGGGTGATTCATAATGATATTACCATCATTCAGCCTGTATTTCATTTATTCTTTCATTCATGTTATTCAACCGGCTCCCACTTAAATTTACTTGTTGCATCTCTGTATCCATGCAATACAAAACTGGGAGTTGTCTCTCTTTTGATTAAGGGTAGTTATTCCCAGAAACTGAGCGTCACATGCCACATGTTTCCTACATCTCATTCTGCTTGTGTAGCAACTAATTGTGGGTAAAAGTCATTGCAAGAGCATGCATGATTGTCTCCTGTACAAAAATTTTATGACTGAATGTCCCACATCTCAGTTTTCATCTGGTCTGATGAGCTTACATTTTACATGAGACGTGCCAGCTGTAAAGACCAAATATAGATTGTTTTCATTAAGAACCAATAAATTAATTGGCATTTTATGTATGACTTGACTCTTTGAGTCACTACCACTAAACTAAACTCTTGAGTCATGGTCAATTGATCCTCCCCAAACTAAACTTTGCCTGGAGAAATAGATACCAAAAAAACTACTTGGTACATGTCTTTGCATTTAACCTTTTATATTATTCTATTATTTCTGCATGTCCTAGATTCTTGTGGAATATTGATGCAATAGGAAATAGCCAGCAGTTGGATCTGATGCATGTTTGTAAGAATTATTTCTCATGTGGATAGATAAATTCTGTAGTGTAATGAAAATTCAAAAGCTGTTCTTTCAGGAGTCCGCTGCCCAAAAGAACCGGCGGTTTATGATTTATGTTCATGCCAAAGGAATGGTAGTGGATGATGAATATGTCATTGTAGGATCTTCTAATATCAATGACAGATCATTGGATGGTTCAAGGGACACCGAGATAGCAATGGGTGCATATCAGCCACATCACACATGGACTAAGGAGAGACATCCACATGGCCAGGTTGGTAGCCTTTTTTTCATCTTGTTTGAGTTTTGTTTGTTGTGTTTAGCATGCTTATTTCTGGAGTCGAAAATACAGCCTAACTTTGAGTCTGAGTCACCACAAGCATGGTTGCACCAAGAGTTGAATGGAAATGTGATATTCAAAAGCAATTTTCTTTTGCTTTTCTCTGTATGTTGCCATTGATTTAGAGTAACCAAATAAAGGTAAATTTTCCTGCTTGGTTTGTGCAGGTACATGGGTATAGGATGTCTCTGTGGGCTGAGCACATGGGGATGGTGAATGAACTCTTTGAGGAGCCACACAGTTTGGATTGTGTTGAATATGTGAATAAGTTGGCTAGCCAGAACTGGGAGGCATATGTAGCTGAGAAGTTTGAACCATTGTTTGGCCACCTTCTCCAGTACCCTATCTCAGTAGAAGCTAATGGAAAGGTTAGTACTTTGCCTGGACATGAGAATTTTCCTGATGTGGGTGGTCAGATTCTAGGGACTCCATCCTCCATTCCAGATGCTCTGACCACGTAGTGTGCAATCATTTATCTGTAAATATTGATTGACTGACCCTAGAGAGTGGGGGGTCTACACAGCTGAACAATTTCAGAATTAGTAACTGATCACCACCCATTTGTTGCATTTCATACAATGTAATTTTTTATGTACTGGGAGACACATAACTACACTATTTCCACAGAATCAGAAATAAAATTTATATTTCTATTTCCACTATGCTCTGATTAAATTTTGAGGTTGAAAAAGAGAAAGTAGGAGCTGAGGACCATGCCAGTTTGTTTTGATTATACTAAATGTGGAAAGTCTAGCCAATTTGTTGAAAATCTGAAAGATCCAATTGCCTGGCCCTATGGCCCAACCTGGAATTTCCTGCGGATCTCGTTTGGCATTTTATTCATCAGGAATTTGTACCGGTGGACTGCTATCTGATTAGTGATTACCAGGTTTAATGGCGCCCACACACTACTGCTTAAGTGTTAACACACCACAGAAGACCATTAAACTGTTCTTTGGGGTCCATGGGTCTGGGTCTGTGTACAGTGTGTGGAGATCATGCAATTATAACCTATGATCAATCGGTTGAAGCCTTGGAGGAAGAAGACAGACAAAATTCTGTTGCTCCACTTAGAAATGTAGACCTTTTCTTTGTTAATCACTTGGAAATGTAACCCAAAATTCTCTTTGTTTAAGCTCAGACTTTGTAAATTATGAACCAGTTAGAATATATGAAACTTTGGTAATAGCTAGATTTATATATCTTCTTTCACTCGTAGACATCCTTTGGATCATTCTGGTGTTTCCAAGATGTATTCTTTCCTAGTAAATTGAGGATGTCTTTGCCACTTGGACTCTCATTCTAATTGCTTTTCCCTTCTCTCGCTTGCTCCTATTGTTTGTCGACAAGTCTATATTATCTTTTGACGGGTAGATGTTAACAAGTCAAAAACAGCTTTCTGGAACTCAGAACGACTGTGGAATTGCATTATTATTTGTGAAAGTCAAAGGACTATATCTGTATTAGCTTGAAGTTGCTCGCACCTTTAACAGCAACTGAAGTACTAACTTCCATACCATGTAATCAAGGTTTACCTGTCTACCCTATTATCACATGAAAAAAAATTTAATTGTGTTTTTTCACCTATATGCGTTCACAGTTTGGTTTCTCCACCCGTTCTCATTCTAATAACATTCATCATTCCTACTAAATAACAAAAAAAAAAAAGGGTGGGTAAAAGGGGGCTTTAAAACTTTTAGAGGATCTTTGCACTGAAATAAAATCTCACATATCTACTGGTGGGTATCAATGGATTTCCAAAAATGACCAAATCTTCAATGGGGAAATTTGGCCCCTGGTGCAACCGTTCACTAGGCCAGTTATTGTTTTCAAGCAATGAGGAAAATATCTCTATTAAGGGTCAATTACAACACACATTGATACATGTTTAGGTGCTTCTTTGTCACTTGGTGCTCTTCTCCAGTGGATTTTTGTGAAATCAACTCTGATGTTGCCCTTCCTATCAATTCTGCTCTTGTGGGAAGCGAGTTTGTTATTTGTGGAATGTTCAGGTTCCCTTTCCCTTCTTGGTGTTCCTTCTAAATCTTTCTCTTCTGCAGATATCCTGATAGTAGAAGAAGCTCTGGGCTTGTGTTTGCAGCCAATACGGGTCTCTCGCATCTGAAGATGCCATTATGTGCTTCTCTTGTCCACTTTATGAGATGTCTTAATGTCCTCCCATCTTAACATTTTGCACATCCATATATTAATGGAGAGATTCAGATCATTTGAAAAAGACTAGCAGATCGTAATTGTAGCCTGAGGTCAAGGCATCAAAACCTCAACAAAAGTTTTTGGGCTAAGACTGCAATAAAATTACCTTGGAATTCTACTAATGCAGAAACCTTCAGCACTAGCTAGGTTCGTCCTTTTAGATCAGCCTTGTCTCCAGCATGTAAGACAAAATGGCCTCTTTCTTCTTCTCTGGAAGCATTTAGCTCCCCTATCTTCCCCTTCAATAAATTTACTTGCTTACAAAAGATTAAAATGAACCACAACCCAAAGCAGCATCCACTTGCCATTGCTGTCTTAACGAATTCACAATCCTTAATGGATCTAGAAGATCCATGGTGGCAAGCTAGAAGTGCACCTAAAAAGATCCATAATCTACATTCATCAAAAACTAAATGCATCTGCCACAAACAGCTCATCCAAACCTACCTGGAGGATACGGCCATGGATAATCTTATACTTACTCTTCATCCCTCAGCATTTCCATCGATGAATAAAGCCTCTAATTTTGATTGCAAGGATAAAACAGAGGCTGGGGGACGCTTCATAGCTCCAAAAATATTCGTATTGTCTGGTTCCGATCATTCAAAAAGATGTACCCAGAATTACCCCCAGAACCTCGTAGAATAGTTTCACCCAAGAAATTATTGTCCACTGATGATGTTTTCAATCAAGAAAAAAGAGGGAAAAAAAGAAACTTCATGGAACAGACAAATAAAATTGATTTTATTCTCTAAAGTATTATGTACAACTTCCATTGTTCTTCCCTCAAGATGCCACAATACCAAGTATTGATTTATTCCCTGAATTATGTACAATGTCCATCGCCTTAACAGAGAAGATGTTTAAACCTGCAATATCAGTTAACCATGCAGTCTCCATTGCCAGTATTACTGGAAGAATCTCCAGCAGCATCATCATCATCATTGCTGTTGCCATTGGCATCACCATCACCATCACCATCACCATCACCACCATCACCATCACCATCACCATCATCACCATCACCACCATCGTCATCATCACGGTTACTATTAAAGGACATCACAAGCTCTAACAACTCCCTGCTTGGTGCACCATCTTCTTCAACGGAATCTGGCCTGGATCTTTGCCTTTGCAATGACAAAATCTGAAACATCAACTCTTGAGGAGATGATATCCTATACAGCAAGCGCCTTTTTGGACGTTTCGACTGAATAATAGAAACATCCATACCAGACACCATCACAATCATTGAGATTATCAGCGACATCATCATAGTTGTTGTCAACATGATCATCATCAACAACAATAAAGTTAGCATCATTGTCATAATGAAATCATGAATAGGGAGGAAGCAAGTAAAATAACCAGTTTTCTGCACCTTCACAACAACAGGGAGGTTAGAACTTCCCCTGCTGGTGAGAACGGACCTAGGGAAGGCAAACGGGGTTTCTTGTTCTGGCCGGTCTTTGGTTTGAAGACGTTTGGGAGCGTCACCTTCAACCAGAACCTGCCACTCTTTATAAGTTTTTTTTTTTTTTTTTTTTTTTGGGGGGGGGGGGGGGGGGAAGGGAGTTTCCTAATTCTGTCATCCTATTTTCTCCTGTCTCTAATGGATTGAGCACAAATCACTAATTATTCTGCCTCAAAGTATTTTGAGAAAGATTAATCACAGTCAAAAGGCTAAGAATAGATATTAATAAGCCAATAGAAACCAAGCAGTAAGTTTCAAACTGCGATCTCCAAGTTCATATTCAGCCATGACATTTATGAACAGTAGCAGATGCCTAAATCCCCAAGATTAAATTTACTGACACTCAAAGCACTACCTAATACACCATTTTTCAAATATAAAAATATAACATTTGCAAGTTTAAAAAAGGGGGGGGGAGAAAAGGGGAAAAAACCATAAAACATTGACACAAAAGATAAAATAATCAAAATATTGAATAACTGTTTGTAAATACACAAGAAGTGTCTAAAGATGAACAGTAAGTTTTTTAAATTTCATAAATAAAGTAAATATAAAAAATAATAATAATAAAGAATGACACCAAAGTCAAAGCCAATAAGCAGAAGAATCAGAAAAAGAAGAAATTGACACTGAAGAAATTACTGCCTAAAGTTAATACAAAAGAAACTTTCTAGTGGATGCTGAGGACGTCCCACTGTGTGCAGAATAGATATAATAGACATCATTAGGATCTTTGCACAGACTGGATACTCAGCAGCTCACCTGAATGTCTTCCCTTTGCTGATGATAATAGTCATCCAATTGAATGCATTTGCTTTAGACAATCTTAAGAGACACAGGTTTAGATGCAAGATAAGATTGGATGACTATGACCATCCAAGAGGGATTTTTATGAGAAGGATATCCTAGGTCCAAGTGGTTGTCAACTTGTCATTACCAACTTTTGAGTCCCCAGAATTGGCAAGTATACCACAAGAAGTAACACCATCCCCATAATCTACCTACCCCACATAGAACCATACTCTCCAAATTTCTGGATGCAATTATACATACACAAAGAAAAAATGTGTCACCAAGAAACACAAGTTTTAGCTTTTCCCGTTTTCAAGCTTCAAGAGAAAAAACCATAACCCATAGTATAATACTCCACTCTATCCAAAATAGAAAGGCATACCTGTTCAAGGTTCACTGGCAATGAAGACCTCTCTAAGGCCTTGGGAGTCCATATCTTGACATCATTATCAATTCCACTACTAGCAAGAAAGGAGGCATGAGGATGTGGCTCGATACAGTTAACAACATCCCTGTCTGCTTCCATAGCACGCAGCAGTAGTCCATCTTTCTTCCTCCAAATGAAGATCCTACCACAGTCAGATCCACTCACAACATACTCAGAGTTGGGGCCAAAGAAGCCAACACCCTTCACTGTTTCACAGTTCCTATGCCCAGTGTAGACTTGGGGCATAGACTCCTTGTAAAGTTTCTGAGTCGATGAAGACGCTCTGCAGACTGGCTCAGATTCTGTTCTGGTGGTTTCACCAACACTAGATGAAGATGATGCATTTGGATCAGGTCCCAGTCCCATATCCCTGGTGAAAAGATAGATATGCTCATTGTTGTAAGAAACAAGAAGCTCACTCTGATATGAGAAGGACACGCCTGTTATTCCCACATCCTCCCTACCAGAGACCAGATGTGCAGGGCAGAAGGTATCTGCAGGTTGCCCAAAATCAGTTGATCCATCCCACTTGTACTTGCGGATGTCATAAATCCTAGCATATTCATCAGAACCCCCAACAGCAAAGCAATTTGGATTTCTCGGATCTATCGCAATTGTATTTAGATTGATGATGCTGCCATTTCTTGATTTTTGATGGGATGATTTGCATGTAAAGAGTTCAGTAGCAGTTGCAGTTCTCAAATCAAACTGTAAGAAGTCTGTTGTTAGGTGTCCACGGGTAATGATTCAAAAAATAGGAAATCGAAGGCAAAATTCAAGGGATAATCCAGTTAGATCCAACAACAACATATTAAAAGAAGGGGGGAAAAAGGAAAGAAAAAGAAGAAGAAGAAAAGGTTATTCATCTTTCCATCTCTTGAGGGGCGGGCGTGAATAGACCCGGCAATCAACCTCATATTAAGACTTAAGAGATCTGGTTGTTGGGACCCCATCTACTGGTTTGAGTCTCCCACCCAACAAGTAGCTATGCCAGATTTTATTATTAAAATAACAGGCAATTACCATAGATTCCCCTAAAAATAAAAACAAAACAGAACCAACAAGCAAAGTGCTATAGATATCACAACTCACATGCTGGACCAATCCATCTTCACCACATGTGTAAAATATGTGAGGGCTTCCAGGCTCAATAGCTAATTTATGAGCTCTCCCTTGATGCTTTCCGAGCTCTTCAGTCTCAACTTTCCCACGTTCCAGTATCTTAGCAAGTCTCACCTTATAAATTTAACAAGGATAAAATCAAATTCGCATTAGAAAATTGGTCTACAAATGTTTCAAAAAAATTTACAATAGAAAGTTTCTAGAGCAATATAAGACTAAATTTTTTGAAACATGACATGACAGGGCTACTCTACCAGTGAACTGCAAATGCAGTTGAAGGCAAATCCCAAGGACTCACCAAAATTTTGCAAGAGACTGACTAGCGAAACAAGTTGTGATAGAAATAATGAAAACTAGGACAAAACAAAATCATGAACAAAAAACAGTTCCATTTAAAAAAATCTCCATTTCTTAATTCCGTCATGGGACTACAGCATAGCCACCAGACAGCAGAAAAAGGTGGAATAGCTCTTTTCTACTTTCGTGATCTAAATTAAGAATCTGCCAAAGATTACCTGCCCATCAGCAGCACATGTGACAATGGTACGGTCATCTGTGAATGGCATGAATTTTGCTTGGAAAACGTTGTTAGTGTGACCTGAATGGAAAGAAAGTTTGACACGTCCAGCCTCCCAGTCCCACAGCTTAATCAGCCTGTCATCTGAGCCTGAAACTAGAATGTCACCAAATGCATTATAGCTAACAGTGTTCACGCAACCTCTGTGCTTTTCCAGCTTTCTGTAGAGCTCAAGTCGGAGCACAAGATCCTGAAAAAAGAAAAGACCAAAAGAAGTAACGAAATGCAGTTTGAGAAATTAAGTTCCCAATTAATGATGGTGTATTGGTACAAATGACAAAGCAAATTTGCAACAGTAAACATTTACTGGACAAAGTATTTTACCCGAGGATCAACAATAACAATAACAAAGGTCCAAGTTCTAAGGGACTTAATAACTTATATAGGAAACCAACATACAGGCAAACAGCAAACACATTTGCACCAGGGATATGCTGGCCTGCCAGGCCAAGTGAAACAGAGGAATATTAGAATTTGAAAAGAAAGTGTAACCGTCACTTATAACCTAGCAAACAACATGTGATTGCATTCTGTTTGCCATAGGCAGCCCACCCCTCTCTTTAAGTTTTTGCTTATGTATAGATGGCCATCTTTAACAGTGGCCTTAGTACCATGGTAATGGTTGCTCCATAGTTCGAGTAAGGAAGCAGCCTTTGCATAAAGCAAGGGAAAGGCTATGTACATTATGAACACCCCCCCCCCAACCCCCAAAAAAAAACCCCATAATGGTGGGAGCCTCAAGCAAAGGTACACCCTTCATGCAGTATGCTCTTCACCAATAATTGATTTATTCCCTTAATAAGTAAATACAAATCTAGGGCGAACTCATTTGAATTTCCTTCTCTAATAAGAAGCATAGACAAAAATAAGTCCATTTGACTCAAATTTAGCACTACATTGGGCCCCACCATCAGAATAAGCCTAGGATTTGGTCATATACAGGTTGAGCCCTTTGTTCCATGAACTTACTTGGAGATGGACCTCCTCTACGGGCCTAAAACATGAGTGTCAAGGTAGTACACGAATTTAGTTTTAATAGTTCAAATGATTCAATGTTGGTTAAAATTAAGTTAGCAGTTCCCCCCAATGTAAGTTAGGGCATTTATGCCTCTTTCCTAGAATGTAAATTAGGCCCATCTACGTATAATAAAATATGAGGAAAATGAGGCCAAACCAGTCCATGTTACTGTTCTCATGAACAGTGAGACCCCACCCCCCCCCCCCCATTTTTGGGCCTATAACAAGAATATTATAAGAAAATTCATAGAGGCATGATTGTCATTTCAAACTGATTGAATTTTGGACTTCTAGTAGGGTCCACCTGAATGGCATTTCAGAAGGAACCACCAATGATTAGATGCTGCAACCCTGAAGAGTGGTTATAATTTAGTTAGTTTCTGTTTTTATTTGTTTTAGTTGCTATTAGACTTGTGATACTTCTAGAGCTCAGAATTAGTTTTATTCTCAACATATCTACTTTCTGTCTTAGATAAGTACTTTCTAATTTTCAATGTAACTTGACAGTAAGTTCCCCAATCTCTATTTCGCATGTTTCTGTTCCACGAAAAAGGAAAAAAAGAGGACACCGGAATCATTCAAAAGAGTGCTACCATAAACACTGTAAGTGTTCTAGAGAGTTTGATTCTGCTATTGAGTTGTTTTCCATCTAGAATTATCAATTCTGGACTATATTACTGTAGTTATCTCCGACACCTGATTTCTTCTGTTAAGAAGGTGTGGTACCTTGTTTCATTAGGGGCCGTATGGCAAAGTTCCTGTTCCAAAATACTATTCCTGAGTCAGAAATAGTTATTTATATTTGTATGATTTTGTAGTTGTTCTATCAAGTTATGTTGACATCTAAATTCTGTAACTTAAATCGGTACTGAACTTCCAACAAAGACCACAACCCCTATGGCCCTACTCTTTCATTGTTTAATATTTCCAAATCCTATTTACTAGCCTGCAACATGCATAAACCCATAAAAATCAACCTTGTAATGGGACATCACCAGCCATTCAATTCAACTTCCCCTTCTTGAACTATTTATATACCGTCACTGAGATGTTTGATTATCCACTTACTACGAGAAAATATGTTTAACCCATAAATTCTCCATACAGTAAAAACCTTCCCTTCACCACTTTTAGTCCATATGGAGCAGGATGGAACGATGGGATCATCAACAAGAAAGACAACCACATATTCAGTTGTTTAAGTGCCTAATCTTTTTTGTCTTCGCCTAATCACCTCCTTGGGATAAGTTTCCGACCTTGGGCACAGACCTAAACTTAAAATCAGAGCATGAAAGCTGGACATCCGTAATTCCATAGAGAAGTAGTAACACATTTAATACAATCAAGAGAAAAAGTTTGATACGAAATTTCTGAAAGAAACAAATACGGTACCAAACACAACATCAAAGAGGCCAAGAACTGAATGAGAGACAAAGCGACTGCACATATACACGAGTTTACCTCAGCAGCACCGGCAGTATGAGCAAAGGTTTTGGGCGATAGCTCGCCGAGCTCTCGCTGATAAAGCCACAGAACTGATTTCTCAGAGGTTGTCCTCGCCCTTTTCCCTAACATAGTCATTCTTTCGGTGTATCGATCGGAATCGAAGTATTGTTGGATGACTGATTAACTATAGTATAATGTTAGAACAAAAAAGATTAATGCTGAAAGCCTGAAAAGGTGAATCGTCCCACCTTATTCCAGATTTCGGTGTATCTGTAAATTTTGAAAAATCACAATGAAAAATCACTCATACGGAAAACATCAACATCGAGGAGATAATGAAAACGCAAGATTAGCTTCTCTGATCTTTCACCTTTGCCTCTTTAGCAGACATCTGGCCAGGTCTGAGTTTTTGGGTGATTTGCTAAGAGCCTAGGAAGGCTAGTGTGATTAAACTAAAATCTCCATTGCCAAAGAATAAATAGACATAAAACATAAACAAATAGATAAAGGAACTCTACCTCTGCCCCTTGGGATTTCTGGTCTCTCTAGTGTACTAGACTTAATCGAACTTTTGGGTTCGAGAGTTCCAGGCTTAACCACCAAGTAAGAGAGGTTTGGATTGAATTAAAAAATAAAAAAACAAAAGGAGAAAGAGAAAGGGCATGAACTTTTTTCTTTCTATCTGGATCTTTTATTATGTTAAGGTTAAACAGCATTGTGCTCCCTTTATATTTTTCTATCACATATTTAAAAATAACATTCTAAACAATGATAAAATAGACCACAAATGAACCGTTCTCACCCAGATTTGCCAGCTCTATGACCAAGAAAATAATTCTAAAATTCTCCATCATTTGGCTTATATATGTATGTATTTGTGAGTGTGTGCAAATTGTGTATGGTTTACATTCGGACTGTTATCGAATAAATTTTGTGTGCATGTATGTACTAATTTTGGTTGGCATACTAACAAACTTACTATTTTTCTAAATATTGACACTTTTTTTCTTTTTTTTTCTAAATATTGACGCTTTTTTTCTTTTTTTTTTGTTTACCAACCCCGGTTTTATAAACCGGTGGTTCAACCCGCGTCGCACACCTGGCTGTGGTGGGTGAGTCTCCCAGCGGGGATTTTTTGCATCCATAAGAATTCGATACCGGAACCTTACTTAAGCGAACCAAGTTGCTTACTACTTGGACCAACCCCGTTGGTAAAATATTGACGCTTTAACTTCAAAACTATAATTGAACCTCATTTATTTTTTCATTCTTATACTAAATCCATAAAATAAAAAAGAAAAAAAAAATGTATAGAAAACAATTTATTTAAACATATTTATTTGGTTCTCAAATACACACACTCAGATTGATCTCTAGTAATAGCACTGCTAAAATATTATTGGGTAACTGAGTTGATGTACGTGATATTCATATAAGAATGATATGCGTATTTTCGACAATATATCTACGCAATTGTTTATCTTCCTATACACTAATATAAAGTTAATATTTATAAAATTAGGGATCAACCCCTCAATCTCAAATAGAAGTTCTCTAAAGCAACTCCGAGTTGGTATCTCCTTAACTTTAACCTCAAAACTGTAATTGAACCTCATTTATTTTTTATTTTTTCATTAAATACACAAAATAAAAAAGATTAAAAAACGTATAGGAGACAATTTCTATAAGACATATTTTGTCCGTTCTCAAATACACACGCCCAGATGCATCTCTAACAATAGCAGTGCTGAGATGTTACGGATGACAGAGTAGATTACGTGAAATTCATACAAAAAGAATGTGCGCATTTTTTACCATACATCTACGCAACTCCCTATACATAAATACAAAATTAATATCTAGAAAAATAGGGATCAACTCCTCAATCTCCTCCGAAAATTCTCTAAAGCACCTAGGAGCTAGTATCTCCTTAACTTTAACCTCAAAATTGAACCTCATTTATTTTTCATTTTTATACTATATCCACAAAATAATCAAGATTAAAAAAATGTATAAGAGACAATTTCTATAAACATATTTATTTTGTTATCAAATATACACTCATATGGATCTCTAGCAATAGCATTGCTAAAATATTGTTGGGAACCGAGTTGATATACGTGATATTCATACAAGAAGGGCGTGCACATTTTCAACAATATATCTACGCAATTGTTTATCTCCTATACACAAATACAAAGTTAATATCTAGAAAAATAGGGATCAACCCTTCAATCCCCTCTGGAAGTTCTCTAAAGCACCTAGGAGATATTACCTCCTTAACTTTAACCTCAAAACTGTAATTGAACACTCATTTATTTTTCATTTTTATACTAAATTCACAAAGTAAAAAAAAATTAAAAAATGTATAGAATCGAATTTATATAAGACATATTTTTTTTCGGTCTCAAATACACACGCCCAGATGATCTCTAGAAATAGTAGTGCTGAGATATTGTGGGTACAGAGTAGATGTATGTGGAATTCATACAAGAAGGGTATGTGCATTTTTGACATTATATCTACGCAAATATTTATCTCCTTATACACAAATACAAAGTTAACATCTAGAAAAATAGGGATCAACCCTTCAATCTCATCTGGAAGTTCATTAAAGCACCTAGGAGCTGATATCTCCTTAACTTTAACCTCAAAACTGCAATTGAACCTCATTTATTTTTCATTTTTATCCTAAATCCACAAAGAAAAAAAGATTAAAAAAATATATTTGAAACAATTTCTTTAAGACATTATTTCGTTCTTAAATACATAGTGTTGAGATATTGTGGGGGACAGAGTAGATGTACGTGAAATTAATACAATAATGATATGCTGCATTTTCGACAATATATTTGCAAAATTGTTTTATCTCTTTATACAGAAATACAAAGTTAATATATAGAAAATAGGAATCAACCCCTCAATCTCCTCTGAAAATTCTCTAAGAGCCTATTTGGTTACTTGAGTCTAGAGATTTCAAAAATCTAGATAGTTGAAATCTATGGAGTCATGGTTCATAAAATTAATTGTTTGGTTAGCTTGAATTTCTAGAATAAATTTGTAAATTCATGTTGAAAAAACATTTATGGAGTCATGGTCCAAATGTTTAATGCTTTTATACTAGGGGTGAATCTGGATTTCACCTCATACCCATAAATCTACAGATTCACATTTTTAGTGTTAAAAGGTGAATTTGTAGATTTCATGAATCCAGAGATTCACACAACCAAACGGGTATTAATCTCTCATTTGTGAATCTAAAGATTTGAAATCTCTGGATTCATGTAACCAACCAGGTCCTAAAGCACTTAGGAGCTGGTATCTTCTTAGCTTTAACCTCAAAACTACAATTTAACCTCATTTAGTTTTCATTTTTATACTAAATATCCAAAAGAAAAAAGATTAAAAAAAATGTATAGCAAACAATTTCAATAAGACATATTTATTTCGTTCTTAAATACACACACCCAGATTAATCTCTAGTAATAGTAGTGCTGAGATATTGTGGTGAATAGAGTAGATGTATGTGAAATTCATATAGGATGGGTATGTGCATTTTCGACAATATATTTGCGCAATTGTATATCTCCCTATACACAAATACAAAGTTAATATCTAGAAAAATAGGAATCAATCCCTCAATATTCTTCGAAAGTTCTCTAAATCATCTAGGAGCTAGTATCTCCTTAGCTTTAACCTCAAAACCGTAATTGAACTTTGTTTATTTTTCATTTTTATATTAAATCGTCCAAATAAAAAAGATTAAAAAATGTATATGAGACAATTTTTTAAGACATTTATTTCATTCTCAATTACATCTATAGCAATAGCGGTGCTGAGATATTGTAAGGGACAGAGTAGATGTATGTGACATTAATACAAGATGGCCGTTTAACAATATATATGCGCAATTGTTTATCTCCTTATTCATAAATACAAAGTTAATATCTAGAAAAATAGGGATCAACCCCTCGATCCCCTTTGGAATTTCTCTAAAGCACCTAAGAACTGGTATCTCCTTAACTTTAACTTCAAAACTGTAATTGAATATTTTTCATTTTTATACTAAATCCACAAAGTAAAAAAAAAAATGTATAGGACTGAATTTCTTTATGAGATTTTTTTTTCGATCTCAAATAAACACGCCCGAGATGCATCTCTAGAAATAGCAGTACCGAGATATTATGGGGGGACTAAGTAGATGTATATGGAATTCATACAAGGAGGGTTTGCAAATTTTCAACAATATATATATGCAATTGATTATCTTTTTATACACAAATAAAAATTATATATTCTAAAAAATAGGGATCAACCCCTCAAACTCCTTCAGAAGTTTTATAAAACACCTAGGAGCTGGTATCTCCTTATCTCTAACTTCAAAACTGCAATTGAACCTCATTTCTATTTCATTTTTATACTAAATCAATAAAGTAAAAAATATTAAAAAAATGTATAGGAGACAATTTCTTTAAAACATATTTATTTCGTTCTCAAATAAACACACACATATTCATCTTTAGCAATAGCAGTGCTGAGATATTATGTGGGACATAATAGATGAACCTGAAATTCATACAAGAAGGGTATGCGCATTTTCGCAATTGTTTATCTCCCTATACACAAATACAAAGTTAATATTTAGAAAAATAGGGATCAACCCCTCAATATCCTCTAGAAGTTCCCTAAAGCACCTAGGAGCAAGTATCTCCTTAACTATAATCTCAAAAACGCAATTGAACACAGTTGTCAAGGCGCCGCCTTGGCGTCCTGGCGGAGTTTGAGGGGATGAGGCGAAGAGCGCCTCATGTGGAGTCCATAAGGCGGTCGCCTTAGGCTCTGAGGGGTCGCCTCGGGCTCTAAGGGGTCGCCTATGCATCGACTCAGACGCCGCGGACCCCTAGGCGACCGCCTTTGTGGATTTTAAGAACCACCTTATTTTTATTCCAAATCAGAGGCCAAAAGAAATTAGGTTCCAATTGGGAATCGTCTAATGGTTGAGTGCTTATATAAGTTTTACATGAGATACATGGGATCATTCTAACATTAAATCATTAACAAAAAAAAAAAAAAACCCGAGAATTTCACTCGAGACTCTTCACTCTTGCGAGCCCTAAGCCCCTAATCTCTCATCGTCTCTGCCTCTCGGCCCTCTCTCTCTGCTACTTTCTTCGGCTTCCACTTGATCGACGACGAAATCAGTAACTCTGGCGACAACTAAAAACATCACCAGAGACGTTGTTACTCTCTTTCAGCTTTTCATTTCTTCTATTGACACCTACTACTATCTTCCAGAGTTCCCACTCGATTAACGATGACATCCAGCGACTCCGGCAACAGCCAGAAACATCACCGGCAACACCATTGTACTCTCTTTTTCAGTTTGGAAGGTCCAAAATTGATCGACGTCTGCTGCTACTCTCTTACTTTTGCTTCTTCTTCTTTTTTTCCCCTCATAGTTGCAGAGCCTACAGCGACCAAGTTGCAATAATTTCCGGTAACTCTGGTCACCATCTCAGGCGACGGTATGTCGCCGGAATGCTTTTTTTTTCTTTCTTTCTTCTGCGTTGTAACAATGTTATAAGTTACTACTTTTAATTTCTGTTTGGAGATTGTTAACTGATTAGGTAGTTACATGTCGGGGTGCTCTATTTGACTTACTCCTCTGTTATTCTGGAATTTTGGTTTTGATTTCCTCTTGGTTTAAGTCTGCATTGGTTGTTTCCTGTTTTTGTTATTGTTTAGGATTAAAGTTATTTGGGCAGTCTTTGGTAAGTGTTTCTTTTTGCTTTTCAGTGTTAGTATGGGGGATTGGAGGATGTTGCAGCCATTATGTCTTCTTTGTCATGAGTACTACTAATTTGGTAGAATTTGTAATTCAATACAAATTCCTCTTAATTCTCTTCAGATTTTTACTACAAGTAAATCTGGATTGCTGTTTTTTTATTGGTCTACACTTATACAATTGCTTGATTGATTGTTGGATCTAGGTGAGGTTTCAACAATGATTGTATTCTCATAGAATGATGGAATGGCATTCAACCATAATTGTTTGTTCATCTATTCCTTTGACCAAGTTCTATTTGTCTAGTGTCTATTTGTTTTGCTCATACATCTATGTGTTTACTATTTAGTTACATTTATCATATCTTGATTCTTGTTAATGATAGTATTATACTTGGAATTTATTTAGGACCTACTATGTGTGGTTTGTAGTATGTTGGATGACTTGAGGTAGGCTAAATGGCTAATGTTAGTTTTTTTTTATTATATATAAGATAGATTTATAATGAATTAGCGTATGAGATGTATACTAAAAAGTAAAAATTTCACTTAAGGCGCCTCGGAGGGCGCCACGTTGGCTCATCAACTTAACTAGCTAAAACCGCCTCAAAAGCGCCTCGTCTCCATAACAATTATGATTGAACATCATTTATATTTAATTTTCATACTAAATCCATAATGTAAAGAAGATAATAAAAAAAAAATGCATATGAGACAATTCCTTTAAGACATATTTATTTCGTTCTCAAACACGCACACTCAGATGCATCTCTAGCAAAATCAGAGCTAAGATATTGTGGGGGACAAAGTAGACGTATTTTAAATTCATACAAGAATGGTATGTACATTTTCAACTATATATCTGCGCAATTGTTTATCTCCTTATATACAAATACACAATTAATATATAGAAAAATAGGAATCAACTCCTCAATCACCTCAGGAAGTTTTCTAAAGCACCTAGGAACTAGTATCTATTTAGTTTTAACCTCAAAACTGTAAATGATCCTCATTTATTTTTTCATTTTGATACTAAATCCACAAATTAAAAAAGATTAAAAAAATGTGTAGGAGATAATTTTTTTAAGACATATTTATTTTGTTCTCAAATACGCATCTCTAGCAATAGCAGTGTTGAGATATTGTGGGGACATAGTAAATGTATGTGAAATTCATGCAAGAAGGGTATACACATTTCCAACAATATATCTACACAATTGTTTAACTCCCTATACACAAATACAAAGTAAATATCTAGAAAAATAGGGATCAACCCCTCAATCTCTTCCAGATGTTCTCTAAAGCACTTGGGAGCTGGTATTTTCTTAGATTTAACCTTAAAACTGCAATTGAACCTCATTTATTTTTCATTTTTATCCTAAATTCACAAAGGAAAAAATATTAAAAAAATGCATTTGAGACAATTTCTTTAAGACATACTTATTTCGTTTTCAAATATACACACCTAGATGCATCTCTAACAATAGAAGTGTTGAGATATTGTGGGGGACAGAGTAGATGTACGTGAAATTCATACAAGAAAAGTTTGCGCATTTTCGACAATATATATGTGCAATTGTTTATCTCCCTATACAAAAATACAAAGTTAACATCTAGAAAAATAGGGACCAACCCCTCAATATCCAATAGAAGTTATCTCAATCACCTAGAGTTGGTATCTCCTTAACTTTAACCTCAAAACTGCAATTGAACCTCATTTATTTTTTATTTTTATATTAATTCTACAAAGTAAAAAAGATTAAAAAAATGTGTAGCGGACAATTTCTTTAAGACATTTATTTCATTCTCAAATACTCACACACAGATTCATCTCTAACAATAGTTGTGCTGAGATATTGTGGGGCACAGAGTAGATGTACGTGAAATTCATACAAGAAGGGTATGCGTATTTTCGACAATATATCTGCGCAACTGTTTATTTCCCTACACACAAATACAAAATTAATGTCTAGAAAAATAGGGATCAACAACTCAATCTCATCTCGAAGTTCTCTAAAACGCCTAGGAACTGGTATCTCCTAAGCTTTAACCTCAATACTGCAATTGAACTTCATTTATTTTTTCATTTTTATATTAAATATACAAAGTAAAAAACCTCAAGGAGTGGCTCAGTTGGCAAAAGACCAACGCTTCCACATAAGAGGTTAGAGTACGAATCCCCTCGAGGCCAAGGGCAAAGCCCCTTTATATATTAATTATATAAAAGCTCCCTTGAGGATGTAGTCGTGGTGCGTGCAAGTTGACTGCTGCTTCTCGATTCACTCACTCCGACAAGCATTCTGAGAGATCGAACTCGAGTTGGAGCTTTCGTCAGTTCAGTCAGATACTGGATCGGAGCGAGCAGAGCCCGGGAACAGGGGGAAGCTCATCATAGAGCAGTCTTCTACAGCTCGAGTTGGAGCTTTCAGGGAACATTCTCACCTTTGGTCTTTCTTCCTCGAAAACAAGCCTTCTACGGGTTGGGAGCCTCTCCTTCTCTTCGGGCCTTGACTGACCTCCAACACTTTGGCCCTTGTCAATTTCCCGTCGCTCTGCCATTGCCCGGTCCAGAAGGTTGGGTATATATATATATCATACTATCATACTACTATTATAAAAGCATGAACTCAAGGAACGCGGCTACATTTTTGTTTCCTTAAATACCCTTGTTCATTCAATCAATTAGACTTTTAAGTAACTATTAAATGATAAACAAACTTGTAATTTTCTCTTAAATTCATAAGTCATTAATAAATGATATCTAAAACTGTAATTTTCTATTCATATGTATTAATTATTAGGGATAATTACTATTGGCCCCCTGTACTTTGATTTTATTACAAATGTATCCCCTGTACTTTGCAAAATTACTGATCCAACCTTCAACTTTGTCTATAATTACTATTGCCCCCCTACTGTTAAATTCCGTTAATTTACTAGTAATGTGGCATCTTTATATTTTCTCAAAAAATCCAAAATACTCTTATACTTATCTCTTTACTTATTTATCATTTTGTCAAGTTACAGTAGTACCCTTAATTAATTGTAGACAAAAAAAAAAAAACTATAATCCATTTTATTCTAAAAAAACACCAAATAAAGAAAGAATGATTGAATAAAACTCAAATAGAAACCGAAGAGGAAAGAAAATCGAATTCAACCCAAATTAGAAACTGAATATAACCTAAAATATTTTCAAAATAAATGAAGCTTAGTGAAGGCGGAAACCAAATCGGATTTGGATTTTGTCCATTTATTTAATTCAAAATAAATGAAGTTTAGTGAAGGTGGGAAACCAAGTCGGATTTGGATTTTGCCCATTTCATTAATTCAAAATAAATGAAGTTTAGGGTAAAATTGACATTTAATCTGGTTTTTATAAATGGGGTAGCATCGTCTTTTGATTTCTTAATTTTAATGAAGGGCAAATTAGACATTATATATTCAAACTTAACAGTTACTTAACACCGTTATAAGGAAGGGGGGCAATAGTAATTTGTAAAGAACAGGGTTTTATTAGTAATAAAATCAAACTACAGGGGGACAACAGTAATTATCCCTAAATATTAATAGATAACATGTAATACTCATATTGTGGTTACATTTTAGTTTTCTAGAATACCCTCGAATCTTCACTAAAAGATGTGATTAATTAAGTCTAAAATTGTAATTGTAATCTATCAATTAACTTTAATTAATTTTCACCGCCTTTTCTCTCCTTCTCATTTCTTTTAAAAAAAGTTATTATTTGATATCATATAACGTATTTTAGCTCAAAATAAGAAAACTTCTCTCCTCAATTAATTATTAATAAATAGCTTTTCGTATTCTTTTTTTTTCCACAAAACCTTTAATATTTCATTCAAAAAATAATAAGGGCCTGTTTAGTTACATGAGTCTGGAGATTTCAAATATTTAGAGATTTCAAATCTATGGAGTTATAATTTATAAAATTAGATGTTTGGTTGTGGAATGAAATATGTGGATTCATCATAAAAAACTATTTGATCGACGTGATTTTTGTAAATGTGCAAATGTATAGCTTTTCTGGAATCTCTGGATTTCACCCCTTACCCATAAATCTACAGATTCACGTTTTTAGTGTAAAAATGTGAATCTCTAGATTTCATGAATCTAGAGATTTTTACAATCAAACGGGTATAATTCTCAGATTCATGAATCCAAAGATTTCAAATCTCTGGATTCATGTAACCAAACAGGCCCTAAACCAATATGGTAATTCCCTCTTCGGTGAACAAAATTATCGGACGATGAACAAAATAATTGTGAAGTCCATGGATGTAGTTTGGAAGCTCAGTGTGAAGCCCTTAAAAGAAAGAATTACAGTTCAGATATTGGAGATGTTATTCCACATTCACGTCACTTTGAAAATGCTTGCGGTTTATCAATGAGTGATATTGTTCTTGGCTGT
Source organism: Hakea prostrata (assembly GCF_041222555.1). Lineage (NCBI taxonomy): Eukaryota > Viridiplantae > Streptophyta > Magnoliopsida > Proteales > Proteaceae > Hakea > Hakea prostrata. Next base: position 15,713,931 of record NC_142604.1, read on the forward strand.
TACGGTCATAGCCTTTCAACTTCTCCTTCTCTTGTTACCATATCCGAAAACTCTCGAGGAAGGACAAATCGACAACTCTTCAGGTACACCCCTTTCTTCCGGTATGCCAATTCTAACTAATACACTATTTCCAACCCACTAACAATCATTCCCATTTCCCTCCCTTACGGATTCATACCCTCTGTAATTCCCTTCCCTACAATTCTATGTAATTCCTATCTAGGATTATGCCATGTGGCATTAAGTAATCCTACAGTCACTCAATTCAAACTAAATTTGATTTATATTTAAACCCACCCATTTTTTCCTCTCTCCTCTCTCCTCTCTCTTCATGAAATTTAGGAATTATTTATAAAAATCCCTGAATCTCTGCGATCTTCTAGTCTCTCTCTCGACTCTTCCATGCTCACGGCTTTCTCATCTCTTTTCAAGAAATTGGAAAAAAGCCCTGAATTTGCAGCTATTCTCTCTCCTCAGAGATAACTTGTGGCTGAGTGAGGAAATTACCATCCATGGAAGGATTTTACGATTCTCTCTCCTCAGAGATAACTTGTGGCTGAGTGAGGAAATTACCATCCATGGAAGGATTTTATGGTTTGATACTCTTGAGATCACCGGGAGCTTAGATGTTTTCTCTACCTCTCTATAAAGATCTCCAAGTGCTGGCCAAAAAAGAAAAAGGAAAAAAACAGATCTCCAAGTCCTCCTCGTGTAGATGCAAGTGTAGATGCAAGTTTATTGTTTTTATCATCAACAACAGACGATATGTAAATGAAACACTCATCTGTACAACTAATTGCAAAGCTTTTCGTCGCCTCATTTAAATTAATCTCCAATTCAACCTCTATCCTCGCTGCAATTCCAAGGTATTCTAAATTTCATGAGGAGACAGAGGACTGAGCCGTGAGCATGGAAGAGAGAAAACTGATGCAAATCCAGGGCTGAATTTTGTGAAGAGAGAGGTGAGAACCATGAGCATGGAAGGGAGAGAGACGAGAAGATTGCATAGATTCAAGGATTTTTCTAAATTTTAGGAAGAGAGAGGAGAGAGGAAAATATCGGTGGGTTTAAATAAAAATCAGAAGCGATTTTTCTAAATTTTAGGAAAAGAGAGGAGAGAGGAAAATATGGATGGGTTTAAATAAAAATCAAATTTAGTTTGAACTGGGTGACCGTAGGATTACTTAATGCCACGTGGCACAATCCTAGATGGGAATTGTAAGAAATTGTAGGGAAGAGAATTACAGAGGATGTGAATCCCCTCCCTTACACCAGTTCCATGCATAATTCCAGTGTAACTTGCCACTTTCCCTTGCAACCCAAATACCCAATAATGACCCTAATTAGACTTCCCCAACTAACCCACCTTCTCCAATCTTCATCCACAAATAGCCCACATTGGCTTATTATGCCGCTTACTTACGTAATTTATATGCTTACTCACTTTCTTTCAAGACAGAGGATATCGTGCTTCTTACACTTGCACTGCCACTTCTAAGGTGCAAATGTCACAAACTATTAAAAACCTAATTCCTTACTTGACAAAAGTTAGCTTTATGTTTCGTTTTTTATATAGGATTAATTGGTTCCTCAGAAAGAAGATCACTTGAGAAAAATGAAGAAGAAATTGAAAACGTATATGAATCCTTACTCTTTGTGTGTACATTTTGTTCTCATTAGATAGTTTTGAGCTGATGACTTGAGGAAATAAGAGAACAATAATCTTCAATTCCAAATAAAAGAGTAATAATCTTCAATTTCACCCTTATGTGTTGCATTATGCAAATAAATGTTGGCAATAAGTAGCATCAAGGGGGGAAAATCTAAATCATCACCTTGCGGTAGCAAATAAAATTTCAATAATAACTCTCTCCAACCTTCCCTTATGGTAGCCAATGAAGCGCAATGCAAGCGTTAATCTTCCAAAGTTCAAATCCCAAGGAATCAATTTTGATTGTAAAATCTAAGAATAGTTATGGGACAGTCAAAGCAAATATACCAAGCTTTAGATTTACCGAGAAGAGGTAGAGTCAGGATCTAAAATATATTACAGATAAATCAGAATCAAGAAAGATTCCAAGAGATTAGTGCAAAAAGGTTTTGATTGGGGTAGTGGATGGATTGAGTTACATGCAAGAGCAATAGCCTAAAATTGGGTATGATCTTAGGACAAGTGATGTAAAGTTATCACCAAAATGAGGCCATTAATCTCAAGGTTTAAGGTTGGAGAACAAAATTTACACACAAAGAGTAAGGTTTCATGTATGTTTTCAATCCTTTCGGTTCTTTCATAAAAACCTGGAAACTAAAATGTACACACAAAGAGTAAGGCCATTATTGAAGCTCAAGGAAGATAAAATGCCTCTTATAATCAAGTAATTACAATATTTATTTTCTTAGCCTAGCAAATTATGTCCTATAAGGCAACAATTGAGAAAGAGAGATACAAATAAAATATCATATTAGAGCTCTGGGTCTTGAAGGATAATTATACAGAGGTATGACATGAAAAACACAATAGAAGTTTGGTTCCACTAATTGAGCTTGTTGGAAGGAGTTACACAATGTTATATCAATCACACTTTAAAGTAGCTCATATGGTACAACCACAGAACTAGAGTAGCAATTCAAAAATTAGAACACATATTTAACCATTTCAACATCCATTCAAGTTGAACTGTATGCCTTCTAATTCACACCAAACATAGATAGTATGATGTAATTTCAAATTATAAGTTTGACTTTTATTTGGTTTGAAATATTTGCAATTAAACAAGCTCAAACAAACATAATGTGGACGCTATTAATTTTGAACAAGTCCATGTCTTTTTGTTCTTTTAAAAATTGTTAATGTATTACTCACCTATAGTTCAGTCGTGAAAAATGATTTGGGAGATTACATCACACGTGCATATGGACGTGCGTTATTACTAGTGTGTGTGTATATATATATATATATATATATACACAAAGTAAAAAAGGTTAAAAAAAATGTATAGGAGACAATTTCTTTAAGACTCCCTTTGATTCCCTTTATTCTCTCCTTTGTTCTATGAAATTTTGAATCACTGGGAAATTTGTCGAGGTCTCCTGAATAGCTGGCGTCATATCGTCAGCTTTCTCGGGCTTTGTTTCAAGCTTGAAGTCAATCCCACTCTTCCGCTTTTTTCTCATTTCTATTACATCAGCAAATCCAACCCTCTAGGTTGGGTTTTTCTTTCCAAAATACCCCAAAACTGAATTGGGGTGGTCGAGCAGTATCCTAGCCAAGGGTACTTGCCCTTCTAAGGAGTGGCGCCATCAATACTTCTTTCGCCAGGCGCTCCCCTCCGAACTCAGCTTCATGATCGCCTAGAATCAATTGTCATTGCCTCTCGACGACGAAAGCACCATCAAGAAGATAAAATCTATCAAGGCACGTCATGAGATCCATGATTTGGCAATGGAGTGTGATGTTGTCCTTCAGATGTGGGGTTTAGTCCTCGGTGAGCTCCCGAACCCATTATAGCTTTTTGTCTTAAGTTTTGCCTTGTATTGTATGCTTTACTGACTTCTTTTCCCTTTTCTTTTTCTTTGAGCTCCCGAACCCATTATAGCTTTTTGTCTTAACTTTTGCCTTGTATTGTATGCTTTACTGACTTCTTTTTCCTTTTCTTTTTCTTTGAGCTCCCGAACCCATTATAGCTTTTTGTCTTAACTTTTGCCTTGTATTGTATGCTTTACTGACTTCTTTTCCCTTTTCTTTTTCTTACAGTGCCTCCCTAATATAACACAAAGGTTGTGAAACCCTTGGCTTCCAAGGGATTGGAAGCTGTAGAAGATAGGGCACTAAGGGCCAAGAGAAAAGAGCCCGAGACTGCTGTTACTGATTCACCAAAGGCCTCCACCCAAGCCCCAAAGGGGGTCCTGAAGCTTCTTCACAGTGCCACTGAACAAGCTAGGGATGGCTCCAACTAATGTTGGGGAGTCTACCCAAGATGAAGTGTTACTGACAAAAAGGAGGCATGACCTCCAAGATGACGCAACCTCAAAGAAGGCCCAAATAGAGCTGGAACGTTTAATGGAATAGTTTGTTACTCTTTAAGATAAAACAAGAGGACTTTACTTGCTGTAACCCAAGAGAGCCTTTGGCTTATTGTACTTAGCATCTATATGTTGTTGTAGTTCTTTTTCCCATCGGAAAAGAAAAAACCCATTTTGATTAATCATCATAAAAATACTGTAAAAAATTGCATACACAACTTTGGTTTCCATAAGACCAACCATCACTAGAGCTACATTAGGGCCCGGGGCCATGGCCTCCAAACCCCCACACACACGGCAAAAAAAAAAAATTTTGACATTTTTTTCTTTTCTAATTTTTTTGAAATTTCCCCAATAGTTATCTTTTCATGTATGAAACTTAGCCCTTATTTTTTTAAATTTCCCTCATTCCCTTCTCAAAATTTTGAAAATTTCCCTCTAACCCTATCTTAATGTGTCAAATATCAGTACTTAGGCCCCCCAATTGGAGAATTTTTTTAATAATATAAATAATGGGTAGAATTTTTTTCTTCTTTTTCTTATGGAATATCAATATTTGGCTCCTCCCACTGTTAAATCCTGGCTCCGCCCTTGAGATCAACCACCATCTCTTCTGAATCTGGTTAGAGCATGCTTTCGAAAGAAATATTCTCAAATACCTTGGTAGATAATTTACCATTGCTATATAGAATCTAGTTCATCTTTAATGGCAAAAATAGGCTAGAAGTATCATCAAAATTCTATTGTGGACCATAACTAAATAATATTACCTAGTAGTTAGGATGAGAGACTTGAAGATCATTCCATAAACAAGAGGCTTTCGAGGAGGGAATCAAGGACATACCAAGAAAAAGGAAGAAGTACCATTATTTTTTTTCTTTCAAATTACAATTTTAAGGATAGCATGCACAATTGTCAAACTATACTAAATACAAGAAGAATGTGGAAAATATTTAACTTTCAAAGCCCTCCTAGAATGTGGTTGAGACAATAGTCTCCAAGCTTGATGCAACAATATAGTGGTGTAGCTTAATATGTAACTTTTCTTCTCTTCTTGATTGCTTGTTTTCAAAACCGACCTCTTCAAGCTTGAAAAAAGAAAAAAAAAAAAACTTTTTGCCCATGTTACTTGGGCTCTTTTTGGTATCAATTATAATTCTCAATTATGAGAATTGTTCATTATTTTAAGTTGTTTTTGCAATCTATACTCAATTTTATTTTTATTTAAAATATTAAAAAAACCTCCAAGATCTATAATAGACTTTTTATCCATCATGGATTATGATGAGAATTTCATTCTCTTCATTTATGTACAAGTTTACTTGAAGTTTTATAGTTAAGATGGGGGTAAAATAGTCAATACACATTCTTTTATAACGACCATATTTTTTCCCTCTTCTCACTTTTTCACTATCATTTATAACAAATTTTTTTATTTATTTTGATAGCAAACTTATTTTTCATTTCATAATTTATTTTCAACAAAATTCACCAAACCATTTTTCATTCTTGACCAATAATGAATTTTTGTACTTGTTTCTTTTAAATAGAGATAATAGAGAATGAAAATTGATAAATAATAATAAAAAAAAGCCTTGACCCCAACACTAGGGGTGTCAACGGTTCGGGTTGGGCCGGTTTCGGGCTGAAAAGCACTCAGTCCAAACACGGCCCATTAAGAAAATAACGGTTTTGGGCCGGTGCGGTTTGGGTTCGGGCAAACTAACGGTTTCGAATTGGGTTTACTAGCGGTATGTTTTGAGTACTTTGTTGACGTGTGAAATTTATCAAGAGCATGTAAACACATATAAGCATTAAGTTCTCTTCAAATCTCTTGTATTGGGTGTTCAAAACCAAAAACTCTTTTTTCTACAAAGAAGTAAAAATTATAGAACTAATATAAAAAAAAGGCTAGCATCTTGATGATTTTTAATGGGTTGTATTTGCCTATTCTCCTTTCCCTTATTAACACTTGTAAAAATGGATCAAAATAAAGTATTAAAAGATTTTCAAATGATAATACATTTGCTAAATATTTACTAAACCCATCTTCCAAATGGCAAAGGCTTTGACAGGCTTGTTGTTTGCATATTCCAAAGCAAAACAATTAAGAAAACAAATAGAAACTTGGGGGTTTTCTTGGCTTTTACATTTAGATTTATTTCATTTTATTTATTCATAACGGGTTTAATGGGTTGGTTCGGGTTAGTTTCGGGCCAAATGATTCGTGCTAGCGGGCCGCACACGGGCTAGCCCGGCCCAGCCCAAACCGTTGAGAGCTGAGGTTGTTCAGCCCAAACACAACCCATTAAGCTTCGGTGCGGCCAGTTCAATCCGGTTTTAACGGTTCGGGTTAGGTTTTGACACCCCTACCCAACACTTATCCAAATAATTTTTATAAAAATGTAAATCCCACAACACCCATCCAAACAATTTTTATAAAAATGTGAATCTTTTTCTTTTCTTCTTCTTCTCTTGCCCCTTTTTGTTTCTTTTGTTTCTTTTTTATTTTTTAATATCAACAACTCTTTGTTTTTCTTCTGTTTGTTTTCATAACCAACCACTACTAGCTTAGGCTTTTTTTTGTATCAATTCTCATTCTCTATTATACATTTTTAAAAGAAATAAATAAAAGAATTGATTATTGGTCAATAATGAAAACTGGTTTGGTGAATTTTTTTGAAAATAAATTATGGAATGAAAAATAAGTTTGGTGTAAAAATAAAAAGTTAAATAATAGTGAACAAGTGATAAAAGAGGGAAAAAGTATAACTTTTATAAAAAAAATATGTATTGATTATTTTACTCTCATCTTAATACAAAATTTTAAGTAAACTTCTGTATAAATGAAAAGAATGAAATTCTCACCATAATCCATAATAGACAAAAAAATTCATTATGAATTTTAAAAGTTTTTCTATTATTTTAAATAAAAATAAAACTGATAATAGATGCCAAACAACTTAAAATAATGAAAATTTTTCATAATTAATAATGATAATTGATACCAAAAAGAGCCTTAGGAAAGAGGAAAAAAAACCTTATTATTCATATTAGTTGGTCCCTTCCCAACTCTCATCCAAATAATTTTTGTAAAATAATAAAAATCTATGCTTGTTTCTTGATTTCATCTCCATCATGCATTGGTTTCGTTTCTTGTTGCCCAAGACCTCCTTGATTTTACCATTTTGACATCTAAGAGAGTACCGGTTTGCCAGAAGTACATCCACTGCTCATAAAATGTTAAAGGTGCCAACTAAACCAACCCTAGGGGTGAAAATGTCCAAAGGTTATGAAAAAATAACGACTTTACCGTTTTGGACAAAATAGTGATTTTTCTGCTCGATGTGATCAGTTTTATGGGTAAAAAATGTCTAAAAATGTGAAAAATTAATATTTTGGCTAGTTTTATAAATGCAAACTCAGTTTTGACTAATTTTGTATAGTAAAATATTGAGTGATTATTCTTGTAAGGGACCTAAGAACAACTAATCACGTAATTTTCCCAAATTTCTATGGAAAATTCGGGATAATGCACATCACCATTGCTACACTATAAAGGCATGAGGGTTAAGAACCCAAATCAGTACGCTTGATTAACGCAATACGACCTCGTGATCCCAATCCAACCGTCATTAGCGCTCTGCTAGGTTAGCATGCTTATCTATCATTATCGGAAAGGAAAAAGATTCCAATCGTGTATTATCTGAAAGAGTCAACAGTGCTATGGTTTCCTATAAAAACTGGTCATAGCCAATATCAATTGCGGAACGCGAAAGACCTCTTGACCGGAGTTGGAAAACTGGAAACCCTAGTCTCGGTATCGTCGGCTAAGTTCATCTCGTTTGCTTGAGAATGGTAAGCTCCCTAGCTCGTTTCCAGTTCTTTCATTGTCTATTTTCCCGATTCTTCTTCAGTATTTCTGAATTTTTACTTGTGCTCCGATCAAAATCGTAGTAAATAGATGGGGTTGGTTGTTGTTTTAATTTATACTCTTCTGCTCGTTTTTGCAGGCGGATTCTCCTCGTGGAAGGTAAATTCTGAAAGCTTCGCGTCTGTTAAAGAAAATTTTGATTTTGATCTGGTTTTTGTTACAGAGATGATTTTGATATGTATTGAAAGAGAAGTTTTTTTCCTCGCATTTAAGCAGATAGGTGGTTTTACTGGTTTCCCTTTTCCTCCATCTATGAAACTAATACCATTGTGTTCACTTTTGATCACATTGTTCTGAAACGTGTGTGAAATATCCGACACTTTTGGCCAGGAAAATTTGTTTTGGATTCTCCCCTTTTTAAAATTTTTTTTTTTTTTTTTTGCCAGTATCGGATGCTTTGACTCATCTTTCAAGTTAAGAAAGGTGAACTATCTTCCTGTTAAACTCAAGCGAACCAATACATAAACGTTGGTGGTGGAGACGCTCATATATAATGAATCTTATTTCTACAGTTACCCCCAGCACTGGAACTCAATAATTCCAGCTCGTAAGCTATTAGACATGATTCATACAGTTTTCGTTAACATATGTACTATGTTGGGGCTGACTTAAAACCAGAATTTCTTATAAATTTATTGAGATAAGTGAAGGAGTCTAGAAACCTAGCATCATTAAGTATGAGGTATTTGGAACGGCTGATGCAGTCGGTAACACTTATGTTCTTTGTTGAGTAGAGTATGCTTTGGTAATTCTCTTGCTTTATGGACTTGAAAAATCTAATGCAGTCAGTAGCTCTTCTGTTATTTATCTAGGAGAGAGACTCTGATCATTCTTTAGTTTTGAGGTACTTGAAAGATTGATCCTGCAGTTCTTATTTTTACTGGAAGCCTGGCACCTTTGGTCCATGCAGAGTAGAGCACATTTTGATAAGGGAGAAGGCATATGAGACCCAGTTTTGATTATCATATTGAGCTTTTCCTTATGTAGAACTGTTTTTTTGCAAGACTTGAAGCCAACGCCTTGGGGCTGAAGCTTGTGTTGTACTTGTTTAGTTGAAAACTTCAGGTGCCTTTTGGTTGGCTGTTGAAGTATTTGACACAAAGTGCAAGCTCACTTACATTGTGGATTTGACAACTTGAAACCTTGTTTTTTTTGGTTGAATATGCCCTATTTGGAAGAGGAGGGAAAATGGGGTTTAGGATTTGGAATTTGAGCAATCCCAGTCATTGCAAATCAGAATTATCATCTGTTGTTTTTGAGCTAATTATTAACTTATGTCTTCAGGTTATCATCCTACATTCCAATGGCTCTGTTAACAATATGTGTTGCAATTTTTGTGTGTATGATGATTACGGGTTCCGAAGCCAGTAGGTTGTAATGTAATCCGCTGATAAATTACTTCCCAGAATTACCTTGCTCCTGTGCATTAAGAAATGGGACACATGCATACACTGAGAGTAAAAATAGCCTCTATTTTAAAAAAAATCTTATCTGGACAGAATCCAGAAAATTCAAAGTTGGAAGGACTTAGAAGAAGATAAACGCAATTTTTGGGTTTTTATTTTTTTATATATTTGTTATCTTTTAGTTGCTCTACATTTTATTAAAATAAAAAATGAATATGAACTTAAAGTAAAATAGTTAATAAAAGATTTAAAAAAACATACTAGACAAATACATAAGAGGGGACATACGCCTCTAATTTGTTTGACTATATTTAGAAAGCATAAGTTCTAATGGAGGATCTTCGGATTTTTTCTTCTATTGTCAGTGCTTAGGCCCTCGTAGTAAGATTTGTACTTGGATTACGATTTATTTCTTGAATAACTTCAATAGATTGGTATTGGTCAATGAATTTTAATTGTTTGGTTTTATTAATTTAAACCTAATTCCAAGAAGAAGAAATCTGTTTGGTAATCTAGTTTGAGAATAGATCCCTTTTTTCAGTGGTTTTCTTCTTATTTAATATTATGTTATGCTTTGAGGTTTGAATGAAGGAGAAACCAGAGATGGTGGTTATCATGTTTTACAGGGGGTGCCTTCATAGGGTCCCAACATTCGTCATCAACTCCTTGCTTTCTGCTCAAAGATTTCAAGTTCTCATCCTCAAGTGAACCAAAGGCCTTTCTGACCTCCATGCTGTCAGCACTGCTCTGAAAGCCACCCTCGCTATTCTGATTGCTTTTATAAGTCCAGCACTAATCCTTCCTCTAATCCTGTTTCAAAGCAAGATGAAGACATTGAGTCCAATTGCTTCTCCAAACAATACCCAGCAACCCACTGACAGTTTTAGTCCCATCCAATTCCTATCACGAGGGTGCAATGAAAAGTTTCAATTGATTAGGTAAGTAGCTTTCAGTGGATTGGCCTCAGCATCTGTTTTTGCTCAAATTTGTTAGTAATGAAGTGGTTGAGAGAGTTTTTCTGGAATCCAGTTGATGTCTGCTGGTTTGCTTAATGTTGGGTGGTTGATAAGCATAGGGGTGTAAATGGATAACCGAAACTTGCTTCCGAATTCGCATCTGCATCCGTTTAGGGGTATCCGAATCCGTCCGATTATTAATAGGATACGGATATGGTATACCCCTTTCTTACCGAATATTATCCGTCCGATAAAATTATCCAATTAAGTTACTTATTTAGATTTATTATTCTTATTTTTATAAATTTTACCTATGATATGTGACTATTTTTCTAGATTTTCTAATAAAATAGCTACCAAAGTTGTTAAATTCTTAAATTTCAAACCTAGCTCTCACAAATAAAAAGGTAAAGATGTAAATAGGTAGTCGAAAATTTGTATTCAATCTATATTCATGCCCATTTAGAAGAATCTACTTAAGAAAATAACTATCCGATTATCATCCGAATCCGACAGAATCTATCCGAAAACCAATAGGATATTATCCGAATCCGTCCGAATATAATAGGATGCGGATATGGATATACCACTATCCGATCTGAATCCGGTCCATTTACACCCCTAGATAAGCATCATATAAATATATTCAGTGTAGCAGAAATGAGAATGCTACAAGAAAGTTGTTTGAGGTGGCACAACCACATTCAACAGAGGCCATTATATGCCCCTATACAGAGGAGTGATTTAATCTACACTGAAAGAACTAAAAGAGCTAGGGGCCAACCTAAAATAACCTCAAGAGAAGTGGTGAGAAAGGATATGCATAGTCTTGTATCTAGTATGGCCTCAAATAGAGCAGATTGGAAGGCAAGGATCCATGTGGCTGACCCCGTTTAGTTGGTATATCTGTTTTTGTTGTTGTTTGTTTGCTGGTTTGCTGAATATGCTTGTCTGATCAAGTCCAGTTTCTTGGACTTTATGTCACTGTAATGTACTCTTGCAAAAGAAATCTTAATAAAAAATTATTGCAATATATTCTTTTTGCATCTGTAGAGAAGTTGCTTATATTATCCCTTTCTGAAGCTTTTATGGAAAATGTCAATGGCATCAGTTGTTGTCTTCCTAGTTATATACTCCTAATTTCATTTTTACCCCGTCCTGACTGTTTACTAATATGCTAAAAGAACCAGGTCTTCACGCTCTCCTTCCCCTTGGCAAGGAAATTCGGCCAGGTCCAGGTCCAGGTCTAGGTCCAGATCCAGATCAAGGCCTAGGTCCCAATACCGCTCAAGGTCAAGGTCTGGGAGTCCTGGCAGGTCTGTAACAGTTCTGAGGGTGGTGCTGTTTCATGGTGTATGCATCTTTTTAATATTTCTCTTGACTTTTTACCCTTGTGATGTCAGGGAAGCTAATAATCCTGGAAATACACTCTATGTAACTGGTTTGTCTACTAGAGTCACAGAGGCAGACCTAGAAGATCATTTCTCTAGGGAAGGAAAGGTAAGTTTTGTAGTGGTTACCACTCTCAGTTGTTGCTTCACAGCTATATTGATGTTTACTCTTGTCATATCAGGTAGTATCATGTCGACTGGTTGTGGAGCCTCGGACACGTATCTCTCGGGGTTTTGCTTTCGTGACCATGGACACTTTAGAAGATGCGGACCGGTGCATCAAACATCTTAATCAGTCTGTTCTGGAAGGCCGGTACATAACAGTGGAAAAGGTATTTCTTTGTTGTTTTGGTGCTGAGATGAAGTGGGGATTTTTTTTTAAAACTGTAATCCATGTCTTGACTTCGAGGTTTTTGATCATTCAGAAGACATTGTGTCAGCTATGTTGGCAGCAATCAAAGATGATGAGTTCATCCATCTCAACTTAAGTCACACAGGCTAGATCAGTGGCCAGCTTAACAGCTTTTCTCGTGCACCTGATCAACTAAACATAGGCAATAGCCCAACTACTAAACAACCTCAGGATTCACCTTCAACATTTATCAACTAATCAACGGACATTACCAACAACTCTCTAATCAGGCATTTATGGTACCATTACCTGATGTTCATTTGATGGTGCTGTTAGTTGTGTGGCAGTGTTATATTCCTTTCCATATGCTACCCATTGTTTTCCCCATGGGCTTTTCTTTTTGGGATTCAGTTAATTATAATTTATCTTTCTTGCTGACATAGCATGGATGTAGGGTATTTATGGCCTTTATTTGTTTTTATTTTTACCTTTCAAGAAATATCATTGATTAAACCATTTTTTTTTAATGAAACTAGAAATCATTTGGTAAACATTCACTAATATAAAGTTAAGAATGAGGAATTGTTTAGTTGACACTTTAGTATGCCTATGTTTATAGTAGTGTTCTTGAAATTTTGTTCCAGTTTGTTAATGACCCATATATAATGTAAGTGGTGAGGGTGAACCCCTTCACCCATCTTTACATCTTGGGAATGAATCCCACTGGGATCCGTTAGTCTCCATGCAACCAAGTTCACCTTCTTCCCACTTGACCCTCTCTCTTAGGGTGGTAGGTTAGAAATCTCAGGAGAGAGGAAGAGTTTGAGCCATCAATCATAAGTGAGATCTGAGAAGTTGAGATAAGTGCAATTTTCCAATAATCTCTTGTTGCTCTTATTTCTTTCCAACCTAGGGGTTAGAGAGTGAAGATCCTATGGTATCACACATCCAATTTCATGTGACGAGACCTTCCTCTCCATCTCTCTGGTAAGTTATATGAGGGTGCGTAGGTGGAGTTGCAGGAATAATAAGACGGTTGTGGTAGATGGGTTTGCAGTGGGAATCCTTGGGGGTTCAATACTTCAAATGAAACATGAAAGGATGCTGCTATATTTTGAGACTTACGAGTCTATGTTCATTGCAAAAAAACCAAAAGTGATTTTTGGCCTAATCACATACATTGGTCAGGCCTATTTGTAGGGTTTCATTTTTTTCTCTTTCTTTTTCTTGTTTTAATAGAATCAAGCTCCATAAATGATACCGAATGCAATTATAATCATTTTTGTGTGCAAGGACCAACGATAAAAATGAATGCCAAGGAGAGCATTTGCTGTGTTTTTATCACTTCACCTTTCAGTCATTCACATGCTTCTTCAGGCTTGAGGTTTTATTATACATGCTTTTGTAACATTTCAGTCAAGGAGGCAACGCCCAAGGACACCCACACCTGGAAATTATCTTGGAATGAAAAGTTCCAGGGAGTCAAGTGAGTTTCTTCCTTCAAGCATTTAATTGGCTTACCTTTGGATCTCTTATATATGTATGATTATATTGTGGTTGTGTTCCATTTCTGTGTGAGCAGGTTATCGTGGTGATCGTGGTCGGTACCGTGGTGGCTATGGCCGTGATGATTATGGGTACCGGAGGTCTCCTAGGCGCTCACCTTATCGAGGGGGCCGTGATTATTCTCCTAGGCGCTCACCTTATGGTGGTAGGTCAAGAAGAGAAAGGTCGAGGTCACTCCCATACTCTCCATATGGTAGCCCAGAAAGGGGCTATGGCCGTAGGGGTAATGTATATGGAAGGTAGACGGTTCTTGGACCGTTGCTGAGAGGTCCAGATAAAGATCCTTTGGCAAATTGTCGACTTTATTGTCTTGAATTTGGTATATTGGAGATGTTATAGACAGATCTGATTCTTACATGTGTTTCTAGTAGATGGAACTCCTTTGCCGCTTCTCTTTCCTTTTTTTCTCGTGTTCTCTTTCTTTTATTTTTTAATGTTTTCTGTTGCTTTTCTAGTTGGAGATGAGAAAGCCTCATCATACGCAGATATATATATATATGTGTGTGTGTGTATGAAATCTTAGAAAATTTTGATTGTGTGGTATATGTATGTATGTGTTGTGTGGTTAGAGCTGGTTTGTGGTAGACCTACTGAAGGTCCTGACAAAGACGAGCTATCCAGGTTCTGTTTTGATGGTGTTGCCATGTCTCATCTGTTTATGGTGTTCTACACGATAATCCTTGTCTCATTACTGGGAAGTTGTCATTCTTGGTGGAAGAACCACCAAGGTCTTGATGAATATTAGCCATTTGGGTTCTGTTTGGATTGTCGGTGTTGCTATTTCCCATTTCTTTGCAATCTCTCCAATCCAATGTCTCATTTCTGGTAAGTGGATGATCAGTCGTATACACTGATTATCCTGTCTCATATTTGTTTTACTGTCCAGGGTTAAGTAGGATTATTATAATATGGGATAAATTTGATGATTGTTTACTGTATACTGCATAGGGAGAACGCAAAGCAGAGGCTGAACCTATGGGTTGCCTCTCAACAGATATGAAGGACAGTATGAACCATACTGATAGTACCCTTGGGGTAGTTGCAGGAAAAAGAAAATGGGAAGCTGAAAATTTTCAGTGCGAAAGAGGGTCTGAACCATCAGTTAGTAATGTGGAAGAGGAAGGGCTTCAGACATTGCCTTCCAGGTTTACAATTTCACATGAATTCATTTAGATGGTGAACTTAGTTTGGGCAGATGATATTTGACGTCCCTAAAACTCCTTCCATCCTCATTTTCTCTTCTCAGGGAAAAAAGAACAAATAAAACTAGGCAATCACATATCGGATTGCCTAAGCTAGCTGCCAGAGTAGAGTTCTATAGCAGAGACCAGGAGAATATCTTATAAGTTCCAAATGAAAATGTCGGTCTTGTTTTTGCATCAAGTCTTAGGTTAATGCATGAATGATACTCTTACCCAGATTCTCATTGGGATGTCCATTTGCTCTACTTAAATTGGAGGCAATCAGAAAATTAAAAGGCATGAGATAAACATACACGTGTGAAATGAAACTATATTATCTAAAACATTTTGATGGTACATTAAAAGGTTCAAAGTAAAATTACAAGTTATTTGACACGTGTGTCAATAGAAAAATCTCCTATGGTATGTCAGAAAAGGCAAAATCTAACTGTTCCATTAAAATGGAGGACTTTCTTCTTTGCCCATGAATGGATACAAAAAGAAATTGAAAGCTACATGAGCCCAACCTCCCTAGCATCTTTGGTGGAAGCATGGTCTTAATTTGGGCTAGAACAGGCAAGGTGAATGCCAATGGCTGAAGTGTTAAAGCCATTGAAACTGGACCCAGCAGATGCTGTGTAGGCACCCATGCTGGGGAACACAAGCCAATCGTTTACCAGAAGCTCTGGTAGTTCATGGCCTGTAAGAACTGTGTCCAGAGCATCACATGTTGGCCCAAACACTGTAGAAGGATATGTCTTCACCTCTCCATCTGTTGGGTCGATCCGGTTTGATGCCCATGCCAAAGGAACCGCTGTAATGGTCGCATGATCGTATAGTATACAATTCATTGAACCGTAGATCCCATCATTGATCCAGTATTCCCTCAGGTTGCCACGTACACGTTTCCCTATTATATTAACAGCCAGAGTAAATGCACTCTCAGCAAAGAACCGACCCGGTTCGGCAATAACGGTCAGCTCCGGTTCATTTGAGAAGTATGATTCCAGAGCTGTCTTGATGATAACAGCAGCATCATTGAACTTGGAACCCACGGTGAACCCGCCACCAATGTTGAGGATGTGCATCCGGGGCATACCAAGCTTCTCCGCCGTGTCAAAGGCCTCCTTAGCGGCGGCGATGGCACCATGGTAGGCGTGTGAATTAGACGCGCCACTACCCACATGAAATGAAATACCAGCTACAACCATGCCTTCATCATGGCAAGCTTGGAGCAGTGGTGTTACCTCTTCGGGCAATGCACCGTACTTGGGGCCTAACGGGCACCTTGCGCCGCTGTCTTCCGGGGCCTTGAGTCGCAGCAAAAGAGCACACTTTGGGTGCCACTTCTTGATCTTCTGGATTTCATCGCATGAGTCGAATGTTGTGAGGTTAACACCAACACTAGCAGCATATCTGATGTGTGACTCGGCCTTACATGGGTTGGCATAGATGATCCGATCTGGGGAGACTCCGAGTGCCAAGATGGCCTCGATCTCTGCACGGCTAGCACAATCAAAGCCAGCTCCCAGAGCTGCAAGAGCACCAAGAAGGGCTGGTTCTGGGTTACACTTGACAGCATAGAAAGGGAGGACATTAGGTAGTAAACGTTTCCATTTTTCCATCAAGCCGATCACCACTCCCAAATCAAGCACATAGAAAGGATCTCTCAGATCTTGTTTCTTGGAGATTATGAATTTTATCATATCGGTTAAACCATCAGCTGGTAAACTGGTTACCCTCTTCCCTTTCACCCCAGGTGCAGCCAAGACTGAACGGAGGATCTTGTGGTTTACACCCACGGCTCGTATCTGCTCATTCGCCATAGAAGAAGGAACGAAGGGGAAAATAGAAAGCAAAGAACACCCACAAGGGCTAAAGAGGAGATTGAGATTGAGATTAAGAACACCTTGCGTTGAAGCTGTTCTACTTCTGCTTTTCTTGGAAGTATGCGTGCGTGGTATATATAGAGAGAACAAGTGGCTACCACTAGCTGTGAAATCCTAAAAGGAGACGTATGATTTGAACTGTTTTCAGATCTTCGAGAATCAGCACAAAGGGTTATTCAAGGGTTCGCCTGCAATGTGTTTGGTATAATGTACAAATGGAAGAATTGAAACCAAAGAAGAAAGCGGATTGGTAGCTCTGTAAAGATCGAATTTTGGCGTTTTAGAAAAATACCCAGATCGACCCAGTTTTCAACAGCTGTTTATGTATGAGAGAAGGAACCTTTTATCATTTCTAATTTCTCAGAACGTTCATGGCAGGACTTTTCTCCTCACTTCTCTCAAGAGGCAAAAACTCTAATGGAGGAAGGTTTCACGTTCAAATGCTACCTGGGTCCCGCTTCCAAGACACAAAATAAATATAAAAAATGGGATTGGTTTCCGTTTAAAGTAAAAGGACGATCAGTTGCAGAGAAAAATTTTCAAACATTCAAAATTCAACGATTCCTTTTCTTTTTCCATCTTCCAAACGCGTGCACGGCGCGGGTTGAGAAGGAGAGTGACGCTATGTTGATTCCTTTCTGATTTCCCCAAAGCTGAGATAATGATGCTGTTTGATTGGTTAGAAATAAAAGTAATGAGTGGTGGAAGTAAAACTCTCGTGAGGTCAAACAGCCATCATACTGGAATTTGGTATAACAAATTATAAATCACAACTTCTTTTGGCAGAGAAATTATAAATCAAATAAAGGGTTGGTAAACGGTTACCCCCTCCCCCACCCCCACCCCCTCACCCCAAAAAAAATGGAAGAAGAAGAAGAGCAATATCTGTTCCTTGCACCCAAACCAATGCCCTACTTGCTGACTGGGATCATGTTCTTATTTTATAGTAGAATCTAAAGTGATATTCCATTCTTTATCTATCATCCATTTTTGTCTTTTCGCCTATGATCGAGAGCACACTAACTTTTTCTTTTGTGTGTGGAATCAAGCACAGTAAATTTACCGCATGTATAACGTGGTTGTACATGCCAAGACCGCCTTCACAAAGTTCTCAATTCTTTATTTTGAGAATGAAATTCTATCCGATGGCTTATTAGGTCTGGGGAGTCAATGGTGAACCAACGATAGTAGCCAGCCCAAGAGTTAACCATCCAATAGCTTGTGACATGGCTCTATTTTAAGCGTAATCATACCAACACTAATACACCGGATAACATGTTTAAAACAGATAGTTGGTGGAATCTATTGATATCAACAAATAATTAAGGAAATACATTTTTGTTAATTATTGTTACTCAAAAATGTAAACCAATAACACAATCTTTTACCCCCAAAAAGATAGTTTCTCATGCAGGGTCTCTTTTGTCTTGTGGTGAAACTGAAAGCCCCATACAGCATTTTATCACAGCTTCCAAGAATTGAAACATTAGAAAGAGATCATCTCCTCGTCAATATTATTTTATTTTATTTGAAAAAAAAAGGGGAAGAAAAGGTATTATTTGGAAAACTTTGGGAGTGTATATTCTTAATTTGTTGAAAAGCTAAAGAACTAGAACTGACAGTTAACAAGTTCAGGTCTTCGATTTCGATTTGTCAAGTCTACTAGTGCAGATTTGATCTTAACACTTTACGCATCTTTAAACCACACTAATGGACACCTTAAAACCTAATTAGAACCCACAATTGTCACCATCAACTAACGAATTTCTTGTTTTACAAGAGATACCATGATATTTTTTTTAAGTTATAGAAGATAATTATTTGTCTAAACATAATCACTACGTGTAGTACAAGATCAGATGACGTTCTTTCTTTGTTTTTTCTTTCCATTTTCTTTTGGAAGAGCCTAATCAAAATGTGAGGCTTCCATTATTCCAACACCATGATTATTCAACAGAAAGAATTTAGTAACTGTTTATCAAATTGCTTAAGGACAAGGCAATATAATTGTTCCCCGCCCCATTTCTCTTTATTCGTTAAAGATAAACACTAGCATGCTTTCAATCTTGTTTTTCTTCCGACAGATCACTATAGTGCTGCATTTTCTTGATCATATCTATCTCTTTGCCATGATTCAGTTCTGCTGAGCTTCTGTTTCTAGAAATACTTTTTTTTTTTAAATATTCTTTATGGCACAAAGTGGGACACACTATTTTTTTTTTGCAGACATCACTCTAGTGCTGTATGTGCAGGTGAAGGTATGGGCAAAGGAACTCACATATCAAGAGTGTTTAAGCTTCTAATTGTACTCCTTTGCTAGGGATAGTAGTTGAGAAGCAAGGATAAGTGGCATGAAAATATGAATCAGGATGTGTGACCTTGAAGACCTGTCTGTAGTGCACTTTTAAACGTCACAATACTAGTGTATCAAGCACTTCCTCACAAAGAAAAAGATCATTCAAGAGAGAGATGAGTGGTGTTGGGTATGGGTCGTTGCTAGATGTTAGAACCAACACTAAGAAATCATAAATATAAACAAAAACAAATTGAAGCAACATCGATATACTTTGATGGATGACTTTGATATATTTTGTGAGATCTGTGCTAGGGCTGATGGAGCTATCAGTAGAGTAGAACACTAGTAGATTCTCTCTAGAATCCACCTTTGGTACTGTCTTCAAACACCATCATTAAAAATGAAAATAGGACCACTTAAGTGTGTTTGCTTACATACTTCCACAAATTTCCCATCTATAGAATCATGAATCCAATTTTTTTTTTTTTTTAAATCTTGGTTGATGATTTGTGTCATAACCAAGAATCATGTGAAATTATGCATTTTACCTAAATATTGGTATTATTTGGATTTCATGGTTTGAGGTGTGAAATCCCTTGAATCACGTAATCATAATAACCAAACCATTACAAGATCAAGGTAACCAAACAATTAATTTTAATGAATTACAATCCTATAAATATTGATTTCATGGAGTTTTTTGACACGCAAGTAAACAAGGCTGGAAAGGAAACACTACTTTAGGCAAAGCATCTACCACCAAACCTAACTTTTAAAAGCAGAGAGAAATCCTCCAAAATTATTTACCCCAAATTAAGTGATAGCCATATTTAATAGAATGATAGTTTAGCTCCTCAATTCATCTTTTTTGGAAAGATCAAGGTAAAATGAAAAGTATAGTTGGAAGAGGCCAACCAAAGAGTAAATAATATAGAAATAAAACTCATGAGTTTACTAGACTTTTAAGAATCTAATCTGATTATATTTTCTAGTCCACTAGACTAAAAGTGTTGAACTGCTTTAATCAACTAACCTAATAAGTATATAAATTTTAATCTTCCAGTTACATTGACAAATAGGCCTAAATAGATATTCTAATAACTGAATATGATTCATGTGTCATTGTCACATTGGCTGATTAATTCTAGAGACTGCTACCTCAATGGATATTCCTCTCACTGAAGGATCAATTATATAATGACCAATGCCCACCACTCAAAAGGTTATTTTTGTGACCAGAAATTCAAGAACTCAACTTCAACCTCTCTTTTAAAAGCATTTACTTTAGGTAGCAGAAGATAATCACTTCATGTCCAACCTACTTTAGGTTCTTTTATGCAATATTTGGCCATCAAAAGAGTTGCTTTCTATTTCCTATTGGTAGCAGAAGAGAGACAAATATCTTTGACTCAATCAAGTATTCTAAGAACATTTTCAAATGTAATATCTTATTTCAATAGTTAGCCCTTTTCACCTTTTTTAATCTCTTTTCCTATTATAGTGACTTTGTTTATATTCACTTCACCACATGTTATCTCAGGATACCCATCAAAACCCTCGCACAGAGAGGTTGCCAGCCCAACTTCCTCATTAGTCCTTGATACGAACTTTCGAAAGGGAAAAGGAGGCAGATCCTAGACCACCCCACATTTTTCTCCTTTCTGGGCTTCTTACAACTTAATTTGTTGACGTCGCCATTGGAGAAGCCCACTTGTAAGAATTTCAAGAGTGTTTTGAGATAAATATTTCAATTGGAGTACATTTTTCAAGAAAAGATCAAATGATTTCTGGCATACCATAGGTTTCATGCTCTTTTTTTTTTTTAATGTTTTGTCGTTGCTGTTATTGGGGGTGGGGGAGGCTATTAAATATACCACTAAGCACAGTCAAACCTGTGACCTCTTCAGTGTTGCATTGCCAACTGATCAAAACTTTGGTTGTCAGTAGATATTGTTAGTTCCAGACAATATTAAAACGAATGAAGATTCAAAACATTTCCATAAGTTTTGGAGAATCTCCGTGTCCCTCCATTAATCTCTTCAAATTGCTATAACATATTTACATAACCATATCTGTTTCAGTCATTTTGGAAGCCTGGTCTTAATTTCTCCTCTTAAGTGGTTTCCTATTCATGTAAATAAGGGGAGTTCATTAATCATTTGAGTATTAATGAAGTTCTCTTAAATCTTCTGTGTGCATGTGTGCTTTTCTTTTGTATTATTGTCAGTGTTTTGCCCTTTGAGTATGAACACAATCCTGTAATTTGAAGGAGTCTTAATAATCAAACACACGATTAGTAGAGATAGGGAGATAAGCTAGCATAGCCAGCAGTGCCAGCTCAGCATCATAGACTATCGACAATTTGAAAGATCGACCAATTTGATCGATGGAATAATAAACTTGACGACTTCCCTTAGCCCACTGAAATGGCTACAAAATGAATTCTTTGGTGGGCATGGGAAGCAGATAGCCATAGGCATGAAGAAGATAGGAATAATACAACATACCTATCGCCTGATTAGGGCAGTTGAAACCTTTTCAGCGCATAGCAATCACTAGAACCAAGGCATCCACCATATGTACATCTTTCCGAGGTTTTTGAGGGACACAGCTTCAGCAATTAGACGATGAGCCTGACCTTCTACAGCCAAAGGCAAAGATGGCGCAGCACCAACACCGACCACGACTCCTTGAAGCCGTGCTTCAATGTTGCTGATAGCCCTCTGGAATTTACAAATAGCAGTCAGTAACAGAAATACATTGCTCATAATTTAACCATTAAAGATGACACTGGAAACCCAAATCTTTTATATATATATATATATATATATATAAAATATTTCAGCATGCCAACTATTGATGCTCAAATATCTAATTTAATTTCTTTATAAATGTAAAACTTGATTCTTGCTTCAACCCTAACAAATACAAAATCTTCAATGTATTCAGCGACAATAGGAAGTTGATTCTTGGTTCAAGCAACAAAAAAGATCTTCAATGTCTTCAGAGACAACTGGACTGGAAGGCCAGTGGAAAAGGGACCATTCACAACCATCAAGCCCTAGGTAATAGCATCCTCATGCATAAAAACCCATTGACAGGTATGACAATCTAGTTAAATGCTGGATCAGTCCATGCAAAACAAGGAAACCAACCATCAAACGATAGACCCTGAAAGCCCCCAGGATTTGGTATCTGGGAGACTCAAGGCTCTATACCTCTATTTGACAGACAACTATGCTATCAATATAAAATGAATGCTTATGTGTACTCATTGCTCTATGCCATTTCTTGCCTGGAATATGCATACTGCCCAATTACTGGCTGATACGACAGAACGGTTATTCCCTGGTCCAGCTTTTAAAATATATATAAAGAAGGAAACTCACTTTATATACTTCAGCACACCATGCATTACCACACCATATCTCCCATATATAGTTTTGGCCTTAAGGCACAGAAAGACACCTTGACTCATCCCCTGGCACTTCCACATGTGACATATGCAATTGTACTAGTACAATACATTCACTAAGACACAGAATAAAGAGAGCATAATGTACCCTTCATTGCTTGGTTGAATGGCCTTTAAACATGCAAAGTAACTTGGGTTAGCTGATTGACAGAGGTTACTCAGTTTAAATGGCTCACATTCAAGGCTCCAAGCCAGCCTAAATATGACATGAAAGTTTAATTTATTCCAAGTCCAAGCATTTTGAGAAGACAACTAATGTAACACACTCCTGCCAATCATACAGTCACCAACATAAGTATACATGTATCACATCACTATGGGGCTCCAGAACATGCATCACATTACTAAGCGATTGTAAAACATGTACCACACTACTAAGTGGTTGTAGCATAAGCCCCATGACAAGGGCAACCACCACCTACTTGTTGCAACACAAACTACCAACACATTTGTTTAACTGCCACATGTAAGCAATTACAATAATGAGCCCAAGGTTGTTTCCCATAAACACAAAATCAACTCATGCTTCATTCTTGGCATGCACACATCTTATTTAATTAACTTGGAGGTTGAGACAGCGGACCAAAAAGGCATTGACAAGTCCTGGAATGACTCGGCTTTCCAATTATGATTGACAATTAATAACAAAAACAATAGAGGACAAAAGTGAGTGTCAAAACCTGAGCATGGGGATTCTGGACTTCCACTCCACTGGACTTGTGAGACTTTGTCCACTCTACAAGGGGGTCATGAATGAATGTTTCAAGAATACTCATCAGTGTCTCCCTGTGTGTTCTGAGAACTGAAAGTGTGATCTCGCAGACCCTCAAGAATACACCTTTGTATCCAGTAATTCCCAAGCCATCAATCATGTTCTGTACAATCAAACATAGCCCATCAAAATACTGGCATTGAAAAATGTTATACATTCGGATTCTTGACAAGCATAGGGATTACATTTTCTTCTTCTTCTTATTGTTATTACTTTATTTTTATTTTTTTTACCTGCGTTAGCCTGAATGGGACCAGCTCGGGCTTCTCCAGCTGTAAGCCTTTGTCAAACAAGCAACTGAAATCAACATGAACACAATCACCACTTGTGGAATCAAAAAGGATGTTCTCACCATGTCTGTCGCCCAAACCCACTATGTGCCCAACCATGGACCAAACAGCAGTAGTATGTGCATAAGCAATCCTTGCCCTAAACCAAGCAGCCGGCTCAGAAAATGTGGTTAAGAACCACTTGTGGAAGACTGGAGGGAACATTGGGAGAACTTTGGTTTTTAGCATCTCATCTGCTGGCATCTTAGCCTGAAACTGGTCATAAGTCCGCTTTATCAGAGGGTTAGTCTTCTGTCTATCAAATTTCCCACATGTAATATAGATGTCCTGAAGTATATGTCGCAGTCCACGAGTGTGTGGCACCCACTCAACCATACCACAATCTTCTGTCAGCGGAATAACAGCAAATGTGCGGATGTAGAGCTTCCTCCGGCGGCTCTCAGGGTATTTGGACAGTAGATGATTGATCATTGCAGTGAATTCCATCATACGTGCATCCTTTCTGAGGTCATCCTTTGGTTTGCAGAGGAAAGGACGTGCAACACCATCACTACCCAGAAAAATAACCTGAGAAAACAAAAATGAGGTAAAACAGTGAGAATAAACAAGAAATCATAAGCATTATTATCTTACATCATTAAAAAAAATGCTTCTTAAGCATAGAAATAGATTTGCCTCTTGGGACATTAGATCTTTCGCGGGTAAGAACCTAGAGTTGATAAACATCATGAGCAGAAGGACTAACATAGCCTGTATTCAAGAGAATAGATGGGAAATTGAATCAAATGCATCTAGATTTTAGTATTCTAGGATAATAGTAGAAGAGACAAGGGCATAGTAGTGGACAAAGATTTAAAGAAGTATTGGAAGGAAAAAGGTTTTGGGATCAGATGATGTTCATCAAGCTTGTGTCTTAGAAGGAGGTCATAAACATAATAAGTGCTTAAACAACTCAACCAGGGTTCGGAAAAAGTAGTAAATTACAACTTGCATAGATGGTTAGGACAAGGTTTTTGTCAAGAACAGTTATTAGAGGGTTGATACAAATGGACATGTTGGGCAAGACCGTAGAGGTGAAGACTATGATGACGCACATGGAGGATATCAACATGTTGAGGACCGTAGACTATGAAGATGAATGGAGTATGTGTTTTTGGAGAGTGGAATGATCATAGTAGCCAAATTGATTCTTCCTCACTAGAAGGCCCAACAGATTGTTATGTAAGGATTGTAAGGCAATACTAGTGATGTTAAACAGATCCAGGACCACCTAAAGAGGGCCCAGGAAGGTAATCAGTACCCTGAGGCCCTACCAGCAACCCAGAGAATTTCCCCAAGGATATTTTGGTAATTTTGCTATTTTTAGGTTGACTCTACTTAGGTTTTAGTTGGGTCAAGTTTGTGGGACCCCAGATTTACTTCTATTGTTTATTTTGACTCGTTAGTTGTTGAGTTATCAAAGAGTCCTTGTTACGTTGGGATTCCCAAGTTGTAAGGGAGTCCCCTAGTTTCAGTCTACTTCTGGCAGGTATTCCATATCTACTCTTGGTTTTCCATTTGGATCGTTCTAGAGTGAGATATGATAAGAGTCCTTGTATTAGTAAGAGTCTTTAGTCAAGTAGGAGTTTTTGTGTGATTTGTCTTCTAAAATAGAGTCCTAATGTGAGCTCCTTCTAAAGGCTATAAATAAGCCTATCTACAACGTAACAAATCAGTTTATGATTAATGCAATAAAGCTGAGACTGAAGGAGCAAGGATTAGAGATCGTGGGTTCCCATAGAGGACACTTGCTTGCAGCAGCCATTGAATGAAGAGTTTTGCAGAATTTTCAAAATTCCAGCTTCCTTCTTCCATCTCCAAGTACAAGAAATCCCCAGCCCCTATCCTGCCCTTTCCATTCTTCTCTTATCCGCAAGTCCTATCCCATCCCCGTAACCCTAATTCTACCATCACACCCCACCCCCCCCCCTTTAAATCATCACAGACCACCCCCTTCCCCTTCCCCTTCCCCTTCCCGAACCCTGCAGCAGCTCTTTTATCACACCCCATCCATAATTCTCTAATTCCCCTCCACTCCCCTGTCTTAGGATAGTTTCCCAGTCTTCTCCCTCTCTTTCCTTCTTCTTTTCTCCTTCTAAAGCTGCAGCAACTTCCAGAATTACCAGAAATTTAAAACCAGAATTGCAGCAGCATTTTAAAGTTTAATCCTAAGTTAGACCTAATCCCTTAACCTGGACCCAACCCTTATTGGACTTAGACATCCCTCCCCATCCTTACCTTTGACCCTAGGTTTCAGCCCCTCCCGCTCTAAATCCTAGAATTTTCTGCAATTCATCTTCTTCATTAGGAAACCCTAAACCCTTAAAACCTCAAAACCCTTAAACTCCTTAACCAATTAGCCAAACCTTGAACCATCCCTATCTCTCCTAAAGCATTTGACCTTAACCCAACCCTAATCCAAACCCTTGAAACCCTAATTCTCATAAAACCCTAAAATCCCCAAATGGTAACTTCAAAATCTAGTCCTGAGACTAACAAGACAGGAAGGTTTTCAGACTTGATTCACCAAACTCTGGAATTTGAACCCTGGCTGAACCTAATCCTGACCCTTGTCCAACCCTAGCACCCATAAACCAGTCAATTACCTTCAACTGTAGGTACTACAGACCCTAGAAGACTACTGATTCTCAGGAAGAGGATCCTGAAGTGGACCTAGATCTAGGGCTTTAATCAATCAAACCCTAGATCCTGGTTCACATCAACTAGGGGAAGAAGCATAACCACATAACATAGATTAGCGAACATAAATATAGTTAGCAAACAGGGGAATGGGTTTTAAGTGAAGATTTATGTCCAAGAGCAGAATTAAAAAGAGGTCAAGAAAAGGGAAATATTCACTACTAGTTACTTTTTCCATTTACAATACTGAATAAAATTGGGTCTAGGTTTACAAAATTAGCCATTAGAGTCTCCTCATATCCATCACCTATATCATTAGACATTTTTACTCCTTATCTTGTCACCTTTACCTTACTGCTGCCAGGCTGCCCAGCATGGCCTATCACCTGCCATCACCCTTTCATCATTCTTCAGTCACTCTTAAATTGCTTTACCACTTCTTTCTTCTTCTTCAAAAACACACCTTTTTTTCCCCCTTCTTGCAACATTATTCAAGCACAACCCCTGCAAGACTGCAATCCTTCCACTGTAACAACATCTACAGAAATTCCCTCTTCTTTTAAAACCAACTGTAAACCCATATAATCCAAAACCCTAGAAAATTCTGCAAATTTCATCTTCTTCGTCAGAAACCCTAAAATTCTCATCAACCACCCAAACCTTGAACCCTTCTAGAAATAGATTCAGCCAACCCTAAGTTACACTCAAACTTAACCCTAGCATGTTCCAAAACCTAGAAACCCTAGTTCCTTTCAAACCCCATATTTCTAAACTTTACACTATAAATTCAGATCTCAAACTGCAACTACAGCAAGGTTTCAAGCCGTCAAAACCTAAAACCCTAGACCCTTAAGCCTGGCCAAACCTGACTTAACTCTAGTCTTATCCTTACATACCTAGAATCTACCCAAAACCCATCCATTGAAGATGTTTTCAGCCCTATAAGACTGATCCTCAGGGAAAAGGATCCTGGAGTGAGCTTGAATCTAGGGAATTATTCCAATCAACTAAACCCTAGATCCTGTTTCACATCAGCAAGGATCCAAGTAGCCGATCCCATCAAGTGAGATAAGGTCGAGTTGTTTGTTACTTTATCAATAGCTGCTACCGATATCTCAAGCATGTTAAGAACCAACAAAAATATGAGAAGCAAATATTTAGAAAAACAAGTACACTAGTAAGTAATACTAATAAGATTCACCTTCTTGGGTCTCTGAAGAGATGAAAGGATTTCCACCTCATCAGCTATTCCTGAAATAGTAGGAATATCTGAGGCTGAGAATATACCAAACTTTAGTTGGTCAGTAAGAGTTGTATCACATGTTGGTAGAGTGACAGTAAGAGCTTCTTGGATGGGCATTATGATTCCCAGGGGCATCATCCGCTTCAAGGCACTAAACTCAGTTGAGAGGTTGATGGTCCTTGCCTTTGACTGACCCGCATGGAAGCACAATCTAATGAGATGATCAATCAGGCAACCAAACTGAACAAACAAGTTGCTTCCATCTTTTCCTTTATGTGAACCCTTCCGTGCAGCTTGCATGATCTCAGCAGCTGCTTCTCGCCTTGCAGGAACAGTTGATTTTGAAACAGCTGCCATAATCCAAAGAGCTTGCTGTGGATATTCACGGAGAACAGAAGTGATGATAAGTTTGACAAGCCGTACAATCTCTTCATTCTGATGACAAATTCTAGAAACCAACTGAGACAGAGCAGTTAACCACTGATATGTTGGCAAATCCTTAAAGCAGCCTCTCATGATGCTCATAACCTGAAAAATAAGAAAGATTGAGTATATAAATAAAGAAAAATGACATCCTGGTTTCAGATATCATAGAAATAAATTTTTAGGGGAAAAAAGAGAGTCATGGCATTGAAACCTTACCTTTTCATGGACCGTCTTCAAATCTTTATTAGTTGATGAGCCAGCTCTAGGATATTTGCTCCCAAAATCAAACCACAGAGTTAACAACCTGGGAAGTGCTTGAAAGAGATTTCTGTGGCCCCTATGAAGCCCTTTGGCATAAAATAGCATCACGTCAGGAAGGTAACACCACCAAGACTTCTCAGTATTTGAATTCACATCACCTGCAACAACATAAGTTGGTACACCAATTCTTGAACTTGGTTCAAGGTTCTCTTCCTGCCTTTTTCTGGCATCAGCGAGCACATCCTCATAATACCTTGCAATATAGAAGTATCCCTTCTCCCACTTTGGCTGCAGTTCCCTCACTCTGGTATATAGACTAATCACGTCTTCTTTCTGCTTCTGGCCAGTGTAATGGATCCATCTTGAATATAAGAGGAGGGTCTTGGCAACAACTTCAGTATCACCTGAAGCTTGCGTAGCAGCAGGAGCTTGGTTCAGTGGGACCAGTGAAAGGCTACTAATTGATGAACTTGCAGCAGCACCAACAACATCAACAGGCATGTTTAAAAGGGATTGCTGTAGCTCTGCAATTGCGCCATCAGACCGTCTGGTGTCCCAAAGAAGCTTTGCCTTCTCCATGTGCACATTGGGTGCACCTGAAGTGTGGGCCTCTAAAATTGCTCGATTGGCTGTCTCATAATGACCAGCAGACCGACATAACTTTGCATATTGTAGCCAGCAGCTTCCAACATGTGTGCTGAGGCCACTAGCACCAAATACCAGCCTCCTGAAAGCCAATAGTGGCTCCCTTGCCCAAAGAGATGTTTGTGTAAATCTGAGCCGATTATCCCAGTCTTCTACAATTTTTGAGAATCTTGGGTCATCTAAATGGAATGACCTCTCCAAGAAAGATTCATTGGAAAGGAGGGCATGGAAGTCTTCTAGTTCATGTAGTACGTGCAGCTTCACAGAAAATGGGTATGCTCGCATGTAGGAGTCCATGCCAGCAGCAGCCAGAGGTGCAAGTAAAGTTTGTTTAGATTGAGCAATTTTCTCAGCTACAGAGAAATTGTCTTTCTTCATCATTGCCTGGAGAATTTTGGCTACATCCATGTCAAAGGAAGCATTATTTTCTGCACTGCTACAGAGTAAACCTTCTCCATCAGCCCCACATAGGTATTCATCCATTAGGTCCCACCTGCCAAGCCTCCAAGCTGCCCGAACCCCTTGCATGCACCAAGTCTTTTTGTAGAGAGGAATTCTTGAAATCAAGCCATCTACATGAGTAACCATCGCCTGAAGGTGACACATGTTTAGCAAACAGTTAAGCACATCTGAATGCCTCTGCACCGAAGTGGACTCGATTTGTAAAGCCTGCTCACAGGAAGTTAAGACTTCTGCCCAGTTGCCTGCCTTTTTGTTGATTAAGAGCTGGTCATATAAGCTCGATGATTTCCGAAGATGTGCCAAGCCAGATAAGCCATCAGGCTCATCCAAGCCACTATATATCTCCATCAGAAATGACACATCTTCATCCTCGAAGTCACCACTTCTCTCAGCTGCTGGGTTGAAAGAGCCTGACTTTCCCCGTACATGAGACTCAAAGTACATCAAAGACCTAGCATAAGCTTGACATCTAAAAGAAGCCCTGGCAAGAGTAACCTTTGGAATTGCACCCAATAGTTCTAAGACATTATTACACTGAATCAAGAGTTGGTCGGGAACTCTCATGGAATCTGTAGGCTGACCATTTTCTTTGACTGCTTGTTTCTTAGAAACAGAGGAATGAAGAGACTGAGAAAGAGCAACTTCCTGTTTCACATCATCAACCCACTGTCCAAGATTATCAAGAAGAGTGAACACAGCTTGAATGCAGACTTCATTTTTTCCACCACTGATTCCATGGACCACAGCCCCACTGTTTTCTGAGGCTGCAGCATTGAGGACAGAAAGTATTTCCTCTGTTATACCATGGCGTGCCTCCATAGCACCGTGGCAAACAACATCGAGGACCAAATAGGGCAGAAGGTACATTGCTGTCTGCATATCATGTCGTACAATACCTCGGCATGCATTAAAAATACTTGCACGAGGAGTTGCATGTGCAGTCAACTTTCTGATCCAAAAGAATATCCACCTTCTGAATGACATTGAAGGCCGATATATCGGCCCTAGAGATGAAGAATCAGATACATTTGGTAGTTGAAACCTTGAGGTCAGGCATGGAGCAATAATCTCTTTAACATAGTTAGAAAAACGATCCCACAATCGCTGACCCCTGTTGTTCATCTCATTAGAGTCGTTTGTGATCCTAATGCCAGACAAAGGGAGCTTCAGCGGTTCCTTTCCCTTACGTGTTTGGGATGTAGAAACTGCAACATTCTCATCAAGTGATGGCTCACAACCTGCAATTTTCAGCAGTTCCTGTATGGCCAATGCAGAAGAGTCTTGGATAATTGTATCAGATGCGGCCCTAAATGCCCTAGCTAGATGCTTGTGAATTAATTCAAAGATAAGGTCATCATCTGAGCATTCAATCCTCATGCGTTGGCAAGGAAACCCCTTCACTTTTGCAGGGTCCACAGCACCAAGGGCTCCCAAACAATCAGCACAGACCAATTTCAGCCTCTGGCCCACTGCAGTCCTTGATTCTTCTGCACACCCTCTAAGTAATGATGCTATTAAAGAGCTGAGAACATCCAGATCTGAACCAACTTCCCCAGCGATGATGGCTGCAACATCTGCCCATCTATGGTTCAACAGTTTACACAATTCACAGGCCACCATGTACCTCACATTTAAGCTCTCATGGTTCAGACCATCAACAAGATCTCGGAGTTGATCCTTCAATGTCATTGAACCCCGAGCTTCTTGTATTACTTTATTTACTTCTGCTAGGACAGGAATGCTTGGCAACAGAGGAAGCTCCCGTATATGCTGGTTTAGCAGAACCCTGTTCTCAACCACAAGTTCTTCCAAGATCTCAACAACTTTATTTAATTGTAAAGAAGGAGTTTCTTTATAGCGCTCCAAGAAAGGAATAAGGGCTGCAAAGACTTGAGATATTACATGTTTAATACTGGATGGAGATACCTGTATTAACTGCTTGATGAAATAATGCAAAACCGAGAGACCCTCACTGTGAAGAATTTCTTTTTCAACAGCATACGTAAGAAGAACCATGACTTTCGGCACATAAGTATTTACATGGGATCCCATCATCTCAATCAGCATTTCAATGCGCTTCAAGGCCTGTTTCTGCAGCAGTAGATCATCTTCATGAAGCATCTTCCGATCAATGCTGTTAAGAAGGCCAACAAAATGATTCCTTAAAAACCCAGGAAGATCATCAGAGCCTGTAAGAACTCTAGCAACTTTTTGTATCATCTGAGGGACTCTTTTTAACCTGTGACAACATAAATAACATCAGTATTTCTGCAGAAACAATTTAGAATTAATATAATCAAGGCTGACAATTACAGATTGTATGCTTATATGTGACCAATCAACATTCCCACAGCATGAGATAACAATCAACATATAGAGCCTGATATGTGCAGATTATTTGTTTATCCATGCATTTATCTGCATAGAGATCCAGGGCCAAGCAAAGCTAAATAGCTCTTGGTAGTCCACTAAGCAAGTGTAAAAGAAGGCGAACCCGGTGCCAAAGGCTTCCTCAAAAGCAGAGTCCAGGGGGAAATTTTCCTACGCAGCTTTACACCAAGAAGTTTTTCTGAGAGGCTGTTTTGATGCCTCGACCTCAGACTACACCATGGTCCACTGAGCAAGTTCCATCCTAGATATTGGCTATTGCTTTATTGATTGAGTGTTCTACCTTTTGTTTGTCTCATCTGAATCTCCATCATCAAGAAAGCACACAAGTTCATCAAGCAGTGCAGGCAATGCAGCTGCAAAAATTTCTTGGTTGTCAGATCCAGTCTGAACATGGTAAAACTGCAAAGCAGAAGATAACTCTTGTCCATCAGCATGAAGAAGAGCAAAGGCAAGTACTTTTGGCAGCCAATTAACTATCAGTGGCACCATATCCATGTTCAAATGTTTAGCTAACTCTTGTAAGATAAGAACAGCTTCATCATTATCCTGCTGAGTGACCACTAGTTTTGGAAGAACAACAGGAACCATTTTCTTGACCAGTTCTGGAGTCTCAATACCAACAACAGTTTCTGCAAACTCTCTAACCATTATTGGGCGGCTCAGTAGCCTAGCACATAAATAATCAAACAGCGCATTCCGAACATGAACAACTTTAGAAATTAGCAGTTCAAATCCTCCTTTGAGATGGAAGTGGCAAGAACTCTGTATTAAATTTGTTGCAGTTATTCTTACAGTAAAATGTGGATTATCAAGCTGATCAACCAATAGAATAAGTGCAAAGAAGAAAAGTTGCATGTGGATATCAACTGCATTCATAATTTCTGCAGCTGATTCTAAAAGTGTCTCAAATAGCTGAGCATCCTTTGCTTCCACCAAAGCATGTTTTATTTTGTCCAAAAATTTCTGTTCTTTTGTTTTATTTGATGCCTCCCCATCTATAAATAAACAGTTCAAGATAGAGTCCTCCAGGAAGCAACTAATCTGCCCACAGAATGCTTCTCTTACAGCCTTTTTCCTATTAAGGAGCAGAAATTCAATACACTGAATCCATTGAGACCTCATTTCGAGCAGAATTTCTCTTGGCCCATGCATGAGGATCCTTGGAAGGATTCCCACACATGCAACTTGAACATCTTCAGATGACTCATCGAACAGAAGTTTCAAAAAAAGAGATTGTATGTCAACAAAGTTGCAGCCAAAACTAGGCTCTTTGCCATGCAAATCAGCCAGATAAATAATTTTAGAATCTTTCTCATGAGCACATGTTACTCTTTTGTCACACCTTGGGCAACAAAATCCTTGCAAAAGATTTTCCTGCGTCTGATGCTCCCTCCAACAGTCACCATTTAAGATCAGTCTGCACCCAACTTTGTCCATGTCATCAATGGCATTATAAGATCCATAAAGGCATGCCAAGTATCCAATTGACATCGGAATAATCTTTTTCACTTGATCTTGCGTTTCTTTCACTAAGAACCTGCAAATTAAGCCATAGAAAGACATTAGAACAAAATCCACAGCAGAAAGACGTTAGAACAAAATCTAAGTACACCAACAAATCAGGATTAGGTTGCATCATCGATGAGGCCAAAACAAGACCACATTGACTCTGCCCAATGAAACAAGACCACATTGAGTTTCAGCTGAAGCCTCTGGTTGAGAGAAGCCTCAATGAAACTCACTGCCATGTAGCTAGAAGAGTTAATGTGTGTTTGTACTGTAATATATGTATATATCATTTTTGGTTATGAGTGAATATTGGGGTTTTGGGGCAGTAGGCATTTGCTTACAACCTTCTGTTAAAGGCTTCACTTTGAATATTACACCACAGCAACAACAACAAGAAGCCAACTAAAAGTGGTCGCCTACATGGATTCTTGCCTTTCAATGAGCTCTAATTGACGCCATGCTAGATACAAGGCCTAAGCTATGCATATCCTTTCTCACCACTTCTCTTAAGGTTATCTTAGGTCTAGCCTAGTTCTTATAATTCCTTCAATTTGAATTAAATCGTTTCCCCATCTAGGGGCACTTACACGCCTCCGTTGAACATGGTCCTGCCACCAAAACAACTTTCTCATATCTTAACGTTATCAGAGCTACTCCTAGACCAACCCTAATACAATCATCCATTATCATATCGTTCCTACTTTTGATTATCTTACCATCATTATTTTCTGCTACACTTCATAACCGCCCAACACTCAGCATACAACATAGCTGGTCGTACGATGGTTCCATACAATCTTCCGTTCAACTTTAAAGGAATATGTCGATCACACAAAACTCCAGACGCACCTCTCCACTTCATCCACCCTATTTTAATTTTTTAGGAAACATCATCCTCTATAGCACCTTTTTTATTCATGATTGAGCCACGGTACCTAAGATAATTGCTTTGTGGAATCTCCTTCTCATCAAGTTTCACCGCCTTATCATCCATCTGACCATTATCAAAGTTACATACTAGATATTCTATCTTTGATCTATTAAGTTTAAAGCTTTTTTATTCCAAAGTTGCTCTCCATGAATCTAACTTGGTATTTATACTCACTTATATCTCATCTATCAAAACAATATCATTAGCAAAAAGCATAAACACCAAGGAACCTCATCTTGAATGTCTTTGGTTAATTCATCCATCATAAGTGCAAATAAAAAGGGGTTTAAAACTGATCCATGATATAGTCCAACTGTAATTGGGAATCACCACTTTGTCCCCCCACTGTTCTTACACTTGTCACTGAAGCATCATATATATCTTTAACTATGTCCACATATTTACCTGCAACATTTATTTTCTCTAGTACTTGCCAAATTAACGCTCTAGGGATTTTAAGGTAAGCTTTTTCTAGGTCAATAAAAACCGTATGAAGGTCTTTCCTATACTCCTACACCTTTCAATAAGTCTCCTAAATCCTAATCATGATGGAAGATCTCGCTCTCGAATGAGATCTCGCCACCTTGAAAAACCAAGATCTCAACCATCTCAGTGAGATCTCGATCGAGATATGCAAGATCTTGGTGAGATCTCAGTCGAGATATGCGATTTTATTGCATCAACTCAGTGGCCCATCTATGTGGGTTTTAGGGTCCTAATCGAGCTGAAACTTCGTATTTAGACTATCTAAGGCCTTTTAAACACATTGGTGGCCTTGGATTTGTCATAAAACAACCCTAAGTATGATTTTTAAGTCTACCGATAATGTGAAACCAAAAATGTTGTAGGATTAGGGAACGCAAGGTTATACAACATGTAATATAGAACCTTTAAGGTATATAAATGAAAAGCAAGTGTATCAAATGCAGCAAATAACCTAAATGTCATCAAAATTCCATCCATATGAGTATCACAATCTCAATTTTCAAGAATAGAATAATAAAATTATACAACCATTATAAGTTCTATAGAAGTCATTAAATCATAAGTTCATAAAATAAGTAGAGAATGATTGATCTTCCTTTGATGTTGTAGATGTGCTAAGAATTGTTGCAAATGAAAATCAGCCCAAATCTGCAAACAAAGGGCAAAATTGAGAATTCCAGCGAGATAGGGCGAGATACCCCAACTCTCTGCTCTCTATATCCATCTCATCTTGCTTCTTGAAAAAGTGAGATATCTAGCGAGAACTAGCAAGATCTCCCACCATGCTCCTAATAAGGTAAATAGTTTCCATTATAGATCTTCCAAGTACAAAGTCAAACTAGTTCTACGTAATTGTGGTTACTTGGCTTAAACGGGTTTTAATTACTCTCTCCCATTAATTTCATCATATGACTCATTAGTTTAATGCTTGTATAACTATTACGGTTTTGAATATCTCCTTTATTTTTTGTAAATCGGAACATGATGTTTCTCCCCCCATTCATCTGGCATTTTCCTTGTGTTCATAATCTTGTTACACAACTTGGTCAGCCAAGCTAGCCAATAGGTTCTTAAGTTCTTCCATACTTCTATTAGGATTTCTCGGGACCTCGTGTCTTGCCTATTTTCATCCTCCTTAGAGCTCCTTTTACTTCAGACATCGAAATTTTCCATATATATTCTTCAAAAATTGGTGCCATGGCTAATGTGGTGCATTAGTCCAAATCATAAATACCTGAAGTATGTTCATTTAGTAGACCAGAGAAATAGGTTTCCCATTTCTTCTTGATGTCCTCATCACGTACTAGTATTTTACCATCTTCACTTTTAATACATCTAACATGGTCTAGATCTCTATTGTTTCTATCCATTCTTATAAATAGATTTTTCCCCTTCCTTCGTGCCCAACTTATTATACAAAACTCCAGCTTTTTCTCCCTTGCTTTTCTCACAACTTTCTTAGCTTCATTTCTAGCCAGACCATAGATAGCATTTTGGTCAGTTTACGTCTAGGTGGTGATGAGCCTTAGACAAGCTGGTACGTTCCTAGGTGTTGAAAGAAAAGATTGTGGTGAATGGCTTATGGATCAATGATCTCAAGCCCTCTATTTATAATTAAGTGGAAAGTACACTATTACAAGGAATCGAAATCTACATGAATACAAACTCTAATTTAACTCCTAGTAGAATCCAACACTCCCCCTCAAGTTGAGGCATAGATATTAATCATGCCCAACTTGTCTACAATAGGAAGGAAATCTCTTTCTTTCAAACCCTTAGTGAAAACATCTGCTACTTGGTCTCCAGATCTTACAAAAGGCATGCAGATAAGCCTTTGTTCCAACTTTCCTTTAACAAAAAACCTATCAATTTCAATGTGCTTAGTTCGATCATGTTGCACCAGATTATTAGCAATACTAATAGCAGCCTTGTTGTCACAATATAGGGTTTGGAACTTGGACTCCAATATCTTGCAGCAAGCCTTTCAACCATAGTAGCTCACAAACTCCACGAACCATAGCTTTATATTCAGCTTCGGTACTGGATAAAGCTACCACATTCTGTTTCTTACTTCTCCAAGTAACTAGATTACCTCCAACAAAGGTACAGGAACCTGAAATTGACTTCCTATCTGGAGATCCAGATCCAGCCCAGTCTGCATCAGTATATGCTTCTACTTTTAGATTATCAGTGGGTGACAAAAGTATTCATTTTCTAGGAGTTCCCTTCAAATACTGTAGTATTCTGGTAACAGCCTTCATATGAGCTAAATATGGATCATGCATGAATTGGCTCACTATCCCTACAGCATAAGCGATGTCTGGCCTGGTGTTGGACAAGTAAATAAGCTTCCTTACCAACATTTGGTATCAATAGGGGTATTAACTGCTTTACACCCCAATATTCCCACTTCTAATAATAAATCTAGGACATACTTTCTTTGGGATAGGAATATACCTTTCTTTGATCGAGCCACCTCAATCCCTAAGAAATACTGTAACTTCCCTAGATCTTTAATTTCAAACTCTCTGCCAAGAAAGTCCTTCAACTTTTGAATTTCTTCACCATTATTCCCTGTGATGACAATATCGTCTACATAGACAATGAGAAGTGTGATGTTAGTACCTGACTTCTTGACAAATAGAGTATGATCAGCATTGCTTTGTTTGTACCCAATAGAAGTCATTGCCTTCAGGAGACGTCCAAACCAGCATCTAGGAGACTATTTTAACCCATAAATTGACCTCTTCAACCGGAAAACTTTCCCTGCAGTATTGTCATCGAAGAAACCATATGGGATTTCCAAATAGACTTTCTTCGCTAACTCCCCTGTAAGAAGGCATTCTTTACGTCTGATTGGTGCAAGTTCCAGTCATTGTTCACAGCTACAGACAACAGAACTCTGACAGTGTTTAGTTTCGCAACAGGGGCAAAGGTCTCCTGATAATCAATCCCATAGGTCTAAGTAAACCCCTTTGCAACTAGTCTAGCTTTCAACTTGATAACTGATCCATCAATTTTTTGTTTAAGCACAAATACCCATTTGCAACCCACTGGTTTTTTTCCTAGAGGAAGTGTAGCCAGCTCCCAAGTGTCATTTTTCTTCATTGCCTGCATTTCCTCTACCATAGCTGCCTTCCATCTCTTATCAGCATAGGCTTCCTGCCAACTTTTAGGAACAGATACAGATGACAGAAAAGATATAAAAGCACGGTAGGAGTCAGACAAAGAGTTAAAAAAAACATATTTAGCTATAGGATGTTGAGTACAAGATCTGACCCCTTTTCTAACAACAATAGGGATCAGAAGAAGAAACCTTAAAGGGAATAGTAGAATCTGATTCTGGAGCAGGAGACTGAAGTGGTAACGTATCACCTTTCTCCATCTGCTTTAGCCGGTTGTAATTCTTCCTCTGATAAGTCTGCACCTCCTTATTCTGGTCAATCTGGTTTTGAAAGACCCCAACAGTGTGTCTCACAGGAATGGTATCCCCCTAGCAAGGTTCTTCACATGGTTCAGAAAACGAAGGGGGGGGGATTAGAGTCCTCAGTTATACTGGCGAAAGTCTCCCCCTGGTCAGGAAACTCTTCTGGGACTCTTAAGTTGTGTTGGTGTGTAATAGGAAGATCTAGAATCGGAAAGAACACCTCTCCTCTAAGACTCTCCCCCTAAAAGGTGTATAGTAAGGGCAAGACTCATTAAAAATTACATCCATGGATACAATGGTTTTCCTGAAAGGAGGATGATAACATTTGTATCCTTTTGAGTAGAGAATTACCCCCAAAAATATGCAACGTAGGCCGCGGGGAGCCAGTTTACTCTGGTGGGCTATGATTCTGGCATAACACACGCATCCAAAAACCTTTAGGGGAATAACAAAAGAAGAGGCTCCCTGAAGAATCTCATTAGGACATTTAAAACCAAGTATCCTACTGAGCATCATATTCATAAGGTAAGAAGCAGTGAGTATAGCATCACTCCAATATTGGTCAGGTACATTCATCGCAATCATAATGAAACGGGCTATCTCTAAGAGATGCCGATTCTTCCTTTCAGCAACCCCATTTTGGGCAGCCGTATCAACGCAATTGGTCTAGTGTATTATGCCGAGTCCAGAAAGATATCTCTGAAATTCACCATCAACATATTCTGTGCCATTGTCACTGTGAAGGATCTTTACAATGGCATTGAACTGAGTTTTAATCATATTATGAAAATCACGAAAACATCGAAAAACCTCATTTTTTTGTTTTAAAAGATAAATCCATGTAGAACGAGAGTGACAATCAATAAAAGTAACAAAGTACCTATGGCCAGTAATAGACACACGTCGACAGGGACCCCACACATCAGTATGAATTAACATGAAAGGAATAGTTTTTCTATTATGAAGAGAAGGTAAATAAGTAGAAAGAGTCTGCTTAGCAAAAATGCAGGCTTCACAAAAAAAATCATCCTCATTACAAGAAGAAACTAAATCAGAAAATTTTTTCTTAAGAGTTCCTAGAGGGGGGTGACCTAGCCTACGGTGCCACTGATGAAGGTCTGATATTACCGAATGGACCTGATTATAAGATGTAGTCAGAGCAGAAGTAGATCCTTTAATCGGCTCGAGCAAATAAAGTCTATTGTCTAGTTTACCACGTCCAATTTCCTTCCCCGTGACCAGATCCTGGAAGACACAGTAAGATGGGAAAAATGTCACTTTACAATTCAAGTCATGTGTAAGACTACTGATAGAGAGCAAGTTAGTAGAGAAAGAGGGAACATGTAAAACTTTAGACAAAGAAAGGGATGTAGAATGTTGAATGGTCCCTTTTCCATCAATGGAAGAATAGGAGCCATCAGCAATTCGAACTTTATCATTTCCAGAAGTTGGAGAATATTGTAAAAACAAAAAAGAGAATAAACCTGTCATATGATCTGTGGCTCCTGTATCAATAATCCAAGGAGTAGAAATTGAAGAAACTTGGAAGCTTGTAAAAGTTTTACCTGAAGTAGCAAGGTAGGAGTTGGTTTGGTTAGTTGAGGAAGCAATGGTAGAGGCTGTACCGGCAGTAGAAGATTGCAGAATATGTCGCAGAGTAGCTAACTCCTCCTGTGAAAGACCAACATCTGCAGAGGGTGTTGTGGAAATTGTCTCAGAAATAATAATATGAGCTTTCGATTTTCCTCTTTTTTGCTCAAAATCGGCAGGCTTCCCATGGAGTTTCCAACAATTGGCCTTGGTATGATATGGTTTGTGACTGTGCTCAAGTGACTATTCTAGTGTAGGAAAGGGAGAACGACTTAATAATTGCACTCTGATCTGATCATACTCCACATTCAAACCTGCCAAGAAGTCATATACCCGAATCTTATCAATGTGCTTCCTATAAGTAGTCACATCATCTGGATTAGTGGGGTGATAATCCCCATAATGATCCAACTCCTGCCAAAGAGAGCGCAACTCAGCATAATATTGGGCCACAGTCAGTTCCTTTTGGGTAGTCTCATGAAGCTTCTTTCATAGCTCATAAACTTGTACATCATTCCCCAACTGTCCATAGGTTTCAGTAGTAGCCTTCCAGATTTGGACTGCAGCATTAAGTAATAGGTAACCCAGGGCAATATTTGGATGCAGGAATTCAAAAGGAATGACATAATAAGAGAGTCATTTGATATTCATTTATCCTTTAAAACACCCGCGGTAGTACGTTTGATAGTGGTGCCATCAAATCTTACCGAAAGAGGATGAAGAGTGGGAAAATACTTGGATCCAGTGGGAGCAGCAATATCATTGGTGGTTGCCATGTTGAAAGAATTGTCTGCAGTTCTTCAGTCTTCACCCCTTCAAAGTAACTGAAATGTCGCAGAATGCAATAGCCAAACCACCTAAAAAAGGTTATAAATACCCCCCCCCCTTTTTTTTTCTTTTTTTAATTTTAAAAAATTACAAATATGACCCTAAGAAACTAGAAATTACAAATAAGTCCCTGGGATTTTGGAAAATGACAATAAGGCCCCTAAAATTTGCAAATTACACATAAGTCCCTGCAGTTATGCTAATTTACTAATAGGTCATTGAGAGAATTCAAATTTACAAAATAAACCCCTCATTTTAATTCGACAAATCGACGGTAAGTTCAATCGATAGATGAAGCACCACAAACACAGAAACTCTACAACGATTCAATCGCGATCTATCGCAGGGACTTCAGCAACGAAACTGAGACTTAAACACCAGAAATTGAGAGAAAAATCAGAGGTAAACTCACTGTTAGGCGCAGGAAGCAGCAGCAGTAGTAGCAGGGTCTTTGCGTCTGCTCTTTTGACTCCTTTTTTTCTGTCGATTGCACAGGAAGCAGCGGCAGTACCTCAGCAGCGGTGGTAACTGGAAGCAGCAGGCATTAGCAGCAGTGGCATTAGTAGCAGCGGTGGCAACAGGAAGCAGCGGCGGCGGTAATATGGAGCGTGGTTCTTCTTCTATTCTTCTTCTTTTTTTTTTTTTTTCTGGTCTTCAAGGTTTGCAACAGAAAAGATAGTGCAGCGGTAGTAACTAAAGAACGATGGTGACCCAATTGCGATGGTTTGCGATGGGTTTGAAAGAGAGAAGAAAAAAAAAAGGAGAGAAGAAGAAAAAAATCCTAATCGAATTTAGGCTCTGATGCCATGTTAAAAGAAACAATTATGGTGAATGGCTTATGGATCAATGATCTCAAGCCCTCTATTTATAATTAAGTGGAAAGTACACTAGTACAAGGAATTAAATTCTACATGAATACAAACTCTAATTGAACTCCTAGTAAAATCCAACACTAGGTGAAGTGCCCACCCTTTAAGCTTAAGCTATTAGGTAGAAGAGCCCAACCAGTATATGCCGTTATCCAAAGTC
Organism: Hakea prostrata; assembly: GCF_041222555.1. Taxonomy (NCBI): domain Eukaryota; kingdom Viridiplantae; phylum Streptophyta; class Magnoliopsida; order Proteales; family Proteaceae; genus Hakea; species Hakea prostrata. Next base: position 15,755,369 of record NC_142604.1, read on the forward strand.
CCAGATTTTACAAATTTGGGATGCTCCCAGCACTCCCTCTGACCTGTTGCGCCAATTTACAATGGCATTATCCTAGCACACAAGGCTGTAGTAGGATATCAAAATAATACTAGGGAGGATGGGAAGGGTAAAGGAAACCTATGGTTGGCAATCATGAATCTTTCCTTCTTTTCGTTCTTTCTTTTCTTCTTTCTTTCCTTCATTTCTTTTCTTCTTTCTTTTTGCTGCTTTTTTATTTCTGCCACAAGAGATAAGAGACAGAGAGGGAGGGCCGAAGAAAGAAAGAGAAGGGGGAGAGGTGCCTCAGGGTATAGGGAGGGCAGGGTGCTGCCAAGCGGTATCGCAGGGGTGGGGGAAAGGACCTAGGGTATCATGGGGGGCTGGGAATGTTGCTGTCCAGAGGCAACAGCAATGGGGAAGGGTTTTAGGGTCCTGCGCAGGGGTGGGGGAGGGTTTCTTGACTGCTGCTGGGGTGTGGGAGGGGTTGGCGAAGCTTGCGCAAGAAAGAGGGAAGGAGGGGGAGGCATGGTTATCAAAGCGGCCGCCTAGGCGGCAAAGCGGTTTTTGAACCGCTTAAATTGTAACCGCTCAACTAACTGGCTGATTTATTGCCACTTTTTTGCTTAGATACTACCGCTTTACCGCCTTTTGCGCCATATTGCCGCCTAGATGCTAAAGTAGCCGCTTTTTTTACATTTTGTAATTTGTGCATTTTTTTTTTTTAATCATAATTTATTCTACAATGCCGTATATAAATTTAAATATGTGAGCCATTTCGGAATCGAGGCCCAAAGTGCCTGTCGACAACATAATGTGAAGCATGAGCCATATTCAATGATTATTGGCATAGTACGTATTACTTTTCTTTCATTTTCATTTTTCACATTGATTACTGATATAGTAAATACTACATAATTATTGTTACGAATCTATGATGCTTGATGAGATGAAGTTATGTTTTTATTCTCTTTTTGGATAATTTTTCATAATTGTGATTTTTGAATTTTTTTTTATTTTTATTTTTATGAATGTGATTGTTGAATGTTTGTTTAGTACTTTAGTTTATTATAAAAAGTATTTGTATTAAAAAGTAATTATATTAAAAATATTGACTAAACCGCTTTAGTTGCTTTATTGCCGCCTAAGCGCCGCTTAGTCGCTTAATCGCCAAGACGGAGCCCCAATCGTTTTGGTCGCTTTGCCACTTTGATAACCATGGGGGGAGGGTCCTTAGTTGGATCACAAGGTAGGCAAGGGACTCTTGGGTGCTGTACTTTTGTTTATGGCTTCTGGAATTGGAAGAAGTTGCTGTAGTTGTTGAAGAAGAATGCTAGACAAGAATTGTTGATCATTGAAGAAGAAAGTTTTTCTCTAAATCCGCCATGGCCCTCTCAAATAGAAACCACGGTCCTCCAAACTCAGATTTTCTTATTTGCATGATCAGACTTAACTTACAAAGAAAGAGTAGGCTCTTATTTATAACCCACTAAAAGACCTTAACTCTTAAGTGGGATTCCTTTATAGATTAGAATCACACCACCATAATGACAACCATTGAAATAAAAATTAAAAGATCTCACGGACCCTAATTGACACATGCAGAAATAAAACTCTTAAGTAACTTAAAAGTCTAACTAGCACATGCTAAATTCTATTTAACTAGAGCTCTAACTGACATGTGCTAGACTAAGGACTCTTACTACTAACTCAAATTAAGACTTCTCAACAAATTTGGACTCTTAAATTAAAACTGAATTTCTGGAATTAATTTCCAGCAACTAAATAGGGCTGAAAATGCCCAAAATACCCTCCATAGGGGTTTGGCCAGCTAGTTTGGAGGGACCTTTGAGGTCCACTCCAGGATTTGGCCAGGGGGTCAATCCATTTTAACATCACAATATCTCTGGGGATTTTAATTTTTCAGTGAGTGGGTCTGCCACCACCACCACCAAGGTTTCAACCTCTTGGTTTAGTAAGGTTGACTGAACATGTGTTAATAAATGTTGGACAACGATAACCACTGACCACCAAAATGCTACCTACCAATGCCACCCTACAGTGTATAACCCTAGTAAGATGCAATTGGGTCTTTACCATCAAACAAAAGGCAGATGGTGGTATTGAACAGTACTAAGGCCAGATTGGTGGCCAAAGGATTTACATAGACTTACGATATTGATTACCAAGATACCATTGCTCCTGTGCAAAATGAAATTTTTCGAGGAATCCTATCTTATTCAGGAAACCTTGGATGGAACCTTCAGCAAATAGATGCTTAATGCCACCCTAAATGGGGAATTGGAAGAAACCATGACAGCCCACCTGGTTGCAGTCCAGCTATCACTGCTGGTAAGTATGTAGACTCCCAAATCATCTTCATACCCTCAAGAAGTGCCCTCAGGCCTTGTTTGGACATTTCCAAAAGGTTCCGATGAAGTTTGGGTATAGTCATTGTCAAGCCGACTATCCTCTATCAAAACAAGGAAAAGAAAATCACTTTCCTTATTGTTTGCCTAGATGACATAGTCATAATAAGCAATGATGAAGCAGAAATATCCTTACTGAAGGTTCCATTGACATCAGAATTTGAAACTAAAGATCTTGGACAAGTCAGCTACTTCTTAGGGATTAAGTTTCCCACTCTACAAAAGTCATTTTCATTTCCCAAAAACAGTATGTCTTAGGCCTTCTCAAAGAAACAGGTATGCTAGGATGCAAGCCTACTCATTCACATACTGGGGTAGATCATCATTTCAATTGCACAAAAGATGACCTGGTTGATAAGGTATCAGCGTCTTATAGGAAGAGATACACCTACCAGCCCATATTAGATCAGATATTGCCTATGTTATTGGAATTGTTACCAGATTTCTTCAAGACCCAAAGACTCCACACTTTGAAGCTGTATACCAGATCCTTCAATATTTAAAGTCCTCTCCCAGAAAAGTCTCCTATTATCTGACAACAGCAGCTTGAAGCTAGAATCATTCAGTGATGCTGACTAGGCAGCGTGCATATATGATCAGCATTCTACCTATTATTGTATTTTTTTTCCGGGGGAAATTTGGTCACATGCTGAGCAAGAAATGTTCAGTTGTAAACAGATAAAGTGGGGAAATTGAATACCAAGCCATGGCACAAGGAATATGTGAACTACTCAGATTAAATAAAATATATGAGACCCTATGAGACTATACTGTGATAACAAGGCTGCTATGAAACCACCCATAATCCAGTTCAACATGGTCGAGTTAACATATTGTGCTGGATCGCCATTTCATTGAGTAGAAGCTTGAAGAAGGCTTTATATGCATACGTTCAGTCAATAGTGAAAATCAATGGGCTCATGTTTACACCTAGGGTGTGACTTAGTTCATCCTATTGCCTTCATGTTGCGCATATAAGTTTTCCATGCACCAACTTGAGAGGGAGTGCTAATGGATGGCCCCACAATACATGACCCATGACCCGTGGCTCAGAACCCACACCAAATACTCTCTACCTTAATTGTCAACAAGGAAGCGTTCATTGTAAGTTAGTGATGTGAACAAGGGTCCGCCCCTAACCGAAACCCTAGAGTGGGCGCCTCCAGGCAACTCCAAAGTGGCTTACCTAGAGCTGGCCGAATCCTCAAAGAGGGGTATTTTGGTCAATTTCAGCCCTAATTATCTGCTGGAATTTAATTTCAGAATTTTAATTTAATTTTCAGAGTCCAGATTAGTTTAGAAGTCTTAGTTTGATTTGTTAGTTGAGTTCTTGAGTCCTTAGGAGTCTTTCTTTAAAGTAGGACTCTTATAAATAAGTTAGTATTTTATTTCAAGAAGAGTTAGCTTAGTTTATGAGGTTGTTATTTAGTTGTAAACAGGGTATCTTAAGTTATAAAGGAAACCCTAGTTAAGTTGGTTTCTAAGTTTTAGTTGAGTCCAAATAGAGTCTCCCAGTTCGAGTGAAGTTCTTTCCTTTTTATGTAAGGCTATAAATAAGCCAGTCTATGGCTGTAAACTTTAGTCAACATTCAATAAAGATTGAAGATTACTTGTGGGAAACAGGTTGTGATTCTCTTTGGGAGGGCCAGAGCGGATTTTCAGCTCTTTGAATTCAATTGCAGCATTTAAACTTCACGAACCAGCAGCCTCCACCTTCAACAGCAGCAAACCAAGTACCAAGCACCCCAGCCCCTTCCCCACCTCTTTCTCTCACTTGCGCACCTAGGAAAACCCCTCCCTGCATCGCAGCCCCTAATCCCCTCTACTGCACCCCTGCCAGCACCCTAGATCCCCTACCCCCTGCAACACACCCAAGCCCCTTCCCCACCCCTCGCCTACCCTGCAGCTCCCCCATTCCTTGTCTTTTCTCTCTCAGCCCCCTTTCTTTCCCTCTCTAAGTCTTGTGGCAGATCCGAAAACCAGAAAGAAAAGGAAAAAAAGAAAGAAAGAAAAGAGACAAAAGAAAGAAGAAATGAAAGAAAGAAAACGAAAGATCAAGAAAGATTGCCCAAGAATTTACAAAGAAATCTTCCCTCCTCTTTACCCTTTTTCATCATCCCTAATCCCTCCCATACCCAACCACAGGCTTCTTAGGAATCCTTAACACACCTTACATCCGACATTAATTTTGGTTATCCTATAACCAAGTAAACCATCCCACATTAGGGTTTTGATAAAACCCTAATTTTCCCCTTTTCTAGATTCCTTCCATAAATTCTTTAGGATCTACAAACATCCCAAACCTCCCCCAACCCAAGTTAGACAATATATCTCTTCTCCTTTCACATCCAAACCACCCCATAGGTTATCTAGAAATTTTGAATCATCCCAAAGAATTTTAGATTTAGTTGCAGGAAGATTCTAGGCAACCCTTAATTTCTTCCAAGAAACCCTAACCCTAAAATTGGGTTTACAACTTTACATCAGTTAGCTAGGAGATCCATTGTCAAAGTTAGGTGAGAGATTGGTGTTAGATGTAGACTTCAACTTTTTTAAAGTACTGTATAAGACGTAAGATCCTTGAGTTCAATACAAGAAATCATTAACTACTGTATCAACTTTAATGTTCTTTAATGTTTCTCTTAAGCCTTAACTAAATGCCTGCTCAAACCCTCGAGGTAAATTTAAAGAAAAATAAAACAGAAAGGTCAAGAAAATCTACATAGAAGCAGAAGACTATGATTTGCTTTTGACAGTAATCCATTTCTACCCTTTCCAATGATGCATTTGCATGCTTTCAGGTTAATTCTGAAGTTTTGGAACTTCAATTACTAATGTCTGCGTGGCAAATAGAAATGGAATTCAATAATACTATCACTGGGCGAAGCCATAATAAATTTTAGTACAACTTTCCATCTAAGACATGAAATTACCTTTGTAAGGATGCATCATATTATTAACAGATTTTTCCAGTATTTCTTCCTGATTTAATCTTGTATGATGTATCTTTGATTAAGGATTGTATGTTATAATGATTGACTTACTCTAGCCTTCTGAAGATATCAGCCAAGAGGCCAAAACCAGACCAGATGATAATCATTGGCATAGAAATAACAGCTTCAGCTCTAACCTCTTCAACTTCATCTTGGAGAGCCAAATCCAAGACCTCAAGATCTCTTTCACACTTTATTCTAATTCCAATCTTGGAAAGAACTTGAATAGAAAGACACTTTGCCTTCCGAATGTGATGCTCTTGTCCAACAGCATGAGAATGAGTCCATGGAAGCTTCAGTACATCTGTAAAATCCACATCAACTCCTGTATTTTTGAAAAGCTTGCTCTCAGGGAAGGAACCTATAACAAAAGAAATTTTTAAAAAGAAGGGATGTCAGATACTGCATAGAATGCAAATTAACAAGCTCAAATACGATATATCTAAACCAGTAAGCAATTCATTATAAGCATTTTCACCACCACTGTTATTGCATTAATATATCATCATCATCGTAAGATCCAAAACAAGTTTTCCTATTGTAACCCTGTAACTGATTAAGAGTCTAATCTTGAGAAACTCTCATTGTAAAGTAACTGATTAAGAGTCTAATCTTGAGAAACTCTCATTTGACAATCATAAAAATGAGAGGGGGGGGTTTCTCAAATGTAATTTCTTTTTTTTTGGAAACAAATTTAAGTATTTATTTTTCATTTTTTGAAATTTCAAAGAAAAAGGGACTGGGGATTGCTGGAAGATAAGTTGTCAACTGCATCCCAAAAACTTCATGTCACCTAGGAAAAAAATGACGGTATAATCTTACTCTGCCAAAGCATTATGCTGTGGACTGCTTTCAAATAAATGGATAAATCAAATGTAACCAAACTTCTCTCCATTGTCTGCAAGAAGCAATTACCAACTTAATGAAAAATAGAAGTGAAACATACTCTTCATCACCAAGAAATAGAAACTGAGAACATTAACATACTCAGTCTATTTTTACCCACAAAAAGAGAAAAAAATGACAAGCTTTTAATGAATACGTACAAACCTGCTTAACTATCCAAGGAATCCAAGCAAATATTTGCTGAAAAATGAGAAGTGAAAGACTGGTGTGCGGGAAGTTGCAAAAGGCAAGGCATAGCATGCTAAGACTTGTTATTGCAATTTCAGGTCTCAAACAGTTAGTTTTACTGCTGTTAGGTTTTAGTAGATTAACATATGAAAGAAGTAATCCATGCATAAAATCTGCAAACTCTTCATGTCCTTCACATGTAAGTGTAGAAGTAGGCTCAACCGACATCATAACATTAGCATTGCTAACCAGCCTTCCCTCATCTGTTTTTTGGCACTTAATCTTAAAATTTTCTGGGCCCTTAGCCGGCCTCTTCTCTCCAACCTGTAAACTCTCAATTCCTCCACTTGGGATCCCTACACCATTATTAACCACTCCACCAACTCGATCAGGACCAAGTATACATATGGCTACTTGTATGCAATCTATTAAAGCCAAGCAAGGTTCTGCAAAGCAGAGCATGTTGATTAGGGTTTCTGGCCTCCAAATATGAGGGGGGCAGGTTTTAGCTACCCTCATATATGCACTGCACATTGCAACCTGCAAAAATGAAAGCAACCAAACCTTTACAGGGAATCAACTTGTATAAACTACATAGGAGCAGATAGAAATGTGCCACATTTGAATACAGGATTGTCTAATATACAAAAAAGGTGCCACTAACCTTGAGTTCAGGGCTGTCTGTGCTCTCTATTGATTTAGGGAAAACACTGATTATATCTCCAGCTGTGAACTCAACAACATCATCTGAACAACTAGAGTGCAGAGCATGAAGGCAAGTGCCCATGGAGGAATCGTAAACCGTGCTTCTGCAGTTTTAGCCCATTAGTGACAGAGGGAAAGAAAATGGAAAGAGATACAAGCTCAATTAAAATACTTTTTGCAAGTACTTGCAGACTACAGAAAAACCAGAGCATGGAGGAACCCACCAGACAACAGACACCAATAACTAAATCTTTCAGGTAAAATTCGTGGCCCATTAGACAATTACAATCATCTAACCTATAAATCTATCAAGGATGACCAAATAACAGGAGGACATAGAATTCAACAAAACCTGATCCTAAATACTTCATTTACTTGGGGTTAGCTACCCAAATTAGTTCTGCAACTCCACTCACTGTCGTTTTCTACATTAAATCATGAGCAGACTTCTCCTGTTACTTCAACCAGAGTCATTTCGCCCTTCCCTTCTTCAAACAACTTCCAATTGCAGTCTTGCACCATCTCTCCTCATTGGAGCACTGATTGGTAAGGACTCAGGTGATGGCCCCAACAATCAGGTGGGAGATGCACTCAAGCTGGACTAGATTGGTGATTAGCGTTCAGATAAGGAATAACAGCAAATAACAACTAAAAAAATTAAGGAAACCGGCAATATAAGAAAGGGTAGAATAATGTGACAAGAATCTGAACAACAGAGACATACTTAATACTTAATACTTAGCACTTAATCTGGGTGAATAAGTGACTAAAGATTGTAATGAAACTGAGCTCATTCCAAGATAAAGAGCTTATAACTATGCTAGTGATGCACCCATATCATCTTCACTCAAACCATCTCAATCAATTTTTTTTCATTTATACCTTGTGAAGAGATTCTTCTGTCTGCTGCACCCTATCACAATGTTTTCCGTTGCCGCAATTTCCAGTCATGTTCTCCTGAGATGTTCCACCATTATCTCCTTGTTTCCGATGAGCCCCTTCTGTGTTTATACCTGATTCAATGACCACAGGTCTGAGGGAACCAGCGGTGATAACTCCTCTAGAGGCAGTGGCAGTTGTATACTGGGGTCATCCTCGTACCCATGGCCATTCTTGGTTGCTTCAACCAGGTCCTATCAAGTTGGATGGACAAAATTACCTCACCTGGTCACTTGCCTACCTTCTTACCATCCATGGCAACAATTTCACAGGTCTTATTCCAGTTCATACACCCAGGCATATGGATCCTATGGCTGCTTGCACCTTGCTCGCTAATGACACCCTTTAAATGTCATTCCTGCTCAATTATGTGGAGCCTTTCATCAGTCCTAGCTTTGTCATGCTCAACTCAGCCAAGGAAATCCAACAAAATTTCACAGGCTGATAACAATGTCCAACCCTGTAAAATCCAACAGAAAGCCTGTGCACAACTAAGAATTAATTTTCTCACTGTATATTGCTCTGTTTTGCATATTCACTTGCAACAATTGGATTGGTATCATCCTATGGTTTGCTAGGATGAAGTGGGAACCTTTCAAAAGGAACACAAGTTGGAAGGCATTTATGAATTCTTAATTCTGGTCCATAACACTTTCCCACTCTGCTTCAGGCCCATAATATGATTCAATCTGAATAACATTTCCACCCTGTAAAGATGCCTTCTATTCCTGCATGTTCAATTCTTCTTGCAACTCCAACTGCACCAGCCACCATGCACAAAGCACCATTGATTACTAGGCTCATCTTCCAAGACTCATAACAGTGCTTTTACTGCTGCACCCTTCTCTGCAGATCAACTGGCTGCCTTCCAGCTCATGATAACACAGAACTACAGAAGGCATCCTTCCTTCTTTGGCCCATCTGTAATCTTATTCAGTTGGGTATTTCCATGTTTCTTCTGCTTCTAGTCCCTTGCGGCTTCTCAATTCCAGTGTTGTGGATCATGATATTATGACCAGTAGCTCTGAGGTCTTCTGTACCCTTGTCCTGGTCGGGGACAAGGTGCGCATTGCTGACGGGTCTATCTCCAGTAAAGGGTTACATGCAACCCCCAGTATTTCTCCTGTGTCTGTTCTCCACATCCCTAGATTGTGTGCCAGTTTACTTTCTATTTATCCTGACTCCTGACTGTGGAATTTAACTGTTCTGTTCACATTCTTTCCCATTCATTGCTTGTTTCAGGATCTGTTGACAAGCTCAACGATTGTTATGTTAGGTCCATGATGGCTTACCAACTTAGATTCTCCTTCCACTACCATCTCTTCTCCATTTCAGCTAATTCCCTCAGTTTGGACCCTGCTCTTACTCATCTGACCCAATGGCATCGTCTAGGACATCTTTTGACAGTTAATGCCTAGTTTTTCTTTCTCTGGAGAAACTTTGCAGTTTGGATCAGTTGAATTATGATGTGTATGAAATACACTAAACATACTCGATCCTGTAATCCCCCTACTAATATTAGAAGTGATTGCTCTTTTAGTCCATTATTCATTTTGACTAGTGGGGTCCTTCTTGGACTGTAAGTCATAATGTTTTTCAATAGTTCAATACTTCTATTGATAGTTATACTCATCTCTGCTCCTACTTGGGCTTAAATTCTTCACAATAAATTCAAAGTTTTATTGCTTTTAGCTCTTCCATGCCACGATTAAATCAGTTCACGTCACAGGTCAGATCCAGTGATACTGGCACAAAGTACACTGATGGTCACTGATGTAACAAGCACTACAATTAGGACTAAACCTCAGTTTTTCAGGTATGATCTTCGTCAATTCTCAATGAACAGCAGCCAGGTCAATTCCGAATTACCCTGCAGCTTAGAGTTCTTAGCTGAGTTAGGTTTTGAAAGTTCTGTACTTAAGTTTCTAATGTTGACAGCAGCTGTACTTGACCTAATGTGACCTGAGGATGAGCTTATTTAAATTCCAAACCTTGTCAAGAGGGGAATGGTTTTGGAGGGGAAGATAGGGTTTGGCCAGGCTGTATTAAGGCTGAAACTTGAGAGGATTAATTCTGTTTTATAGTTCTGTAATTTCAGAACTAAGTCCTTAAGGCCAGGGTTCAAACTAGGTTTCCTACTTGGCTGAGGACTCTTGGTTAGGGTTAGGGTTTGAAGGGAGGTAGAGAAGGTCTGGGGGAAGGTACTCCTAAAAAGGTTTAGGGTTTAGTTGAGGGGTTTGGTAGTTATGAGAGTTTTAGTGAAACTAAGATTAGCTTTTCTATAAGTTGAAGACGAAGTGCAGAAAATTCTAAACTAATTGAGATGGAGGTCTATTGATGATGGAAGGAGAGGAATGCGATCTCAATGAAGGGGTTTTAGGTGAAGGGGGCTAGGGTATGGAAGGTTTTAAGAAGAAGGAGTGGACTGTGATGCTGCAAGGAAGAGGGGGAGGGGAAGGAGTGTTGTGCAAGGGTTTGGGAGGGATTAGGGTAGGGTAGGGGCGCAGGGAATGCACTGACTTGGTTGGGGTGAAGGGACACGTGCTGGTTGCTACAATGTGAATGCCTCTATGCTGCCCCAAGCTGATGAAGGGGAAGATGCAAGCTGGGCGTTGCAGAAAAATTGCAGAAACTCAAACACTAAGGCAGTGGGCTTCTTTCTAGGATCCCACAACGTCCATAGTCTTCCTTAAATTCTGTTTTCATTCAATCAATCATAAACTGTTTTGTTACATGAGGGGGTGGCTCTATTTATAGCCTTACATTGAAGGAAAATTAAACTAGGACTCAAAAAACAGAAAATCAACTTGGACTCAACTTAGAGAACCCAGATTGGATTAAAATTCACTATTACAACAAGACTTAACTTTCTAAACTAGAAAAAGACTCTTAGGTTAGAATGCCTAAACAAATACAATTTGCAAAATAAGCAACCAACTTCCAAAAGGAATCCTACTTGAAAAGTGGACTCCAGCTAGGATTCCTACTTGAACAACGACTCTTTGGTAACTTGTTAACCAAGGATTCAAACTCAAAACAAGAAGTAGGTCTAAACTCCTGGTAGAAAGTGGTGTATAACTAGGGAAATCCCTTCTCTAACTAAGACTCTAACCACTTATCCAATCGAAAAACAAAAAGTAGATGTTGGATCCGAAAATTATCATGGACTCAAATGGACCCTTTTGCACCTTTTAGGGTCCGTTTTGGGGCTCAAAAATCTGAGGTGCCCTATGTTTGCCAACCCTGGTTACATCAGCCAATTTCAGTAACTCCTCAAATCTTCCCCCCCCCCCCCCCCCCACAAAAAAAAAAGACACTTGTGTTTGGACACCAAGACAAAATGCCATTCCAAAGGGCAAAAAGTGTTTCCTTGGTTTGAATCTTTAACCCCTAACAATTATGTATTCTTTTAATCATTGTCTTTTGAGTCCATCCCACTGGAAGGAGGCCATACTGATCCAAAGCGGCAGCCGCCATGTGATTTAACCTAGGGTTCTTCAGGAGGATTTTCTGTTAACTAGAACCAGCAAATAAATGGGTTATCAAAAGGTTAGGGTTTTATTGATGGGTTTGTTTAGGATAAAGAAAGGGGAAATATGGGTTATCAAAAGGTTAGGGTTTTATTGATGGGTTTGTTTTGGATAAAGAAAGGGGAAATTTTAGGTTATGGGATGCTTGGAAAATTATGGGTTTTCCTATGGGATGGTTTTGGAGAGGAATTATGGCTAAGTTTAGGTTACAAAAACCTAGGATAGGCTGAAGAATTGTGCATCTTGGTTATGGGAAAGATTAGGGAAGGGCTTAGGGTTTTAACAATCAGAAAGATGGGATAGATTTTGGGAACTTAAGGGTTTAGGGATACCCACAATACTTTGTGTTGGGGAAATGCCACATCAGCCTCTATTAATTTTGATGATAACAGACACAAGGTACTAATGTTTATATTGATTTGTATATGCCTAGTTCAAGCCAAGAGTAATGGACCAAGCCCAACTCATGACAGAGGATCAAAGTCCTAAGCAATGGCCCAGTCAAGATGGACAGGAAGACTAAGTCAAGTGAGCATGAAGACTAAAGCACAAGAAGAGTAAGAGTGAAGATGAAGCTCAAATCAAGCTCAAGACAATAGATGTAGTATACTTAGGGCCTAGGACACCTCTCATGCACATATAAACTTGTATTTGCACTTAATTAATGAAATCATGAGCATCATGTCATTAGATTAACCTAGGACATGTTAGGAGAGTGTTCCAGGACATAGGGTTGGTTAGGAAGACAAAAAACCCCAATAAATCCACTTATTGTCCCAACGGAGCACCGTCTCCTTGGAACAGTGCACCGTTTTGGACTAGTGCGCTTTGTAAATAAAGTTGCATCACAATGGCTTAACGGATCAATCCATCTGGCCAAACAGCGCACCATCCAGCCCAAATGGCATATCATTTGTACCATTTAAACCCCAACAGCTATATTTTCCCAAACGATGCATTGTTTCCCCAAATAGCACACGGTTTCAGGTAAAATGTGACTATAAATTCTAGTTGTTAGGACTTGGGCTAAGGCACTTGAATGCCCTTTTTATAAACCCAACTACCCTCATTTGAGAGCCTCTATCTTGTACATTGAATACACTCACCATACACTCTCAAGCTCTCAAATTCTCAATCTCATTTGCGTTCTTACCTCTCACTATCACTCAACCCTTGAAGCATATTCCAATGAAGAAAAGCAAGATCATTGGAGCTACGTTGAGGTGATTGAAGGCTTTTGGGAAGGTCTTTTGTTTTGCAACTCATTTACATTGTGCATCCACTCCATTTGCATCACACACACACACAAAGGGTAAAATGTCACACCCCTTGTTAGGTAATATTTTACCAATCTTGCACTTGCTATTTTCAATTCTAGTCTAGGTGAATTAGAATTTGTAAGGGTGCTCTTGCTGTAGGACAAACAAAGATTGTAGAGGGTGCTCTTGCCCTATTAGAACAAAGATTGTAAAATGTGTTTTTGCCCTAAGACCAAACAAAGATTGTAAGGGTTTGATCCTCTACCTATTTTACTGAACGAGCTCACTAGTGAAAATCTCTCTTGAGACCAAGAGAGGAGTGGACGTAGACTTGTTAAGTCGAACCACTATAAAATTCCTTTTGTTGTAACGTTTGCAAAATTTTCCCAAGTTGAATTTCAATTTGTCAGTTAAATTGTAAATTTGTAATTCGTCGCCACTAGAGGTAACCTATTCCCCCCCCCCCCCCACACACCTCTAGGTTACATTAACACTTTGGGATGAGGTGGGGATGGCTGGGGACTTTGATATGGAAGCTGGAGAAGGGATGGGCTAATATTTTCAGTAAGGATTAAGGAAAGAATTAGGGTGATGTTGAATTGAAGACATATTTAAGAAAAAAAAACCCATTGGGTCAAGCCCATCAAAGGCCTAAAGCTATCATCCAAATCCGCCATTACTCGTCGTGGCACTGGATACCATTGTTCTCCTTGTCAAATAGAAGAATCGTCCACGACATGATAGTACTTAGATTTATGCTAACGATTTCAAGAAAATCGATCCCGATTTGTATGAACGTTACATGTCATTCATTCATTCGTCATAGACGAATGTTTTCAAGCCGGGGAGAGTTGATGCAGAATTGAAGACATATTTAAGAAAGAAGAAGCCCATTGGGTTAGGCCCATCAAAGGCCTAAAGCTATCACCAAATCAGCCCATGGCTTTCATGGGCTAGCACTATTTAACTGGTTAAAGTTAGCCAACATATTTTGATCTCCATGGTCTAGACCTAAGCCCAAATCTAGTTCTTAAAAAGTTAATAAAAGGGGTTGTGCTTTGAAAATAAAAGAACTCATTGTCAAATGAGTTTTCCTTTTCTTTTTTTTTTTGGATGATTAAATAATTCATTACCAAAAGAAGAAAATACAATAGCACATGCGACAAGCAAGCTTGACAGAGCGAGAATAGAGCCTCAGCTAACAAGCAACCTAAGAGGCAATGGCCAAGCAACTAGCAACATTAAAGCAAAGATATACAAGCAAAGAGGCTCAAGGGCGAGACAATGAGCCAAGCAACAATATATGGGCAATAACAATAGCAACTTGATACATAGCACAAGAGTATAGCCATATGTGCATGGATCCAGCAGTAGCAACACATTTGCAAGGGTAGGTAGCAACACAAGAAAGAGAAAGAGCGAAAAATAGATTAGACTCCAAAATAGTTTGAGAGTTCAAAAACGAGAGCTCTCATGGCTTTCCCCCAAAGCCAGAGAATCCATCAATGGCTAAACCCTCGACAAATTGGAGCAAATCCCAGAAACAGGAAGGGAAGAGAAGGAAAAGCAAAGGGAGAAAATGGTTGAAATCGACACAAGAGAGCAGATAAGAAGAGAATATATCAGGGTTGGAGAAGTTCGGAGAGTACAAAATGATGGCTCTCAAGGCTTCCCCCAAAGCTAGAGAGACCAGCAAAGGCTAGTACCCTCAACGAACAGAATGAAACCATGATACAGGAAGGAGAGAGGGCCAGAGAAGGAGAAGCATAGGGAGGAGAAACTTCTGGATTGAGAATGAGCTCGATTAGGAGAAAATAGCTATAGTGGCCCTTAGGGTTTCCCCACCAAAAGAGCCATTAAGGACAAGAACCCCCAACGAGCAAGCTGAAACCAGAAATAGAAAGGGGAGAGAGAAGAAGAGAAGAGGAAGGAGAAGATACCATAACTGGGAACGAAATAGAAATGGAACCCTGAAACAGCCAATCTCAAATTATTTTTTTTTTCGGACAGAGGAGATGGTAGAGCAGAGAGGGGAGAAGATGGAAGCAATGGTAGGAAACAGGGAGGAGATGAGATCGAGAGGAGAAGAAGAAGCAGAGGGAGAGAGAAGAATCAAGATGTAGAGGAGATGAGAACCAGCATAGAAACAGGTAGTAGATGAGATTGAGAAAATGAGAAAAGGAGAGAGAGGAACGAGAATCAGAAAGCGGGAAGGTAAGAGGGCAGAGAGACACAGGCGGCGACCTATGTCTCTCCGCCTCCAGAGTCACTCAACGCAGCAAAAGCAAAGAGGAGGAGGAGGAGAGATGTACAGATGGAGGCAGAAGAGAGGACGGGAACAGAGTACGATTGCCGAGATCTGACGCTTTGTCTCTGCTGTTTCACGGGCGACCGAGAAGATGAAGACGATGAAAGCTTCTACTTCTGAATGGCAGAGCCCAGCAAGAGGATGAAGGAGAATAAGATCTGGGAGACAGAGACGCAGCCGCAGAACTGAAACTTGATGCAGACCGGAGAAGGAGCAGCCGCTTAACTTGCTGTTTCACTAGGGAGGAGGACCAGAACCGAAACTTGACTTTCCTTTGTCAAGAGTTAGGTAGTAGTTGAGTTATTAATACGTAGGTGGTGTTAGCTAGTGATTGAATGTTACCATTAATGTTTATGTCTCTTTAGAATGCTATATAAAGAGACTTATGTAAGAGATGAAGACACACAACTCATGAATTGAAATCAAATTGCTTTGTTAGCATTCCTTCTCTATGGAAAATCCTTGTGTTTGATCAAGGTAGGTTGGTGTTCGATCCAATCGATCCACCTTGCGGTGTGAAGCCCGGGTGTTACATTGTTATTTTCAATTCCTTCATATTGTCCTTTCAATTTCTTCATCATAGTTCTGCCCCTGTTTTGAAGAACTATTCAGCCCGTATTGTTATGCTATTATCGTTATAATACCACTCAAGTTTCAGCCTCTTTCACATCTGAATTCTGTTTCATCTTAAGTCTATCAAATCTGAAATTGATTCCCTTGAAAGGTCCTATTTGGCTATTGTTTTGATCAATCAAATACAGTACTACATTATAGGGAAGGCTAGGGTTTTATCAAACCCAAAAGGGGATGAATTTTGGGAACCAAAGTTTCAGTCTCACAATTGGGAGAGATTCAAATGGCATGGGATAAGGTAAGGATGCATAGGGTATGCTTGCGGTTAGGAAAAGGGGCGGGAAAAGTTTGTGGTTGGTTCTTGGGAATGATTCTTGAATTCTTGAGAGAATCTTGAATCTTTTCTTCTCTTTCTTGATATTTCTTCCTTCTTTCTTTCTTTTCTTTCTTCTTTTCTTTCTTTCTTTTCTTCTTTTCTTAAACTGATGCAAGATCAAGAAAGACAAAGAAGAGGGAAAGAGAAGGGGAAGGGGTGAAAAGCTGCTGACATGGGAGAAAAACTAGGGGTGGATGGGAGAGTTGCGCAAGGGCTTAGGTGGGAAAGAGAGAGGCTGGAATGAACTTACCTCAGAGGGAGACTTGACCTGCTCTAGTGGCTTGAGTTAGGTTGCTGCCGAAGCTTGAAGAAGGAAAAACTTGACGCAAATTGCAGAATTAGATCACACTCAGCCGTGGATCCTCCTAGGAACCCACGACTTACCCTTCATTCAATTCTCAGATTTTATTCAAGAACTCAAGACTGATTTCATTACTAACTCAATGGGCCCAATGGGCTATTTATAGCCTCATTACCTAAGCAATTTGACCAAGACTCAAATTGGGGAACCTTATCCGTAAAGGATTCCCCTTAAAAAAAAAGGACTCAACTAATTAATAACAAAAGGACTCTTAAAAGAAACCCTAATTTGACTCTTACATAAGACATTTTGAAGAAATCAAGTTACGAGCTCTGAGAAGTCCAACTTGAAAATTGAACTCTAACTCAGAGTCCTATGTATACTAGGACCCCGTCATAACTCACAAGATACTAATCCAAATAAAATAAATAAATAAATTTAGATAGGTCCATGGCCCTTGGATTGAGGGGGTTCCAACCAAACCCCTTTTGAGCCCCAAAAGGGCTGGGAAAATGACCAAAATACCCCAGGGTATTTGGCCAGCTTAGGATTCAGCCTTTTGACAACATCACCATGCTAGAGGAAATGCAGACAGTTAAAGAAGAATGGTGCCTGGGAAGTTGTCCCTCATCCTGAAGGGGAGAAACTAGTAGCGTGCAAATTCTGCTCACAGTCAAGTATGCAGCAAGTGGAACCAGAGAAAGATACAAGACGTCTAGAGGCCAAGGGCTTCACACAAACCTATGGGATTGATTACTAAAAGAGCTTTCTTCCCATTACCAAGATGAACTCTGTCAAGGCTTTACCATCTTGTGTCACAAACCAGGGGTGAAATTTTCAACGATTTGATGTCAAAAATGTATTCCTTAACATTGATCTTGAGTAAGTTTATATGGAGATACCTCTAGTATTTGCTTCACCACTTAATTCAGGTCGGCCTACAAGTTACAGAAATCCTTGACAGTTTTTGCAATCTCCGAGGACAGTGGGACCTGTCTGCCCAGTTCATGAAGGCAATGCAAAACTCAAGTAACCAATAGAGCCAAGCTGCTCACACCTTGTTTGCTTAACACAAGGATAGTCAGACTTACTGTGCTAGTTTATGTAATAGGGGAATTAGAGTCCTGTTTTATATATAAACAGCATTTTTTTTCCCTTTATCTTTTTCCTTTTACTTTCTGATTCACCTTCTACCTTCCTAGGTAGCTAGCTGTGATTTGGGGGGAATCACATATTATCAAGTGGGATGCACTCTTGTCCCATGGTATTCTCTCTCCTCCTTTTTCCTTCATCTCCTTCAACCTTCACAACTCTTGCTCTTTGTTTCTGATGACCCCCTTAGTAAAGAAAATAGCAGATCTTTCCAAAAAAGGGGTGACAACAGTAGCATCCATAGAAAGTCTCTTGGTCTCCTCACTTCAAAGATAGCTACATATTTCATCTGAGGGTTGATCTCTCCAAAACCTGTAGGCAAATGGATTGAAACCAAGGTTCAGCCCTCCACGTAAAATCAGCACCCCTTCCATTTCAAGTGTCATGTACACCTTGGTGTCATCCTCACGATTAGTCAAATTGATGCAAATCCAGAACTGAATCAGACTATTTTCCTTTAAATCGATTATGTGGTGTTTGTTTAAGGTGTGCAATGGTTAATGAACTCACCCTCTATGCACCATAAACATTTCCATGCATATTAAAGCGTATCTAGCATTTCTCTTACATAGCTCTATAGCGTCTCTTATATTAGCGTTGTGATTTGCTGCCTGATATCAATCCTTGACACCTAGCCCACTAGATCATTGACTAGGCTCAGAGGCATAGCGACCACATAGACATGCATAGAAAAAGATATCTCAAGTATTTCCACTTGTGTACCCAGTTAAACCTAAAAAGCACAACACCCAATGCATAATAAAAAGAGATCCTAGCAGCAGTGAAAGAAATATCTCAAGTGAAAGAATATGTACCTGAATGCTGGAAACTCACTTTCATCTTCAGCTAGTATGGAGGATATTGACCGAATAAACTTCTCACTAGGAACAACTTCAGCATCCAAAACCAACGTTGTGATACGTGCAAAGTCGAAACATGCCTTGCACAGCGTGTAAATTTCAGAAAATATATATAATTTTATATATGAATAAAATTGGCCTCACTAGAGATGAAGAAACTAGGAAGAAGAAACAGCAGTTGTTACTACTCAGGATACCACCCACCATATGCAAAGCATCATCCCCATAACATAGAAGATGACATGCAGCAGAAACAAATGATGCACTGATGAGCCCTTCCACATAAAGAGTTCCGTCAGTTAGGCATTTGCTGAGAAGCTTGACTGTCCATGTTGCAAAAGACTGCCACCTTGATTTATCTGTCAGGTCAATCATGATACCAGGGCCATCCGCAGCTTTGCAACAAGCAGGAAGGTCACTTAAGAGAAATGGAACTCCGGAAATTCCTCTAAAGGACTCATAGAAACACTTCAAAGACACTCTACTAGAAGCTGTGGTGCCCAGTTTTTCAGAATAGGCCAGTGCAATGTATAAAAGGTCTGTATACAAGAAAGATCAAATTAAGGTTTGGACTTTGGATCGGAATTTGAGGATTAATCAGAATGCCCAAAAAATAAAAAATAAAAGGCAAGAATGTTGTGTCTATGTTAAACAAAGCAACTTTGTGGCCTTCATGAACATATATCTCACCGAAGAACAGGTCCAAATTATCCAACATTTGGTCATATCCTAGATGAGCCACAACCTAGGAACCAGTGATTTTTATTTTATTTTATTCTGTTTTACTTTTACCAGCCATCCACAAATAGAGAGGAGAGAGAGAGTGAGAAAAAAAGAAAGTGCGCTGAATAGAAACCATTTTTCTGATAATTAGTAATGTTAAGGTGGTTCGGACTGCATGATATCTGAAAAACCATCCGAGATGAGGCACATAGAACAAAGATTGTCTGATGAAGTGGTGAGTAATGTAAAAAACTGCAAGCAAGCAGCTCTTGTGGTCCTTGAAAGACGCAAAACACTATCCTTTAGAAAACTTAGGCCTTGCTTAACTTGAATTTCTTTCTTTTTCTTTAGGCATACTTAGAAGAATATCCAGAGTAGCATGCCAGTGCATACCTTCAACCACCAACATGGCATCATTGAAGAACTGGCGGTATGCTTCTCGCTCCCCTGCACGGAGCAAGGATAGGAGGGATCCAACTGCCTCAAAAATCACTCCATGGCGTGACCTGAAAAATAAAATTGAATTAATCTCCTGGACATAAAGAAAGGCAAGATATGATCTGCGTGCATTCTGAACAAAAATGAAACATCAATCAAAAGAGAATTGAGATTATAGGTGCAAAGTCATATTGGTTAAAGGTAGAAAGTAGATCCTATCACTGTTTTAATACAAAAAGAGCTATAAAAGAAATAACTGGGGCCTTCCACTATTTCTTCTCCCCACCTCAACTTCTTGATATATTATCCTTTGCACCTTTTTGATTAATATATTTTCCATTCTTTTTTTAGCCAAAAAATATATATTTTCCATTCAACCCCTCAAAAGAAAAGGAAAAGTTGGAGAAAGACTAGGAGATTATACACCTGTCTACCCCCATCCAAACTGTTTTGAAGCAACACCTTTTAGCCATGCACATAAATGTCCTGTCCATCCTCCAAAAACCACATCCTGAATCCTAAGGTTAATATTCCAGGATAAAGATCTGGTTGAATCCACACGTGGCGGTTCAGGCTGCTCAACTCCATTTTTCTGAATTATCTTCCAACAAATACTCAATTTATCTGAAATGGGGGTATCAAAATAGAATTTAATAATGATTGGATTTTATTCAAGAGTAATAATCAGGTCATCACATGGTGATTTTGTGGTTATTAGATTAAAACCATAAAAACAACAGGTTTTTTGGGCATAAATTAAACAACAAAATCAAACAGCGTCATCAATTCTATTGTGGTTGACTACATGAATCCAAGCAAAACAAAAAAGGAAAAACTAAGGTCCAAACAAAAAGGAAATGAAGAAATGGGAAAAAGGGACAGGGAGTAGATCTGAAACGAAAAATGGAAAATGACAAATGCAAGATGGACAATAAAATGAAAAATGACACCACCCAGCAAGTCCGGATAAGAAGGGTGTACCTCTGCACAAGGTTCCTACCACTGCAGAGCCCAGGGAGAGCAAAAATGTACACAGCCTTGTAAAAAGAGGTCTACATCCAAAATCTGGGACACTGGACCAGCTCATTGTCCAAGCCAAACCCAGAGATCTACTTTTTGCATCCTTGCCTCTAGCTCACAGTTTTGTGCCACGAATTCTAGTAACCTGTAGGAAAGACAGGTTTCAATGGGCATCCTGGCTTGCCTCCAATGGAAATACTATCAGTCCCAAAGAGCTACACTTGAGAAAATTCTATAGAAAAGCCATATGTAACTGGCTCACATCATTTTTGTGCCTGAAATTTTTGTCTGGAAGGAAGAAAGACTTCAGTAGGAGGCCAAACAAGGACATGACTGGAAGTTGACTTGCCATCGGATGGAGAATTGGAGATCGATATCAATCTCAAAGACCTCTAGCTTGAGAGAAGCATAGAGAAGACATGGAGACACCTCATGCAACCTTACCTCTAGCTTGAGAGAAGCATAGAAAAGAAATGGAGACACCTCATGCAACCTTTCACCCATACTCAAGGATAATTTTTTTTCATCTAATCACTTTTAGTGTAAAAATTGCAATTGATCAACTGGCCATCCTATCATGGTTTTGAGATGATCTATGACCACTAGATGAGTTACTATTAATAGTTAAAATCCGGTGACAATTATAAATGTCATAGTTCAAATCGAGGAAGATTGTTGAACATGGCAACAACCTCCTGAAATGCAGAAATAGGAACAACATTGATGGACCACTTTCACTCAAAAGATTCAAAAAGCTACAAGTTTCTGAGTTCCCTCCTAACTGCTTAACAACCGTGGATCTTAATTGTGCAGCATACGATTATAAGCAGCTGTTAAAATTTTGAAATCACACCAGTAGGATATTACTTTTCTTTCTTTTTTCTTCCCCCCCCCCCCCCCCCCCCTTTAACTCACCTGTGTTGAAACAATCAATCCAAGAACCAGCTAAAGTCTCTGATAACAAAACTTTCAGTAAATTATAACTACAAATCAATTTCAATATGTAGCTTAGCCTTCATTCGGTATCTACTAAAACCTAATTTGTTTTACAGGTTTTATGACAAGGAAGATAAAATCAGGAGAAAAATCAAAAAAATCCAGCCAACTAAGTTCAATATTCTCAAGTCCCCGCGCAAAGAACTTCGAAGTATAAGAGTCCGAGTGGTACGAGAATTATAATGATTAAGTGGGAACACTAATCGGGTCTATCAGGGAATCACTATACACTCATATACAGACCAATTGTTGGAAGATTGATACTATTTGAGCTCGGGTAAGATGAGTTTATAAAAACTCGGGAACCAAAATTCAAGCAAACAAGTGCAAATGTGTGTGCTTATACCATTAGAGCTAGTAAATGCCGAACAAGAAAAATACATTTCAAGGTCGTCGTGAATAAGATGAGTTTAGAGAAAATTGCTCACCGAAATGCAGGTTCAGCAAAGAAAGGCAAAATACGGCCAATGACAGGTAGAACAGCAGCGGCTTTCCCATGGAAGAAGACACCGGGAAAATTCCGTGTGGTCTGTGACAGGAGCTTAAGTACTGCAATAACCTCTCTCTCGCTGGCTGCAATAAAGAAATCAAT
The DNA here is from genome assembly GCF_041222555.1 of Hakea prostrata. Classification (NCBI taxonomy): domain Eukaryota; kingdom Viridiplantae; phylum Streptophyta; class Magnoliopsida; order Proteales; family Proteaceae; genus Hakea; species Hakea prostrata. The sequence continues at coordinate 15,777,634 of NC_142604.1, forward strand.
CGCATAGAACTTAGTATCAGTCAGAGAGAGTGAAGAGGGAAGAGAATAAGAAGACAACCTTTGGATGAAGGAACAACGTAAGTTTGAAGGAGATTAGGAAGAACGGCACGAAATCTTGATTCCAGTGGATCATCGTCGCCGTTGCTCGGAGGAGAAGAAGATGAAGCAGCGATGCGTTCACGGAGCTCGTGAATGAGGCTAGACAGGTTCGCCATGATAGCATTTGCCTCACCGTCACCGTCGTCTCTTCGGTTAGTCACGCCCTCCAAGTCACTATGTTCTCTCCCTGTCTTCCCCTGCTCCCTTTTCTTTGAATTATTAAAAGCAAAGGCGCGCAAATATTTATATCACTAGCGCGTAGTGCGCTAAACTTCCCCTGCATACCCACTCTTCGTCTTCGTCCCACGGTCCCACCCCGCCAGGCTCCGCCCTCAGTCCGACTTCTCTGTCTCTTGTCATTCCTACACCCTTTTAATTTAATTTGCCCCTTTTTATTTACGTGTGTTATTTTGGCGCTTGTTTACGAGTTATGCTAGCTTTTAAAAAAATAATAATAAGAATAAATACATTTAAAAATATATATTTTTGATGAAGAATCTCCATTTATATTGAATCTCTTACCTTTTTTTTTTCTTTTTTTGTTTTTCCTTTTTTTATTCGAATAAAAAAAATATATATATATATATATATATATATATATATATATATATTGTCCATCATAGTATTGGCTAGTAAAGAAACACAAAGATGTAGTATCAAGTCACTGATGGTTAAATGTTGAGTTTTGAGCCCCAAGGGTCCTATCGCCCAGATCCTTTTGGTTAATTCAAGATATGAACACATGCCATAGAGTCTATGCCTTATCTTAACATATTTCACACACAGGGTTCATTTTCGACCATCAAGCAATGATAGACTAAACTGGCAATCCTACATTCCATAGTTCAAATTACATTGTGGTGTCTCAGATGTTGGTCGAGACATTATATTGATCAAAAGTCCTAAATCAGTCCTATTAGATTCATTGGTTTCATTACTCCCGTAGTTGTTAGGGTAGCAAAAATTTAAGTAGTTTGGGTGATTGAAAAGTAGAGTAAGTAGTCACTTTTGAGTTTTTCATTTTAACTACTATTTCAATAAGACTTTCTAGATATTGTTGCGGCCACGCTGTATTTGGATACTTTGGCAAGAAGGATGTGATACTGTAATCGTTGAATCAAATATGGGTTATTGGAATACTTTCCTTCTTTACCAATTATAGGCCCATAGAGATTGCAAACAGGGTAGCACCGATCTTATCATTATCATCCACTTCATCTAACTCCATCGTTAAAAACTTTCCATTAGCGCTTATTCCTACACCCAAACTTGCTTTCTTCATGGATGCATGAGATACCCCTATACATAATAGCATTGGTGAGTGAAGCATAGATAATTCCTAGGCAACATCATGTAATTGGTGATTCATTGTAGTAGTATTTCTATGGGGATGGTTCTGCCTGTGGGTGCTTAGATAAAGATTTCGATTGAAATTCCTTTATCCAAAAGCAAATATTATTCATAACTCGAGCTGTGTTGGGTTTTTGTTTCTTAAAAAGCACATTATTTATTTATACCCATAAATAGTAACAAATAATACTAAAGCAATAAAAGAATCAGCGAGAGGTTTCTTTGTCCATCATAGTATTGGCTAGTAAAGAAACACAGAGATGTAGTATCAAGTCACTGATGGTTAAATGTTGAGTTTTGAGCCCCAAGGGTCCTATCGCCCAGATCCTTTTGGTCAATTCAAGATATGAACACATGCCATAGAGTCTATGCCTTGTCTTCACATATTTCACACACGGGGTTCATTTTCGACCGTTAGGCAATGATAGACTAAACTGGCAATCCTACATTCCATAGACGCCAAAATAAAATTTTAAATTTCGGGTGAATTTGTAGTTTCCATAAGAATTACCACCATTGTGAGAAGGTATTGCAATCATTTAGGTATTTTTGTCTCTACAATAATGACCCCGCCAATTTAGCAGAATACTTGCCATTGGGAAAGACTTTTGATACCCACTTATCATTTGAAGAGGTTAGTAGAAAATTAGATAAAACAGATGAATAGAGGTTAAAAGTTGAGAGATACTCCTTACTGAGCTCAATGTTCATCTTCATTTGTTCAACCCTAGTTTATGATGCCCAAACTTGGGCATCATTAAATTTAGTCACAATAGATACTCCCTCATTAAGCCAAGGATCAAACCACAAGGAAGTGTCATATCCATTTCCAACAACTCGTTGAACCATTCCTTCAAGCAAAGGTATTATACTATAGATACTATACCATGGCTTTCTTTATTTTTTCGCACTTTGGGATGAAAAGATAGATGTTTTGGGAAAACATTTAGCCTTAATGGTCAAAGTCCAAAGACTATTAGGTTCATTGAGGAGTCATTATCATTGTTTAAGAAGCAATGTCGTGTTAATATCTTCCATTATTTTAAACACCAACCCTCCGGTATACTTGGGTGGCAACAATTATCGCACCTAATAAGAGTAAGATTTTTGGGCTTAAGTGGGTTGCCAAGCCAGAATATTTGACAAAGTGAGTCAAATTGTCAGCAAAGACATTTTAGGAAGTGAAAGCATTGCATGTAATAGACTGACAACAGTTGTAATTGAACTAATTCATTGAGGCTAAACTGGTGAAATACAACTAAAAAAGGGTAACTCATATATAGACCCCTGTGTTTGTAATCAATTACATATACTACAATTGGAAATAAAAAAAAAAAAATATTGCATGTCCCCATACTGTCAATAATTGAAAGCTATAAACGAGCAGTTATGCTAAAACAGTAAAGGGGCATCTATAATTGATTTTTTTTAGGGATAGTAGATGTAATTAATTGTAAACACAGGAGGGGTCTATATATGATTTGTCCATTATATAAAGTTTTTATCCAATGCATGAACATGGACCAATTAGTCACACATGTAAGTGACCTATCCCTCCTTGGTAGGTGGTCCAGGACAGTAATGAACCTCCCAAAAACAAAATTAACATGACAATCTCCAAAGCAATAATTTAAGTACAAAATATCAAAAAAGGCTATATGTCCATGGATTAGTTCCTAATAGCCTTCCACCATTAAAAAAAGAAGAAAAAAAAAAAAGATAATAAAAATAAAATTTCCTAGTAGTCCAATTGCACATTGTTGCTATAAACTTCTCTAGAGCAACATCGAGAAAACTGAGGATTCAAATCATTTGTAGGCATGTAGCTATGAATACGGTGGCCATCCTTTAGTTAAGCAAGGATAGCGTGCCAAATGCTTTTAGGGTAATCTCACATTGCTGAATGATTTAAATTATCAAAGCTATAGTCTAAACAATTCCATAGTCTTATAGTTGCAAACAATGTGGATCCGAAAAATAATATTGGCAATAGAGTGCTAGAATCGACGAGTGAAATACCTGACATGGCATTGCCTCTTATTATTAATTTTTTAATATTTTTATGATAAATAAGATTCATTAATTAATCAAAGCATATACAAGAATCGTTCTCCTAACATTTGTCACGGATATAGTTTTCCTAAGCTGTTAGTGGCAAAACACAACCACAAAATTTTCGTTGCCTCATCCTTTATAAGGTGTGACCCATCATTTGTATACAAGTACTTGCTACCTCTCTTACCTTTAAGATTACACGAAAAAAGTTCACAAAAAATAAAAATAAATTACACGGAAAAAAGGAAAATGAACATGGAAAGAGTTGAGCCTGTGAACGTACAAAATGCTCCTATAGCCATAAATGCTTAGCAAATCTAACTCATAGGCCAAAGGTGGTATGTTAAAGCGTTAAAGACCCAACTTCCTTAGGGAGGTCTTGGGTTCTCGCACCCACTCGACGACATTAATATAAAAGCTCACCCCCGAGGAAGTAAATCGTGGTGCGCGCAAGCTGGCCGGATGAACCTCAGTTCCAAAAATAAATAAATAAAAAATCTAACTCATAGACAAACCTAATGAAATATTCCCAATATAAGGCATTAGAGAAGTGGTGTTGCAATCTCTGATCCAGCGTATTCTCAAACCCATTCATCATTTGATGCCCATCATCTGGGACATTAGCTTTCTTCTATTGGCACTTCTTTGTAAGCAATGACTACCGAGGGGTTGGCTTATAAAACCAACACCTTCAAATATATCAATTTTTTATTATGCACTTGCTATTGTTGGCGTTAAATTAGGATTATAAATGCTTCTACCCATAAAGTATTTTGAAAGATTATTATCAATAAGTGGAAAAAAAATGAACTGTCAAATTTATACTGTTATCTTTTTCTTTGCAAGTGGAAAGCGTAATATACTCAAAGTAACTGAGGAAATGTATGTGTTGCTATTGGATACTCTCTTTATTTTTATATTTAAATTATGAAATCAAGTGATATAGTGCTTCAATTTGTCCCACGCACACGTAGTACATACATCCAAGGTTTAAAGTATCCCACGATACTAGTCGATACGTATCTATATTTGACACAACCGATACAATACATTTCAATACGTCTCTCTATTGAATTGTACTAAAATACATTTGTCATAACGATACAATACTAGGACGATACGTCTCTTAAAATCACATGACCGATATGATACTCGATATTTTAAACCTTTTATACATCTTTTGAAAAACATAAAAAAATAGAGCAAATTGCATTGACATCCCAAAATTGAGGTTTTAAAGCACTGACATCCCACTTTATATTTAAAAAACACAAAGACCCCTAAAATTGAATTTTATTAGATATATCTGTCCAATTTATTACTAAAAACAGTTAAATCACTGTTTATTTTCTTTCAATTTAAAAAATATCCCTATAATAAACCGTGCTTTAACGGTTTTCAGTGATAAATTGAACAAATATATCAAATGAAAATCAATTTTTGGAGTCTTTGTGTTTTTTAAACATAAAGTAGGGTGTTAGTGCTTTAAGACCTCAATTTTAGGTGCCAGTGCAATTTGCTCTAAAAAATAAAAATAAAAAAGATGGTAGAAAGCCAGTTGTAAGAAGTGTTATAAATCACTGAATGAAAAAAATCCTAATAAAGATAAATGTCAGAGTTTTTTATGTGTGGGTCGTTTTAATGGACCATAAACTAATGTTGGGGTCCTTTTAAATAAATATATTACGTGTGCGTCCGAAGCAAACTAACACCGAAAGTCACTGTTAAGCATATTCAAATTTCAAACACGAAGGACCAAAGTGTTTATGAGGTTATTTAAAATTAATACATTGTGTTGATATGTGTAAAAATAGATAATTGGTCATTAATTGTGAATTATATGGTTAAAAAAATGTATACATCAAAAAATGATTAAAAAATAACATGATGTATTAAATGACTTGAGGGGCATTTATATTTGAAATTTGAATATATTGAACAATGACTAACTAACGATGTTAGCCTGACTAAGGCTCTTGTTGGTATCATTTATCATTATCAATTATGATAATTTTTTATTATTTTAAATTATTTGGCATCTATTATTAGATTTATTTATATTTAAAGTAATAAAAAAAATCTCCAAAATTCATAATAGTCATTTTGTCTCTTATGGATTAGGTGATAATTTTATTATCTTCATTTATGTGCAAGTTTACTTAAAGTTTTATAGTTAAGATGAAGTTAAAATAGTCAATACGCATTCTTTTATAAAAACTATACTTTTCCCTTCTTCTATCACTTGTTCATTATTATTTTATAATAAATTTTTATTTTGACACTAAACTTATTTTTCATTTCATAATTTATTTTGACAAAACTTTTTTTTCATAATTTATTTTGACAAAATTCACCAAACGATTTTTCATTATTGATCAATAATGAATTATTGTACTTATTTATTTTAAGAAGGTATAATAGTTAATGAAAATTGATACAAAAAAGAGTATAAGACCCACACGTAATTTATTGCATTAAGAGGACCCAACATTAGTTTGTGGTCTACTAAAAAACCCACATGTAAAAAACTCTAAATGTTATCATATATATATTTTAATAGTTGATAACAAAAACTAGAAAGAACCAAGTAAAAGATTTTCAAAAAAAAATTGATTTTCTTGAAAAAAATAGAAAAAAAAATAAAATACATCAAATTATAGTATCGTATTTCATATAAATTAATATTATAAAAGTATGAATTCAAGGGACACGTCTATATTTTAGTTTCCTTAAATACCCTTGTCTATTAAATCAATTAACCTTCTATGCAATTAATAAAATGATATATAAAATAAACAAATTAATAAGAATGGTGAATGATTTTTTATTATACCGGGTCATGTCAGGCAATTATTTGGTATCGGTTTTTATTTTTTAATTCACTCTCCACCACGGTACCTTGTGTCGGCGATAAATTGCCGACACAAAGCGATTTTTCGCCGATACAAAGTGATTTTTTGCTGTGTCGCTGGGGGGCAACACGAAACCCCCTAGCAACATTGAATTTACATAAAGTCGGCGAAATCGGCAATATATCGCCGACGGTCGAAAAGTCGCGACATCCACCATGACTGGTTTTCCGATTCTTGCAAGCGCATCCATGGATAACAGAGGAAGAAAGGGAGAAGCAGGCCTTTTAGGGCAGATTTCGTCAGGCCGTCGATTTTACAGCATCCACAGTTAGAACTTAGAAGCAGTAGCAGCAGCAGCATCTCTAGGAGGAGGAGGTCAGGACGGTGAGACTTTAGGGCGGCGATGAATCTCAAGCGGCTAGACAGAGGAAGAGGAAGGGAAGAAGAAGAACATGCCTGACCCAGTGGATAAAAAACACTCCGTTTGGAGGAATCCATCAATTTAAAAAACAAGTAAAAAAATTAGAGAAGTAGCAATTCTAACGACGGTGACAAATTTTTTTCCGGTGACTCCTTGGTTGTTCGGTTGTTCCGTCAAGGGCAACTCCTTGGTTGTTCCCTAATGCGAGTTGATCTGTATAGATATGAGAGAATCAGGTGGAGCTTTGGAGGCTGTAATCGTTGGATATGGATAGCATAGCATGAGATCTAGGGTTAATTTCCTCCTTCAGCAGCTTCATCACCAACATTAGCGTCTTCTCCACAGAAAACCCAGCCTCCGACTCCGACTCCGACCTCTCCTCTAACCACTTCATCCTCTTTGCCTCTTTCATTGCAGAGAAGGGAAGAGAGAAGGAGAAAACGAGAAAGTGAGAACTGAGAAACTCAGAAACAGAGAGTCGAATCACCGATCACGAATGAAGGAATGAGTTTTCCATTTATCGCTCGATTTTTGGCGACATGTCGCCCGAGTCGCCGGGTCCGACACGGCGACACGGGCCGACATGCCGAACTTGCTCTCCACACAATTTTTATTTTTTATTTTTTTTTATAAAATATAAGAAATTGAAGGACCTGTTTGATTACAGGAATTTAGGGATTTAAAATGAAATTTAAGAATTAATAATTAAAAAAAATAATTATTTGATTATTCTGTAAAAATTCATAGAGTGCCGTCGAATTATTTATTTGATGCTTCGAATTAAGTCACATTTTTAAGAAAAAATATATTTTATAGATTTCATGAATCTTACAACTAAACATTCATAAATCTCCAATTGATGAATATTCAGATGACCAAACAGCCCTTACAAGAAAGGGGCTTGGCATCGGGCATCCAGCAGAAAGCACATGCTTTTGTCTATCGTGCACTAGTGACCAAACTTCCTTATTGGGTTACTTCGAGGTGCGTGCTCCTGCACACAATAATCAACCTGCAGTGAAACAAGGTCTCAAGGTGGGGTTTTCTGTTTTTCTCTTGCCGGCCGGTGGGAAATCTGTTGAACACAGACATATGGAAGACGACACGATGACCAGCAGTACCTCAAAAGCAGAGGGCTTAGAGCTTTTGCCCTCTGCTCTTCTTGCAGCGATAGTGGCGAAGCTCGATATTGCTTCGATCTGTTCTGTTGCATCCACTTGCAAGGTGTTAAATGCTTGTGCAACTCAAACTCTCTCATTTCTTCCCAATTTCCATATACTTGTAAGTAATCTTAAAACTAATTCATAAATCATTGGCCCGCGGGGTGTTGTAGAGCACTACATGATTTTTGACGGATCTTTGTTTCAGGATGTGGGTGCTCCAATTCACTTGCTGAGACCTCTTTTGCTGCCGAATCCTTTACTTCGGAGCCTTAAGGTTGATTGTAGTCGGCTTAATGATTCGGCTATTGAGTACCTGCTTCGGCCTTCTCTTCATGAGCTCTATCTGCACAATTGCGAGGATTTTAGTGGTAGGTTACTGTCGGAAGTGGGAGGGCGATGCAGGGATCTAAGGTTTTTGTTTCTTCTCTTTTACTGGATCTTCTGTTTAACCCATTTAATATAAATTTTATTTTTATCATTATTGAATATGGGTCGTTTGCTGGCTATTATTACTTCTGTTCGAGTTCTAAAACTATTATTCTTGCATCGGGTGAGTTAGACATGAAGAAGCGTGACTTTTTCTTCCTCCAGTTGGAAGAGACTGCAAAATATATAAACTAACGGCAATAAATTTATATGTACTGGTAAGGAATCCATGTAACACAACTGAACATCAGCCTGTAGGAGATGGTTATACTTAAGCAAACCTTTCCCCCAAAAACAGTGTAAAAAGGGGGGAAATGTTACGGGTTTTGCTGGAATTACAAGAAGACTTTAATGAGACGTAGTAATGATAAAGAAAAGGAATATATCCAGTATATGTAGTAAAATTGTCATCAATTGATGGAGCGATCAAAGGTCGAAATATTGTGGGTTTGTGTGTCACTTAAAAAGGGTGTAGATGTGGCAAGGAATTGTATGTGAAGAGCATTAAGTGGTTATTTCTGTTTTCATCTAAATTTGTAATTTTACTCAATATTAAAGAGGGATGTTTAGAGGGTCGACTTCAGAGCACTGGGTTTGAGTCAGGAAACAGCCTCCCCATGGAGCCCATGGAGTCGGGGTAAGGCTGCATACATTACGATCATGCCAGACCTCACAGTGGCAGGAGTGTTGTGCACTTGGGATGCGGTTTATGCATGAGAGACTTGCATACGTAGAGTTCAAATTTGTAGGATAAAGGTTGGCCTTGACGCATGATATACTAATGAAGAAGCAAGAAGGGAAAGTGAGTTCTCTTAAGGTCTTAATACCATGGTATTGATGCATGTATTAGAGTGCATCCATGGTGGTGTTGAGTTACCTGGAATAAAAACATACTCAGCCCCCCCTCCCTGCATGTGCTCTTGTCTTCCTGGTTCTTAATTAATGAAACTTGAAATTTGTAGTCGTAATTTTTTGAGTTGGAAGGCAGTTTTGTAGATCTAGTACAGCATGTTAATTATGTAAGTCCTGCATTTGAATTCCTCCAAGTTGATTGTTGTATTTATTCAAAATACATCATACTATCATACTACTGTATAAAAGTAAAACCTCAAATCATTAATGACAAATCTTTCATTGGCCCAAGGTACCCTTCCTCCAAAACAACATACTTTTTTTTTCTCATTGAACAAATCCTTTCAAGCCATCTTGTGTGATATTTGTTGAATCACACCACCAATGAAACATCCCACATTCCCACCTGTCCTTAGTAGATTATCTCAAGAAGTGCACCTCTTCAACTAACACCTTACCTCAAACCTTATGTCTCTTTGTCCACTTCCCTTATTTCTCTCCTATAAATATTATTCACAACCCAAAAAAATCTCATTGTATTATGCCCCACCCCAAAAACCCTCCCAATATTTTTTTTCAATAAACACTTTTAGAAAAGGAAGAAAAAAAGTTAATTTCAATCAACATTAATAACTCATAATCACACTACTATACAAAAGGAAACATCCAATCAGTTATGGTGAATCTTTCATTGACCAAAATACCCTTCCTCCAAAACAACATACCTTTTCCTTATTGAAGAAACCCTTTCAAGCCACAACAATGTAATATTCGTTGAATCACGCCACCAACGAAATGTCCCACCTATCCTTAACAGTTTTTCTCTAGAGGCACACCACTTCAACTTGCCCCCTTACCTCAGACTTAACAGGTTCTCTCAAGAGGCACACCTCTTCAACTTGCCCTCTTACCTCAAACCTGTTCTCTCAAGAGGCACACCTCTTCAACTTGCCCCCTTATCTCAAACCTTTGTCTCTTAGCGCACCTCCTATATTTCTCCTATAAATATTATTCACACCCAAAATATTTAATCAAGAAGCACCTTTAAAAAAAGAAAGAAAAAGAGGTAATTCCTAAGCGATTACCACATCAGTCAAAATTAATAACTTATAAACGTTTAAAAATTTAAAAACCATAAAAAGGGATAATTTAACTTTGATTTTGCTAGTCCATTAGAAGGTGGAGTCTCCATTTGCAAACCTTGGGATGTTGTCCATTATAACAAGAAGAAGAAGCCTTGTCCCAATTAAATGGGGTTAGCCACATGGATCCTTGCCTCCCAATCAGCTTTATTGGGGGTCATATTATATGTAAGGGCAAAGCTATACATATCCTTTCTCAACACTTTTTCTAAGGTTATCTTATGTCTGTCTCTAGTTCTTGTAATTCTTTTGATATGGATTAGATCATTTATCCATATAGGAGCATTTAAATGTCTCCATTGAACATGATTGTGCCACCTCCATCGACTTTCTTATAGTTTATAATTTATCGGAGCTATGCCCATACCAACTCTAATATGACCATTCCTTACCTTTTCCTTCCTAGTTTTGCCACTCATCCATTTTAGCATCCTCGTTTCTACTACACAAAGTTTATTTGTATGATGCTTTTTAATAGCCCGACATTTTGCACCGTACATCACGTTGCTCGAATGATAGTCCTATAGAATTTTGAGCTCTTAAAAGAATATGTTGATCACACAAGATCCTAGACGCATCTTTCCATTTCATCCACCCTATTTTTGATTCTTTGGAAACATCATCCTCTATATCACATTTTTTTTTGTCTTGTCTTGTAGAATCTCTTTCTCATCAAGTCTCACCACCTCATCATTCATCCAATCATGATCGAAGTTGCACACTAGATATTCCATCTTTGTTCTACTTGGTTTAAAGCCTTTTGATTCCAAAGTTGCTCTCTATGATTCAAACTTGTATGAAATATCTTTTTCCTGTTGCTAAATACTGTTTTTAGTCATGCATATTCATATTTTGTGTATTTGTTCCTTTCAAAATTACCACATTTATGATATATGATTTTTTTATACACATGGGCAAAAAGTTTGCCATGGGGTAAGCTGCACTTTTTCCAATTTCAACTACTGCTGTGAGAAGATGAGGCAGTTGCGGGTGGAGTTTTGCTTACCATGTAGTAATGATTATAAGAAGCTTCATTTGGTGGATTGTAGTTTTTGGATTTTAGATGAATGGGGTTTGGGTACTCACCCAATCTGCTCTATGAATTGAGAACTTTGAAATGAATAAATTTGACGTTTTACAGATAAGGGGTTGGGGAACCACTGGAAGGATATCATAGTCAACAAGTACAGATATAATCTATTGGATGGAGAGTATATGGGGAAGACCGTATTTCATTGCTTTCCATTTTATCTTTCATTTAGCCCTAAAATGGTGGTTATTGTTGCATACCCTTATGAGTTATGGATTGGCTAATGAAGGTGTATTCTAGGTCTCAAAAGAGTGTGAATGAAGTATGACTTTTGATCCTAATCTTTGACTCTTAGTGAGATTCTGTTTCCAATGTTTGGTTGGTACTAGCAATTTTCTCTCCGACTCTTTTATTTGGATTCACCATACCCCTATATATTTTACTGAAGCCTTCAGAAACTGCAAACAAATTCCTTTTAGTATTTAGTATCAAAGTGGTCCAGAGGCTTGCCGACAGCTCACAAAGAGTGAGTTCTTTTTGCTTGCTGATTGGCCTTTCTTTCAAGAGAGTTGGTCTCTGCTGGTTTGGGATGTTATATGTTTTTTTGTGAAGACTGATTTGAACTCTTAGACAGCAAAGCACGAATATTTTTTTTTGGGGGGGGGTGGGGGTGGGGGGTTGGGGTGACTAGGACATCTTGAATACTAGTACTGCTTCCCTGCAGTGTTGATTTGAAAGTTAATGATGGAGTCTTAGGATGGCTACAGCCCACGTTTCACGGCGGTAGACTACATATTCAGTTCCATGCTTCTCTGGTGTCCGCTTTGATGGAATTTGGGAAACTTGGTGTGGGATTTTACAGGAAACAGGAGGTCTTCTGGTCGTATAATTGGTGCACAAGTTTGCTTTGCTGATCTTATGTATTGTTTTTGGCTTTGTTTTCTTTGGATATTTCTTGTTTGTCTAAACTCAAAGTCTAAAATAGAAAGTGGATTTTTACTAGTTTTCATACCTTTTAGAAGTTGATACATGAAAAACATCAAAGAAAAAAGTATAGCATATTTGGCTGTCAATAGACATGTGGAAATCAGATGTGACATAACCTATCTTTCTTTTTCTTTCTGAGGATGTTGTTTCTGACTTGATGTATTATAGTGTTCCACTGCTCTTCAAGTTTTTAAGTTTTTTCTGAGTTGATGTATTGTGGTGTCTACTCCTATTTTAGTTTTGTATTTTTTTAATATTTTTTTTTGAGGAAATATTTCCTACATTCCAGGTCTCTCTACTTGGGGTTCGGTGGCTGAAAAAAGAGGGCGAGCAATCTATGTTTCTGATCTCGAGGAATTGCTCAGTGGTTGTGCCCACTTGGAAGTAAGGATGGAATCTTAAAAGTTATTACAAACTAACCATTTTATACTTTCAAGTGTTGCTATTGGAGTTGTTTGTTAATGAGGGGTGCAGAGAGTCATCATTTGTACCTTCAAAAGGTGCCAACGTGCTAGGATGCACAGACTGGGTGGGGAAGCTTTGAGTTACTTTCTACATATGTTACCTGGACTGTGGGTGGCCCTATGGACTGTGCATCCTCATGTTGTGGATTCAGATTTGGCCATGGGTGTGCCACTGATTTAGGCCTCTCCCAGGTCCTCCCAAATCTTGTGTCTTGTAAGGGGTAAATGCAAAGAACAAAAAGCAATAAGAAGAACTAAGCTATGACCAAATAAGAGAGAGATAGACAGAATTAAGAGCAGGTGGTGACTCAGAAGAGGAGAAGAAGAATAAGGACGGAGAGAAGGAAGAGGGTGGAGTCACTAACAGTCCATCTATGTGTCAGATCTTGGTACTTCTGGTGCAGCTTGGTTAACAATGTACCAGTTGTGTTATTCTAAATTGTTTCCCTTTAGCTGAACAAGTCGGAAAAAAATAGAACTTTTGAATTTAGTCAATCAAATGAAAAGAACAAGGTAACTTGTGGATTTACCAACTTGACATGTGGCTAGAACGATAAAAAGGGTGTCAACTAACTTTCAAGAAGACCTGGATGTAGTTTTCAGCAGTTATCTGTTTGTGACTTACTTCTACTTCTTGTATATATGACCTATGTCTTCATCTTGATAAGGTTCTTCTGCTATGTATTAAATGTCACTCAACAGATCAAATTGATTTTGACTTCCAGACATTCATAGAAAAGTGTTGACTTGTTCAAAGACTGTTTGGACTGTCCAGTTGAACTTCCCTAGTCAGACTGTTGGACTACAGATCATGCTTTTCTAGGTTAACTAAATTACACTTAGAAACTAAGCCAAACAAGTTGAGCAAGGATTGAGCTTATTACGCTGTGAGAGGAGAGAGAGTGAGAGACAGCCTTACCACCAGCATAGAGGCTTGCTTGCTGTGTAGTTACAACTTGTGTGCTATATTTGTCTTGGAATATTTTTGGGGGGTGGGGTGGTTGGGCGTGGAAACGTCACAGCTAAGACTATATAACCATTGAATTGTCAATCCTCCAGCCTAAATGGTTAACCTGCAGTTCAGTTTTACTAAGCATGCTCCTCCTAGATTTGGTTCTGTCACTGTTTATGTTTCAGTTAAAACTGAAGTGGATACTTATCTGTTGTTTTGGCATCATGTAACCTGCTTGAACCAAAACCCGTCACCTCCCAAAAAAGAAGGGGGAGGGGGAGGAGAATAGTTCTCTCTCTCTCTCTTTCTTTTTGGGAGTGAGGGAGTGGGTTGGGGATCAGGTAATGTAGCTGTAGGTTCTCTGTGATGTTCAAAAGGAACCTTTTTTTGTTGTTTGATTGAAAAGTTTTTTTTTTTTTTGCAGTCATTGAGTCTCATGTTTGATGTCTCAACCTTGCACCTTTTTAAATTTGCTCAAGTCTGGGTGACAGCTTCAACAAAACTTTCTGCTCTTGAGATTGGTTACATTTCTTTCGATATGGTGACTGAAGTGCTTAGTCCAAGCTTGGGACTGCAGCAGCCTCCAGGTGAGGTGCGACCATTGGTGTTCCCACATATTCAGAGATTGTCTCTATCAGTAGACTACATCACCGACACCTTGGTTGGTACAATATCTATAGGTCTTACGTGCTTGACCCATTTGGATCTTCGAGATGCACCCATTATGGAGCCATCAGTGTCATTTGACCTTACCAACCTTGGTCTTCAACAGGTCAATCAGCATGGGAAATTGAAACACCTATCACTTATCAGAAGCCAAGAATTCCTCCAAACATACTTTAGACGAGTTAATGATCTTGGTATCCTCTTGATGGCAGAGAAGTGCTCAAAGATGGAAAGTATCTCTCTTGGAGGCTTTTGCCGTGTTACAGATACTGGTTTCAGGGCAATCTTACATTCATGCTCTAGCCTACAAAAGCTTGGGGTGTCTCATGGGACCCAGCTGACTGATCTGGTGTTTCATGACATCTCAGCCACTTCTCTTTCTCTGACAAATGTAAGCTTGACATGGTGTTATCTGTTGACCAACTGTGCAATTGTGCATTTGGCAACAAACATAGGCCTTAGGTATCTGAACCTGAGAGAGTGCTGGAACCTTGGGGATGAGGCCCTCCTAGCCATTGGCATGCTACCTGAGCTGAAGACACTGCTGTTGGATGGCTCTGACATCAGTGACATGGGATTATCCTACTTGAGACATGGTGCGATGAACTCGTTGGTTTCATTGTCTGTTCGAGGTTGCAAGAGACTCACAGACAAATGCATATCTGCCATATTTGATGACTCTTCTGGGAAGAATTTGCAGGATTTGGATCTCTCAAACCTTCCAAATCTCTCTGACAATGGGATCCTATTACTGGCTAAAAGTCGTGTTCCCCTCAAGGAACTCCGCATGCGACAGTGTCCACTTATAGGTGACACATCTGTTATGGCATTAGCTTCAATGCAGGTTGATGATGGTGGGTGGCATGGAAGCACCTTGCAATTGTTGGATCTTTACAACTGCGGGCACATCACATCGCTTTCATTTCGATGGTTCAAGAGACCATACTTTCCGAGATTAAGATGTTTGGGGGTATCGGGGAGCAAGAACAGAGATATGGTGGATGCCTTGGAAAGGAGCCGACCATTTTTACACGTGTCATGGCATGGGGAGGAGTTGGGAACTGGACATTGGGATTCAGATGCTTTGTATGGTCAAGATCGAGTAGAAGTGGATGAACTTGAGCAGTGGCTTCTGGAAGGGGAAGGTGAGAATGATGACGGAGAGATGGGTGAGGATGATGTTGAGGAAGGTATGGAAGATTAGATTGTAAGATGAACAGTTTGTCTCCAAACCCTCCAACACTAATTGCTTGTAGGGAGCAGGGTTCTGTCACGCCATGATCTAGAAGGCTGGTGTCCTGGTCTCAACAACTACCATAAAACAATTCGATACCCAAATTTGGTAGATAATGTTATCAATCTGAGATCCCCTCATGTCATATAGACATTTTGATTTGAAGAAATCTGGAAGAACCATTGAAAAGTCAAAGGGGGATTTCCAATACAATGAACGGGGATGCAATTCTGAGAGGCGGCCAATCAACTGTGCATGCTATGTACTAGATTTATCCAATAGAATGATTTTTGAATCCTCATTTCTTCTAGCGGAGGAACTATGATACTGAAGCTGAAGGCTCATGGTATGTCTAAATTAAAACTCAGCAATTTCCGTTTGTGAGTTATGATTTGCTTTTTTATTCACTAGCTAGAGCTATATTTGTATTGAATGATATCTATAGGGCCAAACATTGTACTTTATATACAGTAATCTACTCTTGTAATATGAATTTCTGATTTGATTGATTCAATGATTAGTAGCATTAAAAAATTAGTATGAATTAGAGTAATAGATTAGTAAAAGATTGGTGGTGTATGGAAGTTGTTCTAAGGAGGAGGATGAACTCTTGTCTTTTTATTTTTCAATTAATAATTTTTTGATTGAAAAAATGAGTATGAATTCAGAGTAATAAGTTAATTAAACATGAATACATAAAGAAGAAATTCACTGGTTAGATATGCCATTCTTAACTCTAAAATTACTCCTCTGTTGAAGAAACAAATAAATTCAGCTAACCCTTTTATATATACAACTAATGGTGGTTGCTGGATAAAAAAAAAGTTTCAGTATATTCAATTGACATTGGTTGGGGGCATATAAAAGGAATAAAGAGGTCTTTCTGTTATTCTTTTCTCTGTATTTAAGTTAATTATGTTAGCTTCTTGTTTTTTACTTTTCCTGATGAAAGAAAAATATATTAAAAGAAGCCAAACAGAACAGAACAGAACACAGTTATCCTGAACCTATCAGCTCCTAGGATGGATGGAAAAGTAATAAAAGGATACTGATAAGATGATCACAAGGGATGGGATTGAATAAAAGCGTAGACATATGCTTAGCCACGAGAAGCAAAACTGGGACAATGTCATATGGCCAGACTTGTCCCTTGAGGGTTTGGCACCAATGAGAGCAATTTACTACAATTTGTCCAGCATTCTACAAAACCAATGTTCTTATCTAGACTGTATCAAGGTCTTAGATGTAAGATTGAAGTGGTTATTTCTGATTTTGATGATTGGGAAAGCTTCCTTCTAGTCCCAATCGAACCATGGCCATATGACTCATATGAGTTGGTTTCGGTTATGCTGTCAATTTGGCAACTATTAAGTTCAGGGCTATCTTTTTGGGATCTTTATTTGCTGAAAGGCTGCAGCCAGTTGCCAACCACCCAGATTTTGTCACATCAACAAAATATAATCGGACAGATGCAATTAAAATAGTGGGGACTTATTTGTAATTATGATTTTTTCATTTTAGATTCAATATTTTACAAATTCACAAACCAAAACCCTTATTTTTAACTGACTCTAGTTGCCAATTTCGCCTGCCCATTGGATGCTTCTGACGAACTCAGAGAATTTGGGAAAATGTTCCGTTGAGAAGAAATGAGCTCCCATCTTCCTTCTCTCCAAGCAAATTCTCATTTGTTCCAAACCCTTTGGGGTTTATGAGGTATGTTTGATTTAGTGATTTGAGATATCCATGTAGGGAGAGGGATTTTGGTTGTGTGGAGGCATGGAAACAGAGAGAGATATGGATCTTGCAGCCTGCGTTTTGAACCATCTGAGCAAGAGAAAGATAAGATGTTGAGAATTAGAAAATAGAAGCAAATAGAATCAAAATGGCAAAGAATTTCTTTTGAATCTCAATATTGCCGGATTGATTAAGATTTCTAAAAGGTCAAAAGAAGGAACCGATCGATTTCACAAACTTTGAGAGAAGATTTGATGGCCAGATTTGTCTCATCATCTCCTCTAATCATGGCTAGAAATTACTCAAAACAAAATAAGCTATACAAATAAAATTGTTAATAGAGTTCGAAAAAATGATTACTACATGAACCCTAGAATCTGAAATTAAAGATGTAGAGAAGCATTTGAGAGAACCACTTCGGCTGGCTTCACCTGCTTATTGTTGGCATGTTCACATGGCATAGTTGAGAAGAACCATTTGAGGTTCATCTTAAAGGTGTAGATAAACATTTGAGAGAACCACAATCACCAACTAAGGCTGGCAAAATATGCGATTATTCTGTTAGAATTAGGGGTTTTGGTTTGTAAATTTGTAAAATAGTAAACCTTAAACTGTAAAACAATAAAATTATAATTACAAATAAACCCCGCTATTTTAATTTCATCCGTCCAATTATATTTTCTCAACCAGATGAAATCTGAGCCGTTGGCAGCTAACTGCAGTTGCTGTTGCAAATAAAAATCCATCTTTTTGTACTAATCCTAAGATTGTTAGTTGTGCTAGTCAGGTGGTTAGTTCTTCTATTGGTGCTGAACTAAGTGATAGTGAGGAGGATGGTCCTCCTATAGGTCTGTAATCTGTTATCTACTTAATTCACTTGTTTTCCTTCTTAACAAAAGAAGAGGATGTTCTCATCTAGACCTACTTCCAAAACTGTTTCCACACAATACCCAAAATTATGCTTATGCCTAGCCTTTTCTCCATAGCAGTATTCTCCTACACGAATCAGCAGCATTAACTACCTTCAATCTTCCCTTCCTGGTTCTTTGAAGCCTGTGACAATAAGGGTATTACTCTTGATCAGTTAATGACGTTAGCTTCTAGGGTAGAGTTGATATTTTCTTTTCAAACAGTGGTCGAACGTTATGATATCCTATTCAAAAAGGGTTTATATGTGACTGTGTGGGTCATATGCCAATCTCACAGACATCTCTAATCATCAGATGGTTAGCATCTCTAAAGTAATGGGCGCCCACTAAAGTAAAGCCAATCTGAAGGCAAAAGCACATTGTTGTGATGATTGTCTCAATATTTAATCTTTCGCATTGTTGGGCCAAAAAAAAAAAAAAAAAACTTTCGAATCATCCTTAATTTCTAGTGTAGAATCATGATACTTGGCTGGTCTAGATCCAACATTTTCTGTTTTATTCTTTAATTTAAATTTTAAATGATTTCCTTTGTATAGTCTAATCGAACTGAATTTCGTAAATCAAATCTACTCTTAAAATCTCCCCACTAGTGTTGCTCGGTCCATCTTCCATGATTAGGTTTTCTCCCTCTCTCTCTCAATCACTCGTGGTTCCTTTTTCTTTTTTCCGGTAATCAATCTTTCATTAAGAAACAGAGACATGATTGGAAATCTGAATAGAGACTCAGAATCCAATCAGAGGAACATGACTAATAACTTGGACCCTAAACCAAGAAGGTCTTCCTAGCTAGTTGGATGCCCTAGAAACATAACTGGACCTAAAGCCCAAGAACTTACACCGATGAATTTGATATCTTCTATCACAAATAGGATAAAGGTGGGGAGGTAAGACAGACTTGGATAGATAACTTATAAGTAAATGGGAATCTGTTTCTACCTCGACGAACTCAAAGCCATTCGCAATAGCTTCTAACAATCTTGCTTCCATGGCCTTGGCTTCTTCTTCAATCACTAAAGAGAAAGAGTTAGGAATGGAGGATGCCACTAGTGGTTTTCCTTCCCAATCTCTAATGATGATCCCTATACCATCTTTTATTATTTTCTGTTGCCAGGATGCATTTGTATTCACCTTAATGAAATGGTGATTTGGTTTCTTCAATCACTCGTGGTTCCATTCCATTAATCAAAAACCAAAAGGAGATAATTGCTATGCCAAAACCGGTATTTGTTGCTGTTAGGGATAATGGATGCACAACCACAAACGGAGAAGAATACAAGCAAAGCACACAAGGAAAATTTAATGTGGTTCGGCAAAACCATGCCTACGTCCACCAGAGAGAAAAAGAATTTCACTATTTCCAGGAAAATCTCACACCTCTCTCACACTCACAAAGTGCTACCCTTTGCTTGCCCTCCATCCTTATCAGGATGAGTACCCTAATCCCCTACAGGGATTGATTCCCCAATCTTTTACAGAAATTGATACCTATAGGTTGTCCCACAGAGACTATTTATAGGAAAATCTAGAACCCTAATCCAAATGTAATTACAAGTTTAACCCAGTACTAGTAATTGACTCAAACCTCGTTTCAATTACAAATACAACAAAAACCATAATTATATGGGCCCACATAATACAAGACACCCAAACCCAACAGTTGCACTCGGTATGAATCGGTGTGTTAACATTTTACATGCTAAGCTTCTTGCCATCAAAACGGGATTGTCAAAGACTTGTGAGCTAGGCTTCCAACATGTTTTAGGTTAAGTGTGATTCAGGAAGCAGCTATTCAAATGACAAAAGATGTATACAAAGTCCCACGGTATGTGGTTTAGTGATGGATAAGATCCAGAGTCTTGTTGATGGGATTACTGAATGTTCATTTGTCCATCAAGTGGAGCTCAATTCATGTGTGGACTTTTTAGCTGGATTCATGCAATTTACACAAGAAATTCATTTTCAACCAACACTTGCTGTGACACTTTTCAAACTCGTGCGAATGATGCCCACAAGAAAAGATATTTTCGGCTATAATCTTTTTATTTTTATTTTTATTTTTAATTTTTTTATCTGAGGTTCATCTGAGCGAGCTTGCGCGTAAGTATTAGAGGTAGCTTTGTTGTCTGCAAGGGTCGGACCCATGACATCTCTACTAAGAAGTATGGATCTTAATCTACAAATAAGGCTGCCTTTGTTAAAAAAAAAATTATATATATACAAGGTTATAACATCTTAAGGTTACAACTTTGGCAAAGCTATAGAGAGAAGAATGACGACTCCGTTCAAATGAGAGGGTGAGAGGGAAAGGGAGAGAGAGAGGAAACATGTAAATTGATTTTAATGCGTGGAAAAGGTGAGAGAGAGATAGTATTGGAGGGATTTTAGGAATTGACCGGACTTAGGAAATTATAAGCTGCGTGTCATGATTCTATACTAGAAATTGAGATAATTTTCCTGTGCTAAGCTATTTATGTTGCATTAGATCATGTAATTGATGAATGTTGATGTGACTGACAAGTGAGTGTCCTGCAACTATAATGGTAGAGTCTGATTCTTCTACCTTGACATCTCTCCACCATATTTAGGAGGAGGTCCACCTTGTTAGTGTTTCAAAATGGCCCCTCCTAAATGTCAGTGGAGATGTACGAAGATAGTGTTGTTAAGGGTAGAGGATCCAATTCAAGTTGGCGTGTGCTAGCCAACTCATTCTTTCTTTTACCTTCTACCAACCACAAGATCGAGCTGCTTGGATTCCTTAATTGAACTATCATTTAGAATACCCCTTAGGTTGCAAGTTCACCTTCCACTATTCCTCTTTCTTCTCTGCTTGCCTGCATTGATCTTGCTGCAGGGAAACTACAAATTTAGTCGTGTTCTCATATTAAAGAGTCCGTCTCTTGAAAATTGAAAGCAATCGAATCTGAATCCCTGATGGCTGCTAACCTTATTTATTCTTCTTGGGTTGTTCTAGTTTCTTTAATGCTTTGTGTGTAGGTTTACCTGATGGGCTAGGTGGCTCGATGCGCTAACTCCATGTAGGGCGGTGGAGCAGGACTTAAATTCACTCTGTCATGGCCAAGATTTTCAACGCGGAGCCTCCTTTGGGCTCAGGTTGTCCTCCTTGGTATTTACTCTCTACCAACCCTCTAAGTTCACCATTAGTCGCCATTAATGGTATGTTTGTCCCTCTCTTTACAGCCAAACATACTCTGCTCTTGTGCCTCGCATTTGTTTATGCGAAGTACTTTTCTTATTTTCTTGCAACCTTTTCTACTTATATTTGCCTTTTCGAGCATTCGCAACTCTGTTGGTCTGCTCCTTGTTCTGTTGTGCTTTCTGTCTGCTGCTTTTTGCTGGTTGGTAGTGCCATCTTCTGGTTTGCGAGTATGCGGGCCGACTTTCCTCCTCCCCTAGGTCCCCACAAAGGGCATGTTCGGTGTCTGGCTCCCCTTCCAAATCTGCTGTTGGCATTTCTCCCAAATTCTTGGAAAGGGGACAAGCATCTGTCTGGAAGGTTTCGCGCCGTTCCCCGGAAACTTGGAAAAAAGAGGTTGTATCTGATCTCTCGACGGACAAGGTGGTTTTTGGATATGCTCTTGGTTTTCCAACCTTGGCCATGGCATTGGTGACTGCTAGCTTGTCGGAGTTCTGGAGGGACCTGGGCTTACAATCTATCGCCTGTTGTGGTAGGGATATTTTTAAAGCTGCCTTCGTGACTCCTGATATGAGAAGCAAAGTGCTCTCTTTGTCTCCGTGGTGGGTGGGAAATCATTTGATCCATCTTGCTGTGAATGACTTCCCTGAAAATAGGAAGAAGGCTGAGCTCCCTCCCATTGCAATATGGGTTCAGCTAAGGGAAGTCAGGCCCGACTGTTTTGCTTTCGAACAGGTCTTCAACGCTGCTTCAATTCTGGGTAAGGTCCTTGATGTCCAGTTGAACTATGTGGAAATGGGGTTACCTATCAACTGTGCAAGAGTGAAGATTCTTTTCAATATCAATCATCCTGTGAAGGCAACTGTGGCGATTCACAATATTAAAGGAGAATGGTTTGACGTCAAAGTTCTCTATGAAGTCATTGTCTTGTGCACCAATTGTGGCAAGATAACTCATGAAGCGAATTTTTGTGTTTTACATGAAGGAGAGGAGGCACTGCGGTTGGGTGCTCAGGTAGTTGGCTTGTTTGATGATATTACCACGCTTCCAATTAGAAGAGCTGTGGTTTGTAATCAGGGAGGAGTACTTTTGCAAAGGAATCCACTCCCGTTCCCTGGAGCTAATAGTAATTGTATTCATAACGAGGCTGCTTGTCTTCAAAAGCCAATAGTTATCTCTGATGTGGAATGTGTGAATGCTTTTTTAAATAAAGGGATCTTCTCTGAGGTATTTCCAGTGTCTTCAACTCATGAAGGACAGCTGGAGGTGGGGAGGGAAAAAGCGTGAGGGGAGGAGGCATGGGATTTCAAGGATCATCAAAAGTGAAGTAAAGAACAGAAGAGTGAGAGGGAAACAAAGAAAAAAAGGGGGAAGATGGGGAAAAGGGAAGAAGGGGGATAATGTTGGGAGAGTAGGGGAGAATAGCGGAAGGTGGGGGGGGGAAAAAGCACAAAAATACAGTAAGAGTTGGGAGAGGGAAGGAAGGAGATCGGAAGGGGAAGGATACAACCGGATGAAAAAGGAAAATATAAGGTGGAAGGGAATCACAGAAACGGAAGCTCAAAGAAAAAGGGAAGGGGAATCGGGGGAGGAGGATAAAAGAATTACGGATAATATGGCTATCATGTCCAAAAACTATGGTGGGATCAAGGATGTTGATGGACAAAGGGGGTGAGAATATGCACAAGGGACAACACCAACAGGAGGACAGGGAGTGGTGGAGCATGGGGCGAGGAGGATGGGAGGTGAGGAAGGAAGAGAAGACAGGATGACTGCCACACCACGACACCCCAAATATGGTGAACTCTGGTAAAACCAACGGAGGCAAGCACGGGAGGAAGAAGAAGACGTTCGCAACGGGGGGAGCGGGCCAGCTAAATGGAGGAAGAGATGGAAAGCCCGGGTCCATCAGGACTTGAGGGAGAACATGTGATATCTTTGGGAAACGAAGCCAAACGGGGGAGAGAAAAGGTGCGAGAGGACTGTATGGTGTAGTTGGAATCTTGAAACAGGCTTATCAAACACCATAATGGTTCCGGCTCTGGCTGTTATTATTTGGCCGGAGCTAGGACGGGGTACAATGACTGGCGAAATTTAGTGGGCAATGAAAGGTGGCGGTCTTTTGTGGTTAGTGAGCAGGTCTATCGAATTCATGGCTGAACGATTTGTTTAATCTTTTGTTGATTGGTATAATCAGCGAATTGATTGTTCAATATTGGCTGTGTATATCTAAATGAATTGTCTGTGAACGATTCTTGATTGGTATAATCATTTACTATTTTAGAATCCTGGGTGTACATAAATGGCTTATGTAATTTAGTTTTATCTCTAGTCGGGTAATATCGTGAACATATCAGCCTGGTTTTCTTCCAGGTGAAGTAAGGAGCTATGGTCACTTGAGTGATTGGATGGTAGCATTAGATTGATTAAGATAATTTGAGATGTTTGATGAGTGCTTGAATAACTAGCTATTTCTAGTTTTTTCCTCAGTAAGGGGTCTTCAATGGAGTATAGTATTATGATATAACTAAGTGAATTGATGGTATAAT
Organism: Hakea prostrata; assembly: GCF_041222555.1. Taxonomy (NCBI): domain Eukaryota; kingdom Viridiplantae; phylum Streptophyta; class Magnoliopsida; order Proteales; family Proteaceae; genus Hakea; species Hakea prostrata. The sequence goes on from NC_142604.1 coordinate 15,801,696, forward strand.
CAATTGTTAGTTCTAAGTGTGATCTGATGCACTTATTGGTTATTAAATGTTTAATGCTAAGTTCGCCATAGGTGGTTAGGGCGATTTATCTGTGATAGGAGGCTTGCTTGAAAGATGAAGATCCTCTCTGGAACATTAGAGGGATGAATGGGAAGTTTTCTATTGTTTAAATAAGTGGTGGAAAATCATAAACCAAATCTTGTTCCGGAAACTAAATGGGACCATCTTAATCTTTCAAAAGAAGAAGATCGTTCAAAGGTTTAATGGGACTAACAGCTTGGGGTCACGAGGGTTGAAAGGTGGACTGTTGGTGTTGAACTCTTCACGTGTCAAGGTAAGGCAGGAAAGAAGAAACTGGGAGTTATCATGGCCCTGAATAGGATAGGGGATGTGGGTTCTCCTTAATAAAATGACCCCATCTGTGGTGACAATGAAGTTCTAACCCGGATGACAAGTTTGGGGCGACAAAGTCAGTCACCCAATCTGTGTTGGTCGAATTTTCCCTATGGAGATCGGTGGGAATTATTCACGACAAAAGGAAACCGAACTAATCAAGGAAAAGGGACCATGTCGCTTGAATTGGCCCCCTCCCCGTAAGGTAAAAAAATGCCGGCGTTTGTTGATCACAATCCAAATGTGAATCCCAATCCACTACGGGGAAAAATTATTTACTACCAACGGGCATCTCCACAAGTCGGGCTTGAGGTGGAATCTATTCTAATGGATTGGTAGGGAAATGGCAATTTGTCAGTTCGTAGTGGAAAGGTGTGGAAAGTTAAGGCTTTGATAATATTTGGCGGAAATTGAGGTACTAGAAGCGGGTGTAATCCGGACTGGGATCTTATAAAAGAAAAAAAAGAAACGGGGCCTCAAGTGAAGAGGTTTTTGGTTTCAAAAATCTAGAAGTGATTTTGTCGTTAAAGGTGATCGTAATACTAGGTTCTACCATTTAACCACCAAAATCAATCATCACAGGAGGAACATTGAGTTTGTTGAGGATGAGGGTAAGTTGATTCTCGAACCCCATGGTATCGCGGACGTTTTTGCCTCTTTTATGAAAAAGCGGGTAACCCTAGATCCCCATGATCCGGAAATTGGGATGGATAAAGCTCTCCTCCCTCTGTGGAAGAAATCAAGTCTGGGCTCTTTTCTATGGGACCGTACAAGGCGCCGGGGATGGATGGTTTCAACGCTTTTTTTTACCAAAAGCATTGGGACCTCATTCAATTGGATCTCTTGGATTTTGTGACATCTTTCTTCACCAATCTAACTTTGCCATCGGAAGTCAATCATACCCTGATTTGTTTCATTCCAAAAAAAGACCATCCCAAAGTGGTATCGGATTACAGACCTATTAGTTTGTGCAATGTTACCTACAAAATACTTGCTAAGATCTTGGCTGGTAGGCTCAAACCTCTTCTCAACAAGTTAATTTCCCCCCTTCAAGGTGCATTTGTACCGGGACGACAAATCACTGACAATATCTTCCTTGCCCATGAAATTTTTCACTTCTTGAAAACTACTCGAAGTAAGATGGGCTTTGTTGCTCTTAAACTAGACATGTCCAAAGCCTACGATAGAGTTGAGTGGAACATTATCTATCATCTGTTCTCTAAGTTAGGCTTTGACCAGCATTGGTGTCTTCTGATTCAAAAACTCATCTCCACTTCCTCCTTTTCGATTAAGATTAATGGTAAGCCGCACCTGTGGTTCCAAGGGACTAGGGGCCTTAGGCAAGGCTGCCCGCTGAGTCCTTACATTTTCCTCCTCATTATGGAGGTGTTGTCCCGTCTCCTAAATGAATATCGGGAGCTGGACCTGTTCAGAGGAATCAAAATATCTCGGAATGCTCCGGAAGTGTCACATCTTTTCTTCGCTGACGACACATTTCTCTTTTGTCGTGCAGTTAAAGAAGATTTACTTTCCATAAAAGCTATCTTGGAGATTTTCTCTGACCTCACAGGACAAGAAATCAATCCGGAGAAAAGCGGGATCTTCTTCAGTAGAAATGTCAACAAACAACAGAAGGCACAATTGGTACAAATTTTAGGGATGAAGGAAGTAAAGGATAGTACAAACTATCTTGGTACAGATCTTTTGTGCGGAAAAGCACGATCAAAGAACTTACAAGGCTTAATTTCTAAGGTAAGAGCTCGACTCTCAAATTGGAAAGCGCCAACCGAAGGAAGTTGATCAAATCGGCTCCAACCGATCGCGCAATACAGAATGCAATGCTTCCGGTTTCCTAAAGCAATCTGTAACCAGATGGACTCTCTTTGTCAGAGATTTTGGCTCGGACATCCAGAGAAGGCAAAACAACTAACTTTGATCCCCTGGAGAATATGTTGTAAATCTAAGAATCAAGGGGGGCTTGGCTTCCGTTGTATGGAAGATATCAATACAGCTCTTCTTTTAAGGCAAGGTTGGAGACTCTTCAGTGAACCTGATGCATTATGGGTCAGGGTCTTACGAGACAAGTACTTCCCGCACTCATCGATCTTTGATGCAAAGGTTAAACGAAAAGGTGGATCTTGGACCTGGAAAAGTATGTGTAGCATATTTCATCTACTAGAGGAAATGGTAAAAAGAGAAGTTGGGAATGGCTGTCAAACTTCGTTTTGGAGTGACCCATGGAGGAAGAATTATCCAACAATAGCAAAAGAGAACCCGGAGATGGATTGTTGGCTTTCAAAAGCAACAAGCGATATGATCAATATCGCTAGCCATAACAGGAATGCGCAAGGCCTAAAAATCCAAACTTGGTTTTATCACAGTTGTCCCAGGTTTCACTAACACAGGAAGATGATAGATGGGTTTCGTTGCTTTCAAATTCTGGAGAATTTTCATCCAAGCTAGCAGGAGAATTTTTGAGGAAACGGCAACACCAACAGGATGATATGAGTGTGAAAAGGTGGTGGAACTTCTTTTGGAAAATCCCCTTACATCCAAGATTAAAACTTCTTTTGGCGTTTGTTGAATGCAGGTCTACCACCAAAGGAATAGTAGGACAATGGGTAAAAAGCGACAAGGTGTGTGCATTCCGTCAAAAGGAAGAAGAAACGATCGCACGTTCTCTCATGAATTGGACCAAGCGAATTTGGGCGGCCGGATCGCTCGGACTACGAACCGAGTTTGTTACTCATGAGTCAATCATAGGATGGTGTAGGAATACGCCTAAATTTGCGGCCAACAAGGAGGAAGCGGTGGACTCTCTCCTACTTCATTATTACATGCTATTTCCTATGGATAGAAAGAAACAAAGTTTGTTTTTCAAATGTTCAACCCAATCCACACAGGGTTTTACATAACATATCACAATGGGCCAATTACTCTCAATTGGACCCTATGGAGCACGCGGAAGGGGGCTGCCAAACCCAAATCACATATGAAAATATGCAAAATAAAAAAGTTGAAAGTTATTGTGCTTTTAATGGTATTTTGGATGTTATTAAAACAACACAATTAACAATTATGTTTTGTGCAGGGGTACATCATGAATTATTAAAGACAGCAGGATGGTGCGTGGGGATAATTTTGGAAGGGAGGCTCTACTATCTGGACACAGGACAAATCTCAAATGGTGGAGAAATGGAAGCACTTCTCATGGCGATCAAGAATGGACAAGATCATGCTAAGAAACACCAAATTACTATACAGGAAATTTGGTGTAGCCAAGAGGCAGCGCTATGCCATTTGACAACACCATATTCTGCTTGGCCACTACACATAACGCCACTTTTTGCTAATACCCTAATGATTGCCCCTAGAACATGCTTTGGCAAATTTAAATCCCCAGCACTACTGGACTTTTGTAGTAAGTTAGCAATGTTGGCTAACACAGACAGTACTAAGTGTAACCAATATGGATCTCTTTTTTAATTTGAAGGTTTTATTTACTATCAAAAAAAAAAAAACAAAATAAATAAAAAAATTAGGGTTTTAATTTCTCACGGATCTGCTTTTTCCTGTTTCACACATATCAGGTTTGGAAGGTAAAGTCAGCTTTCTCATCTACCAAGCAAGCAAGTTTCACAGGTTAGGGGTCCTCATTTCATGTAACACAAAGGAAAGCAGAATTCTTGTGATGATCCATGAATAGAGAGAAACCTGGGCCTTGGTCCTATTAAAGATCTTTGAAATTGATGATTCCTACAACTTCAGAAAACGAAAAACTCTTGAAGGAGGGTGAAAGTAGGTCTGGTGGGGAGTGAGTTCCATCCGCATGGTTTTTTATTTTTGAAAATAGGGTATGGGCGGTAAAATTTTAACTTTAAGTTTAAGATTAACTTTGAAAGTAAGGTTCAAATTAAGGAGTATTATACCAAAAAAAAAAAAAAACAAATTAAGGAGTATTTAATAATTTGATCCTACTAAACTTAAAATTTTACTAATGGCCTTTGACCATACTGGACCTAGATGTAATTTTAGCAACATTAGGGATCGAATCCAAGTTCAGACCTATTAAAGGGACCCTAAAGTAAATTTCTCTTCTCCTCTCTTTTGAGTGTCGACGTTCAAGACAAACGTTTTATTGTACGAAAAACGTGAGAATAGTTTAGCATAAAATACGTTTGTGTAAAACGTCTCTTGACGGATTCGGATAAGTCATTATAAAGATTTTTTACCAAAAAAAGAAAAGCCATTGTAAAAGCTGGAGGTGGCCGATGAGATCACGGTCTCATGGATTCATGAGTGTTATCATTAACTTTCTGTATTTCCAATATTAATAAACTGATAAATTTCAAGGCCGCCAATAAAGCATATCTTTCTATTGGTAGGATCCACGTAGGATTGACTCGATGGGATCATGAGGTGGGGGTGCGCACTCCACCAAATCCGAAAAGACCTCTTTCTTTTTCCCATAAACGGCGCAACCGATAACAGGGTGCGCAGTGCCGCTTGGCCACTGCCCAATACCACACTTGTACAATTACTACTCACTTCGCCGCTCTTCCATCTCAAGTAGTTTTTATTATTAATATTGTTGTCTGTTCCTTCTCTCACAAGTACAGGAATGGATAATATATTACTAATATCAACAAAATAACGAAACTTGAAATTTTCATAAACTTTTATAAAATTGTTTTTGGTTTTTGGCTTCTGTTTTCTTTTCCTTCTTTCTTCTACAGTTATACTTCAACCCTTTGATCGATCTCTCAATCTCTTCTGTTTTTAGTAACCGTAAGCCATGAAAAGCCATCGTAAGCTTGCGCTGTTCGTCGTGTTTGGATATAATCGTTGGTTCTGAAGCGAGATTTTTGTCGGATTCTATACTTCTTTGTTATTTTCTGGTGTTTGGTTCGTTATTCGTTAATGACGATGGATGATAACGAGAGTTGCAGTAGCAGAGCTATGGATTCGTCCCCTTCGCATCCTCGTCAGCAGAAACAGAAGCTTGAGGTGTATAACGAGGTGCTTCGTCGACTTAAGGAATCTAATCACGAAGAGGCAAATCTTCCTGGTTTTGATGACGATCTATGGTCTCATTTTCATCGACTGCCTACGAGGTATTTTAACCCTATATTTTTTTTGTTCATCTCAATTCCATTTCATTTCTTTCCTTTTATGGTATTGGAGTTGTTTTAGTCGTTCTGCTTTATGAAGATCTTTGATTCAGCTGTGATTAGCATAATTATTCTGAATATCCGGAATATGCGTCCTTTTTCTTGTTTGCTTTCGGTTGTGCTTGTAATGCACCTTGATGTATTCTTTTTGGAATCACATATAGTGTTACTCTTTTGGCATCTCACTACTCGACCGTTTCCTGCTTTCAGACTGAGAATCTTGAGACGATGAACAGAGCATATTCATTTCTTTTGCTAGAAATATTACATCTGGTATACATGTGTATTATATTTTGTTTCTAGGATAGGTTGTGATGTGTTTTGTATTATGTTCAATGCTGTTATTTTCTGGCTTGCTAAGTGTGTGATATTCTTTCTAAATCTTTTTTGGCATCTTACTTTTATTTACTGGATGCTTGTTTTGAAGTAATTTATTTGTTGCACTGTAGGTATGCACTGGATGTGAATGCTGAGAGGGCTGAAGATGTTCTCACACACAAAAGATTACTGCAATTGGCGTATGACCCTGAAAAGAGACCAGCATTTGAAGTGCGCCTTGTGCAGGTAATTGATTTATTTCATTCTTAGTTTAGTATTCATGTTGGTTGCTCCTTGGCCATTGAGGAATTACCTATCCCAAGGCTCACCATATCTTAGATGGATTTTCCTATCGACTACCGTGCAGACTAACTACTCATTTGGTTGTCTGCTTTCTGTACCTCCTCCTTATGACATAAAAATGGGTGTCATGCATATCTATTGCTGTTAATGCTGACATAATTAGTGTATTACTCTTGACAGCTTTTCTATGCCGATTTTCTTATCTTTTTGTGATTATAATTTTCTGTGGGGGAAGAGAAAACTTTATTCTGAAATCTGGATTTAGCTTTATTAGCTACTTGGTTTTCATACATTTTGTGTTGGTTATGTGCATGTTCTTTCTCTCTCTCATTCTGTCTAATAAATATTAATGAATGGTGATATTTTCTTAGTCTTAATGGCCAGTTTGGCCACATACAGATATCTTTTGGTGGATAAGGTTGATAGATTAGAGCATCATTAACTTGGGAAATTACTCAAATCTCACAACAGGGAAAGTCTGCTTTACATCTCAGTACCAGATCATTGACTTCTATATCATATACATATACTTGTGGAAAAAACTGCCAAACTACTCTTGCTGTTTCTGAAGATTCCACGCATTTCCCTCAACTCTCCACTATCTATTTGTTGACATTCAGTTAGGTCTTGGCCTTTTAATGTGGTCTGATAAGTTACTGCTACATGGGTCTCTCAATTCAAAATCTGAAAGGTTCATCATTTAGTTTACGTCAGAAAATGGGTGTATAAAAGAGGTAGCACTTTCTGTTGACTGTGGACTGATCCATGGAGTACTCCTTAATGGATAATATAACGTAAATCTATGAATAGAGAAATGAGGCAAGAAAACCCTCATTGGTTAGCATGAAGGAGAGTTGATGAGGCAGAACAGATTTGATCAATACACGAGTTCTGTAGTTACGGTTTTATGATTAGCTTTGATGAAATGGTGGTGTGCATGGAAAATCATGCCTTTTGGAGAGAAGTCATTTGCTTCTAACCAACAAAAGATTGATGGTTAATTATGATATGGATTGGATCATCGGCCCATCAAAGTTTATTGTTGAGTATGTTGATCTAGTGGTGCTGATCCTCTCACTTTATAAAAATTCATATTCGAGTTTTTCCCAGTACCAAGAGAGTCGAAGTGCTCTACCTTGGTTAAAACCTATTTGGGTATTGTTAGAGCGAACACCAAGAAACAACAAACAAAAAGTCAAAATAAGAAACAAATGAGACAACATATAGCTTTAATTTGGTTCACCCACCTCCATGATGTGCTAAGCCCACCGGCAAAGAATCAGAACTTTTACTGTATGTGAAAGAAAACTACAATGGAAATCTCTCTGAATACCCAAAATGTTCCAGATTCTTACCCGAAACCCTAAGACAAAAAAATCCTAGATTTCATAATGACTTTACAAGAGAACATGTGGTATAGAAATGGTATTTCAATCGGATAAACAGGTCGACCCAATGGATGCTATGTTGTATCGTTGGGGCTTTGCTGCCACCACTTCATTGCTTGTTGTCCCAAGCCCGTTGCTTCCGTTATACATATTAGAAAACTAATTATTCGTGTTGACCACAAAAACATGTTGAAGCTGTTCAATCTTCGGAACAAGGGTTAAGGATTCCAAGCATGCCTATTAAGGTGCTAGTTGGGTGGTGGTTTGCAAGTTGAGTGTTTACTGTTAGGTGATCAAAGGATAGACTTTTCGATTTGCTTTTTGTGCCTAAAAGGGCATCACTTTGTGTGCAGGTATTTTGTCTGACGTAGGTGATGTAGTAAAGAATGTCCTAAAGTGGTCAATTGGGTTTTGAAATACTTGCTTGTGGCCCATGGGTGGGAATTGGGATCTACCGACATTAAGCTTCTTATGTTTTGGTTTATTGATGTAGTGGGCCTAATTTATAAGCCCATAACTGGAGCTAATGATGGTACACAGGATTCGTGGTCAGTTTCAGTATTTGAATCAGTGTTTTAGTTAGATGAGAATACTTAATAATTAGAGAGAACTCTTTTCGACTTTGTTTACGTAATTGAGTCTTTTAGAGTGATTAAGAGTCAAATTAGAAATTGTAGAAGGTTTATATGTATGTAATCCATCCCCTACCAATTAGAGGATGCGTTGGTAAATTATATTTTGAGTTTTTCTATTGTTGCTGATGAGGAACAATGACATATCATCCCTCCCCCCAATCTTGCGGTTTCTTCTCCTTATCTATCCTTCTAAATTCCCCAACTGAAGTTTCTTTTTTCCTTTTCTTTCTATTTCTATACTCCTCTTCCCCACCCACCCACCCACCCACCCCCCCAAAAAAAAAAAAAAATAAATCTATGTACACCTATTTAACTATTAGAATGGTGCGAAACTTTAGGGATTGTCCCTGTGTACCATTACCTAAGTTTTCTTTGAGTTTTGCCTATTCCAATAACTTTTTAATTGCTCTATGAATTTATGAGAAAGAGAAATTTAAACCTGTTTGAGACAAGAAACCCCTATTATGGAGAACCAATTTGGTTTTATGCTAGGAGATCTGTAATGGAAGCTATTTACCTTATTAGGAGACTTATGGAAAGGTATAGCGATTAGCGAGTGTAAGAAAGATCTTCATATGATTTTGTTGACCTAGAAAAATCTTATGATAGAGTCCCTGGAGTGTTAATCTAGTAAGTACTAGAGAAAAGAAATGTTGCAAGTAAATATGTGGACATAGTTCAATCTATATATGATGGTTTAGTGACAAGTGTCAAAATGGTGGGTGGACAATGTGGTGAATCTTGATTAGAGTTGGGCTTCATCAAGGATCAACTTTAAGCCCATATTTATTTGCATTTATAATTGATGATTTAACCAAAGACTTTTCAAATGAGATTCCTTGATGTATGCTTTCTGTTGATGATATTGTTTTGGTAAATGAAATATACATTGGGAATGATATCGAGTTAGAATCATGGAGAGAAAGTTTGGAATCAAAAGGCTTTAATTAGAATCATGGAGAGCAAGTTTGGAACTAAAAGGCTTTAAACTAAGTTGATGAAGATAGATATCTAGTGTGTAACTCTGGTTGATTGGACGGATGATGAAGTGGTGAAACTTGATATGAAGGAGATTCTACAAAGCATTTATCTTAGGTACGTTGGCTTTGTGATAAATAAAAAAGGTGATATACAGGATGATGTTTTTTAAATAATTAAAATAGGGTGGATGAATTGGAGAGGTTTGTTAGGGACTTGTGTGATAGAGATATTCCTTTAAAGTTCGAAGGAAAATTTATAAGACCGTCGCATGACCAACTATGATGTATGGTGCAGAGTGTTGGGCTATTAAGAAGCATTATATAGAAAAACATAGTGTACCAGAAATGAGGATGCTAAGATGGATGAGTGGCAAAACTAGGAAGGATAGGGTAAGGAATGATCATATTAGATATGGTCTATGAGTAGCTCCAATAAATCATAAGCTATGAGAAAGTCGATTGAGGTGACACAACCATGTTCAAAGGAGGTTCAATGCCCCTGCATAGAAAAGTGATTGAATCCAAATTGAAGGAATTGGAAGAACTAGGGCAGACCTATGATAAGCTTAGCTTGGGCCATGCATTTAGTATGGCCTCAAATATAGCTGATTGGAAGGCAAGGATCCGTGTGGTTTACCCCATTTAGTTGGGACTAGGTTTGTTGTTGTTTTTGTTATATCTAATGAACTTGCCCCATCCATCCATACACCCCAAGGTTTCTTGTTGTTTTTGTTTTTGTTATATCCTATGAACCAACCCATCCATCCATGTGCTCCATTACTTTAAATCTTTTTAGAGCTATCCAAATACCATAACTTTTATTCTTATGTATATTAACCTGTATTCTTATGTATATCAATCAACTGCCATGAAATCTTGTTAGGAAAATGACCCTTTTTACCTCATCGTTTTGATGATCACAAAGTCATAAACAAGGGCACTAACATGTTATCAAGAAAGACATGAAACATGATGCATAAGAGCGTGTACAAGCAAACGTATTCAGGCCGCATACAATGCGTTGAACATGTATGAATGAAGTTCAAGACTCAAAAGAAGGTGTTTACACAATAGAAGACACTCATCAGACTATCACACACATGGATACACTTGAAATGCTCAATAATGAAGAAGAATCAAGTTACCAAGACCATGCACATTGACTAGGATAAGTGGCACTATGTAATTGTTTAAAATTGCATGTTATATCCTTGTAAACTAAATGCATATGCATGAAGTACTATTAGGTCAGATTTAGGGTATGATCAATATCCAAAACTATTTTTGGTAAGCCCTATAAAGTTGATGGTCAAAGCCGGTCGACTGTCAAACAATTAAGTTGGACCGTCAACTGTCAAACAATGAAGCCCGACTGTCAACTGTCAGACAATTAAGCCAGAGCTACCAGCAGATCACAGTAGCCTGACGGTTGCAATTGTCTAGGCTACTGGACAACCGGCAGGCAGACAGTCAAAATACCGGTCGACTGTCAAGTGACCATCAGGCCACATGAGCCCTGATGGCTATATTTCCAGGGGCTACTTTCTAGTTTTTACTGGTTGACTGACAGCTTGAAAATATGACTGGCTTAACTCTGTTTGGACCCAATTGAAATCCATCTTTTGGCTATAAATAAGGGTCTTGATGACACTCTAGAACTCAATTATGAGTACACAAATTGGCCTACTTTTGCTTGTGATAAAAGCTTTTGTCTCCCTTAAATCCAAAATTGCTGTTGGAGTTTCATTTCTCTTCAATTGAGAGTTTGAAGTTTTGAATGCAAGGAGGCCCTCCTCAAAGCATCATCAAGAGGAAAGAAGTTACAAGACTAGTTGAAAATTTTGCTTGATCATTTGCATTCATACTAGGGTTTATGCTACACCCTTTGGGTCCTATTTCTCTCATCTTTCTTTAATTGCAGTTGAAGGTTCTACTAAGTCCCTAGTCTGTAATTTGGGTAAAGTTACAAGGATACTGTTGTCCTAAAACGATTGGGTACTCTTTCTTGGGATCAAGAGTAAAGGTACCCTTGCCTAGATCATGATTCCTGTAAAGGTGTTGCATCCCCTCCCTCCTATCGTATGGAAAGCGACTCAGTAGTGGAATCTGTCAAGATTAGAGAGGAGTGGACGCAGACTCAGTTGAGTCAAATTATTTATTTTTTCGATGGATTATTAATGTTGGAGTTCCAGATGGTTTGGTGTTACAAGTTTTTATCCTATATTTGTCGTATGTGTTAATCTATTATTAATCTATTACTTTAAATTCATATTCGTTTTTTTAAATGAATAAAGAAAATGGTAAAAAATAAAAAGTAGAGATGCTTGTCCTCTTCTTAGAACAATACCACCCATCACAGTTTGAATCTCATCAATGGCAGTCACCACGTTTCATGGAAGTATAAGGGTAAACTTACCCTTCCACAATAGTAGTTAATATAACCTGCTGATGTCATTACTCAACAAGAATCTACTGATGAACTGGACTATATGAGCATAAAAGTGGTGGTGGTATATGATATTTTTGCAAAATGGGGTTGGGGCATTATATTTTGCTATGTGAAAAAGGGGGCACATGAAATTTACCCTTAGGTTTTTGTTGCAATCAGTTTTTGACATCATTCTCTATTTCAATCTCACATTTGCATGATGAAGACTCTTGCCTTGTGTGGGGAGTGGTTTCAGATTGACTTTGATTTTGATCATGTATGCACTAAAAGTTTGAAACTTAGGTATAGTGCATTTCTGTCAATTTCTTTATGAAGGTTATCCGTAATGGAAGTTCCTTTGATTCCATCCACTCAACCTCTTCAGGCAATGAAGCACAAAGTTCTTTCACTCAACCCAACAGACAAAGGTCAGGGCTTTTTTTTTTTTTTTTAAAAATATATTGAAAGTATTTCTGGTCGTTGTGTTGCATGATCACAATAAGTGATGCTTTTCCTGAAGATGCAATCTCTTCATTAGGTTTTGCTGTCATTTCAATTTCAACCCGTCATTCCTTTCTATTTGATTTAGCTTTCACTGTTTAATTAATTCCCTTTCGGTTCTTCAGCATTCATCCTCCTCCTGCATTTGGTTCATCACCTAATCTTGAATCACTTGGAGCAAACAACTTACATGTTGAAGATGGAGATAGTGCTGTGCATGACGATCCACAGTTTTCCCGGTAAGACAACAGAAAGTTATATCATTTCAGTTTGCTTTTCATTTCTGTACTTTATAATGATTGTTATATTTCTCTTTCTCTTGTATGTGTATGCTTATGCACATCATTATTGTCAAGGCGTCCCCTTGGTTAGTTCCTCCTCCACCGCCTTGGGTTCGCCTAGCTGCCTTTTCAACTATGATCAACATTGAAGGTCTCAAGCATTGGGTGCGATATGCTAAGAAATATTCTCTACTTGTTTTTGTTGCTATAAAACTGAAACAGTGATCGGTATGTTTGATGACTAGTTCACTTCTGTTGTTTGTGCAAGTGATCTTTTTAATGCATAAAATCCTCAGTGTTGAATGCATCTGGCTATCCTAGGTCTGGAAGATACTGTCACAAAGAAACTTTTGATACGTAATTTGCTTAAATTATATGTTGGTTGATTAACAGGGTTTGATGGAATAAGGTGGGATGGGATAAAAGGTTGGCAAAAAATAAACCTTTCCACAAAATACCAAAATTTGGGTTTGTTTAGATGAGGTGGGATAATGGAGGGACAATCCTCCATGATTTAAGGGAAATGCTTGCCTATGTGGCAAGGCAGCTTTTCCTGCCCCATCTATTTAGAAGTCCTACACTTTTAGGTGGGACTTTCTGCATAAGAGAGAGGAATGAAAAATAGAAAAAAAGAAAAAAAGACTATTTTATTTATTGTGAGATCCTCATTTTTCAACTTTCCCACAAAATCCTTTCCTGTTCCCCTACCCCACTACCAGCGGGTCCCACCTTTCTATTTTTCCCACGCCTGTTTCTCTTGCAAACAAATGGTCTCTAAATGATGGGAAATTGTTTTCTGAAATGCTGGGTAATGAAATGAGATGTTCCAAATGAAATTGTGCTGGTTTATTATGTGTGAATTTGGGGTGAAATTTCCATGTTGTCGCACATCTCTATTATTTTCTTTAAGTTCCTCATTATTGTTCTAATAAATAACTGCTTGATTGATTGTTGTAGGCGTCCCAATATAATTCCACCCTAGAAAATGAAAAATATTGCATATATTATACAAATCCAGTTTCTTCTCATTCATACAGTGTTGTCAAAAATCATTTCATTTTCAAGCCTGAAAATATTTGAAGTATTCGTGTTTTCCTTACTGCTACCAGTTATTCAATGAGAAAAAGTTAAATTTGACCTCTTCATTTTTTATAAAATCCTTTTATGTCACTGCAGTATCCATTTTTTAAAAACTCATACTAGTCCTAAAAGAACATACATTATTTTATGCTCCCTTTTTAGAACCTTCCAAGATTTATGGACTCCATTTTTGCAGGAAATTTTTTTTTAAGCTACATCACTAGAAAAGGGAATTTATAGGGTGGATATGTCTGTGAAAACATACTTGATTTCCCTGGTAAGTTTTGGAGGGGCGGAGGAAGAAAAATAAAAAAATATGTTAATTTCTGTGTACAAAATTTAGAGGAAGAGATTTGTGAGCGTGCTTAGTTTCTTTGTTCTTTTGCGACCCCCTGGGGGGCCCCCGCCCCCTGCCTTTTCTTTTTCATGAATTTTGGTTTTGGCTGTGAAGCTTCCTTTTTTTTAAGGGGGATGAGAGTCCCGCTTGATGTCATGGATGTTGAAACTCAGTCTTTAACATGATTGGAGCAACCGTAATTTTAGCTGTAGAGAAGATGTAAACTTTACGAATAGTTTTGTAGATCCAAGGGGAAATAAGTTTAGTCTCACATTGAGTATAAATAGTACTCCGATGAGGTATTATGTTTTATTTAATCTCAGTTTGCTTTCAATGTCAGACTCAGAATCCATACCTACTGATGAAATACCGAATGCAAGTCTGATCACATGGTGTTTCCGGTACCATATATTGTTATCTTGAATCTACTTCTAATGCTGTGAATTTTGTGATTCTTATATTGTATATTGTATGTTCAGCTGAAGGATTGTTGCAAGAATTCCATTCTTGGTTATGACTGGACATTGACCATGGTTCTGAATGTTGTCAAAACTAGGGGCTGTCTGTGTTGGTATATCAAAATTTCACATGGGGTTCTTTCCTCGTCTTTCTGCTTCTTTTTTGGAGTGGTGGGTGGGGCATGTGAATATTGTCATGAGTGAATTTGCAGCATATCCTTGTTTTGGAGATGTATTTATTTCTTTTGGTTTATCTGCTTATATTGTTCATTTTTTTCCTTGTGTTTTCGCTTGCCGAAAGTTTTTATCTTATGTAATGGCTTGCTAGAGTTTGGAACTTGTAAGCAAATAATTCTTGTTTAACTACTGGAGGACACTATGATGCAGGACCGGCAGCCTAGGGTTGCTGCCCAGCAGCACAAGCAACATAGAAGCATGGTTTGACAGCAGGGGCATTTTTGTCATTTTGGGAAGTCCAGTTCGAGCCCAGTTGTGTGTAGTTACATTCTGAATCTTGTTAGTCTAGTTCTGTTCTGGGTTTTTTTTTGTTTGAGTTGGTCTAGGTCAAGTAGCAGTCCTGTTTTAAATAGAAATTCTAGGTCGTCTTTAATTTTATTTTTGAAGTTCCTAGTAGGAGTCTTTCACAGTCTAATGCTTGTGACAAATGAGTTTTCATGAATAAAGTTATTGCAACTTGCAAGAGAGAGAGAGAGAGAGAGAGTTACAGCAGGGATCAAGGATCAAGTGGAGTTTCTAGGGTTTTCAGGTGCAGGAAATCTCCTGCCACAGCTCTTGGTTTACTTTCATTCAGCAATTCTTCACCCCAGCCTTCTAATTTGGTATGCAATCATCCTTAACCTTCCTCCATCTTCTTCCTCCATTGTACCCTATTATTCCCCCCAACCCTCCCGTCTCTACCCATTTGGCATCTCTTCTTCTTTTCCCTAGAACCCTATAATTCATAATTCCCTATTCCCTCCCCTTTTAGATTCACAATCCCTTCACTCCCCGTAGCACTCGACCCTAACATCAGTCCCAGTTTCCCTCTAAAAACCCTTATTTTCCAAACCCTTGAACTTCTGGAACTTGAATCTGAAACCTAAACAGAAAGGTTCAGATTTGTATTTCATTAATTTAGCCCATAAACCCTAGCCAAACCTAGTATACCGGTCCTACAAACCCTAAAAACCCTAAAAACCCTAAGCAGTATTATAGTGCAGATCTTTTTGGATGGTGTCAAAGCAGGAGATCTAGTGAACCCTAAGCCCATTCATGTCGGTGTCAAAACTAGGGGGCTGTTATAATTCTCCAACTGAAAGGTTTTGTGAACCCTAATTTGCTTGCTATTCATCAAGGATGGTTTTGGCCCTCATTCCAGTGAGGCAACATCACATTATCATTGTTTGATGGCTATGCTTTCAAGTAACTCTGTCAGTAGAGTTATTAAGCTGTGTTCAGACTCTATTTCTCTCTCTTGCTTCTCAGTTAAATATGTGACTTTTTTCTTTATTCTGTTGTGTTGATTGTGTATCTACCATCCTTAGGAATCTTATAGTTTTGAGCACTTCCTTATCTGGTGATTTTTTGGCATTATGTTGAGATGACGTTCCTTAATGGTAATATTCAGTACTTGATTAGGATGTTTAATGCTATTCAACAATTTTAGCAGATTTTATGTGAAAATTTTAAATTCTCTTGAGTTTCTGTTATTTCCTATTTAAACATAAGTTCATGGTTTTTTTTGGAAATTAATAATGCAGGTTCATGCATGAAGTCACTTTTTCTACTGAGGACAAGCCGAAGCTTCTTAGTCAGGTATTTATCTGTTTGATTTGGGCAATTATTTATTGTCTGGTATCTTATTATTTTAAGAATGTTGTGGATAAAAAGAGTTAGCTGTACACCCCATGAGACATCTGTACTACTGGAACCTGGGCTTGCTAGGAGCTGATCCAAGTTCAACCTGAATGCTTTTTTGCAAGCCATGAATTTAGGAGGCAGAAATTTGACACTTTGGCTTTTGTTGAATGATATTTTGCATGCTGCTATGCATTTGTCTATCTTTCCTGTTTCTTCCCTCTTTTTGACGTTTTCTTCCTTCTCCTGTATTAGAGATATCTCTTCACATAATCCTCTAATTTTCTCATTTTGTAATATTCCATTTTAATTCCGAATGGAAGTAGCGGAACACTTGTAATCAAACTGTTGTAGAACTCTGGAAAAGAAGTTCTTTCTGATTATGATTAAGCTCACATGATTTTTCTTACCATCTGTGTTTACATTTCTGCTATAACCCCTATAGCTTTTGTTGTATTTCCATGCTTCTAAGTTGGATTTTATCCTACTTCTGTAATTTTATGTGTCCAGTTGACATCCTTACTCGCGGAGCTTGGGTTGAACATCCACGAGGCACATGCTTTTTCCACTGTAGATGGCTACTCCTTAGATGTCTTTGTTGTTGATGGTTGGCCATATGAGGTACAACTGTTCTTTTTCTCCATTTATCCATAAGTTGAGGATGAATTCTTGTAATAAGTAAGAGTTTTCTCCATGTTACATCAATGATATGCTTCCTTACGTTCTCTTTTTCTACATGGTTTCCCCTCTAATATGTCATTGCTGAGAGATTTCTTCTTTTATTCCAATTTGAAGAGCCAGTGGAGGTATAGTGCAGATCTGTATCCTAGTACTTTAGAATGAGTTGTAAATCTGCATGGTGGAATCGGTGTAGTAAGGGTACATTAGGAACTAGGTTGTTAACTAATTGTCTTATATTGTAACTTTTTCCTTGTTATCTTTTGCCTCCCTAGGGAAGTGTATGCATTTCTTTCATTTTATTGATGAAGTAATACATGTAACGGGAGACTTGTGCCACATACGATATTCTACCATCTTCTTCCTTCCCACTCTCCTCCTTTCATCCTTTTCCTTGCTTTAGCACAGTTCCTAACTTCCAACTTGGGCTACAAAACTTGATGTTTGCTATCTTGCTTATCTTATGGTGTCTCCCATCTCTATCTCTGGAGTGGATCACTCAGTCAGGTAAATAGGTCACTGATGTTTCATTAGCCAAAGTGTCAGATTTATCACCAAATTGTGCTCCTTTACTTACTAATAAGTCTAGACTCTAGAGTAGGGTTCTATACATGCAGAGCTTTTGATCGCATAGATTAGCCACTTATATGGGCCTAAACCATTGGTAATTAATTTGGAACTTTGAATACAAAATTAGGTATTTTTTCCCCATAGATTTTTATCTTGAATAGTCTCTTTTTAGGTTGAGGGAATTTTTTCTTTTTGGTTGTGTAGCCAACTGAGTCTAGTTGATGTAACCCCGAATCTAGGGCTAGGGGTAATTTGGTAATTTCCCTGGATTCTTGGGGGTGCCCAGGATTTTCCAGCAAGGGGGAAGGATGTTTCAGAGGCTGTAGGGGATTCTAGGGCTAAAGTAACCTTGCTGTAACAGAGGATTAGGTCTGATAGTTGGTGTAATTTGAAATCCCAGATTTGAAATTCTAATTGAAGCTCAGACTAGGATTAGGGTGGGTTTTGGCCAGGGTAGGATAGGGGTCTGCAGTGCTGATTCTATGAGTTCAGAACTAGAGTCAAGGGTTTTAAAGGGTTTCAGGAGGTCTAGTCCTACTATTAGGGTTTCAGATGTTCTGAAGTTTCTGCAGAGTTCACCCAAGGTAGAAGATGAAGTGCAGGAAATTTCTGGGTTAGGGAAATAGGGCTGTTCGGGAAAAGTAACTGTAGGGGAAGGTCCTAAAGCTTGATGCGATCCTAGGGGAAAGGGAATGGGGTCTAATGGGCTGGTGAAGTAGGTCTAACAGAGGGAGAGGGTTGCTTCTGCTGTAGGAAGAGTAAGGGAAGGGGAAGAAGGCTATGGGTGCTATGGGGGGGAGGGAATGGGTAGGGGCTGCACTTGGGAAAGCCTGAATTAACTTGCTGCTGAAGTTGCAGAGGAGGGATAACTCAAATCGCAGAAACAATAGCAAATATCTAGCAGCAGGTCAGCTCAGCGATCCCACGACTTCTCTTAAGTCTATTTTCTGAACTCATAATTTTCATTCATCATAACTCAAATTTGCATTGCAGAATAGGCTATTTATAGTCTTAAAAAAGGCCTTTGACTGGGGTTGGGAATCCCTAATGGATAAGGATCCCAATTCTTGACCAAAACACTCAAATTGGAATCAAATTACTGCAAGACCTCCACCTTAGATTTGGAATCTACCGGTAAAAGACAACTCCAAACAAGCTCCTAAAAGATAAGAACCCTCCTGGATAAGGAATCTCATCTTATCCACAACTAACTTACAATGGACTTGGACTCTTCATATCTTGCAATTCACTAACCAAAATAAAAATATAAAATTAAATCCATGACCCTTGGATCGAGGGGATTCTAACTAGATTCATATTTGGCCTTTAAAGGGCAGGAACAATGACCAAAATACCCCTAGGGTATTTAGCCAGCTTTAAGAGGCTTCTTTG
Organism: Hakea prostrata; assembly: GCF_041222555.1. Taxonomy (NCBI): domain Eukaryota; kingdom Viridiplantae; phylum Streptophyta; class Magnoliopsida; order Proteales; family Proteaceae; genus Hakea; species Hakea prostrata. The sequence goes on from NC_142604.1 coordinate 15,820,466, forward strand.
GGTCTGGTTTTTGGAGTCCAATTATAGGGGGCCCCAGCCCTGGTTAAGGTCTTGGTTAACCTTTCCCTTTTAGCAGAGGAGCCTGTTTTGAGTATTTTTATAGGGTTTAATGGGGGTAAGGTGTTGAAAATGAAAATGAATAGAATTTTGAGTTTTGAATTGATATCAGTGAGTTACAATGGCATAGCATGGTTGTATGACTCATCTACCCCCTCCCTCATGTGCAATTTCTTCTTGTTCAAGTTGACTGAATTTCTTGCAAGTGCAAGGAGTTCTCCATTAAAAAAGCTGCTGTAAAGGTATTTCTGCTACAACAGTAAGTTAAAGCTTCCCCAGCCTTTTAATTCTTCTATGTTACATCTAATTCCTCCTCGTTCTTCCACTTCAGTAATTTGATCATCATTTGAATTCTTCCATAACCTATCCGCAGCATCCCTAGGCCGCCATAAATTCTTGATCACAGTGCTGCCCAGTTCCACAATCAAGAATGCAAAGTTTTTAATTTAATTCCTGGGTTTCTATTTTCTTGATTTTGCAAATAATTTGCATCCGGCTATCCAAAGACTTTCATATCTTGAACATGCAATTCCACTTCAGCTTCTTGACCCTCTATTAAAATCCTGTCCACATGGACCTGCAGAAATCCTAAACTTCCAAATCCATTCCAGACCAACTAATTCCATGAAACCCAGATTACTTTTTGTCCGGCCATCCAAAACTCGCGTATTTTGGGAACAATTAAGTTGTAAGGCTTGTGTGATCAATGAGATCATTAAGGTCCTTAAATTAGAATTAAAGAGAGAAGAACCAAATTACAATAATGGGCACTAGTTATGAATCATTGTTCACATGAACAGTAACTGTAAACAGTGTCACAATAATTATCCAAAAGGACCATAATACCTGGATGGTATTCTGGATTAAATAATCCAAGAAATATTTACCCTGTTACATGGAACTTTTGCTATAGTGTTTTTCACATTGCAGAACACCAATGAGATCTCCTGTATGGATCCTGTTTTGCCATTGAACTTTTTTAATGACAGTTGAATTCATGGAGAAAGGCATGGGCCTTCGCGCAATGGTCATTGGTCCACAGCTGTAGCCTGAGGCCAAGTTATAAACTGTCTCTTTGCAAAAATTGCTGGGATAAGGCTGTGTAGCTCCAGCCACACCCCCCCCCCCCCCCAAAAAAAAAAAAAAAAAATCCCGGACTTTCTCCCTTTTTTAGTTGAATCCATGGATTGTTCACTTGATGCATTCCTGGCACTTTATTCAAAAATGGTCAGCATAGTTTCTTGTATTATTCCGTTTTCCTTTTCCCGAGTTATGATAAGCTCCAGTTTATTTGGTATGCTTATTTGTATCGCTTATTGCACCAGTTTGAAGTTGAAGTCATGTAGGCACTTTATTTTCAACCCATTGTTTAGATTTTCAGTTGTCTTCCTCTATTTGTTTAGCTATAAGTCACAGTGCTTATTTTTATGATGCCATTTTAGGAAACTGAGAAGCTGAAACATAGTCTGGAAAAAGAGATTTCAAAGAATGAGGTAATCATTCTTTCTTTACTTGTTTCTCATTGATTACTATCATATTTTAAACAATGTGGGTGTGGGAACTTTTAACTACAAAATTTGGCGTTCAGTTTAATGTTTCTTAATCATTTTCTGCTGCTTATATTTTTCTATGGATTTTTGTTTAATTGGTTTGGTTTCTATTAGTATCAGAGTTTAGATCTTTTTAGTTGTTCAATTTCAATTCAGATTTTGACATTTGTTTGCCATGAAGTGCTGCTTTCAACTAAAATAAAATGCTTCCTTTGGTTGTTGGGAAAGATTCGAGTGGAGAGGAAAACCGAAGACAATTTAATTATATTGGTGGAGTAACTTCAGACTAATGGGCTTTTCTTTTCCCTGGGTGTAAGACTGTTTGCAAATGATTCTCCCTAGAGCGACAATGGTGGGGTGTTGTACACTCAGTAATGCAGACTTGAGAATAGGCTGCTAGGATGGGCTGTGATAGAAAGATATCCAGAAGAACAGGAAGAAAGGGAAAAGTAGAAATTTTTTTGGGGGTGGGGTGGGGGAAGGGAAGAAATCTCATGCTCTGATACTCATGTTACATCATCTCTCAATTCATTCTAATCATAGCTTGGTGTTTCAAGCATGTATCCAAAGGAAATCCAAATTCTAGTTGAAATATGAAACTCAAAAACAAAGTTCAAACCGAAGTCTAAATCACTCCTATGTAGGAAAACTAAACAATCAAAAGATTGAAAATAAAATACTAATTTAGTTATTCCAACCCTTGTTGGACCGTTTCTTTTTGGGGTTGGAATTAAACTCCTTGATGTGTTTGGATGAGATCCAAGAATGCTGCCTGAGTCAACTCGTCATAGGAGGTAAGTACCAGTGGTCTGACTCTTGAGATTAATGGGTGGATAGAAGCAACATGTGTTCTCATGAGCACAATGCCTGCCTTTTTTGTTGTACAACAAGGGCATCCCGAAAGAATGTGTGGGACTTTTAAAGGAAGAACATCAGGCTGCACGTGATCAATTAATCCACAATGGAACACACAAGCAAACACATTTTATTCCCTTACTTTTTCACGAAATTCCAAAATATGGGTTTGTTTGTTTAGATGGGGTGGAATAATGGGGAGACAATGCTCCATGATTAAAGGATTTTGCCGGCTTATGTGGTAGAGCACTTTTCCCACCCATCTCTTTTAAAAGTCCTGCTCTTTAGGTGAGACTTTGTGGGAAAGAATGGGAAACGAAAAAGAAACATTATTTTATTTATCATGGACCCACATTTTCAACTTTTCCACAAACCCTTCACTTTCCTTTCTTATTCTCCCACCCCACTACTAGTGGTTCTCAACTCTCACATGTCTATCTTTTCCACCCCTTTTTCTCTTGCAAACAAATAGAGGGTGAAGGTTTGTTCTGTTCAACCGTGCAACTCTGTGGGGATTTGGGTATGGTTTTGTCTTTAAGCCCAACTATCGAACAACATCTTCAGTGACAATGTTATTGCAATTGCCTAGGTCAATCACCATATCACATAGGTTGCCATTGCATTGCACTCTGGTTTGAAAAATATTATTCCAATGCCAATTTTATCTTTGTCATTAGAAATTTTATTTGTAGTCAAGAGGCGCTGAAAAACATAGCAACGGTGTTGCTCATCATCATTCTCATTGTTAACATCATAAGGCTCTAGTTCACTTTCAGCCGCCAGATTGGTTGTCCGTGTTGGTAGTTGCTCATTTGATTCAGAAGGTGTGTTGTCCTTGTCAATGTTGGACTCCAATCGGTTAGGGCACTGAGAACACTTATCACCATATCCTTTTCACATGAAGCAGTGAGTGACAAAGGTTTGCGTAGCCACACCATGATGGAGAATATGATTGATTGAGTCAGGAGGGTGCATTTGTTGAGCCAGATGCATGTGATTTCTTGAAGAACCTCTTTTGAGAAGCAAGTAGTTGATGACTGTGATTGTCACCCTAGGAGGTGTCGTAAAAGGTCCTTTGATTGTATAGTCATTTTAGACTCTCTTCTACTTGATATATACAACTTGTACAACATCTTCCATTGTAGATAGTCGACTAGAAGCAAGTACAACATTAAGAGTTCTTTGTCTCAATCAAAATCAGACCAAGTGGCATAGTTGTAATATTTTCAACTGTGTGAACATGAGGTGCATGGGTTGCTTAGGCAAGAACCTCTTATTCATAATCTCACACATTTCAGGCTTTCAGCCCAAGTAATATTTATGCCAATGCACCAGGTACAATTTTGCTGTTGTTGCTTGATTCCCTATATTAGAGCTGTTCCTTTCAGTTTGGCTTCTGCGAATAATACTTTTCAGCTCTCAGTTAACCCATACCATATAAAAAAGTCTCCAGACTATGAATCTAGTCATGGTACTGCGCTGGATTGTTGTCCCCTTAAAAATCTAGAACATCCATTACAAAAACGTGACATGAAACAACTGTGGTTTAAATAAGATGTAAGAACTTGAAGATTAAAGTCAGGGGTTGCTGCACCAATAGCTTGAAGAATGAGCAGATTGAGGTTCAAAGGTAAGAAACCAGATTTTAAACAATGCTGTGAAGTGTGAAAGTGATCATTCTTCAAACCACGATTAACAGGCTTTTTTGACTGATCAAAACTTGATTTCAGATCCATTTTAAAGCGCCTTGCAGAGAATTCTGGCAACTAGAATGATTCTTGAAGGATGCAAATCTCGGTATTGACTGTGGTTTCAACTGGACTGAAACCAAGATATGGTTGAAAGTCAAAACATGTGCTTTTTCTCAGCCATATTGAATTGTTGGTTTCAACACTCAGAGATGGTAGTGCATGAAATCTTCAGTTATTAAAAAAAAAAAAGAAAAAAAAAAAAAAAAAAAAAAAAAAAAAAAAGAAAAAGAAGAAGAAGAAGAAGAAGAAGAAGAAGAAGAAGAGAGAAGAAACTCTCAAAATGATTATTGTAGTTTTGAGCTTGGGTTTGATGCGGTATATTGGACATTGGTTAGAAACTTAGACAGACATCTATATCTGCCTAATAGTATTTCATTTACTTCAAGTTTTAAAAGGGAAAAAGTTGGCCTCCAATTCATGAACAACATTTGTCAACGACTCAACAGGAGGTGCAATTTTCAAATTTCTGATGCAAGGTTGTTTTCTCAAATATTGAATTCCAAACAATCTTAATGGTAAATAATTGCAAAAACATCTGTGAAGTAATATTTTCATTTAAGTTGCTGTTTTTTCTCAATGCAGAAATAGTTTACTCTGGCCTAACTTCTATTCATCCACTTTGGGCTGTTTAAAGGGTGCTTAACTATCTATAAATATATCATAACCCTACTCCCGGCCACACGTGTGGGAGTGTGGAATCCCTAATTACGAGATATTGATGACCTATATACCCAACAAGTTTTAAATATTGAGCAATTTTTGTACTTAGCCTAGGTATCCCCATTTTAGGCTCCATAAAGAGGCCTATTACAATTTAAACCCTAGACATTAAAGGTCTCAAAAGTTTATAACCCTACCCTAGTATGCTTATTAATCGGTGATGGGTCTCTGCGTCATAACACTTTGTGGTGTGAAGCCCAGGTGGTTCTTTTGAAGCTCTCCATTATTGTTCTACAGTCAAGCACTCTAGTATCAAGTATTTTGGTGCTTTATTTTTCGATGGTCATATTAGGTAAGTTTGAAGCCTCAAATGCTATCCTTCTTCTGTTCTATTTACCACCAAATCCAAGCATTTCCTCCATTGAACATTAATCCCAAACCCCAAAATCTCTGCATACCATTCTAAGCCATCAAAGCTTGCCCAAATTTTGATTGATATTCTCCAGCTCTTTGCAAAATTGATTCTGGTTGTAATCTTATCTGAATATCCTAGTTCCTTCATTTCTCATTCCAAAAACCCCAAAACCTGATTCAGTATCAGACTGGCTCAAGTGGTTCTGGTACAATGGGGTTTGGTCCAAAAATAGTTGGATTTAAATAAGTATTTCTTTTTCAGTTTTAATTTTAGTCTTAAATTTGATTTATACTGTTACTTGACAGTGTCCAAGACGGAAGAACAAAAAACCGGGGAAAGGGAGAAAGCCCCAAAACGAGGAAGGGGTGAAACGCAAAACAACAACCACAAAAAACGCCAAAAGTCTACACAACCAAACATAATTAAAACCGAGAAACAAGAGAAACCAGAATAAAACCCCGACTCTGCCAACGGCCCTTAGACATTGGTTTGGATTCTATTTTATATTTTGATTTCAACTAGGATTTGTGTTTTGTTTCCTTTAAATATATGGTATTAGGATACAATTTTAAGATTGAATAGAATGAATTGAGTTATGTTTGTGAGAGCCTATGTGGCTGGTGTTTGAGTGTGAGCACCCCCTCCCCTCTTTCTTCTCTTCCTCTTCTAATTCTTCCTCCATTGCAGCCAACTGTAGCAGCCATATACGAGGTTTGCATCAGTATTCTAAACCCATTAAAACATAACAAGACCTTTACTGATAGATTCCCTACTTCAATCTTCGTAATACAACCATCAAGCTCTAACCCTAACCTGACCTAGCAGACCACCCTGTTCATAATATATCATGGAATTTGGTGTTTGGTTGATCTCCTACCAGTCTAGAGCTGCATTACATCCCCTTCCTGCAGCGTCTCCCACTGAAACAATATGTGGGCGATCTTCTGTAAAACTTCAATACAATTTCCATAGGTCTCCTTCTGTCCTCTCTTCCTTAAATTACTTGAATTGGGGTTCCTCCAGAAACCACCCCTCCCCCAAATTTCAGTGGTTGCAAAATGATCAGACATACATGGTCCATCACTACTATCCGTTGTGTTGCTCCCCGTTGCAGTTCTCTTTGATAACTTGAATTCTAGTTGAACTTTCTCATTAACTGGTTTGAAGCTGCTGTCCAAATCATGAGAAGCCACTGAAAAGTCATTGGAGTTGCAGTTATGCACAAGGCTGGAAGGGTTGAGGGTTTCAGTCGGTACTCAGATGTGAAGCCACTGAAATAATTAGTTAGTGTGCCAGTCTTGTCTTTTTTGTTTTCCTTTGTTTACATGCATTAACATGATTTCATTTTTTAATGTGCTTCATAATATTTTGCACAAACCGAAAGGAGGGTTAGAAAATAATCAATATCATATCATATATAATCTAAAAGTGTAAACAATATAATTTGGTTCTCCGTGTAGGCCACCATGCGGGCTGGGGCATTCAAGATACCTGTCTGTTTTCTATTTTGTTGAGAGTTGATTGCATGTGCAAGCTTAAGTTGTAGGTTCTGGAAAGCACATTGAAAGAATTCAACAAACTGGATATTAATTATCATTCTTTGGTCATAGATTTGATGCTTTTTTAAATATTTTGCATTGTGTTCATAACCTAATTATTGAATCTTAGGTACTTAATGTTTGATGTATTTTGCTAGTCTATTATTGGTGACGATAAGTGCTTGTATGCTAAAATATGCAAATTTTGGATATTGGTTGGTAAGCCGAACACAATCAAATTGTTGAGCATACTCATGTTAGACTCCATAGGAGTCCAGGTCCTCCACCCATGGGTTGTTACCTAAATGGTGAGAAATAACCAAACATAATCTGAGGTTCTAACCCTCTCTGACCCATTTCAGAATTAGAAAAACCATTATAAATATTATCTTAATCATGGCGACGATTAGATTTGCCTGTGCACTCAAAATCTAAATTAAATGTTTATGATATTCATAAGGCTCTGTCTTCGCTAAGATTTTTCTGGTTTTGAACTAGTGTTTTTTTAGGATTTCTTTTTCCTTCCCCCCCTCCCCCTTTCTTCTGATATAAATTTCTCTAGCATGGGTATTGCATCTGACCATGGATGATAATTGATCACTTTGCAGAAGCAATCTTGGTTGAGACCCCATACTTTGTCTTCTGTCAGTCAGCATGGGCAAACCAGATGTGATAACATTCCTGATCATGTAAAAATACCTACAGATGGGACTGATGTCTGGGAGATTGATGTTAGGCTGTTAAAATTTGAAAACAAAGTTGCATCGGGGTCCTTTGGTGATCTGTAAGTCTCATTCTTCTAAATCCTCTGTTCTGATTGTATATAAATTTTGATCTTCAATTAACATTATTTGTGATCTGCATGTGATATGATTCAATCCTACTAATGTGGGGTTGAGCCTGATCTGTTTTAGGCAGATCCATTTAGCAATATCCTTTAATGGTAGGCCCTAAATATAACCAAAGTTCCTATAAGATTTGAACTCGCATCTAGTGACATCAGGGTTATATTTATATTATATTTTTACTGTATTCAGATCACACAAATATGTAATAAGATGAGGTTTTTGTACGTGTTGTCAGTGTGACGATTGCTTGGTTCTATCTTGCAATGGATTCAGGTATAAAGGTACATACTATTGCCAGGAGGTTGCAATTAAAGTCCTAAAGCCTGAGCGTGTGAGTGAGGATATGCAGAGGGAGTTTGCCCAGGAAGTATTTATTATGAGGTCTGTTTTGTTAGTATGCTTCTTTTCCCTTGCAATTTATTCTTTCTTCTTTGTAATAGTCTATGAAATATCTGAATCTGGATTCTACTCTAATGCTATGATGAAAACATTATCTTAAGTAGTCTAGAAATACGTGCAGGCTTTAGTCATGGTTTTACGCTGTGATCAAGCTGAAAGAGCAGCCTAATTGAAAAAATGCAGCTTCCTAATGAATTAGACTAGTTAAGTGTCCTCATAATATTAGTCAGAGAGTTTTTTAGTACTCTTCTATATTGGGAGGTGTGTCCCTGATATATCTAATGATTGAACTTGCTTTTTTAGTTTTTTATTAATTTATTTTTGGATAAATTGTTCTTTCCAATAGGTAAATCTTACTTATTTTTTGAATACAAGGTTTGCATGACCTCTAGTTGACAATTTGCTTTTAATACAACTATTGGATGGCCATTATTATGGCTGATAGTGTACCGGACCTAGTATATGCCACTGCTCTTCAATTAGTTGTCATAATAGCCATTATCCCTTCTTTTTATTGGGGAAAATTTCAGGGACACCCCAAGATAATTGGCGAAAAGCAAAAACACTCCTAAACTATGGTAAATTGGCAATGACCCCCAAAATGTCTCTTAAATTTACACAATAGTACATTCCATTAGCAAATTCTGGTGACTCATGGCTAGTTAATAACAGACTTCCTAAATTGCCCTTAATCTCTTGTGATTTCACACTGTCACCCTTAGTAAAATAAAATCCTAAGTTTCATCTTCTTTCTTCCTCCATGAGCTCCTTCTTCCTCCTTTCGTCATTTTATATTATACAATAAGATATGGAATAATACAACTAAGAGTATATTCGTCATTTTTCCTAACTGATTAATTGCTCTAATGGAAAAGCGGGCAACTGCCAATTTGTTATAGTTTTGGGGTGTCTGCATTTTACTGATTATCTTGGGGCGTCCCTGAATATTCCCTTCTTTTATTTATTTATTTAAATAATCTTCAGAATTTGAGCATTTTGCAAAATGTTACTGTTGTATTAAAAAAATTGTAGATTCATGTATGAAAAATTTGAAATGTTGAGATCATTGTCTTCTACAGTATTTGTTTCACTAAATAGTCTCATGCCAAAGAAAGAAGCCAACTCAAGTTTCGACCACACCTGCTTCCTCTTTCAGTTTCTTGCATACAATTATGAACTTTTCAATGTAAATCACAAGTGTAGAAAGGTTTCATGGTGTGATCAGACTATAGAATCCATTTTGATTTCACCCGTTGATGTACAAATTTCCAATCAAAGCTGTCATATTTTTCCCAGTGGGGAGAGAGGGAGGGAAGAGGCCACCTCTTGCAAGTTGTTGCAGTACTTTGTCGGCAGCAAGGGATCAATACAGGTAGCTTTGACTCAGCTTGTGGTCCGCTTTAGGGAGAGGTGGGCGTTGGCAGTGCAAGAAGGGAAATTTGGAGGTCACCTTTTGTAGTTGAGGGGATAGAGGGAGGGTGTCACCTTTTGTAAGTTATGGGAGTACTTTGTCTGACGGAATGGAATAGCTGTAACCTATCTTGTTTACATGTAGCTTTTCCCTTCTTTAAAATTTAGGTAACATACAGTAAAGTCATTTGATTTTTAATATGCTAATTGTGCCAAATAAAACGGTTATAAAAGGAAGAAACATCAGAATGCTTTGTTTGCCATGGTGATGCATTATTGGAGCCCTACTGCCAAGGCAGTTAGGTAGGATCCTTAACCCCTGGTCACCATATGAGCTATAACTGTGTTCATGCTTAATAACAGGAATGACTTTGGCTATACTTAAATATATACTACCTAAGCTGTTAAAAGTTTCGACCAGACATCCCATTTTGTGTGGTTATTGTTTATCAAATTCTTTTTTCTTTTCCCTCAAAATGCATTACAATGTATTTGTTCTTTTCCTTCGGTAAATAAAATGCCTTGCACTTGATCCAATTTAGAAGCAGTCAAAAGGAAGATCTTGGAGCATTTGTGACACATAATTCTATACATTTCAGCTTTCTAACTTCTCCTTTGGGTCCTTTGCAGGAAAGTTCGTCACAAGAATGTGGTGCAGTTCATAGGTGCATGTACCCGACCTCCAACCTTGTGCATTGTGACAGGTAAATAATCCAATCAGTTTATCTCTGCCATGTGTACGTAACATATTTGATTTGATACTCTCTTATGTTTGATATGATTGTGGGCTAGCCCCTCAACGTGACTAATAATTTAACTTTTCTAACATTTTGTTATTGTTTATCTTGTGATCTGCTCTTTCAGAGTTTATGCCTGGTGGAAGTGTGTATGATTTTCTACATAAACAAAAAGGAGTGTTTAAGTTGCCATCCTTACTAAAAGTAGCAATTGATGTTTCCAAGGGAATGAACTACTTGCATCAAAACAATATAATCCACAGAGACTTGAAGGCTGCCAATCTTCTGATGGATGAAAATGAAGTAAGAAATTCACTTGAATATATATTCAATGAGTCTATTATTCCTTTGACCATTTTATTATTCTTTAATTTAATATGTTGCTGTGGAAATACTCAAATGAACATACTTTTACAATTTTAGTCTTGCAATGATCAATGAACACATTTTTTTTTTCACCCGCTTTATGCATCTATAGGTTTCTGGTACAGTGTTTTAATAATTTCAATCCTGGTGCATAACTTGTGCTACTCAGAGTGATGATTTGATCATTCTGACATTGGATAGATGGAGTGTTCCCTTGGATGCCACGTGTCAATTTTTTTTATTGTATGGCCCTTTGCATGGGCTTTTCCCCTTCTTCTCTCAATCTTTGATTTTTTTAAATGAGCTTTTACTTTCTCAAACAATTCTTAGTGCATCATGCTGATTGTGATACATTTGCTTGCTGAGGGAAGAGCCCATGTCAGTTGGCAGTTATCCATGTCCTTGAATCATTTTGCTAACTTTTCCTTTTATTGTCATATTTATTCATGTATCCGGTACTTATGTTGTAACCAAGAAATTCTCATGTCAAGGTGCATATCTTTACAAGTAACAGTTCCTAAGCAGAGCAGTTGTTGGAATGCCTTTACAAGTAACAGTTCCTAAGCAGAGCAGTTGTTGGAATGCCTTTGCACCAATGCTCCCTGTAATGGGTGTAGTCACACTTGTGGTTCCTCTGCAGAAAACATTGAATTGGTCATAGGCCACTCAAAACCCTTCTCGAACCAGATTAGATCGTTGGGCCTTGGATCTCAGGCATGGGTGTAGTTAAAGAATATAGGCAAATTATAAAAGTTATAGGACACCTGGTATGCTTTTTATTTGTATTTTATTATTTAGCTCTCTTCTGACAAAATGGCAGACTTTCTACTCTGTTTCAGTTGTCAGATGAAACAGATTCAATTTCCATTCTGTTTTTACAAGTATCACTTCAATCTATATGATCATTAGCTTGGCAACTATTGCTGTTCAGAATCTGTTATTTTGTGCATTTAATCATTCATTACATTGAAGCTCTCACTGTTTATACAGTTTGAATCACCATAGTTGATTGTATAACTGAGTCTATAGAGAGATGCAAGTAGGAGGAGAGAAACAGAAACAGTGGAAGGGCCAGAGTTCGAGAGCAGTCATCGACTTTCCTATCCTTCATATATTCTTGACTTTAGGAGATTGCAACTTTATCCTTGTAAACTCTGTTATTGTCCAGGTTGTCCCCTGTAGGTAATTTATCTCCTTGTATGCTGACTTCTTACTGACTGTTGCAACTCACCTGCAAGTTGAATTGTATGTATCACATGCCCCAGCTTGTAAAATAAATTAGGATAGTGTGTGAACATAATTCAATTTGTTGACAGCTAAATTAAGAGAAGGAAGACCAGAGATTTGGACCATGTTAGATGCATCAAGAGCAAAGATGGTCTGATACTAATTCGAGATGAGGACAAGTTGGGGAGATAAGATTTACAACCCTTTAAATGGAACTACCTTGACTAGTAGGTTAGATTTGGAAGTGGAGAGGAGTATCTTTGAAGCCAACACATAGAATCAACTAGGACCCTATGTGTTAGCTTCAAAGCCCTAGTTGAGATAATGGTATATTGGAATGTGACCCCTAGAGCTTGAGATAATTTTGATGGTTAGATTCGTGTAGATATAAGTTTCAAATTTGGTTTCTTGGGAATCCAATAATACAAAAAGAAAGGGGGTAAACCTTGGATCTTGGATGGTAATTTGATATGTACTCTTTGTTGAATGAAGGGGATGATACATGTAGGCTGTGGGTGGGTTTCCAATGTATTCTAATGGTTAGTTTGGGCTGGAGATTGGTTTTAATGGATGGATAGATAGATGGCTAGGTAGATGGATGGATGGATGGAGGGAGGGAGGGAGCAAGGGAAGAATGGATTTGTGATCCAAACTTAGACTGTTCCTTAGGAAAGTAGCCCAATTTGGTGATGAATGTGCATCACTTCCACAAGAAGTTGGTGGGTAAAAGTTAAAGAGGTTTTATGGAAGTTTAAGTTGTAGAGCATTGGGACTAGATGAAATCTCAATTAAAGTGTGGAAGAGCTTGAGAGCATGGATGGATAACCAAGACGTTCAACAAGATTTTGAATACAAATGAATCGCCGAATGATTGGAGAGCCATGATAGTTCCGATTTATGAGGATAAAAGTGATACCTAAAATTGCAAGATCTATTGAGTCGTCAGTCGTACCAAAGAATTATGGAAAAAAATCATTGAGACCCACTTATGGAGAGGAAGAGCTGTATTGGAGAACCAATTTGGCCTTAAGAGTACATTATTTGCGGATGATACTATTTTGATTGATATGATAGTGAACGGAATGCAAAAGCTGGAGTTATAGAAATCAAGTTTGGAATAAAAAGGTTTTAAGTAGAACAAAGACTCAATATGTGATGTGTAACTTCAGTCAAACTAGTTGATGTGGTTAGAAATGTCAAAAAAAGAAGAAGAAGAAGAAGAAGAAGAATTTTGCTCAAGGCTTTTAAAGTGATTAGGTTTTCTTTTGAGTCAACTTAAAGATTTTAGGAGGTCTACATGTACGTTATGCATCCCCTGTTTTAATGAAAATGATTTGATTTTTATCAGTATGGCTTTTTAATAGGAATTTTTAAGCTTTGGGGCTACTATCTCAGTTTTGATTTCTTCTCTCATTCTCTCCTTCCCTAAAAATATCTTCCATCATTTAAATAATTCTTCAAGAATATCTTCAACAATTGTAAGTTGGATTATCTCCAAACCCAATTCTTCTTCTTTAAATCCTCTAAACCCCATCCCTAACTACTCCCTTGTTTTCTGGCATACTACCATCAACCGTGCCAAAATCCTAAGACCCTAAAACATGAACTTTTGAATTGAGATCCTAGAAGATGGCTCTTTTGTTGCTCATCTATCAGCTGAGGACTACATGACTAGCAGAGTTGATGTAGTGGAAATTGAGGATCGAGAGCTACCAGAAAGTGAATGCCTTGGATACCTAGCAACCATTAACAAGGAGATGGAAATAATTTCTTAGGTGAAAACATCAAGCAATTTTCTCTTGTTTTGACAAATGGTGTGCAAAGGCCATTAGGATTGGAGTTTTCCTTTGTAAATGATAGTCGACTCTAATGTATTTGGTGTAGTTGTGCTGGAAGGCCTTTTATCACCATATAACCTCATGCCCATTAGCCTTAAGGCCAACTCTTGGGTAAACTTCTTGAGTCACAAAAGTAAAATAAATATCATGGGCCATTGATGCAAAATCACCACCAAATTGGGCTTTTATTTCCTTAAGAATAGTCTAGGATTGGGTCATATATGTATTCTGCCTTTGATTCCATAGGTTTATTTTGTAATTGGCCAATTTGATAGGCCTAAATATGGGTAGAAAGTAGGAAACAGGATTTCCTTTTTTAAATATATTTCTTTTATTGTTTGAATTTCCTAATCAGTTTAGATTACTTAATAGGTTAATGATTGGGTTAGGACTTTCATTTTTAGCATAGAATTCTATTTCTAATTTTGAGTTTTAATTTGAGTTTGAAACTATGTCAATTAATGTGGCTATAAATATAGATTTAATTACTTAATTTAATAGTCTAGGATTGGGTCATATATGTATGCTGCCTTTGACTCCATAGGTTTATTCTGTAATTGGCCCATTTGTTGGGCCTAAAACATGGGTAAAAAGTAGGAAACAGGATTTCCTGTTTTAAATCTGTTTCTTTTATTATTTCAATTTCCTAATCGGTTTAGATTACTTAATAGGTTAATGATTAGGTTAGGACTTTCCTTTTTAGCATAGGAGTCTATTTCTAATTTTGAGTTTGAAACTATGTCAATTAATGTGGCTATAAATATAGATTTAATTACTTAATTGAGCTATGAATTGGTGAAGTGAATTTTGAGTTTTATTTATTGCTGCCATTGCATTTCTCCCTCCCCCAACTCTCCAAAAAAAAAAAACTTTCTTTTCTCTCTCCATCTTTTGTTTCCTCTCCTTCTTGTTACTTGAACTCCATACTGGATCAACTCTTCTTATCAACAATTCAACTTGCTGTTTCTTTTCTAAAACGATAAGTTGAATCATCCCCATCCCCAATTCTTCTTCTAAACTTCTAAATTCCCTCTTTTCCCCCTTAAAACTCTAGCCATTGAAACCTGTCTCCAGTCCAAAATAACTACTAGAATCCATCAGAAATATAGCCCATAATCTATACCTATCATCACTTTCTCATTTCACATATTTTTTTCTTCTATGTTTCTAGAATTTGTGGATTTTTTTAGCGACCCAAAGTTCAAGGTCAGATCTACACCAGTCTAACCGTGTAATCTGTCACAAACTTTAGGAGCATCATCCCCTAACCCTAGTGACCTTTGATCCTATTAATCCTAAAGGACCAACCAAACCCTAGATCTGCCTATCCTTGTTATTTTAAGGAACCAAATATAAATGCCTTTCAAGGTTTACCCCATTCTTGTATGTCTGTCCAAAATATGAGTTCCTTTCAAGTTTTAACCCATTCCCCTGTGTTCATCTCTTCTCAAATCTATCTCATCTCAAGGAATTTATTAACTTCCTATGGATGGGCTAAGTATCCTTGATACCCAGAATTTTGGTTGAAACAATCAAGACCAGAGAACTCGTCTCGACTTGCCAATACCAATAGAGGGTGCTTCCCTTTTTCTCTTTTTATTTTTTATTGTTTGGATTAAAATTGATGTTCAATGGTCACATGGGCGTATCTGCAAACCTTAAGGGAAGTGAGTTGAGGTTAATACTTAATAGAAAAATAAGAATAAGAAGACTGAGCTATGAGTGAAACCGACCCCTTCCCCTCCTCCCCTGCCTCTAGACAATCTCTTCCCTCCAGCTGCCCTAGTCTCCTCTCGTGCACATGTTGACTGCTTCATTTCGTCCAACCCTCCACCATTGGTTCCTCTATGTTCCCTCTTTGTCCCAACTCTTCCCTAGCCCTTGGTATTGCAAAATGGATGGCTTGCCTAGTCGAGAACTTCGTCAACCCCCATCCTCCCTTCAAGGTTACTCATGCCTCCCTCTCTAGGTTGTGGAAAGTAGAAGACTCTCTCTGTTCATATTTGCTCTATAATGGTGTGTTCATTTTTAAAAGCTTCAATGAAAAAGCTAAGCTTTCGGCAATTGAAGGTGCCCCTTGGATGGTTGGAAAAAAGAGGATTTACCTTAGGCAGTGGAGCCCTGATCTGAAGTTAGAAAATATGAATTTGAATGCCATTCCCCTTTAGGTATTCCTCCCAGGCCTCCCTCTACAATTCTGGCTCATACGAACCATCTCGTATTGCTTCTCTCATCAGCAAACCCCTTCGCATTGGCAACATGAAAGATTGTTGTTCGCCAAAATGTGTCAAGGTCTCCACTTCCTCCTTGCTGCCCATCTCAGTTCTGGTTAGAGACGAAAATGGTCTAAGCTTTGATCAAGTACTCCAAATGGAGAACTTGCCTCCTCTCTGCCATTAGTACAAGGTGTTTGGCCATTTAGATTGCACAGTTTCTGGTGATGCTCGGAACACCTTGGCTGTCGCCTAGACAACTGCCCCCTTATCAGTAAGGTTTATCCTCACCAATGGCATCCTCCTGCCTCCAAGTACCCGTTTGAGAATTCTTTTGGACAACTTGGCGACAAAAGGGAATCGTTTTATTCTTTTGGTGACCTCTTGGAGCTTACTGATCGAGACTTGTCCTGTTTAGTCCCTGCCTCTGTTTCCCTCAATGACTTTGAGCCTTGTGACACTGGCAACTATGCCTTTCCTTTTTCGGTTGCCTGCAAACCCTTGCTTGCAATCCACTGCCAGCCTTTTCATTCTTGGGCTTGTGCCTCGCCTTCACATCTCGTAACACTCTTGCTCTTCTTTGACCATTCTGCTAAACCCCTCCTTTGCTTGCCTCCTCTCCCCCTGTTGGGGAACCCAATTTGATTGAGGTCCCCATTGCCTCCATTCTCCTCTTCTCTTCTTTTCACATCTCCCTTAACCCCTTCGATTCTCTTTCTCACCTTGACGACCCTCCCAATCTCTTGCTTTCTTGCACAGATCCCCCTTCCAATCCCTAGTCCTCCCCTACTAGCCTCTCCACAGTGGGGCCTCTACAGGGGCCCCCCCCTTCCCAAAATTAGGAGGCCCATCACCTCTCCTCTCCTCTCCTCACCCCTCTCTCTTGTCTATGGAGCTTTTCCTTCCCCCTTGATGTGATTTGACTTTGGGCCTCCCCTCATCTACTTCTAGGCCCAGTCTATCTCCCTCTTCTTATTTTAATGCCCCCCTCTAATGGGCCTCCCTCCTCTTCCCTCCTTGAGTTGGGGAACTCAAGCTTCTTAAAAGCTTGGTCAACCCTATTGTCACTCGCTACTCCTCCCTCCTGTCTGTTGTCGAGTATCAAGTGCCAAGCCCTTCACAGTTAGCTTGTGATGGGCCCACTAACCTTGAAGTCTTTGGTGAGCTCAACTCTCGTCTCACGTCCATGGATGACTCGGCCTAATTTCTATCTACAATGATGAAAAGTAATCGCTCCACTAAGGGGCGCCACAAACTAGATGGAGATTTTGTAATGGATTTAAAATCCCATGGGGGGAAAAAAGAAAAAAAAAGAAGAACAAGAACTGGGGCAAAAATTAATCCCCATTCTTTTATTCGTTTTAGCTGGTTGTTATGATTTATTTTTGCTGTCTGGCTTATTGTCCGTGTCGGCTTTGTTTGGGCTTTGCCTTGTGTTGGCTTGTATTCCTTCCCCCTCTACCTTTTTCTGTTGGTAATGAACATTTTATTCATCCGGAAAAAAACCTTTAATGGAAGCTTGTTGTAATATTGATAAACATACTTAGCTTTCCAATTGAAAAAGAAAACACACACCACTTAGCTATTTAAATTTGCACTCTTGGTTGGCAATAAAGGCTGAACCTTTAATATAAATATTTAACATGGCAAATTTTCACACTTAAGTAGTTGAAAGTATCATAATATTGGTCCACCAAGTATCTAGCACCAATTATCAAGTGAACAATAATACATAAACATAAGGTATAGAAAGTTATAAATCCTAGTCTTCCATGTCTAAGACGCCCAATGGTTGAAATGCACATAAAGCTTGAGGAATAGGAGAATCAAGACTTTTTTGATCTTACAAGGATGAGTGCAGATAAGTGAAGAAATTGGAGTATTTTTTTTCTTCCCTCTTTTCCACATGTATATATATATATATATATATATATATTGTGATAGAACAGAAAGTTTAGACCTCTTTGTATCAAAATTTTGATTAGCACTGTCCAAGTTATAGATTTTTTATATAGGCATGTGATCCAAAATATTGAGATATGACATTTATATCTTGAGTATTTTCTCATTTCGACGAGGTAGAGATCCTAGAGATTTTTGAGATCTCAAAAGAGCATTGAAATATGGAAGCAACACATTCCTACCAATACACACCCAAATTTGTTCCTATTTTTGTTGAAAGAAAATATTTCACAAAATCTGTGGTTTCGACTGAGATCTTGAACGTTATGAATACTGTTAGAAAACAAGCTTTAAACAGTCAAAACAGTAGCTGAACTTGAAAAGAAAAGAGAGAAGAAGAAGAAAGCGAAGAGAGGTGAAGAACTAACAGAGGAGGCTTGCTATTCTTGCTTATAGAGCCTAGAATCTCAGGAAGCTTATATTTATGATTTTACTAGAGGTCTAATACAACTTGAGAGACTAGCAACTGTCAAATTAAAATACAGCTTAAAGACAAAACTTACTAATTTTCTACCTCCTAAAATCTGTCCAAAAATAAAAAGTTCTGAAAATAGAAACTATCATTGAAATAGAAAAAGCCACCAAAATAGAAAGTGCAGTGAAGGAAAGCTGCTGCCAAGGCTTGTGCAACAAGGCTGCAGCCTTGGATTCTCTGCACAATTCTCAACAAATACTACATCTTTCCATTATCTTATAATTCCAATCTGGTTTTATGGTTCACATGTTGTCTTTTATAAATCAGGTCTAAAAGGCTAATAGGATATGACAAATGAAATTATAAAGTACCACTGACCCTTAATACTATTTGCCCACTATTTATTGCAGGCCACATTGACTAAACGTGTACTGCTCATCTTTACAGAGGATGTTAAACTGGCCTGCTGAACCTTCAAGGCCCAGCCCCAATGATTTCCCTGTCATATTGATTACCAATGCCCTATCAAGGCCATTGGTTGGTCACCCTATCTGATGTAGCCTCAATTGAATAAGGGCCTGGCTTTCAAGTTCTTTAAGTGAACCAACTCGTTCCAAGAAAAGGTTTCTTCATCTTAAGGTATGGAGTGAATATTTAGCGATGGGGAATTGCGGTTTACTAGTGTTAGAATGGACTGAAACTTGGAGTGAATATAGCTTATAATATGGGGGGTATGATCCCCCCAAGTTTGGTTGGGTTTTGGTTGTTTAAATTAGAAGATACGAGGGTTCTTGTTTCTGGGGGTTCTAGGGGGTACAAAAATCCAAGAAAATATTTTTATCTTGTTCGATGGTCACAATGGGGGTAAAACTAGGATATATAAGGTCACTAGGATTGTGGGAACTGTAAGTGTGACAGCTTGAGTGGTTCAGATCTAACCTTGAACTTTGGGTGTCTGTTCCAAGTAAAATAGAAAAAAATGGTGATAGGAGAAGGGTGATTGGGTAGACTACCAGATGCCTGAACAGCTTTGTAGAGCTTTAGAATGAATAGAATGGCTTCTTGAAGACTATCTATTCAGCCATTGCAAGAATTTGACTTGACTTTACAAAGAACCTTATTGGAGCACTGAACTCTTGAATGTTGTCAGACCAAAGTTGACCTAAACCGGTGTTTTTTGAATGTTGGACATACCACATTGAGCAAAATATTGTTGCCACAACAAACACCCACCAAGGGACTTGAAGCTGAGGATAACTTTATAAATAATCGAAATTCATTCCTTTCCCATTGGGGGATGGGCTTATTTATAGATAAAAGCTGGAGTATCCATCAACCCTAGGTTGATTTCGGAGGAAAATACGCCAATTTGGTGCTGGATTTGCATCACTATCGTCCAGTCAAATGACCAAAAACATCTGACCGTTTAGATTGGTCTGTCCTGCAGGCTATGGTGGTTTATGTTTATGGATCTTTGACTGGTTGAGTGACCATGCTTGTTCTAAGTTATGCTGCTAGATTTTTGGGGTACACTGTAACTGAAAATGATATGATGCCTGTATAAATTGTTGTGTCTATCTTTTATCTTTATTTTTCACTTTCATGGGGGATTAAACGGATTGAAACTTGTCAACCATTGTTTCTTTGCTCTTGCAGAACAGTTGTCCTTAAAAAAAATACCCATTTTCTGAAATTCCTGTTCTTGAAATTTTTTGTTTTTATTTATTTTCTAATTTCTAATACTTAGTTTTACTGAGTTAGTCAACAGATGAACTTAAATAAGTTGTTGGAGACCATGTTGCGGAGTGTTGTTCTAAAACCAGAAAGTCAGATCATCTGGAATCTATATAGGTTGTTATTAGTTGATTTATTTTGGTATGTATACATCTTCCTACTACGCATATTTAACTGTGTTTAGATTAATTTTGATCATTGTGATTGCATCTCTCTGGGACAACACTCCGTTTTCTCTTCAAACTATGTCAATGTGGTTTCTAGTCTGACGTCAAATAACCTTTGCTTGGTTATGATCAACTTGTTTTGGAGCTGCAGTATGTTTAAGACATATCTGGTACCCATAGTTTGTCTAAGCCAGCAGAAGCTTTGTGGTTTAGGTTGTAAAGGTTGCTGACTTTGGAGTTGCTCGGGTGCAAGTTCAGTCTGGAGTGATGACAGCGGAAACTGGAACATATCGTTGGATGGCTCCTGAGGTATCTTTTCTGCTAAATTTCTGACTGGTTGACTATTTTCTTATGCTGAACCATTAACCCCTCTTACCAATCATTTCAATTTGATTTCAGTTTTTCCCCCCTGGGTTGTTGACACACATTGTATAAGTGGTAACTTTGAATTCTTTCGGTTGATGTGGTTACCTTGAATTCAGTAATAAGTTCAAACTTTTTATGATATCGATCTAGGCATATTCATGCAATTTGCTTTTTTCTTCTTCTTTTGTTACATGACTGCGAATCTTCTCAATATTCTACTATAACTAGATTAATTAGGAACCCAAATCTCTAGTGATGAATAGGAGTGTGTTCAAACACTAAGTCTGGCATTTTGAAGATACTCTAATGTAGTTGGTCTAGCCGCATAGAGACAAATGACTCACTTTGGGGGCCCAAACCGAGAACTGGTGCAATCCAAGTTTCTAGTCAACAAAGGGTTGGAAATAGTTAAGTCATTATTTGTTTATGCTGGAAAGAGTTAAGATGAACTTTTGATTAAGGTTCTATTGGCAGGAGATGGTTGGGATTTTGTTAGTTAGAAACTTGGTTAGTTCGTCAAAAATTTGGGAGATGGGTACCGATGTTAGGTTCAGGTGGTTTGAATGATTGGAGACGAATTAAGTTTTGATGGGATGGGATCGAACTTACTGTAATGTGGGGTTTCTTGGGCAGTAGCTGAGTTGGTTGGGGTATCACAAATAATGAGTGAATTTGAATTTTTTTTTTTTTTAAGTTGGCCTGTCAAACTTCCCACTCACAGGGAGTTGATTGGATGCAAACACCAACCCCCAAGGTGAGATCACTCTATATACCAAGTAAAGAAGCTAATCCCATATGCTACCTACTCCCCTAGTTTAGGCCTTTAAAAGTGGCCTGACAAATTGAAATTCTTACCATGTGTAGGACCCGATCCTAGATAAATTCTTAAGAAAAGAAACTCGATTTTGACAAACCCAAGAAACAGGCATGTTGTTCTCCAAGGGCTTGGGCTTTATTTCTCTTCAAGCCAATGCTTCTCTTGTTTCTATTTACTTTTCCCGTTTCCTTTTTGAGGCTTTGTGGATCCTTTATCTTTGGTAATGGATTATTTTTATTCCTGATAAAAAGGGTAAGGTAAACTGATTTAGAAACTAAGTGGCACAAGAAACAAACTCGAAACAGGGCTCTAACTTCTATATAAGTAAATCTCGGTTTCTTATTTTTATCCATATATGTGGCTCATCATTCTGAAAGCTCATGGGATCAAAGTTCAATGCACATATCAATGACAAAGCTTTTCTCCAGTAAGAAAAGCCCTCCAGGTGACTTCTGGATGTGAAAAAAGACAGATTTAGCGGTCCTTGGACCAGTGTACTCCTGACAACAGAGAACATTGCAGAACATAGAAAAGAAAGTAAAGAAGAAAAGAAGAAGATAAAAGAGAACGAGGAAGGTATCACAGGATTGAAAAATAGCCTTTTGGCAAAAATTGCTGGATTAAGGCCTGCCAAATGCCCCCCGGACTCTGCTTGGGCGGAAAGGGTTTGCCCCTTTTGGAAAAGGTATCACTGGGTAAGCAAAGAGAAGAAGAACTGAGAGGGGAAGATCACTAGCATGGCATTTGACCAAACTCAATTTGCTAATTCATTATCAAATCTGTCCATCCATAAATGGGTTAGAAGATAACAATTAAGAGAAGTAAGAACCGGAACTCCTACCTGGGCTCTGAAACTGGAAGGAAAAAAAATCTAAAGCAGATTTTAATACTAACATTTGCCATCTTTTGATGATAAATATTAAATGTAAGATAAGATACACTCCCAAATAACATATATTCCGAAAATGCTACAGGGCACCAAAAGACCTAGCGGACCTGGTTCTTGAACAAACTGGGCCCAGTACAAGGAAATGCTTCTGCATCACGTGGGAGGTGATGCGGTGATTGATTCAAAATCTTTTCTGTTCTCAAAGCCGTCAATTTTCTTATAATGTCCAAACTGGTTTGCGATTGCAGTGAATGGGTAGATAAATAACTTAGTTAAGGGTTGGGGTTGATGTCATTACCCTGTCAGCTAATTAATCATTGTTGCTATTGTAGGTCATAGAACACAAACCGTATGATCACAAGGCTGATGTGTTCAGTTTTGGAATCGTGCTATGGGAGCTGCTAACAGGGAAGGTAATATTGCATATATTGCATTGGATGAAGTCTCACAATTATCATGTGCACCTTGCTTTTCCCAATTGATCATTTTAGCATTGAATGCTCTGCTCTCTTAACTAGATTTTATTCGTTATGATTCAATTCCAGATCCCATACGAGTTCTTAACTCCATTACAAGCAGCTGTAGGTGTGGTGCAAAAGGTACGGATTATGTCATTCTCTGAGTGTACACATATAGTAGAATGGATCTTGAGGAAAAAACTTATGGACTTTGGCCATTTGTTTCCTCTGCTTGGTTCAGCTTATGGTGCACATACAGTAGAATGGATCTTGAGGGAAAAACCTGTGGACTTTGGCCATTTGTTTCCTCTGCCTGGTTAACATAGCTCATGGTGGCGGTTTATGTTTCATTGAACAAAATGAGTCATAGACCAACACAATAATTTTTATTAGGCTGTGCCTTCTAATAAATAAATAACATTTTACTTCTAATGATGTGGTTGTCAGGGTCTACGGCCTACAATCCCTAAGAACACTCATCCAAAACTTGTGGAGCTGCTTGAGAGATGCTGGCAGCAAGATCCATGCTTAAGACCTGACTTTTCTCATATTATCGAGTTTCTACAGCAAATAGCCAAGGAGGTTTGTAGTACCATAAGGACCAAGAAAATGTTTGCTTGGAAATCTTCATATGTTGTTAATGTACCTAATTTTGTTGAACAGGTTGGAGATGATGAGAAGAAATCTGGGGGACTATTTTCAGTTCTCAAGCGGGCCCATCACTGAAGGGTTTGTTTGTAACTAACTTCCTGTAATCAACTAGGTGATTTCCCATCTACTTACGTTGTACAGTAAATCCCAGTAATCTCTTTTTCTTTTTTAATAATTGAACAGCGCAATTGTTGTCATTTTTCGCTTGGTTATTATCGTTCACATGCAGGTTATGGTGGCAGGTCTTTAATTGTAACTTCTTTTGGGATGCCTTACCTAAAAAAAAAAAATTTTTTTTTTTTGGATGCATGAAATCACTTATTTCCGAAGATGTTTCAAGTGTTCTTTAGCAAGTTTACTGCATTTCAGGATAGTTATTATATTATTTCCTGTAATTTATTCATTTCTATGGTAGACACAAATGGAGTAAATGATCTACTTCATCAATCCACAAAATTTTTGAGTCCTTTTTGCAGAGCTTTGGTCATCGGGGGCCTAATTTGGCGTTGGTGTTAACTCTAGCTGATCTTTTGGGTATAATCAGACTTTTAATTACAATGCTCATTTCTTCACTCAAAAACGAGGAAGAGGGCGGGGGGGGGGAGTGTTGGGGAGACTACAATGCCCATTTACAGAATAATATGGTGCTTTACTTGGATGTCTAATTAATTCTTGAGTTTTTTTTACAGGTTTGTACAGTTTATTGGGATTTAAATTTTTAGTACATACTTCAGTGCCTTAAATTACAGATTGCATGCTCCCAAAAGTAGTACAAGTTGAACGTTTTTAGCATTCCATTTAAGATTCTGTTAATTTATGAGTGAAATGTCTATATTACCCTTATTAGAGTTCAATGACATAACTACCCATTTAAAATTCTCGTACCCAACCCTTGGGCGTGACGAGATTCTCTCTTTACCCACCTACACTTGGTCCAAAACTGTTCACCTTTGCTGGAAATCACTATACCATTGCTGGAAAAATCCTTTTGTCCCTTGTCAGAAAATCTCTCTGCCCACCATCCCCTGTTCGGAAAAAATCTCTCAGAGATCTAAAAGGGTAGCCTTCATCGCTATTGCTTCTCTGTGAATCCGTAGTATATGTGAGATCTGTTTGTTTGGCTATTAAAATTGATCAAGAAACTCTACGAATTCTACAAGATTCGATCGTGTTCAAACCCTTAATTTGTAGTATCCATCATTTAACAACAAAAGTTTAGAGCGAAAATTAGTTTCTGTAATGTACAAACCCTGAAATTCTCAACGAAAGCAAGAGTTAAAGTTAAAAACAGAAAAAATTCCACCATTATCTCATACCCTAACGAATTAATAATCGTAAGTAGGAGGTGAAGGTAGATTAAAATCAGGATTTCAGGTTCCAATCCCACCGCCTTACCCGATAGATTTCTCTTGTGCGTCGGTCTTGTCTCATTAACTTCTCTGCTTTTACTTCTCCCACAACGGTGTTTCACATTCGAGGAGTTGCGAAGATCGATCTATTTGATACGGGGTTGAATTTTGCGCATTTCTCAGTCTCAGTTTCCCGATCTGATTCGTGAAGATATGTTTGAAATATCATGTTATTTAGTTTTCAAATTCTGAAGCTTCTTCATTTTTGAGGTAAAAACTGCTAATTCTTTGTTGACCATTGCTATGAACTTTTGTTTGTTGGTGTGTGAGTATTTTTCACACGTTCGACTTGTGACATCAAGTATTTTGCAGATTCAATTGCTGTGATTATTAAGAATGGTAAAGATCACAGTTGTTGGATCTGAAAAATGCCCCCACACGACCATACAAAACTACATGATTATCGTTATATTTTCTAAAGAAATACATTGGTGTTACATAGTTCGGGGAAAGCAATTTAAGAACACCAAAAGGATCGCCCGGCCATCTTGAATAATTGATATGACCTGGTAGCATTCACATGACCAACTACGAAGATGAAAACCCCCCCCCCTCCCCCCCCCCGTATAATTACAATTGGGCAAAAAGTTAATGATAGACCCAGAGGAAGGAAAGCTCTCATGATCTAGACGTTGGGAATGGGTATTTTTTTAATCCAATAATGTTATTAAAGATCAACTGTTGGATAATGATATGATGGTCGCATGACCCACTGGGAAGATGAAGTGAAGAACTCCATCAAGAAATGTTGACACCTGTGGATGATGTTTATAAGAAATTCAATTCCAGCACTATCTTCCCAGTTGAGCCAAAAGACATTCCAATTCAAGTAAGAATTATACGGAAGAGCGTTTATCAGGTCTATTTTCTTGTCAAAAATGGACTATTCATTTCCTCACAAAAACTGATTGATGTGACTGATAAATGGATTTCAACCATCAATATGATATTGAGACACATGTCACACATGTGCAAGGAAATGGATGGTTCAATTATTTGTCAGAAATGGACCTAATATTGGTCCGCATAGAGGGAGTGGGGTTAACGTTAGTAAAATCCTCCTGGTTATGACTTTTGAGTTCTGAGTGAGAGAGAGAGAGATGAATAGTAGCAAAACTCTTACGTGATGATGCGTGCCGTCATCACCGCCATTTGTTCAAGCTTACGTCGATGGTAGTTAAAAAGTTGTCGTTTCTACACAATTGTTTTATCGCCACTAAAGGGGTTGTACGACAATGATTTTGTGCCAATTTACCTAATTTGACATAGAATGAATTTTTTTTAGCCTTTGTACCATTTTTCCCAATTCAGCACAAAATAGAAACTAAAATCTTGTATGGGTAGACATGTTTCTTTGATAAAATTGATACAAAATCTTGTATGATATATACAATACGGGCCAGTTTGCTCATGTGTTTTTCCTGTGATTTTCAATGCTGATCAAGAAAACATCGATCGCTGGTGTTTGTTCCAACCCCAGCTTTAGGTCACATAGTTTCATTAACAGAGCTAGCAAAGCTTCTGGTTGCTAAAGACGATCGCTTTTCTATCACTGTTCTTATCATCAAAGCTCCTGATTCACCCAGCATAATTAAACGCTATCATTAAATGACTTGGCACTTCTTATACCACTTCCATCCGTTTCATCACCTTGCCCGAGTCAGAATTTCCCTCGCCTGAAATGGCTAAGACCCCCGAAGGAATCATATGTCTCTCTTCATAAAAAAACCACAAACCTTTCGTCAGAGATACCATCAACCAACTCTTCTTCAAGTCCGATTCTCAAACTCAGTCAAGACTGACTGGGTTAGTCATAGATCTTTTATGCACCTGCATGATGGACGTAGCTAAAGAATTCGGAGTTCCTTCCTAGTTACCTCTACTTTCCTTCCACCGCAGCCCTTCTGAGTGTGATGCTTCATCTCCCAACACTCGATACCCAGATCCTTACAGATTTCAAAGACTCAGAAACCGAGTTGGTCATTGCGAGTTTTATCAACTCAGTTCCATCACATGCCTTACCTTTGGTATTGTGGATCAAACAGCAAGAGAGGAGAACTGGTTCTATTAAAACCTTCATCATCTATTAGAACCTTCCTCCGGCCGTTCTCTGGAGAACTGGTTCTATTAAACCCAGAGTATAAGCCCCACTAAAGTGATTAACCTGGTAAAAACTCTTAATTCTTTGTTAATCAATGCTATGAACTTTCGTTAATTTGCTGCTGTATGAGTATTTTTCACAGTATTCTAATTGTAACATTTAGTATTTTGCAGATTCAATTGCTGTGATTATAAAAATGGGAAAGATCATAGTTGTTGGATCTGAAAAATGCCCCCACACGGCCATACAAAACTTCAAGATTATCATTATATATTCTAAAAGAAAAACATTGTTGTTATACGGAAAAAGCAATTTAAGAACACCAAAAGGCACTTGCATGTAGGCATGTAGCTCTACAAATCAACTCTCCAGATGCTCTACCGAACTAAGAAAAAGAACTCTCCTGATGTACCTTTAGCATGATTTTGGTCGTCTGAGTGAGTACCTTTTGGTCGTTCTAGGCTAGGCTAGTAGGTAGACAACTGAGGGTAAGTAGGGCTTATAATTGTAATTGGGACAAAAAGTAATAGTAGAAGTAGAACTGTAGAAGTGTAGAACACAGAGGATAGGAAAGTTTTTTAAATGACTGAGACATTGGGAATGGGTATTTCTTTAATCCAATGATTGTAATTAGAAGGATTCTTCAATTGTTGGATAATAATGGTGCATTGATGACATGAGCCACTAGCAAAATTAATGAAGTGAAGAACCCATCAATCATGCGAGCTAAAACTAAACTATTGAAACGTTGACACTTGTCGATGACGTTTACAAGAGAATTCAATTCCAGCACTATCTTGTATCTTCCCAGTTGAGCCAAAAGACATTCCAATTTAGGTAAGAATTAATTATACGGCACAGAGTGAGTGAGGTTGACGATACCAAAATCCGCCTGGTTATGACTTCTGAGTTCTGAATGAGAGAGAGAGATGAATATGAGCAAAACGCGTACTTGATGATGCCTGCCGTGTCTGCCGTCACCACCTCCATTTTTTTTTCTCTTTTTTAATAATAAAAAGGTAGAGACAATGCTTGAATTGACACGTGGGGTTTTGAGATTTCATTGATATGAGACTTAGTATTAGATGCCACCTTAACCGTACTAACAAATTTCTCCTGGAGTATGATAGATTGAAACCCACACTAGTTAACTCCGCAACCACAACCACAACCACAACCACAACCACAACCAAGATATTAATAAGGCTAACATGCCAATGTTTATTAGATTTAGGTAAAAAAGTCAAAATGTTGGGCCTAATTGTACCAAATGGTCTTTGATTTGTAATACCACTTGTCTTGCTTTGTTCAATCCTATTCGGATTGCCACCAAAATTACCTTAGTTTTGTTTGTATTTGCTATGCTTCCATAATTAAGATATTGAATATGTCCATCCCTATGAATACCATGCTCCATCCTGCATTTCTTATCCGTTTGTTATATATCCTTGTACAAAGCAACATAGAGAATTAGTGTTGAGTATATATTGAGTATGGTCTTCTAGCAATTTCTTAAGTGGGTCTGCAGGGTCATTTATTGATGGTAAGAGTTGTGGATCCATTATCCACCTTAAAACCTGTCTTAAGACATTATTAGATTTTGGTTGGTTTTTTTTGAAAAGTTCAAGATTTCTCTCTTTTCATATAAAATAACAAATTATTGTAAATGAATAAAAAAACCAATTTTTAGTCTCCTTATCCATATGAAGACAGGAGGTGGTTGCATTGCAAAGATGTAATGGAAGTGTTATCTTAAACCAATTTTTGCTTAGTATGTCGATGCTAATTATAAAATCGTCATTTCTACGCAGTTGTTTTATCGCCACTAAATTCAAGATTATCGCTCTCCCCCCCCCCCACCCCCAAGATGATAGCTTTATATTAGGGGATTCAACAGGCGAGTTGAGTCAGCCCAACATTGAACCCTAATTTTATCCTTGAAGACTAAAAGTAAAGCCCAAGTCTAGGGGTGTTAATGCTGTAGTTTAGAGCAGTTTCAGGCTAGAATTAATGGTTTCAGATTGAAAAACACCCAACCCAAACACGGCTAGTTAACAAAATAACGTTTTCGGGCCTAGTTTCGGTTTGGTCCAATTTAGGTTTGAGCTGACTAACGGTTTGGGCCAACAATTTAGATTCAAGTTGACTAATAGTTTGGGCTAATGGTTTATGTTATGCAAGAAAAAAAAATAAAATAAAATGATTGAGTATCTTGCAACAAAAGCCAAAATTCCATGCAAAACCGAATTGCTAATGGTCAAATTTCATTAAAAAAATTAAATGTCATTCCACATTATAGAAAACCCACCCACCCTATAGAAATCAAGAACCCATATAGTAAGTAGTAACATAAAGACTTCAAGCTCATTCCTGAGGCTCCATTGGATGGTCCTCGAAAGATAAAATTTCAAACTAATAACCCTTTTAAATTCCATCTTGTGCTATGATTTTATTGTCTTGAAATTAGGTTATTATTTTGTGAGAATGTAGATTTTTCCCCCCTATATGAAATCCTTTTTTTTTTTTTTTTTTTTTTGTGGGTATTTAGTTAGATATGCAAAAGAAATACCTATAGATTGGATAAGTATTTACTCAATTTAAACAACTTTTATACATATAGTTGGACATTCATACTTAATCCTTCTGATTGTTGCATACAAGTAATAAAATGATTATTTGATCTTTGAATTCATGCTCAATTTTTTTGATTGTTTATACCAACTACCTAGTGGTGATATGGTGATTTAAACAATATTTGATTTAAACTATAAAATGGGTTACAACGGATTGCGGTTTGGTTTCGAGTTGGTGCAGGCTCTGCCCCCCTCAGCCCATTAAGGTTCGGTTCAGGCTATAACAGTTCGGTGTAGTTCGGTTTTAGCGGTCTAGGAACAAATTGACACCGGGACCCAAGAGCACACAAACCCGGGCAAGGGTTTAAAAACACAAAACCCACCCACGCACAGGGGAACCGGGGGGGGGGGGGGGGGGGGCGCTCTCACCCCCGACAGATTTAGCAATACAACGGCAACGCCAACTTGTTCTTCAGCGGAACAATGTGCCAACACTTGACACCACTACCACTGCGCTTCTTCCAAGTTTTAGTTGCTGCGCGGTTTCCCACAAAGGAGCTCTGAGAGAGAAGGATGGTTGAGGTCATAGAATGAAATATATCCGAGAAAAAGGAGAAACCTATTGTGATTTTTCCACTAGAAATGCCAATGAATAATCTGAGCTAGGGAATGTTTATTTTGGTTCAATAAATGTCACCTAATTCCAAGATTGGAATAGAGTCTAACTCCAGTTGAAACTATGCAAGGCAACGCAAAAACAACAAACAAAAAACAAAAAAAACCGTGGTCAACCTTGGAGAAGTGGTTTAAAAACTTAGTCACTGTAGTTTCTTCCAGGGCCCCCGAGAAAAACAGTCAGTATATGGCCGAAACAAGATTAAAAGGGGGTCCCTGTGAAGGGGGGGGGGGGGGGGGGGGGGGGGATGGAGTCAAAAAGATGAAGAGATAAGAAGAGCAACAGGATTAGGGATATTTATGGTAGAAGGATTCTTTAGATTGTTATCACCAAAAAGCAATGGTACTCAAAAGGCATACTGAATGTTATTTAGATTGTCAAGATTGTCACTTGTCTAAGACTCAAACTTTCAAATTTTAAAGTTATTCTAAATTTTTTAAATTAAATGAACTCACATAGAGTCGGGTTGGCTCAAGGGCGGAAACCCGGCCCGACCTGACCCTAACAGGTTTAGCTATTTTGCAATGGGATAGTTTTGTCTTTTGACTTTATGAGGCCAATATGAGTATTTCACTTATGAGTTAATAAAATCTTGGATGGAATGTTAAGAGTGTGCAACCTGTAATTATAGAAGTGTGAATTTGTAATTTAGAGCACTAAAGTGTGATATGCAGAGTTTAAGCCCCACTAAAGTGTGCATCCTGTAAAATAACTCTTTATTCTTTGTTGACCAACGCTATGAACTTTTGTTTGCTTAGTTGTGATGATAAGAATGGAAAACATCACAGTTGGTGGATCTGAAAAATTGCCCCCACACGGCCATACAAAATTCCAAGATTATCATTATATTGTCTAAAAGAATAAAAATTGTTGCTACATGGTTCAAGGAATACAATTTTAGAACACCAAGAGACACTTTCATACGGGAAGAATGGACTATCTTAAATCAGTTTCTATGGCCTTGTGGCTCTACAAATCAACTCTCCTGATGTTCTACCAAAATAAGAAGAAAAAAACCTCTCCCGATGCACCTTTTTCTTCGTCTAGTATGATTCTGGTTGTCTGAGTGAGTACCTTTTGATCGTTCTAGGCTAGTAGGTAGAAAACTGAGGGTAGGAGTTATAATTATACTTATAATTGGAATAAAAAGTAATGGTAGAAAATGGATGATAGGAAAGTCTTTTAAATGATCTTGACATTAATGGGTATTTCTTTAATCCAATGATTGTAATGAGAAGAATTCAATTGTTGGATTTTAAAAATATTACGCGTCAGAATCTGATAGCAACTCGGAAGATACAACGACAAGCAAAATATAGGCAAATTAAGTTTATGCAGGGAATTATATAACCTCCTGTTATCTTTTCATGACATATAGCTCTCTTCTTTTGACTCCTATGTATGATCAAAGTGCTTCAAAGCTACATTATTTATTTATCCTAACGCCAATATCTCAACAAAGAAGAAAGAAAAAAGGAAAGAAGAAGAAAAAATGACGCCAAAATCTGATAAGCTTTGCAGCCTTCTCCCGTGAGGAAAAAGCTGTTCTTTTGTTCTGGTCAGATCTTGGTGGTCTAAGCATTGTTGTGATTTGTTTGTTTTTTCGGTAACCACTAACCAGCAGAAGAGTTGTGATTCTTGTGAACTGAGGGCGGAGGATAGATGCATTCACATGACATGACCCACTATATAGGAAAATGTATAAAATGAAATGATGAAGCCCATCAATCATGCAAGCCAAAAATAAACCAGAGAAAGAGAAATGTTGACACTTGGTGGATGAGGGTTACAGGAGAATTCCAATTTAGGTAGGAATTGCATGGACCAGAGAGGGTGAGGTTGACGTTATGAAAATCCAGAGACAAAATAATAGAGAGGCTAGTAGCAAAGCACGTCCGTGATGATGCGTGCCATCACCACCACCATATAATTCGGAAAAATATCAAATCAAATTAGGACACACACAACATTCCATTTCCATCTCTTGTCGACATTTCACTTTGTCATTTCCACACACTCGTTCAAGCTCAACTTGCGATTTTGCCTCAATGCGCAAGTGGACCATTCGTCTGAAAGCACGGCATAAGCATTAATTGTGGTCATTGATTAACAAGCTTCTTAATGTGCTCTTAGCCTCTCATGGTGTCTAGAAGTTTCTGTCGGCATGTCGAGCTGGTAATAAGGGAAGAAATTGTTTCAATTCTTCTTTTGTTTCGTGAGAAAAATTATATTTTTTCCATGACTTGAAATGAAAATGTTTTCAATCCAAAAAGAGAGAAAAACATAGTCACTCACCATCCTATCATAATTTTCGTTTTGGGTCTTGAATTTGTTATTTGTCACGGAAGGCAGAGTAGAGTCTCCAAGCTTCATAGGTGGCCATTGAGGGATCAAGCATTGACATCATGGAATAGTCGTATTTTGTGATTCATCGGAGTGGAATGATCATCTCACCTATCAGATTTGTATATTGAGCATTGTAGATTGAGGTATGAACTGTACACTTCCTCGTATAAACTTTTCTAGGTCATTAGCTGGTTGAGACTATAGTTTTCAATCAAGACATAAGAAGAAATTCTCCAGTAAAATTTTTCTTACCAGAAAATAAGAAAATAAGAAAGAAGAAAAAAAGAAACTAGGGAATCTCTAAATGAGTATCCAATGACTTAGGATTTAGTCAAATGTAATATTCCAATTCAACAACACATGTTAGATTTACCTTAGTCTTTGAATTAGAGTATTCTACATGTTTGCATCTTATAACTCATTGAGCATTCATCAGAAGATCTTTAAAGATACTTTCTTATTACTATTTGCCCAGTTGAATTCATATTCATGATCTTAAACAACTTCTAGTATATGGGAAATAAAAATCACTCTTGAATTATTCAAGTACATACGAAGAAGCAGAAAGGATGGGCAATGAATAAAATGAATACTATTTAGCAAAGAGTCAAAGCATTGACTAGAGAGGTTGCATTACTTCTTCTGTAGATGTTTCAAATGGTGGGAAGCAGATAATGGATATTGAGATAATCAGAGATTTAGCGAATGTGTTTCTAGAAGATTTGTCGAGTTTGTCTCCTGAAAGGAAATTGGAGTTAACCATTGACTTAATTCCAGGAGCAAGCTTCAATGTTGAAAGATCCATATAGAATGACATTGATAGAGTTGAAAAAATTGCAAGGTCAGCTAAATGAGTTACTTGATAAGGGGTTCATCCAACCCAATGTTTCACAATAGGGTGCTCCAGTTTTTTTTGTAAAGAAGAAAGATGGTAGTATGCGACTGTGCATAGATTACCGTGAGTTGAACGAGCTAACTATCAATAACAAGTATCCTCTTCCTAGAATTGATGACTTGTTTGATCAGTTGAAATGTGCAACAATGTTTTTCAAGATAGATCTGAGATTTGGATATCACTAGCTGAGAGTGAAGACCATTGATACTTGTAAGATGGCATTTAGGATAGATATGGATATTATGAGTTTAGAGTAATGTTGATTGGTCTTACTAATGCACCTGCAACATTCATGGATTTAATGAACTAAGTATTTCAGAACATGTTAGATAAATCCATCATCGTGTTTATTGATGACATCCTTATCTATTCAAAGGACAAATATAAACATGTCAAACACTTGCATTTTGCTTTACAGCAATTGAGAGAGAAGTTGTATGCAAAATTCAGCAAGTGTGAGTTTTGGTTGTCTAAAGTGGTATCCTTGGGACATATAGTATAAGCTGAAGGGATTAGAGTTGATCCAGAGAAGGTCAAGGCTGTGGCAGATTGGGATAGACCCAAGATGGTCATAGAGATCAAAAGTTTCCGGGTATGGTTGGATATTATTGGCATTTCGTTGAGAATTTCTCAAGATTATCGTCTCCTATGATAAAGCTTACCAGGAAAGGAGTTAATTCGTGTGGAACGAAGCTTATGAAAAAAGTTTTCATGAACTCAAGAAGAGGCTGACTAATGCTCTAGTGTCAATTATACAAAATAATTTTGGAGGTTTGATAGTGTATACAAATGCATCTAAGATTGGTTTAAGGTGTGTCCTAATGCAATATGACAAGGTAGTAGTGGCATATGCTTCTATACAACTGAAAGAGTATGAACATAACTACCCTACA
The DNA here is from genome assembly GCF_041222555.1 of Hakea prostrata. Lineage (NCBI taxonomy): Eukaryota > Viridiplantae > Streptophyta > Magnoliopsida > Proteales > Proteaceae > Hakea > Hakea prostrata. The sequence goes on from NC_142604.1 coordinate 15,854,682, forward strand.
CAAGCTTTGGAACTTGAAGCGGTAGTGTTTACTCTGAAGATATGGCTTCATTACTTTTATGGTGAAAGAATAGCAATATACACTGTCACAAAAGTTTGAAATATTTCTTCACCTAGAAGGAATTGAATATGAGGCAGTGTAGATGGTTGGAATTGGTGAAGGATTATGACTACGATATTCAATGTCACCCAGGAAGGTAAATGTGGTTGTTGATGCTTTTAGTAGAAAGAGCAACCGACAAACTATAGATTTGACATCTTTAAGTAAGCCATTGTTGTATTTTATAATTGAATATGCATTAGAGATTTGCCAAAAGGTTCTAAAGCTATTGATCCTAGCAGCTATATCAATTTAGCCAAACTTGAGGGACATAATTATAGAATTGTTGTTTACCGATCCAGAGTTGAAGAAGAAGATTGAGATGATTTCTTTAGTTTCATAGAAAATACCGAATTTCTCCCTAGCCTTTGATAATGCTTTGATGTTCAAAGGAAGGATTTGTGAGTCAGAAGTGGAAGAGCTCAGAAAGGAGATCCTGAGTGAAGCTCATTAGTTCATTTTCCGATTCATCCTAGTAGTACGAAGATGTATCAGGATCTAAGAGAACATTTTTGGTGGCATCGAATGAAAACTGATGCGCTGAAGATTTTGTTGCCAACTGTAGTACTTGTTAGTGAGTGAAAGATGTTAGACAACCATCATCAAGTCTCCTACAACCACTTCCGAAACCTAATTGGTAGTAGGAAGACATTGCTATAGATTTTGACACAAGTTTTCCTCACACAAGCAAGAAAATGATATGATTTGGGTAGTAGTGGATAGATTGATAAAATAAGCTCATTTCATACTGATGATGATCACTTATACTATGGACAGATTGGCAAGATTATATGTGGATAATGCTGTGAGATTGCATAGTGTGCCAGTCAGCATTGTATCTGATAGAGATTCAAAATTTACCTCTCAATTCTGGAACAACCAACAAAAAGCACTAGGGACCCAGTTAAATTTGAGTACTACTCATCATCCTCGGATGGATAGATATTTAGAAAGGACCATTCGGATACTAGAAGAGATGCTCCAGCCTGTTTTGTGGACATGAGTGGTAACTAGGATGATCACCTTACATTGGTAGAATTTGCATACAATAACAATTACTAGCCAACGATTGGAATGACTCCAATTAAAGCTTTGTATGGACGTACTTGCAGAACTCCTCTATATTGGGTAAAGTTGGAGAAAGACGTGTCCTAGGTCCAAAGTTGATTGAGATCAATAGTGCTATGGTTGATGTGATAAGAAAAAGAACCAAGACTACACAGTTCAGATTGAAGTCCTACGCAGACCAAAGGACATATTTGGAATTTCAAGTTGGTGAACGGGCTTTCTTGAAGGTTTCACCAATGAAGGATGATATAAGATTTTACATTAAAAGAAATATCAGCTCTAAGTATATTGGACCCTTTGAGATTATTGAGAAGGTTGGGCCAATTGTTTAAAACCCCCTAAAATCCCAACATGATAACCCATCATTTCAAGTCCATGAACCCGGAGTTCTAGTAGAAGGCAACTCTGGACCATTCGAGTTGAGCCTGGGAGTTTGAAAATTGAACCTTTGGACTTGGATGAAATAGAAGAAGACCCAGCTAGTTTAATGGACTTCAAGAGGAGAGAGTGAGTTTGTCTGAAAGGTATAAAAAGGAGATTTGGCATGCATGAAAACCTATGCTAGAGAACTCCAATGCCAAGGTAAATTTTACTGATTATTCAATCTTGTTTAGAGGAACCTACCTTCTGAAGCCCGTCAAAATCGGCTTTCACATGTGAAAGATACAGGGCTGGTTGATTGGGTCGAGTGCTCAGTTTGACCAACTGCCCCCTGCCCATAAAATGGCATTTTCAGCAATTGAGTCAAGAAACCTTATTTTATGGTTTTCTCACCTTATAAACGAATTGTTTATGCTAGTGGGAGGCTGAGAGCATGGGAGAGGAGAAGAGCTTGGAACTTGGGGGATTTTCGCATGTGAGGCGGTGTGAAGCGCGATTTGTGAGGATAATCACGTGTTGAGGTAAGAGGACAATAGAAACCCTTTATTCCAACTATTTTTCATGGTATTTTGATGGATTTTGCAATAATGGTAGTTCTGGAAGTTAGGTTATAATGAATGTTTGTTTTTGTTCCCTTTCATGTTTCCCAATCCCATTAAGCGATGAATCATGCTATCTTTTCATTTTAACACCGATTCATCCTCTTTAAGATGCCCGGGAATGAATATTTGAGAACCAATTTGGGGATTTTTGATTTGGGACCAATTAGCTAGGATGATTAGAAGGTGTTTTTGGGACAATACTATTGTTCCATTGAAGTCCCAAAAACACTCAATCGGTTTGATTTCGAAATGAGCTCAAACTAAAGCAATTTGGTCACAACCTAGGGGGCGGTCGACCGGCCGTGGTAGGCTTGACTTGCTGCCCCGGGGCGGTCAACCGGCCGTGGTAGGCTTGACTTGCTGCCCCCTATCCGGGAGTAAAAGTTGGGTTTGTTGATGCTTGGTTTGGTTTTTCGACTTAACCTAATTGAGTCTTTATGTTTTATAGGGTTCTTGTGGATAGTTTGCACTCTTGATTGTGGATTTGTTGGACATTCAGAGACTAATTTGTCGTTGACAGGTGAAGAAAGACATTATCATGTGTCGTATTTGATTTGATTCTAGTTCTTATGATTGCAAATGTTATATTACATTACTATGAACTATTGAGGGACTTCATACGGATAGGTAAATTGATGTTTTATACTTATGTTACTATCCAATTCATTCAATTTATGTTTGAAAATATGATGTGTGGTGTATATATATATATACACACACACACACACATATACTAACCCGGGGTTATGGGTTTACCCATTACTCTTGATGCCTATGCATTCAATTAGATTCACTAGGTACATGGTCAATACGTGTCTAGGTATAGTGGCTAGTAAACCTCGATGAGTGCTACTACCCATTCGACATGGGCATTGAAGTCGAATGACCTATGATCGACAGTGGCTAGTTCCTATATTTATCTAGCACGATGTGTGATTTTCGTGGGGAGGCTCAGGCCCACTATCATCATGCAATTGGGAAGGTTGCATATGTATAGTGTTGGACTTGTGGTACTTTCATCTTGATGTATGATTTCTGTGGGGAAGCCATGAGGGAATTTGCCTATGCATATGTGGATAGCTATAGGGTTACAAGATGTTAGTCCAGGATGATGTGCGATTTTCATGGGAAACAACATCTCTAGGTGAGAATGATACGCGGAGCAAAAGGGCATTAGCCATAAGAGAAAGTATTAAGATCACATGTAGCATGAGACATAGTTGACTTTGTATTTGGTTAGAGTTATTCCTGAATATGCGCCAGTGCTCAAACCAAATGGTGACTTAATCCCCAGCCACAGTATGATGTGACCTAATCCCATAACCACGGGAACCCAAAAGATGGCTTGAGTGCAATGAGGAAGAGTGAGGAGACTACCCAGAGGAGGGGCTTGTGTTGTAACTTAATGTGTGTCTGCTATAAAGACTACATTTGTTAGAATTTAGGAACATATGTGCATATTAATTATTTCATTATTTATTTATATATATTGTTTATCAATGTGATGACGGTTGCACGATATATGAATATGTTGATCTCGCTGAGTTTTATAAAGCTCATTCTTTTATATATATTTTCTCTTAGATTCTACTGTAGGTTATTAGGTCTCCTTTTACTTGGGGAGAGTTTGTTGCTAGAAGAGTCTTATGAGGGACTGGCGGAAGAGGACACAGAGACACATGAAGATTCACATGAAGATTCGTGTTCCTGCTTGGACTGCTCTTATGGAATTCAACCCTTTTAAGGCTTTGGAGATATCATTGGAGAAAGTAGCTTCGTTAGTCATGATTAGTTACATTCTTTATTTTTTTTGTTAGACAATGGCGTTACTTAAACTCTTAACTTCACTTTATAACAATATTTAAACTTCCGCTGTTAAACATTTCTTCCTTCTATACTTTGATTTTAGATTCATAAACTTGATTATGATTTGAAGAAGATTGTAATAACATTAGATATTTTAATTCCTTTGATCTTTGATTATGCTATGTGGTATTGTATTGTTATGGATTGGTCGTGAACTTGATTCTCCAGTATTATCACCCCCACAGGTATTCGAGTGTGTCTGGAACTAGCTGGGTGGGGTGTGACAGAAGTTGCATATAGATTAGCTCTTCCTCCTTCTTTAGCTGGTGTGCATAATGTGTTGTTCTGTGTTTCTACACTGAGACAATGCTTAGTAAACCCAGAACATCTCCTTTAGCTAGAGCTTGAAGGTCTGAGTGTATATTTGACCTATGAAGAAGAACATACAGAGACCCTAGATATCAAGGACAAACAGTTCAAAAATTGGATCATACCATTGATTAAGATCCGATAGAAAAATCACACCTCAAAAGAAACTTTTTGGAAAAAGAAAGATGAGATGCGACCTAAATATCTTTACTTTTTTTGAAACCTAGGTAAGGTGTATTAAATGTTGAATTTAATATTCTGACACGTATACAATTGTACGAGGAGTGCTTTATATCTAATAACAATCCATGTTGACAACTAATGATCGGGAAGTCCATTTTTGGCAAGTGTCTACCGATAAATGGATAACTGATTGACATTGTCTAACAATGACTGACAAGTCTCCGTGTTAAGGTAAGGAACCAGACGAATAATCTGAATCTGGTTGACTCCAATTCAGAAGGGTACGTACGGGAGTCCTGGAGTCACTTGGCATAACACTTGTGGATGAGGTTTACAAGAGAATTCAATCCCAACAGTAACCCAATCGACCCAAAACACATCCAAACTGTGAGGTTAACGTGAACAAAAGCCACCTGGATTCTGCCTTGGAGAGAGAGAGAGAGAGATGAAGTAGCATATTTGTATGGAATGGACGGAGCGGGTGAGGTTGAAGTTAAACAAAATCCACGTAGTTATGACTTGAAAGAGAGAGAGAGAGAGAGTTTGAATGGAACAGAGCGGATGAGATTGACGTAAAACAAAATCCACCTGCAACCCCAAAACAAAATCCACCTGGGTATGAGTCTTAATGTCTTATGACTTGAGAGAGAGAGAGAGAAGCGAGACACGTACGTGATGATGCGGGCCGTCACCAGTCACCACCACTATATAATAATTCATGAAATATCAAATCAAGAGAGAGAGATGAACGGTAGCAAGACACGTACGTGATGATGCGTGCCGTCACCACCACCACCATATGACCATATGATTCCATCTGTTCCCGGCTGATGCCGACATTTCACTCCGCCTGCACGCTCAGCTTGTCTTTTAAGTTTTAATGCTTCAACCAAAATACTTATTGGGACGCGCTAGCTGTGTACGGGTGTCACGTAGCACTTGTCGCCTGTGTTATTGGTGCTAAATTATTCAACTACATGTGAATTGTGAAGGAAGGAGCAGACAGGACGGAGGGGCACTGAATAAAATGGATACGAGTTAGCAATAACAACTAAGGGAGCAAATCAAATAAATGTAGCAGAACAGGAACTAAGAAAAGATACTAAGGGCCACAAAGGATTCAACAAGTTTGGTGATTTCTTTCTGCAAATGTAAACTTGACGAGTATTCTTTCTTTTGATAATTTATGTTGTCACTGAAGGATACTGATATAAACGCACACACGAAGAGATGCTTAGAAAATCAACTGATAATCTGGCTGGTACAGGATCTGCAAGTGCAATTAAGAAATTTCCAACTATTTTGGGGCAATTGTTGATTGGACATGCTTATTTTACCTATTCAACCAATCAGAAGGTGTATTTCAACTGCCATAACTCATCCCCACCACCAAATTGCTTCACACTTTTAAATTTTATAAATGGATAAGATTCTAAGTATTTAATTTCTCCCTTCATTTTCTTTCCTGGTTGTAGCACTCCCCCGGGCCAATCATTATTCCTCACACAATTCGGTTCATGGTTAGTGTTTTTAAACTTAAGATTGTGGGATAATATATTTTAGTTCATTTTATATAAAATAAAATTTATATCTTAGTGTCCTTTTTAAAAAAATTATATTTTAATGCGTAGTCATGCATTTAGTGAAAGTTGGACTATTAGACTCTTAAATCCGAAATCAAGAGTACTAAAAAGTTATTTTAGATGATTGAAGTCCAATCCACACTGTTGCTCCAAGAACCTGTTCGGCGTGCAAGCAAGCCGACCTACAAAACACCTGTTCGACCGCGTTGTTCAAGCAATGTCTCTGACGATCAAGCCAGTGGAAACACAGCTAAGAAGAAAACAAGTTGCAGATCTCTCAATGCTAAAGGAAGTAACTTTAGAATGCGTACCTGTGACTGAGTTCGACTGGAACTATATTTTGGTTCCCAACTTCTCCAAAGCAAGAGTAGTATCTTATTCGTCGGGAGAGTCACATTTGAAGAGTCACTAAGTCTTGGCCATCCAGCTATAAAATATCATAGCCATTGATTAAGCACTTGCTGGAATTCCAAAAGGCGCAAATTTTAGACCATTGATCATGGCCTTTTGTGATTTCGTTAGATTAGGATCGTTTTGAGAAGAAATCTCAACTATCGGATTGGGTTTCCTCAAGATCCTTAGATGGGCATTTCACATAATCTCTAAAGTCATTAAATATGAGCCTTTAGATCTACTTATTCTGTATGCCTTAGGATTGGAATCTTACTGGGGGTATAAAATCCCCAATTTGCCTTCGTCTTCTACATTTCTCCTTCTTCTTCGTGCGAACAGAGCTCCAAAGCTTTTGTGTCTTTGCTACTTTGCTTTTTTCTTCTTTCTCCGATGAGTGATCGAGGAGTTTCTTGTTTCATTTGAAGGTATTTCTTCAGATGCCCTTCAAAGATGAGTTTTTCAATCTCCACCTTCAACTACCTGCAATTGTTAGTCCAATGACCATGGTCTTTATGAAATTCATAGTACTTACTTTTGTCATGCTCCTCATATTGGGATTGTAGCTTGCTTGGCCACTTGAGTAAGCTCTAGCTCTTGATGTGCATTAGCATCTCTGGTTGACTAGTATTCAAAGGGATGAACATTCCTTTTGAGGATTTTTTTTTTGGCTTTGGCCAACCACCTCTATTGGAGATCACAGTCAAACTCCTGTTCGTTGAAGCTTATCTTTATTTGCTTTTGTCTCTGTAGTAGGCTCCTTCTTCCTAGATTCAATTGTTTCTAATATCTCAGCCTACTTGTGGCATCGATCAGGCAAGTCCGTATAGTTTTCGAGCATATCTAACATGAGATTCTCAAGCAAACGATCATGGTTAAGTCATTGATAAAGTGCGTGAAAAGTTATCATTTTGCCCAAATTTCAATTTGAATACTTAGATTGTTAAACCTTCAAAGGAAGTCCCTTCTGGTTGATTCCAAACAATTGTGTTTAATTGAGAATAGGGTGTCCTCTCTCATCTTTGTACTTATACCTCTTTGGAAGCATTACAGGAAGACTTGAAAAAGCTAGTTGAAATCCAAAATCGACCCATTCATCAGTCCTAGAAACCATTCGGATGCTACTTCCATTAGTGATGCCCCACGTGTTGGTTGGGATTGCTCACCGACCTCCCTTTTCCTTTTTCCTGATCGCTCTAAGAAGGTCATGAAAATAGATTGGGCGGGGGTTCTCGTCCATCTCGCTATTTCGATGCTTTATCAACCTACCTTCCATCGAGATTTATAGGATTTCCTTGTTGGGTGGCTCCCAGTGGAACTACTTGTTGACGGATGCAAGCCCTAATTAACTCCTTCATCTCTAGAAGTTGTCTCTGTAATTCATTAAATTGATCGATCGTTGCAAAATGGTTGGATGAACTTGCGAAGACATCATTACGAGGAAGGGTTTTTCCTTTCCTCATGGTGCATCCTCCTTATTGACCTCCGTTCCATCCTAGTCGTTCGGGTTATCTCCAATTAGCATCCCTAATACGGTTTGCATGATGGCTTTTTTGATCATACTTCCCACAGACGGCACCAAAAACTGTTGCTCCTAAAACTTGTTCAACGTGCAAGTGAACTGACCTGTAAAACACGTGCTCGAACGGGTTGATCGAGTAATATCTCCGGCGATCAAGTCAGTGGAAGCTCACAACTTTAAGAAGAAAGCAAGTTGCAAATCTCTCAACGCTGGAGGAAGTTACTTTAGAATGTGTACCTATTAATGATGATGGTCTCGGTATTTATAGATCTTAGGAGATTCCCTTAGCCATGACAGAGTTTGACTAGAACTCTATTGTGGTTCCTAACTTCTCCAAAGCAGTAGTGTAGTCTTATTCGTTGGGAGAATATTACTTGTCTGTGAGTCCAACTTGGACTCTAAGAGTAATTCAAGCTTCCTGACTTGGCCAGATTCTCGTCCCTAACTTTAGAGAAGTAGGTTACAATTTCGAAGAGTGTTGAGTATGTATGTTCGTTCATGATCCGACCAAGGTTTGATCTGGTAGGTTCGTTCTTCATCGGACCAAACCGATCTGCTATGGTTCATCCATATCAAACACGTTAACCAAACAATTTTTTCAATAAAATTCAAGTTCTAAACTCAAAGTAACCAAACAGTTTTTCAAGTAAATTTAATTCTCAAACTCAAACAAGTTTTTTATTGCAAACTTGATTCCAAAGAACTGGATTCTGTTGTACTTAGATTGCAAGTCAAATCAATATTCTATAAAATCTACCAACCAAATGCTGGCTAAAAGGAGAACACTACATTCCTTTTTTTACCGACACCACCGCTACCAATGGTAAAAATAATAAAGAAACACAAAAAATAGTAGTGACTATCCAAATTTTAGTCAAATAAAATGCCTAAGAAGTATGAGTATCAGTATGAGTGGCCCTTGCAGGTCTGAAAGCACACAGAGCTATTAAACAATCCACTAAAACAATTTTTGTTTTCAAATTAAATACATATCAAGAATCCAACCATTGGACCTGAAAAGTTTGGCTTTCCAAACTCATCTCCATACGGACAGAGAAAATCCAGATTTTACAAAATAGAGGAGACACTCCAGATGGAGTAGAAGCGTAGAACTGAAATTTTCTGAAGAAAAAAAAAACTCGCTTTTATCTTCATGTCAATCTATACCCTTTTTTTTTTCTGTGAAAAAAACAATAGTGGCATTATCGAAAATTTAGTCAAATAGAAAGCCTTACAAAACACGACAGCCTCTTGCAGGTCTGAAAGCTCATCTTTATTTAACAATCTTCACGGAAAAGTATGACTAAAAAAAAATCTTAACCGAGGATGAGTTGTTGACTTGTTTCTTAATCCCCTCCTATAGGCTGGTTTTAAGTGTTTTTTAATAGGTGATTCACGACACGCGTGTTTTTATTTTTTAATCTTCACCGAAGATAAATCTCCACAACGTCTTACTCTTATCAGTTGTTTGTTAGTGGAGTACGGCCAATTTGCTTAGTTGTTCTAGTCAAAAACCAATCTTGCTTTGTTGATCTTTAAAGCTTTCATTCATGGACTCACTGAGAAGATCATTCAAGCCACACAGCTCTTACAGAAGAAGAAGATTTCCCGGAGAAAAGGAACCCATTCTTGCAGTTGGTAATCACCAAGATCGAACTACCGATTCCCCATGCTTCCAGTTCGTAATCACCAAGATCGAACTTCCGATTCCGGCGACGATGATCACCGGGATGAGTTCGTCGTCAAGATCGACGATGGGAAGGACAGTGAGAGCAAGAACAACAATTTAGTGCGAGGAGTTGAGACGGCGGAGAGTAGGATTTGGAGGGAATCTAGTTATGATTTCATGAAAGACAGTGCTGTGATGGGCAGAGATGGAGGCAATGCCGGAAAAAATGGTGGCGGTGCCGATGGTTTCTTCTTTCCGCAGCGTTCAGGAAGCGTGGAGGATCCTCCATCGAGATTGATTGGGCAGTTTTTACATAAACAGAAAGCTTCTGGGGAGACGTTGCTGGATATGGATTTGGAGATGGAAGAGCTTCAGAGTGAGCAGTATGGAAATTTACAACCTGTTTCAGAGAGTCCAAAAGAGCTCAGAGTTTCTTATCAAGAAGCTTCCAGGAAGAATCACGTGGAGATCTCCCCTGAGTCAGTTCTACAAAAGCAGGATGACGATGATTCGTCAGATGAGGAGAAGCTTCATAGCAATCAAAAACCAAAACCACAACGAAGTCCTAGTCTAGACGGTCATGAAGATGGTAGTAGAGGAAGAAATGGAGTTGTAAGATGTACTTCAAATGCTGCATTCAGACCAACTCTGAATTCGGACTTCTTGAGAAACAAAACAAAGTCGAGGCTGATCGACCCTGTGCATGTCGAGGAACTAGAACGAAAATCTGCTAAAAATTCAGCCAAGTCAGGGCTATTGAAAGTTGGCAATTCAGGCACGATAGAAGAGGAGGAGGAAGATCCTTGCTTCGATGACATCCCTGAGGAATTCAGAAATACGAAGCTCAGTGCAGTGATTCTGATTGAATGGATAATTCTCTTTTTGATAATCGCAGCCTTTATTGCTAGTCTAACAGTACCTCTGTTACAAAAGAAGCTTATTGGCGGTTTCCATCTGTGGAAATGGGAGGTTCTGGTTCTGGTTCTTGTCTGTGGACGTTTGGTCTCAGGTTGGGCAATTCGAATTGCTGTCTTCTTCATTGAGCGTAACTTCACGTTGCGCAAGAGGGTTCTGTATTTTGTCTACGTGGTGAGGAAGGCTGTTCAGAACTGTATTTGGTTGGGTCTGGTTTTGATCGTTTGGTATTCTTTGTTGGATAAGAAGGTGAGGACTGATAGACACACCAGTATCTTATCATATGTCACGAAATTCTTGGTTTGTCTCCTGGTGAGTACAGCTATATGGTTGGTAAAGACTCTTGTTGTTAAGATCCTTGCATCATCTTTCCATGTGAATGCCTATTTTGATAGGATTCAGGATTCACTGTTCAGTCAATATGTGATTGAGGCACTCTCGGGGACTCCTTTGATTGAATTCGACAACTACACAGGTGAAGAAAATGAAAAATGTATCGCTGAGATTCGGCAATTGCAGAATGCAGGAGCAACCATGCCAGCAGAACTTGCAGAAGCTGCTCTCCCCTCGTCTGGGAGAGTAATAGGTAGTGGATTACAGAAGAGTCCAAGAGTCACCAAGAGCCCTGAGATTTCTGGGTCACTCAGCAGGCGACGAGATGAGGGAATAACAATTGATCTCTTGCATAAATTGAACCAAAAGAATATCTCAGCCTGGCACATGAAGAGGTTGATGCATATCATCCGACGTGGCACCATTACTACACTACATGAGCCCATAGATTCAAATCATCATGAGAAGGCAGGTACCCAGATCAATAGTGAATTGGAGGCAAAAGCAGTTGCAAAAGAGATCTTCAAGAATGTAGCTAAGCCGAGGTCTAAGTAAGTCTTTCATTCCATCTCCTCAACTTTCATTTACAATTTTACTCACATTGTTTTTGTTAATCTGCATATGTTTTTCTACGTGAATTTTACAAGTAGAACTAGTCTTACATAATGTTTTCTACTTTTGAATTCCCATTCTAGCTGTAGGTCCAACATACTTTTAGTTTGCTTCCTTTTCTGCTACCCTCCCCCCCCCCCCCCCCCCCCCCCCACAAAAAAAAAAAAGCCCAAATTCCAGGGGAAAGTAATATTACAAGATTAATTCTGAGAGGTTTGGGTTTCATTTCAGGCTTTTGTGTAAGGCATGAAGTATTTTGACTTTGTTCATTCCTAAATTGCATTGGCTCTAAAACAGATATTTTATATGAATATTGTCAATGTTGTGAAATGAACACTCAAACTTATTCTCTTTGACTGTGATTAATATTCGTGAAAGGTTTTGAAGAATTCCAATAGACTTAGATAGTTAGAATAATCTTATTGTCAGCTTAATTTTGATATCAAGTGTCTATAATCAGATGACCCATGGCGGATGCATCTAGTTCTTCTCTGTTGGACAATAGTGCAAGTTAATGACTAATGGCTATTGAACTTGCCAAGGCATAATGTTTTTTTGTATTGCTATAGGTACATCCATCTTGAGGACCTTCTGTGTTTCATGAGAGAAGATGAAGCTTTTAAAACGTTGAGCTTGTTTGAAGGAGCAACAGATAGCAAGCGAATTAGCAAGTCTGCTCTCAAGAACTGGGTGGTAAGTAAATCATCTTTCATGCCAGCAACAACTATTATTCAAGCAGCCTGCCAAAACTTTCGAGTGCATGTTTCTTTTTATGTCTTTTTGTCAAAATACTCAAAAGAAAGGGGAAAATGAAACTATAGTAGCTCAAGTATGTTGCTATGTTATTCTTACTCACAAGTTCAGCAGTGTTTTTCATATGTAATAGATGCATCTCAGATTTTATTACTCCACAACTAGAAACCCAATAGGCATCCGGATTTGGTAATGCTGCAGTTGGCACCAAATCAAATCCATGTTGGGCAATTTTTGTTGGTAAAACCCTTGGAGCAATGCATCATTCACTGCATCTTCAATATTCTCCCAAATTTGCAGTATATCTGGTGAGAAATGTTAACCTTCCTTCTGTTGGTTATCTCTCTCTATTTTCCTTCCAGTCTGCATGGACTTCAGACAGTCACACCTTCTCTTCACTGATGTGCCCAAGTTGATGGGATGCTAGAAAACATAGGCATTTTCCTTCTTCTTATTGATGGGTCCGTCGGTCAGTCAAGGACCAATGCTGTCAGGAAACTTAGAAAAGAACCAACTCACTTAGGGGAATTTAAGGTAATCTAGGGTTTTGAAGGTGAGAATGAAGGGCAACTTTGTTTCAGTGGTTGACCTGTTAAGGAGGAGTTTAAGTCCAATTTAAGGCTAAAACAATGGTGGTAAGTATATATTCTGGTTTTATTAGGGTGAATAAGTAATTTGTGAGTTCAATGGATCTTTGTAATGGCTTAGGGTTTAGGGCTGTAGTTAGGATCAAGTGCAAGGAGGATGGAGAGAAAGGTTGTGTCCAAGGTTCAACTTATTCCAATGGTGGAAAGTGGGCGAGCTGAATCTGCAGAAAGTTACAGCATGGAACTAGAGTTAAGAGGCTTTAGGGTTTCAATGGGTTGACCGGTCTCATGTTGGGATTGAAGGGGAGGGGTACTGTGATGAAATTATGGCCCAAAAATGGAGGTATTCTTTGATGATTCAAGCAGGGGTATTGTAAATCTGTAATGAAATTATGGACTAAAATGGAGGTACTTATGATGGTGGAATGAAAGATGGAGAAGCTTAGAATTAGGGCTATTCGAACGGGTTAAAGAGTGTCAGTCAAAATAAAACTAAAGGGGAGAAGAAGGGGGATGGGGATCAAGGTAGCCCCTACAAGGCAGCAGGCTTCCCAGGAAGCAGTCTTGTAATGCCAGACCTTGATGAAAACTGCTTTCACTGTCAGAGAGAGGAACTACGATTCCAAACACCAGCACTAAGGGCTTCCTCCTAAACTTTGAACTACCAGAAGAACTGGACTTCAGTCACCAGCAGCTCTTCTCCACACAAGAAGACAAATCACACGAGAGTTTGCTCAGACAAATTAACAACAAAGTGAACTGCTTCATTCATCTCATTGACTAGAGTATAAGTATAGCTACTCAGCCTTACAGTAAGAAGTCAGACTGCTAGGACTCAGCTCTAACTTAAAACAGAATCGAATAGAATGACTGACTTCAAACAGTCTGACTAAGGCAGTGTTTGGCATAGTTTTAATTTTTGTACTGAATCATTTTGAGTCAAAATGCAAATATCCGTTTGGTAACCAATAAATGGAATAGATTTCAAACTAGAAAATAAGTTTGGCGTATCTTTCCAAAACATGATTTTATTTAGGTTTTAAAACTTGTGTTGAAACTCCTCAAATACCTATTAAAAATCCATAAACCACACAGAACTTTATATTTGAAGCCACTGAAAATTACTACTAGGATGATAAATAATCCTTAATGTTCTCAATGATCCTGTATATCTCCACTGGGATCAGCAGCAACCTATGTTAGTAAAAACAACAAAAAGGTGTAAACAACAAATTACCTAGTCTAATATAGAGAAACAACAAACCAAAATGCTAACCTGAAATGTGACGCACCCAGCTAATATTAAAAAAAATAAAAGATGAGATGAGCAACAACGGACAAGAGATGCAACAGTAAATGAAGCTACCAATGTGAATGGCGAGGCAGCAAAACTAAAGAGAAAGAAAATCAAGAAGTAGAGGAGAAATCTATCGAAATTAATATGGTGAAACAGAAAATGAAAATATTTAAACTAGAACAGAAAGCACAGCAAAATAAATTAAGAAAAAACAGAAGCTAAGCAACAAATATAAGTTAGTAGAATAGCAACAAATCAATGAAGATGGATCATGAAACATCAAACAAACTACCTATACTAAATTGTGTAATCAGCAACCAAAAGTACCCAAACTACATGGTGAAACAGCAGAGCAAAACTTGCAATTAAAATGCTGGACCAACAATCGAAAATACCAAGACTAAACATGGTGGAGTAGCAAATGAACAAAACCATCTGAAACTGGAGAGGGTAGACCACCCTCCTAGATATGCTCTTGCTCCATAGTTTCCTGCAAACGCAGTAGGTAAAACCCCAACAAGTGGTCTTGCTCTCTCTCAAACACACTCCTATAGGAACAGGAATAGGAATTATGTTGTAATCAAACTGGAAAAAATATTCTATTTTAGAGGCTTGTATAGTTGAATTTAAAATATTCTAGGGCAGAATGTGAATCCTTAAAAAAAGAAGATTATTTTGTATAGCTGAACGATTTGCTCTTTTTGTTAAAGAACACGAACATCAACTCAAACCTAATCAGGGTTCTTGGGTTTCGTAATTAGAAACCTCAGTAACCACTTACCACCAACGAAGATCTGGAAGAAATACAAAAACCCAAATGGTTTTTTTATTCATCCATGCCTCAGAAAATAGAGCCTGAGGAACCTACTAGGAAGAAGTAGAAATTGAGATGAAATCGTGCTCTGTTTGCTGGGAAATAGCCAAATCCCCTTATGAGAGGGAAATCCTCATTTCACACAATTTCGTGAGAGGAATAAACCAATCACAAGGTGCCTTGAATTGTCCTGATCGTGGGAAGAAAGAAAACACCAACCATAAACCATGAAGAAATGCATGATGCCACACACCACGTCTGCCCCCATCGACCTTGTCGATACGCCACTCTTCTTCTACCTCTCACAGGTGACAACTGCTTCTTCCCTCCGCCGCTGCTAGTGGGTCTTTGTTCTTTCACCTACTACTGTGACGATCAATGGCCTGAGATACCACGGTTTTTATGAATACCAGTTTTTCTTCGATGATGCTAAACATCGATGAAGGACCTTAACGAACTCGTGGGGAGCTTTTGAGGGGTAGTACAGAAGTACTGTTCTTCCACAGTTCCACTCCTTTACCCATTTCTCTTCTCAAAAGCGACAAGGAACTGGAACGATGCACACGATCAAAGCTTTTTACGGAGAAACAAAGAGGACGAATTTACCCTTTTAACCTCCCCTGTATTCATTAGAGCAAATTGCACCCACAAGCTAAAAATTAGATTTTCATTAGACACTGTAGAACCCTTTTACAAAAAAACAAAAACGGTACCAAACACTACCTAACTTCATCAGAATTAGGACCTGACTTACTAACTTGACCGATGACTTTAAAACAACTTTTGGCTACCTACTTTGAAACTGCTCATAACCATCATAGGAAGTAAGGGGTGTAAATGATGAGATTCAAATTGGATAGTAGTAATATCATATTCACATCGGATAATATCTTATTGGTCTTTGGACGGATTCAGTCGGATTTGGATGATAATCGGATAATTATTTTTTTAAATATATTTTTCTAAATGCGTGTAAATACAGATTGAATACAAAATTTTAATTACCCTATTGACATTTTTATCATTTTATTTGTAAAAGTTAAGTTTGAAATTTAATAATTTAATAATTTTGATATTTATTTTAGTAGAGAATCTAGAAAAATAATCTCAGATCTCAACTAAAAGGTCTATAAAAATAAGAAAACAAATTCAATAATTAACTTAATCAGAAAATTTTATCGAACAAATTATAACCGATGAGAAAATAGCAATACTATATCCGCATATTATTAGTAATCGGATCGAATCCCCCTAAACTGAAGTGGATGTGAATTCGGAAGCGAATTTCGATTATCCATTTACACCCCTAGTTAAAAAGGATTACTTCAAATTTTAAATAAATTACTAATGCCACGGGAACTTAAACAGGCCTTAATCAAGCCAAGTGAATTAGGTTAAACAATGATATAACTGAAGTAATTGAGACATCGACCAAGTATATAGGCAGCTTCTTGGACTTGCAGATGTAGGTCTGCATCACCTTTATAGATTTTGGGGTAATTTTCTGTGTATACTTATCTGTAATAAGCTTCTTCATCTTTGCTCATGCAAATCTCTAAAATATAAGAATGGCATGCATTATAGACAGTTCTATCTCACAAAGAATTATCTTTATAGTGGCCCAAAGCAAACTGAAAATTGCAAAGTGGGTTTTTACACTTTTGTGAAACGGACGATCAAGACTGTTCGCAGCACAGCATTGAGCATTAATTGCACAGTACTAAAGTCAAGCTGGGATTGGTGAGACCAGTTGATTCCTTGATGGTGTGACGCCGAACAGATCGTTATTCAAACTTTCTATTCATTAATTTGATGAACATGTTCAAGGATCATCATATTGGATTTAATCTTCATGAAACATCCAACTGCTGCGGTCCAGCTTCAATTGACGAACCACCATTATAATTGCATACCCCCTTCCCCTAGTTCCTGCTTCTAAACCTTCTAATCCCAAACTCTTAAGTTTCTTCTTCCTTATTTTATTTTTGGATACAGTAGCTCAAATTAAACCTATGCAGAGAGCAATTTCACCATCAATTTTCATCAAGGAAAAGCCCGTTCCAGCACCTTGACCTTCTTCAAAGCTGTTCCACGTCTGACCAGCAGAAACTCTTGACACCAAATACATCCCTAACCTGTTTTTTCCATAAAACCTAATTTACTTTTGATCTTACTGTCCAAATCTCTGAACTCCAAATCCATCCCTAACCTGCTGATTCCATAAAAACCCAAATTAATTTAGATTCACTCATCCAATGTCACCATTTCAGATTTATCCATCTCACCTAGAATTGTTACTGTCTCAATTCAAGAGTTAGATATTTAGTCAGTTTGTTCCCTTATCACTGTCTCATCTCCACTAGCTCATCAGAGCTCTATTCTGTTGGAAGTTACAACACTTTCTCATGATCTCTTGGTGTGTATGTGGATGCAAGTGATGAGTAGAGAGTTTAGAACTTTGATATATCTCGACTTTTTTTTTTGCTTTGTTCATGATAAGTTTGGTAATGTGTTACATCTTGGAACTTTCAGGTTAATGCTTTCAGAGAAAGGAGAGCCCTTGCTTTGACCTTGGATGATACAAAAACAACTGTAAAAAAGCTTCATCATATAATAAACATTATAGTGGGAGCAGTCATTATCATTGTTGGGCTACTTATATTGGGAATCGCCACAACTCATTTCCTTGTCTTAATTAGCTCGCAACTTCTACTTGTGGTATTCATATTTGGGAACACTTGCAAGACTACATTTGAAGCAATCATCTTCTTATTTGGAATACACCCATTTGATGTTGGTGATCGTTGCGAAATAGAAGAAGTTCAGGTAGCATAACAAACTTACTATGTTTGTGTATAAATGTGTTCAAATGTGTGTAGAGATCTTAGGACCTTAACTTCTAATTTTATGTCTTGCAGCTGGTAGTAGAGGAGATGAACATCTTGTCCACTGTATTTCTAAGGTATGACAACCTAAAGATCACATACCCAAATAATGTTCTTGCTACTTTGCCCATCAGTAATTACTATCGCAGTCCACACATGGGAGATGCCATTGATTTCTGCATCCATGTCTCCACCCCACTAGAGAAGGTTGCTACAATGAAACAGAGAATAATAAGGTATGTATAGAAATTGCTTCCTTCATTTCTCCACTTCAGATTGAAGGCATGGTTTGGGGTGATAGAGTTTTGATTCCATGAGATTATATGTCAATCTCCTAGTTTTATTGGTTTCTTTTGCAAATATGCCTCAAAAGTTGCATGCATCAAATGGTAGGAATCATCTGGGAATGGAAATATTGAGATACCTTAGTGAGCTTCTAGACCAATTTTTTCTTTTTCCCCAAGGATAGGAATCATTGTATGGAGGTAAATCTTGATCTGATACTAGTTGTGTTGTCTTCTTATCCTTTTAGGTATACTGAGATTAAGGAGGATCATTGGGCTCCTGGTGCAATGGTTGTGCTAAGGGATATCGAAGACATGAACAAATTGAAGATATCAGTATGGTTGGCGCACCGAATGAATTTTCAGGACATGGGGGAAAGATTTGCAAGGAGGGAACGCTTGGTAGAGGAGATTGTGAAGATTCTCAAGGAGCTTGAGATCGAATACCGCATGCTCCCTCTTGATATCAATGTTCGGAATATGCCTGCTGGAAATTTAACCCGCCTTCCTTCTAACTGGACTGCTTGTTCACACTGAAGCAAACTAATCTTGAAGAAATGGTTTAGCTAATGTTGATCCTCTTGAGATGACATGCCCTGATATACCCAAGGAGGAGAGATTAGGCTGAAAGCATTTGAGTCAGTGATGAGGATCAGAGGGTATTTGGATATCTGCTTGCCCTGCCTTCTGAAGGGTTTTTTGACCCATTTATGTCAGATGAGCTGATGATGCTTGTGTGTATTCCCCATACCATGGTCCCCTGCTTTGGACTTTTGATATCATCTTGTAGAGAACTTTTTCAAAATGCAGTTGTGGTTTTATTACTCTTCATAACTTTTGTCTGTGCAGGTGAGTTAAACTTGTAAAAAGATCAAAAGCTATATAGAATCAAAGCCTTGTATGCATGAGCTGAAAAATAAAAAATAAAAATTTTCTAATGAAACTCAAAAAAACATAAGGATTGATAAGTGTTGTGACTAAAATATCCCAGTTCTGGTTCAGGCCGGTTCGTTTCGATTTTAAGGCGATTTGACTGGTTTAAACCGATAATATGAAATCATCAGTGGGTCTACCCAAAAAGTCAAAATAAAGGTCTGATCATGACCATTCAACTTGTTATTATGATCTAACGGTCATAGTCAAAAGGAGATCAGGTAGGAAAATCTATAAAAGGGGGACGAATCTCTCATTCAAGGGGTAACACACTCTAATTCACTGGAACTCTCATTTTGATTCTTGTTTGTCTCCATTAAAGCTCTAAAAGAGCTCTGAAACCCTACCTGAACTATCATCTAACACAATCGTCGAAGATGCGACGCCGATCAAGATGATCGGCTCCGTTTCTAACAAGTTCATTGTTTCATAGGAAATGAGAGCTCGATTCAATCCAATGAAGATAGATTCAGATCGGTTCAGATATGCTTGGTTCGGTGTTAGATTCACGGTCTAGAGATCACGGCAAAATCTGCACCAACAATAAGAAAATTGTTGGAGTTCATTATTATTATTTTGAACATAGCTTTTTATATATTGAAGAGAGAATATTACCTGAGTTAATTATTTCAGAAAAACTTTAAAAAAAAGTATCGGAGAAGGGAGGGAAAAAAACTTTAAAATGGTAATTTAACTGTATTTTTGTTGAATGAAAATGAAAAACATTAAAATGTATATTAGTTAAATCTTCTCACAAAGACATCTTTAAAATAACCACGCTAAGCTTGTGAGTAAATAGATTTGCAGTATTTGATGTGAAGCATTGGCATTATAGCCCCTTGTTTGAACATCGATTCACATAAGAATTCTCCAGGTTCAACCCAACCCACCTGTGTTTTACATTGAAATGATTTTGTTTTCATTTTTAGTTTTCAGACTCAGTAAGTTGATTTTTTTTTTTTGATAAAGATTAAGTCGATTTTTGCAACATGGAAGAAGAAGATGAACAAGAAGTTGAAAGAGAGAGGGGATCATAGCGATTCCAAATCGGGGTTTGAAATCGGTTTTTTTTTTTTTTGGTCTAAAAAATCGGATTTTCACATGGGTTGAGTTTTAGGGTTTAGGGTGAATATGGTATTATTGCAGATTTGCATCCCAGTCATTGGAGAATGGAGATATGCAAAATGGTACTTTTAACTAATAAATTCAGATGCTTTTACCCCAAAAAAAAAAAAAAAGTTAAATTCAGATGCCTTTTTCAAATCCAAGAATACTCAAGTGGGCTTGGGCTTGGTGTTGGGCTAGGTTATACGTAATGATCTTGGCAACATTCTAGTAGCAATATCTAAGCCCAAAAAAAAAAAAAAAAAAAAAACAGCAAATAGCCAAGGAGGTTTGTAGTACCAAAAGGACCAAGGAAATGCTTAGTTGGAAATCTTCATATGTTGTTAATTTTGTTGAACAGGTTGGAGATGATGAGAAGAAACCTGGTGGGCTATTTTCAGTTCTCAAGCGGGCCCATCACTGAAGGGTTTATTTGTAACTGTTAGAATTAGGGCAATCAAAATCACACATAACACATAATTGAATAGAAAACAAGAAAGAAAAAGACACAGATTTTATCCTGATTCACCATAATGTGGGGCTACGCCCAGCATTAAGTTTTTCATTATATTCTACCCTTTTACAGAATAATCAACTTTTACCCTTAATGTTGAGGCATGAGGGGGAGCTTATTGCTATCAAGGAAGGTCTTCTTTTTGCGATGCAAGCTGGTTTTCGATTCGTCATGTTGGAGTCGGACTGCTTGGTTGCAATCTTTGATCTGCGGCAAGGTAGATTTGATTCCTATTCTATTTCCCCTCTTGTTGATGAGATTTTATCTTGTTCCCCCTTCCCGGGTCTCCTTTTCATGGATTTCTAGGTCGATGAATTTAGCTGCTGATGCTTTGGCCTATCGTGGTCTGTCCTCTGGTTCCAAATGTGTTTGGCCTGTGAGCTCTCCCTGGCTCCTGGACTTAATGTCCCAGGAGCTGGGCTTATGTAATCTCTCTTCTTCTATATAAAATAGAATTTACAAAAAAAAAAAAAAAAAAACTTTTGTGGCAAAGAGGATTCAAAAGTCATCTGGCGCCCTCTCTTGCATGGTATTTAATAGTTTTACGCGGTTTCCCAGCAGACGCGGTGAACTCTTGTTTGCTACTGCACGAGTGTTTTCACAGGACTCGAATTGCGAGATGTTGTATTTTGCAGGTTCAATTGCTCTGATTACAAGAATGGATCTGAAAAAGTGAAAATGCCACCGCACGGACATGTAAAAATTCCAAGATTATAGTTAAATTTTCTGGAAAAAATAATTGTTGTTATATAGTTCAAAGAACACAATTTCAGAACACCAAGAGACACCTCACGTGGGAAGAATGAGCTATATTAAATCACTGGAAGAAAATGATTATGACCTTGTAGCTCTACAGATCAACTCTCTTTATGTACTACCAAATAAAATAAGAAAAAGAAGTCTCTTTATGTTTCTTTTTCTTCGTCTAGTATGATTCAGGTCGCTTTAGTGGGTTGCTTTTGATCGTTCTAGGCTGATAGGCAGAAAATTGAGGGTAGGAAATCATAATTATAATTGGGACAAAAAGTAATGGTAGAAAATAGAGGATGGGAAAGTGTTTTATATCATCCTCTGACATTGAAGGATGGGAAAATCGTAATTGTTGGTAAAGTTTAAAGTACCATTTTCGAACATCGTATCAATTATGTATTTAAGAGACGTATCGAGATATATTGTATCGGTTGCGTCAAATATAGATAGGTATCGACTAGTATCATAGGATACTTTAAACCTTGATTGTTGGATCTCGAAACGTTATGCATCACAATGTGAGAGCTACTCGGAAAATAGTTACGAGAACTATTGGCAAATTAAGTTTATGCAGCAGGGGATTAACCTTAATTATGTTATCATTTCAAGATCTACGGCTCTCAGCTGAATTCAAAATTTCAAATCACAAACCGAGTGGTTGAATTGAATGCCAAACTTTCATATGAATAAAGCTGTTCCACTCTGAAGCAAAGCCTAAGCGTACGTGAATTTTCTTCTCTGTCTGTCTTCAAGGAAGGAATATTCAAGATGTGGGCCCCAATTTGTTCACATGCTGTTGCATGCTACTCTCAATTTGAGCCTTGGTTTCTTCTTTTGAGATCCAATGGCTCCAACGCTGCATTGAAGCTAACGCCAAAATGTGGTCGCCTTTTGAGTTTTTTTCGGATGGAAAATTACTTTGAAACTGTGTAATTACGAATGGTCGAGATTGAGATTTTGACCGTTCATTTTCGAAAAAATGTATTTTTACACTTTTGATAAATGAGTGGACCAAAATATATTACATGCACGGCACAAGTCTAGCATGTTTCTCTTGAGAGGGAAGAGCCTTTGTTTTGTTGTGGCTATATCTTAGGTGTACGATTCCAGCCCTAACGGCTCAGATGGGACAAAAAATTGGTTGAAAGCTACAAGTGAATCCAATGTCAAAAGCATGGTTGTGAATTGTGAATTGAGGGCGGATGATGATGATGATGATGATGCACTCACATGACCTTAAAAAAGAAAATGTATAAAAAAATGAAATGGAAGAACCCCCATCACCCCATGAATCAAGCTAAGTAAGTTAAAACTAAATCATAGAAATGTTGACACTTGTGGGTGAGGTTCATTTACAAGAGAAATTCAATCCCAGCATGACTATCTATCTTCTTCCCCAGTTGAGCCAAAAAATGGAAAGAACAAGACATCCAAAAGTTCCAATTTAGTTAGGAGGAGTCGCATGGGACAGAGTGGATGAGGTTGACGTTTAACAAAATCCAACTGGTTTATGAGTCTTATGAGTCTTATTATGACTTGTGAGTGTGAGAGAGAAAGAGAGATGAATAGTAGCAAAGCACGTACACGATGATGCGTGCCGTTACCACCGCCATATATAATGCGTGAAATATGAAATATCAAATCAAATCAACATTCCATATGTTCATGTCGACGACACTAGTTAGTTATAAAGTCGCTCAACTTGTCTTCAATTATAAAAAAAGCTGGTCTTTTAATAATCACTTAATGTTTCATTGGAACACGCTAACCGTCTAGCCGTTTCAGGTAGCAAAGCAATTGTCGCCTGTTTTATTGCCACTACATTTCAACTGATTTTTTTTGAGATGACTTAGATAAGTGCGGCAGTCTTCAGGAGAGGTGGTGGTTGCCAAGGGATGGATTTCTAGCGATGTATAAGAAAAAAAACCAATCATTTAATCTCAGCCATTTATTTAGAATAAAACACATGTTACAAGGTGGCGGTACACTGCTGTGCATAGCAGATGATTTTTTCCTATAAGTGCGACTTGCCAAGTGATGGATTTCTAGTGATGTATAAGAAATAAAAAATTAATTTTTTTAAGGTTTATTTGGTTATATAATTCTGTAGATTTCAACTCTAAGGAGTCCTAATTCATAAAATTAATTATTTAATTAACCTAAATCTATGGAATGAAATCTGTAGATTCATCTATAATTTTTGTGAATGTGTAAATGTGTAGTGCTTTCTAGTAGTGGTGAAATCTCTAGATTTCATGAATCCAAAAATTCTCACAACTAAATGATTATAAATTATGTATTCATGAATCCAAAGATTTGAAATCTCTGGATTCATGTAACCAAATAAGCCCTTACTCACTTAAGAGTTTGGATCACTTAAATGAGGGAAATAGTATTTTAATCATTTTACCCCAACATCAAGGTGCCAAACCTTCCCATCGATGTGAACTCTTGGGGAAGATCAACCTATTATCCCTAGAGTAACGTTTATCCGTTGAGCGACGACCCTTCCACTCTGCATTGTTGGATCACTAAGGCCGATTTTTGTCTCTCAGTGTTAGTATCGGCCTAGCAAAATGCTTTCGTCATTGGTGTTTTTTCCGATATCTACGCATTTCACCGCTCCACCGGAATTCCCTCTGGCCCTACCGTACTCCAGCTTGCTAGTTTCCACCGCTTGTCCAGGGTTGAGCCCTGGGATTTGGCGGAGTCAGATGCTTCTTCTATTGTTTTCCCTGGCGCAGCTGAGCCATCCTGGACTTGAACCAGAGACTCCGCCTGTGAAGTAAATTATTGCACCTAAGATCCAACCAATTGGGAGAGAATCAACATATTCTTTTTTTGAATACAAAAGTATTTTAGTCAATTGAACACTATAGTTTTATAAACTAATATCAAACCTTTGAAAGTTAATAAATGGGTATGTTAGAATTCTCATAGAGTGAAAAACGGGCATATTTTGGATATTTTAAAGTTCTCAACTGCTTTTTCTTTTATTAGATTTAGTTTTATTAGTAGATCCTTAAATGCTCAGCCAGACTATCTTCCAGGGGCTCTAGGGTCTTTCAGCTTAATAGGACCTGGTGTTTATCCCCACCAGTTTGCATTGTAAACCCTTCTTTGCTTTCCTCAGATCTTCGGCTTGAGAGCTTAATATAATTTCAACTTTGTCAAAAAAAAAAAAAAAAAAAAAGCAAGAATATTAGAATTTCTTCCACTTAAGTGAGCAGGCAAGAGTTTAGGCCCACTCACTTTAAGTGAGCTCATGAACAAAATTCTTCTCTATTTTTTTTCCCAAAATTTTATTTTAAGATACAAAATAATTTGATTTAAGGATATATTTGTCGTCTTTCTCTAATAAACTAATGGCTCCAATGAAAGAGAGGACTTTTAATTTAATATACTTTAAAATTATTCACTAAATAATGACTAACATCTCTTAATGAAAGGTCAATGCATGAGTCATCCTTCTTTTAGTATTTGTAATACTCCTCGCCATAATGACTGACATCTCTTAGTAAAAGTTCAATGAGTCATCCTTCTTTTAGTATTTGTAATATTTTTCAACATTTAATATATAGTACAAATTTTTTAAAATTTTCTCTTTAATAATTAATAAATTTACTAAACAGATGTCAGCATTACATCAAATTTGAATAATGAGAAATCCACACTTGTCTTGATGCTTACATGTGGCTTATGACTTAAATAACCAGTCACTACAAAGCTACAAACAGAATATGTTTTGCTTCTTTTATATGCTCTCTCTCTCTCTCTCTCTTCTAAGTCTTCTTTTATAAAAAATAAAGCCACTCCACCGTTCTGAGGTTCTAGTGTAGTGTAGTCGTTCCAATCACGTAACCTAGTTGGCCAGCCGGAACGTGGAGTGTAGTCTGTAGTGGTTCGTTAATGAAAATCCAGTTCCATGATCATGATGATGACGCGTGCTACATATAATAAAACTAAACCTAACCTTTTTTGGCAAAACATATTAAAGTCACTTTGATTCAGTGCTTTCCCACATTCCTCAAACAAGCTTCTCAATTCGTTCTCAGCCTCTCATGCTGTCCTTTGTTTGAACTTTCCATTCTTTTTTTGGTGAGAGAAATTCTATTTTTTCAATCCATTTTCTAGTAGGAGTAGAGATTAGAGAATAGATATAAAAACATAGTCACTCTACGTATCCTATCATAATTCTTGTTTAATTTGGGTCTTGAATTTGTTATGGTCACGGAGGGCAGAGTCTCCGCCAAGCCTGTAGATTCATGGGAGTGGAACCATCCTACCCATCAGAGTCATATGTTTTGAGCTTTGTAGATTTGAGGTATGAATTCAACACTTCTTTGCATAAACTTTTCTAGATCATTAGCTTTGCAACAACACTTCATTTCCATAAAAGGATGGTTGAGATTATATTTCTTTCCATCAACATGTAACAAGATCTTCAATAGAATCTTCCTTGTCAAAAAATAAGAAAAAAAAAGAAAAGAAGAAACTAGTTAGAATGAGATCCTTTCCCCATTAACCTTTGAGTGTTTTCTTTCCTTTTTTGAATTCCTCAACTCCTAAACATATTCTTAGTCTTACTCAAGAATTTAAGAGAGTATTCCTCTTTGTGGAAAATTCTCTTGGAATTGATTATAAAGAAGAGTTTTGGATTCTATTTGGAGAAGTTCTCTATGAGTATTCACCAAAATAGGATTCAACCATGTGTAATATTCTAATTTAAGAACACATGTTAGATTTACCTTAATCTTTGAATTAGAGTATTCTATATAGATACATTTTATAACTCACTAAGCTGCCATAAAAAAATCTTCCCTAGAAAATTACGCAGACTCCCCTACAAGATGATAGGGATCCTTCAATAGAGTTTCTAACTTTCCTTAAAAGAAGAACAATACATTCATTTTCTTACCAATATCAATTTGACCACCAAAAAAAAAAAAAGAAAAAAAAAAAAAAAAAAAAAGGAATGGTAAAAAAAAAAAAAAGAAAATTTGGTGAGAAAAAAGAAAAAAAAAAAAAAAAAATTTGAAGAAAAAAAAATTTTTTGAGAGGGGAAGGAGAAAGACCCAACAAAATAACAGGAATCCCTCGAGATGAAATTTTCTTAAAGTGAAGAAAAAGAAAAAGAAAACTACCTTTTATGTTCAGATTAATCTACACCAAAAAATAGAGTCAAATAAAAGCCCTAAAAGGTAATTTGAATATAAAAGCCTTAAAAGTTAATTTAAATCATCTATCCTTATTATTATAATTATTATTTTTTGGTACTAGTGCTTTTTTAATACTGGAAATGTAATGCCATATGCAAGGGTCGAACCTATAGGCTATAACCTCTCCACTGAAAAATATAGATCTTTACCACTTCACCAACCCTGCATTGGTGTTATTATTAAAACTTTTCTTACAAAACTCCTCTTACTTAGCACAGATCATTCAAGCCCTTATATCTGGTGAAAAAAAGAAACTTTGAAATTACGAAATTGTGGAGTAAAAGATTTAAATTTTCAAAAACTACGGCTGTTTTTTTGCAGGTGTGAAGCAACAGAAATATATTAAACAATTTTTCCTGAAAAGTATTATTTAAGAAGAAAAAAATCTTACCAAAAATTAGTAACTTACAAAGGATGAGTTGTTTCCAGTCCTCTCAATCGGCTGGTTTGAAGGTTCTTTTAATAATAGCGGATTCACGACACGCGTCTTTCCATCCGCAGAGACCGTGAAATATATTTAAAATCTTCACCGAAGAAAAATGAAAATCCCGACGTCGTCTTAGTTCTTTCTTGGTGGCGGTCCTGCTAGAGAGAACGCTTGATTTGTTTAATCGTTTTGGTCAAAAATTAGTCTTTCTTGCTTTATTTGATCTCTCTCTTTAAAGCTTCCATTCATGGACTCACTCAGAAGATCTTTCAACTCACACAGTTCTTACAGAAGAAGAACTCCGGGAGGAACAGAGTCTGAATCGCCTTTAGAAAAGGAACCCATGCTTCCACTTCGTAATCACCAAGATCGAACTGCCGATTCCGCCGACGATGCTCAACAGAGTGAGTTCGTCGTCAAGATCGACGATGGGAAGGATGGTGAGAGCAAGAATGGCAATGCAGTGCGAGGAGTTGAGACAGAGGAGAGTACGATTTGGAGGGAATCTAGTTACGATTTCAGGAAAGATGGTGGCAATGCCGGGAAAAATGGTGGCGGCGCTGATGGTTTCTTCTTTCCGCAGAGTTCTGGGAGCGGTGAGGATCCTCCGTCGAAATTGATTGGGCAGTTTTTGCATAAACAGAAGGCTTCTGGGGAGATGGCGCTGGATATGGATTTGGAGATGGAGGAGCTTCAGGGTGAACAGTATGGAAAGTTACAACCTGTTTCGGAGAGTCCAAAAGAGCTGAAAGTTTCTTTCCAAGAAGCTTCCAGGAGTCACGTCGAGATCTCCTCTGAGTCAGTTCAACAACAAAAGCAGGATGAAGATTCATCAGACGAGGAGAAGCAGCGTAGCAATCAAAAACCACCACGAA
Source organism: Hakea prostrata (assembly GCF_041222555.1). Taxonomy (NCBI): domain Eukaryota; kingdom Viridiplantae; phylum Streptophyta; class Magnoliopsida; order Proteales; family Proteaceae; genus Hakea; species Hakea prostrata. Next base: position 15,882,656 of record NC_142604.1, read on the forward strand.
GTCCTCATCTAGACAATCATGAAGGTGGTGGTAGTGGAAGAAGTGGAGTTGTGAGATGTACTTCGAATGCTGCATTCCGACCGACTTCGGGCTTGTTGAGGATTAAAACAAAGTCGAGGTTGATGGACCCTGTGCAGGAACCAGAACGAAAGTCTGCTAAAAATACGTCTGCTAGAAATACAACGAAGTCAGGGATATTGAAGATTGGCAAATCAGGCATGATGGAAGAGGAGGAGGAAGATCCTTTCTTAGAGGACATCCCTGAGGAATTCAGAAAGGCGAAGCTCAGTGCAGTGACGCTGCTTGAATGGATAAGTCTCATTTTGATAATCGGAGCCTTTATTGCTAGTCTTTCAGTACCCGTCTTACAAAAAAGGCTTATTGGGGGTTTCCATCTGTGGAAATGGGAGGTTTTGGTTCTGGTTCTTATATGTGGACGTTTGGTCTCAGGTTGGGCAATTCGGATTGCTGTCTTCTTCATTGAGCGGAATTTCATGTTGCGCAAGAGGGTCCTGTATTTTGTCTATGGGGTGAGGAAGGCTGTTCAGAACTGTATTTGGTTGGGTCTGGTTTTGATCGTTTGGTATTCTATGTTGGATAAGAAGGTGAGGACCGATAGCCATACCAATATCTTATCATATGTCACGAAAATCTTGGTTTGTCTCCTCGTGAGTACGGCGATATGGTTGGTAAAGACTCTCCTTGTTAAGGTCCTTGCATCATCTTTCCATGTGAATGCCTATTTTGATAGGATTCAGGATTCGTTGTTCAATCAATATGTGATTGAAACACTCTCAGGGCCCCCTTTGATTGAACTTAACCACACACTTGAAGAACATGAAAAATGTATGGCTGAGATTAGGCAATTGCAGAATGCAGGAGCAACCATGCCAGCAGAACTTAGAGAAGCTGCTCTCCCCTCGGCTGGGAGAGTGATAGGGAGTGGATTACAAAAGAGTCCAAGACTCACCAAGAGCCCTAAGTTATCTGGGTCACTTAGCAGGCAACAAGATGAGGGTATAACAATTGATCACCTGCATAAATTGAACCAAAAGAATATCTCAGCATGGAACATGAAGAGGTTGATGAATATTATCCGACGTGGAACCATTACTACACTAGATGAGCGGATATTAGATTCAAATCAACCAGAGGAGGCAAATACCCAGATCAAAAGTGAATTCGAGGCAAAAATTGTTGCAAAGAAGATCTTTCGGAATGTAGCTAAGCCGAGGTCTAAGTAAGTCTTTCATTCCATCTCCTCAACTTTCATTTACAATTTTACTCCATGTTATTATTGCTAAATTGCATATGTTTCACTACATGAATTTTAGAAGCAGGACTTGTTTACTTAAATGATTTCTACTATTGAATTCCCATTCTTGCTGTAGGTCCAACAAGCTGTTTTATTTATCTGGTGTTCAATTTGCTTCCTTTTCTGCAACTCCCTCAGCCCCCCACCCAAACCTTTCCCACCTTAAAAAATAAACAAGGGGGGTGTTGGTTTGATTATTATCTGTAGGAAAACTAGTTGCACGCTTAGGTAAAAGACTTGATACTTGTGTATTTATAAGGTTAAATGACCTCTAGGGGAACGAGGACCTAAAACTTGTAGATTGTATGTGCTTTGTCAATAGAATTATTGTTTCACTACTTTTCAGGTCCTTTTATTCAACATATTTTATCCCCCCATTTTGGTTAGTTATATGAGTGTCAAGGCTTTGGGTTTTTTTTTGGGTACATAACGTTGTTTAGCAGTCCTATTTTATGCTGAATTTCAGAATATCTATTTTTCTTGTAAAAATACCCAAAAAAAAGTGTAGGGGAAAATAGTATTATAAGGTTACTTCTAATAGAGGTTTGGTTTCATGTCAGGCTTTTGTGTGATGCATCAAGTATGTAGACTTGGTTCACACCTAAATTGCATTGGCTCTAAAACAGATATTCTATAAGGATATTGCCAATGCTGGGACATGAACAATCAAACTTATTCTATTGGTTTATGATTAATATCCGTGAAAGGTTTAAAAATTCCAGTAGACTTGATAGTTAGAATAATCTAATTGTCAGCTTAATTTTGATATAAAGTATCTAATCTGATGAGATCATGGGCGGATGCATCTAGTTCTTCTCTGTTGGAAATAGTGCAAATTATACAATATGTTGGTGACTAATGGCTATTGAACTTGCCAAGGCATGGCTTAATGTTTTTTATTGTTATAGGTACATTCATCTTGAGGACCTTCTGCGTTTCATGAGAGAAGATGAAGCTGTTAAAACGATGAGCCTGTTTGAAGGAGCAAAAGATAACAAGCGAATTAGCAAGTTTGCTCTCAAGAACTGGGTGGTAAGTAAATCATCTTTCATGCCAGCAACAACTATTATTCAAGCAGCATGCCAAAATTTGAAAGTGCATGTTCTTTTTATGTCTTTTTTGTCAAAATACTCAAAAATGGAAAATATAACTATAGTAGCTCAAGTATGTTGCTATGTTATTCTTACTCTCGAGTTCAGCAGTGCTTTTCTTATGTAATAGATGCGTAGCAGATTTTATACCCCACCAACCAGAAACCCAATAGGCATCTGGATATGGTAATGCTGCAGTTGGCACCAAATCAAAGCCATGTTGGGCAATTTTTGTTGGTGGAGTCCTTGGAGCAATTCATCATTCTCTGCATCTTCAACGTCCTCCCAAATTTGCATTGTATCTGGTGGGAAATGTTAACCTTTGTTCTGTTGGTTATCCATCTCTATTTTCCTCCCAGCCTATAGATACATCAGATAGTCACACCTTCTCTTCACTAATGTGCCCAAGTTGATGGGATGCTGGAAAACATAGGCATTTTCCTTCTTCCTATTGATGTGCCGAAGAACCAATGCTGCCAGGAAACATAGAAAAGAACCAAGTCAATTAGGGGAATTAGGGTAATTTAGGGATTTGAAGGTGGGAATGAAGGGCAACTTCGTTTGAGTGCTTAACCCGTTAAGGAGATTTTAAGTCCAATTTAAGGCTAAAACAATGTGGGAAGTATATATTGTGGTTTTAGTGTGCAGAAGTAATTTGTGAGTTTAATGGAACTTTGTAATGGCTTAGGGTTTAGGGCTGTAGTTAGGATCAAGTGCAAGGAGGATGGAGAGGAAGGTTGTGTCCAAGATTCAACTTATTCTGATGGTGGGGAGCATAGTGCGATTTTTCGGCGAAGTTCGCCATTTCGCCGTCTGCCGAAACAAGAGAAATGGTGAATTTCGCGAAATATCGGAGGAAATTCGCCCTCTAAGTTGTCAGGTCAAGTAATGGCATTTCCGCTGATTATCTTTTTAAGTGACCCAATGACATCTAGGGATCTGCAAAAAAGATCCAATGGTGGAGATTTAAAGTTGGGTTTGAGTTTCAAAAAGTGTACTAATTACCCACCATGTGAGAAAAAGTCAAAGGACTCAAAATGAAGTGATGGAAGCTAGCGGGTTCCACTAATTACACTACTTCCCTTCTGCCGATTGACCCCATAGGGCCAAAGGTCTCCGAGCGACCCACCCTCGTAGAAGTCACCATAAAATGACGTGCACAATAAATATGATGTGAAGTAGATTTAAAAAAATATTATAATATTTCGTGAGAAATTGTAAAATCGGGTAATATTTCACTGATTTCAGCAAGATATTGCCGATTTTAGAGAAATATCGCCAATATTTCACTGAACAATGCCGGTTTCAGTTTCAGTCTTGAAAAAATTTCGCTACTTGCCGAAACAACCAAATTTTGGCAAATTTCAGCAATATGTTGTTACCATGGTGGGGAGTGGGTGATCTGAATCTGCAGAAAGTTACAGTGAGCATGGAACTAGACTTAAGAGGCCTTAGGGTTTCAATAGGTTGCATGGTCTGATGTTTGGATTGAAGGACAGGGGTACTGTGATGAAATTATGGACCAAAAATGGAGGTATTCTTTGATGATTCAAGCAGGGGTACCGTAATGCTGTAATGAAATTATGGACGAAAAATGGAGGTACTTATGATGGTGGAATGAAAGATGGAGCAGCTTAGCATTAGTGCTATTCGAATGGGTTAAAGAGCTTCAGTCAGAATAAAACTAAAGGGACAGCAAAGAAATTAACAAAGTAAGAATATGAGACAACAACTAAACCTACTGATGTGAATGGCAAGGCAGCAAAATCAAACAGAGAGAAATCATGAAACAGAGGGCAAATCTATTGAAATTAATATGGTGAAACAGAAAATTAAAATATTGAAACTAGAATGGAAAGCAGAGCAAGACAAACTAAGAAGAAACAGCAACCAAACATAAATACAGGATAGTGAAGAACAGCAACAAATCAATGAAGATGGATCATGAAACATCATACAAACCACCTAAACTGAATTGTGAAATCAGCATCCAAAAGTACCTAAACACTATGGTGCAGTAGAGCAATCTTGCAACTAAAATGCTTGACCAACAATCGAAAATACCAAGACTAAACATGGGAGTAGGAAATGAACAAAACCATCTGAAACTTGAGAGGGTAGATAACTCTTCTAGATGGGCATTGGTACAACTGGTCCCGCTGCTCTTGCTCCATAGTTTTCTGCAAATTGTCTGCAAATGCAGTAGGTAAAACCCCAACAAATGGTCTTGGTTTGTCAAAAATATGTTCCTATAGGAATAGGAATCATGTTTGTAAAATTTAACTAGAAAAAAAAATCTATTTTAGAGGTTGTATAGTTGAATTGACAATATTCTAGGGCGGAATTCAGAATAGCTTTCAGCTGTGAATCCCTATGAAAAAACAACTGAGCCTCTCGACAATTGAGCATATAGCTGAGTTATTTGCTCTTTTGTTAAAGAACACGAACTTCAACTCAAACCTAATCAGAGTTCTAGGATTTCATAATTAGAAACCTCAGTCACCCCCATCGAAGACATGGAAACAACAACAACAACAACAACAAAAAGCCATGTCCCAACTAAATGGGGTCGGCTACATGGATTCTTGCCTTCCAATCACCTCTGTTTGAGTCAATGCTGGTTACAAGGCCTAAGTTATGTATATCCTTTCTCACCACTTTTTTTAAGGTTACCTTAGGTCTGCCCCTAGCTCTTTTAATTCCTTCAATATGGATTATATCACTTCTCCATACAGGGGCATTTACTAGCCTTCCTTAAGCATGGTCGTGCCACCTCAAATGACTTTCTCGTAGCTTAGCACTTATCGGATCTACTCCTAGACCAACTCTAATATGATAATTCCTTATCTTTGCCTTCCTAGTTTTGTTACTCATCCATCTTAGCATCCTCATTTTGCTACATTAAGTTTATCTATATAGTTCTTTTTAATAGTCCAGCACTCAACACCATGCTTCAGAGAATAGAGCCTGAGGAGCCTACTAGGAAGCACTAGAAATTGAGATGAAATGTGCATATTTGCTGGGAAATATCCAAACCCCCTCACTAGAGGGAAATCCTCATTTCACACAATTCGGTGTGAGGGAGAAACACGGCAAGGTGCCTTGAATTGTCCTAATGGGAGAGTTATAGAACGCCAGCCATAATGATCATAGGGAGAAAGAAAAAATGAAAAAAAGACCCTAATCGTGAAGAAATGCATAATCCGAAGACCACGTCTACCTTGTCATCCTTGTCGATATGCCACTTTTCCTCCACTGCTCACAGGTGTCAACTGGTTCTTCCCTCGGCTGCTGCTAATGGGTTTTTGCTGTTTCACCTACTATAGTGTGACGATCACTGGCCTGAGATAGCATGGTTTATATGTATACCAATTATTCTTTGATGATGCTAAACATTGATGGCGTAGTTGAACTTGTGGAGCTTTTGGGGAGTAGTTCTGTTCTTCCTCTTCTTTACCTATTTCTCACTTTTGAGAACGATTAAACTTAAAAGAAACAAGGAATTGGAACAATGCACTCATCAAAGGTTTTTATGGAGAAACAAAGAGGAAATATTTTTTAGGGTTTTAAGAGAAGATTATAAAAGAGTACAAATTTACCATTTTAGCCTCCCTTATATTCATTATAAGCACATGTCTTTTAAAATCCCCCGCAAAAGACAGTTGAAATTGATTTTCATAGAAAAATGAAAAACAGGTCTCAACCTGTTTTTGGTTTTTGTATTTTTCAACCCTTCTGAAATAGAAATAAGCTATTTAAATTGTACCATATTACCATAAATATTTATTTGGGTAAAAATAAAAAATGAAAATTATATCAAACACTACCTAACTTAGAACAGAATTACCTGGCTAACTTGACCGACAACTTTAAAACAACTCTTAGCTACCTGGACTAACACTTTGAAACAGCTCATAGCTATCCTGTGCATTGAGGTGTTAAAAAGGATTGCTTAAAATTTAAATTTATTACTGATGTCATGAGAACTTAAACATGCCTTAATCAAACCAATTGAATTAGGTTAAATCATGACACAACCGAAGACACTGACCAAGTTATATACGCTGCTTCTTGGACTTGCAGATGTAGGTGTTTGAATCTGCATCACTTGTAAAGTTTTTATGGTAATCATCTATGTATGGTTATCTGTAGTAAGCTTCTTTGTCTTTAGTCACGCAAATCTCCAAAATATAGGAATGGCGTACGTTAAAGAGAGTTATATCACCCTCGTTATATCACACTAAGAATTATCTTTATGGTGTCCCAATGCAAACCGTACATTGCAATGAACAGGTGATGTGGACCCATCACCTAAACTGGTTGTTTTATTTGGTTTAAGTGTAGAGCTGGGTTATATTCATCTTAGGCCTTTTATCCTATGGTTTGCCATTTATATGGGACTAAACTATAGGTTGGATAAGAAATTAGGTGTTCTGAAATCAATCAGTTGCATTGGTTTGAACTGGTGGTTCAATGTAAATTGTGTTAAGATATTCTCTTTTTGGCTTAGAGAAAATCCTTTTTTAAGTAGCTTCTTTTTAACTGCTTTTTGGTGGGGCTGGATTAGGACTTCTTTTTAAGTTACTTCAGTTTCCTGGTCAGTATGAATTAACAATTAGGTCAAGGATTTAAGCCTTTCCTTTTAATTTAAGAATCTATGTTTGAGCCTTTATGTCAGTTGTAATAGGCCAAGTACTGCAACTCAGAAACTTAAAATTTATTTTGTGCAAGCTATTGCTGTCTTGTTTTTGTCCTTTGTGAGCTCTCAGTGTAGTGTGTGACCTAAACTCAGGTGGGATTGGTGAGACCAGTTGATTCCTTGATGGTGTGAAGCCCTACATTTCGTTATTCAACTTCCTCTTCATTAATTTGATGAACATGTTCAAGGATCATATTGGATTTAATCTTCATGAAACATCCAATTGCTGTGGTCCTGCTTCAATTGACTAACCAGCATTATTTGCATGCCCCCTTCCCCCAGTTTCTACTACTAAACCTTCTAATCCCAAACCCTAAGCTTCTCCTTCCTTATTTTTATTTGTGGATACAGTAGCTCAATAAAACCTACACACAGCCCAATTTCACCATCAATTTTCATCTAGGATAAACCTGTTCCAGCCCCTTGACCTTCTTCAAAGCTGTTCCATGTCTGACCAGCAGAAACTATTGACACCAAATACATCCCTAGCCTGTTTATTCCAAAAAACCTGTTTTACATTTCATCTAACCATCCCAAACAGAAATCCATCCCTAACCTGCTGATTCCATAAAAACCGAAGTTACTTTAGATTCAACCATCCAATTTCACATTGTTTGATCACCTAATCCTCACACTCAGGACAAAAGTATCAAATTTGGTTGCAATGACCAGCCAAACCCCCAGAATGTTGCTTTTTTACAGGTTCAAAGCCCAGGAAAATCTTAATTTTGTTGAGACTCCCAAATTTGTCATTCGAACCTTATCCTTGTACCCCCAAGCCTTCACTGGTAGGCTCCCCATTAGCTACTGGTCATAACTCTTAAGGATAGTACAAACCAAACCCTACCGTTATCAAATCCTAACCTTTAAGTGGACCCCACAACCCTATTCTAACCTACCTGAACTTTGCTGGTTGATACAAGGTCCTTGTTTGTTGGCTTCTAAGTTGATCGCTTTCAATCTAGGGCTACAATTGGAGTAGGATGTTATTATGCCGTTGGACCAGGCAGCAACGTACAGTCTGAAAGGCTTTTCAGTATGCAGTTTCAGCTTTCTAATAGCTTCCTTGGCAGTTAAATTGTCATAATTCTGTCTCCATCAAGATTCAGGTTTCAAAACTTTGTGCCTCTTGCAGATCCTCAATTTTCCACTTTGGATGTTACTGGTATTCTCTTCCCTACTAAACTTCACTTTATAAGGAATGTGTGAATTGCATCCTCTTCCCTGTTGTCCTCATATGCCAATGATCCTATCATCTTGCTCTAAGCATCAAGGGATTAATATTAGAGGTATAATCATTCATAACTAATGCCTGACCAAATTTGTAGCAGTCTTTAAACATAGCCTGCAGGTTTCAACATTTTCTTTGGACATATACAAGAAGCCGGTTTTTTGCTTCAAAGGTGAAGCAATGCATTTCAGATCTATCCATCTCATCTAGAATTGTTAAAATCTCAACTCAAAGAGTTAGATATTTAGTCACTTTGTTCCCTTATCACTGTCTCAGCTCCCACTAGCTTGTTAGAGCTCTGTCCTGTTGGAAGTTACAACACTTTCTTGTCTCCTGGTGTGTATGTGGAGGCAAGTGATAAATACAGAGTTTAGAACTTTGATACATCTCCACTTTTTGTGTTTGTGTGTGGAGGATTTGTTTCCTACTTTTTTGCTTTGTTTATGATAAGTTTGGTAATGTGTTACATCCTTGGAACTTCAGGTTAATGCATTCAGAGAAAGAAGAGCCCTTGCTTTGACCTTGGACGATACAAAAACAGCTGTAAACAAGCTTCATCATATATTAAATGCCGTAGTGGGAATAATCATTATCATTGCCTGGCTACTTATATTGGGAATTGCCACAACTCATTTCCTTGTCTTAATTAGCTCGCAACTCTTACTTGTGGTATTCATCTTTGGGAACACTTGCAAGACTACATTTGAAGCAATCATTTTCTTATTTGCAATACATCCATTTGATGTTGGTGATCGTTGCGAAATAGAGGGAGTTCAGGTAGCATACTAAACTTACCTATGATTGTGTATGCATGTGTGTAGAGATATTAGGACCCTAACTTCTAACTTTGTGGCTTACAGATGATAGTAGAGGAGATGAACATCCTGTCCACGGTATTTTTAAGGTTTGACAACCTGAAGATCACATACCCGAACAATGTTCTTGCTACCTTGCCCATCAGTAACTACTACCGTAGTCCGGACATGGGAGATTCCATTGATTTCTGCATCCATGTCTCCACGCCACTTGAGAAGGTCGCTACAATGAAACAAAGAATAATAAGGCATGTCCAAAAACTGTTTCCTCTCTTTCTCCCTTAGTGTGTGCTTCTTGTCTTTGCAATTTCTCCACTTCAGATTGATTGTCATTTTGAAGGTAATGCAAGCGAGTACTTGACCAACGCAACAAAGCATTAGTTGCGGTGGTAGAGTTTTGATTCCATAAGATTGTATGTTAGTCTCCTAGTTTTGATTGGTTTCTTTTGCAAATATGACCTCAAAAGTTGCATACGTCAAATTGTAGGAATCATCTAGGAGTGGAAATGGTGAGATACCTTAGTTTGCTTGTAGACCAAATGTATTTTTGCCTCCTAGGATAGGAATCATTGTATGGAGGTAATTCCTGATCCTGATACTATTTGTGTTGTCTGCCTATCCTTTCAGGTATACTGAGATTAAGGAGGACCATTGGGCTCCTGGTGCATTGGTTGTGTTAAGGGATGTCGAAGACATGAATAGACTGAAGATATCAGTTTGGTTATCCCAACGAATGAATTTTCAGGACATGGGGGAAAGATTTGTAAGGAGGGATCGCTTGGTAGAGGAGATTATGAAGATTCTCAAGGAGCTTGAGATCGAATACCGCATGCTTCCTCTTGATATCAATCTCCGGAATATGCCTGCTGTAACTTCAACACGCCTTCCATCTAACTGGACTGCTTGTTCTCACTGAAGCAAACTAATCTTGAAGAAACAGCTTAGCTAATGTTGATCCTCTTGAGATGCCATGTCTGTGATATCCAACGACGACGAGAGATTAGGCTGAAAGCACTTTTGGGTCAGTGATGAGGATCAGAGGGTATTCGGATATCTGCTTGCCTTGCCTTCTGAAGGGTTTTTTTTTTCTTTCTTTCTAATATATCCGACATCCCTCCCATTTATTTCAGATGAGTTGATACTTGTGTATTCCCAATACCATGGTCCCCTGCTTTGGACTCTTTGATATCATCCTGTAGAGAACTTTTTCAAAATGTAGTGGTGGATTTTATTACCATTCATTATTTTGTCTATGCAGGTGATTAAAGGATCAAATGCTATATGGAACTATAGCCTTGCATTGTAGGAGTTAATTATTTTAGAAAAGCTTAAAAAAATGAGGATCGGGGAAGCAACAAAAAGAATTTTCCTGAAGACTTCTCTCTTGAAGGCTTTAAATTATGAAGGCAACCCCAAGTACTTCGGAGGGCCACCATGGAATTCTTAGAACCTTAGACAACCATCTTTTAAATCTGGGAGCTATATTGGAGTTGAAATAGAAAGATGACTTATACTAGTTAATTTGCAGTCCACTTGTTGTACAATAGATCTAGCAGGATTTAATATTATGGAACTCCTGTAAACATACCTCAGAGAAAAGAATAGTGTCATCAACAAAAAATAAGTGGGATATAGGATCACTCTTGCTTCTAATTCTGATCCCTAAAATTAGATTTTCTTATTGAGTAGCTGAGAGAACTGAGCTAAAAGCTTTGGCATAGAGAACAAAGATGGCAATGGAGATAGGATCCTGCTACCTGATGCCCTGGAAGGTTGAATAGACCCTCTAGCTGAACTGTTAACCTGAATTTGGCATGAAACTAACTTCAAACATGACATGACTAACCCCATCCATTGTTCACAAAAGTCCAACTTTAACAGAGTACCCTCCACAAAACTCCACTCTAAATGATCATATTGCCCTGTTCATATATAATTTTAAAGCCATTAGTTTATTTTTCACCTTTTTTTTCTTCTCTTAATTTAATGGAAGAACTCACGAGCCAGTAGAACATTGTCTGAAATGCTTCTATTTAGGACAAAGCCTAATTGGGACTGACTAACCACCTTATCAAGAATACCTTTCAGTCTGGTGGCAATAAGTTTTGTGCCTATTTTTAGTGTTACATTACATAAACAAGTCAGCCTAAATTGATCAATAGATTCAGGTTGGTTATATCTAGGAATACACAAACAAAAGTGGAATTAATTTCTCTAGGCATGCTACCAGTAATAAATAAATCAGTCACAAACTTAAAAACATCTTCCTCTACCAGGTCCCAATAATGGTGACAAAATGGGGGAAGCCCATCCGATCCAGGAGATTTGAGGGGAAACATAGAAGATATAGCCTCTTTGATTTCTTCCTAACTTGGCAACTTCATCAGCATAATATTGTCTTCCTCTATCACTTTGGGCTGAATTGTGGAAGGGACTACATTAAGAGTAGCTTCATCAATACCTTCAATTCTGTATATGTTTCTATACCTATTCAACACCTCCTTATAGATTTCTTCATCTATCTGAGAACACTCCTCAGAACTTAACTTCAGTTTTGAGACCTTGCTATGACTCCTGAAAGAACTTTGTGTTCTTATATCCTGAATTTAGCCAAAGTTCATGGGCTTTTTGTGCCCATTTATCCTCCACATTCCTTAATTCCACCTTGAGTAGTTCCCATAATCTCTTTTCCTTCTCTTCAGTCTCTTGAGTTGGGTTTTCATGCCTACACCTAACTCTTTGAGCAGATTAGCAATTGTAGTTTGCACATGGCCGAATGTGGATTTGTTCCATTCAGTGAACATCATCCTAACTTGTTGGCTTTTGATAAGTAATGTATGAGAAAAACAACTACTTCCTTCGATTTCTCATGCTTGAGCTGCTTTACTTCTACATTTTTTGTGTAGGAACCACATTGATTAGAATCTAAAGGGCCTGTGCGTGAGCTTCTCCCACCCATAGTGTCCACCACCAAAAGAAGGTGATTAGATCCTATCATGGGATGCACAACTACTATTTCCTCTCCAAATTGAGTTCTCCATCATACACTAGCTAAGGCCCTATCCAATCTAATTCAAATGTTATCTCCTCTCCCCTTCTTTTGTTGTTCCAAGTAAAGCTAGGACCTTGAGATCCCAAGTCTAGGAAACCACATTCATCCATCATCTTTGAAGTCCTCCATATCATATCTACCTTTAGTCGAGCCTCCTTGTTTCTCTTTCCATGAGACATATGTTTATGTTTCCACCAGCTTAAGAAGGGGTCCACCTCTATTATTTGTTCCTTCGAAGTGTCATCGTACGAGACATAACCATCATCTTCCTCTTCTGGGGGTTTGGAGGGTTCTCCTGGATCAAAACTACTAGCAGGCAAAAGGAGAGGACCTTTGCATGGTGGACTGAAAGAAAATCAGAGAGGAGATGGAGATAGGTGAAACTAGGATATTAAACACTCACTCAACGCAGGAAATGGTATCACTCACTTGACGGAGGAAAAAAATGAGTTTGGACATTTCGATTCCCTTTACAAATTATGGAGAAAGGTGTATAAAATATAAGAGGGAAACCAATACATCCTTGTCATGGTTCAGAGAACCAAAAAGCTTTAGATTGGAATGAGCATAGGAAGGGGATAGGAATACACGTTTCTTTCACTCTTCTACTATTCAGAGACGTAAATCTAATAAGATTGTTAAGCTCAAATTGGAGTCTGGGGAGTGGTTACAGTCTTCAAAGGAAATTAGGGAGGAAGTGCAAAGAAGATATGGTGATATTTTCAAATCTGAACAGGTGGACGAGGAAGCTTTGAATTTGGTCATGACAGCAATTACAAGTCGTGTTGATGAAGTGATGAATGACCACTTATGTAAGAGTCCTGATGAGGCCGAGATCAAGGAAGCTTTATGGGGGATGGCTCCACTAAAGAGTCCCGGTCCAGATGGTCTACCTCCAGGGTTCTTCCAGAGGCTATGGAAACTGGTGAAATCTGACCTTTGCCATTTTGTTGCTGAATATTTTAGTACTGCTAGTTTACCTATTGTTGCAAATGTTACTTTTGTTTGTTTAATCCCTAAAGTGGACCAACCTGAACAAGTGGACCACTTTAGGCCAATCTCACTTTGTAATGTTGTCACAAAGGTTATTAGCAAAGTAATGGCATCGAGGCTTAAGGTGTACCTGGACTCTATCATTTCTTATCCTCAATCAGCCTTCATCCCCAACCGCCTAATTTCAGACAACGTTCTAATAGCTCATGAGGCATTCCACTACATCAAGCACAAAAAAAAGGGAGGAAGAGGTTTATGGCAATAAAGTTGGACATGCGAAAAGCATATGATAGAATGGAGTGGCCATTCATTCAAAAGTTAATGCAAGCCTTGGGTTTTTGTGAGAAATGGGTCATGTTGACTATGGGTCTTGTTACGTCAGTTTCTTATCAGGTGTTGATTAATGGATCTCCCCAGGAAAGAATTATCCCATCTAGAGGCATCAGACAAGGAGACCCGTTATCTCCAGCAATTTTTGTCCTCTGTTCTCAAGCACTTTCAGCTATACTTCTCGAAGCTGAACAAGCTGGGTTAGTGAAAGGAATGAAGGTTAGAAACAGGTCAAAACCTCTCTCTCATCTTCTATTTGCAGATGAATACCAACTTATCTTTCGCCCAAGTGAAAGTGGAGGAGATCTACAACCTCAAAGCTTGTCCGGACTTCTCTCTTAAAGCAAGTGGGCAAAGTATCAACTTGGAGAAGTCTTGCCTTACATTTAGTCCAAATACGCCTTCAAAAATAAAAAGATGGTTCTCCCGGATACTAAAGATAAAATATGGCGATGGACCGAAGAAATATCTTGGTTTGCCAGTTCAGTTCGGGACTTCAAAGGCTGATCTTTTTAAAGAACTAAGGGAGAAAACATGCAAGGCAATCCAAGGGTGGAAGGGTAAGCTACTATCACATGCTGGGAAAGAAGTATTGATAAAGTCTGTGGCCCTCTCCTTAAATTCATATGCAGCTTCACATTTCAAACTACCAAGCTCTCACCATGAGAAGATTAAACAAGCAGTCACACACTTCTTTTGGAATGGGGAAGGAGAGAAGAACAAAATGTGTTGGATAGCTTGGGATAAACTCTGCAGATCTAAGGAAAAAGGTGGCCTCGGTTTCAGAGACCCAACTATACAGAATAAAGCTCTTCTAACCAAGCTTGCTTGGAGACTGTGGAGCAACCCCACCTCTTTTTGGGCTGAATTCTTTAAGAGTCTTTATTTCCCAAATAGCTCCTTTCTGGAAGCAAAGAAGAATGCCAATGCTTCTTGGGCATGGAAAGGGATATTGGAAGGAAGGAAATATCTGATGGAAGGTTTGGTATGGGTGGTCGGGAAAGGAGATAAAATTCATATTTGGAGGGATAAATGGATACCATCGCACTCTGAGAAGCGGATAAAGCATTTAGAATATCAATCGGATTCATATACTTGGGTGGCTGATTTAATAGATGCTAACACAAGATGTTGGAAGGAGGACTTGATCAGGTCCATGTTTCATCAAGAAGATGTGGATGCTATCTTAAGTATACCATTAAGTGTGTTTCCTAAAGAGGATAGTCAGATTTGGGGAGAGACAAGAAATGGGGTGTTTACTTCGAAATCAGCATACCATATGCTTAAGAATCGGATGGATAGCACTCTTGTGAGCAGGACAGACGAGGTATGCAAAGAAACTTGGAGAAACATCTGGAGTTGTGACTCAGAACCAAAGGTGAGAAGTTTTATGTGGAGAGCATGTGCGGGCGGTGTCTCATCTACTGAAAATTTGGTTCGTAGACAGATCAACATTGACCCCAGTTGCCAGCGTTGTGGTGGAGCCCTTGAATCTATTGATCACATTTTGTTTGAATGTGATTTTGCTAGAGCAGCGTGGCACGCCTCCCCGCTTGGTTACCATCCCCCAAATGAACCAAAGCTCCATCGATTTATTGAAAGCTGGAAATTTCTTAGCAAGGAGAAAAAGAGCTCCAAGGAGTTAGCGGGCTTGGCATCATATTTGTGCTGGAATATCTGGAAGGATCGAAACAGGTTTATGTTTGATGGGTCATCAATGCAGCCCGATGTGACGGCATGTAGAGCGGTGAAGGAATGGGAGACTTTCCTTCGAGGCCAAACAACTCATCCTCACCTCAAGCCCGAGTGAAGTGGTCCAGAAGCGGAAAGTGGATCAGAGACCCAAATGGAGGACACCCATGGAACCTTACTTCAAGCTAAATTCAGATGCGAGTCTTAACTCTAATGGTTCAGGCATTGGATTTGTCATTAGAACCCATACGGGAGAGGTTCGCATTGCAGTTTCTGACCCAGTCCGATTTGGTGACGTTTTGCTGGGGGAGGCCTTAGCAATGAGAGAAGGTCTTATATTGGCCATTGGTGAAGGAATTGACTACATTATTGCTGAGTCTGATAGCTTGGAACTCATAAATTCCATTAATGGAGGTATGCCAACAGCCGTAGTAGCAAGAGAGGTTGTATCGGACATTATCCAGTTGGGTTTGTCCATTGTGGATTGTAAGTTTTCTTATGTTCCCAGGTTAGGTAACAGTGCGGCTGACCGCCTGGCTAGGAAGGCCACGTCTGTTTCGGGGAGGACGTTTTGGCCACTTTCCAATCCCTGGTTCCTTGACTCGACGGAGTTAAGCCCAGTGTGTTGTTCCCGTCTTTCTCAATAGAAGTTTAATTACCAAAAAAAAAAAAAAGAATGAGCATAGGAAACAAGTGAAGTTGATCTTTTCTTGTTTTGTTTTTCCCTAGGCACTTTTTCTTTGTCAATCGACTTGAAAACAACAAAAAGAAAGAAAGAGAAAGAAAAAGAAATAGAAAAAAGAAAAGTCTTTTTGACCTCAATGCTATATTCGATTGGTCATCTCCTAAATTTCCATGATAGAGCAATGCTCTCACTAAACTAATTATTAGATAGGGGTTTGTTTTTTAAAATGACCTATGATAGCGACTACCATTTGGGGTAAATTAATTGATATTTAATAATTTAGTGGCGTTTCCAAATAGAAACCACTATTTTGGGGGCATAAATGTTAATATAAATATGTATATATACAGGAAATAAATTTTAATTTTGGACACTTATGTATTCTTAAGATTAGGCTAATTGTAACATAAAAAACATATTGAATTTCAGTCAATGTCCTTACATTTACATGAAAACCCAAAAGTGACTTAGACTAAACACTATAGTATCCTAAATTTTAAATGGATAATAGAAAAACTAGATCAAAATAGACCAAAAGCAGAAGTCAGAAAAGTTTGTTATTAGTGTCATACTCATAAAATTATCATGTGTGATTTTTTTTTTTAGCTCAAAGAGAGATGATATATTATATTACTGGTAAATAAAAATAATAGGTCTTACATACGATAATAAGTGAAACCTTAAGCGGTTGCACTAAATCGTGAAGGGGCTTAGGGAGATCAGAAGGTGTAAAGGCCATCGCTGAGCCACCCGATAACAACTCACTTATTTTATTTTTTTGGGTTTAATCCAATTTCAACGGTCTGGTTCAGCCCATGCTTCTTCAATCTGGTTTCAACCCTAAGAAGTAAACGGGATCGGTTCAGATTCGGATACTGGATTCGGCTTGGATATACCAGTATCCAAATCTGAATCCAATTTGCAAAACCTCTATGCTAATTCAAATCTGGCAGAAATTTAGAGAAGGCATCCGAACTTGAATTAGAAACTTTATCGGATATCCGATAAACTATCCGATATTAATTGGTGATTGTTATTTTTTTTTCATTTTCAATATCACATTTTCCGGTTGCCGATTACCAATTTCCATATCCGATTATCAACCCTTTTGTAGAGAAAAGTGTTTAATATTTTACTCTAACTGGAAAATTTTCAACTTTCGATTATCCAGTTACCGATTACTGGTTTCTGAATCTAATTATCATCTCTTTTAGAGGAAAAAAAAAAGAGTTGAATACTTTACTCCATTCGGATAAATTTTTATCCGGATATTATGCGATCCGATAAACAATTATCCGAATTTAAATCGGTTGCTTAACAACGAACGCAAATATTTTTCGGTAAGAAAATTTTCAGATACAGACAACCTTAGATGAATACGAATGCGAATTCGGAGGCAGATTTCAGTTATCCATTTACAAGTCTACTAAGAAGTAGACCCGACACCTTAAATAAACTTATACAAGCTTCAGTTAGGTTTCACTAACCGGACCAACAAGGTTTGATTCAAATTCTCCTAGTTTGATCCATTTAAACAAATACAAACTAAAATGCTATTTTTTTTCTTTTTTCTTTTTTTTCTTTTGGAGGGTGGGGGGTTGCAACGGAAGACTAAGATTTTGTTAACAATAGTAGGTGATTAAATATTTGTTGGATAAGAGTATGTAGAACAGAAAGGGGTTTAAGCTCCCTTTGCTAAAAGGTGAACATCTCTATTACTTAATTTGTGCACAAATTTGAAAGAAACACAAGCAAGGCTTAGAACTAAAACAAGGATGTCTTATCATGCTTAGATATTTGAATTCTTCCCCAGCGAGCCCTTTGAATGCTTCTGGTTGGTCAAGAAACTCGTCGTTTACCATCTTGAGTCCTTGACAGACGTGCTGATGACAAGCCTTATGAGCCGACCTTTCAATTTTCCCAGGAGAAAAGCAGAAGGCACGCGCAAACTGGATTAGAAAACTGGATTAACACAACTGAAAGCTTTATTAGGAACTTCCCAAAATCGTCAATTTTTGGTCATTTGAGAATCTTTTCATGGATCAAGTTTCTGTGGACAGCTCGGAGCTTCTACTTCAACATTTGTTGGTTTGCATAAGATTTGGACATCCCTCACTTGTTCAAATTTAACATCTAAAGACATTCCTCACCATCTCACTCTTCCTTCACTTGCACTCCAAAGAATTCATTGTTTCTGGTGTCTACATTTCATGGCTAGTTTATTACCAAAAGAAGGAAGAAAAAAACAATTCATGGCCAGTATTGGACTATGTGCAAAATCAAGATGCTGGCTTCCATCATAAAATATCACAAGGCTATCCATTATCCTGATGATAATACCCCACACCGTAATCAAGGAAAATGAAACAAGTTTTGAGTCCAGAGAACTTTGGTTTTCCTGAAGAAGGAAGTCTATAAATAGAATCCATCCAAAGACATTTCTGCAAGACCCATCATTAAATATTTAACAAGATTCTAAAAGACAAAATAGATAATTTGCCCATAAGTTTTATCCATTAATACAATCATCTACGAGTGCCATAACCCCCCCCAATAAAAAAACCAAAAACCAATTTTCCACAGCCCCCAAGGTAAAAAATCCACGGCCCCCCACACCCACCCCCCAACAAAAAAAAAACACCAACACCCCCCCCCCCCCCCCCCACAAAAAAGAAGGAGAAAATAGAGGAATCTACACCATGAAGTACTTGTCTCTAGAAATATCCCTAGAAATATCTAGACCCACTAGAATATTCCTAATCATTAGATTCTAGACACTTGTACAAATCACAACCATCATTGCATCCACCCACCATAAATAGGGAGGGACTCATTGTACAAAGCATCAAACAAGTGAGCAATACAAGTTCTCTCAAGGTTCTCTTTGAGCTCTAAGCTCTTCTACTCTCTCCGGGTTTAGGCCGACTTAGTGCAAGAAAGTGGGCCGTGACATTTGTGGTATCAAAGCTCGGTTGGGTGGTCAAGCGTGTGGGAAAACACGATGACAAGCGAGTCCGAGACGTTCAATGGTGCACAAGAGGAGCTAAACCGTGGGAGGGAGACCCACACCACCAAGGATAGGCGCAAGGGCAAGGAGAAGTTCGGAAGTTAGTGCAACTATGGAGCCACGTCTAACGCGGGTGGAGTTGGCGATGGCCGAGGCAAGGGAACGCCTGACGTTGGGGAGCAAAGGACCGATGAGCTCGATGGCCGGATGGACGAGCTCAAGGAGTTCCTATTGGGTGCTCTCAACACCATGGAGCACAAACAACAACAACAGCTTGAGGCCCTTCGCACCCAAGTAGTGGAAAGGATCGCCACGGTGGAAGCTCGGTGCGGGAATTGAGAGAGAGGTAGCAACGGCGGGAGAACCACGACCGGTGGGAGGTGGGCGGAAGCACCAAGGGTGGAGGTGCCAAAGCCTAAGGCATTCGAGGGAACGAGAGATGCCGGGAGGTTGACAACTTCCCATGGCACATGGAGCGGTATTTTGAAGCTACGTCGATGGAGGACGAGTCTACCAAGATCAAGACCGGCAACCTACCTCACCGAGACCGCAGCTCTATGGTGGAGACGAAGGTACAATGACATGCAAAAAGGTACGTGCACCATAGACACATGGGAAGACTTCAAGAAAGAGCTTAAGAAACAATTTTATCCGGAGAATGTTGCATTCTTGGCCCGAAAGAACATCAAGAGGCAAAGCACACGGGTCGATTCGAGACTACGTGAAGGAGTTCTCAACACTCATGTTGGAGGTCCCGAGTATGACCGAAGAGGAACTCTCTTCGACTTCATGGATGGGCTCCAAAATTGGGCCTCAAGAGCTACAACGTCGAGGTGTACAAGATCTTGCTACGGCTATAGCGGCGGCGGAGTCCTTAATAGAGTTTCGAAGGGACGAGTCTAAGGCCAAGAAGAGCAATAATGGCAAAGGTGGGGGAGAGAAGGGGTCGAAGACCGACCACACAAGGAAGGCATAAACAAGTTCTCTTCAAACAAGGAGGGTGGCAAGCAAGAAAAGAAGAAGAAATTCCAGCCCAAAGACAAGTGCTTCCTTTGTGATGGACCACATTGGGCTAGGGATTGCCCAAAACGGAAGGCCCTAAGTGCACTACTCGAAGATAATGGTGAAGAGGAGGCGCACGTGGGATCGTGCAGCAGCTGGTGCCATTAAGGCCAAGGACAAAGCTCCTACATTGCCAAAGGGGTTGATGTACGTGGAGGCGCGATCAACCGCAAGGTGGTAAGGGCCATGGTTGATACGGAGCAACACACAACTTTGTCTCGACGGAGGAGGCAAAGCGTTGGGGCTCAAGATGAGCAAGGAAAGAGGGAGCCTTAAAGCAGTCAACTCGAAGGCACGCCCTATTGAGGGAGTTGCCAAGGGAGTCGAGATGACGATTGGGGCTTGGAAAGGCACCGTGGACTTGTCGGTCGTGACAATGGACGACTTTGACTTGGTGCTTGGCATGGAATTCTTGACACGGGTCAAGGTCGTACCCATGCCATTCTTAAACAAGGTGTGCATTATGGAGGAAGGAGCACCTGATGGTCCCAACGATACACGGGACAAGGAGGGGCCGAAGCTTCTTTCGGCCATGCAATTGAAGAAGGGAGCCGAAGAGGGCAAGTCACACATTTGGCAGCACTCTTGGAAGACAAGGAGGATGTCCCCAAGGCAGCCGGACCGAAGGAGGTCAAGAGAACTCTAGAGGAGTTCAAGGACGTGATGCCCCCAGAGTTGCCCGAAGCCTACAGCCAAGGCGAAAAAGGTTGGACGTGGCTAAGTCATACTTAGACAAAGCCACAAAGAAGATGAAGAAGTGGGCCGACAAGGATAGACGACCCGCAAACTTCGAAACCGGGGATATGGTCATGGTGAAGTTACTACCCCAACAATTCAAGTCCCGAAAGGTGCAAACCATTCGCGGTATGAAGGCCCGTTCAAGATCATGAAGAAGGCGGGTAAGGTTTCTTACCAACTAGACCTCCCACCAAAGCTCAAGATCCATCCCGCCTTCCATGCAAGTATGTTGAAGCCTTACCAAGAAGATGCGGAGGATCCTAGTCGTGGGACTCTACAAGGGCATCTACGAGTGTAACGACATCCCATGACAAGGAGGCGAGATATAATGGCGGACCGAGTAATACGCAAACGCGGGGTGCCTCCGAGTCGAGAGTATTTGGTGAAGTGGAAGGGATTGCCCGAGAGTGAAGCAAGTTGGGAACAGAATACGCATTGTGAGCTCCAAGAACATATAAGGAGGTTCCACGATGAAAACACGACGAGGACGTCGACGGAATAGGTGGGGGAGAATGACACGGCCCAATTAGAATGACAAGATCCAATTTATCATAGGCCCAATGGTATAATATTCATGAGCCACACATGGGCAGCCCAACTTAGAAATAACACTAATGGGCACACTAGCCCACATTCTAGAAGGGAGGGAGATTCTAGAGGAATCTACATCCATAAAGTATCTTGTCTCTAGAAATATCCCTAGAAATATCTAGACCCACTAGAATATTCCTAACCATTAGATTCTAGACACTTGTACAAATCACAACCATTCATTGCATCCTACCTCACCTATAAATAGGGGAGGGACTCATTTGTACAAAGCATCAAACAAGTGAGCAATACAAGTTCTCTCAAGGTTCTCTTTGAGCTCTAAGCTTTCTTCTACTCTCTCTAGCTGGGTTTTAGGCTGACTTAGTGCAAGAAAGTGCTAAGTGCCGGCACGGTTGGCTTAGTCAATAACTAAGGCCGTGACAGCTAGCTCTCCTAAATAACAGAAATGGCATGTATTAAGTTTCTAGTGTCATATATGATAAGCAAATGTGTCTGTGGCTATGTTATAGATTCAAAGCAGCAAATACATTGAGAATTTCAAACTTTTCTAATAAGGAGAAACACCCTTTGGTCCATCTTAAATTTAGCAAAGTTGGAAGCATCGCCCTTTAGCATCATCTGAAGGCCACCATATGAAACATAAATCTCACTGAAACCAAAATAAGTCGGTGAGAAGACAAATCTTTAAGATTTACTTGACAAAGAATCAATAACCATAGATAGGTCTAAGAGAATATGAAAAAAAAAAAAAAAACAAAAACAAATAAATGCATGAGGAAATATGCTACATACACTTTAATATTAGCAAAATCTCGAGAGCATTCCTTATTGCCAGGCTTAGGGCCATTCTCTGAGATGTTGTACAACCTCCCATGCATGACATATTCAAATTTGTCTGCCAGCGACTTTCTATTTCCCTGCACAAACCATGGTTCAGAACACAGTGAGTGCTTCTGGTTTCAAGGAAAAACCAATCCTGAAGGAATACACATCAAATCATCAGACAGAATTGGCTACCTCACACCAAACAGATCAGGGTCAGCTGGAACAATCCCATCTCTGGATCCAATCAATAAAATTTTGATTATACACATCTCAGCTAGGAAAATTTACCACAAATTGGGGTGGGTAAAATGATGAGTTCACCAAAACATGCCCCCAGCCCAACAACCCACCCCCTGCCTTGCCCCTGTTTTCTCAGTTAATAGAAAAAAGAAGAAGAAGAAGAAGAAGAAAGAGGTTGGCTCCACTGCGGTCTTAGGGTTGAGGTACCAAACATTATGATTCAACACAAAGTTCAGGTGAAATTTTACCATTTTTTGCATGTCCTACAAAAGAATGGGTGTAAAATCTCTAAACATTGTAATGAATCTCAAACTGATGAAAAACAGAATGACATGCATGGGAAATAGGATTTACACTAAAGAGGATCCCCTTCTATAGGGTTTTTCAACATGATATTCTCAATGAGCATTTTCAATAACAGTGCCCACCTTGTAGGCAGTTGGTACTCATGGTTGGAAATCTTCAATGGTGGCCGAACTACATGACCACCATTGGTGACCTTCTACCATCAATATCAACTCCTTCCAGGCCTGCTTGTAATACCTAGTTCGTCTATGTATTTGAAAAGCTCGTAAAGAAAAATGCTTCGGTACATAAGTTGTTGAGTTGCTTTCCTTTTTCACTGGCTACAAGGTACTTTAACATTCAAGACCTTTTCTCAAATGAAAATGGTGGTGTACTTCCACATGTTTGTTTCTAGGATCTTCTAACAATTGTACGGAAGAAGGATTGATAAACTATGGTAATACTGAATAGTTCACTAGCTGGTATAGATGTTTCATCAACTGCATTAACCATGTCTTTTCCTGTTCCACCATAGCTATTGATTTGCATCCTCTTGTGCTTGAGTCATCCGCATTAGCAGGCACTAGCATGACAATAGCCAAATAGCTTGCTTATTTCTCCTTTACTGTATAGGATACAAGTATCAGGAATTCCTTTCACATCACATAGCATAAACTATAAACCATTGATTCTAAATGAGGCTTCTTTTGCTACTCTACTAATTTATTCACTACACATACACAATGTTAGGCTGAGTCATACTCGGAAAAATTCGGCTACCTATGAGTTGCCTGTACATGACTTAGTCTTCCAAATCATCTCTGTCATCAGCACTTAGTTTAATAACGACCTCTAATGGTATATTGACCAGCTGGCATCACTCATCTACTTCACGAGGAGATTCCTAGTATATTTGTTGACTTCCTAGTATATTTCTGTCAACATAAGAAAAATCCATCTTTTATTCAATAAAACTCAAGTCAAAGAATAGGGGTGGCTTAGTCATATGTTTATTTTGATTACTTTACCTTGAAGGCTTGAACCCCCTCTGGAGATAGAAGTAATTTATGTAATGTTACAGGTAATAATACACTCTTGCCGACGATTCTTTTTCCTCCTAACCCATCTCTTGTCATCTCCTCTTCTTCTTCTTCCATCTTTCTTCATCCTCTCTAACTTATTTCAGACTTGTTCTTCCTCCATTGTTTGATCTCTTGGTTTCTAGCTCTTTGCTCCCCCATGCTCATGAGTATTTCAAATTAACAGAAACACAAAAAGTTCCCCAGCCTCAGAAATACTAATTTGAAGTTGAAATGTTGCCATATGTTATAGCCCAAGGTTAGGCTCACCCTATAATCAGAATACAGATCCATGACACTATCAGCATAGTTCAAGATCTCAGTTGAAACTATCAAAATTTCTTGAAATATTTTGATTTTGTGAAGACCAAAATGAAATTGGGTATGATTCAGAAGGAATGTAAGGTTTTCATCTTGGTGCAAATAACAGCCCAAACACTATTTCAATCAGTTTCTAGTGGTTTCATCTTTGAAAGGGAAAAACTACATAACCAGAAACCCATACTTTGTATCTTTTAGTAAATCACCTATATTTCTTAGGGGAAGAAAGCATTTGAGACCACTGCAATACATCTGCAAGGAACAGTTTTGTAGTGGTGTTATAGCCTTAATTGTGCCATGTACTAGGCTACTTGTGATTATTTGACAACATGCAAAATATGATTCTTTTTTCTTTTCCATTTCTGATGCATATTTTAGTTGTTCTCATCGAATTTTATGTGTTCTGATACAAACCAAGTACACCAGGCATGGTCCATTGGGCCAAAATATGTTTTGACCACTGAAATGGACACTCGAAATGGCCAACCAAAACATACATAGTTTTGGTTGAATTTCAATTAAAACCCAAAAGTCTTCATTTTAAAGTTTGCTTGAAACAAAAAGACTTGAACCTTGATTGCCAGTATTTTAATCCACCATCTTCCTAAACCCTCACTCCTGTGAAGGCAATCGACATAGGTAACTGTTTGCCACCATCCCGTTAGAATGTGTCACATTTTGAAGCGTCAATGAAAAATACTCACCATCATTTTTATTTTATCTTATTGCTTTGGTGGAGGGGGAGGGGCACTTGTACCCTGAGACCAGCAGATCCATATACGTTGCATTGAAACATATAGTAATGAAATATTTGCACAGAACCAAAGTCTTGCTCAGAGAACTATTGTAGGAAACCCTGTAAGAAGTTAATTTTCCAACCAAACAGAGCAGTCATGTTGGGTTCAAGAACTCATTATAATCACACACTTAAGGATGATATCATTTTATTATCTAGTGCTATTTAGCTAGGTAATGTGAAGTTCAGGTCATAAATGGATTTAATCAAGCAAAGCCTGGAGATTCTTTACAGGCTCTGCTTGATTGAATCCATTTATGACCTGAACCCACAGATTATAGAATTCCCAAACACAAAATGAATTCAAGGCCCAGAAAACTCAAGCCTGAACAAACTTTTGCAGTCTTTCAGCATGAACTAAATGACTAGGCACAGACTACCACTAGAGCTTCAACTGTTTCAGTTGGAAGAATAGAAAAGAGCTGCTCAACACTCAAATTATCATTTAGCTTTTAAGAATCCAGACTGATCAATCTCGGTGGTCTGGGAAGACTACATCACCACACTAAACTAATTCTTTAAGGATGAAAGCATTAGCAAAATATTTCTTCAACATGAATATCTCAAACAGTATAGGTGATACATTACCTGAGCAGAAGAGCCAGTGTTAGGAGTTCCATCCAAGCTTAAAGTTTCAGCTAATACCATTATAAAATTTTCCCCAACGTTAAGAGGATATATTTCTGTGTTCACATCTAACTCCATGTACATATCGAACTGCTCACTCCGAGCTTCAACGCGAGAAACTACAAAAAATATATTCCAAAGGTTCAGCATTAAGAAGTATAATAAACCAGTGCAGTCTTGAAACATAAAAATTAGGCCCATAATGGATGGAGCACTTCAGTGCATAAAACTGAGTGGGAATTTGTATTCAAATATCCTAGCATGCAAGGCAGCACCCATGGACCCCATAAAGAAGTAAAGAACAACAATGAAGAATCTCCTAGCACCTCCAAAATGAGTAAAAGTGAATTAGATAGCCTGCTTGAAGACTTAGAAGTCCCTTTAAAAAGGGAGTTAGAAGCTCATATTCACCATAGGAGCCCACAACCCAACCTAATCTTCAAATTTTGTCCCATTTATTTGGGTTGAGGAAACATGGAATATAGTTGTTAAGATCACCTAGACATCTAGACCCTTGGTTGGCTTGGATCCTTGGTCACTTTGTTGGTGTCTCCTTCACCCACACCCCTTCCAATGCCTTGGGTTGCCTAACCACCATGATAACTCTGCATTATTATAATCCATTCAAAGCTACATCTGCTAATTCAAAAGTATTCACTGGATTCAATTTCAAACTGCAGATAGGAAACAAGACTTCCAGAAATGCTGTTAAGTTCATGGCTTCATGAGATTACTGCTTTGCAAATTCTGTTGTCCAAAATCATTATTATGAATTACTGAGTTAATTAGGGTCAGACAATTTCCTCACTTCAACTAATTGCATGATCATGTTTGGTCAGAAGTAGTTTATTTTGAAAAAACAAAGGTCACTTGGATCAAGCACTAGTGGTTCTAGGAATGGGGAATGGATGCCACATTTTGTAAGTTTAAAATTAGGCTTATCAAAGAGTTGCATACACTTTGTTTCAATACTACAGTTGAGAATTTCCAAAATACTTAGTAATCTTTGCTTAGAGGTTAATCTCATGCATTAATGTAGCAGTAGGACTATGAATTAAGGTATACAAAGGGATTTGTAAAGAGAGATTTTGGTTAGATAAGGTTTCAGATTTGAATTCTGTGGCATGCCTGTTCTTCTAAGCTGCAACTAATTACATTTAACCATTTACTACACTAGATCCCTTCGTTCCTAGTCGTAAATTTTCACACTTCCATTTAATTCTTTAATTATTTATACAATCTTTCCTGGCTCTCGATTAACCAAACTTATCAATCTCTATCAAGTCCCATCAATAGAGGCCTTATGCTTTCAAAGCAAACAAACACAATGTAATACAAATATTTTAGTTTCTTCCACAGTAAAATGTACCATCTCAATCTCCCTTGCCGTATTCAAACACATTGGCCTCCTCCCAACTTCATTCATCCTTCTATCAATTAAAATTCAGATACATTTGATTGAAAAACTTATTTCTAAGTTATCATTAATCTCAATTCCTTAACTTTCTCCCTTGGACTTCTATTTTCAAATTTTCTCTTTCAGGTCTCTCTTTCCCTAACCCTACAAACTATATTGTGCCCTAATGATATCTAAGAGTATTAATGAATCCTTGATAGATACTCTAATGGTTTATAGATTTTATTAGGACCCATAACCCACCAGGATGGGTTGTATTTAAGAAATAAAAGATAATAATAATAATAAATATATAAAAAAAAAACTGTAAACCAATAACAAAAAAACAATAGATGTTTCTAGAAGGTAGCAATACCTTTATCAAACTTTTTACCCTCCGGATTCAACCGAGTCACAGTAAAAACATCCTCGAAAAGAAGCTCAACCATGTCTCTGGGAAGTTAAAAACAATAATCACCTACAAAAAGTCAATGCAAAGAATAATAAGCCAAGTGCAGCATATAACAGAGGCCTTAATCCTAGCAGCATTAGAAAAAAAGTTACAAATTAAAAATAAAAATAAATGTTGTAGCACAAGGGATCATGATATTATCATGACAATCATTTTTACTATCTGTTTGAAATATCATACATAGCAAAGACATGTAGGTAAATATAACAAAAACTTCTGACTGCTAACAACACTGCAAATCCACCCCTTCCCCCCACCCCACCCCCCAACCCCACAAAAAAAAAATTAATAAAAAAAAGGAAAAAGGATAAATAAATAAAAAGAGTGAAGAAAAAGCTATGCATATTCTCTTGTGGAAATCATGAACAGAATACAGCTTATGCTCATCCATCATCATCTCTTTCCAACAACAGCCTGACATCAGTTTGTGCTCTAATACAAGCAGATATGCTCCACACCAATGGTACAAGTCAAAAATTAAGGTTGATTTTGTCCAGTGAAGTTATATGATTATGAACTCTTTTGTTTTCTACCCAGGAGATATGAACCTAAACAGAATGTAAAGAAACACAAGATTGGAGTCATAGAAACAAATTGTAGTGAAGGTATTGATGATGGTCCCTCACAACAAAAAGAACTTTGGCCTGACTGAAACCTAGAGGGAAAATATCCCATTTTATATGAAATAAGGTGCTGAACTTTATACTTAAAATTTGGAATTAAGAGAATGCAGACAGTCCAGAGAAAACTCAACTAACAATAACTAGTATACAGGACAGGTAAGTAATAACTTATTAACATAAAAGACATTAAATATTAATCAATCACATAATATATCACATATCCAATGTAAATGTGTTAGTCTATGTAGCTCAAGAGCTTTGGGTTGTCAAATTAGCAACTGGAACTTAAATATAGTACTTGTATGTGCCTCTGGAACTAATGGTTCCACAATCCAGCAAGAACAGAAGGACTGAATGTAGCAACTTCAGTTCTAACAACAATTATTCCACGTTCATTTCAATCGATCACTTTTTCAAAATGATAATAAGTTCTAGATTACCTTTGACTAACAGGTAAAGAGTTGGCTCAAAATGGTTGGACACTTGGACTTGAACAGGAAAGATGATCATACGAGGACAATGCAATAATTATCAATCCCAGGATCAGCCATATGTCTCTTAGAGCCACTCAGTTGATTTCATATCCTTTAATCTTACAAAAGCCACAGAGCACATGTATATCTATTAAGAAATGCAACAATTTCCTTCACTTGTCTATACAATGTTGGTGCCCACTTCTATCACCCTGGAGAAGTCCACAAACAGAATCCATGCACAATACAGTGTCAAAAGGGCACTTCTCAGGCAATTTCTTTACTGGACAACCCAATGGCTCTATGAATCAAAGATGTGTAAACACTAAATATTCACTCTCATTAAGTTTCAGGGGGAAATTCAAGGATTTGGACACTGAAGTGACTTTTAACCATGTTGCAGAACATTTTAAATTCAGGAATTGAAATCCCACCAAAATTCGAAATGTATAAATTTAAACAAAGAAGTGTAGGCCATAACAGGAGAGCAAACCCAATCGCAATAATTTTCTGTAATAAATGACCTATTCTATCAAGGCTACCAGCCTGCAGAGTCCATTGATTAATGTAATCCAAGCAATCACATAAACAAATATATCAAAGTAATTAAAAAATCCAACTACTGTAAAGATTCCACCCCCACTCCGCAGAAAGAATTCAAAACCCTTGAAAGAGTTTCTGTTTGTCAAGATGAGTCCTCGTCTGAACATCGTTTGCAAAATATCCGAAAGCCATAGAAGCCTCCAATTCCGATCTCTGCATTCCTCCACGTCAATAAATTCCTGACGAAATCAACAAAATATGTGGCTCTGTATGGGATCCCAAAATTCTCTCTCACGGATTGAAAATAGAAGTAATTCAAGTTGACAAGTGCCACAAGAGAAAGCTCAGTGCTATTATATGGAAAGAACAATTCAGTGAGGTCCACTCTACAATCTGTGCAGCAAGACTGAATTGAAAACTTGCAGGAAGTTCTGAGTGGAAAATTGTATCTTAAATTTCCGTAGTATTGTTGCTACTGGATGAGCTATTCACCGAAGACGATGGTTGACGAATGGATTTTAAACAAGAATTTCAGAAAACTTCGGTTCCAAAACTATATCTAAGGATTCCCATCTTAACATCATTGGTGATACACGAAGCATTTACTTAAAGAATAACAGAATTTGAAGTATAGATACAGAGATATCAAAATAAAGTGTTTGAAAGAAAAGGAGAGCGAAGAGAGTACAAACCAGGGCAGGTTTTTGGGTATTCCAACTCTGCCAATCAGAGTACCCTCGATCTCTGCTACGTAGAAGGTTAAACCAGCCGAGAGAGGATTATTGCTACGTCTCTATTTATATAAGATTTCTTTGATTAAAAATATTTTATATTTAAGAATTAATAAATCAGAAAACAAATCCGGTAGCCAATGACTGCGCTGCAGATATCTCCGGCATAGCTCTCGAATTTTTCGTATCCGACCAGGCGACAGCGCCGGCGCCGGCGGACCGGCGACACGGCGACACGGCGACACGGGCGACAGCGCCAAAAGCGCGACGGCAAGGGCGAAACGAACCCCCGAAGGGTATGTGGCAGACAGAAAGACGGAACCAAGAGGCCAAAAACACAGGGGGATTATTTTGACCAAACACCACCAACCAAAGTTATAAGGCACAGCCAACTATAGCGGGCAAAAGCGGAAGTTTGGAAAATCATAAAACAAGTAAAAGCAAAGAGAACACAAAACACAAGAGAAAGAGAGACAAAGTACAACATAACAACAGGAGTAGGCCAGCCCAATTGTGCCGACGGATACGGGGTGCTTTAGAGGCCCTACACACTTTGGCAAAAGCGAACGAAAATCGGCGAAAACAAACGGGCGTTATAATGGCGAATACGCCGATTTTCGGCGATTATCGACTTCGCCGACGAGCGCCGCATTTGGTTATGTCGTGCCCCCGCTGGCGACATTCGCCGTGCGGCGATATGTCGCCGACACAATGAACTATGATCACGACTGACGGACTGAGTAAAGAATGGGAGATATTACAATTGTTAAATCTCAAAATTGCCCTAATGATGGGTTAGTCAAGCGGTTAAAAGACCCGCTCTCCCACGGGGAGGTCCTGAGTCGCACCCACTCGGCACAGCTATATTAGTAATTTAATTCCCACTTCATATTAACAAGCTACCTTTCCCAAATAAAAAAAAATTACTATACAAACTTCCCTTGTGAAAATAATGTAGTAGTCCTCCGTCCTTTATATAAAAAGCTAGCAATTTCAATAGGATTTTTTTTTTATTGTACGAGGCTTTTCCACATTGCAAATAGTTAACGAAGTCTATATCCTGTACCAATATAGGTGTATACTCCTCTTACACTTCTTTACAATACATTAGAAACAATACCCACTAAGGGACTCACTTTTGATTAGTTTTTCCACATTGTTGCATGTATTTAAGGGTTCGGATCCTCCACCGTAATGGGTAGAGATTTATGTTCCTCTCATACTTTTCTATCATACATTAGAAATAGAATTCACTGAGGGGCCCACCTGTGATTATTCTTATCACAATTCAGAGGTAGACTGTGAAAGGAGTACAAACCTCTGCCCATCAATGTAGATGATCCAACTCGTGTTGAAGGAAGATCATATTGACATATTTTATCTATATTGACAAACCTAACTTTAGAAAAGTTGTTTCTAGGGCTCAAACATGTATGTGACTGCTTGATTACACCGAGAGCAGCTTCACTACTGAATTTGCAGACCTTAGGATAAAGAAAACTCAGAACATTAGAAAGAGGCTCTAAGCCTACAAATATCCGAGACAACAGGCTGAACCTCAAAATCATAAGAACAATTTGATTGATCAACTCTCGGCAGTCCAATTCCACCAACAGGTTCTTAACTCTTTTCAGTTGCTGGGAGATCCACGCTTAGTTAAATTTAAATCCACAAACTAGAATAAATCCATTGAATACTATTCGATTAGAATATTACATGTAACTAAATCATATAACTCTCTCAGTACTCACTGGGATATTCCCTCCAAGAAGAGTAGTCAAACACAACCGATTAAAAATTTACAATTTTCCACAACAAATAGGACTACTTTCTTAAACTTGCTAAACTGAATCTAAATTTGGTAACCAGATTCATAATCATTAGGATGTTCTACATAATCAAAGAATATGTTCATTCTAATCATCTAAATTTCTACCCCCCCCCCCCTCCAAAAAAAAAAAAAGGTAATTCATCCAACAAGAAAAATATACAAAAAACAAAGTTTCAGACAGCAGACATTAAATTATCAGTAATTTCCATCATTTTCGATTGAACCCTTAATCCAACAGGGTAAATTCCAGAACTGCAGGATCTTCTGAAACATTTGGGGTCGGTCTGGACAATTTCAGTCCTGCACTTGCTTCATGTCAAACCCAACTCAGAGAACTAGCTTGCAAAGAGGAAGCCTTTCTAATGGCAAGACAGGTGTTCTTGTCACCCCTTTCAAAGGATAGTATGGTGGCCAATCTCCTTCCCCGGAAAAAGTTCAAATTCTTAATGGTGGATGCCTCCTCCTTCATACCATCAGCATTTCTCAAACAAAGAAATGTGAAGCTAACACGACTTTTCTTTTTTTGGGTAGGAAAAAAAAAATTTATTGTCTAACAAAGGCATTACTAGCAATAACATCCTCATCACAGAGATTTTGAAGCCATAGAGTGGAATACCCTTTTGATCTTAGTGAGATTTAATGAAGCTCAACTTTTAACTCTTGACGATTCCTTTCTCTGTAATCGTAATCAATTTGGAGGTTTTGTTCTCTGTTCATACTTCGTTCTTCAGATTTGAGAGCATTTTGAATGCGTTGGAATCCATTTCAGAACACACAAAGCAAAACAAAGCCTTAAAAGATACATTTAAAAGAAGATCATGAAGTTGTATACCAAAAGAAATTGGTTTGAAGCCTCGTAGAAACGGTTGGATTCTAATTATTGGGCTTAGCACGTTCAGCTCGGCAGCTCGGCCTCTTATATTTATGATGCCCATTGCAGTTTTACAAAAGAAATTAAAACGATGACCTGATAGTTTTGTTAAGTTGGACAGTGGGTTCAGGTTTTGTGAAATGGATGATGACTTGATAGTTTGATGTTTCAGGCAGATTGAGTGAAATTCACACAGCTACCGTTGGAGATGAAATTTCCCACCTCGTACTGGTTATTAACAGCAGCAGTGGGTACTCATAACTAGGTTACATCATGGTAGTTTTGTGGCCTCCAGAAGTAACTGATGACCGGAGAAGTCTGCACCAAGTTCAAGCCAGGAGTTGGCTCATCAGTTCAGGAAATGCAGATTAAGGTCATAGTCAAAACCTAAAACTGTGGGTGCAGAGGCTGTTCTTGTTCAAACCAGACAGTTTCAGGATTTTATATGTAGAAGACAAGACCCAATCCAAGGAACCGGATGATTAAACAAATCACCCAAATGAACAAAATAAACCAAGGATCTTATGCAAATACCACAAGAATGAAAAACAAATGCAAACAACACACAAGAATTTTATGTGGTTCACTAACCCGGAATAATCGAGATTACCTACATCCACGGGGAAGGATTTCACTATTTTAATCTTCAAAATAGTACAAGATTTAAGAATAATATAATGTTACCTCAACCGGTCACACCATCATTCAAACCTCCTTGAAAATACACTTTCACCTCAAGCTTTTGAAGAAAACCTTTCAATCCAAGCTCAAGCTTCAATGGAGTTGCAATGGAGAAAAATACAAAAGAAAAGAAACCATTTTCTTGTAAAACCACAAGAAAAAGAAGAAGCTAGAAGTTCAATTCCGTTTTTGCACAAAACCCATTTTAGAACTCCTCTAGAAACTCAATTTTAAATTCAAACAAAAGATAAAGTGATTTTTATCACTAAACCCAACATTATAGTCATGAAACTGCAAATGTACTGGGGATCGGGTGATCTTTTAGTTTGAGGAGCTTCCAAGAATACTGGCGTCAAGTGAATTGTCACCAAGCTGAGGTGAGACCTACAAATCTTTCTTTCTATCCCTTCATCTTCTCTGAGACCCACCCAACAGAATTGAGAGCTTAGGAGCTATATTTTTCAGCAGCCCAAAACCCAAATCCTACCCTGTTAGGCTTGTTCCTAGCCCAATCCACCTGATTTTAACCTTGTTTAACAAAATAAAATGTATGGTTTAATAGCACCAATGATATATATATTAAAACTCTTCAACTCTTAGTTATGATGTGTTACTATTTACCCTAATCCATTGAGATCCTTTGTTAAATACTTGGTTAAATAATTATTCAAACCCAAGTATATATAATTCTATGTTACTAATATTAGTTGGAAAACATTACAATGGAGAGAACCCAAAATCTTCTTTCTTCACCTTTTCGAAACCACCGCTAGAGTTATGAAAAACATTACAATGTCTTGTTCAATATTTCAAATTCTTCAAAATGATTGGTTGTGAATTTTCAAATTGTTTGTCACGTTTTGCTGTTTTGGGCATTATGGAATTCTAGGTTTTTTTAAGTAGTGTTTTAACCTATTATTTTATATACATAATTAATTTCTCTCAAAATAGAGGTGTTAATAGATTGAGTTAGCTTAAGGTTAAACTTAAACCAATCCTACCATAGGGACGTAAACCCCCAAACCTAAATCCTACCCTAGGTTGTTATTAGCCTAGCTCACCCTATCTACAGCCCCAGTGATATTTGAAGAGAAAATTACGTGATTAGCTGCTTTTAGGTTTTCCTTTACAAAAGTAACTACTCAATATCTCACTTAATAAAACTAATTAAAATTGAGTTTGCATTTAGCCAAAATAGTGATTTTTCACCTCTTTGACATTTTTACACCTAAAATTGACCATGCTGGCATAGGGGTGAAAATGTTCAAAGGGCATGAAAAATAATTACTTTTCTCTATTGGACAAAATAATGATTTTCTCGTTCCATGCAATAAGTTTTAGGAGTAAAAATGTCCAAATAAGTGAAAAATCACTATTTTGACTAGTTTTGTAAATGCAAACTCAATTTTAACTAATTTTGTTAAATAAAACATTAAGTGACGACTTTTATAAAAGAAAATCTAAAAGTAGCTAATCATGTAATTTTTCCATATTTAAACTCTTGATCTCTTAATTAAATAATTATACAAACTCAAATATATATAATAATTCTATTTTATTAAACTGACACAAGGTCAAATAGTAACTGTTAAGGGTGTCAATCGGTACGGTTTTGGTAATTCGGTATGGTACTAACTTTGAATACCGAAAATCAGAATCGTACCGTACCAAATTTAAACGGTACGGTACAGTTTTGGTATTTACAAAAACGGTTCGGTACGGTTTCGGTATTAAATCGGTAAGGAAAAACGGTTTAAACACGGTATCTATCTAGTGCGGTACAATTTTGGTACGAATGAACTTATGCCACTTTTGTTATTAGTTCATTAAGATCCTAATGAAATTGTGATCAACCAATCAATTTAATTTGAAATTAACATAGATAAAACAAGTAAATCTAATTAATAGAGACAAAACAAGTAAATCTAAGAAGAGGATTGAATGATGAAACGAAAAACTGAAATAGGGAATTAGGGATAAGGTAAAGGTAAAGTGTTTTAATTGTAAAATTACAACTTATATCCCATAATTTGGTACTGTACCAATTTGGTACGGTTTCGGTATGTACCGACGGTATGAGTATCTAAAACCGAAACCGTACCAAAAGAAATTGGTATGGTACTAACTTTGAATACCGAAAATCGATACGGTGTCAATCGGTACGGTTTTGGTAATTCGGTATGGTACTAACTTTGAATACCGAAAATCGAATCGCATCGGATTAAATCTTTGGTATTTACAAAAGCGGTTGATCGGTTCGGTATTAAATCGGTAAGGAAAACGGTTTAAACACGGATCAGTGCGGTATATTTTGGACGAATGAACTTATGCCACTTGTTATAGTTCATAAGATCCTAAGAAATGTGATCAACCAATCAAATAATGAAATAACAAGATAAAACAAGTAAACTAATAAAGAGACAAAACAAGTAAATCTAAGTAGAGGATTGAAGATGAACGAAAAACCGAAATAGGGAATTAGGGATAAGGTAAAGGTAAAGTGTTTTAATTGTAAAATTACAACTTATATCCCATAATTTGGTACGGTACCAATTTGGTACGGTTTCGGTATGTACCGACGGTATGAGTATCTAAAACCGAAACCGTACCAAAGTTTTTGCTTCCGCACCGATTTTTGAACGGTTTTAGACGACCCATTTCGGTACGCAATTGACACCCTTGGTAACTGTGCCTTCTTTTTTTTTTCTAATCCGAAGTTAGCAACTTAATTAGAAATACCATATCAAAATAACTCCATTACAAATTTACAATCCGGTTTAACTTATTGATGAAGCTCAGTAATAAAATCGGATCAGAAAATGCCAAAGTTAGACACTCAATCAGATTACAACCAACCACATGCGCCAACTGCTTTAAAAGAAAAAGAAAAGTCAGGAATGAAACGCCAAAAACTCCAAACCCAAACCTTGAAATCCAAGCCTCGGCAGCTTCTTCGAACCAAGGAGCTCTGAAATCGAAGATCAGCCTTGAAATCCTGAGCAAATCTCTCGAACCAAGCGTTGGAATGGAAGCTTTTGGAGCAGAAGTTGGGTAGTAATTCCTGATCTCTCTCAAAGCATCACCGGAGAGATGACAATGCCGGAATCCTACCGCCGCGCCGCCACAATTTGCTGCTATTTCTTCCTCTCCCTCTTCATATTCTATAGCTTCATAACCTTCATAGGACCCAAAATCCCAACGACTAAAATCATCTCCGCCACCGTCCACGGCGTCTCACCACGACTGCAAGTTCCTCCACTCAAAGTCGAACTCAACGTAACTCTAACCCTCCAGATCCTTCTCCACAACCCCAACAAACAAAGCTTGAAACTTGTCGACCACAACACCGCCAACTACTACCAACTGAGACTTGCAACGACTCATCACATCTCTCCAGCCACCATCCCTGCCCATGGAAGCAAAACTATTGCTGCCCAGTTGACCCTTGAAGCTAACTCATTCATGCCCTCCATTGATGACCTTCTCGAGGATGTTCTTGCAGGTGAAATGGTGGTTTTCACAGAGACTAAAGTCCGCGGAAAGTTAAAGTATCTGAAGATATTTCACAAACACTTCAGCAGTTCTTCGTTTTGTGAGATTGTGATTGGTTTTTCCGATCTCAAAATCCGGCAACTGGAGTGCAGTTATGATTACCTCCGGTATACTTGGTTTAATTAATCTCAGAATCAAATATAGAATATCTCTCCTGCACTCTTGCCAGAAGCCTTAAATGGTCATACTTCTTTTGATCGAATCATGGACATGATATTGCTCTATTTTATGTTTTTTTTAGTAGAATTTCTCTTTTATGGTTACAGTGTAATTCTGCTAGCTTCTTTATATAGTGTAAATTTAATTGAGTAACATGTGGTGGTTGTTCATACTGAATCGGATTCAGTGAATCCCCAGAGATCCTTGCAGGAATGATTTACTCTTATATTGGATCAATATCGGTTTTGATTAATTAAAAGGAATTTCATTTTTGAACTCAGTAAAACATAATTAAAAATTAAAAAGTTAATCAACGGGTTGGTCCAAGTGATCAGCAGCTTGGTTTCCTTGTGGATGTAAAAAATTCTCGCTGGAAGACTCACCCACCATAGCTAGGTGTGCGACGCGGGTCGAACCATCGGTTTACAAACCGGGGTTGGTAAACAAAAAAAAAAAAAAAAAAATTTAAAAAGTTATTATCGATTTGAATTTAAAAACCAAATTTGAAAACAATAGATAAGGTTATTGGTTTTGAATTTGAAAAATCAAGTTAAAAAACACTATATAACAGATAACTTTAAAGGAAAATGTAAATAATAATAATAATACTAAATCACAAATAAAATTTCATTATAAACTTACTTTTAAATTTTGTAGAGTTATATATACCAACCTAGCATGATTGATTGAGGGGATTATGATCATTTAAGACAACAAAATTAAATTATGATGATCGATTTAAATATTAATGAACTACTTTGATTGATGCTTAAATTTGTAAATCACTTAATAAAATACCGGATTAGCAGCAAAGTAAGTAACTCTATACACACAAAATATAGAGGGGGAAGGAAACCCGGGGATTATTAAATACGGTAGCTACCCCTTTGTAGGGGGGGGAGGGGATTGCTCAAGAGATCAATAGTTGGGTCCAAATAAACACAGGAGCCACTTGAGATTGTCGATCAATAGTTGAACCGCGTCACTAAAGGCAATGAGAGAAAGATTAGTTGTGGGCTGAAATGGAATCCCATGGGATGGGGTCTCTTTTAGATAATAAATAATTCGCTTTACCGCAGCCTAATCATCAATTGTAGGACAATGCATATATTGACAAACCCTATTGATAGCAAGTGATATATCGAGGTGTGTGAGAGTCAAATACTTAAGGGCGCCCACTATACTTCTATATTGGGACGAATCATCATGATGGGGAGGTTCTTCAGAGGTTGCTTTGGTGCTGGAGGTTGGAGTTGGTATTGATTTTGCTTCATGCTATTGGTCCTTCGCAAAGGTTTCCTAGGTGTGTCTTTCACCATCATCTTTGGGAACTCAATTGTGGGGGCCGATTATCTTGTGGGATTGTTATCCTCCATTACTTAAATGCATTTTTGTTATATTAATCTCCCTAAGGATCTATCCAAAATTATAATGGAAGATGCCAATGGGAACATTTATTATTGCATATAATTTACTTTTCCTTCATTCTTAATACAAGCTACCTTTCTCCCCCAAAAGAATATCATTTACATATCAAAACTATACCATATATATTGTGTTTACTATTTTTGTTACATATATACCAAAACTGTATTGCATCGTTTAATATCATATTCATAACGAAATAATACTAAACTATTTAATGCAATATTCATACCATTTTCACATATCATTTTTGTAGAAACCATATCGTTCTATCCCAACATGGTAATGATTTCAAAAGTAGAAGAAAAAAAATTGTATGCTACAATTTCAGTTTTAGGTGTTGGTTTTCTGACCTATATTTTATTATCGATACCACATAGAGTCATTTTATTTTTCATTCTTTTAGAATAATTTTTAAACAAAGGTAACAATTAATTAATTCATATGCATTGAAAACTATGTTCTTACCAAAAAAAAAAAACAACAACTTTATTGAAATATTAAGAATCAAAATGGTAAATGTCAACTCACCTTAAATCTCTCAAAAAAAAAAAAATTCTACACATGTGTGAAATGCTATTTAGCCCAATGCGGAGCATGTGAAGACTTCACAGTGAAGTTTTCTTGAATAACTTCTAAAAAAAAACTTCTCCACATGTGTGAAATGCTATTTACTCCGATGCGGAGCATGTGAAGTTTTTCGCTTGAATAACTTCTGGAAACAAAAAACTGTAAATAGTTTATAACTTCCTAATTCAACATTTTATTTATATTAATATGCATCCTTAACTAATTAAATTTTACCTCAATTACAATACCATTTCACCTACAAATGTCATTTTGCAACTTAAATTAGAGGAATCCCATTTTAATGGATTAAGGGCCTGTTTGGTTACATGAGTCTAGAGATTTCAAATATCTAGAGATTTCAAATCTATATACTTCAAATCTATGGAGTCATAATTTATAAAATTAAGTGTTTGGTTGTGGTTGTAATCAATCATCTTAAAACTATTTGATCGTCGTGATTTTTGTGAATATGCAAATGTATAGCTTTTTGAAATCTATGGATTTCACCCCTTACACTAAAAACTCTGAATCACGTTTTAGGGAATCTATGGGTAAATGATGAAATCTAGAAATTTATACAACCAATCGGGTATACATTTGCATCATGAATCACAATTAAATCATGTCGATCAAATATTTTTTTAGGATGAATCCACAGATTTCATTCCATAACCAAACATCTAATTTTATAAATTATAACTCCATAGATTTTGAAATCTCTAGATATTTGAAATCTCTAGACTCATGTAACCAAACAGGCCCTAACCACATTTTGATGGTAAGGACACATCTTAGGCGTGGAATTAAGTAAAAGTTTACAACAAAAAAGTCAAAATTTAAATTAAAATTAAAAATTTAAACAAACAGTGTGAGATTATATGGCCAACACTTGACACGTCATTCTTGCTTGTCTAAAGGATGGTTGACATTTCCACAGCTGCAGACAATTTGAATCCCATGAAACCTTTGAGTGTTGACTGCAGCAACTGCTCACATGTCTGTTGAAGACAAAGCAAGGGTTATGGGCATTGTGGGTTATTCACCGACAAAGTACATAAATCTTAATAGCGTTCAAAACCCATTTTTAATAGCCAAACCTGAGTCCTGATCTGCACCCCGTCAAGGGAGCGCTCTGTGCTCTTCGACGGGTTCTACCAAAAAAGACATGTGGGGCCCAAGGGATTGGAGATGTTTTTCTTTTATTTTTATGTTTTATGATTTTTCCCTGCGGGCCGGGCCCTACATGTTTTTGTGGTAGAAAACCCGTTGGGGAGCACAGTGCACTCCCCTGACGGGATGCAGATCAGGACTCGCCAAACCTTATAAGGTGCTTATTGTGAGGATGCGTATGGTGTGTCTCTATATATAAAACCTCACCACCAACTCCAAGTGACATACAGGTTACCTAGTGGAGTAGCAGCGACGAAGGTGAAGCT
Organism: Hakea prostrata; assembly: GCF_041222555.1. Taxonomy (NCBI): domain Eukaryota; kingdom Viridiplantae; phylum Streptophyta; class Magnoliopsida; order Proteales; family Proteaceae; genus Hakea; species Hakea prostrata. Next base: position 15,922,854 of record NC_142604.1, read on the forward strand.
AACAGCAACAGAAAAGGCTTTTGTTGTTCTATTGGCTAAAATTGCATGTGTTATCATTGTTGGCAATCAAAATATAGTGTGTTCTAAGAGTACATGGTTTAGTAAAGGTCTCATAGAAGACTTTGGGCCTTTGTTATGTTTTTAGAGGATGATTAACAATATTACAATAATTTGAGTGTTTGTGAGAAGATTTAAGTGTTTTTGGGTGAAGCGAAGATTTATTAGAATGATGGATTTCATAGCCTTACAGGTCACAGCACAAGGGTCATCTTTGATAAATTTTTGGGTAGTCATCCAATTATTTTATGGGTTCAACTTCAACTGAAAAAACGTATTTCATGAAGTCTTGTTTCCAACGCATTTTTTGGATTGTGATTCCGATATCAAACAAAGAGGTTATAAGGTTTCTCATAAGAGTGTGCGATATATAAGCAAATTTGGACAATGTGGAAATAAGATAAAATTCGACCTCTGTGATAAAATTTGCTCTCTATGATGTAATCTACAATTAGGGGTTCGAAAATAATTTTTAAAGAGTTTGAGGGGTCTTTGTGAAAGAATTTTTAAATTTCAGAGAGGAGCATGTAATTTTGAAAAACTAAATAGTACGAATCTAATGGTTATTAGAAGGACATGGATGAAGATCTGATTTTAAAGGACAAGATTAATACACTTGGTTTTCAAATGTCCATAACGGAAAAGATTCGGTCGCAAGATGTTTTGTTGGCCGGGAGTATGCATATATGATACATTGCAATGTATAATGATTAAAATAATCCAGTGTGTTGCATGTTTAAGATATAATAAAAAAGATTCTATTTTAAATAATCTTGTAAAATCTCATATAATTTAAGACATCCAATGGCCTAGATCTCACCCGTTATTTTAAAGTGGATATCCAATGGTGGTGTGATTAGATTATCTTTGGGATTCATCCAGAAAATCAAATCCAACGGTTCCTATACATCAACGTTCATCTTCTTTAAAAGCCCAAATTTTAGCAAAACAGAAGCAGGTTTTTGAGGTTTTTGGCTTGTGGAGATTAAGAAAAACAATGATGATAAGTCAAAAAACAAGATTGGTATGGAGATCAAGCTCGGATGCATAAGTGAAAACATTGAAGATGAAGGTGAATAATCTATTGTTGTTTCCATCATTTAAAAAGTTTCACCTTTCAAGTAGTTGCTTGTAAGGGTTGAGTTATTCAAGGTTGTGGCCTTATACTTTTGTGGGTGCAAGAGTTTATGCTGGAGTGGATGCTCCATGTTTTGAATTCATTGAGAGTGGGTGCTCTTTGATTATTGTATTAATTAAGATTTTAGTTGGAAACTATTGAATAAATATGAAGCTTTATTTTTGGCATTACTCCGTGGATGTAGGCAATCTAGCCGAACCACGTAAATTTGGTGTCTTGTGTTTCTAGTCTATTTTTTATTGCATATATTGGAGTGTTTTAATTGCAAAGTGGTGGTGCACTGTTTGATAGACCCAACCAAATTGTGGTGTGTGATAAACGTGTCATTGATAATTACATGATTATTGTGGCTAACCTTGTCTTGAACTTAAAGAAGCATCACATCGAAGAGAATTTTTTAGAAGACACTAATTCACCCCCTTTCATTTTCAACTTGGGAATAACAACTTCCTCTAGGAAGAGGGGTTGGTATATTTTGAGAGTCTGTAATCCAAAGGCAACCACCAAGTGCAATATGTTGAAATCGATTGCTCAACTACATGATTGCAGTGTTGTTACATGCAACGATGAAGGTGGGATTTTACGGATACAAATCATGGTGAAGAAGCAACAACTCAAGCAGATGATGATGGCTACCATGGGGAGATGATCAATGATCAAGACCACCACCAACAGAGCATCTTATGCATCTTCATCATCGTTATCATCCACATTAGAGCAACGTTTGAATTCCATGAGGAAGAGGCAGTGTTATGAATGTTTGGCTTGAATCTCTTGGCCCAAGTTCATTAAATTCGTAAAGTACTTCTCGATGAGACACTTCTTAGCAGAAAAGCTTGCTGAGAAGAGCGTCTCCTGGTGACAGCTAGCTATCACTAGAGGCTTCTCAGCTGACCTCTAAGTGAGCACCCGATAAGCTATTTCTCAGATAAAGTAACGTTGCCAGAAGACTTTGCGCGTGTCTCTCAGACGTCAGTTAGTTCATTAATTTTCACATTGAATGCATTGAGATTCATTAAATACTCATTGATAGCTAGTAAGCTTTTCACTTGCCTACAACTTACTCGAATATTGCATCCTACCATTTTGTCTACCAAAGATTGGACTTGTGTCACATCTATGTCAAAGTTAACTTGATCATCTTATTTGGTGGGATTATGCACCGCTGTATTGAAGCTTCTTGGGGAAGATTGGAGTTTGGCTTGCTGGTTAACCTATGCTTCACAGGCCATTGCCATCTCCTTCAGGAATTCAGGAATCCAATGGCCACGATCTATCTCACCATCTCAGAGGTATGAGTGTAATATATATACACCAACACTCCACTCAAAGGAGGTAGATTTTCTAAGAACATTAACTCTAGTTATTTAATCTCCGGCAACTATGCTAGAAAGATATTCTCTCTTCGTCTTCTAGGGGCATTTACTTCTCTCTACAATAATTAATGTTCATCAGAATATGACTTAATCATTGGAGGTGGTTTCCTGATCCTAGAGGCGGCCCACACACACTTTCTTTATTTTCCAAGAACCAAGTTTGGTCTCTGAATGAACCAGTTGGCCTACAATCAAATTTTGGAGCAACAGGCAGTCAAGGTGGATGGATCATATGAATAACCACAACAGCCTTTGGAGGCCTGCCTTGCCCTTGCAGAGCCTCCCTAAGGAGTGAGTCCATAACTTCAGTCTCTGCCCATAACTCAACATGCTAATTAGTAGGTTTCCTCATATGTGCTTTGTAGAGTTCATTTGTGTTAAGCTTATAAAAGATGATGATCTCCTCCATTAGCTAGAGGAAATAGCTTGGTGGAAGATCACAATGCTTATGGGTTATTAAATTTGACAATCCAAGGGGCTGATGAGATTCCATTGTGCAACAAGCATTGTTCAATATGTCGTCGACAAGTCGCGAAATATCGGAGAAAATCGGTGTGCGCCAAGACCGAAGGAAACCACCCGCGATACGAATATACCGAAGTCGGGAATTTCGCGACAAATCGAGATTTCGTTGAATCGGCGAAATATCGCCGCGCATTTTCTAGCGGATTTTTTCACTTGTTCTGCTATTTTTGCTAACTCTGTTGTTGATTCTTTTGTGAAATGGAGGATTGAGAATAAGAATTGCCAAAAAAACAGAGAAGCACTTCAAACCACACTCAAAGCCTCAAAGACGAGCCATAAGTGACGGCACCCGCAACGGGCCCCTCGCAAAACACTCAGCGAACAAAGAACCCCATCCGCCCAGCAAAAACCGATCAACAAAACAAACCTCAAGTCTCACCGAAACGAGATGAAGCCGCGCACAAGGGATTGCAGAGAACAAGGGACGGAGAAAGAAAAAAGAGAGAGAGAGAGAAAAAGAAAGACAGAAGTCAAAGGAGTGACATCTCAAGGGTTGGAGAGAAAATCTGGAAGAATCAGTGAGTTGGAAAAGTATAAAAACATCGGGCCGCAGACGGGACCCATAATATTTGAGTTAAAATCCAAGGGCGATGAGACCGAAATTAAATCAAATTTTCGAACCTTGGCAACAAGACTACTACCATGTCTTGAACCATCTTGTGGGGAGGTTCGCATCACAGTTTATTCTCTTGGAATAAAGAATGATTGAACTTCATGCTGAGATTTTACTTCATTTCAAAATCTCAATGTCCTCAGATAAGTAAGAAAATATATAGTTAAATATAAATGACACCACAAAGCTGCCTATTTTGTATAATCGCATCAATTATTCATCACTTCAATCACATTGGAAACGGTTACTCCGTCAGTCAATGTGAACTCCCTAGTCACTAATTTATAAAGATCACCTAAAGAAAATCTTGTTTTGTTTGAAAGAACTTTATTTTTCTCTACATTTATGTACCGTAGATTTTGACCACCTTCTTCAAGTAACTGATCTGCAGACCCCTAGAGTCACACATTTTATCATAGACTCTAGTGCAAGTTTGGGGTCACGCTCATTCATAAGAAATTCTTTCTTATATTAAATGTCATCCTAATTTTCTCATTAGCTAATTGGCAAACGCAACAAATACTTAATATTTTAGTATTTGAGCCATATTCAAGTTGAGTCAGGGAAAGTCAAATTCGTGATTTATTTACTAAGAAGTGTTGGTCATTATCAACTGGACAACCTTTGATGGAATTTGATATTTTTTTTTGTTCAAACGGTATTTAATTATTACAAGTGGATTGAGATATTTTTATATACCATCTAGGAGAGGGTGGGGGTAGGGGTTTTTGGCAGGCAATATGAAGGAAGAAGATGGATGAATTCCTTCACCCACCTAAGAGTTGGGTATTGGATGACACAAGGGTTAATAAATTAATTAGGAGTGTATTTTAATCATTTCATCTTGAGATTTAATTGAGACTAGCTGAAACTATTAAGTGTGAGCCAATAATAATATTGATAGCTAAGGGAGTTGCCTTCAGTTTCACCATTCTTAAGGGAACCTAGTAAAAAACTAAAAAAAAAATAAAAAAAAAAGAAAAGAGAAAGAGGCCCCCCCCCCAAAAAAAACCCACCCCACCAAAAAAAAAAAAAAAAAAATAAATAAATTTGATCCGATTTAATCGGAGAGGCAATCCCATCTGATTAATTATACTTGACATCCAAGAAGGATAACTATCGACTGATGATAGGGTTTGTTCCATCCAAATTTCAACCGGACAATAGATTTTTATTTGGAGCAGCTGTTGTTGTTGGCTGCTTTCAATGGTAGTGATCGCGCCACATAATCAAAATAAGATACAACAATTGAGAATCAAATACGAGGGGTTTACCTATAAATATTTTTTAAAATTTTTTTTCACTCTAAGGGTTTAGAGTTTACTAATTACAAAATTAGACCTCTCATATACTGATTTACCTAACTTCCAAATCTCTATTTCATTTTGCCTAAGTCTCTCTTTCTCCACCGATACTCCTTCCTCTACAACTCATCTCCACCGTGTCTCCTTCTACTGCAACTCATATTCTCCACCTTATCTCAACCGTGTCTCCCATTTCAACTATATTCTAGTTTTCACTTTGTCTCTCTTCATTCAACCATTTTATCTAAAGTGTGTCAAAACATTCGCTTTGTGCTTGGTTTAGCCCATTTTAGTGAACTGACACTACTTTTTCAGCACATTTTACCAAACAAGATTTCATTGGTTTTGTGCTAAAAATAACTCCAGCGCATGAAACAACTCTCAAAGAATTCGAGCACTCTGTGCTCCCTGATGACTTTACCATCATAAATACAGGGAGACCCAGGGGTTAAGTGTTGTGATCTTTTTTTATTTTTTTACTTGTAGGTCTCACACGATTTGTGGTGGGAAACATCGGATAAATATTTTTTAATTTTTTTTCCACTGTACGGGTAGCCACGTCATCAATATTTAACTGAACGGTTAAGATTTAAACATGAGGGATTGATGTGTAAATATTACTTTTTTATTTTACATTTTAAAGAATTAAATTTTATTAATTTACATTACAAACCCTCTCCTTCACGATACCGAACGCCTCTCTCATGTCTCTCAACCGGGTTGGCTCTTCAATCACGTTTCCTAAACTTCTTCGGCTTCTAAGGTGTTTGATGTGGAATGCGTGAGGGGCTATGGAGGATTTCCCGACATCTATCACTATCCGAAGTTTCCGGTTGAATGTCGTTTGGATGTCAATGCATCTTTGCCTCTTCTTCATTTCCGTTTGTGTCAGTTCCTCCGGAGAATCGGAATATAGAAGATTTCTTTGGAGCTTTACGGGCGGATAGGGTTTGGATTTTACCCAACATGATTTTCCAAGTGCACCGCGTGTCCGAATGAGAAAATACCCACGGGGAAGAGGCGCCCAGGTTCCGGCCCTTCACCAACCGGACCTTCGTGGTGGGAGAATCGTCGATTCCGCGCGAACTCGAAGGGAAATAAGATGGTCAATCAAAATCGAATCCGAACCCTCAAAATTGATAGCTTCAACGGCAACCGACGAGCAGGGGGAAAGAAACACGAAGAGAAAAAGAGAGAAGGGGGGAGGGGGAGGAGAAGGACTAGTAAGAAATTAATAAAATTAATTATTTGAAAGTAAAATGAAAAACAATATTTACACATAATCCTCATGTTTAGTTCAACCGTAATTAAATCTTAATGACATGGTTAATCTCAGCCAGACAACGCGCTAAAAATCCCTGATACGAATTCCCCAGACAACGCTACAAATCCCACACTGGATAAGACGTTTTGCATTGAACTCAGATGTAGGTCCCACCATTCCCATTATAAGTTATGTGGCTTCACTTTACTATAAAAGAAAGAAAATAAAGAAAAAAATCATTCGACTCCCTCTAAATTCTAATTCCTTTTTCGTCTTCTTTCGATTTTTTTCCACAAAAGATTCCCTCGGTCCGTCTACCTTTCAGGTAAAATGACCGATACAACCCTTTCGTAACAAAAATAATGAAAATAAAACCAATCCCAACCATCGCAAGGTGCAGTATCTTTTAAAATATACCAACCGACGACTCCCATTCTTCCAATGGTCTTTTCTCACGTTGCCTTGGGAAAAAACCTACCCTCCCATTCTTCCAAAAGTCGAGTCTACGTGCATAAGTGCATTTAGCTTCCTTCCGTACGAGGAGTCATTACTTTTCCAAGCGTCGCTGTTCTCCCTTGTACCACTTTTCTTGGTGTTGAAGCAATTACTCGCTCATGGACTTATAGTCTTCTGTGTTTAGTCTTTCTTCCTTCGCGACACAGAAAGCTCCGTTCCTCTCTCGTTGACTGACAGTGTGTACGATCAGTGAGTTACAGGAAGCTTGGGAGGTTTAGCAATGGCGATGACACCAAAAGAACACATAGAACACAAAAGGAATACTAAGTTCCGCTCCGGTTTGGAGACGAATGATGATCTTCAGCAGGCCATCAAGTATCTCTCTGCAGAGCTCTACGCTAAAGATGTCCATTTCCTCATGGAGCTCATCCAGGTTTTCTACTCCTTCATTCTCTCTGTGTTTTTCTCATTTCCTTTCTTCCCCTCTTTTAAGTACTGTCTTTTTCGGTAAGAGAGAAATCGTCTGCAACATTTTTATTAATGAAATCATCTGATCATACTTGATTCTAGAAAATTTGCATTATGCTTGTGATTTTGAAAGTCCGCATCATCGGAATCCATATTTTGGAGAACCATAAAGGAAATCATCATCCACTAAAGGGGTTGGTCTTTCCAACCGAGCAACCTGTGACGGTGAGAGAAAAATTATTATGAACCGTTAAGCGTGTTTTAAGCCATCAGATTGACCGAGATCTCGTCGGTCAAGTGTGTTTTGATGCCATCAGATCCAGATTTCGTTTGTTATTAAAATCTCTATCGAAATCTCGATTCGACGGCCCATGTTTTTGCGCTTAACGGTTCAGCGCAGTAGCGAAGCAAAATCCTTTAATTATTATTAATTTATTTTTGTCAAACACGAGGAAATTCAAATGTTCTCTCAGGAAAAAAAGAATTTCGGGGTTGTTGATTCAGGCGATTTCTTATGTAAAGAAAATTATTTTTGTTAATACTTTCAAAGGATTGAATGTCCTGGTATTTATTTTTGGGAATCGGTGATCGAAACGGTCCAAAGTTGATTTCCTAGTTGACTCACTGAGTTTGAAACTTTAGTTTAGGAGATTGCATGTTTCGCTGGTGATGACAACATGGAACTCACGTTGATTTCATGTCTTTTATAATTTTGTTAACGCTAGATTGGATATACGTCTTCATTTTCTGTGAATATACTTTCAGAACGCAGAAGATAATGAGTACCCTGGAGGGGTGAAGCCATCACTGGAGTTTATAATAACATCTCGAGACATCACAGCTACTGGGGCCCCTGCTACGTTGCTGATTTTCAACAACGAGAGAGGTTTCTCTCCAAAAAATATCGATTCCCTTCGCAGTGTAGGGAGATCAACAAAGAAAGGGAACCGGCAACGGGGTTACATCGGCGAGAAAGGTACTTCCCAAAGTTTAGCTACAATTTTAGATTTCTACGCATTTTTAGTGCAAATGAAGTCAATTACTTTATTTAATTGCATTTGCATCATCAACTCAAGTTATTTTGATATTTCTTTATCAATCTCTCTTTATTTATTTCTAGTATTCTTTTATTAAATAAAAACCACGTATAAAATGTATCTTTCTCTTTGTTTTGTTTTTTCCTTTTTAATGGAAGAGTCCTTGTTATATCTAGGAGATGAGATATTACATATGCCATCAGCAAGGGTTGAACCTTTGACCTCTTCATTAAGAAGTGTTCATTTTATCAATCAAGCAATCTTGAGTTGGTGATTGAACACAATGATAGTATATTAGGTGAAATTTAAGCCGCTTAATACATCGTGTGGGGATTTTCTTTAGCGTTAAAAAATTCATTCATTTCATGTTTAATCTCCCTTGCAACCAAAGACGATCATAGTATATTATGTTGTTTATTGGACTTTATCTTGACTTGGTATGTGCTTCTTATTTTTGGGTTCAATTTGGTTGAAATAATGAATCTAGTTGTTGATTCATCCTTCTTTTGTTGTTAATATTCAAGTAGAAAAAACTTTTTATTTAAGAGGAGTTTTTACGAGCTGAATTTTAAACATTGGATGGACAAAAATGTACAAGACATATTTTTTCCATCCCCATTTAATGGTTGAAATAAAGCCGTGTAGCATACAAGGCATTGTACAAAGTCTTTTTACTTTTTCTTAATTAGTGTAAATGGGAGCAAATGTTACTAGACTGCTTTTCGTACATTCTTCATATACATATTGCATATAAGAGTATGAGCCAAACTACATCTGTTAAAATATCACTATTTTAGCTTAGGTTTTTTTTTTTTAGTTACTTCCTATTTTGGTTACTTTCTATTTTTCTTATTGCTTGGTTGACAAGTAATCTCCTTATGATGGTTTCCTTTTTAGTAGATTTGGGAGATTCTATGCAATATGTAATTTCTTTTTGGCTATAACTCAGTTTAGAAAAGTTAGGAAACTTTCCTAAACTAAGATTTGATTTTACATTATAAATAAAGTATGAGGGGACACACGCACAAGCTCTTTCATTTTTCCTTCTCTTCATCTCTTCATCTTAGTCTTCTTCTATTTTTCTTCTTTTGTTTAATTTTCTTTTCAATCCCTAGGTTTTTTACAGGTACTGAAATTCTAACAACATTATTTTCCAACTCTAATTTATCGTTATTATAGATTCCTTCTTATATTATGTAGGAAACCTTATGTAAATCGGTTTCTTGAAAAGATTCTCTAGAATTTAGGATTTGTCCATAATCTTCTAGCAAATAAGGTAAAAATATTATGAAATGCCTAGGATTGGTAGAAAGAAAGCTAAATAATGGTTGGATTGTGGAAAAGATGGTGATGTGAACACAGGAACCCTAAGTCCAAAACCCTAAGTGGGCCCCCTAGGATGGATTTGAGAAGCCTCTATAAGGTGGCTGAACTTTCTACGAGGGGTATTTTGGGCATTTTGGCCAGTATTTTATCTTATTTTATTTCTGAAATTATGATTAGAATTCTCCAAAATTTTAGTTGAGTCTAGTTTGATAGTTTGAGTATATCCAGGATTTGCTTAGATTGTTCTATTTTGAGTTGAATTGTTCTGAAAGAGTCCTAAGTTAGTTGCTTTAAGTTATTTAATAAGCATGTGCTTAAAAGGATAACTTAAAGTATGAGATTCCAATCTAAGGGTTGTAATATTGTAATTTGATTCCCTTTTAAGTTTGGATAAGAGTCTAGTTTGAGTTGTAATTGGATCTCATTAGTTAAGGAGGACCTAGTTTAAGTCAGAATCTTTAATTTTAGGTTATAAATTGCCTCTTTCTACATCATAAATTTAAGTCTTGATGAATTAATGAATTGAGTGTTTGAGGTTCAAGGTCTCCTCTGTGGGGAGGCCCTAGCATGCTTATTAAAGCGGCAAAGCGACCAAAGCGATTGGGACACCGTCTTGGCGATTAGGCGACTAAGTGACTAAGCGGCGCTTAGGTGGCAATAAAGCAACCAAAGCGGTTTAGTCAATATTTTTAATATAACTACTTTTAAACTACTTTTTAATACAAATACTTTTTATAATAAACTAAAGTACAAAACAAACATTCAACAATCACATTCATAAAAATAAAATTAAAAAAACATTCAAGAATCACAATTATGAAAAATTATCCAAAAAAAGAATAAAAACATAACTTCATCTCATCTAGCATCATAAGATTCATAACAATAATTATGTAGTATGTACTATATCAGTAATCAATGTGAAAAATGAAAATGAAAGAAAAGTAGTATGTACTATGTCAGTAATCATTGAATATGGCTCATGCTTCACATTCTGTTGCTGACAGGCACTTTGGGCCTCGATTCCGAAATGGCTCACATATTTAAATTTATATACGGCATTGTAGAATAAGTTATGATTAAAAAAAAAAGAAAAAATAATATGCACAAATTAAAAAATATAAAAAAAAGGCTGTTTTAGCATCTAGGCGGCAATATGGCGCAAAAGGTGGCAAAGCGGTACTGCCTAAGCAAAAAAGCGGCAAGAAATCAGCCCGTTAGTTAAGCGGTCACAATTTAAGCGGTTCAAAAACCGCTTTGCCGCCTAGGCGGACGCTTTGATAACCATGGGCCCTAGTGGGGTGAAAAGCTTTCAAGTTTTTTTTGTTTTCTTCAATTCAACAGCTCTCAAGAGATCTTCAAGCATCCAAGCAACCATTCCAGTGAGCACTCCCAATCCCCAAGCAAGTACAACAGCCTTCCCACCCTTCCCCCTCCCTTATGCAAGACCCTAGAAGCCTTCCCCATCTACCGTAGCATTCCCAGCCCCCTCCCCTCTTGCCTAGCCTTAGAGACACCCCCAACCCCATCACAATTACCCCCTTCCCCTTCCCCCTAACAGTTTCCTCCCAACCCTAGCCCCTTTCCTAGTTGTTGTAGCATTCCCCATCTCCTTCTTCTCTTCCATGCGACACCAGATCCTAACCAATTTTGGATTCACTGTTTCCAGCCCCTTTTCCATCCCTTTCTCTTGTAATAGGATCGCATATATCCTAGGAGTAAAATGCTCCATTAATTCCTACATTACAGCTCTATTTTCTGGAGTTCAGAATTTCCTGCACTTCATCTTCTTCAATGATTTGTAGAATTTTGTTAAATTTCAAAAAAAACCCTAATCAAGGTTGTCAAGGCGACAAAAGCGAGGGGGGGGTTCCGCGTAGGCGTTTAGGCGACAAAGCGGCGCCTAGGCGGCAATAAGGCGACCAAAGCAGTTGGGTCAAATTTTTTCAATACAACTACTTTTAAACTATTTTTTAATACAACTACTTTCTATAATAAGTTAAAAGAACATTCAATAGTTACATTCATCCAAAAAAGAAAACATTCAAGAATCATAATTATGAAAAATCGTAAATAAAAAAAAGAATACAAACATAAGTTCATCTCATCAAGCATCATAACAATGACTATGTATTAATAGAGTGAACACGATAAATTAAATTAATATATCTCATTATTCTGATTTCCAAGTCATTGTCCATTAAATGATTCATTGATTCTTGATGTTGAGTATGACTCATGCTTCACATTTTGTTGCCGACGGGCACAGGGTTCGGGGAGGCTGCCCTAGCAGGGGTGTGGGTGTAATGTCCCTGAGCTTGTAGAGGTCCTATGTCACTTTGGACCTCGGAGTTCCTCGCAAAGCTATATATATTGTTTTGTAGAATAAATTTTGATTTAAAAAAAATTACGAAAAAACTATTATGTGCACAATATAAAAAAAGCGGTTGTTTAAGCGTTTAGGCGGCAATAAAGCGCATAAGGCGACAAAGCGAGAAAAAAAGAGCATGTCAATAAAGCGGTTGAAAAACCGCTTTGCCACCTAGGCAGACGCTTTGACAACACTGCCCTAATTGTTTAAAACCTTAGTCTCTCCTTCTTTGAACCAACTTTTGACTTGTGGATCAGCTATATACTTAAGTCTGGTCTGCAGGATAGCAAGCTTAGCCCACTCCCAACCCTAGCTAAAACCCTATTTTGCCCTAGATTTCAAAATTTGAATATGAATTTTAGTAACTAAGGCTGCATTTGTTTGCTGGAATAAAGGTGGTGTGGGAAAAAAGGGGTGGGAAAATTCTTGAAAAAAGCAAAATTTTCCTACTTTTCCTTTAAATCCTAAAATTGTAGTTTGTTTGGTTGCTTGGGGTGGGAAAGTTAGAGACACGTTTCCTTAATTTAAGGAAACTTGTCTGGTGAGATGGCAAGCCAACTTTCCCACCCCAAGCGTTTTCAAAATCCCAAAAATGTGTGGGACTTTGTGGAAAAGTAAAAAGTAGGACCCACAATTAACAATTTTCCACAAAATTCCTTAATTTCTTTTCCTTCTCCCTCACCCCACGACACATGGGGCCCACATGTTTTTTTCCCCCACCCCACCATTGCAAACAAACGCAGCCTAATAGAAGTCAGATCTGAATCTCATTCTAAACAGGCCTGAAGTGTTTTAAAAACCCTAACAAACCCCTCTGCCTATTGCTGGAATTTCCAGGGCAACCACATTCTAGGGAAGTTACGGTTTTACCCCTAATCCTATATCCGTGGTTACATCTGTTGGATATGGGTTGAAAGGGGAAAATTAGGTGACTCGCAAGGGTGGGAGAGGGGTTGGGGCTATCATTTTTTTGGGGGGGGGGGGGGAGCTGGCATGCTTGCTGTGCCAATCTAGGGTAGTGGGGGAATGGGTGGGGATTCTTGCACAGGATAGGGGAGAGGGTAGGGGAGTGTTGCGTGGGCCTGTGGAAGGGGTAAAGGGTGCTGTGAATGGAGGGGAGTGTGGGAAAAGGTGCTGCGATGGGGCTGGGGGTGTATCCTAGGGCTGGCAATGGGTAGGGAAGAGAGGGGAATGAGCTGGATTCATTGTACTTAAATGCTTGCTGGACTTGAAGAAGATGCCTTTCATAAGGATGCTGGAGATGCTGATACTTGAACACTATTTAACTTTCAACCACAGCCCCCTCAACTAGGAAACCATGATCCTTAACTGAATCAAATTTATTCAATAATCAAACTGAACATTACAAAGAAATGATAGGCTTATTTATAGCCTACTAAAAGACTCTTAACACTAAGTGGGATTCCTTAACAAACTAGGATCCCACCACATAATCGAGACTCTTGAATTGGAATCCAAAAAAACACATACAACAATAATAACAACAAGTCTTGTCGGATTCTTGCCTTCCAATCAACTCTGTTTGAGGCCATGTCACGTGTCCAGCCCCTAGCCAGCCCAAAAGAGCCAAGAAAGGGGCCCAAGTCCATTCAAAAGTTGGGCCAAACCAAAAGGGGCCGAATTCTGTCCAGGGGTAGTATGGTCATTTTCCTACCTTTGGACTGAGCTACATTAGTTTGATCAAGTCAAGTTTTATATTAGGAAAATAATATTGTTTTTTATTTCCTATTTGGGAGTCCTAATGTTAAGTAATTTTGGTATTTGTCTATTAATAATGTGATAGGGGTTTTATTTTAGAAAGTCCAATTTTGGTAAGTAATTTGTTTCCTATTTAGTAGGGAATTTCCTTAGTTGAGTCCCAAATTGTTAATTCTTGGTTATTTGGGAAGCAAGTTTCATTGTTTGAGTCTATTTGGGATAGGTGGCTATTTATAAATAGCCACAATTTCAATGTAAATTTTCAGTTTTGAGTCAACGAAAATTACGAATTGAAGAAAGACTTGAGCGAAGGTGTGGGATCCCTGGGAGAGAGACCTACAGCTGGATTTTAAGCTAGTGTTCTGCAATTTTCAAGTTCTTCTTCTACTTCCAGCTGAAGCAACATTTATAGCCTTCCATTCTCAACATACAAGTAAGCTCAGCCCCTTCCCTATCAATCTCAGCCCTTTCTTCTGTCTGCAAGCCTCCCTACCCCCTCCAGCACCTTGCACAACCTTCTCAGCCCCCTCTCCTCTTGTCTGACCCTAATCACCACCCCAAACCCATTGCACATTGCAGCCCCTTCCCCTTCAAGTTCCTGCAACTGCAGCCTATTTACCATAGCCTATAAACCATCTCCCTTCTACTACTCCTTCCAACGTTTTCAGATCCCACCAGAATTTGGACTCTCTCATTCCAGCCCCAAAACATCCATTATACCCTCTTTAGAATTGCCAAAGCCTTGGGACTTTATCCCTACTCTTAGCTTCCTCTAAGCAGCCCTATTCCCCTAGGCTCTGAGAGACCTGCAATTCATCTTCTTCCTTGGATTTGCAGAATTTCCAGAAATATGAATTTTCTCCAGTTAGATCCTATTCTAGTTGAGGAATAACACTTGGAGACAGTTTTGACCGGCAGAACCAGCAAGCCTAGTGTTGAGAAACACAATTTTGGTAGAATGGCTTAAATAGATCAGTGTGATCTCAAGCCCTCTATTTATAGTAAAGTGAAAAGAACACTATTACATAAATGCTTTTACTTGGGTAACAAGAAATAGAAGATTACATGAACAAAAACTCTCCCTCAAGTTGAGGCATAGATATTAGTCATGCCTAACTTGCTTACAATATAGGAAGGAAACTCCTACCTTCAAACCCTTAGTGAAAATATCTACCACTTGGTTTCTAGACCTCACAAAAGACATGCAGATGAGCCCTTGTTCTAGCTTTCCTTTGACAAAAAAACTATCAATTTCAATGTGCTTAGTTCAATCATGTTGCACAGGATTATTGGCAATACTAATGGCAGCCTTATTGTCACAATATAACATCATAAGGTTTGGAACTTGGACTTCAATATCTTTTAGCAAGCCTTTCAACTATAGTAGCTCATAAACTCCACGAACCATAGCTCTATATTCAACTTAGGTACTGGATAAAGCTACCACATTCTGTTTTCTTACTTTTCCAAGTAACTTGATTACCTCCAACAAAGGTATAATAACCTGAAATTGACTTCCTTGTCTGGAGATCCAGCCCAGTTTGCATTAGTGTATGCTTCTACTCTTAGATTATCAGTGGGTGATAAAAGTATTCTTTTTCTAGGAGTTCCCTTCAAATATTGTTGTATTCTAGTAATAGCCTTCATATAAGCTGAATATGGATCATGCATGAATTGATTCACTATCCCCACAGCATAAGCGATTTTGGCCTGGTGTGGGACAAGGAAATAAGCTTCCCTACCAGCCTTTGGTATCTTTCTTTGTCCACTGATTCTCTCTCTTCTTTTTTTAAGTTTAGCTCCAGCTTCAATAGGGGTATCCATTACTTTACATCCCAACATTCCCACTTCTAATAATAAATCTAGGACATACTTTCTTAAGGATTGGAATATACCCTTCTTTGATCGAGCCACCTCAATCCCTAAGAAATACTGTGACTTCCCTAGATCTTTAATCTCAAACTCTTTGCCAAGAAAGTCCTTCAACTTTTGAATTTCTTCACCATCATTCCCTGCGATGACAATATTGTCTACATAAACAATGAGAAGTGTGATGTTAGTACCTGACTTCTTGACAAATAGTGTATGATCAACATTGCTTTGCTTGTACCCAATAGAAGTCATTGCCTTCAGGAGGCGTCCAAACCAGCATCTAGGAGACTGTTTTAACCCATAAATTGACCTTTTCACCAAATATCTTTTAATAGACCCTTCAGCCATAAAAGTTCACATACTTCTCAAACCATGGATCTATACTCGGCCTCTGTACTAGACAATGACACCACATTTTGCTTCTTCTCCAGGTTACTAGCTTTCCCCCAATAAATGTATAGTATCCTGATATTGATTTTCTGTCAGGTGAACTAGCCCAATCAGCATCTATATAAGAAAACTTCAGCTTGGACAATAATAATAAACTTGAAAGGCAGCACCAGTCTTGAACCGTGTAACAATAGTAGACGCCAATAAACACTAAGAGTACTTCACCTAGGAGATAATCAACTTAAAAAAACTTCAATTTTTTATGTTGAACAAGCCATCCAATATTGAGGACAATAGGCACTATTAAAGATGAACAAAATACTGAAGTATAGTAGCATCAAAGGCACTTTCCAAATAATGCCAGTAGTAATAGGGAGGAATCTCCACACTAACAGATAAAAAAATCTTATAGCTTCAATGTCTACACATAGCCTCTTGCAAGGAGGCAAAGTAGCAAGCAAAGGTGTGGGTAGTTAAAGAAACATTATTGGTTACTGTGGACTTAGTAGGTAGGTAAAGGGTAGTATAGGTTATTATGGATTAAGTAGTTAAAAGGTAGTACAGGTAACTATGGACCACAATTAGGTAAAAGGTAGTGTAAGTTACCATAGATCACAAGTAGGTAAAAGGTAGTATAGGTTATTATGGACCACAAGTACGTAAAAGGGAGTGTAGGTTACTGTAGAATACCATTTTAGAAGGATAAAGTTCTTCACCACAAAATATTCTTCAACACATTTTGATTAGATATAGAAAGAGTCTCCAATCTCTCCCCCCCCCCCCCCCAAATGTAGTATTACATGTGAACAATTAATGACAAATAATATCCAATATGGAAATTCCCAAACGGACAAGAATGACAAATAAAGGAATGGGATGGCAAATTTGTAAATATCACAAAATTGAAACGAGAATGGCACGAATTTAACTAGAGAAATCCCCAAAAGGAAACACTGACCCAAAAAAAAAAACAATCAGTAAACTTGAAAGCCTAAATTTAAGGAAGCACTCCAAGAATAGAAACCCAAGATAAAAAGGAATCAGAAGACCGAATAAAAAACCAGAATCAGGAACAAGATCCGAAAATAGAATCAGAAATCTAGAACAACACCTGAGAACATAATCTAAAACCAGAATTAGGAATAGAATAGAGATAGAAAGCCAACCAGGATTTGAACCAGACTTGATCTCAAAGCCGAACTAACAATTGAACAAAAAACCAAAATTAAACCAATAGAACCATCTTCTTCCTCAAAGACCCTCAAACTTGAAAATTGAACATACTGAGACGGCACCTGCAACAAGTTCAACGTCCCTCATCCCTCTCTTTTTTCAACTGATCTTTTCTCTCTTTTTTTGTGGGAATATCACAAAACTCATTGGAGGGCTCAAAGTCAAATTGCAGCGAACTTAAGAAAGCAGATCAATTGGAAAGCACCAGGACTTTCAAGAAACTTCCAATTGAAGCAGAACCTCCAAACCTCCAATCAAAGATCTGAAACGAACTACTTTTTTTTTTTATATATATTTTTAAATGTTAAATCTCCATGGGAACCCTAGTTCAATAAATAGTTTGTCATCTTTATTGAACTTGGGTTCCGTTCTTCAAATTAGAAACCTAAACGGTTCTCAAACAGCCAATCGAGAAGGAGCAACCCGGGAATCTGATTAATGCTCTGATTCCATATAACAAACTATAATCACCTACGGAAGTGCAGCTGCAAGGCAGAAAAGAAAACAGAAAATCAAAAAAATCAGAGATGAAGAAGCAGCAGCAATGGGCTGCAATTTTAGCTTACTCACCTAGAATCATAGCCTCTCCATTTATAGATTTCATAGTCCACAAATACAACTTGAGAAGCAAGCCATCTTACCCTCTAAAAAGGGAAATAGTAAGTACATTAAATTAGAAAGAACTTGAAAATAGAAACTATGCTGAAAATAGGAACTATACTTTCTAAGTCTCCTAAACCTTGATCACCAAGGAATTTCTAAAAATGGAAAATATGTAACTCAAATTCCCCAAAACTTCTTGTTATCATCACGGTCAATTCTGAACCAGGAGGATAGTTCTGGCACCGGTTCTAAACGGCTAGGGGGCGTTAGGCCAACTCATCCTCTGCAGGAGGGAGTAGTTGATCTATGTGGCACAAGACCCATGTGCCTGAACCGAATATCCAAACGAAGAGTTAACCATACCCAGCTCATAGTGTGATCCAAGATCTCCTCAAGCCTTGAGACGACAGAATATCTGTAAATTCTTACACGCCGCTAAATAGGAACGGCTGAAAGGACCCTGTCTCGCAGCATGGCCAGTAAGCCACCGTAAAGGGTAAGAGCCCAATATATAATCCATGACCACGGAAGAAGGAGGTAAGCTCTACACACTCCAGCCTTCATTCTTTTACTTTCCAACCCTTCAAGAGCTTGATCTTCATCATCTCTTTGAGTTTGCACTCCTGAATGGTGTCTACTATTTGCTGGCCTGGATTAACTTGATCGTCGGAGGTGGCTTCCCGTCCTCAGAGGCGGTCCACTTTCACCTTGTCTTGGGTCTCACGAACCAAGGCTGGATCTGGAGCGAACATTGAAGCCAAGATAACATTTCTTGCACCAACACTTGTGAACCAAGTCACCATCTCTAAAAGTAGAAACTCAATGACTTGAGTATCAAGGCAGCAACCACTCTCAACAAATATTATGTAAGGGGTGTGGTCCTATGCATAGTTTGAAATCTCGTTTCGTCTCGGTATCTCATTGGTACCCGCTAAACATGGTTGTGTGAATTTTAGTCTCTCTTTCCCCCTACATGCATGGTAAGGCTATTTAGTCATTATTGAGGATATTAATTTTTCAATGTGCAGATACATTGGTTCTTATATACAATGTCTTGTAACTATTCTGTAAGAAAATAGACTAACAATTATCTTTTACCTTCATGTTCTTTTCTGTGTGGTAGTTGTGCTTTCTATAAATGACAACTAACATACTGGTGACTTGCAGGAATTGGCTTCAAAAGTGTATTTCTGATAACAGCTCAGCCTTACATTTTCAGTAATGGATATCAGATAAGGTTCAGTGAAGATCCAAGTCCAGATTGCAGTGTTGGATACATTGCACCCGAATGGGTAGAGGAGAATCCTACTCTTGCAGACATAAAACAGATATATGGTTCTGCTAGTACGCTGCCGACCACAACAATAGTGTTACCTTTAAAACCTGATAAAGTGGGACCTGTTAAGCAACAACTTTCCTGCCTGCATCCTGAAATTCTATTGTTTCTTTCCAAGATCAAACAGCTTTCTGTTAGGGAAGACAATGAGGATTATAGATTCAACACCGTTAGTGCAATCTCCATTTCAAGTGAGGCTGATTTTATCGTAAGGAAGAACATTGATGCAGAGTCTTACACCGTTCATCTCTCAGCTGAGGAAAATGATGATGAAACAAAAAGAAATTGCAGCTACTACATGTGGAGGCAGAAATTTCCAGTTAGGCTGGAAAACAGAGTTGAACGACAAGAGGTTGAGGAATGGGTGATTACTCTAGCATTTCCAAATGGAGAGCGTCTTGATAGAGGGATGAACTCTCCTGGGGTCTATGCATTTCTGCCAACAGAAATGGTTACAAATTTTCCCTTCATAATTCAAGCTGATTTTATTCTAGCATCATCCAGGGAAACTGTTCGCTTGGACAACAAATGGAATCAGGGTATTCTCGACTATGTGCCTTCTGCATTTGTTAATGCTTTTGTCTCACTTGTGACGACAAGTGTAGCTGCTCCAGTGTCTACATTGGTCTGTATGTTTGATTTCATACCTATTAGAAGCTCTTCATATCCAAAGCTGAATTCTGTGAGGGAGAAAATCAAAGAGAAACTGGCTGAGGAAACCATAATTCCATGTGAGTCTTACACTGATCAGAAGTTGTTTTGTAAACCCAGTGAAGTAGGCAGGATAATGCCTTCTTTCTGGAATATCTTAATTAAAGCAAGGAAGCAGGGTGTGAGCTTGCATAATTTGTCATCCCATGGATTGTGTGTTCTAAATTCAGCATTTGATAGAGAGGAATATGA
Source organism: Hakea prostrata (assembly GCF_041222555.1). Lineage (NCBI taxonomy): Eukaryota > Viridiplantae > Streptophyta > Magnoliopsida > Proteales > Proteaceae > Hakea > Hakea prostrata. The sequence goes on from NC_142604.1 coordinate 15,942,845, forward strand.
TGATGTTCTAAATTTCTTGGGAGTGAAACAAATGGATAATGATTGGTACGTGAAGTGCATCCTGAGTTCTAATCTAGTAATGGGTGTTTCGGAGGATGTTTATATGGAGCTTCTGTATTTCCTTGCTAGTAACTGGAATTCCTGCTTCATGAACACAAATGTCAAGGCCCTACCCCTTCTGAAATACATGGCTCAAGATGGGGATGTATCTCTATTGAGTATCAATGCAGTGACACAGGGAAATGGACGTAGAGTACGCCTATCAGAAGATGCCAATCAAATTTCATGGCTAATCAATTGGAATCAAGAATTCAGATGTCCAGGAAATCTGTTCTTTATGCCGAAAAGCACACAGGAGGCTCTGCGACTATTTTCTAAGAAGGAATCAATATCACAATGGTTTGCATACTATGTGACGATCTGTTCTGAGAATACTTCTGGTTATGCCTGTCATATCATTGAGTCTTTACATGATGACAGGAGGTTGGTTATTGCATTAGCTCACTTCTTGCATCACTCATTGTCTTATGGATATCTGTCTGAACGGGAAGTTCGTCAGTTTTGTGGTGATAAAATGCCCTTAGTAGATAACTATGGATCTGTAACTAGAAGAAGAAGTGGTGTTCTTGTCCCTGCAAATGGAAGCAAGTGGGTAAGATTGATTGGTACGAATCCGTGGAGGGGAGAAAACTTTGTTGAATTGGGAGAAGACTACTTGCAACCTGGCCATTTTGCAGGTTTTAAAACATCAGGGCAACAGCTCATGACATTCATGAAAAATTATGTTGGAGCTTCTGATATCCCGGATCTCTGTCCCCCTAATGCTGTATTTCCCACAGTTTCTGCTCCCTTGATCAAGGAGAATGCATTTTTGTTGTTTGACTGGATTAGAACCATGAAGTGTAAGGGAACAAAAGTGGAGGGAAAGTTCATGAGATGCATAAAGGAAGGAAGTTGGTTGAGAATTTCTTTGGGCAGCAGTTCAGGTTACAGGCCTCCTACACAGTCATTCCTATTGACCCCTGAATGGGGTAATCTGTTGCAGAATGGGTCTGTCTTAGTTGATATTCCTTTGATAGATGAAAGATTCTATGACAATAGAATCAGTGAATATAGGGAGGAGTTGAAGACTCTGGGAGTGATTTCTGAATTTGGAGAAGCATGTCGATTCATTGGGAAGCATCTCATGTCTCTGGCAGCATCATCAAATTTGACCAGAAGCAATGTGCTTTCAATGCTTACTTTCATTAAATACTTGAGGGAGAGGTATTTGCCTATCAAAGATTTTATCACGAATATAAAAGAAGAAAGATGGCTTCGGACTTGCCATGGGCACAGGTCTCCTGTTGGATCAATTTTGTTTAATTCAGAATGGGAAGATGCCTCAAAAATTAGTAATCTCCCTTTCATTGATCAAGACTACTATGGTGAGGAAATCCTCAATTTCAGAGAAGAGCTTCAGTCACTAGGTGTTATTGTTGGATTCAACCAAAATTACAAGGTTGTGGCCGACAACTTGAGTTTGCCATCTTCATTAACTTCGCCTGATACTGTTCTCTTCATTTTAGAATGTATTCGGCATGCAAGTTCTGAGAAACTTGTTCAAGTGTTAAAAGATAAAAAATGGTTGAGGACCAGTCATGGCTACAAGTCTCCTGGTGAATGCTTCCTGGATAGTTCTGAGTGGGGTTGCCTTCTGCAGGTGTTCAGTGGTTTCCCAGTGATTGATGAAAAATTCTATGGAAGTACCATCCTCTCATACAAAAATGAATTGCGAGTAGCTGGAGTAGTGGTGGATTTTGATCTAGCAGCAAAAAGATTTACTTGCTATTTTAAGCAGCACGCATCCTCTACTACAAAGGAGAATGTTGTCTCATTTCTCTCATGTTACAAACAGTTAAATGTTGCACGCCTTCCTTTTCCAACAGATTTTAGCAAGTGCATCCACGAGGAAAAATGGCTAAAGACTACTCTTGGCAACAGGTCTCCTAAGGAGTCTATATTGTTTGGCCCAGATTGGCTTTGTATCTCCCAAATTGCTATACTTCCATTCCTCAGTGATGATGGTAATAACTATGGAAAGTACAAAACTGAGCTGAAGGCATTGGGAGTTGTGGTTGAATTCAAGGAGGGAGCAAAGTTTGTGGAAGCTGGCATTCGTATCCCCTCGGATCCAACGGTCTTGACTCCCAACAATGTGTTTTCGTTGCTGGATTGTGTTCGAAACTTAAAAAAGCATGAAAAGAGTGATCCCTTGCCTGCGACATTTTTGAAGAGAATTAATACAAGATGGTTGAAGACTCATATGGGTTATCAAACTCCAGAGAAATGTTTGTTGTTTGATGTAGAATGGGCGTCAGTCTTGGAGCCAGAAGATGGGCCTTTCATCGATGAAGAATTCTACGGTTCCAGCATGATGTTGTACAAAAAAGAGCTCGGTGCCATGGGTGTCACATTAGATATCAAAGGTGGATGCACTTTGCTTGCTAGTCACCTGGAATTCCATTCTCAACTTGCGGTGATTGCTCGAATATACAAGTGTTTGATGAAATTTAGCTGGGAGCCTGAAATGAAAGAGAAAGAAGCTAGATGGATTTGGATTCCAAATGGATGCAGAAAGGGAGAGTGGGTCAGACCTGAAGAATGTGTCCTTCATGACAGGGATAACCTCTTTGGGGCACAGTTGAATGTTTTGGAAAGGCATTATGAGAAGGAACTACTAAGTTTCTTTTCCGTGGCTTTAGAAGTTAGATGTGCTCCTTCAATTGATGACTACCATAAGCTATGGAAGGAATGGGAAAATTCAGGATACCAGTTAACCGAGTCCAAATGTTGTGCGCTTTGGGTTAATGTTGCAAAGATTTGGACCAAAAAGGCACAGAATATTTTTATGGAAAACTTGTTGAAAGTACCTGTGGAGACAGGCACGGGTGAAATTCTTTTGTCCAACAAACAAGATGCCTTCATCCCTGATGATCTGCAATTGAAGGATATGCTTCAGAAGGCTTCCCTTCATCCATTATTTGTCTGGTGTCCGCAGCGAAGCATGCAAACTCTTCCTCGCTGTAAGCTTCTTGAAATGTACCGCAGTGTCGGAGTCAAGACTCTGTCTGAATGCATACAGAAGGATGAATCCTCCATACCAGATGGTACTGAACTCAAGATGATCAATCCGAGAGATGTACTTATCAGAGAAGGGCTACTTAGACTCATACTTGGGTATCTGGCAGACCCAGCACTGAAAATGGATGTGAAAACAAGGCATCAAACGGTCAAGTATCTTCTTGATCTTTCTGTGTTTCAGACAAGTAAATCAATTACTGCAAGTTATGTCTTACCATTCTCTTCAGGAGAGAATGTGAATGTTGAGGTAAGTCAAATGATTCGTTGGGAAAGAGAAAATTCAAGGCTGTTCATACAGAAGGCTTATAAACCATCTGGGCATAAAGCCAATATAGAATTTGCTACATCGTTTTCCAAAGTGATATCCGAGGGACTGTTATGGGAGAAGGAAGATCAGATTTGTGGACTATCTGAGCTTATCAAGTTGGGTGTTCTGCTGGAATTTGAAGAAGAAGCTATCAAGTTCTTGATGAATACAAAAAATCTGCAACTTCTAATTGAGGATGAGGAGTTCTTGGCTTCAGTATCCACATCGTACTAGCCAGTCCACCTTTATGCTTGCTCTGTTTGTCCATCTATCCCCTACCACTTATATCTGCTTCTGTAATGTTTTAAATTTCGCTTTTGTTACTCTATTTAACTCTTTGTATGTCCAATGTGCATCTATGGGGTATCAGTATTGGCGTCCAAATAGATAGCCCAAATTAATGCTTGTTTTGTTTGTCAGTCTTTCCTATACTGCATATATCTACTGCTTTAATGTTTTAAAGTGTGTTTTGGTTACTCAACTCCTCTTTGTGATGTCAAATGTGTATATATGGTTGATTAAGAACTCCAAAAATCTGTAATTTTTCATGGTGGATGAGTTCTTGGCATTAGTATTCACATCCAACAGGCCAGCCCAACTTGATCCTTGTTCTTTCTTCTGTCTCTTCTGTACAAGATCTGGTCCTTTAATGTCTGACCTTAGATTTAACTATTTGTGACTCAAAATGTCTATGGTGAGACTAGTGGATTGACATTTCCTTCTTCTTGTTCTGCTTCTGTTCCGTTTCCTTTTTGCATTAACAGTCTTCTTTATATGTACAAAACAGCAGGGCGGAGCTCCCTTGGGGCCGCCCCCCTTTTTTTCCTATTTTCATGTGTGAAATATCAGCACTTGAACCCCCTCCCCCTTTCCCTCTTTTGTAGAAAATTTTTAATGATGAAGACAATAGGTAGAAAGGTCATTGTGTTTTTGTGGCTATTCACTAGTTCTTGTTTCTGTAAGAAACTAATATTAGTTTTTAATTAATACATGGTAGATTTTTTTTTTTAACATTAGTGATAGATATTTTGTAATCATTTAGCCCGTCCCGATGTTAAGTCCTGGCTTTGCCCCTGTAGAACAGTATAGCATGCAAGTTTGTTACAATGGAAAGAATAGATCCAAGCTCTAGAAATTGGACATAGAAACATGATTTGGTTGTTTTTGTAGCATTTATTTTCTTATATACATAATTGGCTTGATTCTATAGCCAAATAAATGTTCAATCTTTCCCAATGACAAACAAATGCATAGATCCATCGACTATTATGTAACAGATTTGGATCATCTCCTTGGAGGGGCTCTTCCAATGAGTGTTTGATGAGTTGTAGGATTCAGTTGCATATAATATTCTAATCCAAGGGTACTCATATTTCCTCCAAGGAGAAGAGCCAAATACTTATGTGATCCCTGTAAAATTAAATGTTTTAGCATGTAATTAAACCCCATTCTCTCTTGGTTTACACATGCTGTACCTGTTATTTTACATTAATCGTTAATCACCCACAGTGGTTAAGATTATTTGATCTGCTCTATAATTTCTTCTTTTTTATGTTTTAATATATAGTTTATGTTCACTGTATACTTTTTCAATATCCTTGATTGATTATTTATTATCTTGCACTATAAACAAAGAAGTTCTGGTTGGAGTAAAAATATTATTTATTTATTGCACAGCATGAATCTACCCGATTTAGTATGTAACCATTACCAGTAAATGCAGCCCATTAGCTGCAAAGGCGAGTGATTATTTGTGACAATTGAAGTTATTGAACTGGGTCTGTTTGGGATGAGTCTGCTAGAGGCATCCATGGTCAGGTGATAGGCAAGGATAAAGCTTTCAATCGTGGAGTTCAACTTTGGTGTTTTTATTCAAGTTTACATTGTTAGGCTTATCTTAAACAATTTATGGACTCAGATTAGGTCTGTTTATTGGAGATGCATTGCCATTTGGTTCGAGATGGGTTAGTTTAGTTTGTTGTGGGAGTGGATTATGGTTTGAGATGAAATCCCTTCAATTTTTTAGTCTCTTAATTCTCTTTTACCCTAGAGAAAGACGAAGTGATTGAAGAAGACTTCGTCTCTTTATAGGTTTGAGCAATTAAGATTTATGTTGACTGTCTTCAACATACTTGTGATTAGCAATGTAACGCAATGGGTTACATGACATTTTTAGTTTCTCCTTCGGATAGAAGTAAAGTAAGAGTTGTAGATGGACATGCCAAGTTGAGCCATTCTTTCAACTACATTCGTCTACACTAGTAGATACAGGAAAAGCAAAATCATTTGTCCTTTTATTGAGATGCTCAACTTAGGTACCATCTCTTGAAGGTTGACTTACCATAGCAGAGCAGCATAAGACTGCAATGAGTAGTTTAGGTAAGATACACTGTTAGGCATGATACAGAGAAATATTGTTTTACTAGCATTATCCAGTGTTTTAGGACCAGGAATTGGACCGATGATCGAACCAGATAGTTATTGATTCACACTCAAAAACTCTAGAACTTCTTCGCAATCCCTGCCCCCATGGAAATTTAAACTTTTCTTGACCTGTTAATTATTTGGTGTTGATTTTTGCCTACTAAGCCAACCAGTGGTTCAATTCTAGGTTTCTTGAGCATGACTCAGTCCGATTCTAATCTAGATTCACTATTTTTAAAGATGCAGGAATGTGGTTCTTAGAGAATGCATGCAATGTAGTTAACATGCTTATAATATGCCTAGTGATCAAACAATGAAACAAGTGGCCCTTATTTAGATATCTGATATTCCCAGACCGGCTACCATAAGTTCCCTGAATTTCAAAGGATTTTGCCTACTTGATTGTTTCCCCAGGATGCCATGCTGTCCTGCAAAGGTATATATATATAATCTCTCATTGCTTTCTCTTGTAGTAAGCATGGTTATACATTGAAAACAATCATAATTGTAAAGTGAAAGAAGAGACAGTTTGAGGCTACCGTGCTTGGCTCCTCGAACCACTGCTTGCAGCCTCACTAAGCCCCTTAAAGCTCGATATGCTCTTCTTGCCTGTTATCATAAAATCAAAAACTTTGAATTTGGTTACCAAGAGAATCAAGAGACGAAAGCCTATACATGTTCGCTTGTACACTGCATTCTCATTGTAACAGCCTCTCCTAATGACTTCTCTGACTTCCCCAACCCCTTCCCTCTGGGCAGCTCAACATTTCTGTGGCCCCAATAAGACCTACCCCTACTGTTCATGAGCTTCTATTGCTGCGATTGGAATCTTCCTTTTACGAGGAATCGGCATCCAAATGGGTAAGAAAGTTTAAAAAAGCATGCCTTAAACCCTGATCTTTGAGAAGGGTTAGCCTTGCTGGGTCCCCCAAGACCGGGATCAGCCCGATTGGTAAAACCCTGTGAAGAAACAAACATGGAAATGATGCAATTATTAAACAGTCTGCGGTAAACCCTTGGGACCAAGAACTACAGATAAATCCGAGAGAGTTTTAAGAAAAACCCAATGAGTAGGACTTTTCACAAGTCATCTCCTTTCCAAGGATAGGTTTTAGCAGAATATACAGGTGTTTTGGGATCCTGTATTTAAGCTAATTAGAGTATAAAGAATACATTTTTTTTATTTTGCTAAAACAATCGATGTAGATATGTCATTCAATGTACATATCAATGTAGAGTTGTTCAAAAAGTACATTATAAACTTAACTACTTAAGCAAATAACATTCAATATATAATTTATAACTTCAAAATAGTTGAAAATAAAAGGAAAATACAACTTAGTGTTAAGAGGAGTGCCAAGAGTGAATTCATCCTGTGAGCTGAGTAGTATTATGCCTGTAACATCCTCTCCTCCAACCAACGAACATAGACATCCCATGACATTTTATGCCTATGGTTGTCAAGTTAATCGACAACTGTAGCTTTATGAGTCTGGTAATCAATATGCTTAAGATAACCAACATGAGGGAATACGCACTTTGGATAGGGAAGTCCTGATGGAGGGGGTATTTGAGGAAACATGAAATAATCAAAAAAATTGAAAACTTGGGAAAGCTACAAAATTTACAGGAAAAATATATGCTTAAGATAACCAACCTGAGGGAATACGCACTTTGGATAGGGAAGTCCTGATGGAGGGGGTATTTGTCGTGGGTATTTGGGGAAACATGAAATAAACAAAAAAATTGAAAATTTGGGAAAGCTACAAAATTTACAGGAAAAAGTCCCAAGTTTCCACGAAATTTCGTAGGTTTTGATGAAATTTCCCAAGTTTCCCACAAAATTTGGGAATTTTTTTTTTCATGAACCAGCTGGTCCAACTGGGTTGAACCAAGTTTCAACAGGTTTCGAGGTTTTGACAAATTTCGAAATCTCAACAGTTTCGAATGAAACTGAGGACTTTTTTCGGTCCTCATGAGTTTCGTTTCGCATTTTCCAAAATGGGAAATTTTGCAAGTTTCGATGGAATTGAGTTTCGTTTTGCATTTTCCAAAATGGGAAATTTCGCAAGTTTCGATGGAATTTTGTTCTATGGCTGCAGTGGCAGGTGTTTTCCGAGGAAAGGTGTAAGTAGAAGATGGGTGAAGAAATAATCTCTTCACCCATCTGAGGGTATGAGAAGATAATTTAGTTATATAACACATTAACATTTAACACCCCTATCACCTTATGGGCAAAACGGTTATTTAATTTCAAATTAACGAAAAAGTAACAAGAATTAATATTAGATTTGGTTGAAAGTGGGTCACCACTAAATTTTCCCCACCCTAAATGTATCCAAATTTCAAACTTGGGACTAAAATACCCCTCAGTTTATTTAATTGAATATGTTATGACTAAAATGTACTTTAAATATATATTTTTTAACTATACATTAATTGACGTTTAATACCCCTTTTGCAGATTTTTTTTCTTCTTTTAATGCCAACGTTTTTAGGGCCTGTTTGGTTACATGAGTCTGGAGATTTCAAATATCTAGAGATTTTAAATCTATAGACCTCAAATCTATGGAGTCATAATTTATAAAATTAAATGTTTGGTTGTGAAATGAAATATGTGGATTCATCCTAAAAAACTATTTGATCGACGTGATTTTTGTAAATATGCAAATGTATAGCTTTTTTGAAATCTCTAGATTTCACCCCTTACCCATAAATCTACAGATTCACGTTTTTAGTGTAAAAAAGTGAATCTATAGAATACAAGAATTTAGAGATTTTTACAACCAAACGGGTATAATTCTCAGATTCATGAATCCAGAGATTTGAAATCTTTAGATTCATGTAACCAACAGGGCCCTTAAATAACCTGAAAAGTGATGCTGAAAGTGTTCTGCAACCCTAAAAAGCATTTCGGTCATTGCTTGTCCCAGGAAGATTCTTTGGATGATTAAATAACTGCTAAATGTCGATCAGCATTTTCTCATTGTGGCCCATTTTGTTCTGAACAGCATTTTCTCATTTTCAATTGGGGATGGTAGGGATTCTAATCTAAGAACAACATTTCAAAGAACAAGAGAAGAAAATGAAGGCCTAAAGGAAGCTCAAAGTCTCTAGAATTTGAAGAATAATAAAATTGTGTGCAGGGGCGGACCAAGGATTCAATATGGGGGGCCGAAGAATAACCTTCTCGTTGGGGAATCACTAATGCTACTTTGCCACACATATGTGGGGTTCTTATAAGACCCATTGAAGGTCCCACCGCTAAATTATTTTATTATATTAAGCAATAGGTCCACATATATTTTGTGGGGCCCACACTATTAAAAAAAAAAAAGGTAAATTATTGATAGTGATATTTTTTCTTTCCGACAAAGTATAGGTAAATTAAAGCAACAATACAAAAAATATATATATACACATGATTTTTCTTAAAAGTACCTAATTGTGGAGTATTTTTTTTTTCAAATTTTCTTAACCCACTTATAAATAGGGAAAATAATAAATAGGAAGAAAGGAACGAGAGAGGAAAGAGGAGAGAGTAGAGAATAAATAGGGATTGAGGAGTTAGTTTCTAATTAGGAATGAAATTTTGAATATGAATAAGATTTTTTTTTCAAAAATTTCCTTAACCAATGTTTATAGAAAGAGAAGATAATAAATAGGAAAAAAAAATGAGAGAGAAGAGAGGAGAGAATAAATAGGAATTGAGGAGTTAGTTTCTGATAAGGAATGAAATTTTTAATAACTAATAAGATCTTTTTTCAAAAATTTCCTTAACCCACGATTTATAGAAAGAGAAGAGAATAAATAGGAAGAAAATATGAGAGAGAAGAGAGTTGAGAATAAATAGGGATTGAGGAGTTAGTTTTTAATTAGGAATGACATTTATATCTATTATTTTACTTTTAAAAATTGTTCTCAATATTTGAAGGGGCCAAATAGTAATATTTCACATGTAGGAAGAGAAAAAAATTAAAAAAAAATTAACAAACTAAAAGAATTAATATTATTTTTTAAAAATCCAGGGGGGCCTGGCCCCGGCCCCTCCATAGGTCCGCCCCTGCATGGAATAGAGTATTGAATTTGATATCACCTAGATCAAATTATCATACATCTCCAACATTAGATAACAACTACTTGGAGTCTTGAAAGTAGATGTTGTAGTCGTTGAATTTGACCAACTAGTTGGATCACTGGTTAGATCAGTGAATGGATCAAATATGGGGTTGAAGATTGAATCAGAGGTGACCTGAATTTGCTAACAAATCAAAGAACAGTCAAACTAGGTTAATCATATATGATTAGAAGTCACCTCTAATGATAGAGTCGGATTGCAAGCAAGACCATGAATTCAGGTTTTTGAAAAACCAGTGAAAGCTAAAGACGAGAGATTGGGAATGACATCGAAGTGCATACCTTATTTGGCTTTGAATATTGCTCGCATAAAATGAAGTGTCAAGATGAAGAAAAAGACATGACTGGGTGGCATTCAAGCACCAAATTGGTGCCTGAAAGTTGATCAGATTTGTTGTTGGGCGGTGCTGGTGCAGCAGCTTATGCGTGTGGAGAGCCCAGTGGTTGTTTCACACCAAGCTGAATCAAACCTTCAACTCAATGCGTTTATACTCGAACCAGTGGTGGTTATGTATTATATATCCTGACAAACATGAAAATACATATATATTTTATCCTTCCAAGAACATGCTAAACATGAAAACCTTATACAATACATACGCCACTGTTTCTTTCTAATTTTTATATCAAGAGCTAACGATCTTATTATATATTCTGTAACGACAAAGAAGGTCATTTTGCGTGTCTTACGTTGACGTTGCATGAGATTTCACATGACTTGGCCAAAGATAATAAATAGTTATTATTATATATACCAAAGTGTATAATTTGAATGAGACTCAACGGAAGCAGTTCAGAAGTAATCAAGATTCAAAACCCATCTCCAGAAATATAAAAATTTCGTCAAATCAAACAACGCGCGTTGATTATTTAATTTTCACGTGTTGTTTATTTAGAAATCCTTTCATGAGCTGGTTCTGCATGGCTACGGTTCTATGTATAACAGTATAAATAACTCCTTTAATTTTGCCGTGTTTTGGAGATGGAAACCTATACAGAACCTGCAGAAAGAGAAGCAAAATTGGAGTTCGATCGACCTATTGAAGCAGAGCAGTCAAGTCTTACCTAAGAATGGATTGCCGTAAAGCAAGAGTTTGTGATCAAAAGACAAGGAGATGCAATCTGTTGGAAGTGATTGCTCAAGTTCAAGGTGGGAGTGTTGTTTCTCGCCGTGTAATCGGCGGTGGAGTCACTCGGATCAAGATTGTTGTGAAGAAGCAAAACTTAAACAAATTTCTGGAAATGGTGGAGATTGATAAGAAGAGCAACTCTCAAGAACCACAGTCCTTATCATCAAACTTACAACAATGGAGGCCTGCCTTGAAGAGCATTGCTGAGGAGCAGTGATGAATATTAACAATTCCCATCTCTCTCTACACTGCATTAAATTCCTCCTTTTTATTCAATTTTATTTTCTCACTTGTGTTTCTAAGGATTCATGAAAGAACTCTGAATGTTGAAAGCCAGCTAGCACATTGTAATTGTTGTGAAAGTGAAGGAATACTATGCTTTGAAAGAGAAAATGCACACTTATTATTGTGAAGGCTTCCATACAAGCAGTTGCTCATATTGGAAATACTCTCCACTCAAGTCTGTTCTTCCACTCACACTCATATAAGTGTGGGACCATAGAACAAAATTCCATTGAAACTTGTGAAATTTTCACGAAATTTCTCATTTTGGAAACTTCGAAACGAAAAACTATGAGACAAAAAAAAAATCCCAAATTTCGATCGAAACCTTGTAACCTATCGAAACTTGTCGAAGCCTGGTTCAACCCAACTAAACCGGTAAGTTCATGAGGAAATAAATTCCCAAATTTTGTGGGAAACATGAAAAATTTGGTGAAAACTTGGGAAATTTCATAGAAACCTTGGAAATTTCGTGAAACCTTGAGACTTTTTTTTGCAAGTTTCGTTGCTTTCCCATATTTTCAAATTTTTTGTTGCTTTCATATTTCCTTAAATACCCCCTCCACTCCATCTAAACTTCTCTATCCAAATTGCGTATTCCCTCAAACTGGTTATCTTAGGCATGTTGATTACCAAACTTAAAAAGTTACAGTTGTCGATTACTCTAACAACCATAGGCATAAAATGTCATGGGATGTCTATGTTCTTTGGTTAGATGAGAGGATGTTACAGGCATAGTATTACTTAGCTCACAGGATGGATCCACAGAGGCACTCCTCTTGGCACTGAGTTGTACTTTTTTTTTATTGTCAGTTATTTTGAATTTGATGTTTTGAAGTTAGAAATTATATTGTACTTAAGTAGTTAAGCTTATAATGTATTTCTCGGACAACTATACATTGATGTTATGTACATTAAAGCTACGTTTGTTTGCTGGAATAAAAGTGGGGTGGGAAAATTCTTGAAAAAAATGTAGATTTGTTACTTTTCCCTTAAATTCCAAAATTGTAGATTGTTTGGTTGCTTGGGGTGGGAGTGAGAGACAAGCTTGGTGATGTGGCAGCTCAACTTTCCCACCCCAAGCCATTTTAAAACCCCACAAATTTGGTGGGATTTTGTGGAAAAGTAAAAAGTGAGACACATCGTAGCCTACATTGATTTTTTTTAGCAAAATACAACCAATGTGTTCTTTAATACTCTAATTAGCTTAAATTCAGAGTCCCACCCTAAAATACTCCCTAAAACCTGTCGAAACTTATACAAAAAAGTCCTAAGTTTCCTCGAAATTTTTCAATTTCTCACTTAGGTTTCTCATTTTCACTTACTCGAAACTTGAGTTTTCCTCGAATTTTGTTCTTTGTGTGGGACCCACACTATTCTTGCCTAACATGAATAGACCCTGTGAGTCTTGGTAGGTGAAAGGGTAATATAAGACTTTAGAGGATGAATGCAGAATTTGCCCATCCCTTAATGTTAGCCTAAATTAAATCCCTTTATACAACTTGTAATTTTAGAAATCTTATCAAACACAAATCTCTTAAGAGTCTTTTCTTTCATCCTCCCATGACATTTCCATTCTTAATGTTATAAATAGGGAAGAAGATGAAATTAAGACCTACTCATATGATTGTGTGGTTTGTGTGATCTAGTTGAAAATTTACTAAAAGGATAACAAAATTTACCAAAAATGAATATTTATAGAATGAAAAAGAGAGATTATTTCTACCAAAAAAAGAAAAAGAAATGATATTATTGTTGTCTCATGTACTATAGCTTAATTACTAATCAAATCCTACTCTTCATAAAATTACTATTGCTCTCTCACTTCTAACAGTGTTAAGAAGTTGTTAGAGTTAAATGTGTAATGTTTATTTTGTCATTTGTTAGAATTATTGATGTCCCCATGCATAATAGCTTGATTACTATCGACCTATCATATCCCATGTACTATCCAAAATAACTAACACAAACTTAGAATTTGCCTCAAATAATGCCCACTGATGTTAAGTTCCGTTGGTTTATTGATGACGTCAATCTTTGTATTTCTAAAAAAAACTCAAAATAATTTATTGTTTGCGTCAGCTCATTAGTATCCGACCTTGAAATCCAAAATAAATAGAATATAAGGACAAAATTGGTATTTTATATTTTTTCTTCTCCTAAATGAATTTGATATTATTTTTTGACTTCTTAATTCAAGTGAAAATTAAGAAAATAAACATTGCATACCGAATCTTAAAAGTCTTTTAAAACCATTAAAAAGAAATATTTTTTTGACCTGCTTTTAGAATCCTGAAACTTGGTATATGCTGAGATTTTACTTCATTTCAATATCTATATGTCTTCATAAGCCAAAATTATATAAAATATATATATAATCGCATCAATTATTCATCACAATCGCATTGAAATGAGTACATCAGTCAACGTGAACACCCTGGTCACTAATTTTTAATCACTATGTATAACGATGATCCAACAAAATCTTGTTTCTAAAAAAGAATTTTATTTTTCTATATATTTTTGTACCCGAGATTTTGACCACCTTATTCAAATAAATGTTCTTCAACGTATATTTTATAAAGGGTCCTGACACATGGAGGAAGCCACCCTCCGCAAAGGAGTCTTTTTACTTCTTCTTCATATTTTTTAACTATACCATTGATACTAGAAAGAAAAAAAAAGTGATCGAGATTTGATATTTGATCACTACTTCAGATTTGGACCATTGCCAATTCAGTGTTGTTCAATTATTGTGCAATATTGAAGAAGCCAAATGCCTCACAAAGTGAAAAATGATGTATTGACTTCACACATTTTGTCATAGAGTCTAGTGTAAGTTTGGGGTCACGCTCCTTCATAAGAAATACTTTCCCGTATAAATTGTTATCACAATTTTCTATTAGTAAACCGGCAAGTTAAAGCAACAAATACTGAAGTATTCGAGCCATTCAATTTGAATTGTAGGTCATTATCAATTGAATTACCCTTGTGTTTGATATTCAATCTCTATAATATTATAACGAATCCCTCCGCTTGTCAATTGCGTTGATTTGGCACCGGTATTTCATTTAAGGCGAATACGGTGTTAGACTCTCGAGCCCTTTGTAGCTAAAAGAATCATAAAGGAAGATTTAATGCAATATTCCAAATTGAACCCACCAAATTAATTATAGTAGGGAATTCTCAGTCTCCTTTTGTTTTTCCATGGATAAATCTTTGAATGTATCGATCCTATGACTGCAAGGTTTACATGATATAAATGAATAATTAGACCGAAGACCTATCCTTGTTAATCCAAAATAAAATATAAAGATAAAAAAATGATGTGTTTGGGAGGATTTTTCGTAACCTACACGTCTTAAAAGTCCAAGATTATGAAAATCAAGAGTAAAGTTTTGTCTTATATTTATAGTATATGATATTTAAAGTACTAGTTAGATTGAATCATACTTAAATCTGCTAAGATATCAAAGAAAAGTGAACGAATGCTAAAACATGAGGGATTGAGAATTAGAAGTGCATACCTTGTCTAGCTTTGAATATTGAGAATTTTATGAAATATGAAATGAAATTTGGAGGCTGATCTTTCCATTCAAGCTTCAAACCAGAAGTTTCTTCACCTTTATTTTGGGTGCTTCTTCGTGTCATTCTCCGGCACTAGTACCACAGTAATTCATTGAATAATTAAAAAAATTTATATATATCGAGACCTATAAATGCTCCTGTATGCAAAAGAGATATAATCCATATTGAAGGAACTAGAAGAGCTAGGGGTAGACCTAAGATAACCTTAGGAGAAGTGGTGAGAAATGATATGTATAGCTTAAGCCTTGTATCTAGCATGGCCTCGAACAGAACTGATTGAAAGGTAAGAATTCATGTTGCCGACCCCATTTAGTTGGGACAAGGCTTATTGTTTATTGTTGTTGTTGTATTACAGATACTTGCAATCTAATGGTGAAGTGGAGCCAACTTGAATATGCCAGAATAACAGCTAATAAAATCCTCCAACAACATGCTTTTTGTTTTTTCTTTGTTTTTTTCTCTTTCTCCCAAGGACATGCTTAAACATGAAAACCTTGTCCGATATATACGGCACTTAAGAAAGTCGTTAATTTTCCATGTCCCAAGTTTATGTGACGTGAGATTTCACTTGACTTGTCCTAAGATGATGCATTTTGCTTCAGTTGTGCATAGGACTATCCTACGTAAAAAGACGAACCGTTAAATTGAGATCTAAGTCAAAATTTCCGATCTCAACCATCGAAAAACAACAATCGAGATCAAAATCTTGCCCGAGATCTTGATCTGATGACTTGTTTTATCGCTTAAATTGTCGTGCACATTAAATGAGCTGAACTAAAGCTCTATCCAAAGATGATGACTAGTTCTTACGTAAAAAAGTTGAAAAATCACTCTTCACATACATTTTTTTATAATATTATTTACAAGTGTTTAATTTGAATGAGACTTTTCAATTTTGTCCATCTAAGAATGTGGCCTGTAATTAATAATCCAACGGTCACAAATAAAATAAAACCTAACTAAAAATTGAATATAATAAATCTCTAAATTTTTTTTTTTCAATCTTATCTATCATCTCTTTTGGAGTCATAATTTTAGAAATTTATTAGAATTAGTTTTTAATTAAATTTAATTTTTATAATTGAATTATTAACTATTACCTGTCACAACCCTGGATATAAATTGGAAACTGTGACAAAATGAAAATATAAAATTTTAGTCAAATCAAACAATGCGCGTTGATTCATTTTTCACGTGTTATCTAGAAATCCTCAAACCGCGCCTTTCATGAACTGGTTCTATATATAAATAACTCCTCTTGCCATGCTTGGGAGACAGAAACCAATACAGAAGCTGCAGAAAGAGAAGCAAAAAATGGTGTTCGACCTAATTGAAGCAGTGAAGTCTTACCTGAAAATGGGTAGCCGCAAAGCAAGAGTTTGCGATCAGAAGACAAGGAGATGTGATCTATTGGAAGTGATTGCTCAAGCCCAAGGTGGGAATGTCGTTTCTCGCAGTGAAATTGGTGGCGGAATCACTCGGATCAAGATGGTGGTGAAGAAGCAAAACCTAAACAAAATTCTTGAAATGATGGAGATTGATAAGAAGAGCAGCTTTCAAGAACCAGAACCAGAACTACGCTCCTTATCATCATCAACCTTGCGACAACGGAGGCCTGTCGCCTTGAAGAGCATTGCTGAGGAGCATTGATCAAAATTCACATTTCCCAGTCTCTCTATCTATACTTATTCAATTTTATTTTTCCACTTGTATTTCAAGGCTTCAGAGAAATAATTCTGAATGGTAAAAGCTAGCCAGCACATTGTAATTGTTGGGAAAGAAAAAGAATACCATGGGTTGAAAGAGAAAATGTACACTTTTTGTCGAAGGCTTCCAGACAAGCACTTGTCTATGGTGAGAGAATTGCCTCTTCATCCACGCTCATATGAGTGTGAGATCTACATTGTCTTTGTATAATATGGATAGACCCTGTGAGTTTGAATAAATAGATGAAGACGGAACAATAATTTTAACTGAGAGGTTGTTTTAATACCTTGATATCTGGTAGTTAGGGTTGGTATAAAATTTTGAAAATCATACAAATATTTACAATAAAAAACAATTGAAAGTAAGTAGATGTCATATAATCTACAACTCTAGAGGATGTTTATATAATTTGCTCATTTTTTAATGTAGCAACTTGTAATTTTAGAAATTTTAAAAGTCTTATTAAACATAGATCTATTAGAGTTTTTTTCCCCAATCCCAGTATGATATTTCTCGTCTGTCTTAGTGTTACAAATAGGGAATAAGATGAAATTAGGACTACATAATGGTTTTTTCCGGCCACTTAATTAGTCCTAGAACGACCTATTCATATGATTTTGTGTTTTGTGCATTCTAAGTGAAAATTTATATTCTTATTAAAAGAATAAAAAAATTACCAAAATGTATTTATAGCACGAAAAAGAAATATTAATGTTACCTCATGTTGCTCGATTATTAATCAAAACCTACTTGTCATGAAATTATGTACTATTGCTTTCAATCTCATTTTTAACAGTGTTAAGAAGCTACTGTTAAAGTTAAATGCGTAACGTCCATTTTTTTTCGTTAGAATTATTGATGTCCTAATGCACGAGAGCTTGATTACTATCTTATTCTATTTACTTTTTGAAATGATTAAAATCTTAGACTTTGCCTCGAATGATGCCCACTATTGTAAAGTTCCGTTAGTCAATTGATGACATGATATCTTTATATAAAAGTTAAAATAGTTTATCCTTTACACAATCCGTTTCAGAGGATTGGCCAGATTTTCGAATCTGAATCTTGGTTTATGCTGAGATTTTACTTTATTTCAAAGTCTATATTTTCTAAGAATCCAAGACTATAAAAATAAAAAAGTATAGTTAAATATAAATAACACCATAAGGTCGCTGTCTCTTTGGTATAATCGCTTCAATTATTCATCACTTTAATCACATTGGAAATGCTCAGTACATCAATCAATGTGAACTCATTGCCACTAATTTTTAATCACTATATATAATAAAGTTCCAACAAAATCTTGTTTTTATTTGAAAGTATTTTATTTTTCTCCATACTCTTGTACCCTGACCATCTAATTCAAATATATAATTTGCAAGTTTCTTTTATAAAGGGCTCCTGACACATTGGGCATGCCACCTCTCATGAAGTGTGAAATGATGTATTGATTTCACACGTTTTGTCATAGAGTCTTGTGTAACTTTTGGGATTTTGCTTGCAGCAGTGCGTACGGGCACTGCTCCAAGCAGCCAAAAGGTTATGATGAAAAATTGGCTCTGATGTTAAATCTTTATTGTAGATTTTTTCATGTGCAAAAAAATAAAATTTAAGTGGGAATATACCCGGTTAACTTGGGTCGAAACAATCCATTACAAAACCAAAATCCTATTTGAAAAAGAAAAAAAAATATCGTCTTCTTCCTTCTTTTGTGCTTCCGATTTTGTTCTTGAAAGTGGAGAAATCTGCGCCAACAACCTTCCAAACTTTTCGGAGAAAAGCTGCCAGAATCCGGTGGTATAAGAGTTCAAATTTGCACCAGGGAACATCATTTCCGTTTTCACGCAGGAAATCTTTCCTGTTGCTCTTCATCCCTCTATTTCTTTTTCTCAAAATCTGTCTCCCTCGTTGTTCCCATTTTTTAGAAGGAAAGATCTGTTTAAAAAACTTTTAAAAACAGAGGATTTCACCTAATATTATTGTTTCACTTGCTCGTTCTAGAATTAGATAATAAACAATGAGGAAAACCCCCCACGACCGCGACAACATCGGAATGAAAAATTCACTGAAAATTCAGATCCAATCAAATGAAAAATTCAGATCCGTTCCACTGAAAATCAAGATCCATTCCAAGAGTCGCCTTTGTTTTGTTTCTTAAAAAATAAATGTGGTGGCCTATTAAGTTTTTATACTCCATAACCACGCGAGAGTAATTGAAGCATCGAATATAGCATATAGAGTCGGTAAGATGGATGAACCAACATCTTTAGAATCCTCTTCTCTGTTGCAAACCTCTCTGATTGTTGCTTCCGTTCCAAGTTTCTTTCACTGCTAGAGACGAAGAGGGAGAAGGCGGAGGAGAGGAGATAAGGGTAGGTTAGAGGATTATCTAGGGTTTTTTAGATGATTTTTACCTTGCAGAGATGCTCTTTCATCTTCCCATTTACGATTGAGAAGAGGAAAATGAAAAGAAGACTTTTAAGTTTGGTTTGAAACTAGATGATCCACGGTCCGAGTTAAAGCCATTAAACCGAGTCAGTACCATTTAAAAGGAGTTTTGTTGCACATGATGATAATCCATGATGAGGATTTAATCAAACATTAAAGATTTAATCCTGAACGTATGTTGCTTGGAGCAATGCCTAGTAGGCACTGCTCCCAAGCAAAATCCTAAGTTTTGGGTCACGCTCTAGAAATACTTTCTTATATAAGATGTCATCATAATTTTCTTTTTAGTTAACCGTCAAAAAAAATAATTACTAAAGCCATTCATGTTGAAATTGAGACATCTTCACTAAAAAGTGTTGGTCATTACCAATTGAGCTACCTTTTAATGGTGTATGATATTTAATTACTACAATAGTATAACAAATTCCTTAGCTCTTGTCATTTTTGTTGATTTAGTTTCATTTAAGGCAGGGTGTTATACTCTCGAACCCTTTGTAGTTACACCCTCGAATGTTCACAAGTAATGCTCTTTCCTAGGCTTCATCCTCATGTAGATGCTCTTGGGAAGAATGCACATCTTCTTCATCGGGTTGATGTTCTGATATCTTGTTTTAATTTGTCTTTATATTCTCTTAAGAATATGGGGTCAAGCCCCAAAGTTTACTCCGGCTTTCTTACTCATAGGGTATAAACATGGTTTAGCAACCAGTTGGGGATCTAGTTGAAAATTTTACAATACCACATTCTGCACATTCTGCAATCGGAGAACTACTCAATGCAACAACAAACAAAGACTCAAAAATTAATAGATGAGATTATTGATCAAATAAGGATTCCTCAATATTACCATGCATATACTATTCTTTTTTTTTTTTTTTTTCTGAGGTTCATTCGGGCCAGCTTGCACGCCTGCACCTCGATTACATCCTCAGAGGGAGTTTTGTCATCCGCAAAGGTCGAATCCATGACCTTTCTATTGAGAAATATGGAACTTACCACTCTACTAACCATATATTGACAAAGTATGGATTTTGCTACTTGTGAATTAGCACTTAATAAAAATTCTTGTCAAGCATAAACCTTTCATAAATCATAAGGAAAGATTTAATGCGATATTCCATTTGAACCCAACAAAGTATAGTAGGGAATTCTCAGAATCTCCTTTCATTCTTCAATGACATTTCAGATCTTTCATCGATAAACAAAGAGTTAATCACAAGGGAATACAATTAGATTAAAGACAACTGAATGGCTTTCCACTAAATCTTTGAATGCATTGATCCTATGACAGGTCTATATGATATGACTAAATACATGGACCGAAGACCTATCCTTGTTAATGCATAAAAAAAAAAAAACAAAAAACAAAAATAATGTGTTTGGGAGGATTACTGAACCTACACGTTCTAAAAGTCTAAGATTATGAAAAT
Source organism: Hakea prostrata (assembly GCF_041222555.1). Lineage (NCBI taxonomy): Eukaryota > Viridiplantae > Streptophyta > Magnoliopsida > Proteales > Proteaceae > Hakea > Hakea prostrata. The sequence goes on from NC_142604.1 coordinate 15,963,421, forward strand.
GAAGGGCGCCTTATATTCAAAGTATATGATATGTATAAGGAATAATTAGTATTGCCCTCCTCTATTATGATTTATTACTACTTTGTTTTCTATTGTTGTTTGCAAAATCTTTTTTTCCCTCGGCTGGTTGGCACCCACGGGGGGGGGGGGGCGGGGGGGGGGGGGTCCGCCCCCGGTCCTCTGTTGAGATCCGATTAAAAAAGAAAAAAAAGAAAAAAAAAAAAAAAAAATAAAAAAAGAGTGGTTGTTGTGTGTGTCTTTCCCCTCCCCCTCCCCCCCCCTTTTTTTTTTTTTTTTGTTTTTTGGGTTTGGTCCGGACCCCCCCCCGGCTTGGGTTGGTGTTGTGGTCCTTCGCCCCCCCCCCCCCCCCCCCAACAAAACGCGTGGTGGCGTTTTTTTGTTTTTGTTTTTTTCTTTGTTCTCCTTTTCCTCTTCCTTTTTTTTTTCTTTTTCTTCTCCCCCCCCCCCCGCCCCGGCGGGCCCTCCCGCGGCCGGGGGGGGCCGGGGCGCGGCGCGGGTTGTCTCGTTGGTACTAAATCCCCTCCCTCTTTTCCTCCTCCCCCCCCTCCCCCCCCTATAATTTTTGAAATTACTAATTTGATCTTACATTTTACCTATAATTATTGTTGCCCTCCATCATTAAATTCCAGTAGTTAAGTGATGACGTGACAATTTTTATTTATTTAAAATTTTCAAAATAACCCTAAAGCTTTATTCTATTTGTTTATATTTTATATTGGATTACATTATTATCTTAATAATTAGGAAAAAAATTAACCCTAATTTGGTAGTTCATTATTTTTATCTTTTTTATATTTATTTTTTAGTTTTTATTATTTACTTTATAATTTGATGTTATCAATTTTAAGTTCTTTTTCTTAATTGAAAAATAATAATAATTTAGGCAGTCTTGTTTTGGAATTTAAAAATGATAAGAATACAAGCGGAAATTTGTTACTTGATATAATTTTTTCTAAATTAGGATAGTATTGTGTTTTGATTTCTTAATTCTAGAAGGAAAAAAATAGACATTAAACATTCAAATGTAACAGTTTTTTAACACTGTTAGAATTGGGGAGCGACAACAGTAATTTCATAAAGAATACGAACATTTCATTAATTAAGCTATAATAGAGAGGCACAACAGTAATTATCCCTATCTAAAATATATGTAATAGCTACCCCCTGAGAATGCAGTCAAGTGTGCGAAAACTGGTCTGGAAGAACCTCAATTGCTCCCCTCCCCCCCACCCAAAAAAAAAAAAAAAAGCTTAGTCAAATAAATGACACCATACAATTAGTTGTGTTAAGAACCCTTGGCCTACAAATTCCTCTTTGGACAAGGGGTTTTGAGTGAGGAAGAGTCTTGTTATAACCCAATTGTATGTAGTGAACATTTTCACTAATTATTCATCACTTTAATCACATTCTAAATGATCAACAAATAAAGTTAATATTATTTTGGAGCAAGAATCTTCTTCAAATCTTTAACTTACTAGGGTTATCTAAGGGTGTCAATCAAAACTAGAGTGCTTGCTGACTAAGGTATAAGGAAATATAGTAGCATCATATCCATAGGTCCAAACTTTTGGAGCAATTATTAGCGTTTGATTCTACAAATGATACTAAAGCTAGGAGGTCACAGGTTTGAGTTCCCCCAATTAATGGTGCTATTTGGAGGAAAAATTTTGGAGATATTTTGGACCTCGTCGGACGTATCTACGAGGTCAACCCTATTGTTTCACCTAGCATCTAGGAGGATTGTTGGGGATCTCGTCGGGCTGTATTGAGGTTGCCCTAAGATAACCCCAGATCAGGCTTGAATTGGAGTGCTTGCTGGCTAAGGTATAAGAAAATCTATTTGCATCATATCTACAAGTTCGAACTTTTGGCACAATGGCATGCACTTGAACCTATAGTAGTTGAAATCAAAATCAAAATTGACTCTATGAAATTGTATTGTATTGGACAAATAATTTATAGGACAATGTTGTACGATTCGAGAAGAAAAAGTTAAAAAATGCTGCTTTGGCTTTGGTACGATATAGTACCAGTTACCAATTTGAACGTCAGACTAACAGTGTGACGGAAATTGTACTGAAAATATCATTTACATATCAAAACTGGATCATTTTTATTTAATTTTTTTTTTATCATTTTTGCATACCAAAATTGTATTGTATTGTTTAATGTCATACTCATGTGAAAATCGTGTCATACTATGTAATATAGTATTCACACCATTTTCACATATAATTTTTTATACTAAAATCATACTGTACCTCACTATATGGTAACGGTTTGCAAATGTAAAAAACCAAAATGGTATTGTATAGTTTCAGCTTTATGTATTGTTTTTTTATTTGAACCCGTTAAGACTATGCCATATATATATATATGACAAAAAATTACTTTTAAGTGTAAATAATAATTTTTTTAATTTAATTTCAAGGGGGTTTCTTATTTTTAAATATATGTTTTCACACCCATATAATGGACCTTCATTCTTGTCGAGCTCTCTTTTGTCTTCGTAGGTTTGACTTTTCTTTATGAAATCATTTTCTTTCATCTTTCCCTATTTTGTCTTGAGTTTTTATCTTTCAAATCTGAGTTTTTTTTTCTTTCTTTCTTTTTCCTGTTATCAAAGTTCTGAGATTTCTCTATTTCCGGTGTCAGATCTGATAAAGAAAAGGAAAACCGAGGTCTTTTTCATTTTTTTATTTTTTTACAAAGAATAATCTCAAATATTACAGCTCGAATTTTGCAAATCTGAAAACAAAGAAAACTCAAAAAAAATTTAGTAAGAAGAAATCTCAAATCTAAAAACCAAGAAACTCAAAACGAAATAGAGAAAAAGAAAAGGATTTCATACAGAAAAGTCAAAGCTGGGGTCAAACTTTGTCCACTAGATTATACATGGATAGAGTGCTTTTTTCTTTTTTTTCTTTCTTGTTTTTTAATGCAATTACAAGGATAGAGTAGATAGAATCAAACTCTCTTTGTAAGCCAACGCAGGGTTGCTAGTTATAATAGTAAGACTAAAACTGTTAAAAATAAAAAAACAAACAAACTCTTAATGAAAAGGTTGAGAGTTTAACTCTTGCTTATGACATTATGTAATATGCCTATTTCTATCTATAAAAAACACTCTTAAAAATCAACTCGTCATGAGTTTGACCATATCTAACCTCTCCAAGAAATTCTCTCATATGTAGTATGTAGTTGGTCTACACTCTCCAGCAAAAGTGTGGGATGCTCAGTAGGCAACCCTCTAAGTCCAACCAAGCCTGCTCTTCTTCTACCCTTATGCTCCAAAAAGCAATCCAAAATGAAGAAGAAGCTATGTGTACTTTAATATTTGAAAAGAGTGGTTATGAAAACAAAATTAGAGCCGAATTTACCGCGCGGGGGAATGAATGTCGTTTGAGGAATTTAGATTGAAAAGAAAAAGAGGCCTCGTTGTAAATTGAAAAAGAAAAATAAAATATGTTGTGCAAAGTTTTCTGCTGTGCACATCAATACACTTTTTTACCAAATCACAATCCGAAATTTAAAGCTTGATTTTAAATTTGAGAATTTATAAAAATCCTTATAGTTTATTTGTTTTCCCAGCCTATGATTTGATATAAAAGTGCATTACTGAGTACAACTAGAGAATTGTGCATAGCAGAGGATGTTTTCCCTGTCTTGAACTCATATCCGGCACCAGGAGAGAGTTATATGTCTCTTCTCAGGCTCATAGTTGCTTCTTTGGTCTATCATTATTTTTGTAGAAAATAAAAAAAATAAAAATCACATCTCTAAATTAAAAAATTAGAAAAATGTAAAAAAAGTAATTCAAAAAGTTAACTAAATCGAGTACTTTTATCAAACCGATAAAAATGGTTAAGAAATGGATATCACCATGTCTACATTACATTAGTAATCCGACAGATTCATATACCCCTAAAAGTATACAAATATGAATTTTGGAAGCAGATTTTTGGTTATCCATTTACACACCCCTATCCATGACGAATAATGTTTTTGTATTACTAAGGCTATTTCACCAAAAGGTATTAAAAGGTAAAAGAAAAATAAAAAACCATAGCTACTAATATATATTATCTCAGGAATAAGGAGAAACCGATCTACTACGACATCTCGATGCGTCAAAAAATTTTAGTCGGACGAATTTACCCTTTCCATCATAGGGGGATTTTAGTATAGTTTTTTCTTCAAGGTAATAATCCATTTACATGCCAATACAGAGCTGTCCTAGTGGTCGAAATCAACACCTCTTAGTGAAGAGGTCGTGGGTTCGACTCTAGGCATTTAATATCCCCATCCCCCAGTTTAATAAAGCCCCTTTGTACCAAAAAAAAAAATCCATTAACATTGCACTAATTTTCTTCAAAAGATTCAAAATATCAGTTTCCTCTTTCTTTCTCTCTCTTTTTTTTTTTTTTTTTTTTGGGGGGGGGGGGGGGGGGACAAAAATATCGCTTGGCGGTATGGTTTTAGGTATTGAACCTTTGAGCCGTATTGGTTTCAATTGATTGTTTTGGATCAAGTGCAGTAATTCAATTGCTGCGTTAGAGTTTTCTTTGTTGGGCAGCACTATCCCAACCCGGATCTAGCCGGGTTCTATTGATCATGTCCCCTTCCCAACAGAAGTCTATCTCTTCCTGTCCAGGGTTATACTCCATTGCGTCCACGGAAGAGAAAATCACAATGCATCTTGCTCAGCAGGCGTAGCTTGGAGTGGGAGTGTTTCAAGGCCCACAAATGGGTAAGGAAAGTGGCCGCAAGAGAGGAAGCCAAACATGCCTACTGACCACAACCTTGCTAACATGTGCTAGAGAAAGCAAAGGTAAGCTCTATTTTTCATGGAGTATTGATTCCCCATAACGAATAAGCTAGCTCTAAAAAAAATTGTCTATGCAGTACTCAACTAGGTCCCCAATTCCTCGGTTATATTGGATTTGGCCCATCTAACCTTTTTTTCTTTTTTCTTTATATTTTTTTGGTGTGTTAGCTCTATGCAGTACTCACTACGTAAGAAAACTAGCGAATTACGTAGTCAACAAGAAGAACAAATAGTCACACTTGAAAGTAATAGAGCCTTCCTACAAATCTTCTTTTTTTTTTTTTTTTGGGGGGGGGGGAGTAGAACTCAACTACTAGTAATGCTTCGAATTTTGAAAGATAAAAAAAAGAGACCATGAAAGAGTTAGCTCAATTGATAATGACCAATGCCTCTTAGTAAAAAGTTTAGGATTCGACTCTCTTTGTGATATATGTAATAGTCTTTGCCCTCAAGATTTATATAAGCACTCTTTAAGCAAAAAAAAAAAAAAAAAGAAAAAACCAAACAGATAATGGTGAAAGTATTACTAAAAAATTGAACCGGTATCGGCTCCAATTGTATGGGAGTTGATTTTCGTGTTTAAACTTTAAACACGAAAGCCATGCTTCCGGTTTGACAAAAGACAATCGCTACCCTTTATAGAAAAAGCAGTTATTTCCTTTTTCACCAAGAAAAGCGCCATCATTTTTTACCTAGATCATCCATCATATCATAATTCATACATGCATGACCAATTAGTGTTCTTTTTATTAATAATTTTCTTATTATTTAATTATAACTAAACAATTTCATGATTGGACAAAAACTACCTTCTGTTTATTTTAAAAAAGAAAAAAAAACACTTATTTCAAAGCAAGTCGTAGAAAACACAAAGTCACACGTACACTCTTTCTCTCTCTCTCGAGATATTAACAATTCAAGCAACTAGCGAATCTGGGCACTCTGGATGAAGAAAATAAAACCTGAAGCAAGTCTTTGGATTAATGAAAGACAAGAACAAAAGCCCATCCATCATCGATCACCATCAAAGAGAAATTATAAATTCAATAACAAGAGATTTATTATTCGATTGACTAGTTGAATCACCAGTTAGACGTATGATTGGATCAAATACGGACCTAAAGATTGAACCAGACCTAAAGGTGCTAAGAAATCAAAGAAAAGTCAAAGCAGGTCGATCATTTGTGATTAGCAAGCCTCCTCCAATGATGCAATCAGATTATAAGTGAGACCAATGAATTAAGGGTTTGTAAAACTAGTGAATGCTAAAACAGGAGGGATTTGAAGAATGTGAACCCTTGTCAGGCTTTGATCTAGAGCATTTATGTTCACCACATTTTGGGTTTAGGGTGTTCAGGTCAGCGTTAATTGCAGGTTGGACATGTCCTAGTCAGCACCATGAGTTGTTCTTATCCAATTGCCGACATAAGATTATAAAGTGCCCAAGATAAAGAAATTAAATACATCACAGGATGCCTTCAAAGACCAAATGTGTGATACAAAACTCGTCATATCCGTTGTTGGGCGGCACAACTTATGGGGGCTATTGTCAAGTTCATACCAAGCCAGATCGAACCTTTGGCTCAATAAATACATACTTGAATTGACCACTGGACCAATAGTCAAGTATATATTATCCTAATCCTAACACAGATAATTAAAAATATGTACATTTGGTCCTTCCAATAACTTGCTAAACAAGAAAATTTTGTGCAATTAACTTTTTAATGTTTATATCAAGAGGGATCTTATAATATATTCTGTATGAAATGAGAAAGAAAGTGAATTTGCGCGTCCTACGTTGACGTTGCATGAGATTTCACATGACCGGGCCAAAGTCAAAGATTCTAACTAGTTTGTTTTTTTGGTTGAAAAGATTATATTGTAGAGCAGCAAAGTCGGGAGAGAAAAAAAAACAAAAAACTCTCTTAATTTAAGAGTTTCAGAAGCTTGATTAGCAACCAAATATTAAATTGCGACTTTATTGTAAGTGGTTAAAAAGTAGTCGAAACTGATCTCCAGAAATATAGAATTCTAGTCATTGGTCAAATCAAACAACGCGCACTGATTAATTTTTCAGGAGTTTATCTAGAAATCCTCAAAACTGCTCGCCTTTCATGAACTGGTTCTATATATAAATAACTCCTCTTGCCATGTCTGGGAGACAGAAAGCAATACAGAACCTGCAGAAGGAGAAGCAAAAAATGGTGTTCGACCTAATTCAAGCAGTCAAGTCTTACCTGAAAATGGGTAGCCCGTAAAGCAAGAGTTTGTGATCAGAAGACAAGGAGATTGGATCTATTGGAGGTGATTGCTCAAGCCCAAGGTGGGAATGTCGTCTCTCGCCGTGAAATTGGCGGCGGAATCACTCGGATCAAGATGGTGCTGAAGAAGCAAAACCTAAACAAAATTCTTGAAATGATGGAGATTCATAAGAATAGCAGCTTTCAAGAACCAGAACCAGAACCACGCTCCTTATCATCATCAACCTTGCGACAGCGGAGCCTGCCGCATTGAAGAGTATTTGATACGAACCCGTATCTTGAGGTAAAGAAGAAATTTAAAAGGGTTAGGGACAGATTTCAGAAGAAACAGGGTTGGGGAAGAAGAAGAACACAGAGACAAGAGAGAGACAAGAGACAAGAACAATATTCTTCATATCCCCTTCAATGCCACACCGTATTACATTTATATGCTAGGCCTCCTATTGTAATGACCCTACTAACCTTCATTAATCATCTAATTCTCAATATTCTCCACAATTATCCCTCTAATAAGATCCACCCCTAACCGGGGTCGTAACATTGCCGACCCCTTATGAGAACCTTGTCCTCAAGGTTCAGGTGCAATAATGGCAAAAGATGAGTTCGTTAATCCAACAGCCAATGTCATTGCCCAGCCAAAAATGTTAATGCACATGGATAGAGCATCCTTAGAAACCTTGGGGTTCTTAAGATATCTTGAATTGCAAGAAGCATCTAGCAGTGATCTCCAAATACTTGAAGCAGGTGCCATTGACATGTTCTCAATAAGAATTGTAGCTGCATTGAGTCGCCCAAAAGAGCCAAGAAAATCCACCATGCAACCATAGTGTTCTTGAGTGGGCTGATATACCATAAGTGAACCAGTTCCCATGCTTAGAGTATGCACTGTAGATTGAGTCCCATGATAAGATTTTTTTTTTTGCAGCTTGTAGATCAATCAAAATCTCATAGTAGAGATTTGCAGCAAGTTCAAATGCATCCGCTCCACCGGGGTCTTTGTAGTTCCTCTTCGAATCTTGAATCATCCTTACAAGAGTCCAACATCGCTGTACTTCTTTATGGGAATGAATCTGTAGGCATGAACAAAGATTTTCGCAAAACCTCTACAACAGAAATCATCTGCCGAGTCAGCCACCTTTCAAGTCCCTCTTCCATCTTTTCACCAGGATAAACCATGTAAAACCAGGACACCAAACCGGTTGCAGACCATGTATAATAGATGTATCAGTTGCTAAAACACATTGCATGTCAGCAACCTGTACCCATAGACTTAATCCTATGGTGATAATACCAGATATAGAGCTGGTATACCTGAAAATGCAACTACCCGGTCCACGCCATGCTCAATGTCAAAGATGTTGGATCCATTTCTAGTATGTCACCAGCCCATTTACTAATAAAATACCAAATTGTGGAAAGTAAGTCAAAAATGCTGCCCCCATACCCGGATAGTGGTAAGAAAATTTTACTTTCTGTACTCCTTGAAATATGTTCTGTTTGAAGCATATGAGCACCGAAGAATTTCGAGTATTCCGAACGCAGAGATAAGAGCAACTGGACTCCACCAGTCCGCAATGAATGTAAGTATGTAAGGCACAAACGAAGGTGATCTTAGTAGGAATCACTCCTCCCCGTCCAGCTTCACGAAGAGCTCAATTGCTTCCGTGCCACACCCACCGCTTAAGCCAACACTCAAGGAAACCCAAGACTCAATGTTCCTTCTCTCCATTTCGAAAATTGAGCCATATGCATCAATAATGCCTCCCTGCTTTGCATAGATGTTTATAAGGGCACCGCCAAGACGTAAATTCACCGCTCGATCCAACCTTTAGCATATAGACATGTCTCCTCCTACCCAAGGCCGAGGCTCCATGCTCAACACAAGCAATAAGCAAACTAACCATGGTGGAACCATCTAGTTCAATACCCTCCAAGCCCATATTCCCGCAAAGCCCCAAAGCCTCATTGGGCCATCCCTTAAGACCGAACCCATTAATTATAGAGTTCCAAGTCAAGAGATCTCTCTCGGGCAATATCACAAACAGCTTATGTGCATTCTCACAACATCCCCCGTCTCCACCCTCTATCGCCGATAATGCATTCACACCATACACGTGGTGAAGGCTACTCACTATTTCACAATGACGCAAAGCCCAGGCAGAGACCACAAGTTACAACACAAACACGCACCACCCCCAAAAACCCCGGTAAACCCATCAAACCCCTCGTGGACCTATTTGCAGAACCCACCCACCAGTAAAGAAGGTTTCTAGAAGCCACCATAACTTGTAGATAATCCAACTTATGTTGAGAAATGCGCGGTGGTGACAACACCCAATGATGCCACCAACCAACCAAACCAACCACCGTGACCCTCTAATCTCACCGCCCAACAACATGGGGTTGTAGGAGATCAGCACCGCCGCCGAGGAACACCACGGAGGATGGTGTTGAATCGTGGCCGAGCAACATCGACCCACCGCCGCAATGATGCCAGACCCACCCCCAACATGGACACCCACACCCATTCGAAGACATCACCAAGGGCCCGGCCACACGCGACGCGAGAACGCCCCCACCGCACCCGCATTGACTCGGAAGAATGATCAACGCAAAGCAAACGCGCTACCCCCGAAGTTCACCACCACGACCTCGATTGAGATTTTGCCGCACCAAGCCACAGGGAAAAATCAAGAAACGAGGCGACCCCACGGCCCGGACCCCCCACAAACCTGCCATATGAAGGCCTCCCGAAGCCACAGCCCACCAGCGAACCCGTTGATATTCGCACAAAATGACAAGTTAGTGGGGCCAACTCACGCGACAACCCAAGGGCCATCGCCAACAACAAGGGTCGATACCCATTGTCATGATGCTCGAACCCGAACCCCCAAACAAGGTGACACTGGGGAGGCCCACCGCCACACGAGACACCCCACGCCCCCGAAAGTGAGAATGCCGGGATTGCGCGATGGGCGATTGATTGGGAATGGCTCATGAGGCTAATGGTTGGAAAGATGAACTTGCAAAGATACCGACGAGTCGCTGATCGATGAGAGAAGCGCAGGACCCAAGAGAGTCCCCGCCAGCGGAATGAATGAGCCACCCGGGACCCAGCGGACCAATGTTGCACCAACGATTGAAAGAGTTCCAGAAGAAGAAAACAGAGAGAAGAATTAAGAAAGATGGGAATATAACATACCGGATGGTATGCATATACAAATGTGGTTACCAAGATAGAATATACTAGGTTACCAGATAGAATATGCTAGAAGCGGTACACAACACACCGAGTCACATGGGTAGCGCGAAGAAAAGCGGCACACGCGCCACGGAGGGCCCGATGGAGGATTGCGAGGGCAACCCCAACCGAGTGCACACCCCCACCAGAACCGCCCAAGGGAAAGGTGGAAAACACCTCAAAGCGGATAAGTCCAACCAGGTGCGCTCAAGTGGAAGACCACCATGAATTAAAAGGGCAACGCACTACCTGACGATAAGACGCGGAAACGCAGCGGGGAACCGTGGAGGGAGGGTCGGGGCACAGGGAAGGGGGAGGAACGCCGACGCAAGGCGAGCACCGAGGCGAAAACGGGATGGATCCAGAATCAAGGGGAAGAGCGAGACGAAGGGACCACCCACACGCCAACCCGAAAGGGTCCAAGAACGCCCCAGCGGATCAACGGCAGCAACCGACGGCGAAGGGACGAAGCCGGACAAGAGCGCCGCCAAAGAAAGCAGACCGACGGGAGGCAGCCAGCGCGGCCAACAGAGGCGAGATCAATGAGAAGCGGCAGGCCGCAACCGCGCACCGAGCAGAGGAAGAGCGGGAAGGAACGGTCACAGGGAGGTTCACGGCCGAGAGTGCGAAAAGGTGAAGTCCGGATAGCAGAGGATAAGCGAAAGAAACCGCCAACCGAGAAACGCCCAACGATGAGGATAACGGAAACGAAGCAAGAACACCCAAGGCCGGTGACTACCCGGGGCACGGCGGGATGGAGGCGGCCGAGGGCAAAGTCGGCCATGGAGACGAGTAACTCCCCAAACCACCGAGAAAAGAGGGTCGCGACACCACAATGGACGGGAATCCATGGGACGAACAACCGGCATGAATGCCCAAGATGTAGCTAGGAAACCAGGGCGAGGGGCTGAAATGGGCCGACTTGTCAAACGATCTACCACTACCATGATCGCCCGAGAAGCGGAACCCCGGATGAAACCAGGAGATTTCCTCCCAAACCCGGAAGGACGGAGAAGCCGGGCAAGTTGGGGAGTTTGTGTGTTGGCAAACTGACAATGAGCACAAAGACGGGTACTGGCCACCCAACCACCGACGCACGAGAGTCCTTCAATGACGGACATATCCAGCGGACCTCCGACCGGAGGCATGGTCGGGAGAAATTGGCATAAGGGGGAAGTGGATGGTAAGACCAACCCGTGCTCAGAAAAAGCCGACGAAACAAAATGAATCAGTGGCCTGGGTGTAGGTTGTGGATGATCGTGAAGCCACCGAGGTCTTAGTCCACTAAGGCGCAACAACTCGAGGAGGAGACGGTGACGAGTATAAAGAGTAGACTCGGATGTCAGAGAGGGCACCGACCTGGCTCTCGGCGGGACGGATGAATGTCAAAGTCAAATCCAAGGAGTTTAGTTAGCCAAAAATGCGATCGGGTCGAATAATTGGGTAGTCAACCTCAAGCCCCGATCACGGATAACAAAATGACCCCAAAAGATAGCGCCACCAACGCCGGGATAGCATACACACGGCATAAGTTGAGGAAGCCCCATCGGAGATAATGAGAGAAAGCAATAGGGCAACACGACGCCACCGTCGCTCCAAGATGCCAGCACTCCACCCTCCAACATGGACACCTCACACCCATCGAAGACACACCAAGTTCCTCCGTGTGCCACACGGAGCCGCGCGGAGAACGCCCCCACCACCCGCATGATCCGGAAGAATGATCAACGCTTAAAGCAAATCGCGTACCGCCGGCTCGAAGCCACCCCAGCGACCTCGATTGAGAGCCGCATCCAACGCCACAGGGAAAAACAAGAAACCGAGGCACCCCCACTGGTCCCGGACCGCCCGCACAAACCTTGCCATATGAATGTGCCCTCCTCGAAGCCACACGCCCTACCAGCGAATGCGTTGATATCGCATCAAAATGACACAGGAGTTGGGTTCAACTCTATCGCCGACAACCCCATAGGGTTCCTACCGCCTCAAGCAACAAGGGGATACTCCATGTCAGATCCGAACCCGAACCCCTCAAACAAGGTTGACATCGGGTGAGTCTCCACCGCCACTACGATGAACCCCACGGCCTCCCAAAGTTGATGAATGCGGATTGCGCGATGGTGCCGATGATGGGAAGGCTCATGAGGCTAATGGTTGGAAAGATGAACGGCGAAAGAACCGACGAGTCGCGATCGATGAGAGAAGGCAGGACCGCCAAGAGAGCCCGCATTCGCGGAATGAATGAGCTCACGCCCCGGGAAGCCAAGTCGGACCAAGAACGAACCCGATCTGAGGTAAAGAAGAAATTAAAAGGGTAGGGACAGATTGAAGAAACAGGGTTGGGGAAGAAGAAGAACACAGAGACAAGAGAGAGACAAGAGACAAGAACAATATTCTTCAATCCCCTCAATGCCACACCGTATAATTTATATGCTAGGCCTCCTATTGTAATGACCCTACTAACCTTCATTAATCATCTAATTCTCAATATTCTCCACAATAGGCCTCCTATTGTAATGACCCTACTAACCTTCATTAATCATCTAATTCTCAATATTCTCCACAATTATCCCTCTAATAAGATCCACCCCTAACCGGGGTCGTAAGAGTATTCCTGAGGAGCAGTCATGAAAATTCACATTTCGCAGTCTCTCTCTGCACTTATTCAATTTTATTTTCCCACTTGTATTTCAAGGCTTTAGAGAAAGAATTCTAAATGGTAAAAGCTAGCTAGCTAGAACATTGTAATTGTTGTGAAATAAAAAGGAATACTAGCTATGGGTTGAAAGAGAAAATGCATACCTCTTGTCGAAGGCTTCCACACAAGCACTTGTTTATGCATGGTGAGAGAATTGCCCCTTCACCGACTCTCATATGCAAGGTTTAAAGTATCGGTATCGAGTATCGTATCGGTCAGGTGATTTTAAGAGACGTATCGTTCTCTATCGAGTATTGTATCTCTCTAGCTAATGTATTTTAGTGTAATTCAATGGAGAGACGGTATCGAGATGTATCATATCGTATGGACTAAATATGGATACGTATCGACTAGTAAACCTTGTTCATATGAATGTGAGACCTCCACTATCATTGTATAATATGGATAGACCCTGGTAGTTTGAGTGAATAGGTGAAGACGCAGCATTTCTACATAGTCTTACCTCAATAATTTTGACTGAGAGGTTGTTTTAAGCCTTGATCTCTCGTAGTTAGAGTTGGTATACAATTTTGAAATATCATACAAATATGATTAAAAAAAAAAAAAAAAACAATTGAAAGGAAGTAGATGTAATAATCTACAACTCTAGAGGATGTTTATATAATTTGCTCATTTCTTAATGTAGCCTAAAATCCCTTTATACAACATGGATCTGTTACAGTTTTTTTTCTTTTCCCAATCCCAGCATGATATTTCTTGTCTTAGTGTTATGAATAGGGAATAAGATGAAATTAAGGGCTACATAACGGTTTTTTTGCCACTTAACTAGTCCTTGAATGACCTACTCATATGATTTTGTGGTTCACTTGTTCTAATTGAAAACTTATATTCTTATTAAAAGAATAAAAATTTACCAAAAAAATATTGATAGAACGAAAAAGAGATATCATTGTTGCTTTATGTACTATAGTTTGATTACTAATCAAATCCTATTCTTTATGAAATTACTATTGCTTTCTCATTTTTAATAGTGTTAAGAAGCTGTTAGAAGTTAAATGTGTAACGTCCATTTTTTTCTTTGTTAGAATTATTGATGTTCTAATGCACGAGAACTTGATTACTATCTTATTCCATTTAGTTTTTGAAATGACTAATTCAATCTTAGACTTTGCCTCGAATGATGCCCACTGTTGTAAAGTTCCGTTAGCCAATTGATGACATGATATCTTTGTATTTAAAAAAAAATTAAAATTAAAATAATTTATCCTTTACATCATCTCATCAGATCCTATCCTGTGAAATTCAAAATCGATAGAATATAAAAACAAAATTGGAATTTTTTTACACAAGACGTTCCAGAGGATTGACCAGATTTTCGAATCTGAATCTTGGTTTATGCAGAGATTTTACTTTATTTCAAAATCTATATTTTCTAAGAATCCAAGACTATAAAAATAAAAAGTATAGTTAAATATAAATAACACCATAAGGTCGCTGTCTCTTTGGTATAATCGCTTCAATTATTCATCACTTAAATCACATTGGAAATGCTCAGTACATCAATCAATGTGAACTCATTGTCACTAAATTTTAATCACGATATATAATGAAGAACCAACCAAATCTTGTATCTATTTGAAAGAATTTTATTTTTCTCCATACTCTTTTACCCTGACAACCTAATTCAAATAAATGATCTGCAGGTTTCTTTTATAAAGGGTTCTTGACATATGGGGCATGCCACCCTCTCATGAAGTGTGAAATGATGTATTGACTTCACACATTTTGTCATAGAGTCTAGTGTAAGTTTTGGGCTAGAAATACTTTCTTATATTAGATGTCATCATAATTTTCTTTTTAGTTAACAGGCAAAAGCAACAAATACGAAAGTACTTAAGCCATTCATGTTGAAATGGGAGAGTTGAAATTGTGATCTCTTCACTAAAAAGTGTTGGTCATTACCAATTGAGCTACCTAATGCGTCACAATTATATTCCTTCTCCTGACTAAACCTCCTCTCGTTCTCGGGACAATGAGTCATGCAAATAGGGTTAGACGCGGGCCGGCTCGAGTGTTGGACAACCGCCTCCGATGGCTTAGTCAGATAGTGAACAGGTTAAGGTCTCGTGCAAGAGCTACACAAAACTACGTTCAGAATGTATTGGATGCTTACCGGAGGGGCGTGTCCTTGCTTTTATACTGTAAGTGTTACATTTTCTGTATTTGGTAAGTTTACCCGACAAGAGCTGTTGTTTCTCCTGGGATTATGCCTCTTGCCGTTGGTCCCACTCAATCGGCTACTGAGTTGACCTTCCATATAGAGAGTGGTTGCCATATAAGTCCAGCGTATGTAATGACTTGATCGAGCTGATCGGTAACTGTCCCGATTATATGACATATTAAGCCCCCACCCAGGTCTGAGCCAGTCGGGTAGGAAACTCCCGTATCACTACCTTTTAATGGTGTCCAATATATAATTATTATAATAGTATAACGAATTCCTCAACTCTTGTCATTTGTGTTGATTTGGTTTCATTTAAGGCAGGGTGTTACACTCTTAAACCCTTTGTAGTTACACCTTCAAATGTTCCCAAGTAATGCTCTTTCCTAGGCTTCATCCTCATGTAGATGCTCTTAGGAAGAATGCAAGTCTTCTTCATTGGGTTGATGTTCTGATATTTTGTTTTAATTTGTCTTTATATTCTCTTAATAATATGGGGTCAAGCCCCAAAGTTGACTCCAGCTTTCTTACTCATAGGGTATAAACATGGTTTAGCAACCGGTTGGGGATCGAGTTGAAAATTTTACAATACCAATTCCTCTCAACCGGATGAACCTGCAAGAATAAGCTCGATTGTGGAAGTCGAGTTTTCACCTTCGACGATCTAGTTAAGAATCCGATTAAGGAAGACAAGAAAGCAATGAATAATAAGAATTCAAATAATGATGGTTCTATTCAGCTAAGGAAGACAAGAAAGCAATGAACAATAAGAATTTGAATAGTGATGGTTCTATTCAGCGTACCTTTCTCTAGTGCCCTTGTACTTTTCTACAGTTTTTATATGTATGAGTTTGACTGGGACTCAAACATTGTTCGAATTGCAATACGAATCTTAATGATTGAGTCATACTCAAATATGAGTAGTTGAATCCCAATTGAATACCCTTTCTTTGGCTACAAGTCTTATTGGATTTGTCTTGTTATTCTGCCTTTCTACTTGTTCGACCGACCTTCTCTTTGCCGGTTCGACTTGGTCCAAACTATTTGGACTGGGCACAACCGAACTGATTTGGGCTCAACCGAACTGGTTCGGGTCAGTTTATTTCTCCTTCATCAATAGGGTAAAAATGTTTCACTAAAAGTGGATTAAAGATAGTGTCTAATCTTAATCTTTAGATCGATATTGTCCATGTGGCACCTTATTAGAGTTCACTGGGCATTCCCTCGGAGATATTCTCTCTAGAGAGAAGCCGATGTAGGGTAGGTAGAGTGGTAAAACTCATACTTCTTTTTATTTTTTTCCTTTTACCGGTAAACAGATATAGTAATATACTAAAGGCTACTTTAAAAATAAGTTATTCAGTTTGGTTAATTTCCTTCACGCCGAACTTTTAAAATTGGTAACTGGTTGATTCAATCTGATCCGATTTAATTCGGTTCAATCCCGTCTGATTAATTCGACTTGATTTTAGATTCAGTGTTCGGTTCTCGGTTGCAAAGTAACTTTTTGAATCGATAACATATGCTGATTAGGGTTTGGTCTATTCAATTTCAACCGGGTATGAACCAAACCGGATAACACGTTTAGCATTAAACACAGATGTAGGTCCCACCTAGACCTGTAAATGGATAGCCAAAATTTGCCTCCGAATTCGCATTCGTATTCATTTAAGGGTATTCGTATATGAAATTTTTCTTACGGAAAATATCCGTATCCGTCCGCTAAGCTAAGCAATCGGATTCGGATTCGGATAATTGCTTATCGGATCGGATAATGTCCGGATAAAAAATTATCCGGATAGAGTAAAATATTTAACATTTTTTCTTTAAAAATGAATGATAATCGGATTCGGATACCGGTAATCGAATTCAGATAGCGGTATTCGGTAATCGAAAATTAGAAATTTATAATAAAAAATATAAAAAGTGACAATTATCAATTAATAATCGAATAATTTATTGGATCCGATTATTATCGGATATCCAATAAAGTTTTGGATTCGAATTAGGATGCATTCTCTAAATTTTTTCCGGATTCGGATTCGGATTTGGATTCGGATAGCGGAATTTGCTAATCAAATTCGGATTTGGATTTATACTGGTGTATCTGATCCAATTCCGATCCGTTTACTGGTCTACAGTCCCACCACACCCAAAATTATAAATAATAAGTTCTGTGGTTCAGTTTCGACTCCCTCCCCTCCACGTAGCCATTAAGGAGTCCCTCTGCTGCTTTTCACCGTGCAATCTTCCTTTTTCTCTCTCCTTTGGATTTCTCTCCGGCGAAAGTTTCCCTCCTTATAGGTAAACTGGTAAAGTATCTCAAGGTTCGGTATCTTTCAAAATATACCAATCGGACGACTTCCATTCTTCAGATGGTCGTTTCTCACGTTGCCTTGGGAAAGAACCACTACCCCTCCCATTCTTGCAATTCTTCCAAAAGTCGAGTCTTTAGTTTCCGTACCAGGAGTCTCTGACTCTGAAGACGGAAGCCATTACGTTTATGCCTTTCTGTTTCCCTTTTCTTGGCTTTTCTTGGTTTCGATTCGATACAGTCTCTTGGTAGACCCGCTCCGTCTCTCTGTCATTGTTTGTGTAAGATCAGTGAGTTACAGGAAGCTTGGGAGGTTTAAAAATGGCGATGACACCAAAGGAACACATAGAACATATAAGGAATACAAAGTTCCCCGCCGAAAGAGAGACAAATTATGATCTTCAGCAGGCCATCAAGTATCTCTCTGCGGAGCTCTACGCTAAAGATGTCCATTTTCTCATGGAACTCATCCAGGTTTCCTTCTCCTTTCATTCTCTCTGTATGTCTTCTCATGTCCTTTCTCCCCCTCTCAGTCTTTGTCAGTTAGAGAGAAGACATCTCAAACACTCCTAACAATGGAATCATCTGATCATAGTCGATTCTAGAAATTTTGCATTCTGCTTGCGATTTTGAACTCGGCATTATCTGAATCCATAATTTCGAGAATTTTAAAGGAATATATTTTTTAGAGGGAAAAGTTCTGATGAACGCAGGGTGGTGGTTACGCTTGAAACCCTTACCCTCTTGCGGTAGGAAATTACTCTACTGCCAAGTATGTCCTTCCACTTCTAAAGAATAGTTTTTATTTTTATTTTTTTAATACTTTTAAAAGAATTGATAGATTGAATTGAATGTCCTGGTGTTTAATATATTTGGAATCGGTGACCAAAACGGAGTTGATTTCCTAGTTGACTCACTGAGTTTGGAACTATAGTGGGAGATTGCATGCTTCGATGCTGATGACAACATGGAATTCTCCTCACGTCGATTTATCTATTTTATAATTTTGTTAACGTTTTATGTATATATATATGTCTGCATTTTCTGAAAATATACTTTCAGAACGCAGAAGATAATGAGTACCCTGAAGGGGTGAAGCCATCATTGGAGTTTATAATAACATCTCGAGACATCACAGCTACTGGAGCTCCTGCTACTCTGCTGGTTTTCAACAACGAGAGGGGGTTTTCTCCGAGGAATATCGAGTCCCTTTGCAGTGTTGGGAGATCAACAAAGAAAGGGAACCGGCAACGTGGTTACATCGGCGAGAAAGGTACTTCCAAAAGTTTAGCTACAATTTAAGCCACTTAATACAATCATTTGGGGATTTTCTTTAGGGTTCAAATTTCACTTCCTTTCATGTTTGTTGAGTAGGGCTCATGCTTTACATTGTGTTGCTGACAAACACGGGTCCTGCTCCTCAGTGAGCCAGGGGGTTGTGGGGGCAGTGCCCCTTGAATCTATAGAGGATTCACGTTTCTTTGGGCCTCGGAGTTTCTTTATAGTTTGGGTTTGGGTCCATGAATAGCGGTGGCTTAGGGTTTCTAAGCGCATAAATATATTCTCTTCTAAGAGAACATCAGAAATAGTTGGTTTTGAGAAGAATATAGGGAAAAATTAATGTTAAACGTAGCCTCACATTGAGGTGAACCAGGGTAAAATCCATGTCTCTTTCTTTTTTGTTTTCTATTCGATTGTGTGTGATTGATCGCTCTAATCCTAACAATGTTTAATCTCCCTTGCAACCAAACACAATGATAGTAAATTAAGTTGTTGACAGGACTTTATCTTGACCTGGTGTTTGAGTGATTTTTATTTTTGGGGTGCAATTGGTGTTTGTGCTCAGTACTTCTGAGTTTGGGACTACTTTATGTATTAGAGTGCGTTTAATTGTTTGAAGTAATGAATCAGTTGCTGGTTGTTCCTCTTTTGTTATTAATAATTTAATATAAAAGAAGAGAGATTGTTTAATCTTATTATCTAAGAGAAAGATTTTGTACACACTAAACGTTAACCATTGGATGGACATAAATGTGTACAATGCATATTCTCTCCATTCCCA
This sequence comes from Hakea prostrata, assembly GCF_041222555.1. Classification (NCBI taxonomy): domain Eukaryota; kingdom Viridiplantae; phylum Streptophyta; class Magnoliopsida; order Proteales; family Proteaceae; genus Hakea; species Hakea prostrata. Next base: position 15,983,031 of record NC_142604.1, read on the forward strand.
TTTAATGGTTGAAATAAAGTCACGTACCATGCATGACATTGTATAGCGCTCTTTTCCTTTTCATTTGAATGGGATAAAACATTAACACACTATTTTTGTTCATTCTTTATATACATACTGTGTGTAAGGGTATGATCCAAGCCTACATCATTTTCAAACCCTCATTTGTTGTAATTGCAGATTCCTTCTTATACCATGTAGAAAACCCTTTACCTAAAAGGGGGAAAACAATGGAGTTGTCCTTCACCATGAATCACTATATTTGATGAGGTTGTGGGAGTTTGTGATTACATGGTTGCTCACTAGTAGTGAAAATTCCAACCCCATTAGTGAACGGTGGAAAACTCTCTTGGAAAAAGTTGAGTTGGATTTTTTGCACCTAGAGATTCATTTGCACGATTGATGTCTTTTTTTTTTCCTAATTATTTTAAGGGAAGAGATCGCTATTTTGGCTTATGCAATATGCTGCCCCTGCATGTGGACATGTAGGCATGCAAAATTACCTCCACCGTATGGCTAAACGGCAGTCATTATGTACATCCCTATATCTGCAGGGTAATGCACGACACCCCTAGGCAGTGTTCTTTGACTGCTACTCCGTTGGCGAATTCTGGCTTTTCATAGCTGCTGGACAGTTGCTTTCTACATCTCTGTATTGTGATGTAGGGGTAGTGCACCACAACCCTGGGGCTTTGTTTTTGTTTTTGGTAGAGCCCTTTGGACATGTTCTTTCTCCTTTTCTTTATATATCTGATAAAGCTACACATGACAAAGCATGCAGTGAGTGGACTTGTGTCAAACAGACCAATTTTATTCATAGCTGATCTGTTGCACTCTTCTAGAATTGAATGAAAAACAACAGTTCTCACAGTCTGGTTGTATCTTCTGTTTATCTCCATCTCTTCTGTTTATGGAAGCTTGGTTTCTTCAAAAAGTTGTTCTTACCATATTGGAGCTAAATATTTCACTGGAAACTGATGCAGGTCTGATGCCAAATTGGCCAATTTCCCTTTGAAATCAACTTAGGGTTGATCGATATGGGTGTTGGGCCTTTGTTCAGCAAATTTATGTTGTCATGGGCCTACTCTATGGCCCCATTAGTTTAGGGTTTAGGTCAAGTATGGAAGTAGGTTTTTATTTTAGTTTTTTTTTTTTTGGATGAATGAATAATTAAATTAACTGAAAAAAGATACAATAAACAACCTTCAAACAGGAGGCTAGAAAGAGGAATTTAGACCCCAGGAAACAACAATAAGCCTGTTCCTTGGGGTGTCAATAACAAGGGGATGGGGAGAAGAGAAACTCTAGCAGAAACATCAAAACAGATGGCCTTCCAAATCATGACAATAGAGCGGGATTTGGAGGTCCATTTTCAAAGATTGCGTTCCCACCAAAGATGATGAACTGTAGCACTGAAGACAAGCTTACTGATCCAGTCACAAATAGAGGAACCTGGAAGACTTCTCATGACCCAAGACCAATATCTAGCAAACCCAAAGGAGCGATGCGAGCATGGCCAAATAGAAGCAAGGGCTTTTCTCCAAAGGGAGTTGGAGAAAGGGAAAAGAAAGAATGGGTGGTCAAGGTCCTCATGGTTACACCAACAAAGGGTACAGTTTGGGTTCACAAGGATGTGACGGCTAATGATGAAAGCTTGGGTGGGAAGGGCAAGCATGAGGGCTCTCTAAAGGGTAAGTGAGTGGCGGGGGATGTGACCTTTGAACCAGATCAACGGGGGCTAGGGGGTGGGAAGGGGTACGGAGGAGGTCCCAGGCCGAGGACAAGGTGAAGGTTTTAGTGGGGGTGGGGAGCCAGACAGTAATATTATGAATGGAATTTGAGAGAGCGGGGAGGGAATTCCAGACTTGTGTGAAACAGGGGTGGGGGGAAAGGGATCAGGAGCCATCAAAAATGAAGGAGGAAAGGGGGGGTGGATTTGGGAATGTTGGTATTGTACATGATGCAAGGGCCAAGGAGGGTGAAAAGAATGCCCATCGGATGCTACGGATCTAGCCAAAAGGAGGTGGTGGTGCCAATGGAGATAAGAGTAGAGATCGTCGTGAGTGCACGCGGCCCCAGAAGGAGAAGCTTTCTCCAAACCCAGGAAGGGTTGGAGGGGATGGGAATGGTCCAGAAGGAGTCAAAACGGAGGATGTCAGAGTGAACCCGTCGGACCCAAGTGGAATCTTGTTTGGATACGATCTTCTAGATGAGTTTGAGGAGGTAGGTCATGTTGACATCCAAGATGTGGAGAATATGGAGGCCCCCTTCAGATTTTGGGCTACAGGTAGCCGTCCAACTAATGGGATGAAGGAAGCGGGATGCTTCTTGACCCTTCCAGTGGAAAGCACAGAAAAGAGATTTCATAGCAAGGATAATGGATTTGGGGAGGGAGAAGATACCACACCAATAAAGGTAAGATGAGTGGAGGACTGGTTTGGTGAGCACAACTCGACTAGCGAAAAGAGAGAAGCTTACCTTTCCAGAGTTGAAGCTTTTTGTAGATATGATCAAGCATGGGGGAACAGTGGTGATGAGTGAATCTACCAGGGATAAGGGGAAGACCAAGGTAGGTCACCGGGAAAGAACCAAACTTGAACCCTGTAAGCTGCAGAAGAGATGAGCACAAGGAGTCAGGAATACCAGAGAGGAAGATAGTAGACTTCTCAAGATTAGATTAACTTTGAGGCTGGAGAAGGACTCCGGCCTCAAAGTTAGAGAGGGCTGAGAGGATGGAGGAGATGGATTGATGATCAGCTTTGGAGAAGATCATTAGATCATCAGCCAACACAAGGTGGGTGAGATTGAGGGATTTGCATTTAGGCATGGGGGAGATGAGATGCTGATCAATGTTGGATTGGAGGATATGAGACAGAACCTCTAAGGCAAGAGAGAAGAGGTAAGGGGAGAGGGGGAAACCTTGACAGATACTAACACGAGAAGGGAAGTAACCAACCGGAGTGCCATTAGTGATAATGGAGAAGTGGGGGATAGAGATACAAATCTCAATCCAGTGGATGAAAGAGGGCGGGAATCTCATAAGAAAGAGAACATCGCTGATAAAGTCCCAGCGGATAGAATTGAAGGCTTTGTGGAGATCAACCTTCATAAGAGCAATAGGGGAGTGGGAGGTCTTATCAAATCCACGAACAATTTCCTCACAAAGGAGGATATTATTTGCTATGCTACGACTAGAGATGAAAGCAAATAGGTTGGAACTCAGAAGAAGGGGCATAACCTTCTTGAGTGTGTTCGCAAGGACCTTAGAGATGAATTTATAGAGGAGATTATAGAGGGAGATAGGGCTGAAGTCCGTGAGAGAAGAAGCACTTGGCATTTTGGCAATGAGACAAAGGAAAGTTTGATTGATGGAGGAGAGTTGGGAAGGATTGAGGAAGAAGCTACGGATGGCTTTCACATGGTCATCCTCAATAAGGTCCCAGGCTGAGAGGAAGAACCCCATACTGAATCCATCAGGCCTAGGGGCACGATTAGGCTTATGGGAGCAAATAGTGAGAAGAATTTCTTCAGTGGAGGGGATAACATACAGAGGGAAGGGAGAGAGGAGGGGTCTTGAAATTTTTTGAGGAGATTAGGGGGGAGGGAGGAACGAGGAGGGAGAGAAGGGGAGAGGAGATTGGAGAAGAAAGAGGCGACTTCGGCCTTGATATTGGGAGGATCGGAAATCCAGGAATCATTACTAGAGAGAAGGATGGGAATAGAATTGTAATTTTGGCGAGCTTTGAGGGAACGGTGAAAATAAGTAGTATTGGAGTCCCCAAGCTCGAGACATTTGATTTGAGCTTTCTGGCGGATGAAGCTTTCTTCTTGGGAGGCAAGAGAGGAAAGCTCCTTAGAGAGCAAGATTTCAGAACCAGCCAAAGAAGAGTTGAAAGGGTCATCATGAATGAGGGACTGGATACGAAGAAGATCCGATCGACAAGAAGTAACCCTAGAGGAGATATTACCCAAGATGGAAACATTCCAAGAACGAAGAGCTTCTTTGGTGTTTCTGAGCTTACAGGCGAAAGCAATGAAGGGGACAGAATGGTAGTGAACCGGTTTTTCCCAAGCCTTAGCAACAGTGGGCATAAAGGAAGAACTAGTAGTCCACATATCAAGTCCATATCTCAAAGAATTTAAATGGCTTTGGGCCAAAGCATAGAGGAGGAAGAATATGGACAAGACATGGGGAATGATTGGAAAGGCTAGGAGGGGAGGAGGCATGGGAGGAAGGGAAATTTGGAGAGCCAAGAATCATTAGTGAGGAATCGATCTAGCTTAGAAGCAATTCTAGCTGAGCCCACATGATGGTTATGCCAAGTAAGAAGATGGCCCGACCAACGGAGGTCAGAGAGGCCAGAGTCTTTGATGCAGGAGTTGAAAGCATCAACCGCAATCGAGTGAGGGGGTGCCCACCAATATGCTCATGGGAGGAGCGGACAATATTGAAATCTTCACCTATGCACCAGGGCTGGTCCACAGTGGATGAAGAGATGGAACAAATATCCTCCCAAAGCAGGATACGGTGGGAAGCATGATTGAATCCATAGATGTGGTGATGAAGAAAGGGTGAGAAGGGGATGGAGGGGATATGCTGAGGTATATGAGTTGGGGAGAAGAGTTTATGAGAGAAATTTGGAATTTTGAGGGGTCCCAAAGGATCTAGATTCTCCCATTAGAGGAGTGATCATAATTTGAAATGAAGGACCAAGAGGGGGCTATAGCTCGAGCAATCCGATGGGCATTATTTTGGAGGACATGGGTTTCAAGAAGCGCACAAAATGAAGCTTTTGATTCTTTGAGGGGGTTCTTAACTTCCAATTGTTTAGCTAGGGAGTTAATACCCCTCACATTCCAAATGAGAACATCAGACATAATGACGGGGTGGGGGTGGGGCAGTCAAATGGCTATTTGAGTTGGGGTTGATAATGGTAGGGGAATTTGAGTTTAGCTAAGAAATGCAGAGAGGGGAGTTGTGGTCTGTCTCACATAAGTGGGAGTTCAAGGGAGAGGGGGTTTCAAAGAGATCTGGGTCAATTGAGGTCTCCGATAGAGAAGAGGTGGGTTCAGGGGAAGAGATATGGGGCAAAGGTTGGTTTATTGGGTTGGGTTCAACATTGTTACGGTGGGATATTTGAGGGTTAGTAGTGTGAAAAGGGATAATGGGCTTTCGGTTGTTATGGGCTAGTGTAATGAAAAGTGGGTTAGTGGTGGGCTTCGGAGGAGATAAAGGAGGAGGCCCATTAAGGGAAAAGTGGGCACAGTTCAAATGTCATGGTCCAACAAGGGGGAGTTTCGTGAAAGGCTTAAGCCAAGTGTGGGCCCCTCACGGAATGGGTAGGTGAAGGGTACTTTAGGCACAAGGGGGTTTAGGTTGGGAGTAGAAAAAGGGGTTGGCGATGGAGGAAGGTCTGGTTTGATGAACAAAGGGAGCAACAAAGGGTTTGTAGGGTTTCCACCTTTGAGGTTTGCAAGAGAAGGGAAAAGTGAAGCTTTTTCGTTAGCGGTAAAGGAACAGGGATCTCTTTGTGACCGGTCTACAGTAGGTGTACCTTCAGGCGGAGATGGAACAGTAGCAGTGCATACAGAGGCAATTCCAGCATTCTCAGAATCCAGACTTGCAGGTTCAGAGGTAACCTGGGAAATTTTGGGAGCAGCGACAACCATACGGGGATTACTTCGTCTTCTTCGTCTCCTTCGTCTCCGGTAAGTATTGGCTACCGGAGCTTCTTTCACTTTGTTGCAGTGAGCACATATTCAGGCAGTGTATCCAGTAAAGCGGCAGCGGTGGTAGATGGTCTACTGAGATAGTGATTTTTCCAGGACATCTATTATTTTTGTTGGCGGAGCTTCAGAGACTTTGTAGGGCATGAAATCCACAGTTGGATTTGGTTTTGTTGTAGAGGAAAGACGAGTGCATCTAGACAGAGACAAACAAATATTTGTGTCATGGCCGAAACAGGAACAGTGGTTGCTGTGATTAGAGATCCAATCATATACAATCAATTGATCATATTTTAGACCATTGTCATCTTCAATCTGACTAGAGGCGGTAGAGGAGCAACAGTTGAGAATTCGATACAAATCCTTGTATAAACAAGGCGTTCCAAGTTGATGGTTTTCGAATCTGAACGGAGGGGCTTCCCTATGGCCAAACCAATACAACACATGCAATCAATATTCTAGAACTCAAGAGGGAGCCTAGGGAGGTTTATCCACAGGGGAAGGGTGCTGAAGTCGACCTTGTGGAGGGGCATCGAGGGAGTCCAAGGTTTGATAAAACATAGAGGTTTGTCGTCGAACCATGCTGAGCCTTCAATAGCACGGGACTTACACTCCGGGGAATCAAAGTTGAACAGGAAAGTACCGGAGTCAAGGAGGTGAGTTCCCATGATACTGATGGCTTTCCATTGTTTGGCCAGGGAGGTCTTGATGATATCTGTGGGTGGAATAGGGCCGAGGAATTGTCTAATGATGGCATGTTGCCATCAAAGGATTCCAGCGGCAGTGGGCAGTAGGGGTAGCAGTATCAGTGGGGATGAAAGAGAGGTCTAGAGTCGTAACTAAGGGATTGGAGGTTTGTAAAAGAGAGTTCTATGGTTTAGTGGTTTCAGCAGGTGGGAGGGGGGGGGTTTCAGGGGAGTGGTCAAGTTCAAGGTTGGCAATGGTGGTTGGAGACGGAGAGAGTATAGAAGGGTTAGGTGGTGGGGAGTGACGGGAGGTTGAGGGCGGTAAGCACAGAGGGGGATCCATGGGGGGGGGGGGGGAAGAAATTCTTACTGGCGGGGAAAATCAGAGCAGTGCGTTGGTTCCTTATTTTCGTTCTTGACTCTTTATTTTAGTTTAGTTGGTCTAATTATGTAAATTCTGCCCAACTTAAGTTATAAGGGCAGAATAAAATTTTTATGTTTTATTTTTGGTTTAGACAATGTTTGAGTCAGTCTAGGATAATGACAAGGAGTCCTTTTTAAGTTTACTTATAAGGGTCTTATTTGAATTTGGGTTAGCATGTTGACTGCAACTATCTTAAAGTCAGTTTCTAAGTCTTAATTTCACTAGGACTTCTTATGTAAGCTATAATTAAAGACTAGGGCATGTAACAAAGGATAGAATTCAGAATACGATTAATAAAGAGATTGTTGCTGCCTAAGAGCAAGGTGTTAGTAGGACGTCTCATCGATGGTAAGGGATCTCCATATGATTGAGTAAGCACCTTAGGGTTTCTATTTGAAGGCTTCTCCTTTGGCAATGCATGTAGTCTGCCTCCACTTCTTTCCATCTCCATCACACCCTATTATAAGGCTTGTGTTACATGTAATTAACAAGTCAGCACTTAATTCCATTCCCTTCTCATATACCCTCCTTTTTATTTTCTTGATGTTGAGGAATGTCACGTCAGCATCGCCATAGCAGCCTCCATTAGTTTTGATGATAACAAACATGAATTACTTATGACTATATTGAGTTGTGCAAAGCTAATTCAATATGATAGCAAGTGGACCAAACCCAACTCATTGTTGGATGCCCAAGTCAAGGCCAAGACCAAGCTAAGATGGACATGAAGTCCAAGTCAACATGATCATGAAGAATGGAGTATAAGAAGATTCAAGAATATCAACTTAAGCTCAAGCAAGAAGACTTAGTAAATTAAGGCCTATGATAAATCCTTGCACATACAAATGTTATTGTACTCATTTGCATCAAAATCATGTGTATCATGTCATTAAATTGACTTAGGACATGTTAGGAGTGTGTATGAAGACATAGGGTTGGTTAGAAGACCTTGAAAACCCTTACTGTCCCTTAAAGTCCTTTGACTGTGCTTTTGGGTTTAAGACGGAGCTCCATTTGGCCCCAGATGGCGCTCCGTCTGGTCACAGAAGTTCAGATGGAATTCCATCTAGTTAAAAATGCTCCATTATATTTTAAATGAAACAGACGTCCGTTTGAGTCATAAGGCGATCTGTTTGGGCTAAAATTTACCCGTTTTCTATTCTTTGGGGGTTGGACTAAGGCACTCAAAAGCCATCTATATGAGCTCAATTCACCCCATTTGAGAGTTTGAACCTTGCCAATTGATCATCTACTCCCCAAATACTCTCAAGTATTCAAATTCCAAAGAAATCACTTGTTTTGCCTTTCTTACTTCTCCCTTGAAGAATGTATCAAGGTGTTTAAGCAAGCTCATTGGAACAAAGCTTGAAGTGATTGAAGGCTTTTGTTGGAAGGTCATTAGTAGTGCATATCATATGATTTAGATATACAACCCTTATTGCATCACACTCACACAAGGGGTATAGTGTCATGCCTCTTATAAGGTAATATCCTTTTATCTTTTGTATCTTGTTGTTTTCAATTCTAAGTCTAGGCAGACTAGAATTGGTTTAGGGTACTCTTGCTCGTGAACAAAGATTGTAGAAGGTGCTTTTACCTATGACCAAAGATTGTAGGTGTGCTTTTGCCCTAGGATAAACAAAGATTGTAAATGGTGCTCTTGCCCTATTGAACATAGATTGTAAGAGTTTGGTTCTCTACCCACCGTATTGAAAGAGAATCACTAGTGAAGATCTCTCTTGAGGCCAAGAGAGGAGTGGACATAGACTTGAAAAGTCGAACCACTATAAAATTCTTGTGTTGTGGTTGTTTGCTATTGCTTACTTTCATTCAGTTCACAATTTATCTTGAATTTACAATTAAACCGGAAAATTGGGCAATTCCACTAGTTGCAACCTATTCACCCTCCTTTAGGTTGTTTTGACACTTGAATTGAATTATCTTGAATTTTTGGACTTCTCTAGAGACCCAAAATTCAAGGTTAGATCTACGCCAATCTAACCGTTAAGTCTATCTCAAACTTCAGCAACCTCATCCCCCGACCGTAGTGATCTTCCATCCCAATTTAAGCCTCATTGGACCAACCAAACCTGGAGATTTTATTCATCCTTGTTAGTATCACTCTATTTTCCCTCCAAAATCAAGAAACCTAGTATCTCCCAAACCATCCGTCCAAAACCATTGAAACTTGAAAAATTATTCTCAAGACCAAATATATAAATTCCTTTAAGTTTTCATCTAATTTCTGCACTTCATCTTCTTCCTTGAGAAGTGTGCAGAATTTTTAAAGTTTCCAAGAAAACCTAACCTTTCCAAACTTAATCCCTTTTCTCTAAAACAGTTTCTAATTTATAGATTAGTAATATTACTAATTGTGAAATACAGAAACAGCAACCCTAGGCCCTTCCCAACCCAACCCAACCAAAACACTAAATTTGTCCCTAAATTCAAACTCAGCTTTGAATTTTGAAATTCAGTAAATTTCAGACCTGTTTCACCAAACCCAGTAGCCTTATAAACCCTAAAACCCTCAGCCAAAGCTTCTAGAAGCCCTAGTTAAGTGATGGTTTCATTCTAGAAGATCCTGGAAGATTAACCCTAAACCTGGGTTTACATCAATGGTATTAAAGCTATAAGTTCCAACACTTCTCGGAGTCTATAACCATTGTAGAGGAAGCACTAAATATGGAAGAACCAAATAGAGACTTCTATCAGTTTCACCACTGTATCTACAATGGGATATGGAAACCACAGAGGCCTCCACAGATGTACAAGTTAGAGACATATGATGGTGTTAAAGACCTCAAGGTGTTCTATGAATGGTTGTATGATCTAGACAACTACTTTGAGAGGTACAATCATTCAGAGCATGATAAGAAGTTTGCATAGAGATACTTGGTCGGATATGCCTGTGAAAGATGGAGTCACATGATGAAGCAATTGTGGGTCGAAGACACCGAACCAAGCACTTGGGCAGAGATGTTAGAGATGTTGACTCAGTTATTCTTTCCCCAAAAACATCAAAGTCAGGCAACACCAACATGCCCAAAAGTTGATAGTAGAGATTAAGAGGACTTGTACAAAAGAGCGAGACAGGGATGACCACATTAGCTACAACAGCCAGGCTATGACCATCAGAGGAGGCTAGAAATAAGTAAACAGTTGAAGCAGATCTTCACACAACTCACTGAGATGAACAACAGAATTACAAAACTTGAACAAACTAGTAAGTGCACTCAAAGAAGGGGAGTTCCTGATTTACTAATCCTTGAAAAAGAGATTGACATAGACAAAGTCCAGATAGAGAAGGACCTAGCCCATAATGACAAGATCCTAGTAACCAAAGAAGAAGTCAAGACCCTCATTCCACCAAAGGTAACAGATAGCAGGACCATACCAGCCCCACCTCCAAGTGGAATGGAACCTCCTTTGAGCCTTCCACTTCTTGGAGAAGATGTTGTTAGCATTCTCAGGGCAATAGCAATAGTCAAGATAAAGGAATTGACAGAGAAGGACTCCAAAAGCTTCACCAAATACTTCCCCATGCCCTGCTGGTTTGTTGAAGAAGGTACTCATTGACTTGAAGACCACATCACCCAAGTCATCATCCTTCCAGAGTTTTGTCTAGGAGCAGTACTGGCGGCCCTATACCTACAAATTCCTCCTCATTGCAAGATGAGAGGTCAAGTCCACTTGAAAGCCCTACAAAGAGTTTTGACCCAAAAACACATAATAAGCACAGTCATCAAGTGATGAATGTTGAAGAAGGGGACAGCTGATGTATCCAGCCCCAAAAGAGCCTAGAAGGGCCCAAACAAAGGGGCCGAATCTATCCAAGGGACAAAATGGTCATTTTCTCCCCTAGAATTGAGTCTATTTAGTAGGGTTAGTTTAGAATTAATTCTGATTTTTAATTTTGGTTTTATTTTCTAAATTAGATTCTTAGTGATTAAGTAAGTGTTGTTACCTTTTATTAAGAGTCTTTGAGTTGTAAATTAGGAAAGAGTTATTTCCTAATAAGGAGTCCTAATTTTTAGGTGCTAGTCTAGTAAGTTTGGGTTGCTTAGCAACCAAGTTTCCGTATTTGAGTCCAAGTCCTTTGTTTTAGTCTATAAATAACCTTTCTAGTGTAAGTTATTTTTAGATTTGATTGGTTGAATGAATTGAGTTTTGAGAATAGACTAATATAGTTGTGGGATCCCTTGGAGAGTGACTGGTGGCTGGGTTAGAAGCTCTTATCTTCTTCAATTCTGAGATTTCAGCATCTTCTTCAAGCATTCTCCTACAACTCTAGCCAAGCATTCATTCACAAGTAAGTTTGAACCATCCCCAACCCCTTCTCCAGCATCCTCAGCCCCACCCTAGCCCTACCAAAGCAGCCGCAAGCCTTCTTCTTCTTCCCCACGTTTTCAGTCCTAACCACACTAGGGTTCCCTCAACCCCAGCCTGAAAACCACACCAGAATTAGGGCTGCTTTGAGAGTTTTAAGATTAGGACTAGTTTCTATAGTCTTAGGCAATCCTAAAGAAATTACAGAAGCAGCAACCCTAGCCCCTTCCCAATCCAACCGAAACTTTAAATTTGCCCCTAAGTTCAAATTCAGCTTTGAAGAAATTTAGTAAATTTCAGACCTGTTTCACCAAACCCAGCAGCCTTATAAACCCTAAAACCCTTAGCCAAAGCCTCCAGAAACCCTAGTTAAGTGCTGGTTCCATTCTAGAAGATCCTGGAAGATTAACCCTAAACCTGGGTTTACATCACTGTTCTTCCAAGATCTTTTAAGAGAATCATCTCATATGCGATCAAGAAAGGGTTCCTTGAAATTTTGGGGTTAGGGTATATGGGTGGTTGTTCCCCAACTGGTTCCTAACAATTGGGTTCTAATTCCCTGCTTGGGGTTTGGTTTGTTTGATGGGATATAGATAGATATAGGTATAAGGGTATTTAGGGTATGAAGGATACTTTAACCCACTGTGGGAGGTTGATAAATTCATTGGTATGGGGTTATAATGTCCTATTGTATTCCCTAGAAAGCTACGTCCTTGACATAGCTTAGAAAGTCCAGCTCCCCAAGAAAGAATTTACAAAAATTCCTTATGTTTCATTGCCACAAAGGAGTAGAGATTTCTAGTTACAATGGTAGCCATTGTAAAGGCCATGCATGCGATAATATTGGTTTAGGTAACTTTTTCTGTTGAGCTCGATAAATTTTTCCATACTTAACTAATGATTATGTCCCAGCAAGATTTTAATGGAAATAAAAGTAAACACTTTTCCTCGTGAAATCTGTTAATAAATTATGTCCCAGCAAGATTTTTCATCCTTTCCCTAATTGTCTCTAATTTGAATTCTTTCCATATCATTTCATCTTCTCATTTGAATTCTTTCCATTCATCACTCCTCTCATTTGAATTCTTTCCATTCATCACTCCTCTCATTTGAGTTCTTTCCATTCATCATTCTTTACATTTGAATTCTTTCCATACCATTTCATCAATATCCTAATTTGGCCATGCATAGTTTGAAATCTCATTTTGTCTCGGTATCTTGTCGAAACCCACAAGACTTGGTATGAATTATGTGAAAAGCTATGAGTAAGTCGTTTGAGGTAGCAAACTCACTAACGTATCTAGGGTTCCCCGCCCGGGGCCCATGTCCAACTAAGTGCTAGGGAGGCCGAATCCATTCCAGGGGTAGAATGGCCAATTCCTACCCCTGGATCGAGTTATATTGAAGACCAAAGTCCAATAGTTTATTTTATTTTGAAGAGAGTCATAGAGTTTTAAAGCAATGTTTCCTATTAAGAAGTCCTACTTTTAAGGATAGCTTAAATTAAGAAACTGTTATTTCCTTTTGGGTCCAATTTGTCTGTTATCTAATTAGTATTAGGTAACTCAAGTGTAATCTCAGATCTAAGGGCTGAGATTGCATAGTAATTAGATTCTTTTGTCAAGTCTAATTTAAGTTGTGGTGGGGCCCTAGCATTCAGGGAAATCCAGTAGGAGTCTGAGTCTTTTGTTTTTTCTTAGAGTTGATTGAATGAAAAAGGGTTTTGAGAATACAGACTGGTAAAGTTGTGGGGATCTTGAGAGGAGAACCTGCGGCTTGTTTAGTGATTTGTTTCTTCAACCTCAAGACCTTTCAATCACCAAGACAATTATTTTATGAAGAGTTTTCTGCAGTTCCTTCAATATACAAGTGCAGCCCCTTTCCCAAACCCTAGAAGCCATTCCAATCTCTTATTTCTTCCCACGTTTTCAGCTCCCACCCCTACTAGGACTCCCTCATCCCAGCCTCCTTCCCTGCTTGTTAAGACCTAGAGTTGCCCCTAATCTTATTGCAAGTCATTCCCCACCCCTTTCCATTAGTTTCGGCCCTTTTCCAAACCTCCCCTGGCCCTTTTGTTTTTCCCCATCATCTTCTTCTTCCAGCAGCAGCAGGTTCCATTCCTTCTGGTAGATCATCATTCCCCAGCCCCTTAGACTCCCAGACTCCCAAAACCTTTTTCTAGAATCGCCCCAAGCTTAAGATTACATTCCCCAAGCCCTAAGTCACTTTAAACCATTAAACCCTAATCTGAAAATTTTCTGCAACTCAGCTGCATAGAAAGTTGCAGAAAATTTGAATTTCCAGATTTTCTAAAACTTAACTACTTCTGTCCTAACATCCCATACCTATCTTAACCCTTAATAACCCTTATTAGTATCCTTGAACTACCAAATCAGCAACCCCAGCCCAACTACCAGCCCTAGCTGAAACCCGAAACCTTTCAATTAGCTGCTGCAACTTGTATACAAGGTCCTGAAAGTGAACCCTAATATTACATATCTCGCATTCAACGGAGGCTTGTAAATGTCCAAAGAAGTGATTTAGTCTAAGATTGAAGATTAGAAGAGCTAGAGGCAGACCTAAGATTACCTTAAGAGAAGTGGTGAGAAAGGATATGCATAGGTTAGTCCTTATATCTAGTATGGCTTCAAACATAGCTGATCAGAAGGCAAGAATCCATGTAGCTGACCCCATTAGTTAGGACAAGGCTTGCTGTTGTTGTTATAATGTTCCATTACACAGATACGTTGGTTCCTGTGTACAATGTCTTGTAGCTATATTCTGTAAGAAAATAGACAGAATTTTCTTTTACCTTCATGTTCTTTTGTTTGTTTTAGGTGTGCTTTCTATAAATGACAACTAGCATATTGGTGACTTGCAGGAATTGGCTTCAAAAGTGTATTTCTGATAACAGCTCAGCCTTACATTTTCAGTAATGGATATCAGATAAGGTTCAGTGAAGATCCAAGTCCAGATTGCAGTGTTGGATACATTGCACCAGAATGGGTAGAGGAAAATCCTACTCTTGCAGACATAAAACAGATATATGGTTCTGCTAGTATGTTTCCAACCACAACAATAGTGTTACCTTTGAAATCTGATAAGGTGGGACCTGTTAAGCAACAACTTTCCTGCCTGCATCCTGAAGTTCTATTATTTCTTTCCAAGATCAAACAGCTTTCTGTTAGGGAAGACAATGAGGATCATAGACTCAACACAGTTGGTGCAATCTCCATTTCAAGTGAGACTGATTTAATCATGAGGAAGAACATTGATACAGAATCTTACACCGTTCATCTCTCAGCTGAGAAAAATGATGATGAAACTGAAAGAGAATGCAGCTACTACATGTGGAGGCAGAAATTTCCAGCTAAGCTGGAAAACAGAGTAGAACGACAGGAGGTTGAGGAATTGATGATTTCATTGGCATTTCCAAATGGAGAGCGTCTTATTAGAGGGATGAACTCACCTGGGGTCTATGCATTTCTGCCAACGGAAATGGTTACAAATTTTCCCTTCATAATTCAAGCTGATTTTATTCTAGCATCATCCAGGGAAACTGTTCGCTTGGACAACCAATGGAATCAGGAAATTCTCAACTGTGTGCCCTCTGCATTTGTTAATGCTTTCATCTCACTTGTGAAGACGACTGATGCAGCGCCAGTATTTGCAGTGGTCCGTATGTTTGATTTGATACCTATTAGAAGTTCTTCATATCCAAAGCTGAATTCTGTGATGGAGAAAATCAAAGTGAAACTGGTTGAGGAAACCATAGTTCCATGTGAGTCGTACACTGATCAGAAGTTTTTTTGTAAACCCAGTGAAGTAGGTAGGATAATGCCTTCTTTCTGGAATATCTTAATTAAAGCAAGGGAGCAGGGTGTGAGCTTGCATAATTTATCATCCCATGGATTATATGTTCTAAATTCAGCATTTGATAGAGAGGAATACGATGATGTCTTAAACTTCTTGGGAGTGAAACAAATGGATAATGATTGGTACGTGAAATGCATCCTGAGCTCTAATCTTGTAATGGGTGTTTCGGAGGATGTTTATATGGAGCTTCTATTTTTCCTTGCTAGTAACTGGGATTCCTGCTTCAAGAACACAAATATCAAAGACCTACCCCTTCTGAAATATATGGCTCAAGATGGGAGTGTATCTCTATTGAGTATCAATGCAGTGACACAGGGGAATGGTCATAGAGTATTCCTATCAAAAGGTGCTGATCAAATTTCATGGCTAATCAATTGGAACCAAGAATTCAGATGTCCAGGAAATCTGTTCTTTATGCCAAAAAGTACACAGGTGGCTCTGCGAATATTTTCTAAGAGGGAATCAATATTGCAATGGCTTGGATGTCATGTGAAAGTTTGTTCTGTGAGTACTTCTGGTTATGCCTCTCAACTAATTGAGGTTGTAAAGGATGACAGGAAGTTAGTTATTGCCTTAGCTCACTTCTTGCATCACTCATTGTCTAATCGATTTCTGTCTGAGCAGGAAGTTGGTCAGTTTTGTGGTTGTAAAATGCCCTTAGTAGATAACTATGGATCTATAACTACAAGAAGAAGTTTTGTTCTTGTCCCTGCAAATGGAAGCAACTGGGTGAGATTGATTGGTACAAATCCATGGAGGGGAGTGAACTATGTTGAATTAGGAGAAGACTACTTGCAACCTGGCCATTTTTCTGGTTTTGAAACAACAGGGCAGCAGCTCATGAAATTCTTGAAGAAGTATGTTAAAGCTTCTGATATCCCGGATCTCTGTCCCCCTAATGCTGTATTTCCCACAGTTTATGCTCCCTTGACCAAGGAGAATGCATTTTTGTTATTAGACTGGATTAGAACCATGAAGCGTAAGGGAACCAAAATGGAGGGAGAGTTCATGAAATGCATAAAGGAAGGAAGTTGGTTGAGAATTTCTTTGGGCAGCACTTTAGGTTACAGGCCTCCTACACAGTCATTCCTATTGACCCCTGAATGGGGTAATCTGTTGCAGAATGGGTCTGTCTTAGTTGATATTCCTTTGATAGATGAAGGATTCTATGATAATAGAATCAGTGCATATATGGATGAGTTGAAAACTCTGGGAGTGATGTCTGATTTTGGAGAAGCATGTCGATTCATTGGGAAGCATCTCATGACTCTGGCAGCGTCATCAAATTTGACCAGAAGCAATGTGCTTTCAATGCTTACTTTTATTAAATCCTTGAGGGAGAGGTATTTGCCTATTGAAGATTTTATCACGAATATAAAGGAAGGAAGATGGC
This sequence comes from Hakea prostrata, assembly GCF_041222555.1. Lineage (NCBI taxonomy): Eukaryota > Viridiplantae > Streptophyta > Magnoliopsida > Proteales > Proteaceae > Hakea > Hakea prostrata. Next base: position 15,999,466 of record NC_142604.1, read on the forward strand.
TTCAGACTTCTCATGGGCACAGGACTCCTGTTGGATCCATTTTGTTTAATTCAGAATGGAATGATGCCTCAAAAGTTAGTAATCTCCCTTTCATTGATCAAGACTACTATGGTGAGGAAATCCTCAACTTCAGAGAGGAGCTTCAGTCCCTAGGTGTTATTGTTGGATTCAACCAAAATTACAAGGTCGTGGTTGACAACTTGAGAGTGCCATCTTCATTAACTTCGCCTGATACTGTTCTCTTCATTTTAGAATGTATTCGTTATACAAGTTCTGAGAAAATTGTTCCAGTGTTAAAAGATAAAATATGGTTGAGAACAAGTCATGGCTACAAGTCTCCTGGGGAATGCTTCTTGTACAGTCTTGAGTGGGGCTGCCTCCTGCAGTTGTTCGGTGCTTTCCCAGTGATTGATGAAAAATTCTATGGAAGTAGCATCCTCTCATACAAAAATGAATTGCGGGAAGCAGGAGTAGTGGTGGATTTTGATCTAGCTGCAAAAAGATTTTCTTGCTATTTTAAGCGGCACGCATCCACTACTACGAAGGAGGATGTACTCTCATTTCTCTCATGTTACAAACAGTTAAATGACGCACACCTTACTTTTCCGACAGATTTTAGCAAGTGCATCTGTGAGGAAAAATGGCTAAAGACTAATCTTGGCAACAGGTCTCCTAAGGAGTCTATATTGTTTGGACCAGATTGGCTTTCTATCTCTCAAATTGCTACACTTCCATTCCTCAGTGACGGTAATGACTATGGGAAGTACATAACTGAGCTGAAGGCATTGGGGGTTGTGGATGAATTCAAGGAGGGAGCAAAGTTTGTGGCAGCTGGCATTCGTATCCCCTTAGATCCAACGGTCTTGACTCCCAAGAATGTGTTTTCATTGCTGGATTGTGTTCGAAACTTAAAGCATGAAAAGAGCAATCCCTTGCCTGCAGAATTTTTGAAGAGAATTAATACAAGATGGTTGAAGACTCATATGGGTTACCGAACTCCAGAGAAATGTTTGTTGTTTGATACAGAGTGGGCATCATTCTTGCAGCCAGAAGATGGGCCTTTCATCGATGAAAAATTTTATGGTTCCAGCATGATTTTGTACAAAGAAGAGCTCAATGCTATGGGTGTCACATTAGATATTAAAGATGGGTGCACTTTGCTTGCTAGTCACCTGGAATTCCATTCTCAAGTTGCCGTGATTGCGCGAATTTACCAGTATTTGGAGAAATTTAACTGGGAGCCTGAAAATAAAGAGAAAGAAGCTAGATGTATTTGGATTCCAAATGGATGCACCAAGGGAGACTGGGTCAGCCCTGAAGAATGTGTCCTTCATGACAGGGATAACCTCTTTGGCGGGCAATTGAATGTTTTAGAAGGGCATTATGAGAAGGAGCTGCTAAAATACTTTTCCGTGGCTTTAAACGTTAGACCTGCTCCTTCAATTGATGACTACCATAAGCTATGGAAGGAGTGGGAAAATTCAGGATACCAATTAACTGAGTCCGAATGTTGTGCCTTCTGGGTTAATGTTGCAAACGTTTGGAGCAAAAAGCCAAAGAATATTTTTATGGAAAACTTGTTGAAAGTTCCTGTGGAGACAGGCACAGGTGGAATTCTTTTGTCCAACAAACATGATGTCTTCATCCCTGATGATCTGCAATTGAAGGACATGCTTCAGAAGGCTTCCCTTCATCCATTATTTGTCTGGTGTCCGCAGCGAAGCATGGAAATTCTTCCTCACTGTAGGCTTCTTGAAATGTACAGCAGTGTTGGAGTCAAGACTCTTTCTGAATCCATACAGAAGGACGAATCCTCCATACCGGATGGTACTGAACTCAAGATGATCAATCCAAGAGATGTACTTGTCAGAGAGGGGCTGCTTAGACTCATACTTGGGTATCTGGCAGACCCAGCATTAAAAATAGATGTGAAAACAAGGCATCAGACAGCCAAGTATCTTCTTGATCTTTCTGTGTTTGAGACAGGTAAATCAATTACTGCAAGTTATGTCTTACCACTCTCTTCAGGAGAGAATGTGAATGTGGAGGTAAGTCAAATGATTCGTTGGGAGAGAGAAAATTCAAGGTTGTTCATACAGAAGGCTAGTAAACCATCTGTGCATAAAGCCAATATAGAATTTGCTACATCTTTTTCTAAAGTGATATCTGAGGGACTGTTATGGGAAAGAGAAGATCAAATTTTTGGACTATCTGAGCTTATCAAGCTGGGTGTTCTGCTGGAATTTGAAGAAGAAGCTATTGAGTTCTTGATGAAGACCAAAAATCTGCGACTTCCAATTGAGGATGAAGAGTTTTTGGCTTCGGTATGCACATCCTACTAGCTTTCCAACTTTATGCTTGCTTTGTTTGCCCTTCTATCACCTACCACTTATATCTGCTTCTTAATGTTTTAGAATCTGCTTTTGTTACTCTACTTAACTCTTTGTGATGTCTAATGTGCATCGATAGGGCATCGGTATTGACATCCAACTAGCCAGCCCAAATTAATGCTTGTTCTGTTTGTCAATCTCTCCAATACTACATATATCTGCTGCTTTAATGCTTTAATGTGTGTTTTTGTGAATATATGGTTCATAAGTGTCAAGAACTTCAAGATCTTTGATTTCTCATGGAGGATGAGTTCTTGGCATCAGTATTGACATCTGACTGGCCCCCCAATTTGATGGTTGTTCTGTTTGTCAATCTATTCTATACCCGATCTGGCTCTTTAATGTTTAACCTTGCATTTAATTATTTGTGATACCAAATATCTATGGTTAGACTTGTGGATTGACATTTCCTTTTTGTAGTTCTTTTGCTTCTGTTCCTTTCCCTTTTTGCATTAACAGGCCTTCTTTTATGTGTACATACAGCATAGCAGGCAAGTTTGTTACAATGGAAGGAATAGACCCAAGCTCTAGAAACTGGAAATAGAAACTTGATTTTTTAAATTTTATTTTGTAGTATTTGTTATATATATATGAAGCTAAAGGATCTCATTAGAAAACCTTTCAGTCAGGGTACATATCAACTATTTACAAAGGTTGTAGATTATTCTCTAGAGTATTTCTATAAACACTAGATTGAAGGTACATAGGCATAGATTGAAATGGGAATTTGGAGATATGAGTTTAAGAAAGATCCTTAGACAGCTGCAAGAGGACCAGTACCAAAAATATGGGCAAGCAGGAGTACTTAGGGCTTGGTAGTAGATCTGTGATAGTTTTGCAATTAGTCCAGAGTTGTCTGAACCCTAATCCACCTGCTTTTGTAAACTCTACGCCTGCCAAACTCCTTTCCAAAACAGTCTCCAATTTCATGTCAAAAGGGTATGTATCCATTTTCTTATGTACAAGGTGTCTCTGATGGACCAGAAAATAACCCCATATACAACTGCAAGCATTAGAACAGTATTAGTAATTATAGACCAATTAGGAGTGGGGGGGGGGGGGGGTAGGGGGGTTCCTACATGGATCTGAAGCAGTATCACCTGAATCCTTTGCCTTAGGAAGGTAAAAGGGAGTTGTTTGGGGATTGTATTTGGAGTTCTGAAATCCAAAATAACTTGGCATGTTAAGTTTTGGTTGGGTGTAACCTGTCAGTTCCAAACTGAACTTGGTTTCTAGATTTCCAAATATAATTAAGGTTACTGCTAGGACTGAGAAAATCCTGTTCAATTGTGGAATGTTCCAATGGAGTCTAGTACTCCAATCCCGGCAGACCTCAAGAGTTGACAATGCAGTGATAAATTCTAATCGAATCCCTAACGGACCACAAGCCAAAATATGTTTCGAAAACTCACACCCAAAAAATAAATGCATTATAGTTTCTTCTTTCAATCCACTTAAAGGACACAGTTGAGATATTGAGCACCACTTACCAATGAGAATTCTAACAGGGAGACCATTTACAAGAATTTGCCAAAAGAAGCATTTATACCTTGGATGTAGGGTGAATTTTTTAAGAAAATAACTCCACCATTTTAGATACTTAACTCCAACGATATTATGATGAGGAGAAATATGTAAGCAGCCATCCTAGTGGAAAATTTGTCACCCTAATAGAGAGAGCAGTGCCACCTGTCTTCATTGCCAGATACCTTGGAAGACACAATCTCTGTTGCAAAGTGAATTGGCAGGATTGGTGAAAATAAAGAGACATTCCATCTACTTTGGACTAGGGTTTGGGATACCCGTTTAATGGAATTAGTTTGATGAAGTTCGCTGGGGATGCAATGGGATTTAAGTGTTGGAATCCAAGGATCCACCCGAAAGTCACTATTGCATCCATCTCCAATCTGTCTAGAAACATATTGCTTTAAGAGTAGCTAAACTTGAGGCTAAGCTATTCCATGCATGAGAGCCTTGTTTTCGCCAAGTTTTAGGGTCGAAAGGGGAGTTTGTGGGGAAATATTTACCCTTTAAAACCTTGGCCCACATAGAGTGTTAGGTTCCAAGGTAATACGCCTACACTGTTTGAGGAGGAGTGCTTGGTTTTGGATTTTAGATGGTCAAAATCCTAGCCCTCCTTTATATTTAGAAGTGAAAGGTAAATTTTGTTGGGTTATTAGCAGTTCCAGCCCATAACCTAAACATGATAGTTTCAAGTTGATTGGCTTGATTCGGTACACACGTAAGTATATATTCTTACGTGACAGGTTTGGTAAGAAATGTTTAGATGCATATACTATTATGTGACAGGTTTGGTCTCTTCCAATGACTCTCTGATGAATTCTAGGATTCAGTCACGTGTAATATTCTAATCTAAGGACATTCATTGGATTTACCCTAATTTTTGGATTTGAATATTTCAAGTGCTGAATCTTATAACTCAATGAACACTCATTGAGAGATTTTCTCAAAGGAGAGGAGCCAAATAATTAATTGATCCCCATAACATTAAATGTTTTAGCACGTAATTAAACCCTCCCTTGCTTGGTTTTTGCACGCCATCTTTGTTATTTGTTTTATTCTGATCATTTGGCAGATCCCAACATTGGTTAAACTTGTTTGACTATACTCTATGATTTGTTCTCTTTTTTCTCTTATATAGTTTATGTTCACTAGAAGAGCTAGGGGTAGACCTAAGATAACCTTAGGAGAAGTGGTGAGAAAGGATATGTATAGCTTAGGCCTCGAACAGAAATGATTGGAGGGCAAGAATCCATGTAGCCGACCCCATTTAGTTGGGACAAGGCTTATTGTTGTTGTTGTTGTTGTTGTTGTTGTATAGTTTATGTTCACTATGAATATACCCTTTCAATCTACTTGATTGATTATTTAGTATCTTGCATTTAAATGAAGAACTTCGGCTTGAGTTAAAATATTACTTATTTTTTGGGCAATTTATCACTAAGAATTGAATTTCATAAGAAGTGCATAAACAAAGGCCTTTTTTTAATCAAAATTCATTCTTATTTTTACCTACTTAAAAGAAATCAATATTAGCTATTTTATGGTTTTGTTTGGTTCAAAATATTATTGGTGCTATAAGATTGTGGGCATCTTTGAGATTCTTGGTTGAAGGGTTTAGAATTTATGTGTTTCTTCCCTTTTCTTTTTGCTGTTCCAAATCTGGCTTTTTTAGTCATATATTTCTATTATCTTTGCAGCATTTTGGAGAGACAGTGATGGCATGCAATGATCTTGGGCGGGGTTGCAAGCGGGGACAGAAGAAGAGGCCTGGGCGAGGTGAGGTTGTAGGTGCAAGAAGAAGAGATTCCGGCAAGGTGGAGTTGCAGAAAGAAGAGCTTGGGTGGGTGAAGAAGAAAAGGCTACGGTACTAGTGTGCAGAGCTTGTCTTCCCAATTCACAGGTTAAAGGTCTAATTTATTCTTAGACTTTGCTTCCTTTAAGCACGGGTTCATTACAAAATTGTTTTTCCTTAGAATCCATCACATTTTGGATTTTGAGGATTTTTTTTATTCTTTAAAATACAAATAAGATTTAAACAAAAAAATGAAAAATGTGAGAAATTGAGAATCAGAATTGATGCAAAAAAAGACCCTGAGCTTGCATAGCAGGAATTTAGCCGATTTAGTATGAATCCATTGCCAGTACATGTAGCCCATTAGATGCAAAAGCAAGTGATGTTAGTGGACACAACAGAATTTATCTATTAGTTAGATATCATAGGCAATGACATAAGGGTATCAATTGTGTACCGAAATTGTTTAAATGACACAGAACTACATTGTTTAAATTTTGGTACAATATATGTGCCAAAATCGAATTTGGCAATTTGGTATAGTACATTATCAGTTTCATGTATCATATAGTGGATATGTACCGAAATCGTACTGAATTACCAATGTACTGTGACAAAAAAATACTGTACCAAGTAGGGGTTATTTATGTAATTTCACAGTTAAAGATAAGGTTTAGTAAGTTTTACCCTAATTCTTCATCTTTGTCTTTGGCTCTTCTCTCTTGACTCTCATCATCAAATCCTCTGGTGGCCTCTGACAGTTCTCTATAGGTTATTCTAAGGAAGTTCTGGGGTAGAATCTGTGAAAGCTTGTTGTTTACTGGAGTACAGCATTTTGAAGCTTACCTAAAAGAGCTAGGAAGCTGCCCTTCAAAAGAATTATTGGACAGATTGATTGTAGAAACAGCAAGACAATTTGACAATTGATGGAAGATTCATCTTCCCAGATAGAATGTTTGCTGTCAAATCAATTTCTTGAATTGATTCCATCTTGCTAATTTCATGTGGCAAGTTCCCTTAATTATGAGAAAGATTCAAAAGCATTCTGATCTCACTAAAACTAGTAATATTTCTCCAGAGATTCTCCATTTTAATCTGTTAAAGGGCAAATCTAGCCTGTATATGTCCTTGCACTGACCCATCTCAGATTTTCAAGAGGCATTTCTTTTGAGAGCAGATTGCTGTCGGGCTACACATAAGTTAATTGATTAAGGTTCTCTATACTTAGTTGATATGTGGAATTTCTCCAATTAAGCTGTAAGCCCAATGTGTTGTTGGAATTGACCCTATGAGCAAAGTTGTTAGACAATGTAAGTTGTTGTAGCACTTTGAATCAACCATTGATTTCTAATGGAATTGTTCCATTTAAAAGGTTGCTTCACAAGTCCAACAACTAAAGATTTGAAAAATTTGATGTTTGAAAGAATTTGCCCAATAATTTGGTTTCCTTGAAGTTCAACATGCATTAATCCAGCTCCAAGTTGACCTGTAGTGTCAACCAATTTAACAAGGGTCTAATTCGGGAGGCGATCACGGGTAGAGGATAAGACATGGAGAAGAATGGATCATTTCATACTGAAATTATACCATTTCATATATCGTTTTTTGACACCTATTTCATATTGAAATTGTACCGTACTATTTTTTAAAGTTCTTTTTGATATCAATTCTCATTGTCTATTATGCCTATTTAAAAGAAATAAGTACAAGAATTCATTATTGGTCAAAAATGAAAAACATTTTGGTGAATTTTGTCAAAAATAAATTATGGAATGAAAAAAAAGTTTGGTATGTCAAAATGAAAAAGTTGTTAAAAAACGATAGTGAACAAGTGAGAAAAGAGAAAAAATATGATTTTTACAAAAGAATGTGTATTGACTATTTTACCCTCATCTGAACTATAAAATTTTAAGTAAACCTTTGCATAAATGAACAAAATGAACTTCTCACCCTAATCCATAATAGACAAAAAGTCTATTTATGGATTTTGGAGGCTTTTCTATTATTTTAAATAAAAACAAAATTGATAATAGATGCCAAACAATTTAAAATAATGAATTTAATAATTGAGAATGATAATTGATACAAAAAAGAGCCTAAAATACCATTTTCATATTGTACCATATAACTTTGCCACAATACATTTTTGGTTTACGGTGTAGAAATTCGGTATGGTATTATTAGCGCACCAAATACCGATACCATACGGATTGACACCTTTACAAGGACAAAGCTTTCACTCGTTGAGTGCAAACCTTGGTGTTTCAAGTTTGAATTGTTAGAATTCATCTTAAATAATGTGGATTTAGATTATCCAGTAAAGTTGTTTATTAAAAAAAAAAATTATCTACTAAAATTTGTTATGGTTTCAATATGAAACTGATATTTATCAAATTTGAAATCAAGCTTTAAATCTCAGCCTATTATTTGAAAATATCTGCATTACTGTGCACAACAGATGATTTTTTTCTTGGAAGAAATTTGAACTCTTGACTTGTTACTTATTTAGTGATAGATTTACGCCTACTAAGGCGATACAGATAGAAATATTGTTGTACTAGCATTAGGCAATGTTTATATGGACCAGGAATTGGACCAATGAACCAGATAGCTATTTTGATTCACACTCAAAGAACAATAGAAAATCTTTGCATTTGCATGTGAGAATCAATTATAGGTATCTTGGAATTGTAACTTGTATATATAAAGGAAAGGAGGTACCTAAATCTAGTTTTAAGGAAATTTGAACTCTTGACTTGTTACTTTTTTGTCGTTGATTTTCGCCAGTTAAATTCCAGGTTTCTTAGGCATCATCAAGCTGATACTTATCCGGATTCACTAATTTAAAAATGCATAAAAGCAATTCTTAGAGAATGCATCCAATGCAGTTAACATGCTTATAATATGTCTAGGGTTTGACCGTGGGTAATGATTAGCACCTTTGTGAAGAGGGTCAGTATTTGATTCTCCCGTGATATATGTAATGGTATACATCTCTCTATATATAAAATCACCAATTCCCCAAAAAAAAACCAAGGAAACAAGAGGACTTAATGGAGATATATGAGATTCTCAAACGGCAAGATAACGATGATCGCTCGCATACCATAAGATCCCGGGTGAAAATTTGGTGCTGAATGAATTATAACATCAAAAATTTTAATCCCTAAATTTCAAAGGATTTTGCCAACCTCATTGTTTCTCCAATGGGCAATGCTATCCTACAAGGGTATATATAAATCTCATTGCTTTCTATTGTAAGAATGGTTATACATTGAATACAATCATCTTTTTTCTTTTTTTTGGGTACAAAAATACAATCATCTTTGTAACATCAAGGAATAGATGAAACACCAGTATATGCTTTTATCTCACAAACACAAACATTCTTCTTCAATCTTTAAGAACGAAATAATATAGAAATTAAAAAATGAAAGGAAAAAAAAAAAATCACATTTAACAGTGATGTTAAAAGCAAAGAAAGATTCATACCTACATGAAGGTTTTGAATTTACCCCAAAAAAATGAAGGTTTTGAAATGGAGATATCAGTTGAATATATATCAGTTGTGTGAGATGGGGTGTTTATTTAGCCCAATTCTGAGGATGACATGCTGAGAAGTTGGCGATCTCTAATCCTGCGTTGAAGCCGGACAAGCGCACGCATGCAATTTAAGGCTATGCGTGCTTGGCTCCTTACTTGTGCTCCACGAACCACTGCTTGCAGCCTCACTAAGCTTCTCAAAGCTCGGTATGCTCTTCTTGCCTGTTATCATATAATCAAAAACTTAATTTGATTACCGAGAGAATCAAGAAGAAAAGCCCATAAAATCTAAAGAAAGTACATACAAGACGACCCCTGAAAAAGGCTTGGATGATTATGGCAGCGAGGTCCTCTTTGAAGGACAAATCCTCCAAAGATGAAAAAGAAGCACTGGCATTGGCATAACCTTCATCATCACCATCATCTCCACTTGCAGCATCAAACTCTTTAGGGTATTCAATTATGTGTTCTTCATTGGCTTGCTCTTTCTCTTCCTCTTCCTCCATTTCTTCATTTGTGAAGGTGTCGCTGTTGTTAGTGTGATTGAAGACGATAATTGGCTTGTGTGGCGGTGATTTACTGAACTTCCTTCGAACGGCTTCAACCAAATTAGTCCCTATTCCCATGCTGCATGATTTCTGAGTAGAATCTGATGATCTTCTGACCCTGAAAGTCCTTTGAACAGCTCCTACCCAATTCCTCTTTACTGCCATCCCTAACCCAATCAGAGAGGTCAGTCCTCCCTCTCTCTCTCTTTTATCTTTCCTGAAGAGAGAGAGAGAGAGATGAGTTCTACTCTCAAGAAAGGGAGGGAGAGAAGGTGGCTTGAAGGAAGGAAATGTGCTCACCATGTACTGTACGTACAGAGCAAACTTATTGGAACTGCAGAAGAGAAAAAGAAAGCAACGTGGGGGCATGTTAATGTACTATTGGTTTGAAGCATTCCACCACGCAGGCCGGCAGAAGCCAGCAGCAATACCAGATTTGATTAATGGTTCCTCAGTTTCACTTTCACCTTAATGGGCTTGGCAGTTGGGCAATGAAAGAATTTATTGATCACAAAACAAAGAATGTTTCATAGATTGAGTGATGTTCCCAAGATCTTCTACAATTAGCCAATTAGGAAACTGGGATTGCAGAGATATTAGTATATCCACTTACCTGCCGTCAATGGAGTATAGATATATCCAATTTGTATTTCAATAATTGGTATTCCAATCCAAGTCAAGATTAAAAAAAAGGGTTTAGTGGTAGCTGTTAACAGAATGGAAATCTCTCCTGGTCAATGATGAATTCTTGCCAAGTCAACTCTTGGATTCTGCAGACTATCCCAAGACATGTATGCAAAAAGAATTGGGGTTCTGCATCTATGCCATGGTTTTATCTTCTGCAAAGCATAAATCAGCTCATGATTGTCAGGCTCCTCTCATGTCTGCTAAACAAGATTATAAAAATACTAGTCCTGCAAACATAGCCATTCCTTCACAGCTTTTCCTTTGGAGACAAAGCAACCAAGGTTTTTGCGATCAATTCTCAAAGGGCTTCTCATTCGAATCATCATCTCCTTAACCAAGGCTCTCACCGGCGACTCTCCCCTAATGTTACTATGCTTTCCCACTCCACAGACAACAACCACCTCAGCCGGAATGATCAAACTCCCACTACGGAAACCTGATCTCAGTTCTTCAATCCACTGTAACATGATCACAAAAGCAGAACCCAAGTGCATTCCATGTAAATCTAACTTACCCTCTGAACAACTCCATTTCAAGGTTTCCATTAGCAATGATGATCCAATCAGTTCTTCAACCAGCAAACCCTCTGCTGTCGGCAACTTCTCGATCAATCCTTCCATCGTAAGGGGAAGAAGCTTGAGTTCTCGGAAGAAGCAACATAAATGCAGGGCATGAATTCAAGACGGAATTGTAGGTGCGAAATGAGTACTGAATGCCTGAATCCTTCATCTTGCGAAGCCATGATTTCATTTCTGATAGCTCTGAACGATCGCCATACGACGAAAGAACAATATTCGAACAAACTGTATCCAAAACGAACCCTTTATCCTCCATCCGTCCAAGAACTCTTCTCATCTCCTCGAAAGATCCTGTTCTCCCATACCCATTTACGATACACCTAAATTCATAGGGAGATGGCTTGAATCCTTCCAAAGCGTGCATCTCCTCCATGAATTTCTCGGCTTCATGGGGAAAATCCAGGGTACACAAGCCTCGTATCATCGTCTCGGAAGCTCGTCGTCTCAGAGGAAAATTGGGGGAATTGGAGAGAAGTTGTTTCAGATGTCCGTAAGAGCAGACGACACCTTGCTTCGATCCACGCTTGGAATAGGAATCGATCAGATCGCAGTAAAAGAAGGCCAAGTCTTGTCCTCCGTTTTGAAATCCTAACTTCTGAATCGATTCGGAGAGTAGGGTCTCCGCTTCTTCAAACTGCCCTTGCTGGTCCAGTAAAGCGATAAGAGATGCCACCAACTTAGGGTTCCAATGAAACCAAGAAGTGGTAGTAATCCTTGTGTATAACTGCAACCATACCGGGAATGAGTTAACGACTGATGCATATACAGAGAATAAACGAATCAATCAATACAGAAAGTAAATTGAGAAGTTAAGGGATAGTGAGAACGTTACGGGGAGAGCTAGAGAGGAGAGATTATGGTGGATTTTGTCCGAGGAGAGGAGATGAGAGAGGGCGTTGAGAGCAATGGGCTTAGAAGAGGAGGCGACGAACTTCCGAATCAGACGGTGGGCGGAGGAGGAGTCGCCATCTGCGGCGGCGAGGGAGGAGAAGAAGCGGTGGCCCTGCTTGCTCAGAGCAAAGATCGTGGCTGAGAACGGTTGCCGCCGGTTGGGCTTGTGGTGGAGAGTCTGGAAACTCCATGAGAGAGGAAGGAAGGACACCTGTAGTCTCGCTGCCATTAAATTACAGAAATGGCACAAAGACCACTAACACAGATGGGTTGAAGCCAAGGGCTATCAATCTTGTATTTTCTTTTCTTTTTTGGGGGTAGAAAGTGATTTCAGTGAAAGTGAAAGGTGGGGCAAGAAAAAACACAAGGCATCCTGATTACACGAGTCCTGATCAGCCAAAGATCAGAAGTTGGTTTGATTGTCCTATTTGCCATGGACAAGGCTCTCGTTACTAGAGCATTTGCAATAACATTTGCAACTCTAGAAATACAAGAAAAAACACAAGACTCAAAAGGAGGATTGAAGGCTTCTAATGTCTTCCACAATGCTGGTCACCTCCAAGCGGGGAATCATAGAAAAGACCTTTGCAATCAAATCAAACACACATTGGAAAGACCTAGATGAATAGCCTTCAACATACCATACCAGATTGCAAGAGCCTCTCCCACCACATTTTAGCTTTAGGTGTTTTCTTCAGAGGTTCATAAATGTGAAGAGTGCTTCTAGTGCGAGGCTTTTGTTTCCCACGTTGGCCTATGGTAAGACAACTCTCACCAACGGGGATGATGGGTGGTTCTGGTCCAAGTAACTTTGGTTAAGGTTCAGGGTAAATCAGTTTATGGTTTAGATATGATTTGATAGGATGGTTGCAAGGTAATTGAGATATAAGGTTCATTGAACTAACTTGATGGGTATTTGCTATTTGGCAGCCCATCAAGTTTTGTTGGGCTATTATGGGCTTGACATGGGTTAGGTAAGGTTGATGTTCAAGGTAGGTGATCCAACAATTAGCATCCAACGATGTGTTTTGGCAATGCAACACTTGGGAGGACGTTAAATTGACAAAATTGACATTGGCCATGTGCTTGAGCAAAGATAACACAAAAGTTGAGTGCTCAGGTTGAAGTCTCAAGAAATCCTTGATAGGGGAAGGAAGATTGGGATTCAAGTGAGCTATATGCATAGGTAGGCCATTAGAAGGTTTCAGAGACATGGGTGTTGGGAGTGGTGGCCAAATCAACTGATATAATAGGGTTGGAAAGTTTATTATACGAAATTGGTAAAGTGAGAGGGTCATCTAATGGGATTTGGGAACTCATGTCAGGTGTCCTCAGCTCTTGCGAAGTCTGAGCCACCAATGAAATCGAACTGGTGTAATTTTTCCTGTTAGCAGGTAAAAGATCATTGCCTGTAGCCCTTTTTGAGGGAGTAAGATCCTTGGTAATCCGATCTGCCTCTTGAGACAATTGACTCTTTGACCTGTCACCGCGCGTCCTATCAATACCAACCAATTTACTGTCACCAGTACCTTCATCATCCAATGCTCCGGTGCAATCTTCCGGCCTCAAGGCTCAAACTATTGAACTCTGAACCATACTAGATTCTGCAACCACTCTATCCTCAAAGACAGGTACAACAAACCTCAACAATCAGTCATTAGGTATGGCGCCTCTAATTTTTGGGTGATATTTAGGGCCAAGTAAACTACTGTATACAATTCTCACTGCATCCATGAATTTGATAGTACCAACTATGCTCTTCAAAACGGGTATGGCATTTCTTCTCTTCATGTCCAAGCATATCGCAGAAATAACAAAATAGAGTGAGCTTCTCATACTTCACCAGAATCTGATTTTGTTCTCCAAAACTAAGCTTTCACATTTATGACCACCGTCAGCGCTTTATTAACTTTCAAATTGACTCTAGTTCTCGCATAATAGATTCTATTACCGAACTGCCAACCTTCAATAAATACCACTTTGCTGGGATTACCAACCTTCCTAACCATTTTTAGAACTATGGAGCAGTGGCATGAGTTTCGGGAATTCTGGGGAAACGTACACCCAACTTTGCATTATATCGCCGAGATATCACCGATATCTCGGCGATTTCCTCCGAACCGGGATAATTAACGAAAAATCGATTACATCTCCATCTCCCCTGATTTCTGGTACCTAATAGATTACAGAAGAACCCTCTTTGTGTTTTCAATTTTTCTGATAAAAAAGAAGTGCAAGGAAATGGTTCTAGTCGCACCAAGCCCTAAAAGAAAAACGAGAAGATTGAAGCAGAACAAGAAGAAACCCTGTATTTTTCTGATCAAGAAGAAGAGAAAAATGGTTTGATCGCACCAAAGCCCTAACCGTTACTTTCTGATCACCGGCTATTTTCTTCACTTCTTTTGTTGCTTTGCTCAATGATTAACCTAATCCACCGCAACAAACAAATTCTTCTTGCCTAGCTCCACGCCTCCACGAAGTTCTTCTCTGCACTCAGTTAGCGGATTTTGCTTCAGGAATTTGTTGTAAACAGATGAAGAAACTGCTGAACTGCAAGTCTGCATCTCTACAGTGGCTTGGAAATTTGTATAACTTGTATTTCACGTTTCACCTTTCACGCTTGGAAACTTGAAATAAATATTTTAAAATTTTAAACCCTCTTTTACACAAAACGCCAAATGCAAAAAGAATAAAAACCATAATATTAACAAAAAACCCCAAAGAAAAGAAAAAGAGAACTAATATTATAAACGGAACAGAAATACAGATAAAAATGTTAATATTTTTATTATTTATTGAAACGAAATGTTATTAAGGAAAACGAATGGAGATTCGGTGGGGGGAGGGGCTGCATGGAGGGGTCCATGAGTTTCGTAGGAATCTGGGGTAACTACACCCAAAATTTGCATGACGAGAAGTCCCATTCACTCCTACTATTCCAAGGTTGAAGAATTAGCAGATTGCCTGCCACAAATCAGGGACCATCCTCCATAATGTTATCCCTATCCATCTTCTATTGGAAGTGGAAATAGTATTTCCTTTCCTCAACTAGAACCACCTCTACCTTATGACAAGGGTTCCAAGTCGAAATAAGTCCCTCAAAACTGCTTGTCTACGAAACTTTCTGCCTTCCACAATTAGACCCACTAGAGTATTCTCCCAGGTTTTATTAACTCGCACCACATCTGCTGCATCCAGCTCCAAATCATCATCTAAGGTTTCTTCCTGGCCTTCCGCATACTGAGAATCAGGTAAAGATTGGGATGGAGAGGGGGGATTTTTTGTTGGATTAACAGGTATTGTCAAACAGAACAAGCTCCTGCATTTTAGAGGAAGAGCCAGCCGAGATAGATATTAAGAAAAGAACAAGCCTTCACCGAGAATAGAGGAGAGGGGGTTGCAGGGGAGAAACGATTAAAGCATGCTTTAGGTGAAGGACATCATCAAGCTGCTTTTAAACTACCATTCTATCACCTTCTCCCTGAATGTTCCTTTCCTCTCTTCCGAAATTCTGAAACCTAGAATTGATCCACCCATGCAAATTTTTGGAGAGAGAATAGACTTCCCAACGAATATAAGTTTCTCTAAGAATTTTTATTTTTTTTTGGGGTGTCAATCTTCGTATCTAGAAAAGATGTGAACCAAATCGAACCTAATCAAAACTGGAAGAATCCAAACATGAAATGAGACCAAATGAAAATTCAAACCGGAATCGAAACTACCGATTTACCTAATTAAGAAACCGATATCAGCCCAAAACCCATTGAAAAGCCTATTTGGAACGTAATCAAAACCGAACCGAATTTGTAAAGCAGAACTGAAAGTCTGAAACACATTTCAAAACTGACAAAACCAAACTTAAACCAGACCCGGATCGAACCGTTGTATTGACCAAAAAATGGACCCGTTGAGCTATGTTTATCCTTTGGATTTGTGGGATAAAAAACGAAAATTATGCAATTGAGAGTTGAAACTTGATGGTGTCGCTGTAGATGTACTGAAAGTCCAGTAAGTCATCACTGAACTCGTAACCTGAGAAGGAACGATGACGATAATGGCGAACTTCGTCAGTGTCTCTGCTCCTCCAGTCATCTATCGGAATCGTTATCGTTCTCCAAATCATGGTGTTACCCGCAATGTTGAATTCAAGGTAGCCCAAGTCCGAATACCTCCCCTTGTTAGAAAACTATCTATCCCCTTGTCCTCTCTATGGGGAAAAGAATTGAATAATTCTGAACTCTTGGTTTCAGGGAGCAGCAGCGAAATTGCCTGTGAAATGTTCTACGGGCCCAACTCAAAAAGCGGATTCGGAAGACGAAGAATTTGACCGTCCTTCATGGAGCCTTTCCTCATACAACTTGTATGCAGGACTTGGAGCTTTGGGGTTTATCGAAACTGGATACTTGACTTATCTTAAATTTACCAATTCCGATGCTTTATGCCCTGTTAGTGGCGGCAGTTGCAGTGACATTCTTAACAGTGATTATTCCTATGTGTTCGGTATGTTATGATCTCTTCTTTTCTTTCTTCTCCGACCTTTAGTTATATTTCCTTTTAGTTGGTATGTGGGCACTGTGTTCTGCAGTTGATTGATTTGAATTGCTGATAGACTTAGATGGTGGTCCTCAAGATTCTACTTGTTTATTACTAAAGGAACTCCCAATTGTCAATCCACTGTTTGTTCTACAAAAACAAACTCCTCTCTTTCTCCCTGATGGGTTTCTATTACATACTCCCAATGAATCTAGTAACAGCTAATTTCCCACCTTATATCCGTGACACAAAGATAGTGGAGCTAGATTACTGCACTAATATATTGTGAGGAAGAATTGGTTTACTGCTAATTTACTTTTTGGTGATCAAATGCATACATCAGGTTGAAGGTACTAATCTTCTGCTTCCCCATTGAATTGGTATCATAGATGTTGATTTTCTTTACTTGAATTGGATCTCTCAGACACAGCCTCTAGAATGTTCAATATGATCGTGTGAGGAAGTTATGAGAGAAATGGTTTGGAAAAACAGGCAAACCCGGCCTAAAAGGCCCCCCCAAACCCCCCCCCCCCCCCCCCCCCCCCCCCCCCCCCCCCCCCCCCCCCCCCCCCCCCCCCCCCCCCCCCCCCCCCCCCCCCCCCCCCATAAAACCTGGAGGAGAACTTAATGTTTGACTTTATACCCGTGCCCTGGAAACCTTTACTAGAGACATGAAAATCTACTTAAGATGGTAAATGAAAAGAAGATAAAAGGGGTGCAAATAGTCAGGCTTAGTTGAGAAATCTCATGCCAAAGGTTACGCCTATCCATGGATGGACCTCTCTTCTCGTCCAGCTTCCATGCCAATACAAGTAAGCCTTGACATCCCAATTTGAGCTAGAACGAGACCTGGTAATGCATTTATTGATCCTTCCTTTCCTATGAACTGATGGGGCAGATAATCTAGAATGAGGCCTGTATTGGTTCTATTGCCAATACAGGGGTATCCACTGCACAGCAGTGATCCCAGGCATGCACCATTTGATGCAGTTTCAGTTTAGTATTTTCCTTGTTTGGTTTTCTGAGCTGCTTCTTAATTTTTGAGATGGGTGTCAGATTCCAACAAAGTTTCATTGGGTTCTTTTAATCTTCTTCATTCTCCTATCTTGGGCTTTACAGATTAGGCGATGCCGCAATGGAATGTAGGGAGGACAGAATTAATTAAGATGACCTTCCCCTCTGGCACAGATGCAGTTCCCTCTCCTTTGCAAAATTGATTTTACCTATTTCTATACTTTGCTCTTGAAAGTCAAGGGACCTGGGATCACCCTCTACTGGAAGACGCCTTTACTGGAGAGAGTATGTCTAGATTTCCATAAAAGTTGAATAAAAGAAGAAATAAATGGCAGCCTTTGTTGATCCCATTTCCAAACTTCCATTTTAGTTATACCCCTTATTCGGTTCCTTGAATTTCACCTTAAGGAAATATCTTTCGACAATGAACTCCATCTTTCGCGTATAAATCAAAAGAAGTGTAGAACAAACCCTCCTTCCACCCCCCCAACCCTCTCTTTCCAAGAACAAACAAATCTTTTTAAAAAACAGAAAACAAAAAGCAACTTTGTCTCTCAATTTTAGTGCAGATGAAGTTTTGATGGAGAATTTAATGTCCTTAGTTTGGATTTTGCAGGCATTCCTCTTTCATTGATTGGTATGGTTTCATATGGTTTAGTTGCGCTAGTGGGTCTACATCTGTCAGGGAAGAGTTTGCTTTCTGGATTGAAAGAAACTGATGGTCATGTTATTTTACTTGGGAGCACTACAGCGATGGCAGCAGCTAGTGCATACTTTTTATACCTTCTGGGCACAAAGTTTTCTGGAGCATCATGCTCTTACTGCTTGATTTCAGCCTTCCTGTCTTGCAGCCTTTTCTTCCTTACACTAAAGGTGTGGTTTACTTTTCTCTTACTAGTAAAACATCCCTGTGGATGGCAATGAACAATTTTCTGCTTGTGTCTCGACTAGGAATTTGGGTTGCAAGAGATACAGAAGATGGTGGGTCTGCAGCTAGTTATAGCCAGTGCAGTAATTGCTGCTTTGAGTCTTTCATATAGCACTCAAGCTATTCAAGCCCCATCCATGAGGTGAGTCACTAAGTCCTCTATCAAGTGTATTTTAACTATAAGCATTCAAGACTTATCCCAAATGTTGGGGGTCTTGTTTCTTCCATCCTGATTTGCCATTTGATTCTATTTAAAGCCATAGAAGATTGCTTCTCTGGCTAGCTATTGGTCTTTGCTTCCATTGAAGGATTTAAAACTCAGTATGTAGATCAGATCAGACACTGCCACTCCTGATCCAGGTTGATCCAGTCTGATACCGGCTGACATTGGTGGTAATATTGATGGATTAAGCCTGATATAGTTATTGTTCCTGGTCTAAGATTACTTAATTTGAGACAATGTGAAAAGACCAAAGTGTTTTTGACTTGACAAGCATTATGACCATCAGAAGATGGATTGAACTCGGGTACTTGGCACAAGGCTAGTGTTGAGTTTTTTTGCAAGCCATGCTGGACTGACTGGATAAATTGAATGTTGGAAGGTAAAAGGATGGCATTCGATGGTATAAGTTTTTTTTTGTTAAGGTTTTTATATTTCACGAAATCAGTTGTGATGTAAGGGAAAGGTTAACTGTGTCTTTATTACATACTACATGTGATGTAGCCTGCCTATCCTCTTGGGAACCATTAGTGTAATTGGCTAAGGAGATTCTCCAGATGAATAGGGAGTTTTTAACCTGCAATCAGGAAACAAAGAGAAGCAAGAGAAGAGACGGAAGGGCTGTTTTTGGATTGTGAATAGATTAAAAGAAAAGAAGAGAACGAAAAGATAGGGATTGGGGAGCAGAGGTCTCAGCTTACACTTTCACAAATAAATGCAATTGAACTATCAAGTTTGATAAAAGGATCACATGCTTTTTTTGTTGTTGTTGTTGTTGTTTGTTTGTTTGTGGAGGGGGGGGGGATTAAATTGAGTGAACTTCAAAGAATTCTAGCAGAATTAAATAACCATTAAGTAATCATATGGACTTAAACACTGATACTGACTAGACTAAGATTAATACACTGGAAGTAGAACTCTGTGTAGCTATTAAATGTCCTAAATTTACTCAAAACACTTCACTAAAGATATAATCTCCTGTATCTTCCATGGACCAAGATTTTTATGCCTTAATAAGTTGTTTTTATATTCCAGCAGCCTGTAATGGACAAGAAAGAATAAATAGGAGGGTTGTTTTGGCTCTGAATTGTACTTGTAGTAACTTCAAAGAATAGAAGAGATAGAGGGAGAGCTAGCGGAGAGAAGTTCACTCGCGCACTTTCATTAACAAAGTTCAATTTCAATTGTCTAATCTGATTGGTGTTGCATCCTTGTATGCAAATATCAAAAGTCATACTTCAAAGTTCAAACACTTAAAACAAAGTCTAAAAATGTTAAATTACCATCAAGTAACTTAATGACTTATAACTAACGCTGACTAGTCTAACATTAATTAGATTAAAAAATGAAATTCTATTTTAGCTTATAAATATCCTAATCCAACTCACTTTAGGCAATAATTTTGTCTACCCCTATGTGCCTCAAATTCGGCCATTACAAGTTAATAGCTCTTGAAACAAAATGCCGTAACTAAATACTAGCAAAATGAGAACAAATTTTGACTGGCTTGCATTAAAATATATTGAGATCTTGGATTTAGGAAACCAAAATGATGTAAACCCAGGTTTAGGTTTAGACCTCAGGATCTTCTAATTGAATTCCAGGAGGCTTTAGCTAAGGGCTTTAGGGGTTATAAGGCTGCTGGGTTTTAGGGGTTATAAGGCTGTTGGGATTGTGATTTCAGGCCTGAAATTAAATAGGAATTCAACTTAGATTTGGAAATTCCAGTCCTTGGCCAACTAGGACTCAATTCAGGTTAGGGTTTTGGGAATGGGTCTCGGCTGGGAGGGGAAAGGGATAGGGTTTCTGGTTCTAATATCCAGAACTGTTTTCTATAGATGTTCTTCAACCAGAACCAGATCTGATGATTAGGACTTCTGAAATTTCAGAATCAAATTTCTGGAAATTCTGCAAGTTCAAGGAAGAAGACGAATTGCAGGTTTGTTAAACTTCAGAAATTAGGCTGAATTGGGAGAAATAAGAGTAGGACTAGGTTCTAGGCTTAAGGGCGACCAAAAGTGAAGGAAAAAGGGGTCAACTGGGGCTGGGAATATGGTTTTCCTATTAGGGTTAGGACTGTAAACGTGGGGAAGAAGAAGAGGATGAAAGATGGCTTCTAGGGCTTAGGGGAGGGCTGGAATTTTCAGAAAACTAAAGGGGAAGGGTGAGAGAGTATTTTTGAGGGGGTTAGGGCTGCTCCTAATGTCTGAAACTAAAGGGAGGGGTTGGGAAAGGCTGTGGATTGAAGAGGGAAGTGTAGGGGTTAGGGGAGGGGGCTTAGTACGAGTAGGAGTGCATTTTCAAGTCCAGAACGATATTGAGTCTGTTTGGTTTCATAGGCATCTTAACATTCAGTTTTAACCAATAGTTGGTTTTTTTTTTTTTTTTTTTTTTTTTTCTTTGAAATTTCCTGACACCGAGATACATTACAAATTATAACACATGCAATTGTTTCTCACTGTTCCTTATTAAATTAACCATCCGAATACAGATACTAAGATTTTTACTATATAATTATTACAGGTGTATTCTGATTTCAGTTTGGGAATAGTAATTTGGTGCAATTCATGGTTTTTGCATTTAGGTATATGTGCCTTACCAAGGAGGATCTTTTCTAGATAGTGAAACAGAATGGATCCTTCTTTGGTTTGGTTTGTTATGATTTTTAAAAGTCAGGTTTGGGATTCAGTTCCATATTGACAACCCTATTTCTGGTGGTGTACATATTCTTGAATCTCCTTTAGTAATGGTTTCCTTTTGTTGAAGTTTGATTACCTTTCATTCATTTTTGTTTTTTATCATCTGTTGGATGAGTTTTGTATTAATATAGTGTGTGATGATTAAACTAATAACAAATTAGATTTGCACTTGGAGTTTCTATTCAAAAGTGTATGTATGGGGGCTACTTATACATTTGGAGCTTGTTAATGAAAGGAATCAGATTATGGCACATAAAATTTTCTTTTTGATTGGAAATCCTTCTTGAAAGTTGACACAATGATTCTTCATACCTTTCCTTTCTCTAAATTTCAGACCTGCATTACCTGCAGCAGTCTGCTACACCATTAACAGGCTATCTAATCTTTAAACCAACCAGATTAATTTCCTGAATTCTCATACGTTGTCACTTCGTGGTGATTCAGCCTGGAAGCCTCAAAAACCTTGTAGGAACTTAGAAATTATTGCAAAGTACAACTTGTGCAACACAAACCCAAGAGAAATTTAGTCTTAGCCAGATGCCATATCTTAGTTTTCTTGATCCATCAAAGGGCACCCAGAGAGAATTAATGTTACTGTTACGATGCCATGTCTTTGCTTTCTTTAACCTCCCTCTCAACCCTGTACTAAGTCTATAGTCTTTGCTATATTTATTGCTACCATAGTTACTGGTGGTAGTAGCCAGCTGTGCCTATTTTTAAATCAGATTCTACAGCAAAATGTAGAAAAAAAGTTGTTGAAATTGGTGTTCACTAGCCAGATACTGGAGTTGTCCATTCTCCAGTTGATTAGATAGTAGTACTTCAGTCTAATTTCACAGCCTTCTTAGGTGTTGAGTATGGAGTTTCCTGTTATATTGTAGTTTTCATTCTGAAGATGCCGAAGATGCTATTTCTCTGTTTTATTGTTCATAGCACTCTTTTCCTCATTGTTCAATTTATGCAGCTCAGCCGAAATCGATCTGCAACCATTTACAGTTGAGATAAAAACAGAATCAAGTCCCTTGGCCATTTCTCTTGCGAGGCATCTTCATTCCATAGGAGCTAAAATGTATGGAGCTTTCTGGTGTTCTCATTGCTTAGAACAGAAAGAGGTACTAATATTGCCATCGCAAATTCATATTTGATGTAGGACATAAAGGTATGAGCTAGAGACTAAGTGCAGGCTTGCTAGGGGAGATATCAGTTCATGTTCACATTTGTCCATCACTCTTTTTGGGATTATTAAGATATGGGACATTTTCGGATATATTACCCAAAGTAATCAATACAAAAAGATGTACGAGTGACTGGTGTTGATGAATAGTGCTGTTGTGGACAAACTGAAGAAAAGTAATTTATCTTCATGTCCAAAAGATATAGGTGAAAGTTGGTCACCTTTCATCAAAAGCATTGGCCCATTTTCATATATGTATGCTATTTCTAAAACTGGAAATTCATTATGAGCAATTGTACCCTTCTTCTTGTTAATACAGATGTTTGGACGTGAAGCAGCTAAGCTGTTAGACTATGTGGAATGCTTCCCAAGTGGATATAGAAGTGGGACCAAAATAGCAAAGGCATGTGCAGATGCTAGAATTGAAGGTTTCCCGACCTGGGTGATAAATGGTCAGGTTAGAATGCCCCATCCCCAAGTGGACAATCTCCTCAACTTGTTTAGAATCTCAGCCAAAATTTACTTTTTCGGATCAACTACTCTTTTAATGTTGCATATGTGAATATTATAATGGGCTGTGCTAGAGCTTCTCCATGCACTTGCTTTACAACACATGAGGTGCTGACATGAGGAACCTCCATGCTTTTCTCATGCATCATCTCCATAATTATTAATGTGTCATATAATTCACTGCAGTGATATTTGTACCCCAAAATAAATAAATAAAAAAACGAGTAGATTGGTTTGATGCCACATTGATGCATTTCAATTGATGAGGCTTGTGACTGTTCAAGTAGGCATTTTGCTATCTTGTTGATTCCCTGCAGTTCAGTGGGAACTCCTAGGATCATGAACATAATGACCCTTCAGAGCAGGCAGTTGCTGTTCAGTGTGCTGTGTTATGTATCTCTATAACCTACCATCAACCACATATATTTTATTTGAAATCACCAAGGTCTACATCTAAGCCAACAAGGAGTTGGTCTAGCGTGGTTTTGCTGTTGACTGTTGTCAGGTCAGGGTGCCGAAATAACACCTAGTCATCAATCAATATTCATGTGTTTCCTTCATTAACAAGAAAAGGGTGCTCTTGCATTCAGTCTTCAACAATTCACGTGTTGGTGTTTGCCTTTCAACAATTGCTCTTTTCCTTGATACGGTTCTTTAATTATTTTTCCTTCTTCCTTCCCTCAGGTTTTGAGTGGTGAACAAGAATTTTCAACATTGGCAGAAGCATCTGGATTTGACCTAAATGATTTCAATCCAAGCTGATCAGTTCCCAGTGTGCCACTCATCCTGAACTGAAACGTGCAGATTGTAGATGATGTTAATCCAGCTTATGTTGAAATCGTCTTATGCCTCTTAACAAGTTTGAAGATATGGAAGCCTCAACAATTTTGAAGAATTTGGGAGGTCCAGGTCTCTAAAATGTACATAATTATATCTTTTAATTATCATTCTTTTTTATTCGGATTAAATTCATGTATATGGTACAGCCTCCCTTTCCTCCTCTTGTGGCACAATATACCTAGACATATTGATCCTGTGTCTTGCTTTGTTGTAGGGTACATCCAGAAGGCACTGTAAATATTATTTAATGGTTGCTGCCCTTTACCATCTTTAATAATGAAAGTGTTTTACTCACTTTTGGTGGCAATTCATTGCTGAAGGCTTACTTTGCATCCTCTGTGGCAAAAACTTAGGCTATGAATTGATTGGAGCCTCTTAACATGTCGTTAACTGTGATTCAGAGACTTGAGATGTTTAACATCAAGGCATTCTTTTCATAAACAAGAGCATCGTTATCTCTCTCCTCTGGCTGCTGCACCCTCTGCCCTTCAATCGTATAGTTTGGCTCCAATTCAGATGACAATGAGCATGCTTCGTTGAGGAATTTTAGTTGCGACACAATAGAACTGCTCATTCTGTGAATTAGGGAATGAAAGTATCTATGTTTGTTGAAAACTTCTCAAAGCTGGTGCCATTTGGAAGTTGCATCTCTAGCAAGCACCTCTCTAATATCATATGAGATGATAAAAAATAAAAATTACACTTCTGGTAATTTTGCAGTGATCAACATCTGTAGTTTGCTTTGGTGACCCAAAAGACTAGGGTTTGAAAAGTTGGATTGGATAGTCCACAAACGAGGGTGAGTATCCTTTTTGGTACTTTCACCAATTTTCCATTTAATGTTTAAAGTGTCCCATAATACGATGCAATTTTAATTGGTACGTATTAATTAATATTGGATACAACTAATACAATACCATCAATACATTTCATCCCCCTTCCCTTTCCTTAAATGGCACGTATTAGATTGCATCAACATCTAATAAAATACTTTCATATTACAAAATTTGTTAGGGTTATAGTAAACAAATGGTTTTGTGGCCTACCAAGTCTTTCAGTCATTTCCATTTATATGGGTTCATTTGATAATGTAATTGTAAAATGCTTGACTACATGTGTGGTGAAAAGAAAAGTTTTTTAATTGTCAATGATGTGTTACTAAAGCGGTTAAAGGCTCAACCTCCCACGGGGAGGTCTTGGGTTCGCACCCATTCGGCGGCATTAATTATATAAAAGCTCACTTGAAGATGTAATCATGGTGCGCGCATGCTGGCCTGAATGAACCTCATATATAAAAATTATAATTTGTAAGTTGAACTAGGAACTAGTGTTTTGTATGAGTTCATGAAGTGATGGTCTTTCACAGACATGCTTGCTTCGTCTAACAACATTATGTTTTGTATGAGTTCATGAAGTGATGGTCTTTCACAGACATGCTTTCTTCGTCTAATAACATTTTTGTTATCTTTGACTTACTAGAGATAAGGTGATTTTAAGAGTCGTATCTATATCCAGTATTGTATCGCTTTGACCAATGTATTTTAGTGTAATTTAATAGAGACGTATCGAGATGTATCGTATCGGTTGGGTCAAATATAGATACATATCGGCTAATATCGTATCATATCATGGGATACTTTAAACCTTGCCAGAGAGAATGTCTATATGAGTATAACATAGTGACATGAATATATACGTTTAGATCCTCAACATATGCTGAAACTATATCATAAAATCATGATAAAATGATAACACTTGAAATGAAATTTTAGAAACTCTTGCACTTAAAGGAATATAAAAATATATTTTCATTTTTTATTAAAAAGAAATTATAAATATTTTCTATCAAAGAGCTAAATTACTGTTGCTGGAGATCAAAGGAGAATCAATTTATTTGACATAAATACCCCTCTAATATATTCGTTCAAATAATTGTTTTCATTGTGCCATGTGTTATGTGTGATTGGTGGCAAAGCTCTTACATTTTTCAAATCTCTCCGGTTTAACCTTAAAACTATAATTGAACCTCATTTATTTTATTTTTACACTAAATCCACAAAGTAAAAAAGATTAAAATGTATAGGAGACAATTTCTTTAAGACATATTTATTTCATTCTCAAATACACATACCCAGATGCATCTCTAGCAATAGCATTGCTAGGATATTGTGGGGAATAGAGTAAATGAATGTGAAATTCATACAAGATGGGTAGCGCATTTTCGACAATATATCTACACAATTGTTTATGTCTCTATACAGAATACAAAGTTAATATCTAGAATTCGGGCGATCTCTTCCATAAGTTCTCTAAAGCACCTAGGAGCTAGCATCTCCTTGTTGATGTATTTTATTGATAGTTTTGAGTCATAATATATTTTAATTTTAGTGAAGCCTATTTTTGCTGCTAGTGTTATACCTCGGCTTCTAGTTCCCACTTTAAAATCCCTTATTTGTTCAGATTTGCACCACCAGCAATGACACATAAAACCTTTCCTTTGTGATCTCGAACTATAGCTCAATACCTATTGATTTTCTCCAATATCTTAATTGGGCAACTCAAGTCTTCATTATCCTAACTCTATTTAATATTCTAACATGTATAAAGATTGAGAGGCTAATGGATATGGTGAATGGTGTAAACTGAATTCTTTGGTACAATGAATTATTATGAACATATACGATGCCGACAAGCTATGGTGTTTTTATTCATTCATTGATTGTGATGAGTGCATACCCTTTAAATGTTCAACATACTCAATTTGCATCTTATTAAGAAAATTATTTTTTTGTCCTTCCCTACCAACCACATGACATTCTTACCCAACTTAATCTGCTTGATGTAGTTAAGGGTGTCAATCATACCGTGTGCTGTTTTTCAAAATCAATACCACGCTATTTATACATTATCCAATAAATATGGTATGGTATCAACAAAACTATATGGCTGAACAATTGGTACGGTAATAGTACGTATAAAACATTACAAATGAACCATATTGCAATCAATACCTACTTATAATAATGTTATGGTAATGGTACGACATACTTGTACCATATTGTATTCGATATAATAAGGATATAAAATAAACTTATTCAGTACTGTTTCCGTATTGAATTGATATCCTTAGATGTTTACTTTGTCCATCTTAAATCCCAAGAGATACCCATTGAATCTCCACCTCTATATTCATGGCTCCAAAGACAACCACCATGGAGGAGCCAAATACATTAAATCTCTGGGAAGTTTACCTAGTCCCTGCAACCAACCCTAACTAATTAGTCATCAAAGTTATTTTTCTTGACACCCTTAGGTGTTTACTTTATTTATTAAATCTTCCATGAGATTCACTCATAATTTTTTATCATGAACCACCTTCGGATTATTACATTCAACAATAATGTGCTTAGACAAAAAAAATTGATAATGTGTCAAGGTTCTTGGAGAAAGATATATGAAATTCAACCTCAGCGTGGAATTTTTTATTTTTTACCCAAAGTATTGACAACATAGATTTAACTAAAGAGTAACATTTTACCATTCAAGTGCTACATTAATGGGGAACCAGCCTCAAAACTTTAGGTATGTACTAGGGGTGTAAGCCGCACTTGGGTCAGGCTAGCCTAAACTCAACCACTATCCTATGGAGTTCAAACCCCAAACTCATACCTTGCGCTAAGGACCTAAACGCCAAACTCAAAACCTACTTATTAGAGTTCTAAGCCCAAACTACCCTAATTTATCTAATGGACTAGGTTAACCCTATTTACCCTAACTTGATACTATTTAACCCTCACAACAAAACAAAATTCATGGAATGGTACACCAAAAATATCGGAATTCATCTTTTAGTTATGAAATATAGATGTTTGTCAATTGGGCTAATCCAAGTTAGATGTTTGGCTTGATAATTATTCGAAAACAAAGGATCAAGCAGGATTAGTCTCAACCTTAACTCACTTTATAAAAGTTGAGTGTTTGACTGATATCCTAATATGTACTTTACTAAATAGAAATTAAGTATTTACTCTTACTAAAAGAAAAGAAAAAAGAAAAAAGAAAAAAGAAAAAAAAAGAGTTAATTTTCATTTGGACCCTCTAAGTATATTTTATGTCATTTTTTATCCAAAAAAAATTATCTTTTGCATTTGCCTCCCTTGAGATATCAAAAAATGTCAACCAATCAGGACAGCAAGTCTAAAACAGGGAATTGAAGGCTCAGATCAAGTCCAAACTTGAAGGGGTTTTGCACACACACCAAGTGACTTACCTAGTATGTAGAAATGCCTTCGAACCAAGTCAGAGAGTACTCCAAGTCCATCAACTAATCCCATCTTCATCAAGGTACAGTTTCCTTTTCAGTCCTGAACATGTTTCCATAAATGGAACATTGTCATCAACTCTCATGGATTCTAAGCCAAACACCAAGTCTTCCACTGAGATGGCCTATAGTTGACTTCTTGCTTTAATTCGGGTTGTAGGACATACAAACAACAGGGTTTCTGGGTCAAGGTTAGGGCTGGGTTTCACAATAATGTAGTCTCTAAACTAGACATGCATTAAGTCACACAAGCACGTTTGTTGGGTTCTTCACGGCAATTGGGTCAAGTCAAATCAATCCGTGGCTGGGGTATAAGTCACCACTCTCTCACATCACCATTGGTATAAGATCTGGCTCGTGTCAAGGATTACTCTAAGCCCAATGCAAAGTCATACGGTCTCGTACTACATATGGTCCTGATACTTCCCCTATGGCACCAACCAACTTGGTTCAGTGTCTTTTCCCACCTAGAATCAGCGTATCTTATAGCACCAACTAGCTCGGACTACGTTGAGCCCTAACCCTATGGTCATCCACATATAATGGACAAGATGTTCTCCATGTCCTCTCAAGGGTCATTTCACCGGTCTTGAGCGCCCATGAGC
This sequence comes from Hakea prostrata, assembly GCF_041222555.1. Lineage (NCBI taxonomy): Eukaryota > Viridiplantae > Streptophyta > Magnoliopsida > Proteales > Proteaceae > Hakea > Hakea prostrata. The sequence continues at coordinate 16,028,263 of NC_142604.1, forward strand.
CCTTGTCTATTATATGCAACCCTACCATCTCATGATGACAGTGGGTCTACTTGATGCTCACAGGACCCAGCCACTGACATCACTGGTTAACCGGTTTCAATACCCCTACCGGAAGGGTAGTAGTACTCATGAAGTCACCTAGCCAAACACTTCTAGACATGCCCTACATATGTCAATCAATAATTAGGGAAAATGCCAAGGGCACCATATGAATGCGTCCCATACCGCCTCCTCTGGTATCCTATGGCAGAAATGCCAAAAGGGCATTCCCCATTCCCCAATGTTACCTAAACAATCACATAAGATCACTCAGGCAATGGGCGAACCCACAACCCTAGTAGAAAATACAAGGTAAGGATATTAATAGGGATAATTACTATTGCCCCCCTCACTTCTAAAGGTGTTAAGTGGCTGTTAACATCAAATATAAAATGTCTATTTTGCCCTTAAAATTAAGAAGTAAAAAATATAGCATTACCCTCATTTATAGAAACTATATTGCATATCAATTATATCCTTAAAATCTTATATTTTAGAATTAGTTTTGAATTTGGTGGGACCACATACTTATGATTGTTGAAACTTTCACATTCCACTTAATTTTTCATAATCATCATTATGGAAGTTTTACAAACAAATTAGTATATAAGATATAATTGATAGAAAATTTGGTAACATACATAATGGTTAGCATATATTAGGTGATTTTCAATTTTCAGTTTTGAATTAAATTTGATATTTCTTAATATTTTAGTTTCTATTTAATTACATCTATCCTTTATTTGGTGATTTATTTTTAGAGAAAAACAAAATCACATCTTTCCTTTATTTGGTGGTTTCTTTTTAAAAAGAAAAGTGAAATTAAAGTTAATTTTTTCCTATTAAGGGTAGTATTATAACTTGAAAAAGAGAAAATAAGTAAAAAGATAATTGAAGGGTTATTTTTGGGATTTTGAAACAATATATAGATGCCACATCATTAGTAAACTGACAGAGCTTAACGGTAGGGGGCATTAGTAATTGTTGACAAAGTTAAAGGTTGGAATAGTAATTTTAAAAAGTACAGGGGATAAAGTAATAATAAAATCAAAGTACAAGGGGGCAACAGTAATTATCCCATATTAATATTGTTCTTCCTTTTTCATCTCATACAATATCACACTATATTCATATCAATAACATAGGATTCAACAGCAAAGAGAAATACTCAAGCAATAAATCTTACATTCCATTCGTGCAAAGTCATACACATGCTTATCATAGTAAACATAAATTTACAGCAATTTATATCGATAAAAGAAATTAAAATAGTAACAATTAAATATGTATAACATGGTTAGTTATTCCTCACCTTTTACTTTGCTCCTTTCTCCAAAGTCCAAGAATTCACTCCCACAAGTTTGGTGACTAAAGATACATAAATGCTTATTTATGCAAGAAATTAATAATCACAAATTAGAGTCTATTTGAGTTTTAAAGGATATCCCAAAATCTTCCCACGAAAATTCAAATCCTTACCCTTACTTTACAAAAGGGTAGTTCCCAACCATACTAATAAATGATCTCTAATTCGCCACAGAATTGAAGTCTAAACGAAACGAAATTTTGGGGAAAACTAATTGACAACAAAAGGATCCTACGGGTACCTTGAATTTAATTAAATTTGACCCATCTCAAAAAACCCTAAATTTGGCTCTCATAAATCACCCGTGGGTGACCTAGAGAGTCAAAATGCGTAAACCTTAGTATGTGATCTTACCATTACTCCCACAAACTAGGAAGGAAAATTAATACAAGAAAAGAAAGCATCCAAAATACCTAACAACCTTCTCTTTCAAGATCTCCACGAAAGAAGAGAAGAGAAACTCTCACCAACCATGATTAAAGAGAAGGGTTAAAGAAAACTAACATTTCCTAATAATTTTGCGAAGATTTGGATCATAAAAACTTTCGGAAGGATGGAAACCGCTCTTTTTCTTGGTTTCTCCTCTTCCCACAGCCTCCAACTTGTTCTAGCCTCCAGAATGCGTTTACGGATGAGATAAAACATAAATAGGGTTTAAAAATCCAAATTTCCATTTTTGCCCCTAAACAGAAAATGAGGTGGGGGTTGGTTCACCCAAACGGCCCGATCTTCCAGCCCATGGTTGGACTCCCAAATGGTCTCTGATTTAGTGATTTTTGGCTCGTTGGAAAGTTCTTTCAATGATCTTCAATTTGATACCTTATTCACATCAATCGGATTCTTCGAAATCAATCTATGGTCATTCAAATATCACCCTATTTACATCATTGTGATTAATCTTCTCTCTTCATTTAAACTCTAGGAGAGTTATTGAGTTATCACGAGGGTCATCCACCAACATTGGGTCCATTTTCAAACCTTAGGGCTCGACTTAAATGGTCCACGATTGTCGCCAATTCGAGGCCCAGGTTCTCGGTCTTGAAACCGCAGGTTAAAAGGGTAGAAATCCGAGGGATTTCACACAACCCCCACCCCGAATACAATCACAGATGTGATGTTCAGATTCTTGAACCATGTACTCACCTTGCTGATTTCCATAGTCCTCATCTCTTCTCTGCAATGGACTTGAACCTCTTCCCATGAGGATGAGCTCTCTTGGATCGGAAGCCCACGGCTGATAATCCACCCTCCTCTTGCTCAGATTCTCCGATGGCAAAACTGGCGTTGCCGATCCACCGCTGAGATCGATGTCGTAGTTTGAGCTAGCGAACCCTAGTGTTCTTTTTTTTTTTTTTTTTCGTCGTTGAGATTGAGAGTTAAAAAATTGAAGGAAGAGGTGAACAGAGTGGGAGGGAGGCAGAAAACGACGAAAGAGGAGAGGGATGCAAAACTGGAGAAGTTCTCGCCGGTAAACATGGCTGGGCTTTCGTTTCGGCCAGAGATTCTGATTCGACTACCTAGAGGGGCTGAGTTTGTAAATTAATAAATTCTAAAACCTTTAAAATGCAAAATAAAAAAAATCATATTTGTATATAGGGATAATTACTGTTGCCCCCCTGTACTTTGATTTTATTACTAATAAAACCCTGTTCTTTACAAAATTACTGTTGCCCCCTTTCCTTATAACGATGTTAAGTAGCCGTTAAGTTTGAATATGTAATGTCCACTTTGTCCTTTATTAAAATTAAGAAATCAAAAGACGATACTACCCCGTTTATAAAAACCAGATTAATGTCAACTTTACCCTAACTTCATTTATTTTGAATTAAAAAAATATTGGTTTTCTACCTTCACTAAAATTATTTATTTTGAATTAAAGAAATTGGCAAAATTCAAATTCGATTTGGTTTCCCACCTTCTCCTCTAGCATACGTAGGGAAGGAAACCACAATTTTTTTTTTTTTTTTGGGGGACTGGTGCTTTTTTAATATTGGAAACCAAACGTAACACCTCCCCATGGGATTTTAGACTTTTAACCGCTTTACTAACCCACCATTGACGAAACCACAAAATCTTGCCAGAGAAGGAATTAACGAAGTAGGTGATATTCAGTTTCCAAATTTTAGTTGAATTCTATCTTCCCTCCTCTTCGGTTTCTATTTTAATTTATTCAATTATTATTTCTTTATTTTGGTGATTTTTTTTTAGAGTAAAACGGATTATGATAATTTTTTTCTCTACAATTAATTAAGGGTATTACTGTAACTTGACAAAAGGGCAAATAAGTAAAGAGATAAGTAAAAGGGTATTTTGGGATTTTCAAAAAATATGGAGATGCCACATCATCAGTAAACTAACGAAACTTAACAGTAGGGGGCATTAGTAATTATAGACAAAGTTAAAGGTTGGATTAGTAATTTTTCAAAATACAGGGGATACATTAGTAATAAAATCAAAGTACAGGGGGGCAATAGTAATTATCCCTTGTATATAATATTTTTTTTATTTTTAATCTGAACCGTTAAATATCAAATGGATGATGTGGTCGAATCTCGACCGTTGGCAGCAGCTGCTGTAAATAAAAATCCACTGTTTTGGTTGGTTCCTTCTACTAGTCTTCCCATATCAGTGCAAAGATTGATTATTAGGTACTCTTACTATGTTATCTCCATTAACTACACAGTTCCATTTTGAGTTCTTGAACATTACCCACTTCCTTAATTTCATTCAAATTCAATGGAGAGAAAGCCATCACCCCGGGTATGCCCTCCTACCTATGGGAACCAAATTACCATCCTGAGCATTGATGGAGGAGGAATTAGAGGGATCATTCCAGCCACCATTCTCGATTTCCTTGAGTCCCAACTTCAGGTCTCTTTATGAATTTATTATCAATGCATGCAATATTAATATATGAAGAACTTATCATGTTAGGGTTCTCTCTTATTTCTTCAATGGGGGCAGGAACTGGAACTGGACGGTGATCGAAGATGTTAGACTTGCAGACTCCTCCAATGTGATTGCAGGGAGGAGTACTATAGGAGGACTTGTGACAACCATGGTGGATTTTATATTTGGTCGTACACTTATCATCTTGTATGGGGTTCTGCAATAAGATACAAAGCAATTCAATGTGCCAAAGAACCATTGATGAATCCTACCAAAGATTAGATGCCAACAATGATTCTCACATTCTATAGCAGTGTTATCAACCAAGCCAATTACTTAAGATAGAGTAAAGAATGTTGTAAGTTTCCTTGTTGTAATTAATTATTAACAATTTAAAGCAGAATTTAAGATTTTAATGTTGCTCTAAACCCTTTGACATGTCCCCTGATTTCTTGATATAAGTTGAAAAACCAAGTTTTTTACAGTTGTTAGTAATACTATTAGCTTGTGGTTAAGCTTTTGTTAAGGGGGGAAATACCAGCATTTCTTCACCAGATTGATGAGTTGACAGCATTACCAAGGCACCAATTACTGATCTTTGACATTGTCATTGCAGGATGCAACAGAGTACAAGTTGAAGGTTAGACAACAGGCTAAGCAATACCCATCTCTAGTGTGACACCATATGTAACCCTTTCTTTCTTTTTCTTTTTTTTTAATTATGGCATTAGCCAACGGCAAATTGGTGCATTTATCAATTGCATATGTATGTGTGTATTGAGACTTTTGAGTGACCATGCCTTCTAATTCACAATTGCATTATAATTCTAAATCTATGATGATAAACAATTAGTGATGATTTCAAATTCTTAACTTATATCCAATATATGATGAGCTCAATTAGAAATTTGAAACTCACTGCTTCTTTAGATCCAGCGTTGTTCCACTCATCAATACATGAGTCACAAAATCAAAAAGATATGCACAGTAGTTTTTGCTGTTGGGTATTCACTATACAAGCATAGAGATAGTGCAACAATTAGCATGCATTAAATATCTATTATTAATTATAGAATGATTGAGTTCAAATTGAAAGGAATTATTTACCAAGGAAAAAGAAAATTAAAAATAATTTTTTAAAGAAATATAAGAAGGCCAATGGTTCAGATAATCATGAGATTAATGGTCTTATATTTCATGGTATAACTTATTAGTAACTTTTCCAACTAAGGCTTGTTTCAACTTTTTTCAATGTCAAGCGCCATATGCTTGTTTTAATTCTTTCAATGTTGTAACAAACTCATTTTACATTAAAAAAAAAATGAGAGACACTCTAACTAGGGAAGGAAGAGGACACTACAAGAAATCTGAAGTTCCTCGGATGCAATAGACACCAGATTTTCATAAATGCTTTATTGGAGCTGTCAATTGCCTCAACAAAAATAATGGTAAAGTTTCAGTTGCAGACTTGCAGTTCCCTATTGGATATATGAAGTTTGATATCTCTCTAATATAAATTGCAATAAGATCAGGAGATGTCTAGATATTCATAAACAAATTTGATCTTCTTACTTCTAATCGCCAAAACTTCATGATTTAACCAACTTTGTTTTGGAATGTCAACTTCAAATTGATTAAAGAAGCTATTTGCTTTTCTCAGTAGAAATAAAGAAGGTATTTGTTGGTGAGAGGACAAGTGGGCATTTAAGTGATCTAAATAGGACTTTGACTTTTAACTGGGAAAAAAAAACTTCGTTCAAATGTCTTTTCTTATGGCTATGTTATTTTCACAAACAACAAGAGCAATGTGCATTTGCACATGTGAATTTTTACTAGTATATATATATAAAACCAAAACAAAAGGTGAGGGATCCTGCATGGCTGTATTGAAGGACTAGATGATTTAAAAAGTCAAGGGAGAGAAAATATCATTTCAAGCGATTGACAATCCACGTCATAAAATGGGTGATCGGAATTCCCTTGAGGTGGGATGGGAGAAAGGTGAGCAAGGCGATTTATTTGAAAGAGAAAGGCCTAGCTATTGTTTTTTTATCTTAATCTGAATCAAACCAGAAGATACCTGAAAATGCCATAAATAGACCAGCTGAGATTGCCAAAATAAACTTCACAAATCTAATATTTAGTACTCCATGAGAATCTTCACATTCTCTTCCACCAAGCATTCCCTCCTTGCAAACATTTCCCGCATGTCTTGGAAATTCATGCGGAACTTGAAAGTAGGCCAACAAAAACAAAACAGGTATTATATCAGTATTTACCTCAACACAATTATTCTTATCCTAGAAAAGAAAGTTCAGTCCAGAAACACACATGTATCTCACAATGAAGAAACTAATAAAACTAGGAGATTGGTTTTTGTTGTGCTCATCACCGCTATTACTCAAGGGTCTCAATTGGTAGGGTTTCGATAATTCTGACGGTAGAACTGTACTAAATTTATATGGTACGGTTTCTGTATTTGCAAAAACGGTACTACTGTAAGTTTCAGCGAAAACGGTTTAAACATGCTATAAAATTTTTTTTTTTTTGGGAACTGGCGAGTTGATATTATGGGGGGAATATTACTAATATATGTGCCGCTGGATGGATGCGAACCCAAGATCTCCCCATGGGAATTTAGATTATTAACAACACGACTATTCTACCATTGGCTAAACACGGTATACTTTTGGTAACACAACTCAAACCAACCCTTATGCCCACCCAACAAACAATGTCAGCTACATGAATCTCATTTTGCCACCCAACTATTTATTCACTAACCTTAAAAGATGAAAACTTTTAAAAAGCCTCGTTTTCAATTCTTCAGCTCTTTCCAATATTCCATCACTCTTTTTTGGCAGTTTTTATTTAAGAATATGTTGCTTGCCAAAAAGAAAGGAAAATTAATTAATCCATAATCTACCTTTCTTACTCTATGATAGGGGTGTCAACGGTGGGGTTTGGGGTAGTTTCGGGTTGGGCATAACGGTTTCGGGCTGAAAAACACCTAGCCTAAACACGGCCCATTAGCAAAATAATGGTTTCGAGCCGGTTTCAGTTTGGTGTAGTTTGGGTTCGGGCTAACTAATGGTTTGGGCTAATGTTTTAGATTCAGGTTGACTAATGGTTTATGGTGTGTAAGAAAGAAAAAAAAAGAAGAAACAATTGAGCATCTTACAATAAAAGCGAAAAATATATGAAAAGCAAAGTTGCTATTTGTCAATTTTCAAAAAAAAAAAACCCATCCATTCTATAGAAATCAAGAACCTAGATATTAAGTAGTAAAATGATTATTTGATCTTTGAATTCATGTTTAATTTATTAGTTGTCTATACCAACTACCTAATGGTAATATAATAATTCAAATACTATTTAATGTAAAATTATAAAACGGGTTGTAAACGGGTTAAATGGGTTATAATGGGTTGCGGTTCGGTTTCGGGTTGGTGCCGGCCGGGCTCCACAACCCTCAACCCAATTACAGCCCATTAAAGTTTGGTTCGGGTCGGTTCGGACTATAACGGACCAGTGTAGTTCGATTTTAACGGTTCGGGCTATAAATTGACACCCCTACTCTATGGTTGAATCTTTTAGTTAATCGTTTGGCAAATTTCTCTCTTTTTCTCTTCTTTCTCTGTCCTGTTTTGCTTAATAAATGCATAAGAACTTGTTGTAACATTCAGAGTTCCAATAATTCAATAAAAGAATAAGCAAGAACCGAATCACATACCGCTGTTGTATGCTCCGAGATATTTCTATATCATCAGGATCAAAAGCAGCTGCATGCACGTACAGCAGAAATGTGTTTGATCTCGTGCAAATATTAATAATATTAATTAATTATGACGATTAAGACATTCGGATTCATATAATTATTATGTATTCTTGATAGTCAAAATTAAACAAAAGTCTAAAGAAAACCACAACCCATGAGTTCGACCAAATTACCTTTAACATAAAATTTGAAATCAAAACCTGATCATTTATTTTTCATTTTTATACTCAATTCACAAAATAAAAAAGATTTACAACAATGTATAGGATACAATTTTTGTGAGACATTTATTTAGTTCTCAAATACACACACCCAGATGCATCTCGAGCAATAGCATTGCTGAGATTTGTTGGGGGACAGAGTAAATTTACGTGAAATTCATACAACAGTGGTATGCGCATTTTGGATAATATGTCTGCGCAATTGTTTATCTCCCTATACACAAATACAAATTTAACATCTAGAAAAAAATGGATCAATTTCTCAATTTCTTCTAAAAGTGGTCTAAAATACCTAGGAACTGATGTCTCCTTGTTCACGTATTTGATTGATAACTGTGAGTCAGAATTTACTTGAAGTTTGGTGAAGCCCATTTCTGCTGCTAGTATCAACCCTCTCTTTATGGCTTCGAGTTCTAGCTCTAAAATTCCTATGCTCTGATCTGCACCACCAGCGACGGCAACTAAGGCATTTCCTTGGTGATCTCTGACTATGACTCCATATCCCGCTCCATCTAATCTTCTAGATGCATCAGTGTTGATGGCAATCCAATCAAGAGGTGGTGGCTCCCAAGTCAACAATTTCATAGAGGACGAACATGAATCTAATTTGAGGGAAGCAAAGAAATCCCTTGCCCAAATTGGAGGGTTTGACTTGAGGCAGGCAAAATACTCATTGGTCAAAGTGTGAATCCATTTTCCAGAAGACATTCTCAACTGCTCAAGGATGCAGTCATGATGGAAAAAGCGGGTAGAAGGTGGCTCTGAAAATGGATTTTCGTGGAAGCAAATCATACAAGTTTCTTCTTGGGTAGGAAGGGGTGCTGCCACATGATATTGATATTGATATTCATCTTCTTCATCTTCGGTGTTGGAAACTATACAACTTTCGTTAAAGTTTATTGATGAAAGCATCAGATTGAGGTCGGTCAGGTTGTCGTTGAAGTCCATTGATGAAAGCATGTCGGTCGTCATGTTGGCTTGAGGAAGGAGGATGGATAAGGAAAGAATTGCAGGAATTAAATGCAGGTTTACTCTCGATCGGAGATGGGAATAGGAGTGGAAGATCGAAGAAATAAAATGCAGGTTTACTCTCGGTCAGGTTTAAATGCAGGAATTACATGCAGGTTTACTCTCGGTCGGAGATGGGACTAGCAGTGGAAGATCGAAGAGAAAATGAATCCGTGGAGGCGGAGCAGTTCAATCACTTCCTTTATATATATTAGTTCAGAGTTATTACTTCCACTATGCCTAGGAGTTGGCGTTAGCACTGATGAATTAATCAACACCGTCCAATGATATAATGATATATGAATAATGAACTGTTGATTATATCCATGTGAGATTTGTTGTTGTTCGGTTGTTTACCAAAAAAAACAGTGATTCGACTCAAAGGAATCTCAAACCAAACCAATTTGCTGGACCGAATGAACCGACTATTTTGCAATTTTTGGGTTTTCATGTGTTGACGAAAATACATTTTTGACCTCGATCCAGCGGGCCCATATGACTTAAGTGTAATTAATAAAAAGTACGGCATGCATGGCTCTCCGTTAAAGGATCCTCATCATCTATGGTGTTTTAATTTGCGAAGAGACGATGGGAATCAATTAACCCAGTCGGCCTACATTTTACAGGAGGACTGGAAGTCTGGAAGATCTAAAAGGTCAGAGTCTCATCCCGTCAGGGAGCTTTCTCAACCACACAAATAAGTGGGGCCCACAAGTGAAAAACGAACCCACTTATTTGTGTTGATTGAGAAACCGTCGAGGAGCACCGACGGGTGAGAATCCGGACTCAGAATCTGGATCATTACCCACAAAATCAGGTGGACTCCACAGCTGAAAAAAAAAAAAAAAAAAACTCCCATCACCCACCCCTAGGCACCCTGTATTTTGGGGTGGAAAAGCCGAGGTCGCAGATCTGAACTCATGAACTCAAAGCTTAGGGCCTCAGGAGGGGAGAGAAAATATTGCTCGTAGGTGAGTTGAAGACCGTCAGCCGAGGCATATGCTGAAGACGTATACTCAGGTGTGGGGAAGGTCATTCTAAGGGAGTCTTGCTAAACCAGTTAAAGAAAAGCTAAATGCATTTTTCCATTGTGTTTCATCTTCAACGTCTTCATATGTTTAATTTGGTTTGCTGTGTATGTGAGTTAGAGTGTACTCGCTAAGATCAGGGAGTGTATGTGTGACTGAAGGTTGCTGCCAAGAGCTGGTGTTGCAGGGTTTCCTCATCAGCATTTTGAGAGGTGAACAAGAAATTTCAGCATTGGTAGAAGCAACTGGGTTTGACCTAAATGATTTCAATTCCTGCTGATCAGTTCCCAGTGTGCCAATCATCCTGAACTGAGACATTGTAGATGATGCTAATTCAGCTTATGTTGAAATCGTCTTATGCCTCTTAACCAGTGTTGATGCTGTATTCGGTCTCTCTTGGTCAATCGCCCGAACCTGCAAAAACGTGTTTGACCGGTGTGGTTGAGTTTCATCTCCGACAAACAAGTTTAGTATAGAAGAATAGAGGAAGCAAGCTTGATCTCTCCAAGTATTCAATAACTCAAGAGTGCATACTTGATAATAATGAGTATAATGTGGGTTATTTATAGGGGTTACCTTCTCTGTGTGGTAATGGAGTTCAAATATAACTCTGAGTATTGCTAACTTCCGGGGAAGACGAATCCAATTGAGGCAGCCCTAGTAGAGTTAGATCCAAACTCTTCTTCTTCTTCTTATACAAGTTGCACCATGATATTCCGGGGTTTGACCATAACATAAGCCCCCCAGTCTTGTGTGCACCCGATCATTTCAATGTTCGGTGCATGCGAGACTTATCGTCTTCCCTGGTTGAGCCTAAATTTTTTTTTTGGGGAAGACTTCTTCAATAAGGCAGTTCCCTTAAGTGGGCCCTAAATTATTGACTACTTCTTTATATGGTTTAAATTGTATGGTCCCTCCATTGGTTAAATTCAATATTACAAGTTACCCATCTTAACGGTCAAGCCTTTTGACCATTAAGTTTGGGTTGTAGAATTGTCCAATATACCCTCTTAAGTGTGTAAAGACCCAAATACCCCTAAATTAATTTTCATTCATTTTGCTTTTTAAGTGAGTGAAGGGATTCTCCTTTCACCCATCATCTTCATCTTCATCTTCATCTTCATCTTCATCTTCGGTAGTGGAAGCTATAGAATTTTGGTTGAAGTTTGATGAAAGTTTCAGGTCGATCATTTTGGTGGCTTGAGGAAGGAGGATGGATAAAGAATTGCAGGAAATGCTATGTTTACTCGTTTGGGGATGGAATAGGAGTGGAAGAAGAAGATGAATCAGTGGAAGAGCACTTATAATTACTTCATTCATTTATTAGTTAAGAAGATTTAACTAATCCCATTAGGACTAGGATTTGTAAGTTATCTGTAGTTACTCTCTGAACCGAACCAAGTCCCAACGCAGATGGGCTTTTCATGAAAATACATTTTTGACATTCTCCAGCGGGCCCATATGATAAGTGTAAGCCCATTCGCACACCCATATGGTGTTTTGCAAGGAGACAATGGGAATCAATTAACCCATTCTCTATATTTTGTAATTAATTCTCATTGTTGTTGGTTTCGAGATGTACGTATATGGTATACCCATAGCTTATGCCCTCTTACATACAGAGGTTATAGTGTAATTGTACACCAAAAACTTCCCTTAGTTATAATCTTACTTCATCTGAAAGATAATATGGTTTGGATGTGGAAATGGATTAACTGAGCGATGACCGTTTAAGACATGCTCTGGCCCTCTTTATCGTTCTCTGCAACACAAAAACTCCCATTTCAGTTTCTCTCTTCTGTCCCTTTTGTCCCTCTCTTGAACATACGAGCAGTATAAATGCTGGATATTGAACAACTATTCTGCTCTAAAACTTTGCTACATTCTCGGACAAAGAACTTGAGAAGAACTAGGGTTTTTAATGAACCATAACCGAACCAAGGCATTGGTTGGGTTGGTTCTCCTTGACCAAGGGTATGAGCCAAAACCATATATATGAAGTATTTACTTGATTAATCGCTTCTGAAACCAAAACAGATGCTGAGGGATCCTTTTGCATGGCTGCATTGAAAGAAAAAGGCCTAGCTTATTATGTGTTTTGAATCTTAATCTGAATCAAACCAAAAGATATCTGTTGGGATTTATTAATTGTTAATAAATCATATGCTCAAGGGCAAAACTGGAAAATTATTTTTAGAACGGTTACAAAATATGGGGTTATATATTTTGGTAACCAGCCGCATCACTTATGTGATTTAAAATTTTCGTACGTGAGATTTCTTGAAAGGTGGCTCTCTCTCTCCCTCTCTCCAAGAAACAACGCAGAAAAAGAAGTTATTCGAGGATTTTCTTCTCCTTGCTTTGGATCTCAATACCATCCTTCCACACGGCATTTGGGTTGTTGAATTCATTCTATCTCCTCATGATTGTGGAATCAAACCGATGATGGGATCGTGGAGGAACGAGAACGTGGATCCAAATTATTTCCGCTGCGATAATTCTTTTGGGGAAGGCGCCCCTCGATGATTTTCCCCCCCCCCCCCATCAAAAAAAATGTGGAATCAAACCAACAATATCTGAAAATGCCATAAATAGATCAGCTAATTTATCTTTCTCACTCCCATAGATGCTATCATCACCTTCAATGTAGTTGCTCATCCTCACGGTGTGTGGGCATATGCCAAAAAAGGCTGTGGAAAGCAGTGGTTCATTCAAGCCACAGCGGCATTCCTGGGGGTTACAATGTTTATAATGGTGTTGATGCCATACCTTCTCAAGGCCGGGGGGGGGGGGGGGGGGTGGGACATGGTGGTCGTGGGGATTTAGATCTGATGGGCCAGCCTTTAAGCAGTAGCTTATTTAGCCCGGGGAGCAGGGGGGAGGCGGCTCATCTTCACTTATCGAATAAAGATATAAAATATAACCAACAATATCTGAAAATGCCATAAATAGACCAGCTAATTTATCTTTCTCACTCCCATAGATGCTATCATCACCTTCAATGTAAAGTTACTCAATTATTTCCTATATATGTGACTAGTTTTCTAGATTTTCTTCTAAAATAGCTATCAAAGTTGTTCAATTATTAAATTTCAAATCACAAATAAAATGGTAGAGATGAAAATAAGTAGTTGAAAACATGTATTTAATATGTATTCATGTCCATTTAGAATAATTTACTTAAGAAAATAATTATCCAATTATCATCCGAATCCAACTGAATCCGTCCGAAAATCGATAGGATATTATCCGAATCTATTCGAATATAATAGGATGCGGATATGGTATTACCACTATCCGATTCAAATCTGGTCCGTTTACACCCCTAGTAATAATGTGCTTCATTCGTGGCAGTTGTGTTTTTGTAGGTAGGTTGCTAGGGTTATTCTCATTCGCTGATGACAAGTGGTGAAGGGGTTTTATACAATAGGAAATTTGTACAATTTATCCAATGTTTATTCTTTTTTAGGAATACTAGAGCAGTACATAACTACATTTTTTTCATTCTTAATTCTGTGTGCATCTCTTACATAACAATATCTGTTGTTTTGGCGCATAGATATAATGTGCTTGTTGGTAGTATAATACCCAGTCCAATATTTGTCTGTAGCATCTCCACTAAGATTTTTTTGGCACCCGCAGAAGTTCTTCAGCAGTTGAATTATCTCTTAGCCTTTTACATGTAGGTTAATGAATCTTAGAACCGTTTTGGGAATGGACTTATAATACTTGTGGAAATTTCAAAATTAGATAGTCAAGAACTTGGTAATGGAAAGTGGTTGCACCTTTCATATGACCTTCTAGAAGTAAAGAAAAATCGTTGTAATTAAGACTGCTAAAAGCTTTTGGCTTTACTGTACTACTCATTAACACATACTGCCTAGGTCTTAATTCACTTTAAGATTTATATAACATATTGGTTTTCTCCAATATCTTAATTGTGCAATTCAAGTCTTCATTATCCTAACTCTATTTAATATTCTAACATGTAAAAAGATTGAGAGACTAATGGATATGGTGAATGGTGTGAACTCAATTCTTTGGTACAATGAATTATTATGAACATATACAATGCCGACAAGCTATGGTGTTTTTATTCATTCATTGATTGTGATGAATGCATACCCTTTAAATGTTCATCATACTCAATATGCATCTTATTAAGAAAATTATTTTTTTGTCCTTCCCTACCAAGCACATGACATTCTTACCCAACTTAAACAGCTGGGATGTAGTTAAAGGTGTCAATTATACCATGTGTTGTTTATTGAAATCAAAACAGCACTACTTATACATTACCAAATAGATATGGTATGGTATCGATATGACAAAACTATATGGTTTGACAAATGGTATGGTAATGGTACGTATAAAACGATACAAATGAACCATATTGCAATCAATACCTACTTATAATAATGATATGATAATGGTACAACATGCTTGTACCATTTTGAATTCGATATACTAAAGGATATAAAGTAAACATTCAGTACTCCTTCCATATTGAATTGACACCCTTAGATGCTTACATTGTCCATCTTAAATCCCAAGAGATACCCATTGAATCTCCACCTCTATATTCATGGCTCAAAACTCAACCACCATGGAAGGGCCAAATACATTAAATCTCTGGAAAATTTACCTAGTCCTTGCAACCAACCCAAGCTAATTAATCATCAAAGTTATTTTTCTTGACACCCTTAGATGTTTACGTTATTTATTGAATCTTACACGAGATTCACTCATAATTTTTTGTCCTAAACTACCTTCAGATTATTACTTTCAACAATAATGTGTTTAGACCAAAAAATTTGATAATGTGTCAAGGTTCATGGCAAAAGATATCTGAGCTTCAACCTCAACGTGGATTTAACTGAAGAGTAATATTTTACCCTGCAAGTGCTACGTTAATGGGGAGCCAGCCTCAAAACTTCAAGTATGTACTATGTAGAAATAAACTGAATTTATTGATCATTGTATATAATTCAATTAAGATATTATAGGAAAGTAGGGGTGTAATTCACCACATGGGTCGGGCTAGCCTAAACTCAACCACTACCCTATGGACTTCAACCCCCAAACTCAGACCCTGCGGTGGCCTAAACTCAAAACCTGCCTATTAGAGTTCTATGTCCGAACTACCCTAATTTATCTAATAGACTAGGCTAACCTTATTTTACCTTAACCTGACCCTATTTAACCCTTTAAACAAAACAAAATTCATGGAATGGTGACACCAAAGAGAGATCGAAACTCATATTTTAGTTATGAAATATTGGTGTTTGTCAATTAGGCTAATCCAAGTTAGATGTTTGGCTTTATAATTATTCGAAAACAAAGGTTCGAGTAGGATCAATCTGAACCTTAATCACTTTATAAAAGTTGAGTGTTTGATGGTATCCGAATATGTACTTTACTAAATAAAAATTGAGTATTTACTCTTACTAAAAATAAAATGGATAATTTTCATTTGGACCCTTTGAGTATGGTTTATGTCATTTTTTATCTAAAAAATTATCTTTTGCATTTGCCTCGCTTGAGGACCTCAAGTTGAGGTATCCAAAAAAATCCAACTAAGACACAAAACTAAATGGTATCCATTGGTTTAGTAATTTTTGTGCCAACACTTTTATGTTCTTTTAATTAATTTCTTTTATTGAGACTTATCAAAATATTTTTTTTGGTGAATTTTATGAAAATAACTATAGTCAAAAACTTAGATTTCTTTTACTAGCAAAAAGAAAAAACAGTTTTTGTTTGGCGCTCCTTAAGTGGGCCCTAAATTCTGGACAGCCCCCTTATATGGTTTAAATTGCATGGCACCTTCATTGGTTAAGTTAAAATATTGCAAGTTACCCCTTTTAAAGCTAAACTACCCCTCAGTTAATTTCATTTCATTTTGCTTTCTAAATAAGTGAAGGGATTCTCCTTTCTCCCATCATCTAAAATACCCCTCAGTTAATTTTCATTCATTTTGCTTTCTAAGTGAGTGAAGAGATTCTCCTTTCACCCATCATCTCTCCGAAAACCTCATCACTACCCCCTACTACCCCTCCCCTGCTGGGGACCACCGGCAGGGAGAACCTTCGTTTTCTTCATGGCTACCGCTTTCTTTTTCAAGCGAGGCTTCTGTGCACGATTGCTGTTGCACCTTATTAATCAGATTGGTACATGCATCAGACAACATGAACTTGATCAAGTAGCTTGAGGAGGGTTTTTTTTTCTTTTTTTCCCAATTCGATTAGATGTCTAGTTTTGTATTTTTATTTTGGTAAGTATTCCAGTAGATATTTCTTTTTCTTTTTTTTGATAAGTATTTATGTAGATAGTTGGAGTTGACTCTAATATGTCTAGCAGTTGTCAGCTCTTGAGGTTATCTCCTTATCTGTAGTTTCCTCTTACCTAACCTTACCCACCACTCTCCCTTGAGCAAATTCTTCTAGTGTCCAAGGGTGGTCTTCATCATCACTTCATCATGAAGAGTCCTAATGAATTAATTAAAAATAACTTGATCGATCCCACTAAGTATACCTGTGACTCGTGCTGGGTGGGTGTTTTGCAAGAAGATGATGAGAATCATTTAACCCAGACTATATAGGGCATATGCTATTATGAATTCTCAAGGTTGTTGCCAAATGTATAGCCGTGTTATCATCACCTTTAGGGCTTGCTATCCTCATCCATTGATTTATCTTTCTCACTCCCATAGAAGCTATCACCACCTTCAACGTAGTTGCTCATGGTCACGGTGTGTGCGGTAGATGTCGAAAAAAAATTGGAAAGCAGTGGTTCAAGTCACAGCGGCACCGGCATTAATTGACTTCACAACCCATGAGTTCGGCCAAATTACCCTTTAACATCAAATGTGTAATTAAATCTCATTTATTTTTCATTTTTGTACTAAATTCACCGAATAAAACATATATATATATATATATATATATATATATATATATATATATATATATATATATATATATAGCATTGCTGAGATTTTGTGGGGATAGAGTAAATGTATTTGAAACTCATACAAGAAGGATATGCGCATTTTCAACAATATATCTGCGCAATTGTTTATCTTCCTATACACAAATTCAAAATTAATACATTAGATAATTTCTTCAGGAGATTGAGGAGATGATTCCTCTTTTATTAGAGCATCTAGGAGCTGATATATCTTTGTTAATGTATTTTACTGATAGCTCTAAATCAGAGTATATTTTAATTTTAGTGAAACCTAGTACCTCTCTTTAAGCTCTAACTCTAAGATCCCTTTGTTCAGATTTGCAACACTAGCAATGGCACATAAAACATTTCTTTCATGATCTTGAGGTACGACTCCATACCTAATAGATTTATATAATATATTGATTTTCTCCAATACATTAATTGTGCAATTAAAGTTTATTATCCTAACTCTATTGAATATTCTAACATGTAAAAAGATTGAGAGGCTAATGGATATGGTGAATGGTGTAAACTGAATTCTTTGGTAGAATGATTTATCATGAACATATACGATGCCTACAAGCTATGGTGTTTTTATTCATTCATTGATTATGATGAAATTGAGTATTTGTGCAGATATATTGAGTATTTGATTGCCCCCTTATATGTTTTAAATTGCATGGAGCCCCCATTGGTTAAGTTCAAATATTGCAAGTCACCCCTCTCTTTTGACCTTTAAGTTTGGGTTGTGAATTGTCCAATATACCCTCTTTAAGTGTATAAAGACCAATATACCCCTTAGTGTATTTCCATTCATTTTGCTTTCTAAGTGAGTGAATGGATTCTCCTTTCACCCATCATCTTCCTTCATCTTTTCGGAAACCCCGCCACTACCCCCGGCCCCTCCCCAGGGACCACCGGTAGGGAGAACCTCCGTTTTCCTCATGGCTACCGCCTTCTTTTTCAAACGAGGCTTCTGCGCACGATTGTTGTTGCACCATATTAATCAAATTGGGATATGCATCAGACAACGGGAGCTTGATCAGGTAGCTTGAGGAGGGTTTTTCTTTTTTTTTTGTTGAGTAAATATTCACGTAGATAGTTGTAAACTAATTCTGACCTTAATATTATTACTTCATTTGTTAGTTGGAGTTGATTCCCAGTAGGACTAGCAATTGTTAGCTCTTGAGGAGGTTATCTGTAGTTCCCTAAGGCTCTTTTTGGCATCAATTCTCATTCTCTATTGTGCCTATTTAAATAAATAAGTACAAGAATTCATTATTGGTCAAGAATGAAAAATGGTTTGGTGAATTTTATCAAAAATAAATTATGAAATGGAAAATAAGTTTGGCGTCAAGATAAAAAATTGTTAAAAATGATAGTAAACAAGTGAGAAAAGAAGGAAAAAGTATGGTTGTTATAAAAGAATGTGTATTGACTATTTTACCCTCATCTTACTTAGAGAACTTTAAGTAAACTTACACAAATGAAGATAATGAAATTCTCATCATAATCCATAATGGATAAAAAGTTCATTATGAATTTTGGAAGTTTTTCTATTATTTTAAATAAAAATAAAATTCAGAATAGATGCCAAACAATTTAAAATAATGAAAATTTCTCATAATTGACAATGAGAATTGATACCAAAAAGAGCCTAAGACCTAACCTAACCCATTGCTCGCCTTGAACAAATTATTCTACCGTCAAAGGGTGGTCTTCATCATCACTTTATCATGGAGAGTCCGAACGAATTAATTAAAAAGAACTTGACCGATCCCCACTAAGTACTTAGGACTCGTGCTGGGTGGGTGTTTTGCAAGAAGACGATGAGAATCATTTAACCCAGACTATATATATGCTGTTATGAAATCTCAAGTTGTTGCCAGATGTATAGCCGTGCTGCCATATACAAGTATTTGCTTCTATGGAATAAAACCATGTATGAAGCATTTACTCAATTCACTTTTAAAACCATATATATGAAGTGTTTACTTGATTAATCGCTTCTACAACCAAAACAGAGGGTGACAGATCCTGCATGGCTGCATTGAAGGACTAGATGATCTAAAAGTTCAGGGGAGAGAAAATATTGCTCCTTCAAGCAATTGACAATTGTCCTCATAAAAAGGGTGATCGGAACTCCCTTGAGGTGGGAAGGGAGAGAGGTGAGCAGCCATGATTAATAAGGCAAATTATTTGAAAGAGAAAGGCCTAGCTATCATGTGTTTTGATCTTAATCTGAATCAAAGCAGAAGATATCTGCAAATGCCATAAATAGACCAACTGGTTTATCTTTCTCACTCCTATAGAAGTTATCATCACCTTCAGCGTAGTTGCTCATTTACACCTAGACGGACGGTCGAGATTTCGATCTCGACCGTTGGCTTCACCGTGCTGTGCATTTAATGCGCAGCACTGAAGCACAACCCGTGTTGATGGCAATCCAATCAAGAGGTGGTGGCTCCCAAGTCAACAATTTCATAGAGGATGAACATGAATCTAATTTGAGGGAAGCAAAGAAATCACTCTGACCAAATTGGTGGGTCTAACTTGAGGCAGGCAAAATACTCATTGGTCAAAGTGTGAACCCATTTTTTCAGAAGACATTCTCAACTGCTCGAGGATGCAGACATGATGGAAAAAGTAGGTAGAAGGTGGCTCTGAGAATGGATTTTCATGGAAGCAAATCATACAAGTTTCTTCTTGGGTAGGAAGGCCTCTTCGGTGTTGGAAACTATACAATTTTCGTTGAAGTTTATTGACGAAAGCATCAGGTCGAGGTCGGTCGTGTTGTCGTTGAAGTTTATTGATGAAAGCATCAGGGCGA
Source organism: Hakea prostrata (assembly GCF_041222555.1). Taxonomy (NCBI): domain Eukaryota; kingdom Viridiplantae; phylum Streptophyta; class Magnoliopsida; order Proteales; family Proteaceae; genus Hakea; species Hakea prostrata. Next base: position 16,048,373 of record NC_142604.1, read on the forward strand.
GGTCGGTCATCTTGGCTTGAAGAAGGAGGATGGATAAGGAAAGAATTGCAGGAATTAAATGCTCAGTTTTACTTTTGTTTGGGGATGGGAATGGGAATGGAAGATCGAATAAGATGAATCCGTGGAGGAGCAGTTACAATCACTTCGTTTATATATTAGTTCAGAGTTATTAATTCCACTATGCCTAGGAGTTGGCGTTAGCCATGCACCATTTGATGAGTTTCAGTTTAGTATTTTCCTTGTTTGGTTTTCTGAGCTGCTTCTTCATTGCTGAGATGGGTGTCAGATTCCAACAAAGTTTCATAGGGTTGTTTTGATCTCCTATCTTGGGCTTACAGATTAGGCGATGGTATGTAGGGAGGATGGAATAAATTAAGATGACCTTCCCCTCTGGCACAGATGCAATTCCCTCTCCTTGGGCAAAATTGATTTTACCTCTTTCTAAACTTTGCTCTTGAAAATCAAGGGACCTGGGATCACTCTCTACCGGAAGAGAGTATTTCTAGATTGCCATAAAAGAAGAAATAAATGGCAGCCCTTGTTGATCCCATTCCCAAACTTCCATTTTAGTTATACCCCTTGTTCGGTTCCTTGAATTTCACCTCATGGAAATATCTTTCGACAATGAACTCCATCTTTGGCTTATAAATCAAAAGAAGTGTAGAACAAACCCTCCTCCCCCAACCCTCTCTTTCCAAGAACAAACAAATATTTTTTTAAACAGAAAATAAAAAGCAACTTTGTCTCTCAATTTTAGTGCAGGTGAAGTTTTGATGGAGAATTTAATGTCCTTAGTTTGGATTTTGCAGGCATTCCTCTTTCATTGATTGGTATGGTTTAGTGGGTCTACATCTGTCAGGGAAGAGTTTGCTTTCTGGAATCTGGATGGAAAGAAACTGATGGTCGTGTTATTTTACTTGGGAGCACTACAGCGACTGCAACAGCAAGGGCAGAGATATGAGAAATTAGAAATAATTCAGTCCAGACTTTCTCATTTGGTTGTTCAGATTCCTATCTTTTGCCTTCTAAGCTTTTATGGCTACACATTCTTTGATTGATTCCCCATTATTTTTCATATCCCATGTTATTTTGTGCTAAGACTTTCGGTGGAAATGACAACTGGAATGCTTTTTACTGTGTAGTCATTGTAGTGAGATGTGGGGGCATGCTAAGCGGCTGTTTGGAATCATGGAAAGCCTTTATCTTGTGACTTTGTGCCTGAAGCACTATAAATGGTTCATGTATGCAGTACAAGAGACAAGTTACTTCTAATCAAATGGGGGAGAAGACTAATGTATAGTTCACCCAAGAAGAACACCACCAGCCAAGAGAAAAACAATAGGTGATTAAAATTTTCTCTATTGAATTCCAACTGAGGCACCAGCTTGATAATGTTTCGAAAGCCTAAAATTAAAACGAACACCAGAAATTATGAATGGAAACAAAAATAAATAAAAAATATATAGAAATTTAACATAGTTTATATGGCAGTGCATGCTTGCGAGTGAAGAAGAAGAACTTTCATTATGTAGAAGAAGAACAGAATGGAGATCTCTCAACCAATCGTTAGAATGACATTACAAAATTTCTTGTCCAACACTTTAGGGCAAAAATAAAAAATCTCACAATGACCTCTTACGCAATCATTAATATATATATATATATATATAAAGGCTTTAATTGGGTCAAATGGTTGATCCATTTGGTCATTCGAGTCGTCTACCAAAATATGTTAGTACGGATTCATCTTCGAAATCAAGTACAAAAATTCGGATCATAACATAACAAATAATATTATGAAAATAACATACTTTTAAAAGCCATATTGAACTGGGAGATCAACACTTATATTTTTGGCTAATCATCATGACTTCTAATCAACAGCTTTGAGAATGTTTCCCAAAGAATAAAAGATGCTTCAAACTACCATTCTTGGAGTGTTCCATCCCCATATGCAAGCAAATGCCATGGGAAAAAAAAAGAGCAGTTGGGATGAGCAGTTTTGGGATTTTTATTTGTGGCAACTGTCAGCAGCCGATGGTTGAGAGTCGACCACATCATCAATTTGATATTTAACAGTTCAGATTAAAAATTAAAAAATATTATATATAAATATGATTTTTTTTCTTTTGCATTTGAAAGGTTTTAGAATTTATTAATTTACAAACTCAGCCCCTGTTGGTAGTCGAATCAGAATTTCTGCCGGTAGCTGATACCCAGTAATGTTTACCTGCGAGAACTTCTCTGGTTTTGCATCCCTCTCCTCCTTCGTCGTTTCCGTCTCCCTTCGACTCCGTTCACCTCGGTTCACCTCTTCCTTCAATTTTTTAACTTTCAATCTCAACGATCTAGAGAAGAAGAAAAAAACAGAATACTTGCTGATTCCTTCAAGAAAATGACCCAGTGGATCATGTAAATTCTAAATAACTGACTAGAAAAGGAACAAAGATAAAGAGAAAAAAACAAAGGGAGATATCTCTGTGCAGAATTTTGATTGCAGAAACGGGTTTCCAAAGGAGAAATAGGATAACTATGGGGACGGTGCGCAGATGGGTGAAGTTCAAAGGATGTGGGAATTCTTTGTCGATTGCTATGTTGAACTCTCCCATTCAGGCATCCCGTATCTCTCCGTTTACAACGAATCCATGTAACCATCGAATGATGTAGGAATTCTTTGTGAAATTCTTGATTGCTTCATAGACCAGCATTAAAATGAGTTGTCGCCCATGCTACAGATTCGCAAAGAACATTGGAAGAACTAGTTTTGGTTCTTGTTTTATTAATGGAAATGTTTATTTTCTTCTTCCTGTTTCAGTTGATAACTTTTACAGTTACTTTCTGTATGAAACGGAAAACGAAATCAACTTTCAAAAAAAAAAACCCAATTTCATGTTTATCAAAACCGAATCATCAAGAATAGAAGTATCATTTTCAACCCCCACCCTGAAAACAATCACAGACGTGATGTTCAGATTCCTGAACCATGTACTCACCTTGCTGATCTCCATAGTCCTCATCTCTTCTCTGCAATGGACTTGAACCTCTTCCCAGCTTCAGGTCTCTTTATGAATTTATTATCAATGCATGCAATAATATATGAAGAACTTATCATCTTAGGGTTTTCTCTTATTTCTTCAATGGGGCAGGAACTGGACGGTGATCGAAGATGCAAGACTTGCAGACTACTCCAACGTGATTGTAGGGAGGAGTATAGGAGGACTTGACAACCATGGTGGATTTTATATTTGGTCATACACTTATCATCTTGTATGGGGTTCTATAATAAGATATAAAGCAATTCAATGTGCCAAAGAACCATTGATGAATCCTACCAAAGATTAGATACCAACAATGATTCTCACATTCTCAGTATAAATTGTGAAAGTGAATCATCTATAGGAGTGTTATCAACTAAGCCAATTACTTAGGATAACGTAAAGAATGTTGTAAGTTTCCTTGTTGTAATTAATTATTAACAATTTAAAGAATTTAAGAATTTAATGTTGCTCTAAGCCCTTTGACATGTCCCCTGATTTCTTGATATAAGTTGAAAAATCAAGTTTTTTGACAGTTGTGAGTAATACTGTTAGCCACAAGTTGTGAGTAATACTATTAGCTTGTGGCTAAGCCTGGGTTAAGGGGGAAAGTACCAGCATTAATTCTTTACCAGATTGACGAGTTGACAGCACTACCAAGGCACTAATTACTGATCTTTGACATTGTCATTGCAAGATGCAACAGAGTGCAAGTTGAAGGTTAGACAACAGGCTAAGCAATACCCACCTCTAGTCTGACACCATATGTAACCCTTTTTTTTCTTTTTTTTCTTTTTTTCTTTTTTTTTTTTTTTTTTTAATTATGGCACTTGCCAATTGCAAATTGGTGCATTTATCAATTGCTTATGTATGTGTGTATTGAGACTTTTGAGTGACCATGCCTTCTAATTCACAATTGCATTATAATTCTAAATCTATGATGATAAACAATTAATGAAATATGATTTTAAATTCTTAACTTATATCCAATATATGATGAGCTCAATTAGAAATTTGAAGCTCATTGCTTCTTTAGATCCAGCGTATTGTTCCACTCATCAATACATGAGTCACAAAACCAAAAAGATATGTACAGTAGTTTTTGCTGTTGGGAATTCACTATACAAGCATAGAGGTAGTGCAACAATTAGCATGCATTAAATATCTATTATTAATTATAGAATGATTGAGCTCAAATTGAAAGGAATTATTTACCAGGGAAAAAGGAAATTAAAAATAATTTTTTAAAGAAATATAAGAAGGCCAATGGTTCAGATAATCATGAGATTAATGGTCTTATATTTCATGGTATAACTTATTGGTAACTTTTCCAATTAAGGTTTGTGTTGGGATAATTGTATTACAAATTCTACAAAATACAAAAAATGAAATTGCAACACAATTGAGAGATGAAGATCCTTAGCTAATCTGGAGAGCTTGATGTTGCAAACGAACGAACCACCGATCAATGAGGTTGAGTCACACCTTGAGTGCTGTCTTTAAAGTAATTGATGCACCCTACTACCAAGGGTTCTTCGCATCACCACCTCCAAGATAAAGCAACCTCCAACTAGAAGATGAGATAGTACTTCTAGTCCCTTCAAGGAACCAAAAGCTAGAGCACAACACTTAGACAAATTCAAAGAAAGAAATTAACTTTGTAACACAAATAACGTGAGAGTGAAGAATGTCTCTATTACACACCACATGCAAGGAAGGGTTGGGTTTATATAGGCCCAAACCTCACCTTACACCCCTTAGGATTCTTAAGGCAATGAATTAGATTTAATCCATTCAATAACCTCAACCCCACTCATGGTAATGGCCATGAATGGTCATGAAGTTGAAATGAGAATTGATGGTCAAGAGTTAGAATTGAAGTAAATTCCACCCTTCAAGTAACCCCACCACATCACCATGATCAAGACCATTAAGACTCATGACCAATATCATGAAGAGCCTTATAACCAAGGTCATGAATAGCCTCATTTACTCATGGTGTCTCATTACCACCCTTACCTCATGGGTCCCACACACTAACAAAATAATTAAATAAAAGAAATACAAAAACTAATTTTGAAACTTAATATAGATTTTTACTAAAAAACCTAACAGTTTGTTTCAACTTTTTTCAATGTCAAGCGCCATATGCTTGTTTTAATTCTTTCAATGTTGTAATAAACTCATTTTACATTAAAAAATTAAAAATTAAAAATGAGAGACACTCTAACTAGGGAAGGAAGAGGACACTACGAGAAATCTAAAGCTCCTCGGATGCAATAGACACCAGATTTTCATAAATGCTTTATTGGAGCTGTCAATTGCCTCAACAAAAATAATTGCAAGTTTCAGTTGCAAACTTGCAATTCCCTATTGGATATATGAAGCTTGATATCTCTCTAATATAAATTGCAATAAGATCAGGAGATGTCTAGATATTCATAAACAAATTTGATCTTCTTATTTCCAATCGCCAAAACTCATGATTTAACCAACTTTGTTTTGGAATATCAACGTCAAATTGATTAAAGAAGCTATTTGCTTTTCTCGGTAGAAATAAAGAAGGTATTGTTGGTGAGAGGCCAAGTGGGCATTTAAGTGATCTAAATAGGACTTTGACTTTTAACTCGGAAAAAGAAAAAATTTCGTTCAAATGCCTTTTCTTATGGCTATGTTATTTTCACAAACAACACACAGCAACGTGCATTTGCACGTGTGAATTTTTACTAGTATATATATATATATAAACCAAAACATAAGGTGAAGGATCCCTACAAGGCTGTATTGAAGGACTAGATGATCTAAAAAGTCAGGTGAGAGAAAATACCCTTTCAAGCGATTGACAATTGACGTCATAAAAAGGATGATCGGAATTCCCTTGAGGTGGGATGGGAGAAAGGTGAGCAAGGCGATTTATTTGAAAGAAAAAGGCCTAGCTATTGTTTTTTTTTTTTTTTATCTTAATCTGAATCAAACTAGAAGATACCTGAAAATGCCATAAATAGACCAGCTGAGATTGCCAAAATAAACTTCACAAATCTAACATTTAGTACTCAATCTGAAACTCCATGAGAATCTTCACATTCTCTTCCACCAAGCATTTCTTTCATGCAAACCTTTCCCACATGTCTTGGAAATTCATGCGGAACTTGAAAGTAGGCCAACAAAAACAAAACAGGTATTATAGAGTATTTACTTCAACACAATTATTCTTATCCTAGAAACACACATGTATCTCACAATAAAGAAACTAATAAAACTAGGAGACTGGTTTTTTGCTGTGCTCATCACCGCCTATTACTCAAGGGTCTCAATTGGTACGGTTTCGGTAATTCTGACGGTAGAACTGTACTAAATTTATACGGTACAGTTTCTGTATTTGCAAAAACGGTACTACCGTAAGTTTCAGCGAAAACGGTTTAAACATGGTTTAAATTCTATTTTTTTGGGAGCTGGCGAGTTGATATTATGCGGGAAATATTACTAATATATGTGCCGCGAACCCAAGATCTTCTCATGGGAGTTTGGATTATTAACCGCACGACTATCCTACCTTTGGCTAAACACGGTATAATTTTGGTATAACACGACTCAAACCAACCCTTATGCCCACCCAACAAACAATGTCAGCTACATGAATCTCATTTTGCCACCCAACTATTTATTCACCAACCTTAAAAGATGAAAATTTTTAAAAAGCCTCGTTTTCAATTCTTCAGCTCTTTCCTATATTCCATCACTTTTTTTGGCGGGCTTTATTTAAGAATATGTTGCTTGCCAAAAAGAAATGAAAATTAATTAATCCATAATCTACGTTTCTTACTCTATGATAGGGGTGTCAACGGTATGGTTTGGGACTGTTTTGCGTTGGGCCTAATGGTTTTGGGCTGAAAAACACCTAGCCCAAACACACCCAATAACAAAATAACGGTTTCGGGCCGGTTTCAATTTTGTGTGGTTTGGGTTCGGGCTAACTAATGGTTTAGATTTTGGTTGACTAATGGTTTATGGTGTGTAAGAAAAAAAAACCAAGGAGAAACAATTGAGCATCTTACAACAAAAATGAAAATTATATGGAAAGCAAAGTTGCTATTGGTCAATTTTCATTAAAAAAAGCCCACCTATTCTATAGAAATCAAGAACCTATATATTAAGTACTAAAATGACTTCTTTTTTCTTTTTTTTTTCTTTTTTTGGTAGGAATACTAAAATGACTATTTGTGAATTCATGCTTAATTTTTTTAATTGTCTATACCAACTACTTAATAGTAATATAATAATTCAAATACTATTTAATGTAAAATACAAAACGGGTTGTAAACGGGTTATAACAAGTTGCGGTTCGGTTTCGGGTTGGTGTGGGCTCCACAACCCTCAACCCAATTACGGCCATTAAGGTTTAGTTCGGGCCGGTTCGGGCTATAAAGGGTTGGTGCAGTTCGATTTTAACTGTTATTGATACCCTTACTCTATGATTGAATCTTTTAGTTAATAGCTTGGCAAATTTCACTCTCTTTTTCTCCTCTCTTGGTCCTGTCTTACAATAATTAGGTAATGAATAAACAAAAACCGAACTACATACCGCTGTTGTATGCTCCGAGATATTTCTATATCATCAGGATCAAAAGCAGCTGCATGCACAGCAGAGATGTGTTTGATTTCGTGCAAATATTAATAATATTAATTAATTATGACGATTAAGGCAATCGGATTCATATAATTATTCTGTACTTTCGATATTTAGTTTTCGTAGTAAAATAAAAAATTTCAAAGCTTTCATTTGCAGATAGTCAAAATTAAACAAAAGTCTAAAGAAAACCACACCCCATGAGTTCGACCAAATTACCTTTAACATCAAATTTGTAATCAAAACCTCATTTATTTTTCATTTTTGAACTCAATCCACAAAATAAAAAAGATTTACAACAATGTATAGGAGACAATTTTTTTGAGACATTTATTTAGTTCTCAAATACACACACCTAGATGCATCTCGAGCAATAGCATTGCTGAGATTTGTTGGGGGACAGAGTAAATTTACGTGAAATTCATACAACAGTGGTATGCGCATTTTGGATAATATGTCTGCGCAATTGTTTATCTCCCTATACACAAATACAAATTTAACATCTAGAAAAAAAGAGGTCAATTCCTCAATTTCTTCCAAAAGTGGTCTAAAATACCTAAGAACTGATGTCTCCTTGTTCACGTATTTGATTGATAACTGTGAGTCAGAGTTTACTTGAAGTTTGGTGAAGCCCATTTCTGCTGCTAGTATCAACCCTCTCTTTATGGCTTCGAGTTCTAGCTCTAAAATTCCTTTGCTCTGATCTCCTCCACCACCAGCGACGGCAACTAAGGCATTTCCTTGATGATCTCTGGCTATGACTCCATAACCCGCTCCATCCAATCTTCTAGATGCATCAGTGTTGATGACAATCCAATCAAGAGGTGGTGGCTCCCAAGTCAACAATTTCATAGAGGACGAACATGAATCTAATTTGAGGGAAGCAAAGAAATCCCTTGCCCAAATTGGTGGGTTTGACTTGAGGCAGGCAAAATACTCATTGGTCAAAGTGTGAATCCATTTTCCAGAAGACATTCTCAACTGCTCAAGGATACAGTCGTGATGGAAAAAGTGGGTAGAAGGTGGCTCTGAAAATGGATTTTTGTGGAAGCAAATCATACAAGTTTCTTCTTGGGTAGGAAGGGGTGCTGCCAAATGATATTCATATTCATCTTCTTCAGCGAGGTCGGTCATGTTGTCGTTGAGGTTTATTGACGAAAGCATCAGGTCGAGGTCGGTCATGTTGGCTTCAGGAAGGAGGATGGATAAGGAAAGAACTGCAGGAAATGCTCAGGAGTGGAAGATCGAAGAAATGAATCCAGGAGCACTTATAATTACTTCGTTTAAACCTCCAAATGCAAATACATTTTTGAGATTCTCGATCCAGCGGTTATGACTTAAGTGTAATTAATAAAAAGTACGGCATGCATGGCTCTCCGTTGAAGGATCCTCATCATCTACGGTGTTTTAATTTGCGAAGAGACAATGGGAATCAAGTAACCCAGTCGGTCTACGTATTATAGGAGGACTGGAAGTGTGGAAGATTAAAAGGTCAGGAGTCTCATCCAGTCGGGGAGCTTTCTCAACCACACAAATACGTGGGCCCATAGGTGAAAATTTGAAAAAAAAAATAATTTTTTTAAAAAAATGTTTTTTACTTGTGGGCCCCACTTATTTGTGTGGTTGAGAAACTGTACTGGAGCACCCAATGGGGTGAGGATCCGGACTCGTAGGTGAGTTAAAGACCCTCAGGTGTGGGGAAGGTCATTCTAAGGGAGTCTTGCTAAACCAGTTAAAGAAAAGCTAAATGCATTTTTCCATTGTGTTTCATCTTCAACGTCTTTATATGTTTAATTGGTTTGGTGTGTATGTGAGTTAGAGTGTACTCACTAAGATCAGGGAGTCTATAATGACTGAAGGTTGTTATTAGAGGTGTAAATGGACCAGATTCGGATCAGATAGTGGTATATCCATATCCGCATCCTATTATATTCGAACGAATTCGGATAATATCCTATCGGTTTTCGAACGGATTCGGATGATAATCGGATAGTTATTTTCTTAAGTAGATTATTCTAAATGGACATGAATATAGATTGAATACAAGTTTTCGACTACGTGTTTACATCTTTACCTCTTTATTTGTGAGGGCTAAATTTGAAATTTAAAAATTTAATAACTTTGTATCTATTTTAGTAAAAAATCTAGAAAAATAGTTACATCTCATAAGTAAAATTTATAAAAATAAGAATAACAAATCTAAATAAGTAATTTAATCGGATAATTTTATCGGACGGATAATAATCAGTAAGAAATGGGTATAACATATCCGCATCCTATTAATAATTGGACGGATGCGGATACAAATTTGGAAATGGATTTTGGTTATCCATTTTTACACCTAGTTGTTGCCAAGAGCTGGTGTTGTAGGGTTTCCTCGTCAGCATTTTTTGAGTGGTGAACAAGAATTTTCAGCATTAGTAGAAGCATCTGGATTTGACCTAAATGATTTCAATTCCTGCTGATCAGTTTCCAGTGTGCCACGGAAGCTTCAACAATTTTGAAGAATTTGGGAGCTCCAGGTCTCTAAAACGTACATAATTGTATATTAATACAGTCTCACTTCCCTCCTCTTGTGGCACAATATACCTAGAAACATTGATCCTGTTCTCTTGTCTTTTGCTTTGTTGTAGGGTATAATTCCAATTCCTTGTTGTAGGGTATAATTCCAATTCCAGAAGACACAGTAAATATGCCCTAGGTGAAGGGACTCTCCCATCAACATCTTCTACCTACACCTCACCGAACTCACCGAAATAGACCGCCATAAACCACCTCACCCCCTCCCTAAACCAACTACCCACCTCATGACAAATGAACTTTCAAAACCCTCTTCACCAGCAAGCTTTTAAAGGTTTTTATATACGTGCAAGACCAGGGCGGGCACTTCAAATTTTTGAACTAGACTTGTAGGGCTTATCCCCAAAGGGCACCCTTCCAGAAATTCTCGATGGCCTGAGCGTAACCCAGGCCAAGGAGGGGGTTTGGAAATAGTTTTCAACCAGCAATTGACGCGCCTCGGTTATTACCTCACTAGCTGCGTCATTGCCCCAAGCGCAAAGATGAGAATTCTATAGTATCCCTTCTCTATTTATACCTGCTTTACCTTACTCCATGCCTCTTGTTCTCGATGTGGGATTATATTCTTACTTTAGTTCTCCTCTCTTATATTCACGGAAAAGAAATGATTTATTAATAGGGTGGGATTTACAACCGTTGGATGTTGGCCCCTCCGGCATCCACTCGATCTTATACCCTAAATTCCTAATCTTGCTTATTCAGGAGGAGTCCGGATCACTCCGTCAAGGGAGCACAGACTGCTTCTTGATGGCTTCCCAACCGCACAAACATGTGGGGCCCACAGGTGAAGTTTTGATTTTTTTTAATTTTTTTCAAAAAGTATTTTTCACCTGTGGGTCCCACGTATTTGTGTGGTTGAGAAGCAGTCGGGGAGCAGTCTGTACTCCCCCAACCGGGTGAAGATTCGGACTCATTCAGGGGTGTAACAGTATCGTTGAATACAAACTTCCAACTATCCTTTATCATTTTTGCCATTTTATTTATGAAGGTTATGTTTATAATTTAAAGATTTAACCATTTCTTTTTTCTATTCTTTTTGGTCTTTGATTTTCTTATTTTTTATTATTTGTTTCCTTGTGTATTTATTTGATAGAAAATTTAGAAAGAATATTCATCTACATTAAGTAAAAATTTATAAAAAAAATAGCAAAGTAACTTAATCGAATGATTCAATCTACTAGAAAAGACGTACAAAAGACTACGGCAAAATCGCGCTGGGTTAAGCTTTTTAAAATTTTGATCGTAACCTGTATATCCTAGCCCGACCCTAATAAACATATGGATTAAAAAATCATATATTTGATGTGAAATATCACTACTTGACAACCCCCACTTTGATGTTAAACCTTAACCCCCATACAATCATAAGTGAATGCAAAATTCAATATTATCATTATTTTTTCTTTAACAAGGAATAACCTATAAGGTGATACGATTAGATGACCCGGGCTACGTGCAACTTAGCCTTCATAAAACGGCCACTTCTCCAATACAATTAATTTAAGAGTGTAGATTCAAAGAGTCCAAATCATCTGTTCCCATTTGCCCCTACACCTCTATTTCCACTCAGAAGAGTGTGGCTTTTATGTTGCTCGACCTGATGAGCTAGCCTGACACAGTACAGGCCCCACACTCTTGTGAGAATAGAAGCAAGAATGTATAGAATAACTAGTAGTAGAGGATCCAAATTCAAACCCAAAACTCATGAAATCCATCCCATGACTAAATCATGCGACATTTATAAATAAAAAAAAAATTAACAAAAATTGAGAAGAAAAAAAAAAAAAGAGAAAGAGACTAGACTATGCAACATACACCCCATATGAATGATTAAGCATATGTTGAGATGTGAGTCAAATCCATCAATTTACATTCTATGTGACATTATCTTAAATTCCTTACAAAAAAAAACATTATCTTAAATTATTTGACCAAGTCTAAGGAAAAAGGGGAGATCCATACTTCTCAGTGGAGATGTCATGGGTTCGAGCCTTGTAGACAGAGTCTCCCCTTGAAGATGTAATCAAGGTGCGTGCAAGCTAGCCGGATGAACCTCAACTTCCCACAAAAAAAAAATCCTTGTATTTATGAGATTTTTCAAACTTAATTTACTCTTCCTTCCATCATTTCACAGTTTTAAATGATTAAGATGCCTGTTTTTTTTTTTTTTTTTTTTTTGGGGTAGAAAATGATTAAGATGCCTGTTGAAAGTTGGAATCTGAAGGTGCTCCTTGTTTTAAATACTTTTTTTTTTACCTTTAGTAGAAGTTTTAAATACCTTTTCCGATAATAGAAAATCCTTAATTGGTGTTATATATATATATATATATAAATGTACCTCTTCGGAAAATTGACCGAACATGATACATTCTTTTGAAAAATCATACCATACACTAAGGTTTTTTAAAACTATTTTTTCGGAAATTTTTCAGGTCCCTTCCTAACTTACCTTTAATATTAATGTCATACCCTTAACTTGCATTGGATTAAAAAGATTCCGCATTTTTTGAAGCAGATGGTTTTTTGTTATCCTTTTTGTAGTTTTAAATTAAATGGTTTAAGATTGATTTATTATTATTGTCATGATTAGGCCAATCACAAGGACAGGGACTATAAGCTCAAGAGATGGAAAGAGAGGGTATAAGGCGTGGACTGTGGATGGATTCTTTTCAGGAGCTGTCTCAATGGCATTAAATGCGCAACGTTCAAGCCTCGCTCCATGCAAGAGAATTTGCATTAGTCATTCACAAAATATTTTGCTTAAAGGTCATGGGTAAGCAACTCACGGTTAACATATGTCTACGCAAAAGAAATTTAGTTGATTTGATCTCTTGGGTTTCAATCTTAGGCACCAAGATTGACAAGTGCCTAACCTAATTATGGCCGGACAGACCCCAAAGTAGTGAAGGAGGGAACTTTGAGGAAAAAGAAAGTGACATTACTCTTATAACTGAAAAGCACATTACTATTTCGTGCTAATTAAGAACTACTCCAACCACACCCAATCCCATAACTTTGTTGTGAAGTCATCCCAAAAAGAAAAATTTTCTTTCTTGTAATACCCAACAATATGCCTTCTTCCTTAGTAACATTATCTTTCCCTACAAAAGCAAATTAACCTTGTTTCCAAGAATTTTTTAGTTATCCATAAAAAAGAGGTTGGGGAGAAGGGTTCTAGCTATTTTTGGAAGACAATAATAGGAGATATCATATGCATTTGATAAAGTTTCTATTTTGATACTTAAATGACCACTGCACCCTAAATTTAAATATTTCTTTTTGTGTCTCTTGAATGCAGGGTTGTCAGTTAGATCTACATTATCTCAATAGACAAAGACATACAATTTTTGTGAACTATGTGGAGATAAGACAGAGAATCTTTTGCATATTTTCTTTTCATGTGAATGTACCAAGAGAATCTGGGCTGTAAGACTTCTTGGACTATGAATGGAATACTTTGCCCATATCTCAATTTTGCACTTGTGCAATCAAATGCTAGTTTGCTACCAACTCGATAACCAACAACCCGATGGTACGTTTTTCTCTGTTTTTGTCATCACTTGTTATTTCCTATGGGTTGAGAGAAATATTGTAATAACTTTTGAAAGTAGACCAAACCCCCATAGGGTTTTGAAAAATATCCAGACATAGGATACATGAACTCAATCTTAGGCTAGCTAATTGGGAGGAGCCTTATGGTGTCCAAAATAATATATAGTATCAAACTCGTAACTCAATCCCTACAATACTAACAGATTACTCACACATCTTATTATGTGCAGGGGTACATTAACAAATTTCTAAGCAAAGCAGGATGGAGTGTGGGAATTGTAGGTGAAAGAAACATTACATATACTAATGCAGGAATCTTGGACAATGGGAATAGTGAGGAAGCAATACTATGTTCAATACAAGATGGGCTACCCTATTCAAGCACATCCAAAATTCTGATCCATGAAGTCTGGCACAACTGTGATAAGGCAGAGCAACTCCTCTCTTCTCTGCCACAAAAGCAATGGCCCCTCAAAATTTCAATAATTGTCACTACTTCAGCTCAAAATCTTACCTAACTTTGGTGATGTCCGAATTCTAGTGATATTTCATATCATGACTTTGATAGCTAATAAAGCTGGCCATTCTGGAAATCATCCTGAACAATGATAGTGACCATGCCTTCAAGCATTTACCCAGTATAATAAATAGCACTTCCACATGACCTAACAAGCAATAATGGGACTCTTTAAATTTGAACCCACAACTTGCTGGCATGAATGATGGAATGAAGATTTCCTTCCATTAGGCTACCCAACCATGTTGGTGACAAAGTAAGATCATGCCCACCTCTTAAATCACATACACAACTGAAACATGAAACTCAACCTAAGAACACCAATCTAGTTACTGTCTACAACAGCAACCATTTCATCAAGTCTTTTATTTGAAGCACATCTCTGACTAGGATATTAAACTTGTCCCTTGCTCAGGCAGCTTTGTGGTTTAAAATCATATTCACAGATAACATATTAAATACAACCAAATGGTGCTATGCAGGAATCTGGTAAGAATAGGTTGCCAGTAGGTTGAGGAGCTTCTGCTGTAGTCTGTCTCTGGAGTATGCCTAGACCTGGAGCAAGTGCTGCCTTTGCCTTGTACAACATGCAGCTTTCTTCCCTCTTTTGTAAGTTTTTAACTCCGAATGCAGCACTTCGTCTCATATATTGAACATACCTCACCTGCAATAGTCCAACCTCCTCTCTAGAGGAAGAAAAAGGAAAGCAAAAGAGAAATGGCAATTAACAGCTAATTCTATAATATCTCAAGGATCTTGAGGAAATAACTTCTAGCATCTGGGTAGACAAGAACTTCATGACATGTGCACTGAAACATGCTCCAACACATCGTATTGTACTGGCATCTGTCATCACTGGTTAAAAAGAAAGTTACCACATTAGGATATGACATTAGCAAGTAATTTAAATCAATGATCACTGGTCCAAAAGAAAGTCACCACATTAGGATATGATATTAGCAAGGATATAATATAAATCAATCTTACAATTATATTTATTGTGTGGTTGTATTAGGAATCAAAAATAGACAAGGAGGAGATATAAGTATTTACTGAAATTCGCTTCAGTGAAGCCTGATATGAAACGTTTCTAAGATATGCTTGGATGGAAATTGTTGGGCCTACACCTGACCCATTCAATCCCTGGCTACCTGACCACAACTCAATTGTATTCTCTTTTCCATCTGTACATGGCATGACCCCTCATCATGTAGGAGAGCTCAAGTAGATGGACATGGAATAAATCGAGAATCTAGAGCATGAGAGCAACTGATAGTTTCAGATATATGTTCAGCAATAAGTTTCACATTTGTCCCGTCAATCAAGGTAAATTTCTGTAACTTTGACTTGGATGATGAGGGTATTCTGCCTGTGGTGGGACAATAAATTTTACAACCCAGCCCCTTCCTGGGTTGTGGTGTTTCCCACTCTCATGGGACATGTCATACCAAGCACAGAAGGCCACCCTTCATCAATAGCTTAGGTTGCTATACTATTGCAAAAATAGAAATAATTGTGGTAGCACAATCAAATGCGCATCTAGACCTTTGTGCTATGGCTCAAAGGTCTGCAGCAAAAGCTTGGGTTCATGTTCGTCCCCCTGTGATGTTGTATTACGACGAGAATGCAGCTATCAGCATTGCTCATAACCAGTTGAAGCATGACCAAGCTAAGCATGTTGAAGTTGAAAAGCATTTCATCAAAAGAAAGTTAGAAGAAGGGCTGGTTTGTGTTCCCTTTGTTAAGTCTGCTGGTCAGCCAGATTTGATATTTTTGCTAAGGGACTATCTGGAAAATTGTTTCATATTTCTCTAGTTACATTGGGCATCCCAAATATCTATGCTCCAACTTGAGGGGAAGCATCAAATAACATACCCCAAAATTACCAGGGGGTATTCTTTGATTTTCTATTATGTGTGAACAGTAACACATGATCCATGGCTAATTTCATGATTTTGCTCTCTCCTTTCTTGTTATAAATAAAGAGGCTTGGTTATATAATTGATCATTCAAGCATTATAGTCATGTTTTCTTTTGAGAGCTCTATTTACGACACAATGCAAATTTCTCCAATGATACTGAAGGGCATGATAGAGGCTGCCAAAGTAGATTCATTGAAGCTAGATGCTTCTACGATCCGGTGGAGAAGTTATATTAGACCGAAAATCTGACCTTGAGAAAATCATAAGTACAAATACAAGCTTGTCACAGAAAAAAGGTTATTTATGTATAGTAACAAGCAGCAATGGTAAATTAAATTCTGATTCTTGTTATGTGAAAGATTACATCTCTGACCTTGCAAAGAGACTGCGTTGGATGATAGGACAAAACCATCAACGATGAAAATAGCAGAAGGTGGAAATTCCCACACCTGTATGATGCAAAACCCAAATGTAATGGATTATTAGCAATAGGTAAAAGGCATTCAGAAAAGAAATGATAGGATACAAAAATACATACCATAAAAAGCAACAGGGATGAATTGATCAGACAAAGAATACAAAAAAGAAATAACAAGGTAACATGAATGTAAAATGCAGTTTGCTACTATGATGTTGTCAGTTAACCACATGTACCATCATTGTGAGGAGGAAAATTTTGAAGTAGCTTGAAACAAGAATGGCCAGCAAAAGATCTTTGTGCCTGTGCCTGTGCCTGTGCAAATTGAGATATTCTGTCAATCATTGTTTAAATGTATTATACAGAAAATATCCATTTATTTAAATATATGAAATCCGATGCATAATATTTTGCTCCTGAATAGTTGTTATAGACACGTCCAGAAAATCAGATGGTATAGAGAGCACAATATTCTTGGGAAAACAGAATACTTCACATAGAGAAGGAGTAGAAAGCAATTTTAACATGTCATATAGCAATAAATAATTTAGTTTTTCTTATTACCAATAAAATAAAATTTAGCAGTAGACAGCACAGGAAATACACTGAAGTCAACCTACACTAATCTGTACAAGGAGACCATACCCTAAAAAAGAAAGTAATATGAATACTACATTTTGCTGGCAGGCAAATTTTTTGGCAGTGTTCTTAGAAGCCCAAGTCTTCCATTTGACTATAAACACCAGCAGATCACTGCTGGGGAAACCCTTTTCTAGTTGGATTCTTCCCCATTTGCAGATGAAAAGCATTATGATCCAAGTGCATCTTACTTGCAGAAGATAATAGCACATAGCTATGGAATCAAAATACAATACATGGACCACTTGTAAGCAGTAACTCAAAACCCACAGCCAAGAATTCTCTCTGTGAGGAGCTACAGCATTATGATTGCTTACCGTAATAGTACTTGTAAACCTAGTGCAGACCTGAGAAGGGCCTGCTGTAGTGGGCTTTGACAAAGGGAAAATTAGAAGAAGAGGAGGACTAGGGGGAGGGAAATATCACATAAGAGAAAGAAAAGTTTTTTTTTTTTTTTTTTTTTTTTGGGGGGGGGGGGGGGGAGATGGGGATGCATATGCGCTTAGCCATAGAGGCTCTCAAAACCATAAACTCAACCCGTATTCCAACCTGAAATTTCATCCTAATACAAGCTATCTAGAAGAAGGCATTGAAATAGCCTCTCAGCAAAAATTGCTGGGGTAAGGCTGCGTAGGAAAATCACCCTAGGACTTACGCTTGGGCGGAAGCTTCCGGCATTGGGTTCACCCTTTTACAAGCTACCTAAAATAAGAAAATCCAGCTAACATACGAAACTAGTAAACTAAGAAATAAAATTGACAAGGAAATAATCTCCCAAGCATCCTTCTAACCAACTTTTAACTTTTAATTCTTGCAAACATACCCCAATTTCTGAACTTAAAAGAATAATATATTATTACCATAATAAAGTCAATTAGTACTATTCTAATAGACCTATGACTCAAACTGGACCTGATTCATCTTGGTTTGGAAACTCAGTTGGGTTTGGGTCAGTCCAAGCAGCATTTCTGCATGAAAACCAGCACAAAGATGGAGAAAATGAAGTTAAGAGAGAAGGACTAGAATGTGACGGAAAGACTGCTTCCTATTGCGACAGTCAACTAATACATGCTATTCCAGTAACTTACTCTTTGCAGGAATCTACTAAGAGTGGAACTACAATAACAAAGATACAGTGACCTACTAAGCCTACATAGAAAAACGATAAAGAAAATAAAGATAAGGACAACTAACTAGCAAACCAAGTTATTGGACAGAATGATTCCATAGTATACCAGTTCCATGGACCAGCACCCATGATGCCCATGCTTTAACACTTACAACGGATACTTGAAGAAAAAAAGAAGGCTTGAGAAAAAATAATGTTATGTCAATTTATACTTCAAAATCATATTTAGATTTGTGAAAATACAACAATCATTCTCCTCCCATACAACTAAGCATATGCGAATCAAGAAGACCAATATGTATTATGTTTTTGTAAAAGATAACTTTGGAAATGTGCTTATTGGCCTTAAAATAGACTGTCCATCAACAACCAGGTAAAAATCAGCCTAGAACCCATGGAGCCATCAACCATAACCTGATAAAGTCTGGTACCATGTTTCTCCAAAATTTCGGTCGAAACACTGAAACGAGATGAGTTTTTGAACCTGGCTAGCCATTTCAACTATTTAGTGATTGATTCAAATAATCGGAACTTCAATAGAAATATAGCCTGTCAAGAAAGGCTTCAGCTCATGCCTATGAGTGACTGCGTTATGAGGAGGAGATAAATAGGAATCAGGGTTGGATCAGATAAACATCTTTGATTTGATTTAATGGTTAAAAGCCCTCAAATGGGAATTTCATAATTCTAATAACATTTTAGAGTTTCCAAAAACAGGTTTTATTTTCATGCAGCAGAAACATGAAAAAGTGTTTCTGCAGTTTTCTAAAGCAAAAACACTAGAACTGTTGTCAAAAAAAGCCTAAATTGTAAAATGCAGGGGAAAAAAATAAAATGGTATAAAGAATGAATAGATCAAGTATATTTTTACGGGATGTTACAGAAATTGCAAACTGTTAATGTGATTTAAACCGCAAAGTTAAGTTACTTATGTAGGAGATCTGTTGCCTAGATTCTTCAGAACTAATACACATCCTCCTTGAAATCCTTTAAGCCTAACAGTATGAGAGAGTGTCTTTACCTGATCTCCTTAGATGCTGATCTCAGTAACAACCTTGTGGCAACAATGAGGACATAGAAAAATATAAGATTTCCTAAAATAACATTCATCAACATCTGCAATGACCAATACAAAAGTCAATCTAAAATGAAAGTAAGCTTAACTGCATTACCCTAAAAATTACAACCATGCTTACTTAAAGAGACTCAGCATACCTTCCCAAATACCCAAGCAGATGAAAAGGAACTTGAGGACAAACAGCGAGCTCCTTGACTTCTACCTAAAACCAATGTTCCACCTTTGATCACTAAGGTTCTTACAATGGCACAACAGGGACGAAAATCAATAAATAATCCAACAGTCGAGGCAAAAAAGTTACACTGATGAATGGATACATGCATCCAACATAAGAAAAACAAAACCAGTCTTCCACAATGTTCCCTGCAAGATAACAAATAATATTGATGTTAAAAAATCATACATGATAACAAATTTCAATCAGAAAGGTAGTTTGGCAGGAAACTCAGTTCTATTTCAATTTCAATACAATCATTATAAGGTAACTACTGAATTATTGGAAATTTTACTTTGCTTAAGACTTTCACAATCCATTACAAAGAGTAACAATGGAAGCAGCTAATAATTTCCATGATATATTCACAAGATGGAGAAATCATTAAGGTCATGCAAAACCTTCTACAACTGAGATTCATACTAAAAGGAAATGGGGGAGATAACAGAGTAAGCTTGATACCTCCGTATACATTTCTCGGTTCAGCATATTGTACAGAAAATGCCGATAAGCTTTCCTCTTGAGCAAAATCAAATCGATCAAAGGAATCTTTGGAGCCAGCCAAAATGAAAGCATTATTATCAAATTCAGTAGTTTTAAGAGCGAGTAAAGCATTGAAGAAACAGAATATATTCAGAATAAATAGTTTCAGGGTTTATACCATGATCTCGCATTCGATGTACTCGTCGGCGACTTCCTTGCAGTTTTCCTGCCCATATGGTTAGTATTGCAAGAAACCACTTCAGAAATGAAGATGAAAATGGAAACTGAACTAAATGGATAACCAGTCCTGCAATCAAAACCACACTCACGCATTTCATTAGTCGGATATTCCCAGGAGAGTATTGCACGAACAGTCTCTTTATTCCAAATCCGCAGTGTACGCATCTCGGTTCCATCTCCATCTCTGTCTCTCTGAACGCAGTCGTTTGAGTTTCTGTATAGCAAGGAACCTATAGCGTAGAACCACGCAACCGGATAGCATTCCTATTTCCTTCATTTTTATAAATAAAAAGCGTACCAAACATTATAATTTCAATTTACGACCATAAAGTTTGACATAAATTACTCTCTAACTTCCTGCTCCTAGTAGTGGCTTGGGCCTTCATGGTTACCTAATAAAATGCAGGTTTGGAAGTCAGACAGCAATTGGCAACTCACTATTGTCAATGTACTCAAAAATGGGCAGAACTCAAGATGCTGTCTTGGTGCTTGAAGAAATGCCCCTCAAAGATTCAGTGTCAATACAATACGATGATCAATGGTTTTGGATCAAATGGTTTTATAAGGAGGTGATGATGGCCTTTTACCAGATAATTGAGTCAGAGGTTCCTCACCAAATAGGCAAATACAGAATCTGTTGAAGGGTATTCAAAGAATGGGCATGATTATGATGCAGTGTTGTTGTTTGAACAGATGCTATTAGATGCACATGTAAGCCTGATTCTATCACTATTGCTAATGTTGTTCCAGCATTTGCAAGCTTAGCAGATCTGAGAAGCATTTGTCCTGTCCATGGAATTGTTATCAAGAGACGTCAAGAGTAGGAAAGTGATACTGTTTTGGGCACTGAAATGGTTGATGCATATGGCAAGTGTAAAGAAATTAAACTGCTACCTCTTTGTTTGCTTTCATGCAGAAAATCAAAGTTAATTGCTACCTGGAATGCAATGATTTCAGGTACAATTTCAACCAGCATGCTAACTTGGGCATGTAACTATTTATTTAAATGCTTCAGAGTGAGGTCTTGCCAGATTCAGTCACCATGATAATGCTATTTCAATCATGTGGTGAATTTGGATCTCTAAAACAGGGAAGTATGATTCATTGCCATTGCCTTTCTAGGGGTTTTGACTCACATATTACTGTTGGAAATGCAAATATAGATGTGTACATGGGATTTGAGGGTGTGAATGCCTCAGTGGCATTTTTCAACAATATGCCTTCACAGAACGCATCACATGGAACACAATGCTTTGCGGATATGTCAAGAATGGTCTACCAACCCTAGTACTGAAACGTTTCACCGACCAGTTGGAAAACCATCCTAAAGTGGACCCTGTCACAATGATCTTTATTATTCAGGCCTCTACTACCATTTCAGCTGGTCAAGGTGCTGAAATGATGCATGGTTTTACTTTCAAAATTGGCTTGGGCTTAGAAGCTATTGTTGGCAATTGGTTGATGCTTATGCAAAGAATGGTCTTACATAGTGTTATCAACCAAAAGCTTTGAACCGGAAGATCGTCGTTTGAACCAGAGTCTCAGGACCACAATAGAACCGGATGGATCAGTGAAGGCTCTTTGGGGAAACGCACTTCTCGGGAAAGTTATGACTCTAAGAAGCTTAGCGAAAGGTAATAAAGTATTTCTACTCTCAGAGGACTTCTCGACAAAGGCAGAAGATCCCCCAATGTCTCTTCCAGCATTTAATGTGTACGGAAGATCTTTGATATCCCGCTGCGGATATGGAAGCTTCTGATCAATTCAAAGCCTCCCTAAGCCCAGAGCTGATTACTTTTCTGTCTCAACAACCGTGGGCCTCTGTCATGTCAAGATGACACTAACCGCTTATTTATTGACAAGACCACACAACGGCGAGACAGCCAGGTCATCAAGCTTGTCTCTCAAGCTCTTTTGACAAAGTCATCTCCACCTTCCACTGGAAGAGATTCCCATCTAAGGGCTGTGACCTGCCTTCTACCACAACAAGTGCAAATCAACTATATATTCCAAAAGAACGCATGAACAAGTAAGAGAATTCTAATCTTCCTACAGTATGGAACGAATCTCTTCTCTTCACTCCTCTGGGAGATCCATTCCAGGGGAGAGACCTCAGCTTCCATTATCTGGACTGACTTGATCTTCGGAGGTGGCTACCCATCCTCAGAGGCGGTCCACTCTCATGTTTGGTTTTGTCTCAGGGGCACAAACTGGATCAAGAGCGAGCTGGGTCAGAAACAAGCTGAACGAGCTAAGAATATATGTTTTACACTAACACATAGTCAGTGCAAGGTCCTTGTTTGAGCAGATGGGTGGCACAATGGATCAAAGTTCCTAGAACACGATGATTGCAAGGTGTGGAGTGAATGGACTAGGAGAAGAAGCATGCTCTCTCCTCTTTCAAATGGAAGAAGATGGCTTTAAACCAAATCCCATCACTTTCTATCTTTACTTTCTTCTTGCAGTCACTGAGGACTTGTCAAGGAGGGGTGCAGGTTTTTTCATTTGATGATCATTGTATATGGAATCCAGTGTAAGAATATTTCTATCCAAGATCGCATAGATCGACTAAAAACACCTTAGTATGATAATGACAGAAGATGATGATGAGCATACCTTTCTATGGTTCCATTGGAGACGAAGCGCAGCGGAATATCTTCTTTATGTCTCCCACTAGGAACAAACTTGAGGTGGAAGTTGATTCTATGATTAACTTGATGTTGGATCTTCTCCTCTAGACTCCTCCCTATTCACTGGCTTGATGGTATATCCTTTCTGACTAAGCAGATGTGATTGTGATTATGATTAGGGTTTAGAGGAGGGACCTAGCATCATTTATATAGGCAAATCCGTTAGATCGTCCATCAAGATCTAACGGTTCCTATTAGCCCACACTAGCCAGTCCATATAAGAGTTCTAGTAACTGTATATTACCCATATCAGACCAATAAGAAACCAAATCAAAGTGTAACACAATCAATGAAGCCCACCTTATATGGAATATTCAATTAATATTCTAACATTCTCCCACTTGGGCTATATTGATTGTGACACAGTCGAGTAAAACAAAACATCTCCTTTATTTTAAGAAAACATTTGAAAAAGATACATTGAAAACATTTTGATCTTTATGTGCACAACTTTATATTGGTCTGAGGATAATCCTAGAGCTCAATCCCTTCACATAGAGCCTTAAGTACCGAATCATGGCAGTGACTGCATCTTTTATGCAACACAGGACCATCCATGGTCACAAATACTCTTAACTTTACTGAAAATGGATGCAATATGGTAGTGTGGCAACTAATGACACTTTATAGAAATCCTCATGTGTCATTCTGTTGTCAATCCAAATCTCTCACTTTATGGTTCCCATGAACCTGACTCAATGCCACGAGAGAATATACTTTATGGTTCCCACGAACCTGTAACTCAATGCCACAAAAGAATATACTTTACGGTTCCTACAAACCTGTGACTCAATGCCACGAAAGCATGTACATTATGGTTCGAACCTGTGACTCAATGCCACAAAAATGAGATTATATGTACATTATGGTTCCCACGAACCTGTGTCATCTTTATAACTCGAGTTTTAACTTTATGTGTTACATGACACACCTTAAGGCTAATACATGAATGCCTTAGCTTTTGCTTAAAGTTAACACATACTTTAAGACTTTCATAACATGCAACATGATAATAATGTGAAGATTAATATGTCACCAAAGAACTTTATTGAATTCAAATAAATTATCAGTGCATACAAGAGACAAGTACAGATAGAATACCTTATTACACAATAGAGCAAAGTTCTCAAACTCCCACTAAACAACCGCATCTAAGGTTCCTCCTAAACCCATAGTTACCGCATGTCTATCAAAGACGTCTGGGCAGGGACCCTTAGTTAGGGGATCTATAACCATATTATCTGTACAAATATGCTCTACTGTGGTGTCACATTCTTTAACCTTTTCTTTAATAGTCAAATACTTAATTTCCATGTGTTTAGACCCTGTGATACCCTTATTGTTGTTAACAAACAACACAACAGAATTGTTATCACAGTACAACTGGATAGATCTATCCACAATAAAAAAAATGTCAACTGTCTAATGAGGTTCCTTAACCAAACAGCTTTTTCTTTAGTGGTCAAATACTCGACCATCATGTATTTAGACCCTATGATCACACATTTCTTGTTGTTAATAAACAACACAACTGAATTGTGATCATAGTACAACTGGATGGATCTATGCAGAATGTTAAAATAGAACTGTCAATTATCTGATGAGATTCTTTAGTCAAACAATTTGAGTAACTGCCCCATAACATGTAGCAAACTCAACCTTTATGATGAAATAAGTAATTTTACCTTATTTTACACTTTTCACAATATTATCCCTCATGCCATCAAGGAAAACAACTTCAAGTAGACTTCTTATTATTCGGACAATTAGCAAGGTCAAATATATATATACCTTAATGCTATAGGTCTGGAACAAGCTCGTAGATTATCTTATCATCAATTGTCCTCTTCAAGTATCTCAAGATAAGATACTTTCTTCAATTGTTCTCTCTCAGTATCCTTTATAGGACAACTGTAATAAGCTCAGTGTATCTCCCTTGAGAATCAAAACCATTCTCAAGTATGCAATCTAGCATACTGAACTTCTTTAAATATAAATTATATATGCCCTCTGAGAAAGATCCAATAAATAGCATAAACAATCCCTATGGATCTCAATGCCCAAGACAAAGATGCCTTACCAAGGTCTTTTATATCATAATTCTCAAATAACAATTGCTCGGTCTTTATGCAGTAGGCCAACGTCACTACTAGTGAGCAAAATATTATCAACATAAATAATGAGAAAGATAAAATTTCTCCCACTGACCTTGCCATATATATATATATATATATATATATATATATATATATTGATCTACAAGTTTCTCAACAAAATCGAATGAAGTCACAATATTATTAATCTTTAAACACCATAGTTGGAAGTTTACTTAAAACCACAAATTAGACTTCTTGAGTCTACACCAAGATGATTAAAATCATCAACCGCAAAATCCTCAGGCTAAATGACATGGACTTCTTTATTAAGGTTTTCAATTAGAAAGGCAATCTTAATCTATTTGGTATAACTCTAAAAGAGTCCTTAGAAGAGATAGGTGAGAAAATTTACTAGTCTACTCCTTTTATGAGTAAACTTTAGGACGGTTTTAAACCTTACAATCTTTCTTCGTGAATATTTATTAGTCTTATACACCCACTTAAAATAAATGGGTTTAAAGCCTTTGGGCAACTTAACAAGCTTCCCAAACATCATATTGTCTCATCAACTATATCATATATCTCGTTGCACCCAATCATAAATCTAATAAAGACAACTTTAGTAAGGGTCAACCATAATGCCAATGTTATATTCATGTTCATTATATCAAGTAGTCTGGGAACAAGCTACATTTCTGGCTATATCAAACTCCAGAAAACTATTTAAGAATTACAATCGTTGTCTTAACAATGATGGTAAAACAAGATCTGAGTAAGAAACAAATTAACAATGAAAAACTTTATGTTCCAACTCTACAATACTTGATTATTCAACCTTAGATTTGAGAACAACTCAAACGCTAAAATGGTTTAAGTTAGATTTATGAATAATTTGCAATGGAAAAGGGAGTAAAAAAAGAACATATTTGGAAAGGAACATGATCAAGGATATAAGAGGGTATCGGGCTTCACCTTATAAAAAATAATTCGGACAAAATATTTTCATACATACGTCACTATGTTCACAAAATTGTGATTAAGCCTGGTACACAATTTTGCTGGGACTATCAAACATAGTGAGAGACAACTATATCCGAATCTTCGAGTATTTGGCGAATGGGCCCTTAAGGTCAAGATCCTCATATCAACCATAATACTCTCCTCCCGGTCGATCTAACAATTTCTTAACTTCAGTCTAAAAATTCTTGAAGATCTTAGAGATTTAGATTATTCTTTAATTGAATACAAAAACCATATTAAGAGTGGTCATCAACAAATATGATGAAATAATAATTTATACGCAAGGTGGAGGAATAAGGACCACTATCTAGACACCATGACTGAATGGGACAAGAGAAAATCAAATCTTCAAACAAAAACCAAAGAATCATAACTTTCATTTTCGCACTTAGTTAACCGGACCTTATACTCAATGCAACTTCTACTTACAACAATCATCTTTATTTATAAGGAAGTTTTCACAGGTCCCAAATTATAGTGACCGGACTTTAGTCTTTACCCCGAACATTTTTATGAGTATTGATGCTCATAAGAACAAAGTTTCTTCTCGGAAAAAGGTATTGATCTTTATAATTCCAAACTCAGAGAGGATGCAAAGGGCATTGATGGATAATAGCAAGGGTAATAAAAGAAACATTAGGAATCATGAGTTTTATCTTAAAAAATAATCATCCCGATGAAATAATTCCTAACTCCTCCAAAACCATCATACCTTATGATAAAAAACTCTACAGAAATATACTTATTTCAACACTAGATGAGACTTAGTATCTTTACGCTCGCATTCAATAATTTCAAAACAGGCATTCGGTGGGTAAACAATTCATCAAGTGTTCCTTGATGGACTTCTTAATGGGCGGTAAAAGAACATAACTACTTTTCACCTCTACAAAAAATCAACTTTTGTCTTCTATACTCTTATGAGTCATATCCACGTACTCAAGAACAAAGAATGTGTGGTTAACAACACATCATCTACAATTTCTTGAAGTTTGACTTTTTAAGAATCTCAATAACAATCATATTGTTATAGACAGAAAATGTGACTAAGAGAAGAGCACACATATATCATCATGAAAACACCTTGGAAGAATTCATGACATACAGTTGTGATATCCCTACTTTATTAGTACTTTAATATGTAACTTATTAGTACATCACTAGAAAGAGCACACATATATCATCATGAAAACACCTTTGGGCAGAATTCATGATATACAGTTGTGATACTCAATCACTTTATTATCACTTTAATATGTAACTTATAAGTACATCACTAGAAAGAGCACACATATATTATCATAAAAACAGGAGAATCATGACATATAGTTGTGATACTCCATCACTTTATTAGCACTTTAATATGTAACTTATAAGTACATCGCTTTATTATCACAATGTGGGTAACATATAACTTATAAGTGCATCACTTTAAAGAGTACACATATATCATCATGAAAACACCTTTTGACAGAATTCATGACATATAGTGTGATACTCCTTATACGTCGGCGTCCATGAGAGTATTCCAACCTTGAAAATTTTACCACCTTTGGGTGTATAAACTTCTTAGATTAATCAACTCCCAACCAAATGCTGACATGTCTCCCTCTTAATGCTATCACATAATTACCACCTTTGGGCGTATAAAAATGCATTAACATCAAGAGACATCACATTACTATATATGGGTGACATTCCATAAACCCAACCATGAATGCCACTTGGAGTCACTCACAATCAAGCTCATGAAATTCTCATATTGGGATATACTTTATGTTACCCACAAATAATGCTAATACATTGTTTGGAAGAAATCCAGATTACCAAAAGGCAATCGAAGCATGTATAAAATACATCACACATTTATATAAAATTCCAAATTACCAAAAGGCAATCGAAGCATGTATAAAATACATCATACATTTAAAATTCCGGATTACCAAAAGGCAATCGAAAATACATTTGCATAAAAATCCGGATTACGAGAAGTAATCAAACCCTTTATAAGGCATGCATGATATATATTTTACAATTGTATAATATCATATAAAACATGCTTACAATACAAAGCCATTTGATAAAAAAATCCATATTAAAAAATTCACCCAACGGTGAAATTACATATACAACATAAATATGTCATATCATGTTTCATACATATAAAAATGGAATTTGGTCATGAAAATAATTCCATTGTGTCCGGAAGGGTCCAAAACATAAATCCCCAAAAGAATGCTTTAAAGTTCCTTACGGTTTAGCCAAAAATAAAAAAATACTAAATAAATAGCATTCCAATTATCGGCTCAACCAAAACATGATATATAATATTTCACATATATAGGGGTAGAATTGGGTCTTAAAAATGGTTCCATTGCGTTCAAAATGATCCAAAATATAAAACTCCAGAAGAACGCTTTAAAGTTTCTTACGGTTTGGTCAGAAATAAACAAATACTAAACATATAGTATTCTGATTTTTTATTTATTTATTTATTAAACTGGTTCAACCAGCAAATAAAAACGGTCTAATAAATCAGAATCTTATTAGGCCGAACCGGACCGAACCGAAATAAGCAATTGAATCAAATCTAAATTGAACCGAATCGAAATCAGCAATTGAATCGAATCAAAATTGAACCAAGAATTTAAATTAGAAATCGATTCGAAATTGAACCGAAAAATCGAAATCAGAAATCGAATTGAACCAAAATTGAACCGGAATCGAAATCAGAAATCGAATCGAAATCATAAATTAAACAGAAATCAGCGAGTTGACTCGCTGAGTCAAAAAACGAGTTTGGTCCAAAATGGTTCAAACAATAAATCCGGTTCGCCCAAGTTAATCCATTCGCTTGGACCGATGACTGGTCAACCGGGTCAACCCGTTTGACCTGACGGGTTCAAAATCGGGTCGCATTGGCGGGTCATGGGTCGGGTTGACCCGACCCGTTGACTCGGTCAAACTGCCACGTCAGCACCGCACAAATTTAAAAAAGATCAAAAAGATGCTGCCGGATTCCGGCAGCGATTGCCGGAGCGTCCGAAGTCCGATGGAGACCCATAATATATCAATTTCTTCGTTTTTCCGAGATCTACGCAGTGGTAGTTTTAGATTTTCAAAATTCTTTCTAGAAAAAAGTTATTGACAAAAAACCCCACGGTTTTGTTGAAAAAAATCGGAGAACGAATTCACAAGTTTCATAGGTTCCATTCTAGAACCCTAAGTTCATCAGTCAACAATCCTATGGGTTTTTAATCGATTCTATACAGGCTCGATACCACATGTAAGAATATTTCTATCCAAGATCGCATAGATCGACTAAAAACACCTAGTATGATAATGACAGAAGATGATGATGAGCATACCTCTATGGTTCCATGGAGACGAAGCGCAGCGGAATATCTTCATGCTCCACTAGGAACAAACTTGAGGTGGAAGTTGATTCATGATCAACTTGATGTGGATCTTCTCCTCAGACTCCTCCCTATTCACGGCTTGATGGTATATCCTTTCGACTAAGCAGATGTGATTGTGATTATGATTAGGGTTTAGAGGAGGGACCTAGCATCCTTTATATAGGCAAACCTAGATCGCATCAAGATCTAACGGTTCCTATACAACTAGACCATATAAGAGTAGAACGATATTACCCAATCGGACCAATAAGAAACCAAATCAAAGTGAACACAATCAATGAAGCCACCTTATGTGGAATATTCAATGAATATTGAAACATCCAGCCCTTTTAAAAGCATGGGCGGGGCATAATTTTTTTTTTGGGGGGGGGGGGGGGGTGTGGGGGAGCAAAACCAGTTAAAAAGTTTGGGTTGTTGTTTTATTTAATGAGGGGGGGTGGTGGTGGGGGGGGGGGCGTGGGGGGGGCGGGGGGGAAAAAAAAAATTGGACTTGGATCACTCACAGCAAAACAGCTTCCCAAATTAGCTCCACAAAACTGTGGGTATTACACATTGGACATTCGTATTGTTCGACGGCTTGAATCCAGAAGCAAATGTTGAAAACGAAATCCAGAATAGACTAATAATTAATTTGTAAACAGCGGAATCAGCAAAAATTATAGAGGACAGGCAGAAGAATACCTCCACAGAAAACTTTCTGCTGGTGAGTTTTAATCTCAGGCGAGCTATTATGTTCCCTTCGCATCAACTCTGTATTAAGAACACAAAATTAAGAACCCACGCAAGTCTGCAAGTCTGCAACTCTGCAACTCTGCAACTATGCATAATCCCTTCATCCCAAAAAGACAAAATTTTCTTTCTTGTAATACCCAACAAAAGTTACAAAATGCCTTCTTAGTAAAATTACATTTCTTCCCAAGAACTTCTTAGTTCTGTACAAAAAAGGTTGGGATAAGGGCCTCTAACCATTTTTGGATCGAGTCCAGCAGCTATTTGTGGTACATTGCTTCAGTGATAGAAATCTTGACCGAAATGGAGACGTCTGATAGAAATCTTGACCGAAATTTCAGATACTACCTTGCAAAATTCAGCTTGACACATGACTGAAGCAATTTCGCTATTTGTGCGCCCATCCATGCAACCACGGGATGGATGGCATAAGGGCACACAGAGCTGGACCGTCAAATAAATCCATAACATGCTTTAAAATATCCAACAGTCCAGCCCTTTGTATATCAAGACATCATCATCTGCTGATTGGGTGGATTGGATGCAAAAACAAATCTTAATGTTGAAAATCTCGAGAGGTGGCTTAGTTGACAAAATACTAATGCTTCAACATAGGAGGTCAGAGATTGAAGTCCCCTGGGCTAGAAGTGAAACCTCATTTATGGTGATTAAAAGTTACCCTAAGGATGTAATCGAAGGGCGCATAAAGTCGTAAACTTTTTTAGATGAACTTACATGAAAAAGGGGGAGGGGGGAAATCCTTATGAAATTTTTCTAGGCTATCTTTAGTCTATCTGGGCATTAAGAGAGTTTTTACATTTTATAGAAACATTAATCGTTACAAAATAGACCCTTGTAATTATTTGGAGTAAAATTTTGATAACCCACTGCAAACTAGGGGTGTAAACGGACCGGATTCGGATCGGATAGTGGTGATACCAAATCCGCATCCTATTATATTCATACAGATTCGAATAATATTCTATCGGTTTTCGGATAGATTCAGTCAGTTTCGGATGATAATCGGATATTTATTTTCTTTAATAGATTTTTCTAAGTGAGCATGAATACAAATTGAATACAAGTTTTCGACTAGCTATTTACATTTTTACCATTTTATTTGTGAGAACTATGTTTGAAATTTAAAATTTTAGCAATTTTGGTAGCTATTTTAGTAGAAAATCTAGAAAAATAATCACATATCACTGGTAAAAAATTTATAAAAATAAGAAAAATAAATCTAAATAAGTAACTTAATCAATTAATTTTATCGGATGGATAATAATCGGTAAGAAAAAGGTATACAAATTTTTGCTTCAAGAAACAATTTTTTTGAAGACATAAATTAAAATTAAGTAAAACACTTTAAATAGGGATATTCATAGAATGTGACATTCTAAACGAACCTTGCTAAAAAGCTTCATTTTACTGTTTTTGCTTCCAAAAACCAAACGCCTGTGAAAGTAATTTTCTTCCAGAAAAATTAAAAAATACTTTTCCCAATAGAAACGCTTGGTGGTGTTGTTAGCAAACAAATCATATACTTCATACACGTCCACGAGTCCGGTAGCCCCCCCCGGGGGGGGCGCAGCGCGCCCCCCGGCCGGCCCCCCCCCCCCCCGGCGGGGGGGGCCCCCACACTTTTGGAAAACACAAAAAAAAAATTACATTTTATGGTGAGCTTTCAAAAGAGTCTAAAAATCTCATTTTAAACATAGATCAGGTTAAGATCAGGTTAAAATGTTATTGTTTCAAGGGACATTCTTCTTCTTCTTCCTTTTTCTTTTTTGGGTAAGTTCAAGGGACAATCACCCAGATGGCCATATCAACATCAACGGTTAGAGAAAAATGTTCCATTACATATTTTTACATACAATCTGAACTATAAATTGATAAAACTTAAGTAACTGATCCATCCATTTGAAAATTTTAAAGCAACCTCAAGCTATTTTCTGTCAACTTTTTTGTAGAATGAAAAATTTGTAGGAGGATGAGAGATTTTGAGGACCAACTAGGTAAAGTTTAAGAGCATCAATATGGATAAGATTTCTTTTCATTTCAAGTTTAAATCTTATATAAATTAAATCAACCAGTACATACTAAACATGAGTGTGAATGTAGATATCCTTGTCACAATATCAGAATGAAGTCAGAAGCTATGCCGCCTTTGGTGTGTCGCTCGGGGCATTTGATTGCAAGCTTCTCCTAAGGAAATCAGAGATCTTTGCACTAGCAGCTTGGCCTCGTTCTAAGCAGAAAAGATAATCATCCACTGAACAAGATTAAGATAAGAAAAATAGTTTAGCATAAAACTATCTCCAAACAAAAATACTAAATAAATACCACACAATATGGCCTGAGCATTTGCAGTACATAACAATGGTAAGGCAAATGGGAACCAAAAATTTTCCATTTATAGTTATTTATCTGCAAGATACATTATAAGGAAAATTACAGTACAAACTCATGCTTATATGACTAGAGACTGTCAACAAAAATATCTAGGGGAAAAAACCTCACAGCAATGCAACATCTGAGGTAAAAAATTTATTCATCATAAAATCCAACCAAGTGAAATACTAGTCATACTCCAGGCCTTGCAGATTTTTATTTGTGGTAGCCTGGCTGGTAACCATGCCATCTTTAGATTTATGCCACGTGCAAAAACTTCAACCCAACTGTCATGAATGAAAACGCGCAAGGTATTAGTGTAAATATCAGTTTTTTATAATACGCTCAAGACCTTTTAATCTAACGGTCAAGATATGTTGGGAGTACAAAGGGTTTACACGGAGGCATTGGGAAAGGCTAATAAGGGTGTCAATTCGTCCAATGGATTGGTAGGAAACACGAAAAGCATTGATAGAGAGATTTCTGTTTCTCTAAGAAGTATGCTAAAGGAATGAAAGTGACAGAAACCAAAGATCTTCAAAAAGAGGTGATTCGGTTGACAAGAGAAGAGAGCAACAGGATGAAGGTTGCAGTTTTGAAGGGTGGACGTGTGCGAATTAGGTTCTCAAGGGAGAGTTTCCTTCGATCGCATGAATTGTGGGTTTAAAAATGAAAATTTAGAAAATCAAAAGGTCTAGAGCGTAATATAAAAAGCTGATATTTACACTGATGCACTGCATTTTCATTCATGACCATTAGATTGAAGTTTCTACCCGAGGCATACTCCAACAGTAGCAAGGCTCCAAACTGAGCTACCACAAATAAAATCCAGGCCTCACCATGGTTTGCCGTTTTGTGCATCTAACTACAACAAAAACAGTCAGCAAAACCACTTGGTTGGACCAACCATCAAATGAGAATTCGGATGAAATTTGTCAAATGAGATTATTTATCAAATGAGATTAAGATTGCAGGCCTTCTTCCGAGCTTATTATCTATATTAAAACCTTAAAAGGAATCAGTCCCTTGTTTGCAACTCATAGTTTTGGGATTCTAAATTTCCAAAAAAAAAAAGATCAAGAGGCTCTACTTTTATTTCTCCTTTAGTTGGTTAAATTATGAATCCACAGTGAGGCATAATGAAACATATACTCATTCCCACTAATTTATGTTCTCAGGTTTGGCAATCCCCCATTTTTGCCTTACAATCCTTACATGACAGCCCATCAGACCTTTTAATTAAAGAAGAAAACTATTTGGATACTATGATGCCCACCTTAGAAGAGATCCTCTCTCCAAAACACATCTTCCACGTACAATTTCATAGCC
Source organism: Hakea prostrata (assembly GCF_041222555.1). NCBI lineage: Eukaryota > Viridiplantae > Streptophyta > Magnoliopsida > Proteales > Proteaceae > Hakea > Hakea prostrata. The sequence continues at coordinate 16,082,481 of NC_142604.1, forward strand.
TATGTTAACCCTCACAAGGCATCCATTCAGGTCACGCTTCCTATGCTAGTATTTTCTCCTAAGACTAAACGAGTGCACTAATCCTTCTATATGTTCCCATACTTGTGACTTACTACTTGTGGACTGTCTAATTTACCCACCCACAGTCTACAATGTGAGAACCGTTGATTACGTGTCTCTTACGGTGGACACCCAAGCTAATCAATAATCAGTATTCATGACAACCAGACAAAGCATACCATGTTGCTTGCAGTTGAATGTCCTGCTGTAACATTGAATATTTAAGTTTCTAAAATCCATGTAAGGGTTTGGCAACAGTTTTTCCAGTTCAGCTGCTGACCTGATACTTCAGCATTCCTTAATGGAGGGGATAGATATGAAATATCATAACCAAAGTAGGGTCACATATAAACCCCAAACAACGACTGTTTTTAAGAACTAAAACACAGTATTTAAATAATACCACACTAGGTCAAAATGGCCTTTAAAACACCCTTCAATACTGCAACAATACAGAAAATAATCCCAACCCAACAGAATAAACAGCAGCCCAAAATCTCTATTGCACAGCTGGTTCAAGTTTTAAGAAATAACTTGTGAATGAGAACCACATAACACAAGAAGATTAAGCTAGAGATTACCGTCGAATAACTAAACCTGAAGATTCATGAAAAACTGATGATGCAACAAGGAGACCTATCAGTAAATTATTTTGGGTTGAAATGGGAAATTTTTTATAGCAACTTGACAGTGCTCAGAACCACTAATGTACAGATAAAATTTACAGTAATTTGTCCCAAGATACTCACAAAACCAAATTAGATTGGATGGTCTGCAGGTGGTAGGATGGTGCTGCAATTTTGGAATAATTTTGATAGTTGGAACTCCATTTATGGAGGTGACTAAAATTAAAAAGTTTCCACTTACGTAGAAAATAGGTGCGCATGAGACGATGGGGGAGATTGAAGGAAAAATGATATGGATTGAAAGACAACTAAACCCAACAGGTTAGAGATGGAGGCAACAGCAGCAGCACAATCACAGCTCCAGAAGAGTTGACCAAGAGAACAACAGCATGCTAGTAAAACAGAAAGTAAGGGATAGAAGGAGTTCAGCTCTCTCAATCTCAGCAAGGATCCTAAAGGACCTAAACCACTAGATGTTTAGCTCTCACAGCAGTGCCCTAGCTCTTGTAATTACTCAAACATGGACAAGAGAATAGAACGAAAAACAAAGCTTCATTAAATGATTTTCAAATCCTGGGGAGTCTAATTGCAGCTTATAAAGCACATGGCTTGCTCCAAAAAGTAGAAAGTTCTTAATTCTGAAACTAGAAGCTTACATGAAAACACAAACTAGGAAATGACATAATTAGAAACCCTAAAGTTGTCAGTTTTCTCCAAGAGCAGTTTGATATCTTGTGAACCCCAACTTAAAGGTACTTGCACAAGCCTGATGTAGCTTCAAATGAATGAGAGCCAGTCTTCCAAGATCCTTAGGAGAACCAACTCAAATGGGATCAAAAAAGGGTTTCTTGTTCTTAGAGATATGTGATGAATATTTTAGAGTGGAAGTGAGATCTATAGGAGTTAGAATGGGTTAAATCTTGGACAGAATATAGAATAATATAGAGATATGATCCCTTCAGTCAGCTGGAAAGTGATGGCTAAATTGGGAGTTATCATGGGGGGTTTTAAAGAGTTTGAAAATTCCAGAAATTCAAGAAAAATAATAAAAGGTGAGATGGAAGGGAGATGGGAGATTGCTGGCTTATCAAATACTTGGAAGAAAAACCTCCTGGTGAGCTGTGATAATGGTGGACAGAACTGAAGGCAAGTTAAATCTACAGCCGTAGACGAATCTCAGCTTAGCTTCACTAGAGACCCTTTCACTAGAGCATGTGGAGATGACCTTACCACTGCTGGAGCATATTATTCTTCAAGAAAAACACACATAGGCTGCAATAGCTGATCTTATTGAACTCTGTGTAGCTATTAAATGTGATGGGTGGCTATTTATAGCCTTAACAAATGCAGTTTTCTAATAAAATAGGAATCCCAGTTGTACTCTCACGACTTAACTGAATTTTAAAACAAACTCTAATTGGAATTGGGTTTCATAACTCAACAACCCTTATAAGGACTCTCCATCAACTATAAATAGGACTAATTAAATAACATGCATAGCCTTAATGAGGACTAATTAAATAACATGCATAAACTTTAATAAGGACTAATAATATGTATCAACTCTAATAAGGACTAGACAAAAATTAAAAACTGAGTGTACGGAATTTTTGTACTCAATCCATGTACCCAAGTCTTAGGTCCATTCTATGGGGAATTACAAACCCATCCATTAAGGCCCACCACATATATGACCCAACTCAAGGCCTATTCTTAGGGGAAAAAAACTAATTTGGGGCTGGATCTGCAGCAAAGCCTCTAATAAGAAATCCTTCTAGTGTCAAAAAGGCTCCAGTAAATTCTACCCAGCACTGTTTCAGTTCATGAGGTTTGAAAAAATCACTGCCCCCTTCACGTAAAGACTTAAGACTTAATCAATAAGGACAAAAATACCCTCATGATTTGGGTTTTGGGAGACCCAGCAACTGTGAGCCCAATTTGGCAGGCCCAACTTAGAGTTGGTTGCCCCATGGCCCAAGGGTTTGGTTCACCAACTGGAGAAGTGAACCAGCCCTGGTCTTGTTAGCTCCTCTAGCATATTAAATGCTGAACATCTTAGCATCTACGTCAACCACCCCAACCCCCAATCCGCATGGATCCTGGTGTGGTGGTAAAAATCTCCCCCTTTTTGACGATGACAAATACATATGATTCAATAGAGACAAAATTATATAAACAAGGATTTGTCAACAACATTGATCATATAATTCTCAACTCAAGAATGAAGATTCAGTTTTTCATTTTGCCAATAGGATATAGCAAGATATAACAAATTGACCCATATCCTACTTCTCCCCTCTTGTCAAGTCAAAAAGGACGGCTCCCCTAAATGGATGGAGTAGTGGGCGTAGTATATGCTCCCCCTCAAGTAATGGAGTACCAAATAAAAACAGAAAATAAAGTTATGAATTACAAGTTACAACCCAGAATGTGAAGTTCATAAAAATCCTAATCTAGGGAGCTGGATGGACATCATCCAGCTGGAAGTGGGCAATCAGCTTATTCAAATTTCACTAGGAGTCTAGCCCTAGTCTTATTGTGTAATTTGAATAATTCTAGGTTGAGATAAGGAAGAGTTCTAATTGGAGTAGCATTCCTAATTATTTTAGAAGTCCTTGTTTGCTTTGCTTTCCAATTTGAGACCTCGTAGGAATCCTTCAATGTAAGGCTATAATATGGCCCAACACATGTAATCAAATCAGCTTTGATGATTAACAAAATCTGTTTGAAGGAAAGATCAGGTGGAGTGAGGGCTCCCAAGGGAGGAAACCCTGCAGCAGCGTAGTTGAGGTCCTTGTTCTTGCAATTTGTCTTCCTCAAGCTCTACATCAGTTAAGCAGAGCATCCCCACACTTTCCCCCTATCAAAGCCTGCGGCACCCCTTCTTTCTCTCCAAAAACCTAACTCCCATATCTCCTAAACCCCTACCCCAACTCCCACCCCCTTGCAAATAATCTCCCCCCCCCCCCAACAACCAAACACCCCCTTTTTCCTTCCCTAGCATTCAATCCCATTCCTCACCCCGACTGCCCATCCAAAAGCCCTAAACCTGCACTTGATCTTTTTCCACAAAACCCTCCCTAATCTTCCCCACACTAGATCTCTCAATTGTCATCCCTTCCCCTTGTGGATACTTCATCCCCTCACCCTTCTCAACTTTCAACCCTAACCTAGCCAGCCCCTAGGAACTCCAGAGCTAGAAAGCCTAAATTTTCCACTAAACCCTAGAATTGAAATTGAATCTGAATTTGAGAGTAACCAGATTCAGATTTTTTTCCTTCAACCCCAAGCCTACAAGCCCTAGCAACACGTATCCTACTCTTCCCTATACATCCCAAACCCTAAACAGCCCCTACAACCCTAATTCCAGGGCTTGTGAAGCCCTAACTTAGCCTGCTTATTTGATCCTGTAACTGGCCCTCAACTTTGAGGCTATGTCACCCAAAAATGGGCCCAGACGCCTAGGCGGCTGCCAAGGCGTGCTTAGGCTAACACTTTGACAACCATGGTTTGTGATCATCAAAACATTCCAAGGGTAGTCAGATCAATTCCCAAACCATTTCCCCAAGGGTAGTTAGATCAATTCCCCAATATAGAGTGCATTAACTCCTCAAATTACAGGTGAAACTGATGGTGAATGTGGAAACACGACAGTGACCCAAAATTACCAAGTGAAATTCAAAAATAGCAACTCTAGCCAATCCAGCATTTTGATCAAGCTTAAAACATCATCCGGGATGGGACCAAAGAGGTTATCATCTGAGACTTTGGTCCATCTCTTAGACATAAGTATGTGACCTAAACTCCCTGCATCTCATAGCACTTAGGGCTACAAAACCAAGCTTCCACCCATCTCATACATTTGTGACTGAGAACTAAAGGCTCTTACAAATATAAAGACCAATATCCAACTCACAAAAGGAACATATGGAATAGAAATTCCTAAAAAACATGTCCAGAGAGGTAGTGGATCTTGTTTACAATAAATAAACAAATGAAAAGCAAAGTGGAAACTAAAATATAAAGGGGACTCTTAAAATATGAACTATGCTAGAAAACAAAACAGCAACTACAAGGTCAATTTAACTAGAAACTGCACAAGGACTCATGGACCATTGTGGGCCCCTTATTGAAAAAAGAAGCGATTTATCTCAGGAGTGAAGGGACTAAGCTGTTCCTAAAGCCAGGTAGAATGTATAGACTGCTCCTGTCCCAACCGAAATCATAAGCTAGTCAAACAAAAAGTGGGAGGAACCAGTTCCACTTATTCATGTGCTGCTGGTCAGCAATCCCAGGGCCTTTTCCTAGTTTTAGCCTTTCACTTGGGTTTGGAAGACTTGGCTTATGCATCATGATATGTATCTACTATCGATATCATCAGGAAAAATTAATTCTTCGCAGTTCTCCAATTGGATCCTAGAGTGAATGTTTATAATTCTTTCATTTGCTCATGCTTAGTACTTTCTCATCAACTAGTATATGATAAATTAGACCCTTGTTATCCCTTCAGAATTTGCATCTTATAATAAGCAAGCCCTAAGAATTTGGTTGTTTTGATAAATGAGAAATGCAGCAAAACCGTCTTCATTTTCCCTCTTCCTGTGCCTACCCCAATGTGTATTGGAAAGCAACCAAGACAACCTAACAGAGTTAAAGAAATAGATTGAGGGAAATACCAGAAATTACACCATGGGTAACAGAAGTAATAATTCCATGTTCCATTGGCTGTCCATCAACTTGTAACGATCCTTCAGGAAGCACAGAAAAAGCTGAATTGGGAAATACCAAATAGGTGAAAGCCTCCATTTTCTGCTGCCAATAAGCCAGGCAACTTGGTAACTAAAAGATTGAAGGACATAAGTAGATTAAGACAGTAAACATATTTTTGCATGAGCTGGAAAAAATATTTGAAATATAATAAGTTGCATTATGACACCAAAATAATTGGTCCATAGTCACTGTTTTCCATTTGTGGCTGCCAATGCATTTCTAGGGAACATCTCCATCCATAGCTACTGACAAATGTTGATATAAACTATTTTCCATCAATCCCACAGGGCCTAGGGTTGATTCGCAAACCCTAGGGGCCCTAATTCAAACCAGGGGCATTTTTCAAATTTGTAACAAGCTAAGTTTGAGTCCCATTGTGTCCAGGGTGTCTCCGGACCTTAGGTATATCATTATTTTATTTTTCTAATTTTTGCTAGTTATTTAAGAGTCATTGGGTGAGATTCCCGTCCCTTACTTTGAGTCCATTTTAATTCTCCTTACTTTTAGGATTCCATATCTACTCTTAGAATTTGGATGGGAGTCCTCTAAACTCTAAAGTTAGTTATGGAGTTTTCTTGTTTGAGTCAAAAGTTTCAATCAATTGGCAGTTAAGTCAGAATTAGTTAAGCCCATTAGAGTTCTAACTAGTTTTCCAACTTAAAGCCCTTTTTTATTTCTTTATTGAGGCTATAGTAAAGCCTTCAAACCATGTATACACAAGTTGAATTGATTAATACAAATCTGAGTTTGGAGGAAATCCAAGTCATGGTCTTCATGGGACAGCCACGGCAGAATTAGTTGCTATCTTCTTCAATTTCAGCAAGTGGTCTTCAATATACAGCAGCAATTCAACAACTCCAGCAGCCATATTCAATCCCCAAGTAAGAAAACAACATCCCCAACCACATCCCTAGCCTTCCCTCCTCTTCCCCCTGCCACACCCTTCTTTTCTATGCTCTTGAATTTTCAGAGTAATCTAGAGATCCAAATTTCAAGGTCAGATCTACACTAATCTAACCATTAGATCTGTCCCAAACTTTAGGAACCTCATTCCCCAACCCTAGTGACTTTGCATGCAAAATTAACCCCATTCTGACCGTCTGATTTCAAAATATAATTATTTTCTTGAATTTTCATACTTCCCAAAACCTTAAAAACAAGAACCTTAATATCTTTCAATTCAGCGATCCAAACCCGACCAAACTTGAGGAATCATCTTCTTATATTATTACCTACATTCCCTCCAAGTTTCAACTCACTCTGACACCTATAAACCAAAGCTTCCACCTCAAGGAGTTAATCCCATACTGGCCATGGGTTGGGTTTTCACATCTTTTGACCATAAAACATAACCTAACTGATCCCTTAGGAAATATTTTATTAACAACCCATATCACAAAGGAACCCCATATCTCCTGAATTCCCGCAACCCTAGAAACCCTAATTCCTCTCAGACCCTAAAACTTTCAAAACAATAAGTGACAAAAATTACCGATAACCACCCCCATTCCCTTCGACTGTAGGGTATTCTAAACCCTAATTAACTGTTAATTCTATTGAAGAGGATCCTAGAGTAAACCTACATCTTGGGCAACAACCCTACAAGGTAAACCCTATAGTTTCGGTTTACATCTGTTTTAGGCATTTAGTATCAGGGCAACCAAGTACAGCTAGAGAAGCTCCAATTGAGTTGCATGAGTCAGACAGAGCACACTAATTACACTGGATAGCCAGAGAAGAAGTGCGACATTTGTGTACACTAATTAAGCAAGATAAAATAAAAAGTAGGATACCAGAAACTCAGGTGCAGTTAGACAAGGAAGAAGAATTACCTGCTCTTCTAGCTTGGTGGGATCCAGAATAACGGATCCACTTCCTGCTATAGCACAACAAATAGCAACTGTATAGACCAGAAAGAAACAATCAGTAATGACACAAATCTCGTGAGGCTAAATGGAGGGAATGTCACTAACATTTGCTTACCAGCAAGATGCCTTACAGGAATTCCAGCATCAACAAGGGCAGCACAGGCTGCATTTATGGCACATGGGAGAAGCTTTAGAGTTTCTGTCAAGGATTTTCCTGGACAATAACTTAAAACAGCAACCAATCTAGCTAATACAATGAGAAACATCAGTAGTTAACCAATGACAGGTTCCACTTGTTAATTCTACCAAGCATATGGCGGTATGAAACAGGAAACAAAGCCACAAAGGATACTGAACCATCATCATTGACAACCTGCAGAAGAAGCAGAAGAACTCAGAATCTGGTAAGGAAGAGAACAGGAATGTTTTAAGCCCACTTCATGGTCAAGTCATTTTCTCCATCGGATCAAATAAGTAATGATTAAATACATAAAAAAATCAATATCTTAATTTTGGTAAAAAGTTAAAAATTTAAGCTGGAAGGATACAACATTTTTTAACAATTGGACAGTCTGATACACACTGCAGCAACCAGCGATATCACAGAATAAGAGGTTGCTATGATATTGGGGGTATGATGTCTTGTTCTGTAGCTTGATTTGTGGGTTAATTCCACTTAGGGTTTTTTACCATGAATGTGTAATAAAGGTCCTTTCTCTTGAACACAACCTGAGAGATGCGTAAGGACAAGCAGCATGCAAATCTGTTCTCCATTGATAGCAAAAACAAATGTCAATTCATCATGGACGTTGTGAACTTACCAAACCAAGTAAAACCCTGTGTTCATTGTGAGATTGTTGTTTGCAATTTCCATTCTTCTTTCAATCATCTTCAGTTTCTTTTTGGATAATTTTTATTGGACCCCCTGAAGTTTGTCCCAAGTCACACTTAAACCAAAAACAAAGAAGTGACATTTTGCATTTGCCTCCCTAATGGTATCCAAAAAAGACAAACTAAGTAAGCACCATTAATGATCAAATGGTTTTCCATTAGTTAAGCCATCTTTATGACCACAATGCCCTTATACCCATTTGATTTCCTCTCTTCAACTTACCAAAGTAAATATTACCAAAAAAAGAAAAAATAATTTTTAACAAAAATTTGAAAATATAATATCTAGAGTTAACTTCCATGATTTGGTTAAAATAATAATTTTTAATCTCTCAAATAGCTAAACTTGGAGTTATTTAGAAAAATAACGTTTAAAACTATTTGAGAGGTTAAAAATAATTTCTTTTAAATTTTCAATTTGAATGTTTAGATCCCCATTTAACTATTTAAGACATTAAAAAGTATTATTTTATATAATAAAATATTATTTTAACCGATTATAGAAATTAACCATCATTTTTATTTTGTCGACTTTTTGTTAAAAATTATTATTTATTTTTTTGGTAACATTTATTTTGGTAAGTTGAATAAAGGAAATCAAAAGGATATAAAGGCATTTTTGTCATAAAAATGACTAGACCTAATGGAAACCATTTGGTCATTAATGATGTGTCCTTAGTTGGTCTTGTTTGAATACCACAAGCGAGGTAAATACAAAATGTCACTTTTTTTCATTAAAAATGACTTGGGCAAAACCTTAGGGGGTCCAAATGAAAATTACCTTTTCTTTTGTCTATAATAGGACTATAGGAGTGATGTAAGACTCAAAAGTATGTAGAAAGCAACAACTCAGGTAACTAATTTATGAGGCTGGGCTCTTGACAGTACAGCAATTGATGAGAATAGCCAATTAGAAATAATTAATTTAATATGAGTTGTCATGTGACTGTACTTGGTATTGACTAACATGCTCAAATATATCTTCAAGGGGCATAATAGATAAGCTCAACATCCAGGTTATCTCCTTACTACAGCCAAATTTACCATATACAAATGGAGATGTCTCACTGGCATCTCTTTTCGGTAGACCCTACGTTAAAGATGCCTTACCATAGGATCAGAAAGTGTCTCTAATCAGGAACCATGCAAAAGTAAAGAAATGACATCACATAAAAGGGGGACATCAATCTGAATACACACTAACACCAGGATAGGTAATTATCAGAAGTGCCAATTCAGCACAGCAATGTATTCATTGGTAAACAAAACAAGAGTGCAAGAAAACTTAATAAAGGCATAAAGATATCTCTGTAAAAGAAAATGTCAATTTTTAATGCTTGTCGGTTCCCAATAAACAAGGTTTAAAGTATCGGTATCGAGTATCATATCGGTCAAGTGATTTTAAGAGACGTATCGTCTTGTATCGAGTATTGTATCGCTTTGGTTAATGTATTTTAGTGTAATTCAATGGAGAGATGTATCGGGATGCATCGTATCGGATTTGTTCAAATATGGATACGTATCAGCAAGTATCGTATGGTATAGTGGGATACTTTAAACCTTGCCAATAAATACTCTTAGCACATTTATTGTTGAATGCCGATCCACCTGGAAGCCATACTTTGGCCCTTATCCTATTATACCTGAACTCTTTCAAAAGGGTTTAGGTACAAGGTAGATCTCTGTCAACTAGCTGGTTTCAGAAAGACAAACCCCTTTGCACCAATATGTTATCAAAGTTCATATTTAAAACATGGGCCAAAGTTGCTACCAACTCTGGCAGAACTATAACTGAATTGATAGAGCTAAAAGTTTAGCTTAATATCAACCACAACACATCACATATGGAAAAGAAGCACATATAAATGATCACGACATTTTCAACATAAAGCAGAAAACAAAGTTCACCTGAAGTATTATGGAGGTTGTGGTGTTCTGATTAATGGTCAAAATACAGATACTTTGTAAGGTCCTCTTCAGTATCATTTCATACTCCTTCTCTGCTTTGCCTGGACAGGAAAAGAAGCAGTAACCACAAATATCCAATTAGAGTATTAGGAAAATCTAAAGTTGACACTTGAAATAATCACTATAATCAATTACTTGGAGTTCAACTGTTAGGATCAGCAGGCTAAACCACCACGCATGTTATTGCATATTTTTTCAGTTCATACGGATAAGATGCTCTTTTAAATTCTAAAATTCTCAATTTTATAGGTGTCAGTAACCAAAAATTTTGGTTTTTTATAAATACAGTTTTACTGCAGTGTCAAATTTATGATATATTACTGATGTAAACTGTTTCCAGGAGCAACACAGGGCCTAGGGTTACTCTCCCCAAACCCAACAGCCTCTAGTCATACCATGGGTATTTTGGTCATTTCAACGATTTTCATGGAATCCAAGGTTAGGGTGTCATTGGGTCCAACATGTTTTTAGGACTTTGGATCTACTTTTTTTTTTAATTCCAGTCAATATTTTGCAAGTTATTGAAGAGTCCCTGTCTAGGTATGATTCCAAAGTCGTGAAGGAATCCCCTAGTTTGAGTCTCTTTCTTGTTAGGATTCCATCTCTACTCTTAAAATCCAAATTGAATTTTTCTAGAGTGAGACATGATAGAATCTTTGTTTGAGTTGGAGTCTTGAATTAAGTAAGAATTTAAGTTTGATTTAAATTACAAGTTAGAGAGTCCTAGTATGATTTCTTTTAGGAAATCAAATCCTTTTATGTTTTCCTTCATGTATGCTGTAAATGAGCCATGATAGAATGTAACAGGCCGTCTTGAGTTATTGAATAAAATCTGAGATTAAAGGAAGAGTGAGTCATGGGTTCCTAGAAGGAATCCCACGGCTGTGAGAGTGATATAATTCTGCACTTTGCTTCAAGTTTCCTCCTCCTTCAAGCTTCAGCAGCAGCTATACTCAAGCAACACAGCAGCTTCAAGTCCTCCCAATCAAGCGAATTCAACCCTGTCCCTCCCCTACCCCTACCCCATCGCAACCCTCCCTTTCCCCTCTTCTGTCCCAAGGCAGCAGCAACCCCCACCCCTCTAAAATCCTAGATTCCCTACCCCTTTCATCCTCTCCCTTCCCCTATGGGATCACACCCTCCCCCAACCCCATTCCTACTCTTAGTTTCATTATTAACCCTTCCTCCATTAGGTTTTGTAATTTTCTGCAATTCATCTTAAACCTCTAGAAACCCTAAACCCCAGTTTCATTAAGAGTCACATAACTCCGTAACCCCTCAACCAAACTTCAAACCCTTTTAGGATTACCTTCTCTACCTCCCCTCTGGACCCTAACCCTTCAGGAATAAATTTGAAATTCCAAAATACAAACAGTAGCATTACTCCTCACCTAGCCAAACCCTGGAATTCCCCCAGTTAACCCTAGATTCCTTTAAACCTAACCCTAATTACAATTTCAGATTTGAAACCATAATTACAGAAAGGTATCGACTCTTAAACATAAGAACCTTAAGTCCCCTAGCCTGGCTGAAACCTATCTAACCCTATATCAAAGACAATTACTGCCCTAGAGGACTGCTGATTCTCAGGGAAAAGGATCCAGGAGTGAGCTTGATTCTAGGGCAATAATCCAACGACTAAACCCTAGAATCTGGTTCACATCAATTACCATTTCAATGGTTTTTACCTAGATATTGAAGGACTAATTCTAAAGCTTAGAGTGAATGAATTATTATGATTTACATTCATTCATCAGTCAATTTACAATAATAATGTAACTACAACCAATGATATGGTTAATGACCAGAGCTTTAGGAAAGTGAAACTGTCGGTCAATTGGTCAACTAAAAGGGTTTTTCCATTCTTCAATTATGCAGAGAGTAGGTTTTTCAACAACTTCTTTCACAAGTATCACAACTTATAGGATTCATATTTAAATACTGCTGCAGGGATGGACCATAAAAAATGCATAAGAGGTTAAAGGAAATATGGTACCTACCCACCTGCCCAGTTTTGGGCTTCCAGATTACCTCAATGGAGGCCTTCTCAGGGTTTTCGTTCTTCCTTGTCCCTGTTTTTGGCCCATAAACAGCAGCCAACACAATTGTATCACCTAGGTTGACAAAAGCACCCATAGAAAGCTTGTCAAGAACCCATTATCAAGGATGAGAAGTAGAAATATACAATCCGTCCAAATGGTTGCAAGCTTTTTCCTAAGAAAGAGAATCAAGAACTTACTGTAGAAGTGTAGCTCATCTCAGTGTAAAATAAGAAATAAAATAATCCTTTCTTTACTCTGTGTATTTACCTTGAGACCAACGAGCTGAACCATGAGCTCGGTTAAGAATATTGCGAGAACAGGCAAGAGGTCTCAACTGATTCCTTGTACGACCGTCGGGCCTATCAACCTCCATAATTGTTCAAAACTCAAAGTTCCAGCTTCAATATCAAATCTTCACAGGGAGAAACAAGTATTCATTTAGAACTCAGTTGACTGCTCCTAAATTCCAACTTTAATATCAGCTATTGACAGGAAGAAACAAGAACCCAAACCTCAATCAAGGCTGAAATTTCCCACACCCAACTGCTCCGGTGGGAAAACTTGAAATTTGTCTAGAAATGTAACTTAAATGCCCTAGTTTGAAATAGGGTGAACAAAAGACGTTTGAAATCTACAGTTTTGTTGTTTAGCAAATGGGATCCCTGCAACCAACAATAAATAATATTTTTCAGAACGAAATGCTTTAGATTGGATGGTTTGAGCAAGAAAGCAACCATCGATGAGTGAACAGAAGACGAATTCTACTAAAAAGCTAAACATTATAATGGGGTCTGATAAGGATTTAGGTCTCTATCTGTGCGGTTTGACAATGATGTACCCAACCCTACAGAGGATCAGTGAGAGAGATTTGAAAGTGCAGACAGCCACTAACATCCCCAGACCCCGCAACTTCCTGCTCGAAGCTGCAAAAACACTACCAACATCTTATCGTCTTCATCCATATATGTATTGAAATGGAGTTCTTCATTATTCCATCAAAGCTTCGAGAAATAGCTGTAATCGAAGAGATAAAGAGAGAACAGAGAGCATGAAGAGAGAGAGAAATTTACCTCGACAGGAATACCCGGGAAGGAAACTTGAACCCCGTGTGGGTCTTGAGAAGGAGATCGCAGAGATGATGAGAAAGTAAAAGAGAAAAAGCAGAGAATGCAGAGAGCAATACAAGAGACCATGGAGGGTTTAACAGGGTTTTGCGGAGAGGAGATTTCAGAAATTTGCTTATTTATTTTTGAAAATTTTACGTTGTAGCATTCATCCCTAAACTTGGGTAGGGTGACTAGGGTCGCCTTACCAGAAGAAAAAAAAAAGACTAGGGTCGCCATTATTCGAAAATTACGTTTTAGGCCACAAGAATGTATTGTAAGACACACAATGACCATAATACCTTCATTTTATCTTAGGCAAGGTGCGAATTTCGTCGTTTCGCCCCTCGTGGAAACTGGCAAAATGGTGAAATTCACTGATATTTTGGTCAAAATTTCATCTTGTTTCGGTAGGATTTTGATCCCGAATTTTTTTCGGGAGTATTTTGTGTCATTTTTTTGCCAAAATCGATGTCTAGCCTATTTTGACCCAAACATCACCTAAAGTGATATCATTGATACGCACATTGTTCATTAAGTGTTATCACCGCCAAATTTCATCGTTTAGTGGGTTTTTGAGCCATTTTTAGTTTCTTAGATAGATTTGGCTTTTTAGTTTTGTTCTTCGCACATGTTGTTCATTGTCGAAGGTAGAAACAAAAATAGAGTAATAATGTAAAAAATATGAGAGAAAAACCCCTAGAAAACAAATAAAATTTGAGTAGAAATTCATCTAAAAATATCTTAAGAAATTGATAATCATTTTTTCCCCTTACTTCGGTTCGCTACCTTCTCAAATGGGCAAATTTCACCAAGTTTCAATCAATGTAAATTTACTAAAACTTCCTACCATATATGATCTTTAACTTACAAAAATTGAAATTATGATTTTATCCTTATGTCCTATTCTCAACAACCATATAGGTCATCCTCTTCTTTTGCCATCATTAACCCTCATTGTCATTTGTCACCTCTTCTGCCAAAACTCCCTTTTCTATTATGAAATCAAAATATGAATTGTTTATTTCAATGGAATAGAAAAGTTGACAGAAACTTATCTGACTTACATAGCATTTGCTTTTCTCACCTCATCTTTTTTAAAAGTCTTATATATTTAGTGAGATTTTATTAAACAATAAGGAATATAGTGAAAATATGACACATATTTGAAACTTTTCAACAAAATGTTTTCATTTTCTTTCTTATTCCTTCCTCCCGCTGCTGCAAGTAAATCCTATATTTGTTTTTTTTTTCTCCCTTTTGCATTTTTGCAAATCCATCCCCTCACGCTCCCTTGGTCCATTAACTGCAATTGAGTATTTGGGCAGGGTCTACGAGGACCCTTATGTAAAGGTCAACCTTGATTGCTTTTGTGTAAATGAATGGATCAAACATAATGGATTTACAGTGCAATGGTAGGAGTAATGGGTAAGACAGCCCAGTTTTTTTAAGTAAGCCTAAGGGAAAGGAAATGAATTTCAACAATAAGTATGCGTTTGGTAACATTTCTATTCCAGGGGACCAATTCTTATGTAAAACCATTTTTACATGTTTCTATGCTTAAATAAAATTTTTGTTTGAAAATAGGCGTTTGATAAACCTATTCTAAAAGTATTCCTGAAACCCCATCTCATAGCTCAGTTCAAGATTGGCAGAAAAGGCTTCTTTTTCTTCACATGTTATATATAGATTGGCATTTTTTATGGGTTTTCACTTGAGAATTGTTTTGAGTTATCATGTTTACTGATTTGAATGTGATGATGTTGGTGTAGTTATGGTGAGATATTCAAGACCCACATACTTTGTTGCCCTTGTGTTATGCTGGCAAGCCTTGAAGCTGCTCTGTTTGTGTTGGTTAGTCAAGCTCACTTGTTCAAACCTACATACCCAAAGAGTAAAGAGCATATGATCAGTCTAGCTGCTCTGTTTTTCCACCAAGGGAACTACCACACTAGAATTAGAAAGCTGGTTCAGGGTTCACCTGCTCCTGATTCTATCAGAAAACTCATTCCTAACATTGAAGTTGTTTCAGTCTCAACTTGGAATCATGGGCTGGTGGTCATGTTGTGAATACCTTTCATGAAATGAAGAAGGTTCGTTTGTGTTGCAAGTCAGTTATTCATTTCTTAATATATGAACTTATCATAAATGTGAAACTCTTGTTGATTTGTTAATGACTTAATTGATCTTGTCGTCTTATTCCTTAAAATTCTTTTTTACTGGTCGGTATTCTCGCAATCTTTGGTAGTTTGGCTGTATATTACAAAGAAGAGCTAAAGAAAAATTACAGCATAGTAGAGAGAGGCTACAACTCCTTCCCCACAAGCATCCAAGGAACTGCATACCACAACGCAGTCTTGATAAGCAAAAAACTGCCACTGAAATTGTGTCTTCTTCGTTAACTAGCTAACTCTTCTTCATTATAATTATGTTGTTTTCTCACGAAATTCTCTACAAGCAAGGAAGAGACTCAATCAGATTCTTGCTGATATTAACTACAATAGGCAGCCCACTTCCATTGCAACTGATAATCCCCCTACACCCATTACAAATCCCTATTCAACCCATTACACAGTTATTGATGGTGCAAACACTTCTTGTCAATTTTTATAAAAATGACACCAAAATCATATACGAGGGAGTTCTCCTCCTATCTAAGCCACCATGTTTTACAAACTTCAACAAGCCAATAACATGGTGGGAAGCTAACTCTACTGAGCTTCGACAAGTATTAATAAAAACAACACCAAAATCATAAGTATTAAGAGATGATTAAAAAGAAAGGTAATATAAACACAATCATAAGTTAAGCAAAACATAATTTATAAAAACATATTATAATATGAGAAGTAAAGATTCAGTCACAGCTGAGATCAAGTTGCCAGCAAAGTACTAACTGGATCAAGTTGCCCCAGTAGAGTATTAACTGGATCAATATAATACTTATAAGAATTGTCTGAATGAAGTGCAAAATAAATTACATTATAAGAATTGTCAAATATAAGGCAATTTTTTTATATTATTATTTAAATTAGGGTAAATATCACTTACCTCCCTTCTTAGCTGGACAAATAGCACTTACACCCTCTCTTACTTGGATAATATCACTTACCTCCCCTCTTACTTAGCAAATATATCAAACACCTCCCCTCTGTTAACTTTTTCAGTTAAATTTAACTTTTATCGTTAAATACTTTCTTAAAACTCCAAACTACCATTGGCTACAAATATTTTTTTAGTTTAAACCCTAAATTATCATAATCACCATAGCAATTAAAATAATTGTTAAAAATCAAAACATCATAGTTAAAATTCAAATTATCTTTAATTATTAAAAACCCAACATATCTTTTTGATAATTCAGTATTGAAATTGCATTTTGATATCAAGTAGTTCGTGTTTTTTCAATCGGTTGATAAAAAAAAAAAGAAGGGGTATGTTGGGGTTTTAATAATTAAAGATAATTTGGGTTACCAATAGGGGTTGGTCCAAGTTGGTTTAGACTATATTTTTAAGCAAGAGAGTTGGAGTTTTAGAAATATTTAACAATAAAATGAATCATTAATAGGGGATGTGTCAAAAATCCCATTTGTTAGGGGAGGACTCACCCATCACCAAGTAAGAAGGGATGTAAGTGCTATTTGTCCAAGGGTAAAATAATAATATTATAATATCTCATGGCCTGGTTAGACTAGGGTCCACAGACCACAACCGCAACCACGCCTGACTCAGCCTAGCTCGAGTATGCGCGTGATCCATATTTACCTCTCTAAAAGCATACATTCCACTTAGGAGCAATCATCGTATATATAATTGATATTTTCGTTAGTTTTATGAATTTTTACATTCATAAGAGTTCTATAGAAGCAAGAATCAAACAAGAGTCCAAGAAGGCTAAAACAACATTAGGAAGATAGAGTTTTAATGTTTTAAAATTTATTTAAATAATATATTAAATTATATTATTATTTTATTTATTTATCTTAAAAACAAAAATCCAACACTCCATTTCACAGTATAAGTCAGCTTCTCTTGAAATACGCCACATACAAGAAAAAAATAAAATAAAATACTCGAGCAGATAAGCATTGAAGGGAAAAAGAAATTTTAAAAAAAATTGATAACAATAAAAGGAGGAGGAAATCAATTAAGCATTTATTTGTTTTTATAAGTACTCGAGAAGGATTTGCAAATACTCGAGGAGGAAATACTCAGAAGGATTTGCAAATTTCCAAGCATTTATTTGTTTAATTAAGTTTTTGTCCTCTCGATTTTATACTGAAATCATATCGAATTGTTCCGTTTCTTCCCGTCTGTCCTTCCGTTTCTTCCTTCTGTCGTACCGATTTTATACCGAAACCGTACCAAAACGTTTTTAATATACTATTTTCATTTCGATACTGTACAGTTTCGATATGGTGGTTTGAAATACGATACGGTACCGAATTACCGATACCATAACGTATTCACACCCTAGTGAGTAGTACCGATGATACGTTTCGAAATCAAATCAACGGCATTCACGTGAAACCGAAATCGGACGGTAAAACTCAGTCGTTATTTCAGAACTTTTGGATAACGGATATGTGCCGATGGATTCACACGCGTCAACGAGACGGAGCCGTCAGATCAGGTCCCCCGTAGTCCAAAAGAGTAGATGCTACAGAATATTCCCTCGAAATCTTCTCCCCGTTTTCCGAGTCTCACACAAACGGATAAGTGTCGCTCTCTCTGATCCCCGTCACTTCTCCTTTCCCCGTCTCCCAACTATATAAGCCCTTCTACCATCTTTTATCTCTTCAAGAAAGCGCAGATATCGCACCTGTTTTTTCAAATCCAGAAATCCTCTTTTATTTCTTGTTACCTTAAATAGAACTCTGCATCTACAGTCATGAATTCTTGTGCTTCTCTATCTGAAACAAATCCAGATCATGGAGAAATTTGACGTCTTCAAGGTTCAGGGAAGGGACAAACGCGGACGAAAGATTCTCCGTATCGTAGGAAAGTTCTTCCCTGGTAAGATCGTGTTTCTTTTCTTGATCTTTATGAAAATTCATCTTTCTCAATCTTCTTTGAATGTTAATTTGTGGATTCTGATTAATTTTTCTCTTTGCCTCTTACCAACGCCATCGCCAGCGAGGATTGCCAACGAAGCTCTCAAGAACTATTTAGAGGAGAAGATCTTCCCTCAACTGGAAGGGAGACCGTTTTCGGTGGTGTACATTCACTCAGATACTCAGAGAAACGTGAAATTTCCAGGAATTTCGACCCTACGTTCGATCTACGAGGCGATCCCGATCAAAATCAAAGAAAATATCGAAGCGGTTTACTTTGTTCATCCTGGTCTTCAGTCCAGGCTTTTTCTTGCTACGTTCGGTCGTTTTCTCTTCAGCGGAGGGTAATGGTGCATCTTAGACTCTGTGATAGTATATAGGCTACCTTGTGCTGTGGTTTACTACTTTGGTTTCCAACAATGATAAATTAGAACTTTGAATTTCATGCCCGCGGCGCATGTTAGTGACACTTGGGTATTGGTTTTATTTTGTGTTGCAGGTTGTACGGGAAACTGAAATACGTGAGCAGGCTAGAGTTTCTGTGGGAACATGTAAAGAGAAACGATATTGAGATACCGGAGTTCGTTTACGATCATGATGAGGAGCTTGAGTACCGTCCGATGATGGATTATGGATTGGAGAGTGATCATCCTCGGGTGTACGGTGCTCCCACGATGGACTCGGGTGTTCGTGCGTACTCCATGAGGTGCATCTCATAGAAGGAACCAGATATTCTTTATACAATATATTGTTGGTGACGGTTAGGGCCTAGGGTCCGATGTCCTCTATGATGCGCTAGGGAAGTTTTGTTTGCTTCTATCGTTTTCATCTTTTTGGACTTCTAGAAGTTAGAATACTTTTGTTTTTTTTTTTTGGTAACCAGGTAGAATACTTTTGTACAGCAATAGAAAATGAGCATTGGTTAATTGAAAGGGACCCACCCAACGGGCATATCATGTTAATATTTTGTCCTTTTCTGTAAATATTCATTCGATTTTCTTTGTGCATAAATCCAGCATATGAATTTGTATTTTTTTTTTTTTTTTGTTGAGAATTGAGGTTTCACCCGCGTGAGAGTTTTTTTTTTAACAATGGCACTTTATATATATAGAAATTAAAGATGGGGATATTACATATGCAATAAGGATTAAACCTAGAATCTCAAGTTTTCAATCATTCCACCAACCCTTTATTGGCAAAGAATAAATTGTTGCCGGAAGGTTAGTCTTACTTAGGGTGGAGAATAAAAAAAAGTAAAGAAAAGAATTTAATAAAAAATAAAAAA
Source organism: Hakea prostrata (assembly GCF_041222555.1). NCBI lineage: Eukaryota > Viridiplantae > Streptophyta > Magnoliopsida > Proteales > Proteaceae > Hakea > Hakea prostrata. The sequence goes on from NC_142604.1 coordinate 16,102,148, forward strand.
TTTTAATTCTTTAATAAATAAAATAATATTTTCATTTTGTTGCATTTCCCATATAGTCCCACCTAAAAGTATAGGACACTTAAAAGAGGTGTGTGGAAAAATTTGATGTCACGTTACTAGACGATTACTCATTTTCTCATTGTATTAAAACAAACAAATCATATTTTCAATGAAATCATAATATATGATTTGTTTAGTTTATTGAGATAGGAAAATAAGCAAGTAAGTATACTCAATTTAAGAAAGTATGTCTATTCATATGGTACTCAACTTTTTCCATTTGTTCTTTTAGAAGTACTATATTTTTAGGTGAAACCTTGTGAAAAAATGAAAAGAAAAAAAAAAAAAAGCATGAAAGCCACATTTTTTATTTTTTTCACACTACTCATTTCCTTTTCTTTCCTATTCATCTAGTCCACCATCAATAGGTCCCCTGTCTATTTTTTTCCCCACCCCCTTTACCTTGCAAATAAACGAGTTGTCAAACAAATGCATCATAGGGTTTATTGAGTTAGTGTTGTATATTTGTATATACTTAACAATAAAAAGCAATGAGTAGAAAAGCCATAGTGATCTTTTGTCTTTCTTCTTTTTTGTAGCCAGCGAGCTTATATTGGGGGAAGGGGGAATATTATGAATATACAATATTAAGTATATAAATACAATTAATCCAGCACCATAATATGTCATTCAATTTTTAGAACTGAAGTTTGTTTAAATCAGTTTATAGCACCTTGATTATATCATAGGAGATCTTTAAAAAAATTATATCATAGGAGATAATATTACTTCAAAAAAAAAAGAGAAATATTATATATTATTTTATATGTATGATGAGCCACACCTTTACCTAGAAAAAAAAAAGTATGATAAGACATGTACACCTCATATTTTAAAAAAAATGGAACTGTTGATCTCATTTATGAAGCATTGGTGTTTGTCAAGCGAACAAATTCTTATAATTTATCTTTTGGAAAAGAGATTTTATATGTTAGCAAGGTTTAAAATATCTCTCTGTATCGTATCGTATCAAATCGCAGGTTGTGATACGACGCAGGCCAATACATGTCCAACTTTTTATTTTGCCATATCGTCTCGTGTCACTTGTTGTATCGACTGATACATGACAATACGTTAAGATACAGATAAACGTTTCTCAAGTATAAATTTGATTTTAAAATAAGCGATACATATTGTGCGATACACAACAATACATCACAATACATATCGATACACTCGATACATATCCAACCAATCTCATAAATGATAAAATAGAGTACCAAAGTTTGCTGCTTCTCGAGTTTCTCAAAGTTCCAAAGCAGTGAGGTTTGAAGCAGAAGTGGAGAAGCTCTAAGTGTCAATCCTACTACCGGAGTTGCAATTTACAACCAACTCTCTCATTTATGCTCTTGAGTCTTGACGACAAGAAGTCTCGTTTGGACTGGAAGATGCCTCATAAAACAGGGAAGAAAGGGCGAAAGGGTTTTGTGAGTCCGTGATGAGTTGCAAGGCTTCGATAAAGTTATTGGGTTTTCTTGTTCGAGTCCGTGGTGACTTTCGTTTGTTCTCCTTTTCGATTTAGTCTTCATTGTGTGCTGATTTTCGATCGACTTGTGCAGTGAATCCAGTAATTAGGTATGTCATGTTGATTTGGTGTTATTCTCCCTTTGCCATTAGACGATTAAAGTTACTCATATCTTGAATTGTGGTTCCTTGCTCCTCTAAGCTTTCGTTATCAATTCGGTGCTATGGAATATGAGTTGTTCCTTGGTTTGAACTTTGAAGTATCTCTCTTTCCTTTTAGATTCTCATGAATTCAAATGGGTTGATTAATTAGTTGGACTATTTGAGTTTGTTTGGATTAAATTATTTGAGCTATATCAGTAGAGATATTTTTCAATTGTAATCGTTCACATGCATCCACTGGTTTCTACTTTCACATTCTCTTCCATCATTTTTCTGCTTTGAAATTTGGCATCTGGGTTTTAAAATTGCAGACCTGCGGTTAAATGTTTCCATTGCCTCATAAGAGTAATTATGACCACAAATTTGTAGATATAATTTTTCAAGTAAAGAGTTACTAAGTCTTTCGTTCTATTTTGTTTGCATCTTTTAGAACTTCTTTGCTCTTAAAGATAGCATAATGATACGTCTGTGCATTTCTTATAAATTTTTTCCCCTCTCATCTTTTCATTTTTTCTGCCTCGTAGACAGTGGCGGACCCAGGATGCAATAGTGGGGGGGGCCGAAGAATGAAAGCCAGTAACCTTCCTATTTGGGGTCCCACCGCTAAATTATTTTATTAAATTAAAGAATAGACCCATATATATTTTGTGGGGCCACACATATTTGAAAAAATGATAAATTATTGATAATGATATATTTTTTTTCGACAAACTATAGGTAAAATTAAAGCAACAATATAAAAAAAAATATACACATGACTTCAACCCTAAAAAGTTAAATGCAAACCAAAATTTTCATTGGTAGGAGATGTAAACCAAAAATTTTTTTTAGGTAAGAGATGCAAATCAATGGTAGTTAATTACCTACTAACTATAGACATTTTATTCACAATACAAAATCAAATAACAAAAATTGCGAAGAAATAAAGAAACATATAATATAAAATCAAATTAAAAAGAATAACAAAAGAAAAGAGAAAAAAGAAACAATAAATAAATTGAGAAAGAGAAAGAGACTTAATTGTGGAGTAGATTTTTTTCCAAATTTTCAAGCCACGCTATAGAAGGGGAAGAGAATAAATAGGAAAAAAGAGGATAGAAGAGAGGAGATAAGAGAATAAATAGGAATGAAGAGTTAGTTTTTAATTAGAAATAATATTTTGATTTTTGAATACCTAATAAGATTTTTTTTTCAAAAATTTCCTTTAACCCACGTTATAGAAACATAAGAGAATAAATAGGAATAAAAGACGAGAGAGAAGAGAGGGGAGAATAAATAGGGATTGATGGATTAGTTTTTTTATTAGGAATGACATTTATACCCATCATTTTACATTTAAAAATTGTTCACAATATTTGTGGGGGCCAAAAGTGACATTTCACATGTAGGAAGAGAAAAACTGGAAAAATTAAAGGAATTAGGGGAATATGGATAAAATTTTAAAAATCCGGGGCCATGGCCCCTCCACCCCCCGCAGGGGGGGGGGGGGGGGAAAAAATTGTTTGTAAGCAAGAAGAACAAAAACACAAAAACAAAAAAAAAAAAAAAAAAAAAAAAGTGGGGAGAAAAAAAAGGGGGGCCAATGGTGGGTTGAATATGAAAAACATAACAGATTAGTGTAGAGAAAAAAAAATATGTCAGTACACAGTAACCATGAAGAAGAATCAGACGAGGAATTGATAGAAAGAAGGGAGATCAGAAAATTCCTTGAGCTCTAGCTGTAACCCTAGCTGTCAAACCACATATTTAAGAGGGCTACTGTTTTACTTATGTCATGGTTGACACCTAGATTATAAAGAAGAGACTCTTGGACTCCTGTTGAATAACAATCTTTTTAGTTTGAAAATTCTAACTTCTAAGTTCAGTTACTAATTACCATTGGTTCATCTGTGGGCTTTGGGTGCAACATGTAAAGATGTATTTCCAACAAGTGTGAAGACCTTCAAAATTAGAATATGATGGGTTTTCTCTTGTCTTGCCATACTGGAACTAGAATCTGAAATTATTACACTAGTATCAATTGAGTTGTTTCAATTGACAATGTGCTCTGTTTTGCACCCCTTCTAATTGAAGAACTCACTTCATTTTTTCTTCTGTTTGATTTCAAGTTTGGATTCAATCCCTTTTCTAATTAACTGGTTACTTCCAACATGGGGGGGGGGGGAGGGGTGTTGTTTGTTGATAGTTCAATTTGTCACCTCATTTAGTATTGCCCCGTGTGAATCTTTTGTTGTGTTTCTGGATTCTGTGTATTGAACTCAACAAAAATTGTCCCAATGACTGGGTTGTTACTTTTAGCTTAAATAAGGATCATTTCTTTGGTTGTGAAGAATTCTAGTTATTTGGTTCTTTCTCTTGGTGCAGGGCTACTTCTAGTCCTTGTTCTCTTGCATTGAAAGGATTTTGGGGTTCTTGCATATAACGAAGTTAGTGCTCCCAAGATTGATGAGGCTGAATCAATTTGGACTAGAAAATTTGATTTCATAGAGATGGCTTTAGATGAGGTTATAAGTTGGAAGTTTTGTGTTTTTAGCACAGGCACTAATTCTGTCATGGAAAATAATATATCTACTGTGATGGTGCAATTGAGCAAGCTGAGGAGGAGAGTTCCAAATGATGACTTTTCAGGGAACTTCGAAGATGCGTAGTGCTGGAGTTGAACCTACCGAGGCGACACTTATCTCTATGCTCTCATCTACAACCCACCTTGGTGCTCTTGAGGAAGAGCAGTGGGTGCATGGTTATTCTGACTACAATGGGATTTCTTTGAATGCAAGTCTTGGCATTGCACTCCTTAACATGTATGCTAAATGCAGTTCTATTGATGATGCAATGAAAGTTTTTGCGGCAATGCCTTTTCGAGATAATCTTTGCTGGACTGCAATGATATCTTCACTTGCAGAGAGAGGCTCTTTGATGAAATGCAGCACTTGGGCTCTTTGATGAAATGCTCCCCCTAGGATTACAACCCAACAACATCACCTTCATTAGGGTTCTTAGTGATTGTAGTCATGCTGGGTTGATTGAAGAGGGTCTTTGTCATTTTAAGCAAATGAATAAAGTGTTTAGGATTTCCCCACAATTGGAGCACTATGGATGCATGGTAGACATTCTTGCACGAGGTGGGTACATCAATGAGGCATGGCATTTAGTTCAAACCATGCCCATGGAGTCTAACAACTTGGTTCCCAAAAGTCTTCTTAGTGCTTGTGCTAGCTATGGTTGGGTTGAGCAAGCAGAGGGCTGCTAAGAAGCTTATCAAGTTAGACCCAAGTAGTGCTTCTCCTTATGTGCTGCTAGCAAATGCCTACTCAAGCATTGATAGATGGGCTGATGTTGAAAGAGTGTAAAAGATGATGAGAGAAAAAGGCATCACAAAGACACCATGGTTTAGTTTGATTGAGATAGATGGAGTTGTTCATGAGTTTGTGGCTGGAGAAAACAAAGAACACCCCAAGAATTAGGGAGATCAAGATTCTGTTGCATGGGATGAGCAAATTTTTTAGATTAAGTGTTGATGCTTCAACTTTAAATGCATAACAAGTTGCAGGGGAACTTTCTTTCTGCAAATACCTTTGTAGGTTGTTGTATCAGGTATTAGCAGGATATTTAGCATTTTTTGGAAGTCCCGTTGTACACACAGGGGTTGTCTTTGGTGAAAAAAAATAGTATTATTTGCTAAGTTTGGTTGTTGATCGTACAGGTATTCAAAAAGATTTTAAGTTTGCTTTGGGTGAGATACTAGTGTTATTGTAGTATTGTAGGGCAATTCATTTACTCAACAAACTATTAAAAGTCCCAATCATTTTGATTGTCAAAGAACTCATTTTGCAATACGCCATGTAAAATTTTAAATTAAAGCGCGATTCATCTGCATCTTAATAAAAAGGATTCCTCTTGAAGTAATCAATAATCATCAAAGCTAACTTAAGGTATTGCATAATTGGAGAATTTGAAGAATACAAAAATTGAGTTACAAGACAAACATTATATCAGAAATTGAAATTTGGAAAACCTAACAGAAACACATACTTGCGGGGAGTCTTCCCAACCAAAACCAACCCTATGGACATGGAGACTGAAATAACATTATGGAAGCCTACCCATTGCTTGAATTATGTATTTTGGTCATTTTTATTTAATTCTGTACTTATTGATACGTATTTGAGAAACGATACAATACGAAGCGAAACGTCTCTTAAAATCACCCAACCGACACATTACCGATACGTGATTCTTTAAACTTTGTATGTGGGTCTCCTTAGTAGACCACAAACTAATGTTTTGGGTCCCTATAGTGTAATATATTACGTGTGGGTCCTTAACCAGACTAACACCGTTAGATGCCGTTAAGTATATTCAAATTTAACTATGAAATGATCAAAATGCCTCTCAAAGTATTTAATACATTATGTTATTTAAAACAAAAGCATTTTGATTTTTTTTTATATTTGAAAATTGAATATACGTAATAGCGGTTACCGTGTTAGTCTCATTGCGACCTATACATAATATATTAAGAGTAGTTTATCTGTTTATGATCCAACTAAAGGATTCATACGTAAAAAAAAAAAACTCTTTGAAAAAGGCAAACATAAACTCTTATAAGATTATTTTTCTTTTTAGTCAAATAAAGTAGGATTGTCAACCGGTGAATTCCAAGTCAGACCAGAATAAAGCCTTCCTCAAAAGCAAACAAGTCGAGCAGTATGGACCGTGGACCCCACATTCAATTTTATCTGAATACTTATCTGAATACCTTGCACGTCGTTGTCATGTCATGTCTTTAAAAAAAATGTATTTTTCTCAAATTTTTAAGTAAATAAATAAATAAGCCTTTTTTATTCTGAGCAAAATTAAATTAAATATGCCTAGGCTTTGTTTCCATCGGTTTGCGATAAGCACTGAAGAATGGCTGATGCAACATCTTCAACTTGTCTTCGATTTGGAGCTGGCAGACACTTCCAAAGATTCGAAATTTCCTATGGAGAGCATGTGCACGGGGGGTAGCAACGGGTGAAGAGCTGGTTAGAAGGCAGATTCAAATTGATCCTTCATGTTCATACTGTGGGTGCAGTCTGGAAACTATGGATCACATTATTTTTGAGTGTCCGATTGCAAAGCAAGTATGGTTTGGTAGCTCACTTACATACATTCCACCTGAGGAAACACCATTACTAACAGAATGGATCAAAAGTTGGTCTGCTGTAAAAGAGATTGGAAAGGAGGTAAGCAAATCGATACTCAACCTATGTTCCTTCATTGTTTGGCACCTTTGGATTGCAAGAAATAACAGGATTTTTGGGAGAAAACAAACTACCCCAAAAGAAATTATTGAGGCAGCTCAAAAAGAACATTCTGAATTTGAGGTAATCAAGACAACAGGAGGTGAGGAAGTGCTAAATAATGCTCAACCTGATGAAAATCAACAAAAATGGGAACCTCCGCCTCAAGGTAAATTAAAGTTGAATTCAGACGTGTCTTGGTGTAAAGGAAGTGACAAAGGTGGTGTCGGTTATGCTCTGCGAAATCATAAAGGAGAAATTTTACAGGCAGTCTCTGAACCGGTACTATGCAACTCGGTGTTGGAAGGGGAAGCTATCGCCATGAGGCTGGATTGATATTTGCACTTTCGAAGATTGTAATCATCTTCTCGTAGAGTCGATTGTAAAATCGGTCCAATACATAAACAATGCTTCCAGCCCCCCCCCATGCTTAGCCCTCCGGTGGAGGATATTAGGGAGTTATGCTCATCTTTCCTCTCGTGCTCATTCTGTTTTGTTCCAAGAGCGATAAACGCAGTTGCGGATGCTCTTGCAAGGAGGGCCCTGTCGATCCCGTGTACGACGGTTTGGCCTATTTCCGTTCCTTGGCTTCAGGAGTTAGTTCCGCCTGCCTAGGGCTGTTTCCATGGGTTGCATTTTCTTTCAGTTAATGGAAATTTATTACCAAAAAAAAGAAGAATGGCTGATGCAGTGATGCTCCCCGTTAATCCTGAAACCCCCTAACCCTCCTCAAATTTGGGGGAATTTGGACACTAATTACATTAAAAAAATGAAAAAGAAAAAGAGAGAAAAGAAGGGAAGGAGAAATTATTGAAGGGAAGCAAATCTAAAGACTAGACTAGAACAGATTAGATATTATTAGAAAAAGATTGAGAGAGAGAGAGAGAGAGAGAGAGAAATGGAGTGGGAGATGATGCCGCAGAGTGACGAGCTCCCTGGAATGGATTGTGACTCGGGCAATGGAGGAGAAGGAAGTGGTGGTCCTTCTTCGTCGGAGGTATGGGCCGAGTCTGAGATCCGCCACCTTCTCGGCATCACCACCGCCCATACCGGTGTTGCAACGGATGCCGCTTCTGATAACGCTACTTCATCGTCTTCGTCTACTGATCCTTCTTCTACTACTGCTACTTATCAGTCTTCCATTCCGTGGGATTCAACCTCGGTTAAGATGGCAAACAGAAGCTACTATCGACGCTCCCATAGCGTTTGCAGAGAGAAATGGCGAAGTCTAGTTCGCAAGCTCAAGGCTAATAATAGCAACAATCTTCCCCGTTATCAGCTCTCGCAGGCACAATGTTCTAATCCTTCTTCGCTCTCTTTCTTCAAAGACGCTGAGGAGTCTTCTATCGATCCTTACAATATTCATCACGAAGATCTTCAATTCTCCCCCAAAGGTAGTCAATCTATTCTTCTTCTTCTCCGAGCTGTATTGGATTAATCGACGCATACTTCACTGTTTCTCTTTTAAAATTTTCCTTTCCCCTTTCTCGTATTTGCCGAAATTTCCTTTAATTACTGAACAAAAGGCGATAAGGAGTTTCTGTATTGTGCACATTCACATTGTATTATATTTCAATTTTTATTCAGTGGAAGAAGCATTTAAATCGATGCGATCAACATGGTAGGCACAAGGGGTTGTCTGCTCCTTTTGTTTGGTACAATTCCAAAACCAACTTATTGTCTCCCTCCTGTTTTAACCTGGCTAATTGTTCACCTCGTGCAGATTTGTCGCTATTCAGTCTTCATCTCAACTACTCATGTGGTTTTTGATAGACTCCTTTAGATTGGGTTTCACTCATTTTGCATAATAAGCCTCGTCGGGCTGATTTTTCTTTTTTGGACGCTGGGGTCAATGGATATTTTTGAATATAACTATATTTCTGATTCTAGTTGGGTAGTTCTATTTCTCTCCCACTTTTGATAGTTGTAATGAGTTCTGGTTGTGCTTGAGTTGCCTCTGACTAGCATGATGAGGACCTTGAGCTATTTTATGGCTGGATGATTTGATAATCATGTTTGTCTCTTTCTCTGCTGGTCATGAGAAAAAGTCTGCGTTGGCACTTATACCTTTCATGTTTCATAGTCTTACCTATTTAGCATTTCTTGGAATGCCAGCCAGCCCTGCCACCAATTAAACTTTTTTGACTACATATTAGGGTGGACGTGTTGGCGCATTAGCTGGAAAACAAGCTGTATGATCAGAGTCCATTTAGCCCATCAAATAACGCTACCTGTTGATCATGGCAATAAAGCAAACTAGAAAATAAAATGCTGGAAAACAGTGGTTTTCAGTGTCTTGTCTTGTCTGGTAAATGAGCCTTTTTCTGTTAAAAATGAAATAAATTCTTCCTTTCCCTAACCATGTTGTCTTCATAGTTAAAATAAGGGAAAGATCAGTATGGCCCTTTGTGGTGACAATAACTCTTATGGAACTTCTAGACAGACAAAATTTTCATTTTAGTCATCATAGATAAATTAAGAGAAAGATCTTACAAGTCAACTCTTAACTGCTGCGCTCTTTTAAGTGTCTTCTGGAAGATTGTTATCAGTTTATTGGTCAGTCTTTCTGTTGACTACACACTCATGCTTTCTGTGGGAGTTCATAATGCCTAAATTTGGTTAACCGGTGGTGATGAGTTATGACCATCTGTTCATTTCGCGTGTGATTCTTTTCAAGTAATGAAGAGGCTGGGGCAGAAGGCAAATAAATATATGCTTTTAGGAGATTTTATTATAGTTACAATATCATTGCTTGAACATGAGGAGGTGGTAAGGCGTTTAGAGCAGCATATGGTTGCCTTTGATGTTCTTGACAACCGAATCAATTAAGGCTCCTCTTACCCTTGTAAGAGGTCCTAATTTTTAATGATTCAAAGGTTGATCTTCTTTTGTATTTATTATGTCAATCGTATTTAGTTAAGATGTTAATAGATGCTGATTTTTAATTTTAACGAAGAATTTTCTTCTTGTTTTTTAAATCAAGAGAAAAATTAATTATCAACAAAAAACCACTGCTGATATAATTAGTGAGCTATGGTGTACTTCATGCCCATGCTCTTCAGCAGGTCTTAAGTTAAAGCGTTTTGGCTGTTACCTTCACCTCCTCCCCCAAAAAATAAATAAATTAAAAAAAAAAAATCCAAAAGTAAAAGTGCTTTTAATATGTTTCCTGTTGTGAATTTGGTTTTTGCCAATTATGAATTTGTACAACAATATGCCTTTTCCCAACTAAATGGAGTTAGCTACATGGATTCTTGCCCTCCAATCACTTTTGTTTGAGGCCATGCTAGATACAAGGCCTAAACTATGCAGATCCTTTCTCACCACTTCTCTTAAGGTTTTTTAAGGTGGTTTTAGGTCTACCCCGAACTCTCCTCGTTCCTTCAATCTGGATTATATCATTCTCCGTACAAGGGAATTAATAAGCCTCCGTTGAATATGGCCGTGCCACCTGAAATGACTTTCTTGTAGCTTATCACTTATGGGAGCAATTCCCGTACCAACTCTAATATGATCATTCCTTGTTTTATCCTTCCTAGTTTTGCCACTCATCCATTTTAGCATTCTCATTGTTGTTACACTGAGTTTATCTACATGATTTTTTTAATAGCCCAACTTTGCACCATGCATCATAGTTGGTTGAACGACTTTAAGCTTGTTTTAATGGAATACGTCGATCACACAAGATTTTGGACGTACCTCTCCACTTCATCCACCCTATTTTGATTTTTTGGGAAACATCATCATCTATATTATCTCTTTTATTTATGATTGAACTAAGGTACTTAAAACAATCACTTTGAGGAATCTCCTTATCGTCAAGTTTCACCACTTCATTGTTTGCCCGATCATGACTAAAGTTACAAACTAGAAATTGTGTTTTCGTTCTACTTAGTTTAAAGCCTCTTGATTCCAAAGGTACTCTCTATGATTTTAATTTGGTATTTCCCTACTTGAATCTCATCTATCAACACGATAACATCAGCAAAAAACATACACCATTATGAATTTGTGAGACCTAATAATAGTGGAAGTTGATTTATAGAATTTCCCATATTGGAATTGACATCTAGAGGTATCGGTCTTTATTCTTTGACTTCAGAGTTCACTTAAAAATTTTCTGCTTGAATATACTTAAGAATATTTTCTTCAATGTTCAATAACATATCATTGATTGAAGGTTGTTTCTCCAATTCTTTTAAAAGGAATAAATTAAGCTCACATGGTGTCTCAAAAGAACGCCGGGGGGGGGGGGGGGGGGTTTGTTCTAGGGAGGGAACTGGTTAATGAAATATTTTGCACGTAAAAGATAAGGATTGGATTTTTTCTGGTACGACCTGATCCAATGGGTCAACTATTGGAGGATGGTTTATATGCTTTGCTTTCTTCTAGCAAAGCAGATTCAGTTTTGGGGTTTTCTGAATTAGGGTTTTGGATGAGATCTAGCAGCGCTGTTTTAGGTGTGATTGAGAGATCCCCACCGTAACTTTCTTTGGTTGCGTGGTGAAAACATCTTCAGCTTTAGCTGTGTACATAGCACATTGCATTGGTGTGTGACACATGTTAAATCTCCGTGCCGTTTCACTTTGTTCTCGTTTATGTTTGTTATTTCTTTGGTCTTCGTTCAAACAATAAATTTGGACCAAACCTCTCCTTCGGCATATGAAGCACTCCCCCTATTCTTGGTTCCACTTGGCTTCTTTATAGCTGCCACACCTGTTTTCTTGCACTCTTCTAGTACGAGAGTTACTTGTGAGTTTTTTTTAATGGCTGCTAATAATTCATGGTCATACTCAAACAGTCTACCTTTAAATTTTGATAACTAATGGAATTTTTGACGATTCAGTTAGATTAGGTTCATTTTCTTGAAGGTTTCCCAATGTTTGCTGCATGGGAAAGTGTTTTGAAAAACATGTCATGGAAGGTAGGACGGCTGGTATGTTGCACTATCTGGCTTATAAACAAAACCCTTTAACATTTGCACTTTTAGGGTCAATTCTTCTGGTGGAAACTTTTTGTAAATTAAAAGTGGGATCAGATCCAATAGATGGGTGTTACTGAGGTGTATCTTTACTGATAGTGCAATTAGCTGGTGGAATCTGTTGCCTTTTATGGCTGGGTCCAATTTATTACTGTACCTATTAGAGGAAAATAGCTAGCAATTTATCTTTGTTAACCTTGCTGGTTTTACTTCGTGATTTTTCATCTCCCCCCCCTTTTCTTCTTCCTCTTACCTTTTTAGGAGAATTAGATGGTTATGGCTATTCTCAGGCTTGAAATGGACATTTTCCTGGCAGACCAGATATTTACTCTGCTCCAAGCAATGACCCTTTATTTTCCCTATCCATGTAGATGACAACAGAAATCCTTACCCAGTCTCCTTTTTTCCACCTGTCCTGGTATTTGAGCACAGTTGTTGCTCATGCTCCAGTATCAATTTAAGTATCTCAGACAATATTTCAAGCCTCTTTCTTCCTCCCCCCTAAAACCCCCCCCCCCCCCCCCCCCAAAAAAAAAAAAAAAAAAAAAATCTTTTCCCCTTCTCTGTCTATGTTGTATGTGTGTAATGGAGTATTGCTTTTTACCTGTTCCTATCTGGTAACAGATCATTTTCTTTTGTGGGAGGTGGGGAGGGAGATGAACCAATATACTCTCACATGCTAACTTGGAAAGGATTTTCACTAAAGTTACCATATGTTAATGCTTATCATGTTTGTTCTAGATTATTTCTTCAAGAAAGTCTTTAGCTTTCGTCTTTCTACCACACAGAAACACTACCAAGTTTGTTAAGACTTGAATTATAGGACTACTTTGGACCAAAAATATGATTTTTTAAATAATGAAATGTAGCTGACATATGGAAAAGGAGTGCATTTTTAAGTGTTTACATCTTGTATAGTGCTACGAGTCATGCATCTATTTTATCTGACAAGTAGTTGTTTATGTTTGTAACTTATAATTTGTCATTTACCATGCATCTTGATTTATGCAAAACTCTGTCATCCATTATGTACAAATGATATTTGAAGGATCTTAGTTTTGTGCTCTTTGAATGTTCTTCACAATAACATAGTCATGACAAAGATAAATAAAACCTCAAGGAAGAATATATAGTCAAGTCCTTTTTTTTTTTGTGTAAGTGCATCTGCCACACGGATACGTTCCCTAAGTAACTTAGGTTCTTATTGTTTTTCTGTACTGTTCCTACTGTAAGTGGGAGTTAAGTTCCTGTTTAGTCTTTAAGAAAGGCTAATGTGATTAGTTCAAGTTGTGTACCATCTATAGGATTGGGTTATAAAACTGCTAGTACAATAGGGGATCTTCCTAATTTCTCCTAGTTTCTGTTTCTCCATTCTCTTTTTTCCCCTCAGTATGTCTACTTGCATGTATTGGTTCCAGGTTCTGGATTTGCCATGGTATCAGAGCTGTAACCGGTGCCTGATTCTCTCCTAGCTTATAGCCAGTTTCACAGTTGTTTTAGGCCTCTGGTTTGAAGAAGGAAACCCTAGTTCATAGGAGGAGGAGAAGAACTAGGCTTTGTTTATTGATTTCGATGAAAATTGTATAAGAGGCTGATACAAAATCAAGGGGGGGGGGGGGGATGGAATAACTGTCAAAGCCATACATATGGATCAGGGTACAAGATAGTTAACAGAACACTGCTCGAGGTCTCGGCTGGGGGCCATTCCCTGTTGATGTAGTCATCCGAAGAGACTGGGGACCCTTCTTTGCTCTCAATTGTTTCTGATATTGTTATCAATTGATCAATGCCTGAATTGATTCTTCTGCTAATTTATTTTCTGATTTAGTGCTTGCGGGTTGAAGAGTTGAATCAGTTTGCTGGCTGTGCTGTTGAATACTGAATACCACTGACGATCCTAACTGCTATCAGAGAAATATTGGTACTGCAGCCTTTTTCACAGATTCCATGATGTTGGTTACTGCTATTCTCTGTTTCATCCTTGTGACTTGCCACTGTCTATTTCCCTGGTTACTAATTTTTGTTTGCTGATCTGGGTATCGATCTGCACTTGGCTGTGGTTTTCTTCTCATTGCTTGTTCTATGCCTCTTCTCCCTTTTCTCTTTGTTGAACTCATGGTGAAAGGCACTCTAGTCCTCGGGCCCTCTTGTATTGAACTATTTACTTGAACCAAAACTGTTTCTGCAACTACAACCAGGCCTGGTTTGCAGAAACTTAAGCACTTCTTACCTGAGCCTTTGGAGCCATTTGTGGTTACTCGTTTAGAAACTGAATGGTAAAAATTCAGACCGGTTGGATTTCTATTGAGTGAGATAATGCTCCTGGAGTAGTGTCCTCCTTTGCCTCTTGCTACCTGTCTAATCCCTTTATGTTTTCTAATACCTTCCAAGTCTATTTGGCAGTTTTTACTCTTAGTCATGGTGGGAGATCTCGCGAGATCTAGGCGAGATATCTCACTTTTTCAAAGAAGTGAGACGAGATGGAGGTCGAGAGCAAAGAGTTGGGATATCTCGCTCGAGATCTCGCCAATCTCGCCATTTCTCACTGGAACTCTCAATTTTCACATTTTTTGTGTGGATTTCGGCTGGATTTTCACTTGCAACTACTCTTAGCACATCTACAACATTGAAGGAAGATCAATCATTCTCTGTTTATCTTATGAACTTATGATTTAATGACTTCTATAGAATTTCTAATGGTTGTATAATTTTGTTATTCTATTCTTGAAAATTGAGATTGTGATACTCATATGGATGGAATTTTGATAACATTTAGGCTATTTGATGCATTTGATACACTTGCTTTTCATTTATATGATTAAAGGTTCTATATTACATGTTGTATAATCGTGCATTCCCTAATCCTACAACATTTCGGTTTCACACTATGGGTAGACTTAGAAATCATACTTAGGATTGTTTTCTGACAAATCCAAGGCCACCAATGTGTTCAAAAGGCCTTAAATGGGCTAAACACCAAGTTTCAACCCAATTGAGACCCTAAAAACCACTGAGATGGGCCACCGAGTTGACGCCAAAAAATTATATATCTGGACCGAGATCTTGCCGAGATGGTCGAGATCTCGGTTTTTCAAGGTGGCAAGATCTTCTACCATGCTCTTAGTTCCTCAACCATGTCTTCTATGTGTACCTACTAATTCAATCCATGAAAGATTTGATTATACAAAATTGCCACAGCTTCTTCCTTACCTAGTGCCACCTTGAAAATGGGCAATCCATTCACCATTTGTTTATTTTGATGTGTTTATAGAATTACCACTCTTTATCCTTAAGTGACATTTGAAATTGTCTTGAGTGGTTGAGTGGGCAGCATCACACCCAAATTTTACTCAATTGCTGATTTTCTGTTGGTCTAGTATATTTGCAGATTGTTTTGTGGGCCCAGTTCTCATTAGTTTAAGATTTAAACTTCTTTGATAGTTGGTAATTGCATGGAGATTGCTTGCTATAGTGAGGGAGAGGTTGGATATTGTTATTGTAATTATTTGCTACCTGGAGGGGGTGCTTGAGATTATTTGTACCTATTCTTGATTATTGGATTTGTTGTGATGCTCATCCTTTGAGATGTTGGTTGTTGGTCTTCATACATCCTTAGCAACAATTTATTTGTGAAGATAGTTTTCAGTAACAAAACATGCTTATTTGACATACCATCAATAGTTTTCAGTAACAAAACATGCTTATTTGACGTACCATCACGAACCTCTCTGGGTTATTTGTTTCACAACAACCTGATGTTGCCTGGTCCTGAGTAACCTGATGTTGGTACTTGGTTCATAGTAACCTATATTTCCTATTATCTGTTGGGTTATTCTCTATTATTTTTATTTGAGCAAGTTTCCTGTCCAAGTGTATAACATTAAGGGATGTTGAGAGTTGAACTCCTTATCCTGTTTACGCCTTTACCTGCTTTTCCATCTTTTGATTTTGCCCTTCTTGATCCCCCTTTTGTACTATTGCTACCCGTGTCTTCTACAATTATTGGAGGTTGCCATCAATTGAGAAGCACTGCTGCGACTGTGTCAACATGAGCAGAAGCCGTGAACTCTTCCTGCAATTGCAATTCTGCCTAGAATCTCTAGCAAGCTTCCAATGCTCATGTCCATGTGATAAGGACTCCTACTTAGCTGAATTTGGAGCAAGGTCACACTACCAATGGCTTCACTCGATCTCAGTCTCAGGCCTGCAGTGCTTAGCCTTCTAATTTCGAGTTATCTTCATATCTCAGGTTTTAGCCATCAGACAGGTGAAACTTTCAGCAAAGATTCTCCTCAGTTCCTACTCCAATCCAGCAGCCTTAAGAGTTTATTCTTACTGCTAGTTTGTCTAATATATTTTAATTTATATTTTGGTGTTTACCTTCAAATTCTTGTTTGCTTCTATAATTGATGATCTGCTGCAAATAGTATTGATCCTACTGTGGGATTGTTCTTAATTCATTTAATTGAACTTCTTCGGCATTTCTGTTATTGCTGCAATTTTGTGGATTGTGGTTTACATTCATTTACCCATATCTTTCTCATTGTTGATTGAATCTTATTTGAGACGAAGATTATTATTTACTGTAGTTAATAATGATGGCTATGCTTGATTTATACTCCTACTTGAACAGAGTTTTCCTGTGTTCACTACTACTGTTTATGCTCAAGACTTGTGTGGTTTTCTAATGTCAACTCTTTGTATTCCAAGCTGGAGCCATTCATATGTATACTCCATCTTGACAGGAAGCATTAAAGTGCATCTCCAATGGGAATAAGTTTCCTTAATAGCTTAGATCTTGCTTTTTCTTTTTCTTTCTAATTTTTTTTTTTTGGGGGGGGGGGGGGGGGGGGGGGGGGGGGGGGGGGGGAGTAGGCACGGCGGGAGGGTAAAAGGAGGAACCTGAGACCTGGTAAGCATGTACTTACTGCACCACAGTATTTCCAACTGCACTAAGCAGCATCCATTAATAGCTTAGATTCTAGTCGTTAATTCTTTCCAAATCCTATTATAAATTGGTTTAAGTTACTATATAGTCTTTATGAATGGTTGGCTGTAATTAGTTTAAGCTTCCTACTTTATAAAGGGTTAGTTTGATTAGAAATGGACTGCTAGTACATTAAGAGATCCGTCCCACTATTGCCTAGTTTTTTCCACTCTTCATCTTTGCAGTCTCTCTTTCCCCCTGACCTACTTGCAGGTATTGGTTCCAGGTTTGGGGTTTGTCAAAGTTCCTTCAAGGCAAACCTGGTGGCAAAGGCTTCTGGGCAAGCAGAGTCCACAGGGGTGGGGGGCAATTTTTCTATGCATCCTTTTACCCCAACAATTTTTGCTGAGAGGTTGTTTCAATGCCTTGACATCAAGCTTCAACTGTGGTCCACAGACCATTGTGCCAAGCACCCCCTCCACCCCCCTCTTTGGGTTTGTTCACAGTTTTTACTTGTATTATATTCTTGCAAGGGATACAACAATGAGAAGTGGTTCCGTTAAGACATGTACCATGTCATTGTAAACTGTCTTAGTTATGTGATGGATGTTGATCATGGTGGGGGGTCATCGTGTTAGGTTTCGGGTGAGTTTAGTGTTAGGGGTACTGTTAATGTTTATTTTATTTATTAATTTTTTCTTATTCAGCAAAAAAAATTGTCTGCTTTGTTTTATTGCTTTTGGTTTATAAATAAATGATGCCGCCATGGTAAGACATGTCAGATCCTCCGATCGCAGGTTGGATGCTTCATTGCTTTCTCCCTCCCTCCCTCCCTCCTCAACTGCAGGTACTGGTTTCAGATCCGTGAAGAGAAGGGGTTGGGGAAGGGGTGTTGGAAATCTGATTCTTCCCTGTTCTTCACTGCAAACTCTTCTTCATTCGTTATTCATTTTCTTCTGTCGTCTGCATTCGCTGTTCCTTTTATTCTGTATGCTACATGTCCTTTCTAGTTATTTTCTGTAAAATATCTTTGGAAACAGAAAGAGAGAAACACAGAAGATTTAACTGATCCCATTGCCATTTAAAGTTTGGAGATTGGCTCCCCAAAACTAAGGAGCTATCATGAAGTGCTCTTCACACCCGGTTATGAAGTCCCCACACAGATGCCAGAGATTAAAGCACACATTTGGTCTTCGATAAGCTTTCTTCTACCTGCAGACGTAAAGGAGAGATGGACGAGTGATGGAATAAAATGCTTTGTCTGATGCTTTGTACTACAAATGACATCATTATAGGTGAGTAGAAGGCAGCCATGTTTTTTGTCCTCTTCCATCCGCCAACTCCTTGTGCTATAGGCTTTTGAATCAAATAAAAGGCACACCTGGTGGTTGTAAAGATAGGTTTTAGAGAGTTTTTGTTTACCCTACTTCTGGGTGGTGTTTTATATCTATAATAGAGTTTAAGGTTGGATAATCACAAATTGAATTTGAACTTGAGAAACGTATGCCACTGAGATAGGGTAACAGTGGTCATTGTTGAAGAATGGAATCCATCTATGATGTTTTGGTGTTCTCTAAACAGTTTGATGGGAGTAGTAGTGGTGTTCCTCGGAGTTACTATGAATTGTCAAGTATGAAGGGATCGAGAATATGACTTTGGAGATTATCTGAGTTTAGAATCTCCATGGTTGGAGTCTATAACTTGAAAGGTGAAGTAGGCAAAGGTCACCTATTGATTGTCTTATAGGCACAATAGTGATTTAGTGCCAGATGAAGCAAATCCATCTCTTGAAGCCAACCAGAAACCGTGAGGGTTGGTTTTTCCTTCTGCTTTGTTTTTTTGTATCTGGTTACTGCCCCCACTTCTCTTAGCTCTCGGATGTATGTTGAAGGTTGATGTTGCTTTTATTATCTATTCTTGTCGCTTCAAGCTAAATCTTTCGATATGCACTTGAGGTTGAGTGAGTGTGTTAAAATGTGCACCATGGGTTAACAAGTTTTTTAGAGTTATATATTTGTAAGCACAAGTTTGTTGCTCCATGAGGAGCTTAGACAACCATCTGTGATGGACCTCTTCCTTAAAAGTGAACAAAGTGGGGGGAGAGGGCCATGTGTTGATCATGGTGTTTGGAGTGTCTATATTTTGTCAGGTGTTGAGTCCAAATGTTGTGTTGATGGTAGCATTATTGTTTTGATAGAGCAACTATAATGGAGATTAGGATGTTGAGAAAGATGTCTGGTGAGACAATGAAGGTAAAGTAAGAAACAAGCATATTAGATCTGAGTTGAGGTCTCAGTCCAACTTCTCAGATGATGGTCATATATGGTGGGAAGCATACAATTACAGTGAATCCAAGGTATACCAAATTATTGAGATCTCATTGAGATATTAGCGAAATATGAGCTTGTATGCGATCTAGTCTTGAAATCTCAAAATGAGATTTTGCTAATATATCAGCAAGATATTGGTGAGTTCTGGATATATAGGCATGGCAATGTCCAAGGGAGGCCTTGTGATGCTCCATTTCAAAGGAGTTAGTTGATTTTTTCAAGCATCTAAAAAAACCAGTGGCGGACCTAAACTAGATCTATCTGAGGAAAGATATGCATTTCTTAGGTAGGTTTGTGTGTGTGTGTGTGTGTGTGGGATGAGTGCATGGCTTAGGTCTCGTATCTAGTAAAGGGCGTACCCAGTGCTGAAGCTCCCACACTGTGGGGTCTGGGGAAGGGACTTTCTAGGCAGCCTTACCCTTGCTTTTTGCAGAGAGGCTGATTCAAACCCGTGACCTCCAACACACAATGGAGAGACTCCACCATTGCGCCAGGCCTCAGGTCTCGTATCTAGTATGAGATTGAAAAGAAAGAATTGGAGAGCAAGGATCCATGTAACAAAACCCATTTAGTTGGGAGAAGGTTGTGTTGATGTGGTTATGGCATTAGTGTTTACTTTCAGTGATTGTTTGCTTGTACTAGATTTGATTAGATGCTGGGGTCTCAATGGTGATGTAGCCTTGGTTGGCAGCACCAGCCAACGGCCAGTTCTTCGAAGATCCTAGAAACAGAACCAGTGGGGAAATGGTACTTGGCCGTCGAAGATGGGAGTGGCTGTTTGGGATATAGAGTAACCTGATGGGGATGGGACCTGGGAAAGGTAGTGCAGGTCTAGGGAACAGTCTGTTATGAATTTTAAGTTCTAAAAGTGACTTCCAAAAGGTTGGGGTTCGTTGAGGGGATGTAGGAAAGGCTGGTCAAAGGGTTTTGAAGGGGAGTTAAGGGCTCGGATTTAAGTTGAGTGTAGGTACTGTATGGATTTTCCTTAGACAAGGTTTTCTAATGGTCAGATATTAGGAAAACAGGAGTTGCGGGTTTTATGGCTAATTAGGGTTCAGTGGAACATAGGTTCGAGCTTGTTTTATGAAGCTGTAATGGGGATCCAGTGGATTTGTCCCCTTTTTTTCCCCTTCTTTTGAGTTTTTTTTTTGGGAGGGGGGGGGTGTTATTAGGGCTAGACTTGATGATGCTGATCCAGATGTGCGGGCAATTAAGGGGAGTCCAAATGCAGAAAAAAGGGGTCAGGATTGTGTTTAAGGTTTAAATACAGGGGTTGTACGTACTGGCTTGAGTTCCCCTCAGTGGTAGAAGCTTCAAAAGTATCTTCAGATCAGAAACTTGATGTGGATGGAGATCTTCGATGGAGGATAGATGGAATCAATGCTGAATCCTTAGCCGTGGCAAGACCTTGGTCTTTAAACACCTAGTTCTTTAATCACCTTGGTCTTGAAGCACCAAGAATCCCTGTTTTTTTGGACTTGAAGAATCAATGAATCAAACCTAGAGCAGCAGCTTTGCAAGCAATAATTTTGAAAGTCAGATTCTATTCTATTTCTCCATTCTGGGGATTATAAATGGGCTGAAAGCTGTTGCAATCGAAAGTCCAGATACTAGCCAGACATGAGGTCGGATTTTTTTTTTCTCCTTATGTGTGGAGACATTTAAAAACACTAATATAAGCTAATGAAAACCTGAGAATGCTGTTTTGTGCATCACTTAAATTGGACCAGAATGAACCATGGTTCAACTTTAAACGTTAAATAAACTAACTAACATTAAATTCATACGCAACCTTCAGAACCCCATTCTAAGCCCATTAAAGTGACCTATCACCTGGTTAACCAATGGGTCAAGAACCAATACATGCATATTCCATCCCTAGGCTTATTCCACTAATTAGAAGCCCAAATTGATTGTGAATCTGCATAATGGAGGTAAAAATCTATCTTGCAGCTTTATAGATGGAGGAGGAAGCCACAGGATGACACAGCTAACTCTGTCATGTTAGGTTGGATTTTTTTATGTTCTCACTCTCTGTGTCTGCAAAATGACAGATACTGGTTTTTGCTCCTGCTTTCAATAGTGTTTCGAAATTAGTATTTCCATTGGACTTTGACTAGGTGATACTATTGGAGAATGTGACATCATTGTAAACTAAAATACCATTTTCTAATCCTGAACCATGGATTGGGTATTCCAGATTAGGATTCTTTTAGTAACCCTGAAAAAATTGTGAAACCTAGACATTTTATTTGTATGTAACCTTTACTGTTTCTCACAAAAATAGTTCTTGGTTTGTACTTGATAAAGACTCCAGTTTGTTTCAATGCTTTTATGTGTCCATTTGATTGGTCAATGAAGCCTTCACCTGGTTTCTTATTTCATTATTATTGTTTGCTGAAGGGATTTGGATGCTCATCTGTAAAGCTTGACTAGATTATGGATAGATTTAAGTATGCCAGGTGCCTTTCCCTGGTCCAAATGGTTACATTTCCCCTTTATTGTCAAGTTCTGCAATTGGTTAGATTACTTAACTTTCCAGTAAACTTGCTTATGGTCGTTCTATGCTGTTGATGCATATGCTCATGAAGTATACTTCTCAGGCTTGGAGTCGAACATATTAAACATTCAGAGGTTAGATGGTGACAGACGAAGTACTACTGCCCCTGTGGTGTCTCATGAATGCACTATGCAAAATGGAAGAAGCACGTGGGGTTGGAGAGAGAGCAATTCTGCATGTAAGAGTCAGGTTTCTGGTTCCTTTTTTTTCTTTCCTTCTTCCGACTGCTAATTCTAGGTAGATGCTTTTTTACACTTGGTGTTTTCTCTTTGTACTCCCTTCTTGACATTGCATTTCACTTGCTAATTCTCTTTTTGGCTCATCAGGTATGCCCCATTGGGATGGTGGCGTGGGTTGTTATCCTGTATCTGTACCACCTCCTGCTGGGCATATCATTGTTGTTAAGTGTGGTGGCATGACCCGCAAGATAGGTATTGATGGATCTGCAGATGCCATCAAGGAAGCAATCAGAAATGCTTTTGGTTTGAGGTCGAAACGTTCTTTTTGGGTTGAAGACAATGATGGTGTTGTGAGGAGCTTTGATCGTGCAATGCCACAGACAACTTATACCCTTCACATTGATCCTGGTTAGTATCCGATGATTCTTCAACTTGAGTGAGTATACTCTGTCAAGTGGGTTATTCTGATTATCACTGGCAGACCACTCATATAGTGATTGAATATAAATTAACTGAAGAATAATGAACCTACAAGATATAAGATCGGTTGTTTGATTGTTTAAAGCATGTTATTTTATTTGAACTATACACAAATTGCTTCCCCCCCGGGGGGGGGGGGGGCGACGCTTGCCCCACCACCACTCATCTTTTTCTCTGTTTTTAGCTCACCATACCATAATATATGCCCTTAGTAGGTCAACCTAAATCCTTAATAAGTATATAAAATGCACAATATAATATGTGAAAAATCAGAAAAAAGAAAGTGAACCTGAGACAAGTGACATAAATGTTTTTCAGGTGTGACGATAAAGCTTTATCACTATGATCCATGCAACAGCCAGACAATTAACAGTGAAGATGCAACCTTGTACAGTGAGGATGATTTCCGTGAGCTTCTGGCCCGCAATGGATGGCATTCACTGAGAGAAGTTGGGACTTTCAAGGATGTAGAGTCCATACAAGACCTGCGACCTATGGCTGCATATCACGATAGTGGAGTCAAAGACATGAACTTGTGAAGCATTGTGGTCTGGCTTGGAGTTGGTGAGGTCATTTTTGGGATATTGCCAAGCTAAAGCAGAATAAAGTTGAAATGCGATGAAGGCAGGTATCAAGGAGATGTTGCTTGCCCGTTTAAACTAAATAAGCACTTGGGGATAGATAAATTCTTTTTTTTTCTTTCTAAGCTTCTTTGATATTATGTGCATAAATTTAGGTTATATAGAGTACAGGTTTCTCACCCTTTTCCATTTTTATTTTGTAAATTTGAAAAAAAAAAAATCAGATGTGAAAATGTCTGAAGGAATGCCATGAATCTGTGTAGATGTGTACAAAATGCAGGCAGTAGGGAAAATGAATACATTTAGAATTCCATTTAACTTGTTTGAATTGGTAGCAAATCTAGATTTCCATTCTGTATAGTTGTATTCAGTTTGTCCTTAAAATTTCATTTCCAATCGCCAGATTTGTCTTTTTCTTTTTCCATTTTCTCTGATGTTATCTTTTAGGCTCGATTAGTGCTAGATTTGGAGAAATGGTACTGAAATTTCTCTCCAGTTGCTTGTAAATCGTTGTGTATTCCTTAGTGGCTTGTGGGGGTTGGGTTCTGTAATTGTAGTATCATTACAAGACTTTGTTGGTAGTCATCTCTCTTGAGCATTGCTGTTTATGGTAAAAGGCCATCAAATTGTCTAGGTTTGACGATGCCCTTTCATTCAGCCTTGGTAACTGGTTCGGTTCAATGCTATTGTGGCCCTTTTGAAAATCTGTTTTAGAAAAATAACTAGTGCTACTGCCCTTTTTCACTAAGCTGGAGTGGTTGCTTTGGTTTTGTCATCAGCCTCTTCGGCTATTTTATATTTCCATTTCTCTATCTTTATTCCTTTTCCCCCTCTCTCAAGTCTCTTTAAAAACAACAATTTGGCGTGCTAGTCGAATGTTTACCTGTTGAATGCTTGTCTATGGTTCAAGTCTTGAAAATAGTCTTTTTGAAAACAACGGTAATATCATATACATCTAATTTTCCTCGATTTTGTTTACAACCTCTAGAAGTTATTCGATTATGTTCACATCCTCATGATTCAAGTATGGGAAGTGGTAGCTGAAGGGACATGTGAATCTCTTAGCTGAACGTTTTTAAATATCTACCATCTGATTTGGTAAACTAACTTTAAATCGTTGAACAATATTCTTAATTTTTTCTCTTTTATTTATGAATTAGGTATGTCAACCTTTTATCACATGTTGTCATTTAAATGACAATTAAAAAAAAAAAAAGGAAAAAAAAAGAAGAAAATGGTAGCTTTAACGTTAAACGATCAATGAATCTTGGGTTAATCATCAATGAATCTGTAGTTAGATGGCAGTGCAGAAGTATGGTTATAAGAAGAACAACACCACCAAAAATATAAAAATAACAGTAGTGGTGGAGGTTGGTGGTGGTGGTAGTAGTAATGGGGGAGGTTGTTTTTCCAAGAAGAAAATCTCACAAAGAGGTCTCGGGGTTGCCCAACTAGAGAGGATCCGAGCAACAGAAGGACGTGGTTCTTGGCATGTTTCTCCTTGTTTTGTTATTCCACTATCTCCTCCTCCTCCTTCTCAACAGTCATCTTCTTCCTAGCTTTCCCTCCATCTTCAATTGATACAGCTAATTGCGCAATGCTACATTGGTATTGAATAACTTTTAATGTTAATTAAATTAAACTAATATAAGGTTGAGTGGGGTTGGGCCAGGTTGGTCTGAAGACAAAACCGAACCCAACCCGACCATGTTAGGGCTCATTATTTTGCTATCCAAGCTTGCCTTTCGGATTGAAAAAATTGGCTGAGCTTAGGGGGCTTTGGGCTTGGCCTGGTTAACAGGTTTTTTTCTTCTTCTTCTTGGTACTCGTGCGAGCCCAAGACCTCCCCATGGGGATTTGAGTTTTTAACCGTTCAACTAACCCACCATTGGCCATAAAAGTTTTATTGACACCCCTAATCTAAGGATACAAATTCCTACCTCAAGAGTATGAGATCAAAGGTTCAAATTCTCTCGGGACTAGGGGCAAAATTCTTTTTGATATTTAAATTATATGTAAAAACTAAGGGTACGAGGTCAAAGGCTCAAGGGCAAAATTCTAACTACTGGCAACGAAGTTAAAGCGTGCACACTCTGCCAGTTCTGCCAGTTCCAAAAAGTAATGACTGATAATTTGGAGTTGTACAAGGGAATCGTGCTGGACAGCGTTGGGGATTATTTGACATTCTCCTTCAAATTTCGTGGCTTGGTTTCTTCATCAATTTCATGGGTGACTTCCACCTAAATATTCGTTTGATTTTAATTTATGATCCAAATTTCAATGAAATAGAAATCAGTTGGTATAGAAATTCTGGAAGTTAAGACCCCTTTCAATTTAGCCATTGCTTACTTTTTTTTTCTGAAAAAGGGCCATTCCCAACATCTTTACTCTTTTGCTTCCAACGGAAGTTAGAAACCCTCTTTACAAAAAAATTATAATCAACCAGAGAAAATCTATTCTTAAAAATTGAACTACCAAGTAATTTTGTCATTCATAAAATATTTTAGATTGATGCAACCAAGAGAAATTCAATTTCTGACCAAACAAATCTAATTGTTGACTATTTCATGGAATCAATTTGAAACAGAAACAAATATGGAGCTTAATGCTGTAACGCATGGAATACTTGATTAATGCAAAAGCACTCGTTGTTGGTAACGGTTTCCATGGATTCAACTACTCATAGCTGATACACTTATCTGCTGATTATACCCAGAAACTCATCCAACCTATCTACAACAATAGCAAGTAAAAATCATTGTCTTGGTTTGTAAAAAGTTACTACTGGGGACGAAGATGGAAGCTAAGATTGAGAAGGGGTGCGAGGCTGAAGTTCAGAGGGATCGACTAGACCTTCCAAAACAACAAGCTCGTCTAAGAGTGCGAGCTTCTCATCCTCCAAAGCCTTGACTTCATCTTTAACCTCTCCCAGTTCTCTTCCCAGTGTGAAGCTCTCTTCCTCCAGGAGCAAATATTTTCGTCTCAGTGCTCGATAATCATTCCCAGACATTGAGGAATCTGGCAAGGAATCGGAGTTTGATCTCTCTGGCTGTTGGAACGATGGAGAACCTTCACTCTTCAGTTTTCTCTTCTGGGCCTTTTGTGTGGTCTTGAAAGATGAAGGAAATGTCTCCTGAACCCCTTTGAGGTTTTCTCCTTGCAATGGGAATGCTGGTGCACCATGCAGTAAGCCTTTCCTTTTTCGTGGTTTTGGGTTTGGGACATCCTCAGGTGGCATCATTCGAGCATCTTGCATTATCAATGACTTGAAAACAATTCTGTGACCAGTGAACAAAGTTTTAATCCAGAAAACAACTTGATTTGGTCAAAACTCAAAATCATTACAGGTGCAGAGCATTCAATGAAACATAATTGACCTAACCTCGACATGTAATCATTATGCTGTAATCTAGAAACAGTATGGCAGAAACAGAATGATAAAAAGCCAGAAAATAACATACTATTACAGTAAATAACAGACGACCAGAAGACACTAAGAACAAAACTTAGAGACTGGATCTAAAAAATTCATGTCAGCTCCAAGTCAAGAAAAGCTTTGGCCCAAATCTGATAGCCAAAGGAGCCTGATTAAGCTTAATTTAATTAATTCAAGTGATTAAAGATCCCCAAATGACCTGTTTAACTGAAACAAAGCCTAGGAAATTCAAATCTGATCCACCAAGATAAAAGTTTTATTAGCATGAGGGTATCACATGATGCAGAAAAGAAGGTTAGAATTTAGCTTGTTCAGACTACCCAGAAATATGGGCAGGATGGATGAGGGGAAGCATTCTGGTTGTAAAAATAGCTCAACTAGCTAGGGTACAGTCCCAGAACTTCTAGTCAAAACCTGTTCAAGGACACGTAAATCTTGAATCTGCTTGCATCTCTCCACAGGATGAGGGGAAGCATTCTGGTGGTAAAGACAGCTTGGTACAGCCCCAGAACTTCTAGTCAAAACCAGTTCAAGACTTCAAGGACACATGGATCTTGAATTGCTCACATCTCTCCACCTCATCTTTGTGTCTGACTTAGAAACCTCCAACCAAACTCAACCAACCTAACATCTAGTAGACGATAGACTAGCATTTCAGCCCATGCATTGGAGCTTGCTTTTCTTCACAACCCTACCCTTTTGTGTCTGCTTTTTCATTTTTTTTTGGGGGTGCCTCTTTTTTTTTTTTTTTTTTTTTTGGGGGGGGGGGGAGGAGGTAGGGGGGTGTTGGAATACCATTGGGCCAGTTATTCCCAAATTCGGTGGCTGCCATTTGCGCTTGGATTGGCTCATTACCCAACACAGTAAGCCCCACTTGCACACTACATAACACCAACGGCTGTATTGATGAGAATTTGTGACATAAAAAATGCCTAAGGTTTGTGCTCAATCTCGTGAAGCTTGATATTTTCAAAAGCATTTGACATGGTTAGCTCCAAATATACCTCTTACAAGAAACTCTGAAAAAAATCCAACAGCCAAATAAATCCTTCCAACTCTAGCTCTTACACTCTGTTTCTGCTTCATTCTTAGGTTCCATAGCCTGCATAATGGGTGACATTTTCTGCTATGAACTATATTTAAGGCTTTTTTTTTAAAATGAAATTATTGTATTAGCTTCTGAGTTGCTTAAAGTAATGAAGAAAAAAAAACCTCAATACAAGGCTCTCGCTATTCACTAAACTGGAGGCCGAAAGCTATTCAAAGCATAGTCTTTACCATGCAAAGACTAATATAATCCAAGAATTACCTATCCAAGGGCCAGGGATAAGGGGAAGCAGACTGAACTCCTCAAACTTTTTAAAGACAGATGTCTGACAAATCATAGAAGCATTGGTTCTTTCAGAACAAGATATCAGCCACTTGGAAGTACATCTGAGGAGGAAGAAACAAAATTTTCACAAGACATGGGAAGTGGAGTAGAGGTGATACAAATGCTTCTAGAGAAATCCTGAAAACATTATGCCGGAAAATATCTAAATGGTACAGTATTGATAAAGGTCCATACGTTTGTCAAGTCTCTAGGGGATTCAGAAATATTGAGAAAGATAAGCACATGACAGTGTAACTGGCAGCTAATCTACAACTAATGTCAACTTTAAGTGGCAAAAAATTAGGATCTCCTAGATTATCCTTTTTAGGGGTAATAAATGTGTTTCTCACAACAGTTTTCCTGAAGTTACAGTCACGCAAATATACAACTGTAGATGCGAGTTTTGAAATGATATCCCTACACAACCAACTGCAAACTGCCAAATTAATTTGAATCACTTCTAAGTTTTTGATCAAGTATAACTCGTACTAGTTTGAAACTGCTGAATCCAGAAAATAATACCAGCATTATACTAAAAAGACAAAATACAAATACAAGCTGAACTATGAATACTAAACATCGAGTAATTTTTTAGAATGAAACTCTCCTTTTAGATGGACCACCTTATGCATAGGACCATATTACATTACTTGCTTGTTTGGAGAAAGTTCTATCTAATCCTGTGGAAGGGTTCAACTACAACCCTAGGGTCCTAAAACCTATTGGAAAACAATGCTTACCCGCAGGTCATGGTCAAAGGATTCCCCTTCAACAGGGCTTAACAAAAACTTGGTTATATGTTTGTGCAAAAAAGCCACTTTGGAGATTTTTAGTACTTTGGGTTGATTGTTCAGCACTGGGTAAATCATAGAAAATATTTCGATCAAACTTTTTTAATTATCTGTTCTAAGTATTCCTTCCCTCTCAATTTTGAAGTACAGAAAATAAGCCTAGGCGACACCTTGATGCCTTGATGGTGTCGCTTGATCTTCTCCCTTCGCTTCCATGCCTAGGGCTAGGATTTTGTTTTAATTCATATTCTACCGTACCCTATTTCTGAAGACAAGAAGAAGAAAGATAACAGAAAGAAGAAGACGTCGGCGAACTACGCAACAGGTTCAAGCCCGAAAATTACCGACTGAAAACAAAAACTCAAGAAGAAAAGGGCGCAACTGAAATGCATATGAATCAACCTAGTCTGATTTAATCTTTCTGTCACAAACCCTAAGCTCACGAACAATCAAATTAATAGAGCAAACAACCTAACATGAAATTAGAAAGAAGAAAACCCATACCTAATTTACCGAATGGATCTTTTGTTCCTGCGAAACGAGTCCGTAAGCTTGCCCCAAAACAAATCTTGAACTTCGATCTCGCTTTAAAGCGAGGTTAAATTGTTGTTAACGCTGTCTCTTCCTTCCTTACGTCATGTGAATCCTGATTTGGTGAGGAAACGAAGGGAAACTCTTCAAACTGTCAACGCGTCATAGAGAGCTAACAGGGGGGCCACAGCCTCGTAACTTTATAGGTCTCACCATCCCTGTTTCGCAGGTAACATCTCTCCGATCTTCTTTTTTGCCCTAAACAAAAAACAATTGTGTTCAACGATGCTTCTTGCTTGGCGTCATAATGATAAATAGAGAATGAAGACTCGCAGGAGAAAGAATCAAAACTCAGTGTGTTTCCGGGATTTAATATACATTTTGGATTTTGACCGGGTAATTGAGTCAATTGAGATTTATTTTTTTATGTTATTGGGTGGAAACATGAGATAATGACATTTCGAACCCATGAATTATCTCAAACCCATGAATTCTTCGCTTAAAGGTGTTGGTTTTATCGAGATTCAATGATTGTGATCATTTCGTACATGCAATCATAGTCGTTAGATCTCGAAATTGTACATAGGATTGAGATC
The DNA here is from genome assembly GCF_041222555.1 of Hakea prostrata. NCBI lineage: Eukaryota > Viridiplantae > Streptophyta > Magnoliopsida > Proteales > Proteaceae > Hakea > Hakea prostrata. The sequence continues at coordinate 16,131,883 of NC_142604.1, forward strand.
TTAGTCAAGATTTTGATCTCAACTGTTGAGAAATGAGCGATCGAGATCAAAATCTCGTTAGAGATGCACGATTCGACGACCTGAAATCAAGCTGAACGTTAATGGGGTTGAACCGAGCAGAATCCGGAAAATATGGATCATATTTTTTCAGATTGTCCTTACTTGAGTAGTTTGGTTTGGCTTACACCTCTCTTTCACCTCCCCCCTTCTGAGTAAACCCATAACTGACTCCTTCCTATTTAGTCTCAGAGAAAGATGTGCAAGGGATAAGAAGAAGAAGGTGAAAGAGCTGAGTGGATTATGCTGTTCTATTTGCTGGAGGTAGTGGAAGTTACACAATGAGGCACAATTCAAATGGAAAGATTGGCTACCAGTTGATGTGTATAGTCAAGTCAAGCATACAGAGGTTGGGAAGAGTTTCGGTCAGCAAGAACTTCCAATCCAGAGAATCTAGAATTAATGAAACTCCCCTCCCTGGCCACGGAACATCACCGGATCCCTCCTCTTTCAGTTATAAAGATACTATTTGGATCAAAACAACTGGGTTTGGTGTTATTATTTGGGATTGGGAAGGAAGGCCTTTAACAACAGTTACTTTTCAGGACTCTCACAATCTCCCTGTTTTGGCTGGGGAAGCATTTGCGACGAGGGCTGGATTACAAGAATGCAGGAAAAATGGTTGGCAGACCAGAGCATCTAGTGGAAAATGACAATGAAGAACTGGTGGAGTTCCTTCAGGACTCGATGCCTTGGGTAGTTCAGCCAGTGTTATAGGACATTCTGCTCGTTTTCTTCTTTCTTTATCCTGTAGTTTTCATTGGATACCAAGAAAATCGAATGTACTTGTGGATTCCTTGTCATGATACTTCACCTGCTGTAATGATGAATCAGTAAACCCAGTGTCAAAAGGCTTCCACATAACTAGAGGGGTTAATTTTTCTACGCAGTCTTTCCTCAGCAACCTTTGTTGAGAGGCTGTTTTGATTCATTGACCCCAAGGCTAACCATTATGCAAACACCAGCCCCTTGAAAAAGATACATATAAAAATTGCAAAGAAAAAAAAGGGACCAATCACCTTACAATCTTTATATGCTTTACAAAAAACATTAACATGCTTTAACAATGGTGAAGGGTTTTGAAACAAGAGTCTAACTGGAAAATGAGAAAATAAGTTCATGCAACAGCAGCAGCAATAGCAAAAACATGCTTTACCAATCAAAGGAAAGTTTTCTTGGCAACCAAAAGGAAACATGCTTCAGAGATTTCATACAAGCTGAACGCTTACATGTTGGTGTCGCTTATAAATTCTCAATAAGATTTGGCAGTTAGTAATGCTTGCAGCAACTTGCTCACAAGTCACAACCCAGCTTTACAAGTTCCCCGAGAAATGTCCAAGCAATTAGAATTGAAGAGTAACACGATAGTTGACACAATTTACTTCATATCCATTCAGAGAAAAGTGTTGTCTTGAAGTTCAACACAGAGTTTCCTTCTACTCTAGTGGTCTACCAAATATAGCAGGGCATCACCAAGCTTTTTAAGAGAAACCATTAACACAGTACAGTATTATCCTCAAGCTTTGACATGAATGCCTTTGTGTTTGTTTCAATTTGACTACTTACAAGAGATACTTGGTTTTGCCATTATCCCTACTCACCAACATAATTTTCAATTTTATGAATACAAGCTTTCTGAATTCCATTTCAATTACCACCCCCCCCCCCCCCAAAAAAAAAAAAAAAAAAAAGGAAGAAGAAGAAAGGACCAAATCACCTCACAACCTTTATATGCTTCACAAAGAAATTGATTTAAGGTAGTATAGATGTGGATGGATAAAAATTCAAAATGCTTTAACAATGGTGAATGGGTTTAAAACAAGGATCTAACTGGACAATGAGAAGATAGGATGATGCAGCAGCAGCAATAGCATGCCTTACCAGTCACAGGAAAGATTTCTTGGCAACCAAAATGAACATGCTTCAGAATTTTTATACAAGCTGAATGCTTACATGTTCGTGGCCCTTATAAATCCTCAATAAGGTTTGGCAGTTAGCAATGCTTAAGCACCTTGCTCATAGCTAACCTTACAAGTTTCCCAAGAAATGCTCCAAGCAACTAGAATTGAAGAGTAACATGATAATCGATACAATTTACTTCATATCCACTCATAGAGAAGGGTTGTCTTGAAGTTCAACACAGATTAGAGAAAGCATGAACACAGTACAGTATTATCCTCAAACCCAGACATAAATGCCTTTGTTTTGTTTCAATTTAATTACTTGCAAGAGAAATAGGTTTCAATGCGCATTTCCTTAAAGTATATCCATGCAATTAGTCCCTACTCAGTACTCACCAACATAATTTTCAATTTTTTGAACAAGTTAATTGCCTTCATGGTCTAAAGCACAAGGCTTCTGAATTCCATTCATATTTCCAGCAAACCCAGTTTTGTATGATAATATATACATTGTTACAGTTTTATCAAACTAATCACAAATAGAGGCAAGATAATCATATCCACATAAGAGTGACAGAAATAACTAGATTCACTTTCTTTCATAACCACAACCTAAAATGGATTGGGTGAAATCCAGAGTGGTGGGGGCCAAATCAATCGTGAATGATCTGAGTAACAAGGTAACAACTCCACACGACCATCCTCTAAGCTGAAGATCCCTAAATCATGATCCCCACATACACCTTCATTGTTTGCCTCAGAATAATCATCAGTGAAATAGATACAGTTCGCTCTGCAATTTGGGAAATTGGAAGCAATCACAGACAATGAAGAGTTTTTACCTAAGAACAAAGCATATTCACCCAAATTCTCCACCTTAGTCCACATTGGGACTCTTGAATCAAACTTTGAAACCTCAAATTTCGTTGTTTTGTACACCAAATCAGGATCACTGTTAGATTTAAGATCAACATATCTGGACACCAGAAACAACTGCCCTGACATCTCCACTAAATAAAGTATATCACCCGACAATTGTTGGGTTTCAATCGTAGTCACCACCATAGAATCATCTCTGAAATCGCAAATCGCCATATTTCCCAATCTGTCAACCGCATGGAACGAACCATTATAATATATAACGTCTTCGCTGTAAGATCCTGCTTTTGCAATATAAGACCATTCTTCATCTCCTCTTTTGCAGAATGCCAAATCACCTGTTTCGTTAAGGATGGCTACAATAACATAGTCAGCTTCAGAAGAGGTACCAAGGTTTGAAGATACGGTGACTTTCTTCATGAACCTGTCGCGCATATCTCTGAGATTATGTGTATAGCGTTGCCAGGATGATGTGTGAAGAAGGTACTCTCTGCCTACCTTAGAAATGTTGAAATCCAACACGTATGGGAAAGTTGTGAGTGGTGGGAGAGAGATTTTCACTCGCGTAAGGGGATTCAAAAGACTAATTTCAGGAGTCTCTCCGATGACGACTAACCAACCCTGTGAAGAACCACAGAATCGCTTGTGACGAGAAGCCTCAGGAAGCTCAAGCCAATGAATCTTATCGTCGGAGAGACTGAAGAAGCCACGAAAGGTCTCGTTTCCCCTCTTGTTGTGAAGCATCAGCCATGGAAGTTGGGAAGGAAGGTGGAGAGGCTTCTTTGGTATACCTGAGCGCCAATTCACGCAAACGGCACGAAAACGAAGATAGTCGATGTAAATGTTTACCCTTTCGGCGATCATCCCTAGCAGATCCGGGGGAAGCTGACACCAATCGGCAGCCATCGCCATGATTCCTTCCTACCTCCAATTCAAAGGTTTGCCGTTTCCGATCAGCTTTTTGGCCCTTCAGATTCATGAATTCACGGCAACCACTTCTTTGACGATAGTGGTGGATATCGACGACGGTTGAAGAATCCCGAAAGCACGATTGCATCACGAAACTTGTGCGAGGATTAATCATTAATCAACGGTTCAACAAGTCGTCCTCTAAGTATTCGACAAAATGAAATTGCTTTTGGAAAGGTCATAGGTTCTTTCACCGGCTTTTATTGTTTCACATCCTTATTGTGTATTGGATCTATGAGCTTGAAATATGTTTATTGTTGATAAAAAAAAAAAAAAAGAGCGGTCATGGGTTCAACTCCTACCTAACGGTAACGGTGGCATATGTAATATCCCTATCCCTATATATAAAAAACGCCTTTGTACAAAAAAAAAAAAATGGTATTCGACAAAATGAACTTGGCAAAGCCCAACGCTTCCACATAGGAGGTCAGAGTTCGAATTTCCTCGGGGTCAGGGGCGAACCGAAGCCCCGCCTATATTAATTATATAAAAAGCGCCTTGAGGATGTAGTCGTGGTGCGCGAGTATTCGACAAAATGAACCTCGAGGGGTGGCTCAATTGGCAAAGCCCAACGCTTCCACATAGGAGGTCAGAGTTCGAATTCCCTCGGGGCTAGGGGCGAACTGAAGCCCCGCCTATATTAATTATATAAAAAACGCCTTGAGGATGTAGTCGTGGTGCACGCAAGCTGGCTCGGATAAACCTCATTCAAAAAAAAAAAAAAGGGAAAAAGACGAAAGAAAAAGTATTCGACTAAATGGCCAATGATGGGTTAGTAAAGCAGTTAAAGGCCCAACCTCTCTAGGGGAGATCTTGGGTTCGCACCTATTCGGCGGCAAGCTGGCCCGGATGAACCTCATTTCTAAAAAAAAAACAGAATATTTAACAAAATGCCGCTGTGACTAATTGGATTAACTGTATTAGGGTGTACACCATGGGTGAATTCTTCTAGAAAGTGAAAAAATTAGGCATGTGGGCTTCACATATGGCGATGGAGAGAAAAATGAATCGAACGTTTCCGAAAAAAAGAAAAAAAGGAAAAAAAAAAAAAGAAAAAAGAAAAAAAAAAAAAAAGAAAAGGGAATAATAGAGCGACTTCTCTGTCTCTTGATGTATACGGTATACCATTGTTTTTCTACGTGTGCGTATATCAATCCAGGTTAACCAATGACGGTACATTCGGTAGGAAAGCCTTGAGAGAGAGAGGGAGTACTATTACTATCAATAGGAAAAAGGCTTGGGACAAGTAGGAGTGGACATTTGTGGAGGGAGTACTATCCAAGATAGGCTTTGAAAGAAGTGGGGTGGATATGATAACGTCGTGTGTTTCCCTGATGAGTGGAGGAGGTGGAAAATATAGATCATATTTTTTTCCTGATTTCTGTAGGGGTGGAAAATATTGGTTTTACTTGGCTTTAGTGTCATTAATGTGCTGAACCTTTAAATAATCGTTGGATCAAGATCTCAATCGAGATTTTGATTTCAACCATTGAGAAACGAGTAGTCGAGATTGAAATCTCAACATAAATGCGTGATTCAACGGCCTAAAATCACGGGGTTGAACTGAAAAAGAATCTGGAAAATATAGATCATATGGCTTCTAAGGTCTTGCTTGATCTTGAAGCCTTGCTGGACCAATTTGCAAATCCCATTCAAGAGAAGTGGTGTAGTTGATGGTATTTCACAGTGTAACCCTGTAACTTTATTTGTATTTTATTATTTTAAGTCTTAAAAAAAAAATCAATTGTGAGTCATTTTTTTTCCCCCCCCCCCCCCCCCCCCCCCCCTCCCCAGAGCAGCTTGGTTTGCCCCTCCCCCCTACCCCCCCCCCCCCCCCCCCCCCCCCCCAACCCCCCTTCCTCTTCCTCTTTGTGACCCACCGAATAGAACAATCAGCAAATAAGAGAAAAGAAGAACATAATAATAACAACTAAGAGAAAAGAAAGACACAATAATATATGGGCAAGAGAGAAAACTCCACTATAAATAAAGAAATATCCAAGAGAGAAGATATTTGGGATGATTAAAGAAGAAGGAAGAGGCATTCTTTTATAGCCTCTTCCTCTCCACATATTCCCACATCAGTCGATGTGGGACTAATATTACAACAATCTCCCACTTGGAGATTAGATTGAGAACCAATCAATCTCCACACCAGTCTCTATCTTGCCACCACCATGCTTGTCTATGTCTCTATCAAGCCATACAAGGATCTGCACCAAATGAACTTGTCGTATTGATTGCTTTTGTCAATGCATCCGCTAGGTTCTCTTTCGTGTGGATTTTCTCGCATATCCACCCTTCAGTCTTCCACCACTTCACGAACAAAATGATATTGTACTTTTATGTGTTTTGTCCTGGAATGAAAAGCTGGATTCCTTGCAATGTGCAAGGCACTCTGACTGTCACAATACAAGAGAATCTTCTCGTGTTTGTGCCCAAGTTCTTCCATGAATCTTCTTATCCAGATTGCTTCTTTACAAGCTTGTGTAGCTGCCATATACTCAGCTCGTTGTAGACAGGTGCTACAACCGTCTCGTAGTTTAGATACCCACTCACGGCTCCTTCCGCAATTGTAAACACATAGCCGTAGTGGATTTCCTTTTATCAAGATCCCCCGCAAAATCGAATCAACATATCCTCCGACAAAAATTCGGATCCTCCATAACATAGAGCAAGATCCAAGGTTCCTTTAATGTATCTTAGGATCCTCTTCACTATAATCCAATGCTCTTGTCCTGGATTCGCCATATGCCGACTAATCACTCCCACCGCATGTGCAATGTCCGGTCTTGTACATATCATAGCGAACATCGGACTTCCCACGCTTGATGCATACGGTACTCGAGACATCTCCATCCTCTCTCGCTTCATTGCTAGGACACATACTTGAGGATAACTTGAAATTAACAGAAGAGGAGTAGAAATTGGCTTACAGTCTTGCATATTGAAGCGGCGCAAGACTTTCCTTAAGTAACTCTTCCGAGATAGCCAAATCTTCCGTTATTTCCGTCTCGGTGAATTTGCATCCCTAGAATCTTGTTTGCGGGTCCCCGCATCCTTCATTTCAAATTCCCTAGCCAACCGAGCCTTTAATTCTACGATCCGATCTTTGTTGGGGCCTCGACACCAACATATCATCGACATACAACAAGAAATGATGAAATCATCATTACCAAACCTCTTGTAATACGCACAAGGGTCTCAAGCAAGTCTGTTGTATCCAAGGCTCAATATGAAGGAATCAAATCTCTTATACCAACATCTTGGCGCCTGTTTTAAGCCGTATAGAGATTTGTTCAACCTGCAAACCAAGTTCCCCTTTTCTGGTTCTTCAAAACCTTCTGGTTGGAGCATATAGATTTCTTCTTCAAGATCTCCATGAAGAAATGCAGTTTTACATCTAACCGCTCAAGATGTAGATCAAACATAGCACAAAGTGCTGGAACTATCCGGACAGTAGTAAGTCGAACCACTGGAGAAAAGATTTCGTGAAATCAACACCTTCTTTTTGAGCATATCCTTTGATCACCATTCTTGCACGATACCGCTCTACTTGATCATCACTGTTTCGTTTGATCTTGTAAACCCATTTGTTACCAATGGGCTTCCTTCCGTGCGGTAAAGGTACAAGCTCCCACGTCTTATTCTTATGAAGAGCTTCTAGTTCTTCCCGCATAGCCGCCATCCAAAGTGACGCTTCGAGCTATCAATCGCTTCTCTGAATGTTGATGGCTCACCATCTTCCCGTTAGAAGACAAGATGCAATGTTGCTCTCCATAATATAATCAGCTGCCAAAGTTGGTGTATGTCTTTCACGAGGTGACCATCGAACTTCTACAATTGTAGACTCAACTGGTACTTGTTCCTCATTTTTCGATTCCCGCTCCCCGGAAGAATTTTCGGATTGGACTTCTCTTCCTCCCGAACTGTTGTACTCTCCGGAATTTCTATTGAAATGCTACTCACATCTTCCATTTTGCAGCTTATCTTCGCAAAAATGACATCTCGTCGATGACGACTTTGTGGGCAGTGGGATCCCACAATCGATACCCCTTGACTCCATCAAGCATTTCCCAAGAATCTGCATTTTCCGGATTTTGGATCCAACTTCGAAATTTCTTGGGGATGATACATCACGTACACAGGACTCCCAAATGTGTGCAGGCGTGAATAATCAACTGGCTTGCCAGTCCACATCTCCATCGGTGTCTTCAAATCAATCGATCTTGTTGGTGATCGATTAATCACATAGCAGTGAGTGTTTACGGCTCCGCCCAAAAGGACTTAGCCATACTTGCAGTTCTCAACATCGCTCTCGTTCTTTCGAGTAGAGTTCTATTCAACCGCTCCGCTACTCCATTCGTTGAGGAGTGTAAGCCACCGTGAGTTGTCTCTTGATGCCTTCTTGATTACAAAACTCAAAGAAGTCATCCCGTATATTCACCGCCATTGTCCGTCCCGAGGCACTTGATTTTCTTCTCGGTTCTCGTTCAACTTGCGCTTTGAATGTTTTGAAAACTGAAAACACATATGACTTCTTCTTGATAGGAAACACCCAACATCTTCTGGAATAATCATCAATGAAAGATACATAGTACCTTGCTCCCCCCAGAGATGTAACCGGTGCTTGCCATACATCAGAGTGAACTAATTCCGAATACTTTTACTCCCCGGAATCGGATGCATTGAACTTCAATCTATCTGCTTGCTTGTAACACACAGTGCTCACAAAAGGGTAATGAAACCTTTGTGAGACCCGGGAGTAATTTCGTTCTGCGAGAACCTTCAACCCTTGCTCTGACATGTGGGCCAATTTTCGATGCCACACTTTTGTCATCTCTTCTGCATTTCCGGTTGATGCAACTGATGCTTCTGCCTCCAGACATGTTTCTCCCATTACTTCGTACAAATTTGCATCTCCCCTTTCAGCTTTCATTACAACTAGCGCTCCTTTGACGATCCTCATCATTCCGTTTTGGATGCGTGTCTTGCACCCAATTTCATCTAATTGTCCCAAAGACAATAGATTCTTCTTTAAGCCCTTCACATGCCGCACATTTTGAATAGTGCGTACCATACCATCGTACATCTTCAACTTGATGGTGCCAACTCCAACAATTTCCAAGGCATGATCATTTCCCATGTACACAGACCCTGTAGAGATATGTTCATAAGTTTGAAACCAATCTCTGCGAGAGGTCATGTGCCATGTTGCTCCCGAATCCAAGATCCAAGCATCACTATGTTCCAATCTATCCTTGGCTGCCATTGCTGATTCGCTGTAAAGAATATCTCCTTCAACAATGCACCCTTGAGATGTCTCTGCCTTATCTACAATTTGATGAGGTGAAGTGATTTTGGCTTCATACAATTTGATGAGGTGATCCCAAACCTCCTTTGCAGTTTTCTTCTCTTCTACGCCCCCTAAAATATCATCTGATAATGCTAGATGCAAATCGAAAGAGCGATCGCATCTATTCCGTTCCACTTTTCGTTGTCCGTGAACTCCGCCGGCCGAACATTGATGGCTTCCAGGCAGTTATCTTTTATCAATAATGCCTTCATCTTCATTTTCCATTTTTTGCTGCCATTGCTTCTATCACGAACTGTTGTTGGTTGCAGAATAACTCCCACTATTTCACGTGAAACTTGTCTTCTCAGGTTATCTCCAACTGGTATATGGTTGAACCAAAATGCACCAGGAAAATTTCCGGGGAAAGATCGGAGGGACACAAGCGGTCCGCTTAAAAACCAGACTCCTTAGACAAAATTTTCCTAGACATGCACTTAATCACCCAATACACCTTTCTAGGATACCCGAAAAGAAACCACGTGAAATTGCGACTCCAGCACCTCCGTAGGATGAAAAACAATATCTTACTTATTTTTCTGATGTGAAGGATCCACCTAAGTGGCAATCACAGAGCATACTATAAGTAGATACTCACACCCTAAACCAAACAAACAAACCCCCCAAGGAATTTTCCTTTTCTGATGTGGAAGCTCAGACTATGCTGCAACCACAGAGCATACTTGGAAAAACCTCGCTTCGATACCCACTGTCGGGTTATGTAGAACCCACCGAATAGAACAATCAGCAAATAAGAGAAAAGAAGAACATAATAATAACAACTAAGAGAAAAGAAAGACACAATAATATATGGGCAAGAGAGAAAACTCCACTATAAATAAAGAAATATCCAAGAGAGAAGATATTTGGGATGATTAAAGAAGAAGGAAGAGGCATTCTTTTATAGCCTCTTCCTCTCCACATATTCCCACATCAGTCGATGTGGGACTAATATTACAACATCCTTCCTATTCAGGCTCAGAGAGAGAGGTGCAAGGGATAAGAAGAAGAAGGTGAAAGAGCTGAGTGGATTATGCGGTTCTATTTATTGGAGGTAATGGATGTTACATAATGAGGATGAGGCACAATTCAAATGGAAAGATTGGTTACCTGTTGATGTGTATAGTCTGTTAGAGATATTGTAATATACAACTACGAACAGAGAAGAACACAAGTAAAACACACAAGAGGGATTTAGGCAAAACCCTGCCTACGCCCACCCGAAAGAAAAGAAGTTTCACTATTTCAGGAAACCACACACCACTCTCATACACACAAAGGTTGTTGTGACCTTGTATGAGACATAGAAGGCACTTGTATTGAGTTAGATTTATCCTTGACATGTGAGAGAGTTGTGACTCAATCCCCACCTACGGTATGATGTGACATAGTCCGTTTGTTGCGGGTTCCCAATAGAGGGAATCAGTACTTGAGGGAGAGTGACAAAACCGCTCAGAGGAAGTTAGTGTTGCAACTTAATGCATGTCTGCTATAGAGGCTACATTTGTTAAAGTTTAGGAACATATTTGCATATTCATTTATTATCTCATTATATTTATATTATTTATTGATGTGTGTGACGGATGCGCAATGTATGATTATGTTGATCTAACAAAGTTCTGTGGAATTCACTCCTCTCTATATATTCTCCTTAGATTTTGTTGCAAGTTATGAGGACATCGTTTACCTGGAGAGCTCGCCGCTAGCAGAGTCCTACGAGGGACTTGCCGAAGAGGACACCGAGGTACAAGGACTCAGAGAGAGTCATGTCCTTGCTTGGACTGCTCCTATGAAATTTAGCCTTCTTGCATGGGGATATCATATGATAAAGTAGTTGCCATAATTGCGATTAGTTGATTGTCTATTTATTTATTAGGCAAGGACGTTACTTATACTCTTAAACTTTTGATAATAATACTAAGACTTCCGCTATAATAACTCTAACATTCTTTCTTTTACACTTTGATTATGATTTTGATTAACTTTGACTATTAACATGAGGTGATTGTAATAACCTTGATATTTTTTATTTTTTATTTTCTTGCTCTTGGATTATGTAGTTATGGATTGGCTATAAATCTAAATTCCGTGGTGTAACAAGCCCCACGGGTATTCAAGCATGTCTAGAATCGACTGGGTGGGGTGTGACAAAAGCATGTGCTTTAATTCGGATAGCTCATAATTTCTTCCTATCATATGCTCAGATTCTTGGACTTGCAATTCATGTTTCGTGTCAGGATCATGGGAATTATCACACTTATGGTTATGGCGTTCCTCTTGTCTATGGACATGATGATACATACCCGTTTTTTAGGAGTTCGTACTACTATGGACATAATGATGAATGAATTTGGATGACTCTAGAGGCTCTAAATGGACCATATCTACTTATGGGGGTTATGATGATCAATGATGAATTGTACCTTGGTTCCAATACATGTAGATGAGTTCACATTAGTGAGCCATTCATTTAGTAATTTTTTTAATTAATTATTACTTACAGATGAATGACAGAATGAGAGGTATCTATGAATATTAAAAAAACATATAAAACAAAATAATTCAACCGTAAATGTGCGCTTTCCTGAACATGCTTGCAGCGGATCAGCATGGTCAAGGCTTCATTCCATACCCTACGTAGTCATTGAAGAAGCAGCTCCAGTTTCGTCTCTTTGTCGGCGTCTACCATTGGTTGGCAGCCACCCCACCCCGCGTGATGGAAAAGAAAGGAAGTTTTCAACTTCAATTTATGAGAACCCTGCCTTTTCCAGGCTGTTAACTCATTTGGATCCAACTCTCACCAAAACAACTCATTTGGATCCAACTGTGAACAGCTCAAATTCCATTCGATGCGCTCTCAAGTCTCACTTCCCAGTCCATGCCTTTCTTCCCTTCACGACTCCACTTCTCTCCTCTATTCCCTGCCAACCCTCTTCTATATAAATGTATAGACCTCCAATGCAGCCACAACTACTCAGTCTCACTGCAGATTTAAAGCAAACACCTTCCCTTCAAGTTTAGCATATCCACTGTTTCTAGCTCTTATGGCTGCTTTCTCTTCCTCTTCCTTCACTGTTTCATTAGTGTTGGTGTCTATCTTATTGGGCACCTCTTTAATGGCTGTCTCTGCAAGTAATTTAAACCAAGATTTCACTCTCACTTGGGGCGATGGTCGTGCCAAGATCCTCAACAATGGGGACCTTCTCACTCTGTCTCTTGACCAGGCCTCTGGCTCTGGTTTCCAATCCAATAAAGAATATCTGTTTGGAAAGATTGATATGCAGCTCAAGCTCGTCCCTGGCAACTCAGCTGGAACTGTCACAGCCTATTATGTAAGCTCCAGTTGATTCTCACTTCAATTTTCCATATCTGTTCTCAAATGATTCCTAATTCAGAAGTGGTATTCTGTTGCAGTTATCTTCAAAAGGGGCATCATGGGATGAGATCGACTTTGAATTCTTGGGAAACCTCAGTGGAGATCCTTACATTCTTCACACTAACGTGTTCGGTCAAGGGAAAGGCAACAGAGAGCAGCAGTTCTATCTCTGGTTCGACCCAACTGCAGACTTCCACACCTACTCCATCCTCTGGAATCCCCAACGAATCATGTAAGCATTGTTCAAACCCACCCAATTTGAAGTACCATCTACAGTTTAGTTTCTGATTTTGATCTTCTTTTCCCTCCTCTAGATTCTCCGTTGATGGAACTCCCATTAGAGAGTTTAAGAATTTAGAGTCAAAAGGTGTTCCCTTCCCAAAGAACCAACCCATGAGGATCTACTCAAGTCTCTGGAATGCAGATGACTGGGCTACGAGGGGTGGGCTCATCAAAACAGATTGGACTCAAGCTCCATTCACAGCTTCCTACCGTAAGTTCAATGCAGATGCCTGTGTTTGGTCTTCTGGGTCGTCTTCCTGCAACTCGAATTCACCTTCCTCTGCATCTGGTAACAGCTGGTACTCGCAAGAAAAAGGTTAGATGCGGGCCGGCTTGTGTGCCGGGCAGCCGCCTCCGATGGCAAAGTTAGATGATGAACCGAATGAGGTCTCGTGCAAAAGCTACACAAGATTATGCTCAAAGTGTATTGGTTGCTTACCGGAGGGGTAGATCTATGCATTTATAGTGCGGGTGTTACCTTTTACGTGTTTGGTAAGTTGGCTTGACAAGGACTGATGTTTCTCCTCGGATCATGCTCCCTTGTCGTTAGCCCCCTTCAATCGTTTGTCGAGTTGACCTTCTATAATAAGGATGATTGCTATATTTGTGGCGTACGTTACGCCTTCGGTTATAGAAGATCGGCATCCCTCCCGACTAACAGCAATGTGGAGCCCCATTCAGCTGGGACCCGATTACGTTGCATCATGATATGGACGGGTGTAACCCGTTTAATATGACGGTACCCATTAACTCGGGTTATACCCGCCTGGTGCATATCCTTCCGTATCATAAGCCCCCTATCCCGATCGTTGCTTGCGATGTTCGGGATAGTTAAGTGGTTGGAATGAGTCGTGTCTCGGGAGGCTCCTCGTCTTCCCTTCCCTCGGGACACTTCCAGGGATATCCCTTAGTGGGCGCATTGAATGCCTGCGCACTAAAGTGACCAGCCGTTTTTTGTAACGGCTGTCCTCAGGACTTCGCCCAACCTGGGATTGACACGTCAGGTGGCTAGGCGTAGGCCTCATAATGAGAGCTTCGGGGGAGGCGAACCGTTTTTGCTTTGCAACCGTTGATCGTCAAGAGTCGTAACCGTCTGATCCAGAAGTGTAACGCCTCTTCCGGTAGTATAAATAGGGGCCTTTACCTTCCTTTTCTTCTCACTGTTTTCTTCGCTCTCGACTAAGCAACGCTCCCGACTGACTTCTGAAGCCTTCTCAAGCCTTCCCTGCTTTTTAATCAGTAAGTTTCTTTTTCCTTATGGCCCCGAGAAGATATAAGGCCCCGAAGAAGCCAAAAGTAAGCTTGAGAGGGTTTAGGTATCAAAACAAGGTTCCCGTCCCCATCTACCGTGATAGGCGTCGTCGGGCTGAGGGTTATACCAGCGAGGGTGATAGCGATCAAACGAAAAAATACAACCTGACCGGGGATCGCCTGAAAGAACTCCATGAGCAATCTTCTGATGAGGAGAAATCCAAATCTAATAGCTGCTCAACCCAGGACGACGATCCCCGACTCTATGATGAGATTCAAGAGATGTTCCGTAAGGACAAAGAGAGGCAGGCGATGCAAGCCTCGGCTCCATCCCTCGCACCCGATGAAGTGGAAGGGGAAATAGAGACCGGGGTAGAAGCAGAGGAAGAGGCCGAGGTTGAGACCATTCCAAGTGTAGAATCTCGGGAGGGTCCTGATCAAAGTTTCGATTCGAACCCTGTTCTCGTTTCTGATTCTGCCACTCCTTCCGCTCAGAGTGCCCTAAGACCCGAGTCTACGGCCACTTCCCGAGATCCCCCTGCCGTATCTTCCCAAGCCTTTCTTCGGACTGATGTCCCATCTACCTCCCGACCATCCAGATCAAAAGCTCCCCCTCGACCGCCCTTTCAACGTCCTAGCGGTTTCCGGGGGGCCATCCCTCGTAAACCTGACGTTAAAAAACTCGACTCCGCGGCCTTAGAAATTCTTCAAGCCGAACCCTTAACTCCCTGGCACATTAATTTTGTCCAGAACTCCTCGGGACCTGAATTCTATCTTTGCTCCTTGTTTCCCGAGGATCTGGATAGGTTCTTGGGTAGTTTTGGTATTCCTGAGGGGTATCAGGTTATTATCCCGACTGACAGCCAGAGAGTAAATAGTCCTCCCGAGGGATTTTATCCCTTATATTATGATGCTTTTATCGGGGGGTTACGTCTTCCGTTGCATGATCTTTTCATAGATGTGCTTGAGCATTATAAGCTCAGTCCTTCCAATTTGAGCCCGAACAGTTGGAGGATTATGATCGGGTTCGTCGGTTTCTGTAAGTCGATCGGGGTCTTCCCGACTTTTGGCTTATTCCACCATTACTATTCCCTTCATCCTCACAGCCAACGCGGCTGGTTTTTCTTATCCAAAAGAATTTCCCCTTCTCAAGGGAACTTTATTCTGAAGGATTCCCTCCCGTCCACTACCAAGAAATGGCGGGAGTTTTATCTCTTTTTTAAACCGCCTTCTCCCGAGCCCTTCCGTACCCAATTCCAAGAAGTCTCCAAGGGGAAGATTGACCGTCTGAACATTCCTGTCGCCCTTCATCCCGAGGAGGAGGACTATGTAGATATAATAAACTCGGTTGACGATGACGAACTCGCAGTCCATGGGTATTCCATGGAGTACGAGTCAGTTCTTCAGCTATGGGGTTTCTCCCCGAGTAAGTCTCTTTTTGTTATTTATGTGTTGTCTATGTTGTGCTGACCTGATACGTACTCTTCGTCTTTCAGTGAGTCAAAACATCTCCGAAGATGATCTTCTGGCCATGGCGCTCGGGAATATGGATGAGGCCAAGCGACGGAAGCCTGTGTCTACAAGCAAGACTCCTTCGGGAGTACTCAAAAAAGTCCCGGCTCAAACTCCTGCCGCTGCCAAGGCGATAGCCCTTCCTCCCAGGGCATCCCCGGACAAGAGTTCAAAGAAAAAGGCTCCTTCCTCGGGAGCTGAGAAGCGTAAGGGAGACGGCGTCCCTCGTCCTTCAAAAAGGGTTCGTATTGACGAACCGGCTCGGGAGGTTGCCCCTTCTTCCTCGGGTGGTGACCTTGGTTTCAACTCCGTTTTCAGCGACTCGGAGTATGCTTGAGCGGTGGCTGAATGATGCCACTAACGATGCTGATGCAACATATCTGTGCAACCTCCCGAACAGGGAATTTTTTAATGAGGGATTCAGGTACCTGTCTTTCCTCTTTTTTCTCCCGAATCACTATTATGAATCTTCTTACCCGGGTAAATTCTTTCTTCGGATATGTTCGTTGGTCTTGTGCACATTTTTTACGAGTCTCTTCGCAGAGCTCGGGACCAAGCCAAGCAGTTAGCGCTGGCCGAACAGCTCCATGGGGAGTCGAACGTTCGGGCCCGCACTGCTATTTCTGCCAAGGAAGATGCGGAGAAGAAAATGAAGGACGCCGAAGAGAAGGCGGCGAAACTGAAGAAGGAAAGGGATGTCCTTTCCAAAAGCAAGAGCAAATACAAAGGGAAGGTCAGTGACTTGGAAGAGAAAGTCGGGAAGATGTCCGAGGATCTGAAGGCATCTGAAGCCCTTCTATTGGTGGAGAAGAATGAGAATGCCCAGCTGAGAGACAGATTGAAAGAGCTGGAGTCCTCGGGTACAGGAGCTTCAAGGCGAAGTGTCTGGAGGAATACTTCTCGACTCCCGAGTTCAAGAGTCTCCTCCGGCGGTGGCTACTCCCCTCCTTTAAGAGAGGTATGCGGGTTGCCTTTAAGAAGGCTCTGCGCAGCAAAGCGACCTTCCTCGCCCCGAGAGAGCTGGAGAAACTCTTTGGACCCCCCAGTTTATGATGAACTCAAACGCCCTCGTCCCGAAGGCCTTCCCGAGATTGAGGATTTCCCCTTTCCTGATGCTGTGGACTACATTGATCCTCTTCCCCAAACCCCTCCTGAAGACGAAGTAAGGGAGGAAGATGAGGACGAAGCAACAACAGTTCGGGAAGGAGATAGTGAGTTGCCGGAGGAGCATGAACGGGGCGAGGAGGAGATCCAAGGTTCGCCTGCCAACACTGTAGGCCTGCTGGAGTCCCTCGAGGGCGTGACCGAACCAGCTGTTGCGGAGGACCTTCCCGGGAGTCCTTCGATTAAAATTGATTAAGTCTTAATGCTGAATATTGTAATCCTTTTATGTTGAATCAAATTTTTCTTCGTTTTTGCATAAACACGAGTATACGATATTTTTAAGAAAAAATGCAATTCCCATTTAAGAAGGAAGTAATTAATCAACGGGAATCATCCCGAGGGGAACACGAGTAAATGGTATCTTTAAGAAAAGATGCAAGTTCCTTTTAAGGGAGTAATTAATCGGGGCGAGGGAATCATCCCGGTGAATGGTATCTTTGAGAAAGATGCAAGTTCCTTTATAAAGGAGTAATTAATCAGACGGGAATCATCCCGAGTGAATGGTATCTTTGAGAAAAGATGCAAGTTCCTTTAGAAAGGAGTAATTAATCAGACGGGAATCATCCCGAGTGAATGGTATCTTTGAGAAAAGATGCAAGTTCCTTTATAAAGGAGTAATTAATCAGACGGGAATCATCCCGAGTGAATGGTATCTTTGAGAAAAGATGCAAGTTCCTTTAGAAAGGAGTAATTAATCAGACGGGAATCATCCCGAGTGAATGGTATCTTTGAGAAAAGATGCAAGTTCCTTTATAAAGGAGTAATTAATCAGACGGGAATCAACCCGAATTTATTGTGTCTTCTTTAGAAAGATTTGATCCGAAAATGTGAAGTCACAAACGGTATTGACCCGATGTCTTTATTGGTAAAACTTCTTCAAATTTGTGGAATGCCATGAGCGATCAATCGGGTTTCCGTCTTCGATTCTCTTCAGTCGGTATGATCCTGGCCTTGTTTCTTTTTCCACCAGATAAGGTCCTTCCCATGTTGGAGCTAATTTTCCTTGATTTCTTGGGTCTGAAGCCCCTGTTCGTCTTAAAACCAGATCCCCCGATCTATATCTTCGGTTGTTAACCCGAGAGTTGTAGTGCTGTGCCACTCTTTTTTGATACAATAGATTTTTCTGTTGTGCTTTTGTCCGGGTTTCTTGTAAGAGATCTAAATTCTCCCTGAGTCCTTCATCATTTTGTTGTTCATTAAATGTATCATAACGCAATGATCCCGCCAATACTTCCACGGGAGCTAGGGCCTCAGTCCCATAAGCCAAACAAAAAGGGGTTTCGCCGGTTGGGGGTTCGTACCGTAGTTACTGTATGACCAGAGTACACTCGGGGAGTTCCTCGACCCACATTGCCCGATTATCCTCCAACCTCTTTTTGATCCCGTCAAGAAGTGTCCTGTTGGTGACCTCAACCTGCCCATTGCTCTGGGGGTAGGAAACCGAAGCGAATCGATGTTCTATATGGTACCTCGTACAAAAGGCTTTGAACCCGGCACCTTCAAATTGTTTGCCGTTGTCTGTTACTAGTATCCGGGGTATCCCGAACCTGTATATTATCTTCTCTTGAAAAAACTTTTCCATCTGTTTCTCCGTGATGGAAGATAATGGCTCAGCCTCGACCCACTTTGTGAAGTAGTCTATTGCAACCACCATGTACTCCCGATTCTTGGGAGCTTTCGTAGTAGTTCCCGACTAGGTCCATTCCCCACATCGCAAATGGGGTCGGGTTGGAGATGGATACCATGGGGACCGCTGGTAACTTTGGGACATTAGCGTGTTTCTGGCACCGTTCGCACTTACGAACATATTCAATCGCGTCTTTTTGTATTGTAGGCCAGAATATTCCCGATCTTAATATTTTTTGTGCTAACGCCTTCCCACCCATATGTGCACCACATATGCCTTCGTGGATTTCAGCAAGGGCGTAACTCGCTCGGGACGGTCCTACACATTTTAAGAGAGGATTCGTGAAGGACCTTCTATATAGGTGCTCCCCGACCATGGTGAACCGAGCAGCTTGGTTCCGAACTTTCTTTGCTTCTTTCGGATCAGTCGGGAGGATGTCATCCCGAATATACGAAATTAGAGGTGTGGTCCAGTCTGATTCCTCGCTGATCTCAAGGGTTTCCAGTTCTTGGATACTCGGGCTATTTAACTCTTCAATGTAAACCGCTGAGTCCAAGTTTTTGTAACTTGCCATTGACAGTCGGGAGAGTTCATCTGCATTCTCATTTTCCTTTCTTGGTATCTGTCGGTATGTTACCTGCTCAAAGAAGGTTTGAAGCTGTCCAACTTTGACCAAGTATTTAGCCATTCTTTCATCCTTAGCTTCATACTCCCCCCTGATTTGGTTGACAACCAATTGAGAATCACTTCTCACTTCCAGCTCCCGAACCCTGAGAGCTCGGGCCACCACTCGCAAGCCTGCTATGACTGCCTCATACTCTGCCTCATTGTTTGAGGCTGGGAATTTGAATCTTATTGCGTAGCTGATGGTGAAGTTCTCGGGACTACAGAGAGTCAATCCTGCTCCCGATCCTGAAATATTACTCGAACCATCAACATGTAGAATCCACAACTCGGATTTCTCTTCTGTTGGCACTTGGTCATTTCTCTGTGGTATAGTGCTTTCGACTATAAAGTCGGCCAACACCTGGGCTTTTATAGCCGTCCTCGGCCTGAATTCAATCTGGTACTCGCTAAGTTCCACGGACCACCCGACCATCCTCCCTGCTACATCTGGCCTTTGAAGTATTTTCTTTAACGGGAAGTTAGTCGGGACTATGATCGGGTGCGACTGGAAGTAGGGTCTTAGTTTTCGTGATGCCACGAGAAGTGCCAACGCTTGCTTATCAATGTCCGGGTACCGTTTTTCAGCATCTATAAGCACATGGCTCACATAATAGATTGGGTTCTGAACTGTATCACCCCGAACCAAAACTGCACTGACCGCTGTTGGCGAGATTGCCAGATAAACCGTAAGAGCTTCTCCAGACGGGGGTCGGGCCAAAACTGGTGTTGTCCCGAGGTATGTTACAAGATGATCGAAGGCCTGTTGACACTCCGGTGTCCAAGCAATTGTTCCCGAGCTTGACGTGGTCTTCAAGGCTTTGAAGAATGTATTACACTTTTCCCCAGCTCGGGATATGAACCGATTCAAAGCGGCCACCCTCCCGGTTAAACACTGGATTTCTTTTATAGTAACTGGTGGTGTCATGTTGGCCAATGCTTGAATCTTTTCTGGATTAGCCTCGATCCCTCTTTGGGAAACCATGAACCCAAGAAACTTTCCCGAGGATACCCCAAAGGCGCATTTTTCAGGGTTCAGGCGCATTCGGTATGTCCTAAGCACATCGAATGTCTCCTCCAAGTCAGCCAAATGTCCTGCCCGAACCAAACTTTTTACAAGCATGTCGTCCACATATACCTCCATGTTCCGCCTCGATCTGTTTTTGAAAGATCCTATTGACAGCCCTCTGATAAGTTGCCCCTGCATTTTTTAAACCGAATGGCATTACTCGGTAGTAATAGCTCTCCCGGTCAGTCATGAAGGAAGTGTGTTTCTCGTCTTCCCGACTCATTAAGATCTGGTTATATCCCGAGTATGCGTCCATGAAGCTAAGGACCTCATGACCTGCAGTAGCATCGATCAAAAGATCAATCCTCGGGAGAGGATAGCAATCCTTGGGGCAGGCCTTATTCAAGTCGGTATAATCGGTACACATTCTCCATTTCCCATTTGCTTTTTTCACCATAACTACATTGGCAAGCCAGGTTGGGCATTCGATTGGTTCTATGAAACCCGACTTCTCCAATTTTTCTACTTCTACCCTGATTGCCTCATGCTTTTCAATTGCGAAATTTCTTCGTCTTTGGATGACCGGGGTAGCATCTTTCTGTATCCAGAGTTTGTGCTCTGCTACCCGTCTGTCTATCCCGGGCATATCATTTGCTGACCATGCGAAGATATCTGCATTATCACACAAGAACCGGGTAAGTCCCTTCTTGAAATCGTCTGGCTGCTCTGAACCAATGAACGTTCCTCGATCGGGAAAGGATTGACTAAGTTGGATCCTTTCCAGCTTTTCGACGGGTTCCGCCCGCTGCATGCTTTCTTCATCGCGGTCATCCCGAACCTCGACGTTCATGGCCGTTCCCGAACTTTCTGGCTTACGCTTTTCCTTTAGATAGTTTGTATAACATTGTCGGGAAGCCGATTGATCTGAGCAACATTCCCCGACTCCGGATTCAGTCGGGAACTTTAACTTCATATGCCTGGGAGACACTCTTTGCTTCAAGTGCGTTCAACGTTGGTCGTCCCAGAATGACGTTGTATGCCGACAGTTCCCGGACCACCATGAAGTTTACCCGAACCGAAGTATCTCGGGGTGACACTCCCACTTTAAGATCGAGATGGATAGTTCCTTCTGCCACTGTGGATGATCCCGCGAAACCATATAGTGGCGTTGATGATGGTGTTAACAAATCATCAGCCAACTTTAATCTTCTGAAGGCATCATACGAGATGAGGTCGACAGAGGATCCCGTGTCCACCAGAACTCGGTGAACCTCCCGGTTGGCTATCTTGACTTTAATGATGATTGCGTCATCATGCGGTGACATGACACCGTCAAGGTCAGCGTCCGTAAAGGTTATTGGCTCGGGACATACTGGATTTTGCCTTTTCTTAGGCAAATGTACAGCCCCCACGAACCGAGCCTTTTGTTTCGCCTTTCTGATCGACTCCACAGTTGGTCCCCCCATTATGACGTACACGGGTGTTTCCTCCCGATCTTCCTTCTCCTTGCCTTTGTCCGCTTTTTTGTCAAGCTCTTTTGGGCTTGGGGATCGACCTCTTTTCTTTGGCGCCGGTGAATATGCTTGACTCTTCCCCGACTGCCTCACGTATTGACCCAACTTTCCTTGTTGAATCAATTTTTCTATTTCGAACTTCAGATTCCGACAAGCATCCGTATGGTGCCCGTAATCTTGATGGAATCGGCAATATTTGGTCATATCCCGGTCTTCTGGAGGTGCACGTATCTTCCCGGGCCATTTCAACTCCTTTTTATCCCGGATATTCATCAGAATCTCTGACGGCTTCGAGTTTAAAGGAGTATAGTTTACCTGTTCACGCTTCCAGTTACTTTTTGGCCTTTGATGCTTGTCACTTGGGGATGGTTTTTCCTCACGATCTGATCTTTTGTCCCGATCCGATCTCCTTTCCCGATCTGCTTTAACCCGGGCATCTATCACCTCATAGACACTGGCTTGCTTTTGGCACCTGCGTAACAGCATGCCGTACGTTTTTGGCTTGTCCGTAAGCAAGACCTCCAGAAGCCTTTGGTGAGTAATGCCACTCCAAAGCGCGCTGTATGCCACTTGGTCATCTAGCTCCTCGATCTCGATGGCAACTTCATCAAATCTTTTCAGATAATCCCGGATGGACTCATTTCGGCCTTGTCGTATGCCAAAGAGACTGTCGGATGTCTTTTTACTCCCGATTGCGCTTCGGAACCGAGCTATGAATTTTTGGGCCAGCTCCCGGAAATTATTTATTGATGCCGGACGTAGACTGCTAAACCATTTTATAGCCGGGCCCTTCAGTGATGCTGGAAAGGTTCTGCAGAGCAATTCATCCTCCCGACCTAGCACCGTCATCACTGACTTAAAGTAGCTGATGTGCTCTTTTGGATTTGTTTTTCCTTCAAAAGGGGTGAAGGTTGGCATGATAAAATTCCTTGGTAGAGGCATGTTCATGATTTCGTCTGAGAATGGCTCCCGATCTACTACATCAAGATCCTCGTCATGATCCCGATCTTCTAGTTTTCGCTCGACCTCGGCCACTCGCCTCCGCAGCCGGTTCTGCCTTGTACCTTCCTCATCGGATTCGACTCGTTCCTTTTTTGAGTGAAGGTTTGTAGTTTCCTTCCTTTGGGATGGTGCCCGAGAGGTCGAGATTCTCGATCTTGAAGGTTGGGGCTGGCTTTCTCCTTCCTGCTCCTTCTCCACGATCTTATCAACATGCTCCCGACTATACCTGGGGGGCAAAGACCCTGTTTTAGGCGGCAACGAAATACGTTCTAAAGCACTGATCCTTGTCCCATTAGGCGTGGTTTGGCGCTTGCTTCGATCAGATTGTACCTCCCTCTGCTCCCGAGTTATTTTTGTTCTCGGGATGCGCCTTGGATGTCGGGCTCCTCGCACCGTCCTGAAGGCTCTCATTAGCCTTCCCGACTGAGTGTTACGCCTTGGTCCTTGTTCGACCCCAATTTGATGTACTAAACCACGTAATACCCCTTGCATTTCGAGCATACCTTTACGCAGTTCGTCCATATCTGCCATAATGGCCTGGTCCCGAGGTCCTCGTGATGTCCCTTCTTCAATTGGATCGTCCAGAACCATATTGTCCGGGAGCATCTCTTGTTCTTCGTGAACTGGCGGATTAATCGTTTCTTCGGGAATTACTCGATCATCCCCAGCACTTTCTTGTCGGGAACGTCCATTTGTGCGTCTTACCATGACTTGAGGTTTTTGTCGTTCCCACAGACGGCGCCAAACTGATGCGGATCAATTATGCTTCTGGATCCGACTGAGCCTCCTCTCGTATCCGGGACGATGAGTCCTGCAAGAAAGGTTAGATGCGGGCCGGCTTGTGTGCCGGGCAGCCGCCTCCGATGGCAAAGTTAGATGATGAACCGAATGAGGTCTCGTGCAAAAGCTACACAAGATTATGCTCAAAGTGTATTGGTTGCTTACCGGAGGGGTAGATCTATGCATTTATAGTGCGGGTGTTACCTTTTACGTGTTTGGTAAGTTGGTTTGACAAGGACTGATGTTTCTCCTCGGATCATGCTCCCTTGTCGTTAGCCCCCTTCAATCAGCTGTCGAGTTGACCTTCTATAATAAGGATGATTGCTATATTTGTGGCGTACGTTACGCCTTCGGTTATAGAAGATCGGCATCCCTCCCGACTAACAGCAATGTGGAGCCCCATTCAGCTGGGACCCGATTACGTTGCATCATGATATGGACGGGTGTAACCCGTTTAAAAGCCCAAAGGGAACCCCGCGGGGGCTTCCCCCTATTATAAATATAAAAAAAAAAAAAAAAAAAAATACTGTTTTGATCTCTTTCTACTTTGTACAAGAAGATCCGTTGACATGCTTATGATCTCTTATATTCCAGAAATAATCAATCAACTTCATTATTTATTTTACTGCCATTCAACA
This sequence comes from Hakea prostrata, assembly GCF_041222555.1. Lineage (NCBI taxonomy): Eukaryota > Viridiplantae > Streptophyta > Magnoliopsida > Proteales > Proteaceae > Hakea > Hakea prostrata. Next base: position 16,155,860 of record NC_142604.1, read on the forward strand.
TAAGTTCTCTCAATAATCACTGTGTGTATCTATTTCTCATGGTATAACACAATGAAGCAACGAAGCCATCTTTGGTTTATCGACTGTTGGTATTGATGGAGCACTTTGGAGGAAGACCTTGAGGGAATCGCTTGGCATCAGTGCAATACTTGTAGATCACACATAGTTCTTTTGCACCCATTTCAGTTTTACTTGAATTCATCTCTTGATACATCCAAGTGTTATTCTTCGAAGAAAAAGCACATGAAGATGATGAGGAGCTACCAGAAGACCAAACGCATCCATCAGCTTAATTTATAGTTTCTATAGGAAGCTAAGCAGTGAAGGGAGCTTGACTATACTCCAGTTCGTTTTCAAAAGGCCTCCCTTTGTGGCCCAATCATTGGCATTCCAAATGCGTTCGACCATAAAGTCTTACTGTTTGGTTCTTCGGGTAAGGAACCCCAGTAGATGACTGCCTGTTCTTGAATTCTCTGATAGGTATTCCATCCACACAGAAACTAACAAAAAAATTCTTGACTAGGTTCTTAATGCAAATTTAAAAATCTAAAGTGTAAATTAAAACTAATTTTGTAGGAGCACTTATTCTAATTCGATGCACTTCATCTAGCAGGTAATCTTCTTTATCCAATTCGACTGTTTGTTAAATTTTGGTTCCATTTTTCTCAATTTCGTGAAGTTTTAATTTTAAGTGGAGAGTTTGCAGATACGATTTTGATGATGTTTCTAACTGCCTGTATTTAGACATCTGTCAGTTGGGAATCATGGTCTTCACTAATTCCACATGGTTAATTCAAGAGATCTCATTAAATTACATCCAATTTTTTTAAGAAAGTATTCCTACTGCATTGTCTAAATTGCTACATTTGACCACATTACTCTTGTATGTTCTACCATTATGTTTTCATGAATTTTGGCTGAATGACGGGATAGCCGACTAGAGGGGTCCATGATTTGGGCTTATTGGCAGCAATGGGTCATCTTATTATCAACATGGTATATGTTAGATGCCATGAATTAAGGTTAGAGAGACACGAGTCAATTTTACGTGGTTTAGTTAATCTTTGCAACCTACATCCACGATAATGTGATTTACTTCTTAAGAGATAGAGAGAGATAGAGATAATCAATTTTATGTGGTTTGGTTGATCTCTACAACCTACATTCACGAGAATGTGATTTACATCCTTAAGAATGATTGTAGTACATATTACATATTTATAGTTACAAGAGTCCTGCTCAACATTAAATCTTAGACTCTAACTTTAGAGTTTGATTTACTCAAGTTATCTATTTGTGTTTGGTATGAACTGTCTCTTGTGTGTTTGCTGGAGTTTCTTGAGTAGTTGAGTTTGAGTTTGGTTCTTGAAGTCTTGCACGCATGGAGTAGTGGTGGCTAGGGTAACCCTAGATCCGGCTAGGGTTGCCTGTGATTTTTCTGTTTTGCCCTCAGACTATGAAAAACCATTTTTATCCTTAACACGCCCCTTCAAACTCAAGGGCGGAGATGAGACCTTGAGGTTGGACAAAAGAGTACTAAACCGTTGATGCGATAGAAGCTTTGTGAAGATATCTGCAAGTTGATCCTTAGTAGATATATACTGAACTTGGAGATCACTCTTGGCAACCTTATCTCGAACAAAATGAAAGTCAATCTCCATGTGTTTAGTATGTGCATGAAAGACAGAATATGCTGTAAGATATGTGGCCCCCAAATTATCACACCAAACAATAGGAGTAGAAGGCAGATAAACCATTAACTTTTTGTTAACAATGATTGTAACCAAGTGAGTTCAATAGCCGCATTAGCTAGGGCTCAATTTTCCACCTCAGTACTAGAGTGAGCTACAGTTTGTTGCTTCTTAGAACTCCAAGAGATAAGATTGCAACCCAAAAAGATATTATAGCCACCAATATATTTTCGATCATCAGGGCAACCGGCCCAATCAGCATCAGCAAAAGCCGATAAAGAATTCGGAGATCGACGATGAATAAAATGCCATTAGAGGAAGTGCCTTTTAAGTAGTGTAAGATGCACTTGATGGCAGACCGATGATCGACAATGGGAGAGTGCATGAAATGACAAACTTTAATGATTGCAAATTAAATATCAGGTTGAGTCATAGTTTCATATTGAAGAGTACCAACAATGCTTTGATATAGAGTAGGATTCACCATTAATTCACCTGTAAACTTACTTAGTTTGTCAGTGGTGGAGGTAAGAGTAGAGATAGGCTTGCTATTAGACATATTTGCCCTCTTAAGAAAATCTTGAATATATTGATGTTGAGAGAGATAAAGACTATCATGAGATTGAGTGATAGACATGCCCAAAAAAATAATGAAGAGAGCCCAAGTCTTTTAGGGGAAAAACAGAGCCAAGGTCATTGAGGAATCGAGCCAATAAAGCGTCAGAACTGCCAGTTAGAATAATATCATCAACATATACCAGAATAAACATAGTGCCAGCATATCCACGAAAAATAAATAAAGATGTGTCAGTTTAGAGCCAATAAACCTGTATTCAACAAGAAATGAACTAAGTTGGTCGAACCAAGCTCGAGGAGCCTATTTTAAACCATAAAGAGATCGGTGAAGTTTGCAAACATGGTTAGGATGAAGGGAGTCTATGAAGCCAGGTGGTTGATTCATATATACAGTTTCATACTTTCATGCAAAAATCTATAAAGGAAGGCATTTGAATATCTAGTTGGCGAATAAGCCAAGACTTTGAAAGTGTTAAGAGCCAGGATTAGCCGAATGGTAGTTGGTTTGACCACAGGGGTAAAGGTTTCATTATAGTCAATGCATTTTTGTTGATTAAAACCCTTAGCCCCTAAGCATGCTTTGTATCTTTCAATAGAACCATATGCCTTTTGCTTGACTTGAAAAACCCATTTAAATCCAATGACATTATGAGAAGGAGGAGGAACAAGAGACCAAATACCATTATGCAAAAGTGTAGTGAATTCTTTATCCAGAGCCTTTAACTAGTGAGGGTATTTGTTAGCAATAGTAAATGAAGTAGGTTTAATGTGGGGTGTGACCAATTTGGGTGAGATGACCCCTAGGGTTTGCTTTTGATCTAGTGATAATGGGATGAGTGTTTTGTGAAAATAGGGAAGTGACGGGTGGTAGAGTAGCCTAGAAGTCAAAGGGTAGGTCAACAACTATATAAATAGGAGAGAGAGAGAGAGAGAGAGAGAGAGAGAGAGAGAGAGAGAGAGAGAGAGAGAGAGAGAGAGAGAGAGAGAGAGAGACTCGGCCAAGGGAGGTGAGGAGGGAGAAGATTCAGCCAATGGGGCGGGGGAAACTCTAGAAACGTGGGGACTAGGAGAAAAGGCCATAGGGGAGACCCAATGGAGGAGGTGTGAGACCCAATGGGAGAAGTAGGGGTGCAAGGGGTCTCCAGGAGAGTTCAGCTGAGGTGGGGCTCTTAAAATTGAGGAAATGGGGGTAGGGTTTCCCATTAAAGGTGGAAGCCCTAATAATTATGGAGGGAAGTGGTGGGGTAGGGGAGGGAGTTACCTCACTCGTAAGGAAATGAAATATTCTTTTATCAAACACAACATGACAAGAAATCAAGATTTTTCCAATAATAGAATTAAAACACTTGTATCCTCTATGGTGAGAAAGACATGTAGTTCGCCTTCTGCCTTCTTGCGAGGAGTTTTGTTTGATAAGGTTTTTTTTAAATTATTTTTTGGTAACATTTATTTTGTAGGTTGAATAAAAGAAAGAAACTTCAAAGGGCTTAAAGACATTTTGGTCATAAAAATTACTAAACCTACGAAAACCATTATAGTTATTAACATTATGTCCTTAGTTGGTCTTTCCAGGATACCTTATAGGAGAGGCAAGTGAAAAAGATCATCTTTTATTGACCAAAGATGATATGGATCAAACTTTAAGGGGTCTAAATAAAAATTATCCTTTTTTTTTATTGGTGGTTGGTGGTTTTTCTTCACCCATCTAAGTGCTATGCATAATATGAGAAACAAGGGTATTTGAGTACATTTGTCTCTTCTAATTTCATAGAAAATTATTTTGGTCATTTAACAAAGGAAGTCAACTGAATTTGACCACGTTAGTTCACTTGTAACCCAAAATTAATTTTAAGCATTTAAATAACACAATCCGAGATTCTAGCCCATAATAAGTGACTCAAACCTAAATAACTTAAAATAATAAATGCAAGGTAGTGGGTTGGTCATGGCCAATTCAGATGAGTTCACATCTGTGGGCCAGTCATTTAATATTTTTCTTTGACTATTTACGTATGAATGAGAATTAAGAAGTACCAATTTACACATTTAACAAAAAATAGAAAACCAAATAATTTTGCAGCACTTTCCTGAACATACCTGCAGCGGATCAGAATGGTCATGGCTTCATTAGTTCATTGGATACCCTACACAGCCATTGAAGAAGCAGCTACCCGATTTCGTCTCTTTGTCGGCATCTACCATTGGTTGGAAATTTGAATGCACACCGCGTGAGAGAAAGTGAAGGGTGACTTCCATTTTCTATGGGAAGTTGGGAACCTTGCCTTTTCCAGGCTGTTACTCATTTGGATCCAACTGTGAACAGCTCAAATTTCATTCGAGTCCATGAGTTCTCGAATTCACTTCTCTCCTCTACTTGCTGCCAACCTTCTTGTATATAAATGTATAGACTTCCAATGCAGCTACAACAACTCAGTCTCACTGCAGATTTAGAGCAAACACCTTCCTTCAAGTTTAGCATATCCACTGTTTCTAGCTCTCATGGCTGCTTTTTCTTCCTCTTCCTTCACTGTTTCATTAGTGTTGGTGTCTGTCTTATTGGGCATTTCTTTAATGGCTGTCTCTGCAAGTAATTTCAACCAAGATTTCACTCTCACTTGGGGCGATGGTCGTGCCAAGATTCTCAACAATGGGGACCTTCTCACTCTGTCTCTTGACAAAGCTTCTGGCTCAGGTTTCCAATCCAATAATGAATATCTTTTTGGCAAGATTGATATGCAGCTCAAGCTCGTCCCTGGCAACTCAGCTGGAACTGTCACGGCCTATTATGTAAGCTCCAGTTGACTCCTCAGTACTTCAGTTTTCAATCTCTGTTCTCAAATGATTTCTAATTCAAAAGTGTTATTCTGTTGCAGTTATCTTCAAAAGGGGCATCATGGGATGAGATCGACTTTGAATTCTTGGGAAACCTCAGTGGAGATCCTTACATTCTTCACACTAACGTGTTCGGTCAAGGGAAAGGCAACAGAGAGCAGCAGTTCTATCTCTGGTTCGACCCAACTGCCGACTTCCACACCTACTCCATCCTCTGGAATCCCCAACGAATCATGTAAGCAATATATATGTAAACCTATCCAAGTCTGAAGTATCATCTCCAGTTTATTTCTTAATTTCTGATTTTCTGATCTCATCTCGATATTTTACTTTCAGATTCTCTGTTGATGGAACTCCCATTAGAGAATTCAAGAATTTAGAGTCGAAGGGTGTTCCCTTCCCAAAGAACCAACCCATGAGGATCTACTCAAGTCTCTGGAATGCAGATGACTGGGCTACCAGGGGTGGACTCATCAAAACAGACTGGACCCAAGCTCCATTCACAGCTTCCTACCGGAACTTCAATGCAGATGCCTGTGTTTGGTCTTCTGGGTCGTCTTCCTGCAACTCCAATTCACCTTCCTCTGCATCTGGTAACAGCTGGTACTCGCAAGAGCTGGATTCAACAAGCCAAGAAAGATTGACATGGGTTCAGAAGAACTACATGATCTACAACTACTGCACCGACACAAAACGCTTTCCTCAGGGCTTTCCTGCTGAATGTACCATCACCGCTTAATCTCATCGATCTCCATACACGCAGAGGCTCGAGAACCTACATGATCACTCAGTTATTAATTCATTCATTGATTTATTTATTTACTTTTTTTTTTTTTTTTTTTTTGGCCCTTTTGTAAAATCCATGTAACCAAATTCTTTTATTTGTTTATTGATTATATTTCCCACAACATAAACAAATTTTCTAAAGAAAAAATATTAGAAAAAAAACTTGTTTCTGCATACTATTTTGTATAAGAATATTTCATTGACTTTTTTTTTGGTAGAAGAAGATTTCATTAACATGCTTATGCAGTTATGCTTTTGATTTATTTTGACTTGTTTCTATTTTGTATGACCTTGCCCTCTAAGAGTATAGAAATTACAGTTCACTCCCTTATCACTTTATATTCCATTATAACGAATCAATATCATTTTCTATTTTAATGCCATTCAACATAAAGTTTCTCAATAGTCACTGTGTGTTTCTCTTTCTCATGGTATCGCTTGGTATCAGTGCAGGGGTTGTAGATCATATGGTTCTTTTGCACTCATTTGAGTTTATTTGAATCCATCTCTTGATACATCCAAGTGCTATTCTTGAAGACACATGAAGATGATGAATATCTACAAAAGCCAAATGCAACCATCAACTTTATAGTCTCTATAGAAAACTATGAAGAGAGCTACCAAAAGACTAAACTATCCTAGTAGCCCAATCATCTGCATTCCAAAACCTACCATAAAGTCACAGGTGGACCTAGGATTCAACACCGGAGGGGCTGAATAATAATTACAAAATTTTTAGTACTAATTTTTAGAAAGAAAACCTTATTGATAATAATTCAAAATTGATATTAGATTCTTAGAAAAACAAAAGCAAGTGAAACCCACAATACACATTTCTAGTGTCAATATCAATGGAACTTTTCAAAAAATGTTGCAGGTGTTAAAGAGTCTAAAATTCTAGATATAATACAACTCTCCTATTTTCTTGTGTTTTGAATTCTAGGGTAGAGTTTGTATTTTGTTGGGTTTGAATTTAAAATTTAAATTTGATTTGGTATATTAAAAACAGGAATTTTTTTTCAGATGGTTAGATTTAAAAAAAATTACTCAATAAGATTTAAATTTTTTTTTTTAAAAATAATTACCAAATCCCAATAGTTGACTTTCTTCACTTGAAACTTGATTTTAATTCCAGAAGCCACTCAACACTGCCAACTTGGGCAATCCCAGTGTCCCTGCCTCCATCCCTCCTTGGTTTACTTCTATTGCTTTCTCCACTTCTACAAAACCCAATAACCACTCACATATGTATATAGAACCCAACCCACCATGCAGACAAGTAATAGACAGACAAAACCAAGCCCTGAGCATCATGCGGAATCCTTGTTTTTTTTGTTGGGGGGCCTTTTTTTTTTTTAAAAAAAAAAAAAAACCCCAAAACAAAAACTCTCTCTCTTTTCCCCTCCCATTTTACCTTTAACACCTCCCCCCCCCCCCCCCCCTTTCTTTTCCCTTTTTCCTATAAGTCAAACCACTAATATCTACACACAGGGAAAGGGCAATAAGGAATGACAATTCTATCCATAGTTCGACCTAACAGAAGATTTTCAAAACTACTCTATTCTATGGATCTCTCTTCGCGTTGTGCAAGTGCAACCCTTTTCACATTTACGTCGAATTCACCCTTGAAAGCTAGCCTTGAGCAACATCTCATTTTTGATCTTGGTTTTCAATTTTTTCTTAGTTTCAATGTGGATGGAATACCTATCAGAAAATTCCAGAGGACAGAGTCATCTACTACTGGTGTCCTTACCTGAAGAACCAACCAATGAGACTTCATGGTGGAATTTGGAATGCTGATGATTGGGCTAGAAGGGGAGGCCTTGTGAAGACGAACTGGAGTCAAGCTCCCTTCACAGCTTCCTATAGAAACTATAAAGCTGATGGTTGTGTTTGGTCTTCTGGTAGCTCCTCATCATCTTCATGTGCTTCGTCCTCAAAGAATGACACTTGGATGTATCAAGAGATGGATTCAAGTAAACTCAAATGGGTGGAACAGAACTATATGATCTACAACTATTGCACTGATACCAAGCGATTCCCACAAGGGGTCTTCTTCCAGAGTTCTCTATCAATACCAACAGCTGATAAACCAGAGAAGGTTTCGTTACTACATTCTATTGTACCATGAGAAAGAGAAACACAAAGTGATCTTTGAGAGAACTTATGTTGAAGGGCATTAAATAAAAGATGAAATTGATTGATTATTCTGGAATATAAGAGATCATAAGCATGTCAATGAAATCTTCTTGTACAAAATAGTAAGTCAAAGCATGTTTTTTTGTGAGAATTTGTTTTCTGTCGTAGAAAATATAATCATATACTATGAAAAATAAAAGAATTTTGTTACATGGATTTTACAGAAGGAAAAAAATAAATGAATCAATGAATGAATAACAGAGTGATCGTGTCTATTCTCAAGCCTCTGCGTGTATGGAGATCGATGAGATTAAGCAGTGATGGTACATTCAGCAGGAAAGCCCTGAGGAAAGCGTTTCGCGTCGGTGCAGTAGTTGTAGATCATGTAGTTCTTCTGAACCCATGTCAATCTTTCTTGGCTGGTTGAATCCAGCTCTTGGGAGTACCAACTGTTACCAGATGCAGAGGAGGTAGAATTGGAGTTGCAGGAAGACGACCCAGAAGTCCAAACACAGGCATCTGCATTGAAGTTGCGATAGGAAGCTGTGAATGGAGCTTGGGTCCAGTCTGTTTTGATGAGCCCACCCCTCGTAGCCCAGTCATCTGCATTCCAGAGACTTGAGTAGATCCTCATGGGTTGGTTCTTTGGGAAGGGAACACCCTTGGACTCTAAATTCTTGAATTCTCTAATGGGAGTTCCATCAACAGAGAATCTGAAAGTAAAAAAAATATCGAAATGAGACCAGAACATCAGAAATTAAGAAATTAAACTGGAGATGATACTTCAGATTTGGATAGGTTTACATATATAATGCTTACATGATTCGTTGGGGATTCCAGAGGATGGAGTAGGTGTGGAAGTCGGCAGTTGGGTCGAACCAGAGATAGAACTGCTGCTCTCTGTTGCCTTTCCCTTGACCGAACACGTTAGTGTGAAGAATGTAAGGATCTCCACTGAGGTTTCCCAAGAATTCAAAGTCTATCTCATCCCATGATGCCCCTTTTGAAGATAACTGCAACAGAATACCACTTTTGAATTAGAAATCATTTGAGAACAGAGATGGAAAATTGAAGTGAGGAGTCAACCGGAGCTTACATAATAGGCTGTGACCGTTCCAGCTGAGTTGCCAGGGACGAGCTTGAGCTGCATATCAATCTTTCCAAACAGATATTCATTATTGGATTGAAAACCTGAGCCAGAAGCCTTGTCAAGAGACAGAGTGAGAAGGTCCCCATTGTTGAGAATCTTGGCACGACCGTCGCCCCAAGTGAGAGTGAAATCTTGGTTGAAATTACTTGCAGAGACAGCCATTAAAGAAATGCCCAATAAGACAGATACCAAAGTGAGGGAAGAGGAAGAAGAAATCGCCATGAGAGTTAGAATGAGTGGATATCCTGAAATGGGAGGAAAGGTGTTGGATATAAATCTGTAGTGAGACTTTGTTGTTGTGGTTGCAGTACAAGTCTATACATTTATATACAGAGGGTTGGGAGGGAGTAGAGGAGAGAAGTGAATTCGTGGAAGAGAAGAAAGGCAGTCGAAAGCTCATGGGCTCGTAAGTTGAGAGCGCAGCGAATGAAATTTGAGCTGTTCACAGTTGGATCAAATGAGTGACAGGCTGGAAAAGGCAAGGTTCGCATAGAAATTGGAAGTTACTCTTCGTTTTCCGAGTGAGACTTTGCGCTGCTGCCAACGGTAATGGTAGACGCCGACAAAGAGACGGAACTGGGGATTCGCTGCGAATATGTTCACGAAAGTGCACATGTTAAATTATTTGGTTTTCTTTCTTTTCTTTTTGTATATTCATAAATACCTCAATGATTGCCTCCCTGGTGTGAATCTACATGTATTTGGAACCGAATTTGCCATTACCAATCCACTACCTTGCATTTATCTTATTTTTTATTCTTTTTGGGTACTACGGTTCGTCATGTTTTTTTTTTGGTAATTCAGATCTTTATTGAATAGAAGAGCAGGGGTTATACAAAGCATCCTGATTACAAACATCAAGAAGTCAAGATTCAGATAATTGCCATACTGTCTGGCCTGCTAAGGACAGGGCATGCTGTGCTAGAGAATGTACTACTCTATTAGCATCCTTAATGATATGACCAAACTTTAAGTTGGTGAAAGCCTCTAAGAGGAATCGAATCTCCTCAATTATCTCCGAACCGGGGGAAAGAGTCGGGCATTAGCGGATGAATTAACGAAGGCAACCGACCACCTCACAATGAACAAAACCCTGCTAAGCTGCTACTGAAACTCCTTCCTTAACTGCAAGGCCTCTCCCATCCGTGCATAAGTGACATTATCATTTTGAGAAAAAGCAAAAATAGGGATACCTCGATGATCACGTATAATAACACCAAGACCTCCGAGTGAGCCAATTGGTAGGGCACAGAGATCTCAAATATGGAGCTTGCAGTGGTATCCATACTTCAGAAACCTTGATCTAATTAAGGTGATCACAGGAGGAGAACAATCCTGGGTGAGCTGCAGCAAACTGATTTTAGGATCTTTGAGCCTGTGCAAGTAACTCCTCAGAACTAGGCTGTTGGATTCCAAATGCGAGATCTTTGGTTCGTCAAGGTTACATTCTCATGGGATAGCTTTATATGTAGGACAAATAACTATTTTATATATACGGTGGGGTATTGAGTCTAGTTTTAAGGAGATTTAAACCATTGACATGTGAAGCATTGGTCTTTATCAACTGGGCCAATTCCTTGAAGTTACATGTATCAATGTTGCTTGGAATCCTCCATGACACATTTAGGAGAACAGCTTATTTCTGAGCATTTCTAATCCACTTTATCAATGTCAAAAGGTGGGATCATCTTCCCAAATTTTGGTGAAAAGGTGTGAGGAGTGTATAATCGAATAACAACCTTTGTATATTTTTTTTTGGGTAATTTTCATCTGACCCTGAGGTTTGGTTCAAGTCACTTTTGGTCCAGTTTAAGTTTTCTTTTACATATGGCTCCCCTGTAGTTTCAATAAATAATTAAATAAGGACAAACTCAACAGAAACCATTAATTTAATAATTTTGTGACAAAAATACCCTTGTTATTTTTTTGATTTAATTGTTTTAGTTTTTTTTTTCCTTTTAATAAACTTCTTTCTTTTCTTCAATCTACCAAAACAAAAAACAATTAAAAAAAAATTCTAGCAAATAACTCCATCTCCAAACGAAAGTGAATATGCAAGTTGAAGCTTGAAAGCTCCACCCTCTGCAATATCTCAAAACGAAGGCGAAATGTCAACAAACTATTCATTTGGCTCTTCATTTTTTGGACGTCTTGGTTTCGATCCTCGAGGTTTTGAATCTCCTCTTGAATCCTTTGTTCCATTTTGAAATTAGATTTGGAAGCAATGGCAGCAAATTCTTAGCAAATGTTTAGGTTTGAGATTTCAAGACCAAATTCTTAGCAAAGGTTTTGCAAGACCTTTGCAGCATTACGTTTCAAAGTCCTGGAAAACTTGGGATATCAAGTTTAGGAAGAGGAAGATGGACCAATTCTAGGATATCAAATTCGAAAACGGGGTATTCTGGTTATCGAGGCTGTTGATTCAACATGGGACCAAATCGCTGTTGATTGATCTCTCTTCTCTCCCATCTTCTGCTCCACGATTCTCTACGATCCTTAACAAAGCTTTTGATTTTGAATAAGTTTTTTTCTATTGGGATTAATGTTTTCCCTCTTTTGGATTTTGCTTTCCCTCATCGTTTGAGATTTTTTTTTGCTAAGGTTAATATTACCTTGGTTTTTCTTGCTTCCTTCATTGTTTTAAATTCTCAAGATGTTTATTTTTGAAGTTACTGGTTTGGTGATGAAGCTTATGTGGACTAGAGTTTCTGATCTAGGCACGGCCCGAATCAAGAGAAACCAGCTGTAGCATCTCTCTTTTTTTTTTTTTTTTTGGGTTTGCCAACCCAGTTATAAACCGTGGTCACCCCACGACACATGGTGGTGGGTGAGTCTCCGAGCGGGAATTTTCACCACAAGGATCGACACCGAAACCGCAAGTAACCAAGCCTACCATTTGGACCAACCCCCGAGGTAGCATTTATTTTTACTGCATTTTTTTCATTTTATCTCATTTTTTGGGTTGATTTTCTGAACTGGGCATCGTCCCTGAATTTGTTTGAGTTTTTTTTTAATTGTTTTTTGTTTTGGTAGATTGAATAAAAGAAAGTAACTTATTAAAAAGAAAGGGAAAAAAATAAAGCAATAAATTGGAATTAAAAAAACAACGGTATTTTCGTCAAAAAAATTATTAAACTAATGATTTTTGTTAAGCTTGTCCTTCTTTAATCATTTATTGAAACCACATGGGAGCCATATGCCAAAGAATACGTAAACTGAAATAAAAGTCACCTAGACCAGAGGGGTATAGATGAAAATTATTATTATTTTTTTCCCCTTCTGAAAAGGTAGTTCATTTATAGGATATTGTTGTAAATTATACAGGAATTTTAAAGTCTATAATGTAATTAACCAGCAGTATCATCCCGCGATAACACAAGGAGAGCCGTCCACAAGTGATTACAATTCAACTCCACCTCACCCAAGTATCTACAAAGCTGGCCAGAAAATTGGAACAGGCGTTGAGCTCGCGAGCTAGGCTGGATGTACAAGCACAAAACCTTTGTGACATCTCTCTGATGTTCTCTATTAATCGTAAAGAACCACGGAACTGCAAAATGAGTCATTGATAATTGAGATGGCACCGAGAGAGTCAGAGCACACTTGAGCACGCCATTTGATAATTGAGATGGGCACCGAGAGAGTCAAAGCACACTTGAGCATGCTGATGTCTTTTTGTCATCGCGATGGTCGATCGTTCCAATCGATTAATGTTGTCATCCTGAGCTGCACCGAGGATTATAAACTCAGGTCTCCATGTTTATTCCTCCCTATCACTCCGTAGCCACCTTGGCCATTAAAATGGATCGACACCCAGCCATCACTCATCGAGCGTAAGGGTGTCAATCGGTACGGTTTTGGTAATTCGGTACGGTACCAACTTTTGAGTAGCAAAAACCAAAACTGTATCGTACTGAATTTACACTGTACGGTACGGTTTCGGTATTTGCAAAAATAGTTCGGTATGGTTTCGGTATTAAATCGGTACAAAAAATGGTGTAAATACAGTACCTAGTGCGGTACAGTTTTAGTACGAATGAACTTATGCCATTTTTGTTATTAATTTATTAAAATCATAATGAAATTGCGGTCGACCAATCGATAGAATTTGATATTAACAGAGACAAAACAAATAAATCTAAGAAGATGAGTGAAGGATGAAACAAAAAACTGAAATACGAAATTAGGGATAGGGTAAAGGTAAAGTGTTTTAATTGCAAAATTACAATTTATATCCCTTAATTTGGTATGGTACTAATTTGGTACGGTTTTGGTACATATTGACAGTATGAGTACCTAAAACCGGAACCATACCGAATAAATTCAGTTTCGATACGTACCATACCGAATTTTGAATGGTATGGTATGGTGCGGTTTTAGACGGCGTAGTTCGGTACGGTTAGACGGTTTCGATATGCAATTGACATCCTTAATCAAGCGACTTCTCCCAACAAAGTCCCTTAAGAATAAGGTGATACAAAATTTACCTTAATCTACCCCCTCTGAAAGAATGTTTTGTTAATTGAATTGTCAACAATGGGCTTTATTAAGTTGGTAAATCTGTTTTGAGTATCATTCGCTGATAAACTGTATAAACAAAACTAAGTAGGTAGACTTGAGATATTAATGATTCACCATTGAAATGTCCCTGGACCCAACTCAGTTTAGTTGACCAAGAATTTTTAGAGCTACAGTTGAATCCATTGAGAAGATGGACTCTGCACCATATTTGCTGTTGTAGAATCCCCTAAAATCCTAACTCGATAAATCTTCATCTTAGGTTCATGAACTTGGAGTGCTAGTAGAAGGCAGCTATGGACCATCAAAGTCGAGGCCATGTGTCCAAAAATTGATCCCATGGATACGATGATGAAGGAGATGAAAGGGCCACCATTTTGGATTTTTAAAAAGAGAGAAAAGTCCACCTGAATATGTTAAAAAGGCATTTTTGTCATACACGGAAACCGAAGTAAGACGACTCCAATGCCAAGGTTAAGTATACCATTGAGTTAAGCATAATTAGAGGTTTCTACCCTGCAAAGCTCATCGGAAACTGCTTTTGAATGAAGAAGATATAGGGGCGGTTGATCAAACTAACTGATCGGCCTCTACCTAGAGAAGCGTATTTTCTGGTTTTCAAGTCTAGAAACCTAATCTTAATGTTCTTTAGCCTCATACATGAATTGTTTTCATATTCTTTGGAGGTTGAAAGGTTGGGAAAGGAAAAAAACTTGGGGTTTAGTGGAATCTTTGCATGATTGACGACGCCAAAGCGCTAATCACAATGATAATTGCGTGTTGAAGTAAGGAAACCTCTAAAACCCTCTCTGCAACCATTATTTTGAGGTATTTAAGATGATTGTATGCAATGATTGTAGTGGTTGTAGTAGTTGGTTGGATTTGAATGGTTGTTCATGTTTACCTTTAGGTCTTCCAACTTTAATGAGTGATGGATTGTGTTATTCATTTCATTTGAGACCAATTCATCATCTCACAGATGTCCGTGGGCAAGACTCTGTTAACTAAATTGGGACTTTTTAGTTGGAGACTTATTTGAGTGTTTGGAAGGTGTTTTTGAGATATTATTACTAATTCATTGAAGTCCTAAAAGTCCACATTAGTTTGGGTTTCGAAATAGAGCAAGAAGAGGCATTTTGGTTTGCAGCCATGGGGCAATCAATCGAGGCAAGCTGCCCGTGGTCGACCGGCTCTGACCAACCGGCCCTTGCTCGGGTGCATGGTTTTTGTCCAATTGATGTTTATTCTTGTCTCTAACTTGAACCTAATTTAATCTATCTACATATTTTCTAGAGTTCTTGTAGCTTGTTAATACTTTAAATTGTAGGTTTTCCTTGGAGTCTAGGAGATCATTTTGTCATTGAAAGATGATGAATACATTATCATGTATTTGTATATTTGATTAATTTTAATTATTGTTATTGCAAATGTTGTATATATTTTTATGAATTGTATGTGAGACTATGCACAGATAGAATGTAATATGATATTTTATGCTTATGTAATTATTCAATTCATTCAATTGATGATTGTGAAATTGATATGTTGGGAATTGGGTGGTAAATCATTACTTATATGTCAACTTGGAGTCGTGGGTTTACCCATTGCCCCTAATGCCTTTGCATTCATTTAGTCATTTATGTGCATTATATATAGGTATCTAGATGCATGACCAGATTACATTTTGCATGTTACTACCCATTCAACAAGAGTATTAAATCCAAATTACCCATCATAATAGTGGTTGGGTCCTGTGGACATCCAACAGAGGTATCAAGTCCATGAGAAGATATATACCCAATGTTATCATGCAATGATAATGTTGCATATATGGAAGGTTTGAGCTCGTAGTCGTTTAACATAGGTAACCAATCCGTGAGGAGAGACAAGAGCGTCCACCTAAGCATATGTACGACCATAGGGTTATGAAATATTAGTCCAACAGAGATAACTAGTTCGTGAAGAATAACATTCCTAGGTGGAGAATGATACACAGACCAAGATGACACTAGACATGAGGAAAGATATCCGGACTACATGTGGTAAAATATGAACTACATTTTCAAAAGAACAAAAAACTATTAGAATTGGTATTCAATTATACGCTCCTCACACCCTTTCACCTCAAATTTAGGAAGATGGTCCCACCTCTAAACATTGATCAAGTGGATTAGAAATGCTCAAAAGTAAGTCTGTTCTCCTAAATGTGTCATGGAAGACTCCAAACAAGGTCGTTATATATAAAATTAATGCGTTTGTTTGCAAAGATGGGGTGTGAAAAAAAAATATTTGGGTCCCATATGTAGTGGGATAAGGGAGAATGAAATGAAAGGGTTTTGTAGAAAAGTGATAGAGTGGGTCCCACTTTTTACTTTTCCCAACTTTCCCATAAAATTCCACAAAATATGTGGGGTGGGAAAGTTAGGCTGCCATATCAACAGACAAGAATCATTCAAGAAAACTTATCTCTCACTTTCCCACTCTAAACAACTAAACAATCTACCATTTTGGGATTTAAAGGAAAAGTAAAAAATCTACATTTTTTTCAAGAATTTTTCTCACCCCACCTTTATTCCAGCAAACAAACGCAGCCTAAAGAGTTGAATTATTTGACAAAGACCACCATGTCACATGTCAAGAGTTTAATATTCCATAAGACTTGACTCAATACCCCCACTTTATATAAAATAAGATAAATGCAACGTAGTGGATTGGTAATGGCAAATTCGGTTCCAATACATGTCGATGAGTTCACATCAGGGAGGCGGTCATTTAGTATTTTTTTTTTAATTCAACTTTTTGTTATTTTTTTGATAAGCTTTAATTAACTATTTACATATGAAGGAGAGGTATCTACGAATATATTAAAAGAAAAAAAAGAAAACCAAATAATTTAACCGTAGTAGTGCACTTTCCTGAACATACTTGCAGCGAATCAGCCAGTGAAGAAGCAGATCCCCAGTTTCTTCTCCTTTTTCGGCATCTGCCATTGGTTGGAAGGCACCCCGCGTAATGGAAATTGGAAAACGAAGGGTACCTTCCAATTTCTATGAGAACCTTGCCTTTTCCAGGCTGTTACTCATTTGGATCCAGCTGCGAACAGCTCAAATTTCATTCGCTGCGCTCTCAACTTATGAGCCCATGAATTTTCTACCGCCTTTTTTCCTTCCCTTCCAGGAATTCAATTCTCTCCTCTACTCCCTGCCAACCCTCTTGTATATAAATGCATAGACTTGCACTGCAACCACAACAACAAAGACTCACTACAGATTTAGGGCAAACACCTCTCCTCCCATTTCAGGATATCCACTCATTGTAGCTCACATGGCGATTTCTTCTTCCTCTTCCTTCACTGTTTCATTAGTGTCGGTGTCTGTCTTATTGGGCATCTCTTTAATGGCGGTCTCTGCAAGTAATTTCAACCAAGATTTCACTCTCACTTGGGGCGATGGTCGTGCCAAGATTCTCAACAATGGGGACCTTCTCACTCTGTCTCTTGACAAAGCTTCTGGCTCAGGTTTTCAATCCAATAATGAATATCTGTTTGGGAAGATTGATATGCAGCTCAAGCTCGTCGCTGGCAACTCTGCTGGAACTGTCACTGCCTATTATGTAAGCTCCCGTTAACTCCTCTCTTAAATTTTCCATCTCTGTTCTAAAATGGTTTCTCATTCAAAAAGTGATATTCTGTTGCAGTTATCTTCAAAAGGGGCATCATGGGATGAGATTGATTTTGAATTCTTGGGAAACCTTAGTGGAGATCCTTACATTCTTCACACTAATGTGTTCAGTCAAGGGAAAGGCAACAGAGAGCAGCAGTTCCATCTCTGGTTCGACCCAACTGCTGACTTCCACACCTACTCCATCCTCTGGAATCCCCAACGAATCATGTAAGCATTGATCAAATCCACCCAGTTTTGAGTACCATCTCCAGTTTAATTTCTGATGTTCTGATCTCATTTGGATTTTTAATTTTTTCTTCTTTACTTTCAGCTTCTCTGTTGATGGAACTCCCATTAGAGAGTTCAAGAATTTAGAGTCCAAGGGTGTTCCCTTTCCAAAGAACCAACCCATGAGGATCTACTCAAGTCTCTGGAATGCAGATGACTGGGCTACGAGGGGTGGGCTCATCAAAACAGACTGGACCCAAGCTCCATTCACAGCTTCCTATAGCAACTTCAATGCAGATGCCTGTGTTTGGTCTTCTGGGTCGTCTTCTTGCAACTCGAATTCTCCGTCTTCTGCATCTGGTGACGGCTGGTACTCGCAAGAGCTGGATTCAACAAGCCAAGAAAGATTGACATGGGTTCAGAAGAACTACATGATCTACAACTACTGCACCGACGCAAAACGCTTTCCTCAGGGCTTTCCTGCTGAATGTACCATCACCGCTTAATCTCATCGATCTACATACACGCAGAGGCTTGAGAATAGACATGATCACTCTGTTATTCATTCATTGATTCATTTATTTTTTTCCTTCTGTAATATCAATGTGACAAAATTCTTTTATTTTTCTCCTTCTGTAAAATCAATGTGACAAAATTCTTTTATTTTTCGTAATGTATGATTATCTTTCCAACAACAGAAAACAAATTCTCACAAAAAAACATGCTTTGACGTAGTATTTTGTACAAGAAGATTTCATTGACATGCTTATGATCTCTTATATTCCAGCATAATCAATCAATTTCATCTTTTATTTTAATGCCATTCAACATAAGTTCTCACAATAATCACTGTGTTTCTCTTTCTCATGGTACAGTAGAATGTAGTAACGAAGCCTTCTCTGGTTCATCAGCTCTTGGTATTGATAGAGCACTCTGAAGGAAGACCTTGTGGGAATCGCTTGGTGTCAGTGCAATAGTTGTAGATCATATAGTTCTGTTGCACCCATTTGAGTTTACTTGAATCCATCTCTTGATACATCCAAGTGTTATTCTTTGAGGAAGAAGCACATGAAGATGATGAGGAGCTACCAGAAGACCAAACGCAACCATCAGCTTTATAGTTTCTATAGGAAGCTGTGAAGGGAGCTTGACTCCAGTTCGTCTTCACAAGGCCTCCCCTTGTAGCCCAATCATCTGCATTCCAAATGCTACCATACAGTCTCATTGGCTGGTCCTTTGGGTAAGGAACACCAGTAGATGACTCTGTGTTCTTGAATTCTCTGATAGGTATTCCATCTACAGAGAAACTAACAAAAAATTGAAAACGAAAACCTGAAATTAGTTAGTCTTTCTTGTTAAGGATGAATTCGACATAGATGCGAAAATGGTTGCACTTACACAATGTGAACAGGGTTCCATAGAATAGAATAGTTATGGAAGTCTTTAGTTGGGTCGAACCAGAGATAGAACTGTTGTTCCCTGTTGCCCTTCCCCTGTGTGTAGATATTAGTATGAACAACATAAGGATCTCCACTCAGATTTCCAAGGAATTCGAAGTCGAGCTCGTCATGGTTTGTACCTTGAGATGATAACTGCAACACAATCAATTAAGATTAACCACAAAGGTAGCTCTAGCTAAATGGAAATTGAAAGAGAAAGCTTGATAAACTCACATAGCAGGTGGTAACTGTGCCAGCTGAGTTACCAGGGACAAGTTTGATCTGCATATTAAATAAACCAAAAAGATATTGGGTTTTGGATTGAAAGCCTGAACCAGAGGACTTGTCCATAGACAAAGTGAGAAGTTCTCCATTGTTGAGTATTCTAGCTCGACCATCTCCCCAGGTGATGTCAGTGTCTTGGTAGAAATTACCATCAGCAGAAGCTGTGATAGATGTTAATAGTAGACAAACCAGCCACATTAATGAAGATGAGCAGCTAGTAAAGGAGAGACTAGAAGAGAGGGAAGACATTAAAGCTCGAGAGTACTAAATGGGTAAATAGTTGATTGACTTAGTGATGCTAAAGGTTGGTTTTGTCTGTGTATGTGTCTGCGTGTTGGGTTGTATATATAAGCTAGTGGATATTGGGTTTGGTAGAAGTGGAGAAAGCATTAGAAGTAAAACCAATGATGGATCGAAGCAGGTTGGATTGTGGAGTTTACTGGGGCGTGAGCTGGCAGCATTGGTGGCTTCTGGATCACGTTTCTAGAACTCGCGTGGTAAGTGAAGGATGTGAACGAAGCATAATAAGATGGCTTGGGAAGGGATTCCACTGGCAAGAAGCATAATATGTGGTTGTGAGGTGTGAATGAAACACAATTCTTTCTATCGCACTATGTGGTTGTGAGGTGTGAATGAAACACAATTCTTTCTATCGAGTGCGACCTATGCAAGCATTAGCCCTGTGCACTACCAGCGTAAGTACTAGCCCCGTCAGCGGAGCCCCAGGCCTAGTATAGTCCACAGAAACTGATATGAATCATGCCCAGGCCAAAAAGCACTCAACTGTCCAATGCAAGAAACAGAGGAGTAAAGGGGATTCAACCCTAGGACATAAGGTTTACCAAACCACTTGGGAATGAGTTTGGGACCACTAGACCACCACCCCCAGTTGTAAATAGATCAGATTTGATCAGTGACAATACTATATCGACATCCAATTATATTTAGACGAATTGAGATCAATATCTTATCTGTTTTTAGACATTTAGTTGTTTACAGACATTTGAATCTAGATAAGTCTTTATATAGATTCTTTTAAATAGATATAAATAAGATTGAATACAAGTTTTTGACTACATGTTGACAATTTTATTTGAGAGAGTTAAGTTTAAAATTTAAGAATTTAGCACCAGTTGATCGATTGGATGATAATAGGTCGAAAAATGGGTATACCATATTTGTATCCTTTTAGTAAGATACTCCTAACCCTAAATGAATACAAATTTGAATCCAGAAACATATGTGAATTATCATTTCCTTTTGTTCTTCTTCAAAAATTTCTTTTGCGGTGGAGGGTTGGATAAAATAGTTATCCGTCTACAACCCTACTCTCTAGAGTGGAAGATCTGAAGTCTATTTATGAGGGATTTATATCTGAGAATTGACAACGTATATTATGGGTAGTCTCCCCTTAAAAATATGTGATGGAGGGATGTGAGTGTGGTGCAAATTTTACCATGGTAAGGTCCATGCATATATGAGAGACAAAAAAAATAAATAAAAAAAAAACGAAAAAATAAAATGATAAGTGACCACTCAACAAATCCAATGCCCAATGGTTTAGGTCAACTTATTTATGGGCTTGAAAAAAAAGGCCCAAGCCCAGGCCCAGGCCCAGCCTAGAGAAAAATTAAAATGGGTTTCAGCTCTCCTTCATGAATTCCTTGCATTCCTTATATTAGGACGGGAATGCAATTCTCAACCGGCATGGCCTGAATTCTGAAAGCCTTCCGTCAATGTAAAAGACTTTTAAGCCCTAATCCATCTCTCTATAAACCCTAATCTCTTCATTTCTCCTCGTATCTGATCTGTTCTTCTTGGTTTCATTAATCAAAATTCGTTTAGTCGATTGGAAGGGAAGAACAACGATGTCGTACGATGATGTAGAAATCGAAGACATGGAGTGGAATAAAGATCTTAAGGCTTTCACCTATCCGTGCCCGTGTGGTGACTTGTTTGAGATCACCAAAGAGGAGTTACGAATTGGGGAAGTAATCGCTCGTTGCCCTAGCTGTTCTCTTTACATAACCGTCATATACAATATAGAAGATTTCTTGGGAGAAGTATCCAGCAAGAGTAATCCTGAGCTTTCAAAGCAGCAATCCATTGTTGTCGCATAGAAAATTTCATGCCATATTGGTAAGTCCGCTTGTTTTCTTCTTCGAATTTCCCTTTCTGGTTTTGTAAAATTGATAGTCTATAAAAAAAACAAATAGAAATCAGCACGATTAGGTTAAACCGTAGAATTCTTTATAAAGGATCGCAAATTTTTGTTGCCTTGAGGCTGTAGAAGTCATCAGTTAGAGCTTGAAGGTGATTACATTATGGATAGTGAAGAGTAGATAACAAATATACTCTAGGTTTATCCGAAGATGTTAATTGATGGTGCCTAATTTAATGATTTCATTATTTTAAATGCAAGCCATTTGTTGTGTTTGATAAATTTCATCAATAATCTGAGGTATGTAGGATTGGTTTGTCATATGATGGGACTCCAAATTCATTCAAATGGTTATTTAAGGCGTCCCTAAAAGCACATATGCATAAAAAACCTTAACTACTTGTATTGATTAGGATGTTGCAACGGAAATGGGATTTGTGTGGCATTGTTTGTGTACTTAGCATTCGATGCAGAATGGCTCAGATATATGAGGAATTTGATATTTAAGATTTTAAAACTTACTTGTTTCATTACAAGGAAATAATAGCGGTTGAAAACTTATGGGTTACATTGCATTTTAATTATCTAGTTAAAGGCTCTTCGTTGTTCGCATTAGGAACTCTCTTTACTTGCAGAACCCTTTGGAGATTTGTCTCTACCTAAGAGAAAGATTCAAGGGAAATAGACCCCTGCTAGATTGGATTATGAATGTTATATTGTAACACGTTACATGGCATGGAATTGGAATCCAGGGAATTTGTCCTGAACTCAAGGGATTCATCCTAATGTAAATCAGTTGATAAGAAATTTTAAGTTCTGGGTTTGTTTAAATTGAGTCCACTCTCAAGAAGGGGGTGAGGAAAAACAAACAAATAAGCAAAAAGGCACAAAGGGGGGGGACCCAGAGGAAGGGGGAAAAGGCACCGGGGCCCGACCGGAGAGACCCGACAGGAGGGCAAGGCGACAGGGGGGGGGGGCGAAGGGGAAACGACAACCGACACAACACAAAAAGACCACAGGTCAACCAGGGGGGGAGGAGAAGGAAACCAACAGCCAGAACAAGGGGGAGGGAGGGGGCAAACCCAACCCGCAGGGGGAGGACACCCCACAGCAAAGGCAAGAACTTAGAATTGCAGGGGCCAGCGGCCGAGGGCGAAGAACACCACAGGGAGGTGCACGGAGGGGGGGCGCCGGTGAGGGGCCAATCCTAAAGACACACGGGGCACCATGCGGGGCGCGGTGCAACCAGCCTTCGGTTGCTATTCTCTCTCAATGTGCTCATTTTGTTGTTTGAGTTTGTTCTTACCCCAAGATGGGGTTCCATGGAGCTTTTACAATACACCATTCCTAACCATCTTCACTGAACTATGATGAACATGCTGCTGTCATGCATGATATGCTTACTGGTGTTATTACTTGTTATTGCAGGACGGCACAACATCCCAATGAATCGCACAAGTGTTTGGTCTTTTTGATTCCTGCATGGCATATGTATTGCAAAAGACCACAGGCTTCCGCACCCTTTGAGCAACTACAAGTGCTCCCTATCGCCTTATATCAAGGTCTTCAAAGGGCAGCGGTTTTAAGATAAAAACGTGAATTCATCGTTTCAGATTTTGATCCATGGTGCAGATTAAAAAAATTGGGCGAATGATTTTTCTGCAAAAAACATATTTTTAGTGACACTTGTTATTACTCAACTTAGAAGTTTCCGCTCCTGAAATATTTGAAGAAATTTCAAAGATGAGCTTCTATTACATTCTTGTAATATGAAATATTATCATTTACCTGCCATTTGTGAGTACTAGCTTCCAAAGATTACCTTTTGTCTTGAAATATTGAGATGAGAATCCAACCATTTTTGAGTACATAGTGTCTATTTTCGATTGGAAATGGGATTCTAATGTTATCTTTTTACCTACATGGTCCTCTTGTTGCTTGCAGGAAGCTCAAACCATTTGGTATTCTGCACTTTCCTGCTTTTAAAACCTTTAATTAGATGAAGTCATTCCCATCAAACCATTTGGCATTCTGCACTTTCCTGCTTTTAAAACCTTTGATTAGATGAAGTCATTCCCATCCATTAAGAAAGGTAAATGGAGAAAGGGACACGATAGGTAAGAGAGTTTCAAGTTGTATTACACATGGATTTAGTGTTTGCAATGGTTAATTAATCATAATTGTAATTCGATATTGACATCAACTTGTATTAAAAATTGCTGAAGTAAGGTTGCATATAGAAAAAACACCCCCAACTCCTAAACCTTACTTATGTGGAAGCTTACTAATTACGATGTTGCCTTTCTTTTTTTTAAAATTTTTTTATCATCTATTCCAAAGTTGACTAATAATATTATTGATTACTGTTGTTAGGAAAACCCTATCTATTGTATATAAGACAAATTAATGGCATTCCATTCTAACCAGGCTATACTTGATAACTCCTTGGAATAATTTTGTGGACATGCTTATCCTCCATACATGTCCTCTCAATCAAAAGAAAAAACAATTAGTTTTTATTTTATTACCTGATTCATCTCTTAGAATAATTTGCTGATTAGGTCTTCTCTAGCTTTCAACCAAAATAAATAAATAAATAAATAATCTTCTGCAGTTTAAAAAGTATGCCATGTGTCTTTTTTGTGTTTTTATTAGAATAATAATATGAAAATAAATATAAAAATGGAAAATATACCAAAAGAATTTATGAAAATGCTAATTAAGGAACAACTTTTTTTTTTTTGGGTAAGAAATTAAGGAACAACTATGTGCATAGATTTGAACAGAAGATCAGAGTCGATGGTTTCTTATTATTTATTTTACAAGAACTAAAATGTTTTATAGAAAATGAGTGAATTTGTAATGACTTCTTCTCAATCATACTTGCTTCGATTGGCTAATTTATTTTGTTTGATACTATTTTGGGTATTGAAAATTATACATAGCATGATTCAAGAATCATATACAAAATAAATACGACGAAATATGTAAGGGTATCAATTTACATCGTGAGTCATTTACCAAAATCATAGTACTTATATCGTATCATGCTACACTAAATAAATATGATACAATACATTATGGCATAGTTATATCGTATTATATTGGCCAATGTATTTTGGTACAATTCAATAGAGAGACCTATTGATATGTATGATGTCGGTATTCGATATAGTTACATATTTGTTAGTATCATATCGTGGGATATTTTAAATCTTACTTTTAGATAAATGATATGATATAATATGAGAAAAAATGAATCGTGTTGAATATTTATCATACCGACACTAGGGTACTGAATTGACACCCTTACTCTCACAGGAAGAGTTTAGATCACTTGGATCACTTCTCCAAGGGAACAACGCTTCCCTACGCGTTTTCACCACAAATTAGGTGGGATCCACATATAAAATATTAATAAAATAGTGATGGGAGCTATAGTGGGCCCCACCTGATGCTGTGGTGAAAGAAGGGAAGCTTCTCTCGAGGGATGCACGTGTATTTACCGGCAATTTAGGGGGAACTAATTGGTCGTAAAGAAATTGAATCTAACCGTTGAAATTCCGGTTACATGACGTCAACGATCATCAGTAATCGAATAATTCATTTCCTTTTATAGTCGACTTCTATTGAGTAATGTTTTTGAATTTAGAATCCTATTTTAAAATTTCGAAGAAACAAGCTTTACAGAATCCTTACCTGAAACTGAAAGAGAAAAAGGGAAAAAATGCTTTGAAGAGACGGTGGGAGAATCAACAGAAAGCTAAAAAAGAGAGGGAAAAGCTGAGGGATCCGCTCCAATGGAAGACAGAGTATAGATAAGGAAACAGATCAAAAAGCTAATTTACTTTCCCAGCCACCTTTCCACTCTTCGTCTCCTCTTTCTTTTCGAATTCCTTTGATAGGAGAGGGAAATTCGAAATTGGCGGTGGATGCTCTGTGGTTGCGTCTTCTTCGAATCCTTCTCATCTAATCTGTGCCACGAACAGTAATTGAAGCCTCTCCCACGAACAATACTGAAGGAATCACCGCACAAGCTCCAATTTTCAAAAGTTGCAGAGAGAGAAATTGAGGTGGTGATCAATTTGAGTATTGGGTTGCTGTCTGTCTCTCTCATGGACGGAGGAGGTGCTTGATTCCCTTGGGTGGGCATCATCGATTTCGACTTTTCTCGCTATTTATAAATGCCGAAGGTGCAAGGGGAAGCTTGTGATCCCGACTTCTACGTCTCTCCTCTCGTATTTGATCCAAGTTGAAACTTGCTAAGGTTTTTACGAAATATCCCCATTCTTCTTCTCATGCTTACACTTTTCTCTGAATAGCTGCACATTTGTCTGCCTTTCTGCATAACGAGTTTTGTTTGCTACATCATTTCTATTTTGGTAACTCCATTGCTTAGCTATCTATATGCAGGAAAGAATTGGGTAGTTTAGCGGATAACTCATTTTAGTTTTAATAAAAAATAAAATTGTTGTTATTTCTTGTGTTAAATGTGAATAAACAAAAAGCTACACTTTTTCTGCTCCCATTGCATTGTAGTGGAGCAGTCAATGGTGAGGGATGACACCCCTCACCTAGAGATTTCATGTGTTGTTGGGCACTAATCTAACCTCTCCAGCAGAAACGGGTTTACCTTCTTTGCAATACCATATTCATTGAGTTTGCTTACCTGTTACATTCTATAAATTTGGGAGTGGATCCAGAATGAAGATCATTAATGATAGGAAAAGTTGCGTGTCACTCGTAAGCGGGTTATCTTTGAGTATATTGCAGTTCTCTTATTCAGTTGAACTCTAGTTGTTATTGTGTTTTCTTTTCTTTTTTTTTTTTTTTTTTTTTTTGGGGGGGGGGGGGGAGGAGTGGTAATTAGATACCAATGAGAGTTGAACTTGTGGCCTCTTAATTTGAGGTGTTGGTCTTTACCAACTGAGAAACTCTAGTAGTATTGATACTTCATTTCAGGGATCTGGCTGGTGAGAATTTTCCATATGGCATATGCTCTCCAGGTCATCCTCTCTTTCTATGGCTTTCTCAATGGCCACATAAGCCATTTTTGACCACTTGCAATGATAAAGTTCTTGCTGAGTGATGAAATTTGACAATGTGGCTTGAGCAAAGCATCTCCTATCAATCAAGTGGTTGTGATGATCCCATTATCCCTTCTCCTAACTGCTCAAATCAAATCTGATGAAAGTGCATGGTTACCTTGACCAAGATCTGTTTATTGTAATCATTCTTGTTTTTTTTTTACTTACTTTATGAGTGGAGCATCTGAACAAAGTTCTTACTTGTGGGTGATTGTGGATGCAGGGATTTCATTATTGTGGATTTTGGTTGGTCTGGAATTTATTTCTGTACAATTCAACTTGATTAGATATGGGTTACATGAACAATGTACGGATCTTACCTCTTCTCTGTTTGCATGTCTTATCATAATTAGTTCTAGTTCTAAAAATTATTTGTTCATATTTGATGATATTAGCTGGTTGTAATTTCTTCTTGTAGAAGGCTTATTTGTTTATTACTTTTCTCTCTGTAATCCTGTTTTGTGTAATGCAGGGTTTTGATGATGGTGTTCAGGCGACAGATCCAGGTAATCCTCTTGAATATCTTTCATTAACCTACTTCCTTGGTAACATAGAAGTTAGTTTATGTGTCTCACGTTTTCTTTTTCTAGATTTCAAATATTTATGAAATGCTCAATGTATGATCACTGATTTTATTATTTGAATGTCCCACTGATGGGTACTTTGAATAAAATGAAAGTAAACAAAATACTCTGACAGAAACTAATTTTTTGATTGCAAAATGCTTGTTTTTTATCAACTGCATTTTGACAATAGAGTTTTCTCCATTAAATACGATATTTATATAGATGGCTGTGAAAATTCACATCATGGTTGTTGTAAGAAGTAACTTTTGTGGTATGTATTTTATAGTGCTTCTATTGCCCCCTTTTATAAGGGAAATCTTATTGTCACCAAAGTTTGTTATGCCAAGACTATACCTTACTTTTTTGCCCTTTTAATATAGCACACTTCTTTTTCCCTTGATGGTATATCATGTCATTTCACAGGAATACTCAGAACAGTGAAGATATGCATCATGGTTGGTCTTTGAAGACCATCATTCTTTTATCTGTTCAAGTCATCAGCTCAAAATTCATTTTCTCTGTTAGTTTCCTAGTCTGACGCTAACTCTAACATCAATAGTGGCATAACTAAAGATATTATTAACAGGAAAGAGAAAAAAGGATGGCCAAACCCAGTACTCAAGGCTCCCATGTTTAGCATTTTCTAGGGAGTTGAAAATGAATAACAATCAATCACTTTCAATTTCTAATTTTCCTTTGGCTCACCCCCTTTTTTACTCTTAAGGGGGGGGCCCAATATGGGCTCCACCCGTTCTTTGTTTTTGTTGAAGAGGAAACCCGGGGCCGCATTTTTCCCCTCTTCCCCCCCTGACAATAAAAATTGCATAGTTTCTATTTCTAAGTAGGAGTCTTGCACTAAGTTTTGGACAAAGTCTTCACAAAAATATCCATCAGACATCTTGAGAGATATAGAATAAGGTACCTAGTTTTTGGATAGAGGTTCATCCGGCCAGCGTTGATTAAGTAGAGGTGTGTGGTCTAGTTCAATTACCTAAAATGAAAAAGGGTTGAGTTCTAATCTAGGATTATATAGCGCTCCAACCTTGTAGGGTGACTACAAGATGCATCCTTGCTTTTATGTTGTTGAGTTTATAATATTTATAGATATAATATAATCAGTTTTTGGTTAAAAAAAAAAAAAAAAAAAAAAAAAAAAAAAACTTAGGTAGCAAGACCCTACATTAGAAATAGAAACTATGCAGTTTTATTGTTCACACATGTTCTTTGTTATTATTTGAAGAGGCATATCGATTCTTGCTTCTTCTTCCTTTTTTTTTTTTTTTTTTTTGAGTAATCAAGTTTCATGAATTTATTTTTGAATGCCATTTTGTGTGATCAAAGAGATTAAGTGTTCTCTAGTATGAAAGCAACCTGATCCTTGATATAAGAGAAAAAGTATAGGTATAGGCTCCAGATAGCAAGGGAGTGATGTAGTACACTGCATGGTTGAAGTTGGACTTGTAGATGGTGAGGGAAAGTGCAATGAAACCAGGAAGATTATAGGAACTTGACCTAATAAATAACTGATGTCCTTAATGAAAGTTGTCCTTTGTCCTATTTGGGGCTCTAAATAGGACATGGAACCAAAGTGAACTGAGTTTTATAAGATTTATAAGATTATCTTCTTTGGCAAAGGGGACCTATGTAAAGCTCCATTGTGATCTATAGTCTTTGGATATTCTTTGTGGGGCAATGCCGTTATTTCTTTTTTTTTTGGTAAACACAATGCTGTTATTTCCAATTCATATCTTTGGTCCAAATTCATCCTTACACTTATACTAAAGGCAAGTGACTTACTTGCAAGCTGCAACCGGGATTTCCTATTTTTAATATGTGCTTGTCTGTTCTTGAAGATCTTGTTGATGCTGATTGCAGTATGCTTTCTGAGCCATTTGCAGGTGCAGCATTACGGAGCGGAAGAGAAATCCTTCTCCAGGTAAATCTTGCTAACGTTATTATGGTAACTGCTAACATGGTCCAGGAAGATCTATTTCTCCTCAATCATACTTCTTTTGAAGTAGTTTAAGCCTCAGTTTATGGAATTCTTAAGTTTATAACTAGAAGTAAATAAGGGAGACTACTTGGTCTAAGCTTTTGAAGCACATCCATTTTACGACCAGCTTTCTAGGAGATCTTACTTGTTGCTTGAATTCTGCTATTTATGGGAACATCTGTAATTCTCTTTAAGATCTTGTGGTATATCAGGCTTTCAACTGGGAGTCTCATAAGCATAATTGGTGGAGTAACTTAGAAAGAAAGGTTCCTGATATTGCTAAGTCTGGATTTACATCAGCGTGGTTGCCACCAGCAACTCATTCCTTTTCGCCAGAAGGTCAGCTGAGTAGCAATTCCGTAGAATTATTGTTCTAGTTCTGCTGGTGTTCATGTATTTATCTTCTCCTTCCTGTCTTTTTATAGGCTACCTTCCACAAAACCTTTATTCGCTCAATTCTGCATATGGATCTGAACATCAACTGAAAGCTTTACTTCAAAAAATGAAACAGCACAAAGTTCGAGCAATGGCTGACATTGTTATTAATCATCGAGTTGGGACTGTGGTGGGGCATGGGGGCATGTATAATCGTTATGATGGAATTCCACTACCTTGGGATGAAAAAGCTGTTACATCTTGTACTGGTGGAACGGTAAGTATTACCCTCGTCATTGTATTGCAGAAATTTGTCACACTCTGAATTGTCTAGTTTGAAAATATGTAATTTAAAAAAAAAATCCTTTTGGGATTATCACTCATAAGTGAAGACCAGAAAATTGCATATGAATGTCTAAATAGAAACGTACATGCTGTTTGCATTGAATAATTGGGTTTGTTGGTTTTTAAGTTTTTCATTTACCACGATTGATGTTCTTATTTTTCTTTAAACAGCATATAGGAAGGCTCTGCTTGAGATATTTTACACTTTAAAGTGAATCTCTCTTTCTATTTAATTTCAGCAAGTGTTTAGGAGATCTATTAAGGATGAAAGTGCTTGTCAGTTCTCTCCCACTGCCCCCTGGAAGTGCAGAGCATAGGCTTGACATTCTCTAGAGTTCAAACAAAACTTTCCTTGAGTCTTTCCTGCTGTTATTTGGAAAGTGAAACAGCAGTTCAAATCGAACTGTCATTGTAAGTTAGTAAATGAGAATGCATTAGTCTGTGTACAATAGCGACAAGAAAGTTGAAATAGCATATTGGCCCCACTTGACAGTTGTTTACCTTGGTCTATGTACAAAACGACAAGAAAATGGAAATAGGATTTCCTTTTGAGCCTCTAACACAGTTTCATGAAACTCCATTCAATAGAAGAAAATATTGGAGGCTGGAGATTTGCAAGGCTTCCTTATTCTTGCCTTTTATTGCTATCCTCATTCTTCTCGTCATTTTAGAGTCCCAAATCCCAATTGACATGATCATTTTCCCTTCTTTATTCAACTTTGTGGACATTTGAAGGAAGCCACCAAACCTCAGAATCTATACTTTCTTTTTTTGATTAAAAAACTATCATTAAAGAGTTCCAAAGGGAGGAAAAAGAATGTACAAGGGGGGGGGGGGAGAGGAACCGCCTTCATGGAGGAGGTTGGAGAGAAGAACTCAAACCCCAAGTAAGAACAATGAGACTGTTCCTTGGGGAATCTTCACCAGAGGGTGGGGGTGGGGACATACTTAAGCTTAGTAGAGATATCAAAGCAGATGGCTTTCCAAATCAACTCCAAAGATCTAGATTTGGAAGTCCATCTTCTGATGTTTTGCTCCTACTACTAGTGACACCAAAGACCAGCTTACCAACATGATCACAAATAGAATTACTTGCAAAGGACCTAAAGTTCCAAGACCAATCACAAGCAAAGCCAAATGAATGTCTATAGCAGGGCCAAATGGAGAGGACTTTCTACTAGAGGGAGCGAGCAAAGGGACAAGTGGAGAACAAGTGGTCGATATCCTCTAAACCATTCTAGCGAAGGATGTAGTTAGGGTTAGCAAGGATGTGGTGGCTAATGAGGAAAGGCTTGGGTGGGGAGGCTTTGGTTAAGGTCTCTCCAAAAGGTGAGAGAGTGACAAGGGATATGAGCTTAGAACTAGACCAAGGGGGCCCAAGGAACAGGAGGGGAGTGGGTATGGGTGAGCTTCCAGGTCGGAGAAATGGAAAAGGATTTGGAGGGGGAGGGGGACCAGATGGTTAGGTCGTTGGGAATGTTTAGAATTTTTTTTTGGAGGGGGGGGAGGCAAGTCCAAACTTTTGTGAGATTCGGGTAGGATAAAGGGGACCAAACACCATCGGTGATGAATAAGACAAGGGTGGACTTGGGAATCCTGGTGTCGTACATTGAGTGTGAACCAAGGAGGGTATGCAAAATGCCCATCTGATGTTCGGGTCCAACTAGAAAGAAATAGAGGAGCTGGTGGAGATATGGGTGGAAATAACGGTGAGAGCACATGGTCTCAGAAGGAGAATTTATATTTTATTAGCTATAAGAATGTTATTAATTGTTAGCTTCTCTTTTAAACATGCTTCTTGGACTGAGAGATCACAAGAAGTTTATTGAGCTTGTATGTTATGTTCCCTTGACACATTTCTTCAAAATAAGTTTAAAAAATTGTCTTCGAAATAAGTTAAAAAAGCTATCACCGATGTACAAGATAGTGATCGAAAGATTTCTTGAAAGATTTGTATGAACTCTCATGATATATGTTCCAAGACACTTGAAAAAGCATGTGAAGCTCATCAAGAAGTAGGGATGATTCCTTAATGGCTCACCATCTGCCTTGCCCGTTCATCCTTTATGATCATCTTAAATAAAGTCAAAAGAAGACCATCCATCTTTTATTGAATTTTCATGAATGAAAAGCTTCATGGAATCGAGCTACAAGTTCTGATTTTTCATTCTTGCATCCCAAATAGAACTCATCACTTTTGCTTACAATTGATTCCTTTTGGCTAGGATCTAATCTATAGAAGAAGTTGGTATTACTATCACCTGCTTAAGCTAACTCTGGAATGTTTCCTCTTCTATCAGACCAGTCTTCTCCTTCGAGTAGTCATTAATTTCTTATCATTTGAAACTTCTTATTTGTATCTGTGCACTTTACTTTAACCCTTTTATCTGTGAAAAAAGTCATAACACTTACATTAAATTGAAGCAAGATCCACAATATTCCTTGTCACCAGAAGCTGGATTTCCCAACATATTTCAAATTTCAATGGATTAGATCATTCAAGTTGTGATGCAAGTGACTGAATAAGAACCGGTAGAGTGATTCTCATCCATTCTGTCCTCCAATCTTCTTATCTCTATTGGTGTGGCATCTTCCCTCTCCCCAAATCTACCATCCATGCCATGAAATCCCTCTTTTTTGTTTTCCTTTGAAAGGGCCAAGAATCCTATCACTTTGTCCATCCTATCAGTTGGGCTGCCACCTGCCTGCCTAAATCTGAAGGAGGGCTTGGTATCCACAGGATTTATGATGTTATTTGGCCTATCTCCTCAAACTCATCTAGAAAATTGCCTCTAAACATGATTCCTTGGGTATCTTGGGTCTACTTATATCTCCTAAAAGTGGACTCCATCTAGACTACCCCATCCCTTTCCACCTCTTCTTGGTTTTGGAAAAACTTCTAACTCTTATGCCCTTAGCCCTTTCTGCAATCTCTATTCAAATCTCCGGTTCCACCACCTACTTTCTGGCTTGATCCCTGACATCCGATGGATATTTTGTTCTCTCTTTTTGGTCCCCAAGCTATTTATGATTTCTGTATCCCCAAAACCATTGCCCTCTCCTCTTTCATCACTAATGGGTCTTGGTCCCCATCTTCCCATCCTAGTCTCACACAAGTTTGGAACTCCCTCCCCTCCCGATCATCCTCTGCTTCCAACATCACTATTTCGATCCCATCCCATACTAAAACCTTCACAACTACCTCTGCTTGGAACCTCCTTAGGTCCCCTTGTCCCCCTATCCCATGGGCCCCTTTAGTTTGATTCAAAGGCCACATCCCCCGCCAGTCCTTCACCCGTTGGAGAACCCTTAACTTAGCCCTCCCTACACAATCTTTCCTCATTAGTCGCACATCCCCGCCAATCCAACTGTTTCCCTTGTTGGAATGGTGTTGAGGACCTTGACCACCTTTTCTTCACCTGTCCCTTCTCCTGATCCATCTGGAGTTTAGCCCTTGCTTCTATTTGGCCTAGATCGAGGCAGTCTTTTGGTTTTGTTGAGATTGAAATTGGATCCTAAGAATGTCCTCTAGCTCCACGATTTGCGACCATGTGGGTAAGCTCGTCTTTGCTGCCATTGTTCACCACTTATGGTGGGAGCGCAGCATGAGAAGATGAACTTCCAAATCCCAATCTTGAGTCTTGATTTGGAATGCCATATATTTTGATGTTTCTTCTAGGCTCATTTCTTTGCCCCATTCCCCAGTTTTGATTCTCCAAGGAATAGGTTGATTGTTAGTTCCTGGAGTCTTAATTCTTCTTTCTAGTTGCCCTCTTGACTGGTAGTTGCCCCCTCCCCCTTGTTTCTCTTTCTGTTTTCTCTTTGTATTTCTCTTTGGCCTTGGCTTTTTAATATAATTTTTTTATTCATCCAAAAAAAAAAAGAACTGATGATCATCTACAGGAATTGGTTATAGTTAGAGCCTAGAGTCTCAAGTACTAGGAATTGATCCAAGAAATGCACAAAGGGATTGCTTTTTATACAAACTTCACCCAGAATGATTTCTATTTTACTTTATGTCTCAAACTAGATTGCTGAAACAGAGTCTGTGACAATCTATTATGGAAGCATTGCATTTTGTCGTATCCTCATAATTGTTAAATTTATAACTCTAGAAATAATAGCATGACATGCTAGTAATGAAAAGTAACTCATATTCTCTGTGGAATGTAAGATGTGATTTAATTAGTTATTGCATCTATTGGTCTTCATAATTCAGTAAGTCTTATGATGTATATCAGAAGAAACAACCAGCATGACATTCCTTGGATTCTTCTTCTCCCTATTGTTCCTCTTTTTTATTAATATCTTTTCCCCATTGGTCCTCTATTTATTTATCTTTTTTCTGTTTGTGGCTGTGAGTGTTGAAGATGGAAGGACATCTGCTCATTAAAGAATTAAAATCTGCTAATATAACTGATGTTGCCGTCAGTTAATTTGAAATTTGAATGACATTTATGCTGTTTAACCTTGATTTATAGAGATTAATAATACTGTTTGGTTATTTCATTGCTTTTAATGCTTTTTCAG
This sequence comes from Hakea prostrata, assembly GCF_041222555.1. NCBI lineage: Eukaryota > Viridiplantae > Streptophyta > Magnoliopsida > Proteales > Proteaceae > Hakea > Hakea prostrata. The sequence goes on from NC_142604.1 coordinate 16,190,223, forward strand.
GGTAACCGGAGCACCGGAGACAACTTCCATGGTATTCCAAACATAGATCATACTCAGCATTTTGTTAGAAAGGACATCATTGGATGGCTACAGTGGCTTCGCAGTACTGTTGGCTTTCAAGATTTTCGTTTTGACTTTGCAAGAGGGTAAATTTGTGATTTCATTTTCCTTATGTTGGAATTCATTTTTCTATCTATTTGTTCAGAGTTTATCTTTATTTGGTGTTCATTATCAGCTATGCAGCAAAGTATGTGAAGGAATACATTGAGGGAGCGAAGCCCATATTTTCTGTTGGAGAGTATTGGGATTCTTGCAACTACAGTCATGGTTTGGACTACAACCAAGGTATCCTACTTTCGAAAAAAAAAACAATTAGTTGTATATTTGAAAAAATAGGAGAGCTTAGATTTATTCAAATTATTCCTTGTAGGACTTAGATCTCTTCCTGTGGGATATTGGTGGTTCTTTGTTGGTTTAGAGTATCATATCTAATACTCTTCTGTACTTGGTTAAAAATAAAGCTGGGAGTTTGAAGTTGGTTTCAGTCAGTAAATGTAACTCCACAGTTGAAATAAGATTTTGTGTTGGTAGTCAATAAACCAGGGGTAGGTCCTAAATATTGGCATAATAGGGTTGTCTATAAATGATTAGTGAACATACTGGTTCAGACAAATAATAAAGTTAATTAGTATGATACACCATTCAAATTGAGGGCACCATAGGTTTTCAATAACTTCATCCATGGTACATCATTAGTAGAAGGTAGAAATCCACTTTAATGCAGTAGTGTGTTGTCAGCATGGAACTAAATCTCAGTGGTCTAAACTAATGCATGGATTGGGTTCAAACTTACAAAATTAGGCAGCACAACAAGAATGCCCTCCCCCAACCACCCCCTTGCCCAACCACCACAAAAAAGATCATGGGCCTCAAAACCAGAGAACTAGGTTTCGACTAAGATATTGTTGAAACCATAGTTGTCATGGCGATGAGGCGATGCAAGGCGGTTTAGGCTAATTGAGGTGATGAGTCGACGAGGTGCCCTCCGAGGCGCTTTTGAGGCGGTTGAGACATTTTAAATGAAATTTTTAGTTTTCATCTCATTCACTCTAAATCTCTTATATAATAAAAAAAAACTAATATCATACTACCTCAAGTCATCCAACATACTACAAACCACACATAATAGGTCCTAAATAAAAAGTTGAGGAAGGAAGAGAAGAAGTTGTTTGTCGCTGGCCATTGCTTGCCGGAGTGTCGTCGTGGGAATGGAAGAGAAGAAGAGAGAAAAGAGAGAAAGAGATTAGGGATTAGAGTGAGAGTGAGAGTGAGAGTGTGAGACTTGAGTCAAGAACCTTTCCTTTTTCGATTTTGTTTGTTTTTATTTTTATTTTAACATTTGATCACATGTAGTGTCATTATACATATGCATATAGGTTCAAACAATAGATACTTTACAATCGGAATCTAATAAGTATTTCAATATATGCCTTCGATTAGGCATCTTTCTCGTGATCTAAAAAAAAAAAAAAAAAAAGCGGAAGCCTTATTGCCTAAAAATAAGGCGAGGCCAATTTGAGGCACTCCGAAGGAGCCCAGACGCCGAGGCGACGCCTTGACAACTATGGTTGAAACCAAGAAATTCTTTGTTTTGGGCTTCTCGAAACTTAAAGTTGAAATAAAAATTTGGAACCTCAGTCATGGAACTAAGTCTCAGTCGAAATTGACAGAAACTTCCAATATTTCTCAATTTCGTGGAAGGTGGAGTTGAAAATTTCCTTGGTTTTGACCCAAGTTGACAGTTTTGACATGTTATGACCTTATTTCACAAATTTCAGTTTAATAACCTATACAATTTTCAATAATCCCCTCCAAAACTATGGGAAAACTTGAACCATGTCACTTATTCCTACATGCACTTATTTATGTGTAAATATCATCTAGGTATATGTTCTGTATTTGTATTTCATTTATTTAAGGTATTATTCCAAATAAGCAATTATCCCTTATTTGAATCTATTAAAATAGTTAAAAATAAGTTTGTGAAAGAGAAAAAGTATAAGCCCCTAAAAATCAGTTTCATTTACCTTAAGATTTTCTTTACTATCTTCTTCATTTAGAAGATACCTATTCTCTTCTCTGATAGTGCTGTAATTCAACATGCAGACAGTCACAGGCAACGGATTATAAATTGGATTGATGGCACTGGACAGCTTTCAACTGCATTTGACTTCACAACAAAAGGGATTCTTCAGGTATCTTGTTGAATGTTTAATATTGTTTATGATGGCAAATTGGCAATGGACTTATGCTTAGTCTCCTTGGGAGTATTTGTTATCGAGCTTCTGAAGGTTTGGATTATTTATGGGGAGATGAACCTGAGATATCTCTCACTCTGCAGGAAGCAGTTAAAGGACAACTATGGCGTTTGCGTGATTCTCAAGGAAAGCCACCTGGTGTAATGGGATGGTGGCCTTCAAGGGCTGTGACATTTATTGATAATCATGACACTGGCTCAACACAGGTACTTTTGTCTTTGATCATGTTCCTAAGGCCTGAACAATGGGAGCAAGCCATCTTCTTTGCCTCTAATAGTCTTATGCATGTAGGCTGTAAGGTCATCTTTTTTGCCTCTGATAGCCTGATACATGTTGGCTGTTGTAAAGCACATGTAGACACTATGGTGCTCTGTTGATTGCATCTTGGAATTTTACTGTGGTAACAAATTTGGCTTTATTCCTAATCTTCACTGGTGGTCTTATTGCCATAGGAAAAGAAAAGAAAGGAGCTGAGGGTTGGGTGGGGGGTGTTTTGCAGGGTGGCTGGGTGGGGATGCATTTATCTAGTTAAACTATACTAGATCAGATTGTTGGTATCATCTAAAAAAATCATTCTTCAAAAACTCGATGGTCTCGTTAGGGGGAGATCTATTGACAGTACAGTGTTTCTGTGACTCCGAGATAGTTTCTCAGAGCAATGAGATCATCTGTTTGTCCAGACAGTTCAATTATGGGTCATAATTGTATGTGATAAAAATCTTGTACACTAGACAAAATATCAAGGAAAAGCATCTGTCACTTGTTTTCTCTCTTAAATTTTCAATTGCTTGCAACTTTGTCAGCTGTCCAATCCATGCTCTGCCCACTTTGATGCTGATACAAAACCCTTTGTGAAATATTAAGCTTAAACTATTTGGCATGATTGACCTATCAGGTTTTTGAGCAAGTCTGAGTCTAATCTGATCCACAAATTGGTGGAGTTGATTCACCGAGATCATGGTGGGTTGGCCAGGGTCTCCATTCTGGAGATCTACAGAAATTCATTGGGAAAACAATATAAGTTTGAAAGTGAGTCGATGCATGAGTTGTAAATGCATGATATTAGTAATACCCATTACTTGGCATATCTTGAAGCATCAAATGAAACCCAAAATTCCAATAAAAAAAATAATATGCGTACCAAGCCCACCACATTGTGGGTGGGAGTGGTTAGTACAGGTTATACATTTGACCATCTTATAGCTAATCATATGCAACAATTTCCCCGGTCCTTGCTGCAGTTGTTCCTAATAAAAAGATAACTTCTTTTGAAATATTTGTTCTTTTAAATGCCATACTTTGCTTCTTGCACCGCAAGTTCCATAAGTCCTCATTGAATCTTCAAGCTTATTCTTTCTTTTCTTAATGCCATTGTTGCTTCATTCTTACAGGCTCATTGGCCCTTCCCATCTAGTCACATTATGGAGGTATGTACTTTTGGTTTTGCAAACAACCTCTGGTTTGCATAGAAAGTTTTGTTTAGTTCATTTCATCAGCCTATGGTCTTGATTCATGAATTTAAGTTACATATATTTCCAGTTAAGCACACAAGTTTATGCATACTAATTTACTCAAGCAACTCTTGGTGACTTTAGGTGTGCACATCACTGTAACTTCAATGATTATCTCGAATGAGTTCCTTAGGTTTACTGCTTCCTTGGTTTTATATTGTTTTCTGTTTTTCATCTTTTTGTTAATAGACTGCACACAATTTTAATTTAATTTATTGATTTGTTTATTTATTTTTTTGCACCATTTGGTGTCTGTGGAGAGGCCAAGATCATATTGACCAATTGATCCTGCCAATCTTTGGTCAGTACTTGGGACATTTTGTAAATCAATATGCTTGGTAGTGGAGAGTAGAGTCTGTAAGAATATAGTGAAGACCATGCTTTTGACCCTTCGAGCTGCTATATAGTTCAGTTTGTGGTCTACAAGAGTTATAACCAACGGGTGTAGTAGCAGACATCAAAGCATTGACAGCACAAGTTCTTGTTTTAGATCTAAACCAACATTTGAGACCTATCCAGGATAGTATTGAGACGCTGTTGGTTATCTATAATACAGGCAATTTACAGTTGATCTCTTCCTGGATAACTTGAGGATTTTAGATCTTTGACGATGACGTATTGTCTGGTCATCTATCATATGATTATATGATCTTTATCAAAATTTTATATTATCCTTCAAATTTTCTCATGGTTTAAATTGAGCATTAAATTGTACAGGGTTATGCATACATTCTGACACATCCAGGACTACCCAGTGTCTTTTATGACCACTTTTATGACTGGGGTGACTCCTTACACAACCAAATTGTGAAGCTGGTATGTTCTGGAACAAGTCCTCTCATAAGACATCATGTTGAGCAGAAATTTTACTTGCTAATATCCTTGCATATTCTGCTATGCAGATGGACATTAGGAGATGTCAAGACATTAATAGCCGATCTTCAATAAGGATTCTGGAAGCTCAGCCCAATCTCTACTCTGCTATAATTGGTGAGAAAGTGTGCATGAAGATAGGCGATGGGTCTTGGTGCCCAGCTGGTAAAGAATGGACACTAGCAACCAGTGGTCACAGATATGCTGTCTGGCACAAATGATGATTCCCCAAATAGCTAAATGCAGTGACATAGTATTAATGATCTTTGTATTAATAAAGTGGATGTGCTTCTAGTTCCCAGTGTAATATTGAAAATTGTATCGCCAAATATCTATGTGTCAGTCTTTTTGATCTAGAAGGTATTTTTATGTCAAGTTTGACATTTTGGAGAAATGTAGTGGAAAAGTATGCCAGGATATGGCTTTTTAGTGGAGCTCACCTGTAATATAGGATCACTGGAAAAGGGTGATGGTTTCCAGAAATACAGAACGTGTGAAATCACTTTGGGATTAATATGAATGTTAAATTACTATACAAGAAATCTTCCTCATTCTGTAATTTAACATTCATATTCCATGAATTTCAGAAAGTTATGTTTTTGCTGGGAGAAAAAAATTGTTGATCACCAAAACAACTGAAATTTAGCGAATTTCGACAAAAAGTAGTACCATATAGTGGCACCCTTGGTGTCCCCTACTAAACAGTGTTCTAACTTTCGGGATGCAAGCATTAACCATGTGAACTACTAGCGCAAATACTGATCTCGTCAGTGCAACTCTACCAGAGGCCTAGTATAATTCACAGAAGCCAATAAGGACCCCATGCCCAAGCCGAATAGCACACAATTGCCCAATGAGAAAAACAAGATGAGCATAGGGAATTCGAATTTAAGACATAGGGACCTGACTATCAAACCACTTGCGAATGAATTGAGGATCACTAGATCACCACCTTGGATGGTAAATCCAATTCTTACTCTCTGCGAGGAAGAATGCCCAAATGCTAATGAAAGAAAGACAAAAAAAACGATTCTACGTACCACTGATTGATGTATATCAGTATATGTTAAGTAGATTTTACTTGAAATAATTTTTTGTTTTTGTATTTCTTCTTTTCTTGACATCCAAACAATGTAATACCTGCACGGCTGCACCTTTATTTTTTTTAATATCAAATTGACTGATAAAGTTGCTTAGCCTTAGCTATTAAATATTAAAAGGTAACTACATTCCATGATTACATGGTAAAAACAAATACTGTCTTTTCCTAGTTAGCGTCAACGCCTACCCATTCATGATTTTTTTTTTCTGTGCATAAGCATATGTCTTAATTAAAGCTTTGAAATATATATTAGTTGAATTCGTAGGTATTTTTTCAGTTTCATCTCTAAATTAGGCTTCCTGCGAAAGAGATAAAAGAAAGTCGAGGATTCTACTAGTATGGAAGCTTAGCTTGACTTTGAGTACAAGAGCTCACAATCATGAAAGATTGGGATTTTCCATGCATCGAGCAGTGCAATGAGCAGCAGTTCCATATGTGCCACTCATCATCAGAGACAGCTACATGACAAAAAGGACTAAGGATAAAAAGATGGGAAAAATAAAACATAAAAAAAGCTTTTAATCATGTAACGAGGGAATAGAAATTGTAGTTCTGAAGAGTATGTTTGAATGTTAAGAAAAGATAAAAAAAACAACAAATGTAATGGGAATACACGGATTTATTTAATAGTCTATGACTGTATGAGAAAGTAAATATGTTTTTTTTTTAAATAAAAGAAATATTAGGTTAAAAAATGTGATTTTGGGATCAAACTCAAAAGAAAATTGTTTGAAAATCTTCAGAAACGTGTGATCTTAGATTAGTCAATGGTTCTAGGTCTTAGATTTAGATGCAATAAATTTGTTGAACTAAATTTTATTTTTGGTGAAAATATTTGTTGAGATGAATTTGAATCTGATCCTAAAATGTTAGAAAGAAACTAGTAATGATCTCTAGACTAGTAACCCACAATGTCAACTGACACACACTCAATTTCACTCAATTTCCCAGAAAAGAAATCTGAAAAAGAAACAGATAGTGTTCTCTCTCTTTTTTTTTCTCATGATGAAAGCAATTGGGAGGAAAGAAAAGGTAAAATGGGTTTTGACTGTGTGGGTTTTGGGAGTTTACTTTTGATTCGTCAATGAATGTGTGAGGTTATTAAAGAAAAAGTCAACATCAATAGGTAATTGTTGCAGAGACACGAAATCAGATGCTGTAATTAGTAGATCCTGTGAAGAAGCAACCAGTAGAGTGAGGACAGAGAAGGAGAATCCTATGAAAAACACAACCCTCCACCAGCAAATGCTGATTTGCTGAGTATCCAGAGTAAGAAGAATCGAAGTGGACCCAGATGGATTATGTTTTCCATTGATCTAATGGTCTATAATCCATATCAAAGGTTGTTCTTGTGAGTATTAGTAGAAACAAATTGGAAAATAAATAGAAGAGAGTTAGAATTTACTAGAAATTGTTTGGAAGTGAGGGTACTGGCGTTATTATTTGCGTTTTACTCTTTGGTTTGGTGGAGAGTGAAGACAATAGAGAATAGGGTTTTTGCAAAAGAAACGAGGTGGAAGTGGAGGGATTGATGGGAGCTTATTAGGAATCAGTACCAACCAAAGAGAGCCGTGAGGAGAGGGATGATTGATTCTTCCTAGATATTCAAATATCAGCGAGAGAGAGAGAGAGAATACCATCTGGTACTCATTATTATCTGAACTCTTTCTCTCTCATTTATTGCACCCATTAATATTAGAGAGATCGAACCACCATCCTACCCTTTTGTCTCAGTTGTTCTACTCTCTCTTTCTCTCTCTTGATGTGTTTATCTATATATATATATATTACGTTGTGATGCTGTGAGAATGAAGGCGAGATCTGAATATTATGTGGAGTATCAGTGAAGGGAAGAACTGATTTCACGTGGGTTTCACAAAGTGTTTCTCACAGAGTTTATTGGCATTCTGTCCACCTCCACCTCAAGATGCAACTCTCTCTCTCTCTCTCTCTCTGTATGTGTGTGTCTGTCTCTGTGCAATGGAGGTGGGCATGCTGCCAACTGAGCTCTGTTGGTTTCTCTTTGTAAAACATATGTGATAATGCTTAAACAGTATGGCACCCCTCTCTCTCTCTCTCTCTCTCTCTCTCTCTCTCTCTCTCTCTCTCTCTCTCTCAATCAAAGTTTAATGAGGTAACTAAAGCAAACTAACTGGTAAGGTACTTTCTTTGTAAGCTTAATGCGTTGCCCTCTCTGGACAAACAACACTCGTAGGTCATTTCCTCCTCCATGCAAAGGATTTTGTGCCATCAGGATTATCAGTACAGTTTCACCAGGATTCCCCTTCTCCCCCCACCCCACTTTTATGCCTTTTCTTCTGAAATCCTTTCTTTCATTTTCTATGTGCAGGTATTCAATGGTCAGGTAAACTGGTGGTGCAATCTATGTGCAGAGACGCTTATTAATGGTTGAGATGATCTGTTCAAGTTTTTCCTTTCCAAACCCTAGTTCCTTCTCTTTATCTTTCATATATTCTGGTTGTTGGCTAGGGTTACATGTACCATCAGGCATTACTGACGAGAGATTCAACAGCAAGGGCTCCACAGGGATGACTAATTAGAGCTTCAGTTAAAGTGAACCAAGGATGAAGTTGACAACAAATTATGAATCTAGAGGGGGAATATTTCCTTTCGACTGTGAGAGTCTCTGTGTGTATGTGTGTTGTGGTAGCTGCATGAGCTCTCTCAATCCGCCATGAGAGCCCATGATGGTGGATCTAAGGATCTGCATGGTTGGCCCTCAGTTGCTTCAAAATTTTTATGTTCTTGCTGTAGCAGCTGTACCTACTAGGTAGTTGTTGGTATGAGTCAATCTGTAATGGTCCCATTACAATGCATCATCAGCTTGTTACACACTTTTGTGTTGATTACAGTTTGACCACACCAGCTGAGTTTCACTGCTTTTCATTAAAGGCTGAGTTTGGTCCGTGCTAGCAGTAGTTGAGCTTGTGTTTGTTCAATTATATTTGTTGGCCTGTTGCAGCATGCTCCGTTGTCCACGCGAGGACATCATGACAAACAAGAAGTGGTGATACACTCTTTATTGTTCCATAATTATTACTTTCCCACTTTCCACCTTCAATTGAAGAGACCACAACAGCGTGTGCGTGTTCATTTAAGGCCGTCCATGTCTGGTGAAATGTCCTCGTCCATGCACAACCCATGGCTTCCTCACTGTACCTTTTATATTCTCTCTACCTTCAAATTCACATCAACTCTCCTACCCAAAAAAAAAGTAAAAAGAATTAACATCAATTCATCTATTCACCATTTCAATCTCAGCTGTTGCAAAGGAAATGAGAGAATTGATTGTCTTTTAGCTATAATTTTTTTCCCAGTCCAAAGCATCCAAGGGGCTCTCTTCTAGAACTTAATTATGTGGTCACAGAAGACTATTGATCATCATGTCCTTGTACAATAACGTCCAAAACACTTCAGGGACCAGTTACATAGAATATACTGTAAGATCCACTTACACTGAAGTGAATGTGGAACACATTGTGTTCTTTAAGATGGGATCCTAAAATGTCTTGGATGTCCTTGTATAACAAGGTTCAGTAGGATCTAATTGACTGAGTTAGTCTTGCCTCAGACTGGTTCAGCTTTGCCGATCCATTTGGTTTCTTAATCATTTCATTTCTGTAAGTGGATTTGATGCATGGTTTTTTTTTTTTTTTGGGTAAGAGATGCATGGTTGTTGTATAGCAATAGGAACACTTCAAAAATTAAAGATAACGAGGCCAAAACCTTAAGAAGGAACTTACCCATTAAAGTAGGGTTTTATTTTATGAAGCAAAAAGGAAAACAAATACAAAAAATAAATAGGATTTTAATTTTTCTTATTTTTATGAAGCAGCATGAAAAACAAATACAAATCAAGAGCCAAGCAAGGCATCCATCCTAACCAAACAACATAATTGCAAGGAAGTGGAAAGCCTTTGAAGGTAAATGAACTATAAAATAAAAGGGCTACACATTTATCCTAACCAAACAACATAATTGCAAGGAAGTGGAGACCCATTGAAGGTAAATCAACTATAAAATAAAAGGGCTACACATTTTCTTGTTTATATTCAATATTAGGGAATAATATTGTATATTATTTTATTATGTATCTCGTATTATATGGAACCTTATACGATATATACATTTGTGTTGGTCTAAGGTTTAGAACACATGGCATTTCACTCAACTCACTTTTATATAGTATCAGAGCGAGGTTCACTCCTATCTTCGCTCGCCTCTATTCGTTACAATTTTCTTTGTGATTCTTGCTTTCGTTCTTTTCTGATTATTGTTTGTGTTTTGTTGTTGTCAACCACAAAATCTCAAACAAGAACGAAGAATCAATGAACCAGATCACGCAGAGCAACAAGAAGCAACAGTTCTCGCCAAGAACAAATAATTCTAGCAAAAATCCCAAAATTGACGACACAAACAACACCAAAGATAACCACTAGCACAAAGACGATCAGACACAACAACTAAACAACAAGAATAGGGACCAAACACACACACACCACAAAAAAAAAAAAAAAAAAAAAAAACACCCGAATCACAAAAAAATTCCAAAAGAATGCACGTTTCTTGGTGATTCTTGTCCATTATGGCCTCTGAGTCCTCCACATATGTTGATGTCATCATTGATATCTCTGACCAATGTTTATCATTACCTCCCCATAAAGCTTTCTAAAACAAATTACCTTGTGTGGAGATCACAGTTCATTCCTCTGTTTAAAACCATTGGTTTGATGGGGTTTGTGGAAGGTACCAATCCATGTGCCTTTCCTTTTCTTGATCCTGTTGTGACACTTCCAACTCCTAATCTAGCGTATTTCCTTTGTAAAAAACAAGTTCAAATGTTGTTAAGCTGGCTTCTTGCGTTTCTTATTAAATCTGTGCATTCCCAAGTAGTGAATATCCCTACTTCTTTTGAGGTTTGGAAAGCACTTGCATATACCTTCGTCTCTTAATCTCAGGCTCATATCATGAAGCTCCTAATGCAATTGCATAATCTCAAACAAAAGTTCTTACACTATTACTACTATTTTTTGGTAATCAACGTTGTCACTACTTACTTATTGCGAGTCAAACAGATTTCAAATGCCTTAGCTTTGGGTTCCAGTCCTATTCCTGAATCAGAGCTTGTCCTATTCATCTTGGGAGGTCTTGGTTTTGAATACCAATATTTTGTCAATTCTATCACCACCAAAGAGTCTGCGAAACTTGCAAATCTTCAAAGCCTTTCATTGAGTGAAGAAATTTGTTGTAACAATGCTCTGCAGGATTTTCACTAATATTAGTGCTAAGCTTGCTCGGTCCTCTATATTTACCACTAGTTCACCTCATGATGGTTCTTCTGGCAATGTTAGACATCCTTGTTTCAATTCTAGTCAGCGTAATTTTTCTCCTAGATTGTTCCATGGTCGTAGTTCTACTAGTGGTGGTCTCTATTCGGGAAGAGGGGGTTGTAGTCTTTACTGCTTAATTTGTGATAGGTTTGATCATATAAGAAATTCTATTTTCAACATATGCACCTGATCCTTCGGTACCTCAGGCTCATCTAGCTCATGCTATTGTTAATTCATATGTTGGTTTTGTTGCACCTTGGTAACTCTAGAACTCTAGAGCTTCTCATCACATTACTCCACAATTGCAAAATCTTTCTACATCTATTGAGTATTCTGGTAGTGACTTGATCATGATAGGAGATGGGTTAGGTTTGTCTATCTCCAATACTGATACTTCTAATTTTACATTTGATAATGACAAATTCAAGATGAATGGTGTGTTATGTGTGTTGAATGCTTCTACTAATCTATTGTCTGAGAAAATTTGTAGCTGACAACCAATTTTACTTTGAGTTTCATTCTAACTATTTTTATATTAAGGATCTCTCATCGAGCCTTACTCTCTTGCAAGGACAACTTGAGAATGGGGTATGCATCTTGCCTATTGTAGAACAAGTTTCCCTCTAGGTAAAGCTTTAAATGCCATTAGAGCATCTCCTGATTTGTGGCACTCTAGACTTGACAGAGTAATATCCTCATTTCAATTACCATGTGTTGGTACTCGAAAATATACTATTTGTTCCTCCTACCAATTGGCAAAATCCCATAAACTCCCATTTACTAGATGTGCTACGCATACCACTGTCCCTCTATAGCTAGTTTATTTTGATCTCTAGGGTCCTTCTCATGAGGTGTCTAGTGAGGGTCATAGTTTTTACGTTGAATTTGTTGATGACTTCACATGGTTTACTTGGTTGTATACGCTTGCTCATATGTCTGATGCAATAAGGACTTTTCAAATTTTCAAAGCTTTAGTAGAGAATTAGTTTTCTACCGGAGTTAAATCTTTTTAGTTTAATTGGGGAGGGGTGTTTCAGTCCTTTTACTAGTTTCTTGAGTCATATGGAATGGTTCACCGCCTCTCTTATGCTCACACCTCTGAGCAGAATTGTAGGGTTGAGAGGTGCCATTGGCAAATTGTTGAAATGGGGATGCCTCTTTTAGCCTATTTAGGTCTTCCACTTCAATTTTGGTTTGATGCTTTTCGTACGACTGTGTTTATAATAAATAGATTGCCTTCTTCAGGTATCCAATATGACTCTCCTTATCACAAAATGACTAATCAGTGGCATGAATACCAATTTTTGAAAGTCATTGGATGATGTTGTTATCCATTACTTAGGCCTTACAACTCTCATAAGATGGATTTTCGTTCTACTCCTTGCAATTTTTCTTGGCTATAGTTAGCGACATCATGGGTATAAATGCTACAATTTTATTACAAGAAAGCTTTATATTTCTTGTCATGTTATTTTTTCTGAATCTCTTTCCTTACAAGCACAAGGTTGTTATGGAGCATTCTGGACCACAACGAGTCTCTATAGCTTCATTTGGTACTTTTCTTGTGGATATTTCACCTACAATAGCTTGTGGTGGTGTGAAATCCCCTGGATTTCTACCCCTTTAACCTGTGGTTTCAAAACCGAGAACCCAAGCCTCGAGTCGGCGACAACTATGGGCCATTCAAGTCGAGCCCGAAGGGTTGGAAATTGAACCAATGTTGGTAGATGATCATTGTGATGACTCAACAACTCTCCTAGAGTTTAAGTGAAGAGAGAAGATTAATCAAGATGGTGTAAAAATGGTGATTTTGGAACTTCCGTAGATCGGTGATGAAGAATACGATTGACAAGAATAAAGTATCAAATCGAATTAAGATCATCGAAAGACTTTTCCAATGAGCCAAAAATCACCAAATTCGGAGAGTCCATTTGGGAGTCCAACCATGGACGCTAAGTTGGGCCGGTTGGGTGAACCAACCCCCCACCCCATTTTCTGTTTAGGGGCAAAAACGAAAATTCGGCGTTTTTAAGCCCTATTTTATGTTTTAACTCACCTGTAACCACATTTCTTTATGCTAGGACAAGGTTGAGGCTGCGGGAAGAGGAGAAACCAAGGAGAAGAGCAGTTCCCATCCTTCTGAAGGTGATTTGTGATTCGAATCTTCGCAAAAACATAAGAAATGTTAGTTTTCTTTAATCCTTCTCTTATACATGGTTATGGGAGTAATTTATCTTCTATTCTTTTGAGGGATCTTTGAAAGGGAATAATGTTAGGTATCTTGGATGATCATCTTTTCTTGTAATAATGTTTCCCTTATGTATGGGAGTAATGGTACGTCCCCTTGCAAAAGATTTTGGAATTTTACTCTCCGAGTTACCCAAGGGTGATTTAGGAGAGCCAACTTGGGGCTTTTCAATCTTAGTTAAATTTGATCAAATTGAAGGTACCCATAGGATCCTTTTGCTGCCAATTAACTTCCCCCAAAGTTTCATTTCGTTTTCGAATTGGTGAGAAATAGAGACCATTCCTAAGTGAGGTTGAGAACTACTTTTTTTTAACATAGTTTTCAGATTTGGGTTTTCGTGGAAAGATTTTGGGATATCTTTTGAAATCCAAATTGACTCTAATTTGTGATAATTATTTCTCTTGCATAAATAGGTTTATGTATCTTGTATCTTTAATCACCAAGCTATGGGAGTAAATTACTAATCTTTGGAGAAAAAAATCTAGTTGGAAGGTGATGAATATACTTAACCTTATATTACATGTATAATAATGTTAGTTAATTTTTATTATTGATATATTGCATTGCTTTAGTATTATCTTGTGATTATGTCTTCTATTTTTCAATATCTTTGAATGGTGATATGAGAATGTATGAGATGGATGAGATTGAATGGATTGAGTTTTTCTTGTTGAATCCTAAATTATTGATATGAAAATATATGGATGATGTTGAATTAAATTACTCATTTTATTTTATGTTGCTTATTAGGGTTGTGGGTTCACCCATTTTCCTAGTGACATTATGTGATTGGGAATGGGGGAATGTCATTTTGGCGTTCTGTCATAGGACACTAGAGGAGACAGTATGGGACGCATTCATATGGTGCCCTTGGCGCTTTCCTTGATTTCTGGTTGACATATCTAAGGCATGTCTAGAAGTATTTGGTTAGGAGCATAATATCATAATCATTCATATATCATATCATTATCCTTAATTACATTATTGATATTCATGTTATATGTGTGGTGTGGAATCTTGTGAATGAATGAATGATATGATGTTGAGTTGACCTCACTAAATTCTGTTGAACTCATTCATTTTTATATGTCTTTTTCTATTAGATTATACTACAGGCTATGAGGATTTCTTCCAAATGGAGGATTCGTTGCCAACATATCTTCTTGAAGGAGTAACCGAAGAAAAAGTGGATGCGCATGGAGCTTCATGCCAGTGTTAAGACCGTTCATTTGGGTTGGACTCCATTAAAAAACTTGTCTAGTTTAGTTTTTCGCTGCAATGAAAATTACTCTATTTTCTTTTAAAAACTCTGATGTTATACCCTTTTGATTTGAAATAATGGATGATTGTAATCATTATTTCAGATTTGATAGCTTTATATGTGAAACTTGATTTATTATTGTCTGTTTGATTTTACTATATTATATGTTGTATGGAATTGTTACCGAACCTAGGTCTTATGATGTATCACCCCCATGGGTATTCAGGTATGCCCGGATCTGGATGAGTGGGGTGTGACAGGTGGTGTCATTGGGAATGGTTCAAGTGTTCCTTTTGTCTCTCAATAATCATGGATTTGTACCTAATAATCATTTCTCTAGTTTTTCTGTAATTCATTCAGGGGTTGTACTTAATGGGGGCATTACCCACTGGGACTGTTGATTTGAATGTTTGTTCTTTCACTGATGCTACATTACCTATTGTGTCTATCAATCTTTGTGATTCTCGACGATTGAATGGGACTAATGGGTCTCCTAATGGAGTTACACATTCTGTTGGGCCTTCAACTGGTCCCCTGGATGTTGCAACCTCTAGACCAATGGATATTTTAGCTTCTGGGCCTTTGAGTGTTGTTGACTATGTTACCTCTCCAACGACTGTAAATGACCTCATGAGTCGCCTAGTAGTCTTCTAAATGGTCCTTCATGCTCTAGACCAAGTTCTTCTATGAGCACCCAGAAACAAGTACGTTGAGCCCACCTGAACATTCTAACCTCATGTTGAGCTCCACTGGGCTTCTTGAGAAAGATACCATGCCTGGCCCTAACAAACTAGTGTGGACTCACAGTATGGTTACATGGAGTCAGGATGGTACTTGCATTCCCAAGGAACCCAAGAGTTTTTACTCTACTAGACATCCTCTTCCATTGGCCCTTGTTGCCATTACTATTTCTAATTTTGAACCTTCATGTTGCTCTCAAGCATCCAATCAAGAAGTTTGGCATAATGCTATGGGCCAAGAATTTAATTCTTGCAAAGCACACATAGACTTTGACTCCTCTCCCGCCTAATCATCGAGTCATAGGTTGTAAGTGGTTGTTTCGAATCAAGCGGAGGTCCAATGGATCTATTGAGGGTTACAAGACACACTTAGAAGCAAAAGGGTATACTCAAGAATATGGATTGGACTATGATGAAACTTTTAGTCCTGTTGTCAAACCTAACACCATCTGGATATTGTTTGCTTTGGCCATGTCTTCTAAAAGGATTGTTTGCCAATTAAATGTTAATAATGCTTTTCTCTATGGTAATCTTATTGAGGTAACATCGACTTTTGATTTTCTTAATTTTAATGAAGGGAAAATTAGACATTACATATTCAAACTTAATGGCTATTTAACACCATTATAAAGAAGGGGGCAACAGTAATTTTATAAAGAACGGAATTTTATTAGTAATAAAATCGAGGTACAGGGGCAATAGTAATTATTCCTACTATATATTATTGTGTTATGTATCTTGTATTGTACAAAACCTAACATGATATATACTTTTGCATTAGTCTAGCACTCAACTCACTCTCACATCCAGCAAATATGATAAATCATTGCACTAAAATCAAACTTTTGTGTTAGTCTATACCTTTTTTTTTTCACAAACAAATTCAATTATCACAAAATGAGTAAATTATATTTACTCCCCTTGAGTTTACAAGTTGTTAGTAACATTTTAATTTTTTTTCTATCATGAATATCCCTCTACCAATAGTTTTAAACAAGGGCGGACCTAGGATTCAACATTGGGAAGAGCCAAAGAATGAAAGCCAGATAACCTTCCGTTGGAAAAGCACAAATGCGTTTTTATCACACATATTGTGTGGCTTATAAAACACATTGGGAGTCCTACCTCTAAATTATTTTATTATATTAAAGAATATACTCATATATATTTTGTGGGGCAAACATATATTTGAAAAAAAAAGAGTAAATTATTGATAATAATATTTTTTTTCTAACAAAATATAAGTAAATTAAAGTAACAATACAAAAAAATATATATACACGTGACTTTAACCCTAAAAAGTTAGATGCAAGCCAAAATTTTCTTGGTAAAGAGATGTAAACTAAATTTTTTTTTTTTTAGTTAAGAGATGCAAACCAATGATAGTTAGTTACCTTGTAAACTATAGACATTTTATTCATAATACAAATCAAATAACAAAAATTGCAGAAGAAATAAAGAAACAAAGAATATAAAATCAAATAAAAAACTTGTCAATTCTTTTCACTCCAGCATCAGTGTATATTTTTCAACCATGCCTTCATAGCTCAGTGGTAGAGCGTCAGTCTTGTAAAGTCGTAGTTCGATCCTGCATGGAGGCATTTTATATTTTTTGCCAATGCAAGGTTGGTTGAGTTTTTGCCAATGCAAGGTTGGTTGAGTGGTAAAGATCCGTACTTCTCAGAGGAGAAGTATTGGGTTCAACCATTGCGAATTAAAAACGCACTAGTACCAAAAAAAAAAAAATGATAAATTGAGCAAGAGAAAGAGTAATTAATTGTGAAGTACTTTTTTTTTTCAAATTTCTATCACCCACACTTATAGAAAGGGAAGAGAATAACTAGGAAAAAATAAAGGGAAGAGAATAAATAAGATGAACAGAAGAAGAGAAGAGATAGGAGAGAATAAATAGGAATTGAAGAATTAGTTCCTAATTAGGAATGATATTTTCAATACTTAATAAGATTTTTTTTTCAAAAATTTCCTTTCACCACCTTTATAGGAAGAGAGGAGAATAAATAGGATTAAAAGATGAGAGAGACAAGAGAGAAAAATAAATAGGAATTGAGGAATTAGTTTTTAATTAGAAATGATATTTATATCTAGGGATAATTACTATTGGCCCCCTGTATTTTGATTTTATTACTATTGTATCCCTTGTACTTTTCAAAATTACTAATCCGACCTTTAACTTTGTCTACAATTACTATTGCCCCCTACCGTTAAATTCCGTTAGTTTACTGATGATGTGGCATCTTTATATTTTCTCAAAAACCCCAAAATACCCTTATACTTACCTCTTTACTTATTTATCATTTTGTCAAGTTACAATAGTACCCTTAATTACCTTTGGAGAAAAAAGTAACTATAATGCGTTTTATTCTAAAAAAAAAAAACAACCAAATAAAGAAATAATAATTGAATAAAACTCAAATAGAAACCGAAGAGGAAGGAAATTGAATATCACCTAATATATTTTCAAAATAAATGAAGTTTAGTGAAGGTGGGAAACCAAAATCGGATTTGAATTTTGCCCATTTCATTAATTCAAAAAAAATTAAATTTAGGGTAAAATTGACATTTAATCGGACTTTTATAAATGGGGTAACATCCTCTTTGGATTTCTTAATTTTAATGAAAGGCAAATTAGGCATTACATATTCAAACTTATTCAAACTTAACGGCATAATTTTGTAAGAACACGTTTAGTAATAAAAGCAAACTAGAATGGGCAATAGTAATTATCCCTTATATCTATTATTTTACCTTTAAAATTTGTTCTCAATATTAAAAGACCCAATAGTAATATTTCACATGTAAGAATAGAAAAAGCTGAAAAAATTAAATAATTTAATACAAAAATTAAAAAATATTATATATATATTTAATTCGGGGCACCTTGACCTCAACCTCTCTATAGGCCCCTCGTTTTAAACACAAAAAGACATACTTCTCGCAAATCTTTTTTACGATAAAGAAAAAATTTAAAAAAAAAAACCTAAAGAATAAAGATAACTAGTATACAATGCCACATGTAAATTTACGTAACCCTCAATTCAATAAAAATAAACGGTTTAAACGTGACTTAATCAACATAGATCTATCAACAGTCAAAATTCGGCAGTTTGTGGAAGTAAAGTGGTTAAAGGCCCAACCTCCCTAGAGGAGGTCTTGGGTTGGCATCCATTCCGCAATATTAATTATATAAAAAACTCCCTTGAAAATATAATTGTGGTGCGCGCAAGCTGGTCCAGATGAACCTCTTATGCAAAAATAAAAAAAAAAATCAAAACTCGGCAGTTTGGAAAAGAGTGGTGAGTCTAGTGACAGTCTCTTGCATAAAATAAATGTGGGTAATTAAAGGGCAAAGGAGGTCTTCCTCCCACTTCCCTCTACACTCCATGGGCCCCTATTCCTAGCCACGGGTTTGATGATGGAAAAAACAAATGAAATTGACCGTAACTACGTCAAGGCCTCCGGTGAGTGGTCCAAACAAATCCAGTTTTTTTACCCTAAAAACCAATTCGGTTGATCAGGCTGATTTTAAGATCTAAAGCTTGTCCTGATGCTTTCTAGTACACCCAAATTGCTTCAGCTTTTACCGTCAAGTTGAATTTCTGATCGTCCGATTCAAAATTCGGTCAAGATCAAATATTGACCGTTAAATATCAATGACCGAAATCGAAACTTTGACCAAAATTTTTATCCGATGACCCGAATTGTTTTGCAGGAAAGTCCTGGACTGGAGCAAAGTCTCTAGTAGACTAGGACACAGAGAAGCAGTACTATGATGTCCACATCTCACCAGCCTGGCTAGCTTTTTGTCGGGAATCATTTCCTAGCTATTAATTCCTATCTATAATAGCTGTTCTTTGAAGCTTCGAGATGGTATAATTGCAGTGAGGTTAATATACATATATTGCAGCAAGGAGCAAAAAGAGATTCCCATAAAATCCGTCATACTACAAATGCCTCTGGGTCAAAGTGCAAGTGGAGGATTGTTCCTCACTCCCAGGTCTGTTAACTGATCATCAGAAGGGAAATTTCTTTCCAACAGAATGGTTAAAAATATCATATGGACATCTAAAGCCTCCTCTAAAGTACTGTAATCTTTTTTTTCAGTCAAGCAAAGAACCTGCTTCAGTAATAAACATTGGTTAAACTTAACATAATAATCCATCCATCGATCACCAAGACCTGAGGCAAAAACGAGATCAGAATTTTTAATATGTTAATTCTATTTCAAAAAATATACAGGAAAGAAGCCACCAACCTTGCATTCTACTTGCTCAGCAAAACCAGCATTCAGGTAAAACCTGGTGACAATGGGTTACCATCTTCTGTCAATCCCGTTCCGGAGCATATCCAGAATCTGTTCTACTGCTGAGGTTTCCAGCATACGACCAATTTCTATCTACATCTGTTGATTTTTCTAACTTGGTATCCTGCAATCCCTTGTGATAGTTCTTCCTCAATGAGTGTCCCCTCCCAGGACTTTCAACTACTGGAGTGGCACTGAAGGTTGGTGTCGCTAATGGAGATGCAAAAGATGATCGTTTAATTGAGAACGGGCTAGGGGAAATTCGTTTCTGCTTGGGAAGACCTCCCAATCCTCCCTGTCCAAACAAAGACATTGACTCTGCAACCGCACATTGCCTAATAGCATCATCCACATAGAGGAGATCATCCATCCTTGCCATGATGTTAAAGGCTAAGCTTTCCATTACCCTTGAGTAGCTCTCAAGGATTGACTGTCCCACATCCTACAGTAAGAAAAAGATATGATTATTCTTCCATCTTTTTATTTGGTAGAATCAGTGTCATGCTATTCTATTTTTCACTTTTAATCAACAGTGGATAAAAAAAATATACTCATGATAACCCGCCACCAGGCTAGATAAAGAAGCACAAGAGCACCATTGTAATAGCCTGGGCTTGGAGGATGCTTGCAACAAAAATATTTAGTGACAGACAGTGGCTACTGCACACTTGGAAGAGGTAGACCCTCCATAGCTAATGAATGTTCAGCTTAGATAACTTGGACCACCCAATTAAAACTATCCATAGAATGCACAAACCCACAGATTCAGGATTAGGGATTTAAATGGCCATAATGGCCAAGTTGTATCAGGATCATCTCCTGATCTTAGTTGACTTGGCAATCCCAAACCAGAACCTTGCTTTCAGATGCCTGGGTAGCTCCTTTTGTACCCAAATCTGGCATTCCAGACAAAACTCAGCTGTGTGAGTTCAAGAATGGTAGTAGCCAACCGAATTCCTTGCTCCAAGCCCTAGATCCTTGTGTAATCCAATTTATGCATTCCTTCAGTGATCAGAAAATGTAAGGCCCTGAAAGAACATGATCTAGCAGAAGCTTGGAATTTTAGGTGTCTCGGATTTGGAACAATTCAAGTTCCTTATTAATTACCAGAGCAGACTATGCTGCAGTAACATGAAGCCCAACAAAATTGACTCATTCAAGGACAGAAAAGCATAGAAAATGTTTTCCAATATTAAACTGCAGAGAAGATTCAAACCTTGTTGTATTGGATCTTGTTCATATCCAAAGCAGTCTGAGGGAGCCCAGGATACCGTGTCCTTAAGCTCCGCAAAAGAGTCTCAGCACGTTGTGCTAAAATCTGACTCTTTTCCATCTCCCCAATGAGGCCTTTGACTTTTCCACCCCATGACGACCGGCCAGATTTTGCATGATTTGAACGTTTTTTCTGATCTTTTAGTCTCCAAACATGCACAGAAGCCTCAATCCTGTTTGCCACCTCTGATGTGTGGTGCTCTGAAGACAGGTCTAAGCAATCAAGAAGACAATCTGGGGAGAACTGGTCAGCAGTTATATAGCGGTGAATGATCTCACCCAAACAAGCTTTTCCACTCTGCAACAAAAGCTAAAACCATGTCAGGTTACAGATGAGAAAGAATTCTATTATGAATATGTATCAGAAGGAAATTTTCAATTGCTTGGGATAATTGTTCACAATGACTATCAATTTTATTAATTTTCATTTATATTCTTTAGGAAGTCTTTCACGAGGAAAACCCTTTTTGTACAATAAGCAGTTTGGAATTAGACTTTGGCAGTCAAATGAAACTCAATTCATGAAGTAATTGGAGACTAAATGTTTTGGACCAGACAAATAAAGATGGTCATGCGAATCAGTAACTAAAGAAAGTTCACAAACACTTGATTTCATGTGTTGCTCAAGCTGACCATTAATTTTCTTTTCAGCAAATTCAGATTTCATTCCGACATTCCAATGCTTTTGCAGCTGTCAATCTATTTTGGGCAACATCAGTCCTAAATGATTTTATTTTTTAAGTTTACAGCATACAGAGTATCCAAGACCAACAAGGTGGTTTCAAACATCAACTTAGAAGGAATCATAATATTTTTCTCCGTATTAATTGCAGAACGCCTCCATGCTCCTATTTTCTGAAAGCATTCTTTTCCAAATTTTTGTGGATATCTTTGAAGCCTTCAAATATTACTTTTGCAAATGCATGCTACAAGTTCAAACCTCACAAGTTGGCACTGAAATAATGACCAGGTGTCAGGAAACTAAATACTTAAAAGTTAAAAGCACTCTTTTTACTAAGTAAATTGCTTTCCTGAAGGATAAATTGAATCCTAAATCCTAATAATTGAACATATGAGATTTCTATTTGCATACTTCAGAGATCCAAAACCCTCAAACAAGAAAAAAAAAAACAGCACACAAATTGATTTAGTGCTTTCTTCCTTTTCCAGCTAGGTTTTGAATATCTGAATGAGATTTGAAACTGCAAAATTCATATTATGAGCAGAAGCCATAGAATGAAACAGTGAAACTCCAAACCATAGGCAGGAGCACAATTTCTGAACAGAAAGCTAGGTTAACCACTGAACGAATAAATGACATTTGAGGCCCACTTAGTGGCAGCTCCAATGTCATCAGATACCACAGAAAGAATGTTGGTTATCAATTATCTTTATGAATCATATTAACCGTTGCATGTCCATTTTTTATGCAAGCTTTCCCATGTGAAAAACCAAGTTAATTTCATTAGAGTGAGTCTCCCACCCTGACTCCAAAGTGGCAACAGCTTTTTGCAATTGTTATGTCCGGCTTTGTAAAACTTCTTGCCCATGACAGATTCAATAGGTAAAACACACCTAAGAAGCTAGAAACACAGTATCACAGTCACACAGACTGAAAAAATAAGGAGAGACTATATTAATGGAGTCAGAGTTAAAACAGTAAGGAAGCTTCACTAAGAAGAAAGGAAAATACAATTTCATCATTTCCAAGTTCCTTATGGATTAGGTATACAGCCGAAGGTAACGTTGAGAAAAAAACAGCAGGAAAAAAAAAGAAGTTGGATTCATTAGTATTAATTTGATTACTCACTTCTATCAAATACGTTAAATCAAACGTTAAAATGGTTTATCCTAAATAAAGTAGCTCAATTTACTACTAAGCAAAAACAAGTGGCTACATATGCATCCGATACAGGACAAATCAAAAGCAATAAACAGAAGAAAATATCTACAATATATTAGTTACCGCTAATCATTCTTGCAACACGCTAATTGAAGATGGTTAGTGTCAGTTCAAAAATAGGATTGGATTATTTTACCTTTGGCAAAGTATCTAAATAAGCCTCCGGGATTTCCATCTCAGCAAGGACACTGCTATTGATTGCCATGGCTGCCTTGAGGATCTGATTCGCACATTCCCTACATTGCTGCAATCTCTTTCTTGCATCTTCAGACAAACCACTGGGAGGAACCTTGGGACAGGGGAGCCACCACTTCTCTTCCTGCCTAATAGAAGGTCTTCCTAAAGAGGAAGGATATGCATCACCGTCACCAGCTTCAGCTACAATTATCCCACGATCCACATACCAAAATTCAGTATTCTGAAAGCCATCAAGGATGCTTAGCAACATGGCATCAAGCTTCTTAAGGGCTGGGAGGTTTATGTAAAGATCAGAGCGCGGTCGAGTAACCATGACCTCGAACGCCCCACCACCAGGAAATTCTTGCAGCGAAGGAATGAGTTCCACAATCGAATCACTCACGCTTAGAAGCCACTCCATCTCTCTACACCACATTGCCTTCTTCTGCGGCGCCAATGGCTCCAGCCTCCATAGCTCCCCAAAAACAGTTGCTGCCATCCCTCAAAAAGAAAAATCAAAAAATGCAAACTTTACGGAAAATTTTCAGGAAGCACACAATGAAAACGCAAAATCAGAATAACTAACCGGATAAATTAGTAATCGCATTGGAGATTGCCAAGGCAGTACATACTCCCTTACCCCCACCGGACATGTCTTCTCCAAGAAGAAGCTTAGCGAACCTCTCCTTCATCATCTCAACTTCTGCAAAAATATATCCGACAAAGATAAATTCGCTAGAGGAAGCAGTAGTGTAAGATGAGATACACAGATCAGAAACGTGAAAAACCAACAAGATACTAAGGTAATTAATTCCAAGTGAGATCTCCTCGAAGATTGTTTCCGGGAAAAAATAAAGCAAATCCAACAAAAATAGGTTACGCAAAACTAACCAGACAATTCAGTCTCCGGTTTTCCCGGCTTTTCATCCCAAACAATATCTCTCCCACCGATAACGGGTAACATCAAAGGCGGCGCCGGAAAACCTGAATTAACAGTTGAAGAATGTCCGGCAAGGGGAGAAGACGCGAGAGAACTGGAAGCTCCTTCACCATCGTAGCGCCGACATGAATAACTACTCGAACTCTCCGACTCACTGACGTCTGCACTCAAACTATAACTCCCAAATCGTTCACTCTGCTGATCGAAACCATCCTCAGACGAAACACTACCCATTGAAGAAAGAAAATCCAAATAAATCCCTTACTGGAGAACTTAGATCTCAGGCGTGCATTTCCTCCGGCAAGAAAAAGCTGATGAATCCTCTAGCCCTGCGTGATCCGCAAGAGTTGCAGACAGAAGGGAAAAAGGAAAAGAAACAAAGAGACCACGACAGCACTACAGAAGAGTAATCACTACCAAAACTCTCTCTCTCTCTCTCTCTAGCTTCTCTAGCTACTCTTGTGTTTCTGTCTCTGATGCTCCAAAAGCAAAAGAGAGACCACTTGCAGGGTCGGCTTTGCTTTCTCCTGTGTAACTGTGTAAGTATGTAACACACCACCGGACACCTCACCCGACCAAGTCTTTTTCTTTACTAGTGTTCCGTATGATCCTATCTGCCACGTCATCCGACACGTGAGAGTATTCTGCAGACGTGGATAGAGACGTTGCCAGGTGTGGGATGCCCAGGTGGGGCCCGTGTTAAAGAAATCGTCTTTTCATTTTTCCTCTTTTCTGATTTCTGATAAAATGTTATAAAGAAATAGTTGAATTTTGTAATGGCTTGGAGGGAATCGCGCGAGTACTAGGAAAGCGCGAGGAAGGTGGCGGCTATTTTTGTAAACGGAGAAATATATTAAATGATCTAGGTCCCACAAGGTGTAATGACCATTTTGACCATCAGAGTCTTTGATCTCTTATAATTATTATTATTATTATTTTTTTTTTTAATCGCTGAATTGAGAATTCATGAATATTATTCAGGCTTTACTCTTTACACACAAAAAAATATGTATGTATATTATTGGTCGGCAAAGGGTCTTCGTGCAGAAACGTATCAATTCATGATGAGATCCGTCCATCTGATTGAAAAAACAATTAGGAAAGGTGGTGGTTGAACGGTCATATAAGTTGCTTGGCTGAACAATTCTTGAACAGTTCTAGAAATCCTACCATTAATTTGGTGGGATTAAATCTAAATCATCCATGGTTCATATTTAATTCAATACTTTAATGGTAATATTTATTTACATAGCCGTTTCATCCATATTTATGCCAAACATTAATTAATAAATTAATTATTCTTGATTTGGATTTCATAGTTTCTTTAATAAGAGGGAACATTTTAGGGCCACCCTTTTTTACTTAACCCATAATATTAATGCCATTTCCTGAGTTCAACCCTAATATTAATGTATCTTTAAAGTTATTCAATTTATTAGATAGGCTTTCTATAATTAATAACATTAGTTTCAATTAGTTTTTATTTGTCTACTTCTAATATTACCTTCATGTCTTTAAGTTTAAAAATATTATTCACCAACACATACTTTCCAAACTTTGTAAGAATTTATGATTGAAAGAAAAAATAGTTATAGACGGTGGAAGGAGATGAAAAATAAAGCAAGCGTGGTTTTTTTTGTTCAAGGTTATTCTTGTTCTTTCGAAATATTTTTGTTCAAGGTTATTCTTGTTCTTTCGAAATATTTAACCCAAACGTGGACTTGAGATTCCTTCTCCTTTACCAATCTTAACTGTGTGTTCCACATTTATGATCTACCTAGAAATTCTACTACATCATACCTCATAATTGTAATGTTGAATCCATTACCTTGCAAGAAATGAGTTTTTTCTCTTGTTTTATTTTTTTATGATTGTTCAATTGAAGCTTGAGCTTGGATTGAAGGGTTTTCTTCATGAACTTGAAGGTGGAAGGGTGTTTTTAGTGAAGTTTGAGAGGAGTTGTGACCAGTTGAGGTAACATTATATTATTCTCAAATCTTGTATTATTTTGAAAATTAAATAATGGGTTCCCTCCCAGTGGATGTAGCTAATTTCGAACCTTTTCGGGTTAATGAACCACGTAAAATTATTGTGTCTTATTTGCATAAGATCTTTAATTTGAATGATTTATTCAATTACCTAGATCTTTGGATTGGGTCTTGTCTTTATATTTGTCACATAGATATCAAAATACGGAAGATCACAATTGAGCACATCTCCTTGTATGACCTCTAGAATGTAGAAACCAAGCTGGAATGGTAAACTTTGATTAGTTTAGCAGTGCACAAATAGGTACACTAGTATTGTAGCAAACCAACAGAAGAAATAACGTTGTGGGAGATTATGAGGAAGACACCCCTAGAAACGTAATTTCCCTTCATTACAAACAGATGAGCAAAATTAAGTACACCATTTTGTGAAGATAAATTTGATTAACTCAATGGTATTTTCTTAGTTCTCCATAAAGATGACTGATTGGTTCTGGGAGTGAGAATGCTAGCCATTTTGGGAATATAGGATTTTCTTTCAAATAATCCATTTAATATTTTTCCAGTTCAGATGGCAATTAAAAAGAATTAATAATTTGATGAAAGATAAATAATCATGACAAAACCAAACGAGATTGTGACAAATGAGAAATATAAGATAAACAAGCAAGACTAAGTGCCTGCTGATATTCCTCTAATGGTAACCCTTCTTTCAAAATTGCTTCAGTCATAATGTGCATGACCATCAAGCAAGAATTTGGTCCGTTTGATCTGAAATCTTAATGGAAATTAAAATCTCGACTGTTGAATTTCAATGGTCGAAATCGATTTTCACCCCACGGTCGAAATTTTTTTGCTTGACGGTTCCGCACATTAATTGCGCAGGACTCAAGCAAAGTCCCCTTCTTTGAGTGGACATTAAAGAGTCCATCCTAAAGAGACAGTTTGTGGGTCATGGATTAGGTAGCAAACAGACTTCAAGTACCTACTTATTCTACCCAAAAATGGAGCCTACTTATTGATGGAGGTTAAACAAGTCTAAAAGAGACAATAAAAGATGAAATAAATAAACAATGATAAAACAATTCTTGAAAACAATAATATCGAGAGAAAAAATTCGTCAAAAAAACATTTTTCCGGAAAAATTATTCATAAAAAAAATAATAATAAATCAATAAATATGGATCCTGTGCAACAATTAATGCATTCATCTAACTGCAATTTGTCTGGACTTGCAAATGAAACGACTGAAGAAATCACCACATCTTCTAGGTTTTTGTCCTTAACTACTTTAGTGCCTTCTCTTCAAGTGAGAGACGTTGACGTTGGAACAAGGAACACCAGTTCTCTCCAACACTGAGACCTTGAATTTTTGAGGGACAGTAGTTGCCAAGGGACAAGCAGCTGTTGATGATCCTAAAGAGGTGAATATTTGCTTGCTGGTTTGATAAATGGGTAGCCATATCTATAGTCTTCCTCCTTTCCTGCATGGTAGAATATATATTAACTCATCAATTCAGAAGTAAATTCTACAGAAATGATTATTTCTCAGGCTTTGAACTAGTAACTAAACAAGTCTCCTCAAGCTGTTCAAACTTCCAATGCAAAATTGCAAGAACTTTATTACTAGTGATAGGGAAGTACAAGGTAACTAATGATCATATCAATGTGTAGAATGCATACAATTCATAGTGTGATACTAGTAGTAATTGAACCAAAAACTATAAATAACATCACAAAAATTTGGAGGAGAGGAGAGTGAGAAAGGTTAGAAACACTAGATTTGATACAGTCGTCGGTTGATTTCTCTTCAGGTCATTAATTTCCTTGCTGTTAATTTTAAACTTCAATTTATGTGATTCTCAGTTCTCTTTCGTTAAAGAGCTAGTCCTCATGATGCATTTGTTTGAGTCGGTAAATTTGATTTTCTGGAGTTCTGTTCACCATCAGATGTTAATGAACTAAATGAGATGATTGTTGATTGCTTAATAAGATTTATTAACTCCATGTTCTTGTTTAAGTGTAGATTCCACTTATATGTGGTAAATTGTCAATAATTTTGTTCAAGCTTTTAGGGTATTTGGTCTTTAGAACCATTCTGATTCTCATTCACCTAGCTAAAACTTTGCCTTTTCAGTCATAGGTTCAGATGAGGGTTCATCTGCTTCAGTTTTGTCACCTGAAGACAGGCACCTCGGTGGCCTTCTTGTTGCTGGTCAAGACAAAGCATCTTGTCTTTAGTAGGTATCAGTTCTCCTTGTATCGCAAGGCTCAATCACACAAGCCTTCTTCCTATCTTCTGTCCAATATGTGAAAATATGAAGCTGTGAGGTAATTTCAACTGCAATCAAAATTTGTGTTTTTCTTTGTTAGGGAAAATTTGGAAATGCAAGCAAATTTTCTCCTCTTTTCCTTTTTGATCCTTCTACAATTCTGATCTGTGTCAGCTTTCCAGCAATCCTCTCGTTCGGTTTCTATAGTAAGGTTTCAGATCTAGATATATTAGATATCTCTCCCTGTTGGCAGCCAATGTAACTTCAATTTCATTGTTCTCACTTTTAAATAAAGTTATATGTAATGTGCAACAAATAATTGGATTCATAGTTTGGCAAGGTTAGGTTTTCCAGTGGAAGCTTTGAAGTAGAAAGATTGTCAAATTGCAGGGATGTAAAATAAGGCAGTCTAGTTCCTTGCATGTGCTTGGTAGGTGCATATAAGGCTAATACCAACTTACTAGGTTACTTAACTAATTACTATATAAATAAATTAATAATAACAATAATTGTTTTTTAATGTTCAATTGGGTAACCCTATGTGAAATCGTCCCCTACATAGGCCTGAATTACCAAAAGCTTACCCCTTGCATCTGTCTCTCTTTTGCATATAACAGTTCTATTTTAATTTTTTATTTCGATTCTCAGAGGTCAAATAACTGGGGAAAGCAGAAGTCTAACATGCAAGTGATCCAATTGGGTTGCCCTCTTGACTCTGCAAGTCAAATTTTAACTTATTTTTTAATAAAATTTCTACTCATTGTTACCCACGAAAGCACAAAATCTATATAAACACCACCACCCCTAAAATATATATTACCAGCTAGTTCAGAACTTGTTAGTAGCATTCTATTGTATTATTTTCTGCAAGTGTCCTTCCCTCAAGGAGATTCCTATGGCATCATACAGGGTCTAAGACGCAAATCAAACATCACAACTTACAAAACACAGAGTCCAAAATCTTGGCAGGAAATGACCTATTAGACCCCTTCCCCTTTCACAGGATAAGCACATACAGAAACATCTATAATACAGGCTATGGACATTGGAAAACAAGGTAAACAATGCCTGAAGATAGACAGAAACACAACTAAATTTTTGTCCATTGCATGATAGCTCACAGAATTAAGAACATTAGTAACCAGCTATTCCACCATTAGAAAATTTAAGGCACTCACAATCTATATCTATCCAGATATTTATCCAGAAACTAACTTCAATAATCTTCTCAACCCATATCATCCTGCTTTTGTGTTCAACTAAATTACTCCCACACCAACTTAATGCCAAGACTAACCTATCTCAA
This sequence comes from Hakea prostrata, assembly GCF_041222555.1. NCBI lineage: Eukaryota > Viridiplantae > Streptophyta > Magnoliopsida > Proteales > Proteaceae > Hakea > Hakea prostrata. Next base: position 16,219,807 of record NC_142604.1, read on the forward strand.
TAGCGCAGAGCTGTAATCGGGAGCAGGATCTGTAAGGACTTTCCTACTCTAGAACATCAGTTTCCATCCAGTGATTGCTTTAAGTAAAACAAGTTATGCCTGAAGATACAAAAGCATTTGGGAAAAAATCTCTTTTAGAAGTTCAAGCACCAGCCTTAAAAGGGAAAGCAACCGAGTCTGGCACATCATATCTTCAGCTTTGAGGACGAGTGAGTTCCTGTGCCACAGGTGCAGAACCATAACTTGGAGCAGCAGCACTTCCCTCTGCATTTCTTTCCACTCCATAAGCTGCTGGCTGTGGATAACCATGGATCCCCCATGGAGGCTGTGCTGCCCATAAGCAGGGGTATTTGTACCCTGACCATAAGTGGACTGGCCTGGGACTGGCTGTGGAGGATATGGAGCTTGACCATAAGCAGGTTGTGAAGTAGAGAGTGGAGCTTGACCATAAGCAGGTGGTGGGAGTGGAGCTGGTTGCTGTCCGTACACAGATTGGGTAAATCCTTTCTGATCATACCCAGGTTGATGTGCTGTGGGCCCAGGGTAGCTATGAGTCCCATATCCAGCAACTGATTGGGTAAATCTTTTGTTGATTGATAGACTTTTCTATATTGCTTTCTGGTAGTGAACCTTGATGTTCTGTTAAGGAATGTTGGCTTTCTAACTTGGTTTTGGTATTGCCTAAGTTTCAACCATGTATCTGTAGGGCTAAAGTGTTGGTTAATTTTTCTTATCCTGTTTAATGAATTGATTCTCCATTTTTGCAATGTATGTTTTTCTCTTGTGTGATCTGGGATACAGATTAGAGTCTTTATTAGTTAAGGACCTGTTAACTGTTTGTTTAATTGGATTTTTCTCTCATTTCAACAGTCTCCTTTTTCCTCTAATCGTTGATAGCTGAAGGTCTTCTTCTGAACCAGAGTTTGGAAGTAAAGTTGACCCAGAAGAGAAAGCAATGGTATATTTACAGCAGAAAATTAAAATGTCTACATGCAAAAAAGTTCTAAAGCAAACAGATCAATATAAGAGATTAAAAGCAGAGCATTTAAACACTACTTACTGTAGAAACATCAATATGAACCAGTATTGCACTCAATACTTTGTGTTTTCCTACTCAGAATCTGATGTAGAATTTGATGGAGATCTTGTGGGCACCGGAATTTGCAGGTGACAAGCCATTTGGTCCAGCTGACGAGTCATTCGGTCCTGCTGACGACGCATATAAAGCACATGTTCCTCCAATTGTGCATATCTTCCATCCGTATGTTGTTGAAAAGCCAACAACTGAGCATGTGTGAAGTGTGACTCCTCATTTTCTGGAGGATGTACTCCTACATCTGGAGGAGGGTTTTAACTGCCACTTCTCCACAAGAAAATTTCTTACAGCGAATTCTAACTTCTTTCTCCTCAGAAGGTTTCTCCCCCTTAACATCAACTCCAGATACAATAAATATGTGACTTAGGATTCTACCGTAGGGTAGACCACGATTGTGTGTCACTAAAGCACATTGCATCATCTGAAGAATGATGAAGGGCAGGTTTAGATGCCTAAAACTATGAACACAATGGGTCACATAGGCTTGAAAAGAATTTATGGACTCACGATGACCCTTACGGGGGACAATGTTGTGTTGGATGATGTGGCTCAACATGTGGGGAATAGGTTTTAGTTGTTTTTCCTTGATGCAGATGATGCCGGTGTCACCCGTATAGTTTACCATAATATCACTATACGTGGTATCAACATTAACCAAATGCTTAAATTTCTTTCTAGGTTCCCAAAATATACAAGGACCCTTAACTGAAATTTCAAGAATGGCAGCTAGGTCATCAATACCTAGCTCAATATGGGTCCCTTTAACATAGGAGATGGCTTTCAAGTCTTCTTCCTCCCCAGTGAAATGCAAATTTGCATAAAAAATCCTAACTAGCTCAGGATAACACTTGGCTTTTAAATGCAGCATGTTCTCCCAACCTATCCCTCTAAACATATCACATATACCTACAGCTTGAAAGGAATTTATTTCTACCTCCCTTCCTTCTATTATTATCTGCTTCTTTAGGGTCTCAAACCTTTCTTTGGCCCCCGGCCGTACAAACCATTCATCCACTGCCGGAGGAATTTTCATTTTGTTTCCCCTAATCGCTTTTGGAGCCATAGTGGATTTGGTATTTGCTGCATAGATCACAAAACATATTAGCTAAACAACAATCCAAAGTATGAAACTCAAGTAACACATATGAACTAAGAGGCAATATAAAGTGGTTCACCTCAATTTCAATGACAACAATATATACTGCATAAATCAAAATTGATTTAAACATAGCAAATAAAGCTTGGAAGTATCCATCTGCAACTTGAATTAGAAAACCCTAAATACTACAATCAAATTGTTGCCCTCACAAAACCAACATGTCTAGTAGACAGCATGCACAAAGTGATCACTTGTTACAAATCATAGGCAAAGTCATTCTCAATTCAACAAAAAGATAAATGCTACTACACAAGAAAAACGATGAGGAGAATGGCTGTCAAACAAGGAAACTGATGTGGAGAATGGCAGTCAGAGTCTAGCACATACAAGAAGGATCATATTCAAAAAATTAAATAGTTAAAATCTGTTAATTAAATTTGTAAAGCTTCACAATATGAAAGAAAAACCATGACACAAGAAGACAAAATCAACTCAAATTTCTTCACCAGGATTTGTCAATCATGTTGCTAGTTGTGGAAGAAGGCTAGAATGATATCTCTGGAGGGAGGATCTGGTCAAATATGAATTATATCCAAAAATACTGGGGAGTTGGTCATAGAATTAAATCCAAAAATACTAGGATCAAATATGAATTATTCCATCAAATAATAAATAAAAAAATGCATGTCATCGTAGCATTTGACAAAATCTGACAAAGTTTCTAGACCGGATTGTAAACCTAAGCTTCCCTGTTTTTTCTTTATACGAGTGCTATCAGGTCCCAAGAAAGGATTCTCCTTGGGTATCTCTGAGCTTCCAAATTTAAACATAGCAAATAATTACTTGACATGGTGTCAACCTGAATTTCTTGACTAGCAATCAGAAAACCCTTGATGTCATAGCAAACATGCAGTAGCACTTTCAATTCACAAAACAAGCAATCAAACTTTGGACAGTAAAAATTTTCAAAGAACAAAGTAGCAATATCAATAGAAACCTTTCCTAGTTAAACATAAGTATAGGATTACTATAAAAAACACGAAACTTATTTGATTGTATGGCTTACCAAGGAACCGAAATGCAGGTTGCCCTAAGCTTTCTTCTTCTTCTTTTTTTCCCTAAAGACCCTCTGTGTTCGTCCTTTGCACCGTTCGCAGACCTCTCTCTCGTTCAGTTATTTGAGAATGAAGAAGCAGATGCAGGAACCCTAGCCTCTCTCTTCCTCTACTTCGTCGTCTGAAGCCTGAGCTCAACCTGGATTGGAGGTTTGTTGGACTCTCGTTCGCAAACAGGGAGCTCCCTTTAGGATTTGAGAATGTCAAAAACACTTTAGGGTTTGAAAATGAAGGAGAAGGAATGGCTTCCTCTTGTTCGCAAGCTCTCTCTTTCTCCTTAGTTCGTTTGTCAGAAAAACCCTTGCGCAACTGAGATATCTCTTTCTCTCTCCTCTCAGGTTGCTTCTCAATGGAATGAAGAAGACGAGGGTAGCTCCTTGATTTGAAATGTTTGAATGAAGTGATCGGTTCAGTCTGCAATTTAGCTGGTTTATGTATTGAGCCGAACTGGTTTATATGCTTAAAACGTTCAAACTTCATTTGGTTTGAAATGAACGGTTGTGCTTAATTTTTATTTGTTGGCTCAATCTAAGCCGTTGGCAGCTCAATGCGCAGCGCTGAAGCAATTTCACTAATGCTGAGGTGAACAAAGGAAGGGAGTAATTCTCAGTCCTCTAAACAAGGGCCTGCACTAATTGGTCATCTTGCATTATGTTGTAGAGAGGCACACAGCAGTAACAATGCCACAAGTTCTTAATTTCTATGAACAAAAAGCAAGGTTTCAGAGGCCTCTTTTCCCCCGAGACTTGAACCAATGTTTTGAGACATCCACTTCATGCATTTAGTGGTCCAAAGACCTTGTCTCAGGCTATGCTTCTTTAAAAGAAAAAATGAAACAAATCCAATTATGGATTTAGGATTATAAATCCAACTCTCCTTGACAAGTAAGGACAATTAAGTATAGGTGTCCAGTCAGTAATTTAAAAAAAATAAGGTCACCCAAGATTTGATGATAACAAATAGGGAGACAACTCCGATCTAGGTGTCCATGTCTACCATAAGGAAGTTTGGTTGGCAGCCAAGATACATTGATATGCCCATAGCAACTCTACTCATGTGTTTAAGTATTAGTCCAACTGAAGTTGGGCAAACATCCGTTGTGTTGATCCTAGCTGCAATCGATCTCCCACTGGCTTCCCCAATTCCAGGCTGACTTTTGCATTATCCCTCACCACTGTATCTAAGGAATTACAGAAGAACAATTCAAACTCATCCGGCATTTAATTGCATCACTCAAGTGGCACCATGGAAGAATGAACGCACAGTTTGCGAAGCTAAAGGAAGAATGGTATTCAATTCTTGACACTTTGATGTAGTGAAGTGGGTAAACTAACAGAGAAAAGTGGAAACTTTACATGAATAAAAATTAATACAATAGACAAGTTTGCTTCGACCTCTTATCACAAGTATATACCAGTAGCAAAAATATTCAGGACTTCAGTAAGCATTCAACCTCACTTCAGCATCAAAGTAAACAAGAAAAGCTGTTTTCTTACTGATATAGGGCAAGCATTGAAGGATTTAAAGCTTACCAAGCAGATTTGAGAATGAAAAAACGCAGCTCTTACCAAGGAAGCTGTTGCAAGAGATTCTTCTCGCAGTTTCCTTCACGCAGCTCTCTCTTTCGTTCGCAAATTTGAGAATGCGAAAACGCAAGGCAAATGTCGTCGAAACCCTAACGTCTCTCTTTCTCTCCTCTGTACGTTCAGGTTCACACGATTTCAGGTTTTATCACTGGTTTTTACTTCGATTTTGCTTGTTCGCAGGCTCTCTCTCAGAATCTCGGTCGCAGGATGGAGTGAAGAAGAAGAACGAAGAAAAGCCCTAAAAATCAAATCCCTCGATTTTGCTTGTTTTGAAATGCCTCGGTTCGATCTGTCAAGTCGGTCCAGCAACGGTTTGGTTTTTCCCTCCTTAAACCGTTCGGTTCACGTTCTACTTCACTTAAATGGTGGAAGATAACACATGGGTATAATCAACAGTCTCCATCCAATTGGACGACGTAGCTTAATTCTGGCCATTCGCAGCTCAGTGCTACGCATTTAATGCACAGCACTGAAGCAAAATTGCTAATCAAGAGGTCCAAATTACCTATGCGAGAGAGAGAAATTGTATCAAATGTCCAGATGAAAATTACTTTTTATCTTATTTTGAACAAAAGATGATTGCGCTCATTGTCTAGTGACCAACTAATAAAGTTGTAACTCTTTTTCTCTATTAGGAACCCACGAATCGAATGCAAAATTGTTAAGATTAGAGCGATCAATCACACACAATCGAATTGATAACAAGAAAGAATGAGACACAAATTTTACCCTAGTTCACCTCAATGTGAGGCTATATCCAACATTAGGTTTTTCACTATATTATTCATGAAAACAACTACATACAATGCTTTGTTACAAGAGAATAAATATATAGGAGCTTAGAAACCCTAAGCCACAACTATTCATGGGCCCAGGTCCAAACTAAAAAGAAACTTCGGGGCCCACAAAAACATGGACCCTCTAAAGGCTATAGAGGTGCTGCCTCCACACATTCGCCCGCTCACCGGGTAGCGGAACCTGTGCCTATCGGCAACACAATGAGAAGCATGAGCCATACTCAACAAACACTAATGTTATTTAATTGATAAAATAATGATAAATTGGTTATAATTGTGTCAATCACCCTCAAAGCACACCGTTAGCACTCATATAAATAATCCCTAACTACTCACATTTTATTGGTTTTTATAACCCATAATCAACCTTAATCCCCCCTCTCTCTCTCTCTTGCTCTGCAACTTGGCATGATCCTGGGGCCTATCATTCTCCCTTCCTATTGCTTATATACAGTTTTCTCCTCCCCTTATTCTTCTCTTTTGTTGTTTTTTGGGGTAATTGGACATTCTATGCTCCCCTATTTTGCTCAAATTTGAATTATTAGTTTATGTTTGAAACTTCTAAAAAATTTTAGGTCTGGAATCAATATATTCATTCAACCTTTAAGAATTCTCTACTTTTTGAGACTTTAGCTTACAGTTGGAGATGGTGCCCCAGCCTTCAAGAAGTCTATGTTCACTGAAATGACCTCGCCTTCTTCCTTCAAACCTGCCTTCACTGAAATGACACCGTTATCTTAACCGTTGATGCTATTGCCATGGCCAACTAATTCTCTATAGATATGCAGAAATAATACTTTGGGGAGCCATTCCTACTTTGTCTATGCAAAACCCCAAGAGATAGGTAGTTAGTGGCTTAGTGCCTCCAATTACACAGCAAGAAAGCAAGACACTCCTCCATGTTTTTTGGTGGTGGATTGCTTATATACTAATAAGCCCCTTGTATCACGAGTCTATACTCGAAAGCGTGGCAAGCAAATCCCCAAAAGCTAGTTAAGAAGGGAAGGAAACGGCTGGAAGATTTGAAGAGTCCTATTACATTCAGATTGCCTTTGAAGAGTCATATTACATTCAGATTGCTTTTAGGATTAGAATTGGGATAATTATGTTGATTAATACGGTAGGAAATTAATTGGATATTAATAGGAAAGAAGAGTAGGAAGGGGATACGTTTTGAGTTGTGAGAAAATTAAGGGAGGGGGCAATTGCTCTCGGGTAGAATAGGATCACCTACAGCTGTAGTGTGTTATGTTCTAGAGATTATTTTTTATTACAGTTGAGTATTGCCATTATCGTTGAGTGACAAATTGTCCATTGCTCTTCAGTTGAGATCGGGGTCTTATCAAATTGGCATCAGAGCCGTCGACTCTAGGGGAATGGTAAAGAGTCGAATGGAGCAGAGGGTAGAGGAATTGGAAAGTATCGTGAAAGAGATCCAAGGACAAGTTGGACTCTTAGCACAACACATAGAAAAAGGAGAAAAGGCGAATGACAACTTCAGAGAGGAATTAAGGTTCATGCTGTTGAAAGGAAAATCAACGGAGATGCATACCTTAACGCCGGAGGTGAATGAAACCAATGGAACTCCAAATTACAGCGAGCGAACGATCGAACCAGAGAAATCAAGAGACTTCCTTCCTAGACATCTTGAGATGCCGATTTTCATGGGGGAAGATCCGATGGGGTGGATCGCACGGGCTGAGAGGTACTTTGATCTGTACAAACTGAGCGACGTAGAGAAATTCAGAACTGCAACTCTGTTTTGAAGGTGCAGCACTAGGATGGATACGCTTCCAAGAATTGCAGCAGCCATTGTTATCATGGAAAGGCTTGAAAGAATCAATGATCCAGCGATTTAGCTTGGCACAAATGAAGACTCCCCAAGAGGCGCTGATTAACCATAAGCAAAGTGGGATGTTTGCAGCATATAGAGAAGGGTTTGAAAAGCTTGCAGCGGCTGTCGGAGCGGTGGACGAAGAATGGTTAAAGGGGATGTTTTTGGCTGGATTAAACGAAGAGATTAGGGTTGAAATTCAATTATTCGGCCTCACTAATCTGGGCCAAATAATGGATCTGGCCCAAGCGGTGGATGCTAAAAATGGAGTCAGAAAATTTAAGAAGTCTACTTGGGCCCAGCCCACTCAATCGGCCCAAACTTCAAACCCACGTTTCATTAATCTCAGCCCATTCAACACCAACAATAAAGGAACCAGTACGGTTCAGGGAACAGGAATGAACCAAGGATTTAATAAGCCGGTTCGCCCAATCCAAAGGAATGAGCCGTAGTCTTCTTCCTCACAGCGACAGGAAGCTCCGCTCGATCCCGCTAGCTATCCCAGGAAGAAATAAAGGATAAAATGGATAAAGGAGTGTGTTTCAAGCATGGTTATCAAAGCGGCCACCTAGGAGGCAAAGCGGTTTTTGAACCGCTTAAATTGTGACCGCTTAACTAACAGGCTGATTTCTTGCCGCTTTTTAGCTTAGGCACTACCACTTTGCCGCCTTTTGCGCCGTATTGCCCCCTAGATGCTAAAGCAGCTGCTTTTCTTACATTTTGTAATTTGTGCATATTATTTTTTCTTTTCTTTTTTTAAATCATAATTTATTCTACAACGCCTTATATAAATTTAAATATGTGAGCCATTTCGGAGTCAAGGCACAATTTGCAAATGAACTCCAAAGCCCAAAGCGTCGTCGGCAACCAGAATGTGAAGCATAAGCCATATTCAACATTGATAATCAATGAATCATTAAATAAACAATGACTTGGAAATTGGAATAACGAGATCTATTAATTTATCGTCTACATAACTATTGCTATGAATCTTATGATGCTTGATGAGATGAAGTTATGTTTTTATTCTTTTTTTGGATAATTTTTCATAATTGTGATTCTTGAATGTTTTTTTATTTTTATGAATGTGATTGTGGAATGTTTGTTTAGTACTTTAGTTTATTATGAAAAGTATTTGTATTAGAAAATAGTTATATTAAAAATATTGACTCAACCGCTTTGGTCGCTTTATTGCCGCCTAAGCGCCGCTTAGTCGCCTAATCGCCAAGACGGAGCCCCAATCGCTTTGGTCGCTTTGCCGCTTTAATAACCATGGTTTCAAGTGCGACGCTCCATACTCCAACGGCCATCGATGCCCGCTGAAGCAACTAAGGTTGTTGTTGCTTCACAACGACGCAAATCCAGAGGTTGCAGCGGCGGTAGAAGGGTTCAACGACGAAAATACTGCAGCCGAAATGGAACCTGTGCTTGAGACGGAACTCTCGCATACTTCCTTGGTGGGAATCGATTCACCACATACCTTGAAACTAACAGGACAGATCAATGGCTATGAAGTCATCATTTTCATTGATTGTGGCGCAACGCACAACTTCGTAGCTCAAAAGTTGGTAGGGCCCGTGGGATTAGTGGTAGAGAAGACAAAGTTTCAGGTCACTTTGGGTGATGGAACGATTAGCCAAGGTACTAGGGTCTGTCGACAGATTCCGATACACTTGGGCCGTGAGATCTTTGTACAAAAATTTTACCTTTCAATTTGGGTAGCATTGATATCATTTTGGGCATAGAATGGTTGCAGACACTCGGGGAGGTACGCAGTAACTGGCGTTTGAGAACCATGAACTTTGAGTGGCAGGGACGACCCGAGAAACTGAATGGGGATCCGACTTTGCTGCGTTTGGAAACAACATTGAAAAGCGTGCTACAGTACATTCAAGCAGGCGGTGATGGATACTGGCTACAGCCTCAGCATTCCGACGGAGACGATATAGAGGTACACGAGAGTACAACAGTATCAAATTTATTAACCGAATTTGCTCAACTATTTGCTGAACCCAATGAACTGCCGCCAAGAAGGAAACAAGACCACCGGATACGGCTAGCCGAGAGAAGTACCCCACCTAATATTCGGCCCTATCGTTACCCACACTCTCAAAAGAACGAGGTCGAAAGGTTGGTACAGAAACGTTAACCAGCAGGATTGGAACGGCCTAGTGTGAGTCCTTACTCCAGTCCAATATTGTTGGTTCAAAAGAAGGATGGCAGGTGGCGGGTGGCATTTCTGCGTGGATTATCGTGCCTTGAATAAACTCACAGTTCCTGACAAGTTTCCCATTCCTGCAATTGACGAAATGTTGGATGAGTTAGGCGGAGCCACAGTGTTTACCAAGCTTGATCTGAAAGCAAGATACCACCAGATTAGAATGGTGGAAGGTGATGAGGAAAAGACGGCTTTTCATACCCATAATGGGCATTACGAGTTCCTGGTGATGCCATTTGGGCTTTCGAATGCTCCGGCCACATTTCAGTCACTCATGAATGAGGTATTTCGAGAACACTTGCAAAAATTTATTTTGGTGTTCTTTGACGATATTTTGGTGTATCGCAAGACCATGGAGGAACATGAGGGTCATTTGCGAACCACCTTTATACTCCTCACACAGCACCACCTCGTCATCAATCGAAAAAAATGCATGTTTGGGGTTGCTACACGGGAGTATTTCAGGCACATCATATCTAAAGATGGAGTTGCGGCGGATCCACGGAAGATCAAGTGCATGGTGGAGTGGCCCCAACTCGCCAATCTTAAAGCCTTGCGAGGGTTTTTTATGTTTACTCAGGTATTACCGCAGATTCGTCCAAGATTATGGTAAGATTGCCACTCCACTCACGAATTTATTGAAGAAAGATGCATTTCAGTGGGGGTAATAAGGCAACAACTGCGTTTAACGCCCTCAAGACAGCCATGACAACCGTTCCAGTATTGGCTATGCTAGATTTCACAAAGGAGTTTTTTGTGGAGACTGACGCTTCAAGTTTTGGGCTGGGTGCAGTTTTGATGCAAGATGGTCATCCCATTGCCTACTGGAGCCAAGTGTTATCCCCTCGCGCACAAACCAAGTCTGTTTATAAGAAAGAACTAATGGCAATTGTGCTAGCTATCCAGAAATGGCGTCACTACTTGATGGGGAGACATTTCAAAGTACGAACTGATCAGAAAAGTCTGAAATATTTGTTGGAACAACGCATTGTGGCTATTGATCAACAGAAGTGGGTTTTGAAGCTTTTGGGATTTGATTTTGAGATATTGTATCGTTCGGGCAGCGAAAACAAAGCCACCGACAATCTCTCGCGACGGTCAGAGGGTGATAAGCAACTTTTCTCTATGACAACAGCAACTTAGCAGGAAAGTGAGGGTTTAGATGCGGCAGTTCACGCCTCAGAGCGTTACCAAAAGATTATTCAGGCCTTGATGAAAGGATCCCAAGACTATCCTACCTATCATCTCCAACAAGGAACATTACTCTATAAAAACAGGTTAGTCATCCCTGAAAGATCCCCCCCCCCAATTCCCAAATTATTGTTCGAGTATCATTCTACCCCATTCGGTGGGCATTCAAGTTTTTTGAGGACCTACAGGCGATTAGCGGCTGTGGTATACTGGGTAGGAATGAAGGTTGTTGTCCGCGATTTTGTGGCTAGTTGTGATGATTGTCAGTGCAGTAAATATCAAGCCATGAAACCCGCTAGACTCCTTCAACCACTGCCAATTCCGGATCGCATTTGGGAGGACATTAGCATGGATTTTATTGGTGGGTTACCCTTCCTAAACTGTTGGATGACATATTTAGGACTATCTAGTAGTGTTTGGCTAGGATGTCCCGTTATGTCAGACCCTAATCGGAGGGATATTGAGACCGAACGACCCGTGGTAGCAATGGGGATTCGTGGGCGCTCAAGACCGGTAACCAACCCGTGAGAGGACAGGAATCACATTGTGGGGGCCATTTATTGGTAGGGTTGCATATGGATAGACTTGGGCTCACGGGCGCTCAAAACCGGTAACCAACCCGTGAGAGGACGTGAGAGCTTCCCGTTTACCATATGTGGATAACCAGTAGGGTTGATGAGTCCGTAGTCAGGGACTATGAGGACTCTAGTGTGAAGGATACCGGAAAGGATCGTCGGGGACGAGGAATGGACGTATCTGGATCTCGACTTGATGTAACTAAGTAGAAGACTTGCATTTGGCTAGGCTTTACCCTGACATGCGCCGGTACTTAGACCAATGGTGATGTGAGAGAGTGGTGACCTATACCCCCAGCCATGAAATGTCCCGAGGGATGCCGGACCCATTACCAACTGATGATGAGTGATTGAGACCTTCCTAAAGAAGTACGGTGCTATGACTTAAAGCATGTCTGCCAATAGAGACCAGCATATATAGAGTTAGATTCATACATTCATTGTTTGTTTCATACCATATTGCATTTATGTTTGTTCTGAATTCCTGCCATTTATGTTATTATGGATTTAACTGCCTTACTGAGTTTCTTTGAAACTCATTCCTTTATTGTACAATGTTTGTTAGACTATTCTACGGGTTCGAATATCATGATGGCCCGTATAAAGAAGCGCAAGGAGAAGAGGCATATCTCCGGGAAGGTGATTGCGGTTACGACAATTACACTGAAGATCCCGCGAGTGGTTATGCTCCGTACGATGCTTAGTCCGACCATAGAGTGGAAGCGCCCTGGTGCCGTTTATGAGATTTATATTTATAGGGATATTGTCTATAAGATTGAGAACAATTTAGTTACCTATTGTACCTGCTATTGGGATTAGATTCTATCCTGCTTATTCTCTTTTAGAACTACTTTTCCGCTGGTTGTAGAGTGGGATTTCGCCTCACTTTACTTATCTGATTTAGACACTCTGATTATATTTAGTACTCTGATTTATATATGATTCATTCTTTTCTTATTTGGATCTATGGTTTATCTTTCGCACTTCGTTTATTATTGTTCATGATTATGTTATTGTTTATGTGGGAGGTTGATTACTCGATACCTGATCTTCGGGCTGTGGATCACACTCTCGGGTATGCCAGATAGGGTACCGGCTGGGAGGATGTGACAAATTGGTATCAGAGCCCAAGGTTCGAGGAAATCCTAACCACAAAAGACAATAACTGAACATTCCTGAGTCATAGATCTAAAATGACTCATCTACTTTTAGAAGTGAATAATAGAACATTTGGATTAGAAACTTAACCTATGAAGCATAACAGAACATTTCCGAATAACATACCATAATTATACTTAAACAAATGTCACTAATGCAAATAAAAGAAAGGTGCATAATATACAATAATTAAATGAAACAAAATGAACTTCATTAATTTCAAAAGCTTTTACAACGATTACATCCGAAATGCATAAATGAAAACCCTAGGGTACAGTCTATCTAGGTGATCTTCTCCGATCTCTCGTATGCTCCGAACTCCTCCGCTAGCCGAGTCACCCGATGCTCTATCCTATCCTGTCGTGACTCCATCCTCTCATACATCTGCTCTGTCCCGACCTCCATCCTCTCTAGCATGGAAGTCATCGATCTCATCTGTGCCCCAAGATCCGAAGTCTCGGGCGCATTAGAAGGGCCCACCGCCTCGAAGTGTGATGAAGGAAACTCGTGATGCACCGGCTCGGCCTCGTGCATCTCAGTATCGTCTCCGGCCTCGATCATCACTATCGGGACCAATATCCTCTCCTCCATCCTCTCGATTCCCGATCCTCATCCTCCGACTCCTCATCATCCTCACCCTCCGGACCAGGAGATCTCTCAAGCCGCTGCAGTCTCATCTCGACGAATGGTCCGAGTCCCGATTACGTATCCCCGTGAACCGGTGTCCACCGGTGTATCCTCGAAACTCACCCCGAAATGCTCGAAGATCAAGGTCGGTAGCCTCCCATAGCAAAGGTTCCGCATGCTAGGCCGCAGAACCAAGTCCAGCATGACCTTCTGAATGATGTAGGAGAGATCGATCTCGAAGCCCATATAGATGCGGTAAATGACAAAGGCCTCCATCACTGTGACCCGATGGTGATATCCGGCTTTCGGCATAATGTTTCGGCCGACTATGCGACCGATAATCCGTGCAGAATCCGTCATCCGTCCGCTGGTCCACGGAATGAAGCATCGACGACTATCCCATAGTGTAGAGCATATCTCGCGTAGCTCGTATGGCATCAGATAGCTGTCCAAATCTGCTCCTGCGGTATCCACACACTGCTTGTGGATAGTAAGGAACATGCAAGATCTCGGCCCGGTGCTCGGGTGGAAAAGCGAATCGAGTCCGGAAGACCCTGCTCCCGAGGACAAGTCTAAGTGGATGTCCTTGACCTCGAGCCTCCTCTGTGTAAGTAAGGTTGCTGAAGAACAACCTCACTAGCTCCGGGTATACCGGCAGATCCTCAGTGAAGAGATGAGTCCACCGCAACGTGTCGAATCTCGCCGAATCCTAAAGACTACGAGCTGGCGTAGGTGAAGTAGACGTCCCAACTCGATGTTACAGATGGCGAAGTAGGCCTCGTACAAAAACTCGGCCCGAGGTGTGTCGAACATGTCCGGTCTCCGAACCTCCTGTCCTAGGCTCGAAGGAACCCGACCTCCGCCCCTAAGTGCCCCTACAATGCGACCACGACCTCTACCTCGTCCTCGCCCTCCCCTCTGCATAGTGTGTATCTGTGAAAGAGACAAGAGACATTTCCAGTTGGTACTACTTTAAGATTTGAGCCAAAAGGGTATTTTCATAATTTTTCGGAAAATTTCAAATTTGGGGAAATTTTGATTTGAACATATTAGCATGTGCGCAATACTTGGAATTTCATGTCTATGAAGTTTGTTTGAAGAAAATCGATCAAAAATTTGAATTAAAGTGAAAATTCAGCAAGGAAAATTTGGGGATTTTGCAATTTAGGTCAAAATTGGATTTTTGAAAAGTTGAAATTGGTTAAATCAAATTTTATGGACCTATCTACAATATCATCTTGAGCATGTAGCATTTGATTTCGTGCGGAAATTTCAAGCGGTTTGTGAGAAAACGAAAAATTTTCTAAAGATAACAATTTCGGTATGAAAACGTTGCGAGATGAACACCAATATGTTAGAACTTGTTGTCTATGCATGGCATTGTGTTTAAAACCTAAGGAATATGTTTCTAAGCATTCCTAAGCATGATTTCTAGCATTGGATACAAGCAAAGCATGGTTTTGATTGAAATGCAAGCATGAGAAGATGAAAATGGAAGAAAGAATGAAAGATTTACCTTGTTTGTGATGGTTGTGTGTTGAAGTGTTGTTGTTGAAGCACCAAAACACCTCAAGAACACTTGGTAGAACCTTTGGAGACTTTCCCTAGAGCTCTCTCACCTTTGAAAGAGGATAAAATGAAGTTGGAATGTGGAAATGAGGCTTATAATGCGAATTTTTGCATTCTGTCTTGATTGGTCGACTCATTGGTCGACTGGGTCAGTCGACCAATCACTCGACCAATGGTCACAGAGACCTCATTTGATGTTGAATTTTTGGAAAATGTGATTTTTGCCTTATGGATTATTGTTTGATGACTATATGGATATATTTAAGCATGATTTAAGTTTTCAAATCATTTGGACTTGTGGTTTATGTTAAAACTTCGAAATTCGGTATTTTGATGTTCTCAGTTTTGCAGAATGGTTACTCTGAGAAGTGGGCGTGGTGAATCCAGTGGTCAAGGAGGTGGTGAAATACCTCAGGGAGGTGGTGAAATACCTCATGGAGGTGGTGAGATACCTAATGTTGATCAGGGTACCCATGAGATACCCGGTGCCCCGAATGTTGGAAGCTTCCGTGATATTGCCAATATTATGGGCAATATGATGCAGCAGACAAGCGGCTCGGTTCAACCGGATGTTGGTGGGTTTCATGACTCTGCACAATGAGACTCGAACTGGTGCTAATGTGAATCCTCATGCCGCAGATCCTGAATGCGGGAGGTTTAGCTGGAACTCCTCATACTACTTTGATGGAGAGTTTTACGAAGATGCAAGTACCCACTTTCACCGGAGTTACCAAGGACCCCTTGTTTCCTAACAAGTGGCTTCGTGAGTTGGAGAAGGCTTTCCGACATCCGCAATGCTCGGAAGCTCGGAAGATTCTGTTTTTGAACAGAAGTTGCAACAAGAAGTTGATGCATGGTGGATCTCCACTCGGCCTGTTTTGGAAGGTTTGCATGCAGGAGTTGTAACTTGGGAGTTGTTCAAAGAGGCTTTTTGCTTGAATTATTTCCCCGAGGCGGTGAAAGATGCGAAGGAAGCTGAGTTTATGGTTCTCACACAAGGATCTTTGTCTGTGTTGGAGTACCAACAGAAGTTTGAGGAGCTTCATTTCTTTGCTCCAGATTTCCCGAAGGTCGATCTCGCCAAAGCGAAGAAGTTCTTCAAAGGACTGCGCCCCGCCATTAAAGCTTACCTCACAGTCCAGCCTATAGTGAGCTATGCTCAAGTGGTGCGAGAACTCGAAGAAGTTGGAAGAAACAGAGAAGGAGAGTGAACGTGTGCAAAGGCCCCGGCAGCCAAGGAACCCCGGGTTGGTGGATCGTAATGATCGGCGTTTTGTGAGACCTACACCCTACCCCACTCCTACTTTTCAGCCTAGGAGTGTAGGTCAGAACTCGGGTTTTCAGCAGCCCGGCCAATTTAGACAGTATGGCGGAAACCGACCACCAGTGAGTGCAAGTGCTAGGCCTGTGAATGCGAATCCTAGGCCTTTTGTCTAGAAGCCCCCTATTGCAGCTACCCCAGTTGGACCCAAGCAATCCTGTTTGCTTTTACCGCAAGCAAGCTGGTCATTTTCGCTCGTGCTGTCCAAAGCGGCCTGTCCAGCGAGCTGCTCCAGTGGTGAAGAGTGCTCCTACTCCTCCCTCTCGGTAGAGTGTTCAGTATTTCCAGTCTTGAGCGGGATCCAAGCCATGAAGTGATTACAGGTACATTGTTAGTTGCTTTTATTTCGCATTTGTCTTATTTGATACGGGTGCATCTCATTCGTTCATGTCATCTCGCATTCATCAAGAAGACCGACCTAATCCCCGAGAAGTTGTCTAGTTGTTTATTGATTAGTACACCTACTGGTCCTGTTGTGAAACTAGATAAGGGGTTATCTAAATGTCCGGTGTTGATTGGTGAGAAGAACTTGGAAGCCAATTTTGTACTTCTTGATATGAAGGACTTCGATGTTATTTTGGGAATTGATTGGTTAACAGCCCACAAAGCTGTGTTTCTTTGTTCCTCAAAGAAGATTCAGTTCCATATTTGTGGAAGTCCGGTCTTAGAATTTCATGGTGAGAAGAGAAGGGTTTGTAAGAAGGTGCTGTCTGCACTGATGCAAGTCTATGCCCTAGTGGATGATGCTTCATCTGAAGGCAAGGGTAAAGTGGAGAAAAGAGTCGATGAAGTCGGGGTTGTCCGTGACTTTGTTGATGTCTTCCCCGATGATCTATCGGGAGTGCCTCCAGACAGGGGATGTCGAGTTTTCTATTGATCTCGTCCCCTGGTGTCGCTCCGGTATCTAAAGCTCCGTATAGGATGGCTCCTACCGAGTTGAAAGAGTTGCAAAATCAGTTGAATGAGCTCATTGATAGAGGTTTCGTACAACCTAGTGTATCACCTTGGGGAGCTCCGGTCTTGTTTGTCAAGAAGAAAGACGGTAGTATGCGCCTGTGCATCGACTACCGTGAGTTGAATAAGCTGACTATCAAGAATAGATACCCGCTGCCCAAAATCGATGATCTCTTCGATCAGTTAAAAAGGTGCAGTTGTGTTCTCAAAGATTGACTTAAGATCCGGATATCACCAATTGAAAGTGAAGTCTAGTGATATCTTCAAGACAGCTTTCCGAACACGGTATGGCCACTACGAGTTTAGGGTCATGCCTTTCGGATTGACCAATGCTCCTGCGGTGTTCATGGACCTCATGAACCGAGTATTTCACGATGTGCTTGATAAGTTTGTGATTGTGTTCATCGACGACATCTTGATCTATTCGAAGAGCGAAGAAGAGCATGCGAGCCATTTAAGTTTCACTTTGCAAAGATTGCGAGAAAAGAAGTTGTACGCTAAGTTTAGCAAGTGTGATTTCTGGCTTAAAAGAGTAGTATTCCTTGGCCATGTGGTTTCAGCCGAAGCTATTCGTGTCGATCCTGAAAAAGTCCAAGTTGTGTGGCTGATTGGGAAAGACCGAAGTCGGTAACGGAAATAAGAAGTTTTCTTGGATTGGCGGGTTACTACGGAAGGTTTATTGAGAACTTTTCTCGGTTGGCTGCTCCTATGACTAAGTTGACCAGGAAAGAAGAGAAGTTTGTTTGGTCGACGCTTTGTGAGAAGAATTTCCAAGAGTTGAAAGATAGATTGACAAGTGCCCCGGTTTTGACTATACCCGATAGTTCCGATGGTATGACAGTTTTACCGATGCGTCAAAGATTGGATTGGGTTGCGTACTGATGCAACATGGCAAGGTCGTAGCCTATGCTTCTCGGCAATTGAAAGATTATGAGCGGAATTACCCCACTCACGATCTAGAACTTGCCGCTGTTGTCTTTGCTTTGAAGATTTGGAGACATTACCTCTACGGTGAGAAGATTGCCATTTTCACGGATCATAAGAGTTTGAAATACTTCTTTACCCAAAAGGAGTTGAACATGAGACAAAGGAGATGGTTGGAACTAGTCTCTGATTATGATTGTGATATTCAGTATCACCCTGGGAAGGCAAACGTTGTTGCTGATGCTCTTAGTAGGAAGAACCAGAAGAAGACTTTGGTTTTGAATGCTTTGAGTTTACCATTGTGGTCTTCTATTGAGAGCTTTGATTTGGAAATTGTCCCTGAGAATTCAGATTTTATTCTTTCTGCCATGATGGCAAGATCTGGCCTTAGAGATAAGATTGTTGCTCTGCAGAGTTCTGATCAAGAACTTTGGATCAAAGTTGAGAAGATTTCTTCGAATCCTGAGTCGGACCCCGACTTTGGTATATCCATGGATGGTGCTTTATTGTTTAGAGGAAGATTGTGCGTGCCTACAAACGAAGAAATTAAAAAGGAAATATTGAAGGAAGCACACCAGTCAGTCTTTACTATACACCCGGGAAGCACCAAGATGTACAAGGACTTGAAGGAACATTTTTGGTGGATTGGTTTGAAGGCTGATGTTGATGATTTTGTTGCCAAGTGTGAGACTTGCCAACGTGTGAAAGCCGTTCGACAACCCCCATCTGGATTACTTCAACCTCTTCCTATTCCTAGTTGGAAGTGGGAGGATATCTCTATGGACTTTGTGACTAGCTTGCCTCGGACAAGTAAAGGCAATGACACTTTGTGGATGATTGTTGATAGGTTGACCAAATCAGCCCACTTCATTCCTATGAAGATCACTCATACTTTGGATAAGCTAGCAAGGCTTTACGTGGATAATGTGGTTCGCCTGCATGGTGTGTCATTGAGTATTATTTCTGATCGTGATCCTAGGTTCACCTCAAGGTTTTGGAATAGTTTGCAGAAGGCCTTGAGAACCCAATTGAACTTGAGTACAGCTCATCATCCACAGTCTGATGGACAATCTGAGCGGACAATTCAGACATTGGAAGACATGCTCAGATCTTGTGTGGTGGATATGGGTGGTAATTGGGATGAACACCTAGCTTTGGTTGAGTTTGCCTATAACAACAGTTATCAAG
This sequence comes from Hakea prostrata, assembly GCF_041222555.1. Taxonomy (NCBI): domain Eukaryota; kingdom Viridiplantae; phylum Streptophyta; class Magnoliopsida; order Proteales; family Proteaceae; genus Hakea; species Hakea prostrata. Next base: position 16,239,059 of record NC_142604.1, read on the forward strand.
CAACAATAGGCATGGCTCCATTCAAGGCTTTGTATGGCAGTACTTGTAGGACACCTTTGTACTGGACTGAGACAAGTGAAAGAAAAGTCTTAGGTCCTGAGATGATTGAAGCTACGAGTGCTATGGTAGATATGATAAGAGAAAGGATTAAGTCTGCTCAGTCAAGACAGAAATCTTATGCTGATAAGAGGAGGACCGATTTGGAATTTCAAGTTGGAGAGAAAGTTTTCTTGAAGGTTTCACCAATGAAGGGTGTGATGAGATTTAATGTTAAGGGAAAGCTTAGCCCTCGTTTCATTGGACCTTTCGAGATTTTGGAAAAGGTTGGACCTGTTGCGTATCGATTAGAATTACCTCCGCCTCTTGCTGGTGTTCACAATGTGTTTCACATTTCGATGCTCCGGAAATACATAGAGAATCCGGAACACATTTTGCAGCAAGCACCTGAAGGACTTAGTGCTGATTTGACCTACGATGAAGAGCCGGCCGAAATCTTAGATAGGAAGGACAAGCAGCTGCGGAATCGCACCATCCCTTTGGTGAAGATTCGGTGGAAGAACCATACCCTTGAAGAAGCTTCTTGGGAGAAGGAAGAAGATATGAAGGAGAAGTTTCCTTACCTCTTTGGAAGCACAGGTACGCTTTCAATTTCGAGGACGAAATTTCTTTAAGGGGGGGGATATTGTAAAACCCAGCCCTAACCTTGACCCGGAAACCTTGTTATTTGTAGGTCCAGTGACCCGAAGTAAAGTAAGAAATCAGCTTTGGGCCATCCCAGTGGAGGACTTGGTGTCTGGCTTTGAATCCATGAGAGTTGATGATGAGGTTCTATTTATGGAAACTGAATCTTGATGAAGATCGGATTAGTTAATGGACTTGGAGTGCTCTCTATCATGGTTTGAAGGCATTTCTACCTATTAGGTAAGTCACTTGATATGTGTGCAAAACCCCTTTAGGATGGGATTTGATCTGGGTCTTCAATTCCCTGTTTAGGAGTTGCTTTGAACTGATTGGTCGACTGATTGGTCGACTGGACCAGTCGACCAATCCACTCGACCAATGGGTTCTGTCTTTGGCAATTAGGTCTTGCTTGCTCTATTTAAGTCCAATCTCGAGTCTACTTCGTATTTTCTGCCTCCAAACTCTTTGGAACGAACCAAAGACCTTTGCAAGTCATCTCCCTTGCATCCTTGGTGTTTTTCTTGACGGATCTTCGTCAAAACTCTTCCTTTTGCATCAAAGGTATGTCTACACTCTCTTCTTCTCCTCCATCTCTGTTTTTCTTTCCTTTTTGAGTTGAGACAGTAGAGGAGATGCTGCATTCTCTGTTGCAAACATCTTTGGACTTGTCTCTCATGATCTCCCTAAGGATTAATGGCTAATGCAATGATCTTAACCATGATCATTGCAAGCTTTTGAAGGAATCATGATCAAATCATGATCTTGTCTTTGTTTATCTTCTGATTTGAATTCTGATCTTCTTAGATCTACTATGTTGATCATGTTAGTAGTCAATTGCTGTGTTTTCTTTTCATGATCCATGATCTATCAATCTCTAGTTGTTTCTCTTCTACCATACCATGTTTTCTTCATGAATCATGATAGTTACATATATGTTAGGTTTTGTTTCCTTATTTAGATTTATGCTCTTAGGTCTATTTTCTTGAAGATCTAAGTATGCCTTTCATGATACCTTTATCTGAATCAATGATTCATTCTCCTATTGTTCTTGTCTTTGATTTCTATCTTGAATTCTTCAAGAACCATGATTGATCTAATTATGGTAACTTTTTGTTTCCTAAATTGTATCTTGAAGACTTGATTTGATAAGTGTTTTGAGGTCCCCTATATGTTAGGATACTACTAATGTAGTTTACCCCTTGATTAGTACCCTTTTGAACCACCAAATTCGGATTTTATATCTTAAAACTCTGATTTTATAGGTTATCGTCTGCATTGGTCGATCGATTGGTCGATCTGAGGCGATAGACCAATCCAATCGACCAATGAGTACAAAGCAACTCCGTAATTGGTCTGTTTTGGATGTTTTGATATCTTTTCTGTTAGGGATCTTTCCTAATATGTTGTATACACTTGTTTAGGACCTTCTTCTCAAGCTTGTCAAGATCTTACTTGATTCCTTAGGATTCTTTGCAAGTTATAAAAGGTAAGGATGGTTACTTCTTTAACAACATAAATTGCATATCTTAGTTTCTATATTTGAATCTTGTTAATTTATTTCTTTAATTAGACTCTTATAATGTTATACTACTGTGGTACTGTCTTGATATCAGTAGCATTACTTATTTATATTGAATTGACTCATGTATGATTTACTTACAAGTTGATTGTAATTATTGATTTCTTTCCATATATGAAGTTACCATATATGTGATGTTATGAATTGATGCTTGTGTATGCTTAAGTATGGTTTGGAAAGGAGAGGTGTCCTTTTGACACTTCTGTCCTTTGACTACTACGGGAATATTATGGGATGTTTCCGGAGATGCCCTCTGGACACCTTCCTAAACTGTTGGATGACATATTTAGGACTGTCTAGTAGTGTTTGGCTAGGATGTCCCGTTATGTCAGACCCTAATCGGAGGGGTATTGAGACCGAACGACCCGTGGTAGCAATGGGGATTCGTGGGCGCTCAAGACCGGTAACCAACCCGTGAGAGGACAGGAATCACATTGTGGGGGCCATTTATTGGTAGGGTTGCATATGGATAGACTTGGGCTCACGGGCGCTCAAGACCGGTAACCAACCCGTGAGAGGACGTGAGAGCTTCCCGTTTACCATATGTGGATAACCAATAGGGTTGATGAGTCCGTAGTCGGGACTATGAGGACTCTAGTGTGAAGGATACCGGAAAGGATCGTCGGGGACGAGGAATGGACGTATCTGGATCGACTTGATGTAACTAAGTAGAAGACTTGCATTTGGCTAGGCTTTACCCTGACATGCGCCGGTACTTAGACCAATGGTGATGTGAGAGAGTGGTGACCTATACCCCCAGCCATGGAATGTCCCGAAGGATGCCGGACCCATTACCAACTGATGATGAGTGATTGAGACCTTCCTAAAGAAGTACGGTGCTATGACTTAAAGCATGTCTGCCAATAGAGACCAGCATATATAGAGTTAGATTCATACATTCATTGTTTGTTTCATACCATATTGCATTTATGTTTGTTCCGAAATCCTCGCCATTTATGTTATTATGGATTTAATCGCCTTACGAGAGTTTTTTTGAAACTCATTCCTTTATTGTACAATGTTTGTTAGACTATTCTACTGTGTTCTGAATATCATGATGGCCCGTATAAAGAAGCGCAAGGAGAAGAGGCATATCTCCAGGAAGGTGATTGCGGTTACGACAATTACACTGAAGATCCCGCGAGTGGTTATGCTCCGTACGATGCTTAGTCCGACCATAGAGTGGAAGCGCCCTGGTGCCGTTTATGAGATTTATACTTATAGGGATATTGTCTATAAGATTGAGAACAATTTAGTTACCTATTGTACCTGCTATTGGGATTAGATTCTATCCTGCTTATTCTCTTTTAGAACTACTTTTCCGCTGGTTGTAGAGTGGGATTTCGCCTCACTTTACTTATCTGATTTAGACACTCTGATTATATTTAGTACCTCGATTTATATATGATTCATTCTTTTCTTATTTGGATCTATGGTTTATCTTTCGCACTTCGTTTATTATTGTTCATGATTATGTTATTGTTTATGTGGGAGGTTGATTACTCGATACCTGATCTTCGGGCTGTGGATCACACTCTCGGGTATGCCAGATAGGGTACCGGCTGGGAGGATGTGACACAAATTGTCCATTGCTCTTTGTTTGACATCGGGGTCTTATCGTATACCAAGAAATACAGCAGATTTTTTCAAAGCATTTTGTTCCCCTGTGTTGTTGAACATACTAATTTATTCCTTTTATTAACCTTTAACATGTCATAACTCATGTCTTACTGGGAAAGGGATAGACACCCTCTGCCTGCATGTGTAGTTAGCTAGCAGGCAGCACCAATGGGGGCATAAGGTGGGGCACCATAAGGGGGAAGAAGGCTCATTTCTAAGTGTCAAATGTCAGCTCAAGTTCAGCCATTTACCCTCAAGTGCAATGACATCTGTCATGTATATATACTATACGCACCCCCCCCCGGCAGTCCTATTCACCTTCTTAGCATGGTACACCATTTCACCGAAATTCAGCAAAATATCGCCAAATTTCGGGCGTTTCGGAGGCTGGCGAACTGAAACAGCCACCGAAACTCGATAATGCAAGATATATCACTCGCTATTTATCACTATTTCTCGCGGTATATCGGTAAAATATCAATATTTTGCGCTTTTTATGCGATTTTCTTGCAATTGTTAGGCGATTTCTCTCGCGATTCTACAGCAGAATCTTTAGGATCAATGGACAATCTTACCAATTCTATCCCAATGATTCAAGACTCAAAAGGTAATGTGCTAAATGTGATTAGGGAGGAGAATCTACATAGAATAATTTTTGGAAATAATTCAATTAGGAATACATTTTATAGCAAAATTTTCAAGATTAATGAGCAACCTTACAAATTATATTCTAGTGACTGAGGCCTCAAAAGTCAACGTGCCAAACGTGGTTAGGGAAGAATATGTACATGAAATAATTTATGGAAACAATTTAAATTATGATAGGATTTTGTAATAGAATCTTCAAGGTGAACGGGTAACCATTCCAATTATGTCCGAATGATTTAGGTCTTAGAAGGTAACATGTTAAATGTGGTTATGAAGGAGAATTTAAACGGAAGAATTTATAGGAAATAATACAAATTTATCAAATTAGGCATCAAATTAAGGTAGGCACCAAATTTGGGCTCAAAATGACCAAAAATACCCCCGAAATTGGGGTCAAAATCTAGCAATTTTTGGGTAGCGAACCGGCGATATCTGGCGATATTTCGCACCAGGCTTCTTAGTCGGAGATTTTTAGATGCTTGTTTTGTCAAGTGACCATTCCAACTTGGATTGGCTCGAACTTGGCATGTGAGGAGTGCACCTTGTGGCCCACCTGTCTACGAAGTTTTAATTCAATTTGAGCTGCATGTAGCAGATCCATGTGGTAGTGTAAAGATGGACCAGATGCAGAAAGCCTTTACCCATAAAGTTAAATTATTGATAATTGAAAAACCTATACATAGATAACTGGAGGTTTTGCTTCACTAACTACATTCCCGGTATTAGATAGTACTGTTCAAATAATTATTGTTAGCTTTTCTACTTCTATTTTACCTTTATCTGTTCTTCTCTTGTATCTTCCCCTTCAGTTTTTGAAGCTTATATGCAGATTAACTTCTAACATTGGAGTTGCCATTGGACTAAATCCATGTCTTCGTAGTTGACCCTTTCTTGGGTTTTTTATATTTGGCTACCATATCTTGCCATCATTCATTTTGCTAGCACCCAATAATCAATCTATCCACCCCAAATGAAAGAGAATCATTTTACCCTTCTTTTTTCCTCTATGTTTTGCTCCCTTCAATCAAATTTCTTTCTTCATTACCATAAATGACATATGAAATGCTCTGATATGCAACTGTAGCTTGTAAGGCTTCCTTAATATCACTATGTAGAACATAGGCATCTTAAGGCTTCATTTACAGCAAGTCACCAGTTTTATTCTGGAATTTTGTTGAACTTTTGCTTTCCATTTTCTGTTCAGGTATTGACCAAACAACAGAAGTAGGAAGGATGTACATTATGGAAACTACAGGCATGTCAAAAGTTACAATTACCACAGTCTATTTTTATTCCAATTATTTGTTTCCAATATATGAGTATCCTAAACTATTTTTCTGCTGTCCCAATTTTTCCAATCAGGAGATTTTGTAAGAAAGCACAACCTTCAAACTGGCGATTTCTTTACAGTCTATAAAGAAGAGAGCTCTGAAAAATATTTAAGTGGCAGTCTTCAGAATAACCATTTGAAGCCCTTTATGGCGATTTTATCCCTGTACCTCAGTTAGAATTTGTTAAATCTTCTATAAGTGAGGAAAACTTAAGGATTGGAAGAAACTCCATCACTGCTACCACCTTCTGAATTTATGATGCGAATGTTTTGGCTAGGGTTTATTTACGTCACTTTTTTCTTTTCTTTTCTTTTTTTTTTTTTTTTTTTTTTGGGGGGGGGGGGGGGGGGGGGGGGAGGATGGAGAGTTGCAACTTCCAGCAGGGCATTAGAGTGCTTCTGTTAAATCAACTGGTGGCACAACAGGGGATACCAAGCATTCTGATTTTTTCACATTCAGAGTTGGGGACACGGTGAAACGGTGGATTCTTGAGAAGAACATTCGGAAGATCGTTACATTTGTCTAGTCTCATACAGACTCTTGGTGGGATTCTCCAAAGGTACTTTTAACAGTCCAGGCAGGGTGGCCCTTTTCTTTACAGCTTCCCTGACATGGTATTCCTTTTCTAAAAGAAGTTGAGTTGCTATGGTCCTACCAATATTCATTACACTCGGATCTCTTGTTCCCAACATCACCAAGGTTATAATCTTTGCATGTTACATGTGCTTCAATTGACCAGCTTGATGGTCATCCCCAGATTCCCCACATCCTCATATTTTTCAGCATGATGTATTTCTGTGTTTGTTTTCACCACACAGGTTCCATAGTCACAATTGGAATGCAATGCCAACTACTTCGCAGAGTTGTCACTGCTGAGCAGCTATTTAAATTCATTGTGAATCTATGGTTTTGGAATGAAGTAGGTTTTTGAGTCACTTGCAATGTAACATCAAGCAGACTACAGTTTTGTAGCTTTCATATGTTTTGTATACAAGTCAACTTGATTAATATATATCTTGAATTTTGTACATCAAGTAGACTTGATTAATATGTATCCTTTACTTGTTCTTCCTAAATATTATTGTTCTTAGAATATTTTAGCATTTTTAAATTTTCTGTATCCATGAAATAGTATTTCAGGATAAAAAATACAATCACAGCAAATATATTGAAATTTTTTTCCCACCTAATTGGTGGCGGTTTCAGAAAAACCGCCACTAATTAGGCACCACCACCAATTAGGACCTAATTAGTGGCAGTTTTAGGCTCTATTGTCACCATATATTGTCACAAACAATGTATTAGGGGCAGTTGTACTACAACCTCAAAATACAAAGACAATTAGCGGCGGTTTTTGAAATTCCACTGTATATATAGCTATTATGAGTGGTGGCTTTTAAAAATCTGCCATTCACGTATTACATACACAGTACCAAAAACTGCCACCATTAAATGGCTGTGGTACAATTGTTGGCAGATTTGTGGCGGTTTCTAGCACAATTAGTGTGAAATACAGCCCTAGACCTAGCCTGGACACCCTATCTGTTTTGGGATAAAGAAGTGACTTGTGGATATTAGACCTATAAGTGGGACCCAGAGTTCAATGTGGATAGGTTTAGAAGACCCTAGAAAGTTAGTTCAGACCTTTCCCTAAGTTGGCTATAGGCCCAAGTGTCGGATTTAACCCTGGAGACCCAAAATTCAGAAGTTTGATGAAGGAAGACCCTTTGGTCGATCCCATCGACCAAGGCATCGAGTAGGGGTGTCAACGGTGCGGTTTGGGGCGGTTTCAGGCTGGCATAACGGTTTCGGGCTGAAAAACACCTAGCCCAAACATGGCCCATTAGCAAAATAACGGTTTCGAGCCGGTATCGGTTTGGTGCGGTTTGGGTTCGGGCTAACTAACGGTTTGGGCTAACGGTTTAAATTCAGGTTGACTAACTGTTTATGGTGTGTAAGAAAAAGAACAAGAAGAAACAATTGAGCATCCTACAACAAAAGCGAAAATTATATGGAAAGCAAAGTTGCTATTGGGTCAGTTTCCATTAAAGAAAAATCCACCCATTCTTTAGAAATTAAGAACCTAGATATTAAGTAGTAAAATGACTATTTGATCTTTGAATTCATGCTTAATTTTTTTAGTTGTCTATGCCAACTACATAATGGTAATATAATGATTCAAATACTATTTAATATAAAATTACAAAACGGATTGTAAAACAGGTTATAACGGGTTGCGGTTCGGTTTCAGGTTGGTGCGAGCTCCACAGCCCTCAGCCCAATTACGGGCCATTAAGGTTCGGTTCAGGCAGGTTCGGTTTTAACGGTTCGGGCTATAAATTGACACCCCTAGCATCGACCAAGGCAGCTCCAGATGTTGAATTTCTTATTTTTGGAAGTTTTGATCTAAGGATCCTCTATATAATGCAACCTCCTGTTAAACCCTATTGTTTGGCCTCTCAATTGCTAGTGAACATGGGAAGAACCCTAGAGCCTCCTCCTCAAGCCAAGGAAGATCCCCAAGCATTCCTCCTTGTTTCTAAATTGATTCATCTTCATCAAGGTTAGTGTTCTACCTCCTCCTCTGATTTCTTCTTCTTACTGTTCTAGTTTAATGTTTTGATTGTGGAGAAAGTATTACACTACTGTAACTACCTATTCTCTGATCTCCTTGTGTCTTAGAGTGAACCCCCAATCACTTTATGCATTCCTTGAAGCCATATAGTGAATCTCCTCAATTCTTCATGTTTTTTATTGAGTTTTAGACAGCATGATCATTCTACTATAGTTTTCTTTCTAATCAATGTTAGACATGTTTATTCTTAGTCTCTACTGCTGATCTAACGTATTCCATCTCTTTGAATGAATTCCCATTCATTCTAGCCATTCTAGCTTTCTATGTTGATCATTGATTTAAGCATTCTAGCAAGTTTCTATTTTTTATTCCTCTCACTCAAGGTCAGTAATCTCTTAGTTGTTATTTGATTTACTCTTGCTGTGATTATGAAGATGGTATTGCATCCTTGCAAACACCTATTCTACGATCTTCAAGGTTGTGAATCCATTCATTTTAATGATGCTATGATTCCCCTATTTGATTTTCTAAAAGAGATCATGGATATCTTCATGAATGCATGTTTGATCTTATTTCCTTAGCATGATTTGATCCATTCTTATGATAGTTCTTATCTCTGATTTGTTACTGATATTCCATTAGAGTGAAGCCTTGTTCCCTCTAATTCCCCTTTGAATCCATGGTGTGTTTTGTTATGAAAACCATGTTGTTTCTAATTTAGAAAGTCATGTTTCCAAATTAGAAAGTTATGATTTTAGACCATGGATGATGTCCAATTCATGCTAGATAGTCTTAGTATGTTTGTGTGAGGTTCCCCTTCGAATTTCGGATCAATCGGACTTCAAATGAAGAAGTTATGACCAAAGCAATGTAATCTGCCCGTACTGAATTCTGCTTGGTCGATCCCATCGACCAAGGCTGTTGCTGACAGCAACTTTTCTCAGTTTTGCTCCGTTTCGACTCCAATCCTTTGGGAATTGTTTCTTATGACTTATACATGTTTTGTCAAGCTTGTTTAGGTGATTTTGGATCTGTTCTCTGACCTCTTATTTGAAGACTATAAGTTCGGATTTCGAGGTGAGTATTCCAACTCACGATATGCCTAATTGCATGCCTTTATGTATTATAACATGAATACATGATCTAGCTGCTGCTACCTTGTTTTCTTTACATCATGATACTTCTGCAACTACAGTACATTGTCCATATTGTGAATTACATATTAGAATTGATTATTGATTATGAGAATGTGATATAGACTATGATGTGGATATGAGTGTGAATATGATATGTATGGAATCATGATGTGATGTGGATGCCTCTATCGTAGTTGTGGATTGGGGAATGCCATATTTGCGTTTCTGTCTTTGGACACTAGTGGAGGTGGTATAGGACGCTCTCCTATGGTGCCCCTAGACTCTTTCCTTAGCTACTGGTTGACATACCTAGGATTGGTCTAGCAGTTTTTGACTAGGAAAACCCCTATTATATCAGACTCGATTCGGAAGGGTGTTGAGACTGAATGACCCATGGCAGCAATAGAGATTTATAGGCGCTCAAGACCGGTAACCAACCCGTGAGAGGACATGAATCACATTGTGGGGGCCATTTATTGGTAGGGTTGCAAATAATAGACTTGAGCTTATGGGCACTCAAGACCGGTAGCCAACCCGTGAGAGGACATGAGAGCTTCCCGTCTATTATTAGTGGATGACCAATAAGGTTGATGAGTCCGTAGTCTGGGACTATGCTGACTCTAGTGAGAATGATACCGGAAAGGATCGCCCGGGGCAAGGAATGGGCGTATCTAGACCTGAGTTGATAGAACCAAGTAGATGACTTGCATTTGGCTAGGCTTTACCTTGACATGCGCTAATACTTAGACCAAACGGTGATGTGAGAGACCGGTGACCTAAACCCCAACCATGGAATGTCCCGAGGGATGCAGGACCCATTACTAACCAATGATGAGTGATTGAGACCTTCCCAAAGAAGTATGGTGATATGACTTAAAGCATGTCTACCAATAAAGACCAGCATACATACATAGAGTTAGAAGCATATTTGCATATATTGTTTCATATCATTAGACAGATGTTTGCCTTTGATTGCATGTGAAGATGCTTATTGTGTTTGGATTACTTGCTAAGTTCTTTTAAGCTTACCCTTCGGGGGACTTGTTTTTAGATGACATTGCAAGACTGAAAGAGAACTCATGCCCCAACACGTCGGACCCTTCCATACATGGTACAACTCCGGAAGTCCTTGGACAAGGTGTTGACCAAGGAGGCAGCCAACACATAGATTTGGTCTGCATTGATGGCTCCCATTGACAGCAACCAGCATCGTCTTGTTTGCTGTGGGATCAAGAGCTTGTGCTGATCTGAAGCTTCAAGAGCATAACCCAAAGGTGAAGAAGATGAAGATTGAAGAAGAAGAAGAGCCGACTAAAGATGTGGATTAGATCCTCTTGTTTCTTCAAGACTTTTGTTTTACTTGTATTAGCTTAGAGCTTTGCTTTAGTTTTCGAACTAACTTCCGCATATGTTTGTGGGGTATATTTCCGCTATACTCTACAGTTGTTTTTTGATTTGGTATCTTGTTATTCCGCACTCTGATATTCTTTTGTGATCCTTCTGAGATCATTTCTTGACTTTTATTAATAAATTACTTGATTACAATAATTTGTTCTTGCTTTTGATTATGTTATTGTGCTAAATGGATATGATCTTCCTAAACTTGATCTTCGAGGCTGTGGATCACACTCGGGTATTCCAAATAGGGTACTGGCAGGGTGGATGTGACAATTAGTGGCGGTTAAAACCGCCAAATATGAAGCTTATTTTGTAGTGAATAAGGAATTGTTGGGCATCATACCATCAAGGAACAAACTGATCTCACCAATCCCACTTGAGTATAGGTCACATACTACACTGAGAGCTCACAAAGGAGAAAATAGGACACCGACAGCTTGAACAAAAGAAATTTTAAATTTTTGAGTTTCAATACTTGCCTATTACAACTTATTTATTGTATCCTTTATATATATGAAGAGGTTGATTAACTTTTTATGTAGAAGAAAGCACATGCATATTCATAATTAAAAAAGCAAAAACAATTATATTCAGAAAAGTAAGAAATGCAAAAGTACTTACGATAATACTTGCCGAACCTACCCACTCCAATGGGATTCTTTCCTAAGCACCAACATGAAAGAGTCTGACTATGCTCTGCAATAATACAATCCATGTTAGCTACATCAAAAGAATGAAGCACAACATAAGTTCAAGGTTGAATTTCTTCCTTCGCCAGCATTCCTATGATTCAATTTCTTCATAATTTATCCCAATCACATGGACCAACAAAGAAAGAGAGTTACCAAACCTTTCTATCAAGAAAACTAACAAAAGATAGGGCAACATGAAAACAATTGTTATCCAGGTAAAATTTGGGGGGGGAAATAATAATAAATTACGGCCCGATAATGACTGATTTAAACCATATCAATAACAAATCGGTAGGTCTCAAAAGTCTCTATATCAGTTATAGTGTGACCGAAAATATGAAATTCCTAATATACCTCTATTTAATCTAATTTCAATTTTTCAATCAGCATGCCAAAATACCAGATTGTTAAAGAGAAAACATCATAAAACCCTAAACTGCAAGGGAAAACTAGAGTTGGAGGACGCAAAGTCCATTGACCATGAAGAACAGAACCTCCCAAATGAGGATATCGATCTTTGTTACCCGTTTAGGACAGGTAAGACTAGTCTGCTGAATCTGGCTCTAGACAAAGCAACCATTCCTACCGGAGAATAAGGACTGAAAGTGAGAGAAAGAGAGAGAACAGTGAATGGAAGTGATGCACTGACGCCGACATTACTGAGCTAAAATCAGAACAACAAATTTAAATTGATGACATCCTGCTAAGTCTCTCTCTGCATGACGACCCACTAATGCCTTAACTTCGTTAATCAAAACTTTCACTTGCCAAATTATGAAGAGAAGCAAAAGATGGTAGCAAAACCCAGAGATACAAAACATTAAATAAAAAAATCATGGTGAGAGGGGGAGAGAGATAGAACTAAGCCAAACAAATTTCAAGCAAAGCACAACTCTGAACATAAACATCACGACCAACACGAGCATTCACTAGAACACATGAATAACGACTAAAAATACCAATCATACCCTTTCTTATTCAAATACTTTTCACTTCCAAAGAATGAATGAATTATTAAACTCTTCAGACTTGGTTATTGGAGACCCTTTTATATGTAGTTTGTAAATAAGATATTAAAAGCCCTAAACAAAAATCAATCATCGAAAAATGTCTCAATAATCTACTGATAGAACAAGTCAGAAACTAAAAAGCTAATTCCATCAGAAAGAGATTTACAATCAGCTGGAATTATATATATCCAGTAAGGAAACTACCCATTGTAAAAATTAAAAAAAAAAAGTCGGCCTACAAGAAACATTACCAATGACACAAAGGAAAACGAACCCCAAAAAGAACTAGCTGGGAAGAAAACATAGAACCAATAGATGTAAGATACCAAAGAGAGGAACAAGATCTACCTTCGGTGCCGGCGTGATATCCCAAGCAAACCTCAGCCTCTTTCTGGGACGCCCATCCATGATGAGTGCGAGGAAACACCATCAAGAACTCCATCTCCATGGTTGCGCATATACCATAAAGTAGTTCAATATGTTGGAGGAACAGAAACGGAGAACGTCCTGACTCCTGAGTCGAGATAGCTTTGTTCTTCCGCAGAACAACGAATGAAACCCTAAATACCAAACCCAACACAGACACTCAATGCCTTAGGCCTTCAACTTTAATGTGTGATATTAAAAGATTTCCTACCTTCTTCATTGCCCAAATGCTCCTATGAGACACTTCTCTGGTAGGTACTATCATTAATCAGCCACATTAATGAAGGACCGAATCTAATGATACAGAAAGAGTACCTCAGTGATGTAAGATGTAACACAGGATTCTTGCACATAATCCAAACGAAATGCAAGAAATATATTCATATCGAGTGGGCATTCATTCTCATGTAGGAAAAGTGATTAGTTCATTGATTATTCACGTGCTTGGTTCAGAGTCTGACACTGGCTATTTTGTTTGAAAATCAAGTAAAGAAAAAAAGAGAATTTACATTTTCATAAAAACTTGTCTTTTGAATTTGGAGCTGATGAATGAATCTGGATCCCCCCTGAACGTCGGGGTTACTAGGCAGGTTCCGGACCACACAAAACGTGGGGCCCACGGGTCAAATGAAAATCTGGAGCACTTTGGGATTTGAATTTTGACTGAAGAGAGCATAGAGTTACGGACTCTGAATGAATACTGTATTGAACTTGAATATTGGGTAGCACTGAAGTAAAATCAATCAATACTGGTGGTCTAATACCCTACATTGAAACAATGACCACTACAACTACTTCCACTACTTATCATCTCTAACTATGACTCTATGAGCTGCCACTATTATGCTAGAAATACATCCATAAGAAAATTACAAGTTGGTTCCATGATCATGATGTACCTTTATGGGTTAGGGTATTTTCAAACTAATCCGATTATAGGTTTCAAACACTGGATCCGGAGAAGGAACTTCAAGACCAATAACAAAACTGCATTTTGAGATTTAAATATAGAGTTTGGATCTCTCATGAACTCCACTGAAGTTATTGAACCATACAGTAAAAGGTGGGGCCCAAATAAAATCCACTGAGATTTTTTTTCTCCAATATTTTTAATGGACCACACTACACAAGAGTACCCAAAAATGTGCAACTTATTAACATAATTTTATAATGTCTTAAAGTGGAATAGTTGCTACATTCTCATTTCAATCAAATGAAAGAGAGCCATGTCTAATTCTACATAAGAGTAGATTGCACCTATTCAAAACTGTTATGACTTATGATAGGCAGATATCATGAACAACTATTATTGCAAGCTATTTTTTTTTATTAGCAGTAAATTTTTAATTTGTCATTATTATTGATTTTTACTTTATTTATCAAACATTATTCTAATGGTAAATCTCATTAATTAGCAATTACTTGAATACATATTTATATTAAAGCAAAAAGACAATTCACCCTTAAGAATAAAAAAGGCCAAGCTTAGAGGATAAACTGCTTAATACCCAAGGATGGAATAACCCACGCAGAGGCTGGTAGAAATTGTTATGTGACAACAAACATGGTTTTTTGGTAATGATGTGATAACATAACTTTGTTTTGGGAAAAGAGAGCTTACATTGATAAAGATAAGTATTAAATAATTTTTTGTGGAAAAATAGGGGCAATTATGGGATTAATTGGATTAAGTGGGACACCTTGTGTCAGTCTAAAAAGCATGGGGGACTGGGTTTCGAGACATGCATTCCTTTAATAAACCTTTATTGACAAAACAAGGGTGGAGACTATCGACCACTCCAAGTTCCCTCTAGGCATGAACAGCCAAAGCAAAGTATATTTTGAGTTCCCATTTTCTTGATGCTCATATTCTTCAAAGGGTCTCATGGGGTTGGAAAGGCATTTTAGTGGGGAGAAATGTATTAAAACTTGGATTACTTAAATGTATAGGAAACGAACTGACCACCTGAATTTTCTATGAGCCTTGGATTCCCCTCCTCCCCTCCCCCTACCCCCTGGTGCCCTAATTGTCATAAATAATCTTCTTTGATTTTCATAATCTTACCTAGAATGTGAATTTACTTAAAGCTTGGTTTACTCCAACAACAAAAAAGCAAGCTATTCTTTCTATTCATGTATTATCTATTGATGTTACGGACAAATGGATCTGAAAATTTTTCAAGGATGGTTGCTTCCATGTTAAATCCGCCCATCATGCTGCTAGTAACTTCTCCTCAACCCCCAAAATGACTTCCTCATCCACCCTATACCCCCAATGGAATAAATTTTGGCAAACTCAAACTCTCGCAAAAGTTTAAAACTTTTCTTTGGAGAGCTGCTCATAATGGCATCCCTACCCATCAGTCCCTTTTCTACAGGAACAGAAGCCCCTCTCCCATATGCTTACTATGTGCATCTCAGGTTGAAACTGTTTCCCATGCTTTATTTCAATTATGACTTTGCACAAGCTTGCTGGAAAGCTTCCCCTTTAAGTATTGAAACTTTTGACTTCTTCAGTCCTACCATTCATGATTGATTGGACTTTTAGATGCTAAATCCAAATCCTCAAATATGCTGGCACATGTCTATTCCTAAACTAGTTTGCTTTGCTAGATTACATGGGTTTATCGCAATAATTTTTTTTTGATGATCAATAGCCTTCACTTTCTAATGCTATAGTATGGTTATGCAGGTTACAATATGAACTCCAATGGAGTAGTGTTACCTTATTTTCATCAATTTCAGATTTGGTGGGTCATTCAAGTCTTTATAATTCCCATACTTTTAGTATTCAAGGCTTTACTCCACTTCAAACTAGTTGCAAAGTTTTCTTCAATATGGCTTGGGATTGTGTAACAACACACGTAGGTAGAAATTGTGTACTTTGGAGCCCTATAAGTCAATTTGTGCTAACAAAATCCACTTTTTGTTTTGGTTTATTTGCTCTCACTATGGAGCTTGAATCTCCCAATAATAGTTTATTCCTTGTTTTACACCTTCAAATTACTCAGGTTGTCATCTATTTTGACTATTTGCCTGCCATCAAGGCCTTAAATGGTCAGGTCGTTGTTCTTGATTGGTCAAGTGATGGTTTAGTCCAAGATATCCTGCAACTTTCTAATGCTCTACAATATGTTTAGTTACTTTATGTAACCAAGGATTATAACAGTCATGCTAACTTCTTTGCATTGATGCTAACTTCTTAGCCCTCAATGCAAAGAAGTTCCAACTTAATCATGTCTGGTGGCGGTCCCCTCTAGCTTGTTTTATAAATCAAACTTACTTTTTCTCTAGTATTACACTGGAGGATCTAAAATAATTCTAAAATTGACAAAAAAAAAATTTACAATCAGATAAAGGATTGAACCAAGATATAGACAGTTAGGGCAAACAATTGATCATATTATTGGATTGCTAATATTAGACTTCATGAATATTATCCGCTCATTGAAGAGTCTTCATGCATATACATATCATGAAGATCACCTCATCGGTCCATCTAATTAAAAAACATTAACTAAGAATTAATTATTCTCTCTCAGATTTTTTAGTTGCATTAATTAAATTACCTTCTCTAGAGATTGAAAATTGAAACCTCCTCTTAAATGATGCCTATTGAACACAGATGGAAAATTGGTGCCTAGCTATGCAGTTGGAGTCATAGATAATACATCAAAGATTGACTAAAAGGTGATCAAGAAAACCTCCAACACTTTCGAATGCAACATAAACTAAGGGTTTCAATTTATACATTGTCGTTTATCAAAATTGAAATCATGTGTTATATGTCAAGTGGAATACACTTTAAAGTATGAATACTAGACTAGATTAACCTAGTATAAAATAGGTCAAAGGGTTTGATTCAACCCAGTTTAATAGCTTCTAATTTTTTGATATACTGATTCGATACCTAACATCTGGTATCAAAGCTAGCACTATATTATAGTTCGATAACAAAAAAGACTACCAAGAGTATAGTGAAAAGTCTACCAAGAATTTACATCAAAAAAAAAAAAAAAACAAAACAAAAACAAAAACAAAAAAAAAAAAACAAAACAAAAGACCACCAATAATATAGTGAAAATAAAAAAAAAGTTGCATGCGGCCCTTTGGAGAGAACTCCCTACCACCAAGAGTGTGAGCATAGTGGTATGTTAATATGGTGTGATTTTTCTTTTTTTTTTTTTTTTTTTTTTTTGGGTAGAAAGTTATCATGGTATGATAATTATATACATGTTTGTCATTTGGTATGCAATTCAATAATGATATAGAGTAAATTTATTCGATACTGTTATAAATAATATTGATTGTGGATATCCATCACCCCCAATAGACAATACTTCCAATTGAAGATCTTAACCACCTCAACATACAATCTTGGTAATTCACATTCCCATCTTATTTGAAAATTACAGTGATCTCAACACACAATGTTAGCAGTCAATATTTCCATTCTATGCACCTTATATCTTGGGTGGCAATCTATCTTTCCATATCAAGATTATCTTATTGTGTGTGAGAATCATATATTGTATTTATTTGTAGACTCTGATATTTCCATATCAGAGTAGATGTTTCTTCTACTATAAATATGTAATGCACTCAACTGAATGGACGAGTTCTGATTGAATTCATCTTGTCTTTCTTCTTTGTATTCTATATTTTCTCTTTATTTTATAACAGATACTACATTAACAGGGAAGGATGTTTTGGACTTCAGTGCCCATACTACATTGATTGTACTTATAAATAGAGGGTCCCTTCTCACCCAAAAAGAAGGGGGGGGGGGAGGAGAAGAGAAATAGAAGGGAGACTAACTTTGGGCGGTCTGAGATTTCTTCTCCTTCGCCATTCCTTAACTGTGTTTCTACATTTTTTACCTGCCCTGAAATTCTACTTCTCAATTATAATATTTGCATGCTTCACTTTGTTTGCATTTCAAGTGACTTGAAGCCATTCTTTTATTTGAAAAATGTTCATTCTCCCCCACAAGAGGGGTCAAGCAAGGAGATCCCCTTTCTCTATATATTTTTATTAATACGGTACTCTCTTGATGTTATAAAGAGGGTTGAACTGGGTGATCTGTTAAAGGGATCTTAGTGAGGAATAGAGCTCCAAGAATGACCCACCTATTGTTTGCAGATGATTGTCTCCTCTTTTCGGAGTTGAAGTTGGCAAAATGTGAACTATTTGAAGGCGTGCTTGGATGTCTATTGTCAAGCCAATGGACAAGAGATAAACTTAAATAAATCTATTCACTTTCAATTCCAACACTCAACCTAGATTTAAGAGATGGTTCTCCAAGCTGTCAAAGATTCCATATGGAGCGGGGCCCTCAAAATACTTAGGCTTGCTAGCCGAGATTGGAGTGGCAAAATCTGTGGTATTCAAAGAAATAGCTGAAAAAACAAGTATGAGGGTGAAAGGTTGGAAGAATAAATTATTATCACATGAAGAGAAGAAAGTGCTCATCAAATTGGTAGGGACGGCTGTGTCAAATTATGGTACATCTCATTTTTCACTTCCCAATTCCATTCGTGATACTATAAGGAAGGATATTGGTAATTTATTCTGGGGACAAAATAAGTAGGAGCATAAGGTCCACTGGATTTCCTAGACTAGACCATGTAGATCTAAGAAAAGGGGAGGGCTTGGATTTAGAGACCTATTCTACAAAACCCGACTCTCTTGGCAAAGTGGTAATTTATTCTGGGGACAAAACCCGACTCTCTTAGCAAAGTGTATATTGGTAATTTATTCTGGGGACAAAATAAGTAGGAGCATAAGGTCCACTGGATTTCCTAGACTAGACCATGTAGATCTAAGAAAAGGGGAGGGCTTGGATTTAGAGACCCATTCTACAAAACCCGACTCTCTTGGCAAAGTGGCATGGAGACTTTTTGTGGATCCTCACTCACTTTGGGCTTCTTTCATGAAGGCTTATTTTCCCTCTACTGATTTTCTTAAAGCAAGAAAAGGTAACAAGCCATCTTGGGCATGGAGGAGGGCACTAGTAGGGAGAGAGGTATTGAATGATTGTCTTCTGTTGAAGATTGGCTTAGCAGAAGATGTTATGATTTGGGATGACAATTGGGTGGGTCTAGCTGAAAATTTCAAGGTCTTAACTTCAAAACCAATCAATTGCCCTATCTTAAGGGTGACAGAGCTGATAAATCCCACTATAAGGGAGTGGAAAATTGACTTGTTAAATCATTATTTCATGGAGGAAGATGAAGGACAATCCGAAGCATCAAACTTAGTTTATTCCTATCACAGGAGAGATTAGTTTGGGGGGCCTCCAAAAATGGGATTTTCTCTTCCAAGTCAATCTATCATCTCTTGAATAACAAGAGGGTTCACAAAATGAAATTTCAACCTTTACCTTCTAGAGAGCACAAGTGGGAGCAAGTGCCTACTAGAGCATGGAATATCATATGGAAGAGTAAGACCATGCCAAAGGTGAAAAGTTTCCTATGGAGGGCGTGTGCGCAAGGTTTAGCTACTGGTGAAGCAATGAGAGCTAGGCAACTGAAGTCAGTTCACTCATGTAGAAGGTGTGGCAATATAGTGGAGTCTATAGACCATGTGCTATTGGAGTGTCATTTTGCTAAGTGGTGTGGTTTAGCAATACTTTCTCATATTGCTCCCCCCCAACAAATGAAAACCTTCAAATTAGTAGTTGGTTGGATAAATAGAATAATATAAATTTCAGTAGCAAACATGAGGGAAGACTAGCTTTTGTCCATTGTAGCTTCATTTGTTGGTATTTGTGGATAGCAAGGAATGAAAAATGTTTTAACAAGAAGATTTGGCTCCCTGAAGAAGTGATCAACAAAGCACACAAGGTTGCGGTGGAGTATTTAGAAGCTACTGGTATGGAGCCATCAATTAAAAGAAATGGTATTGGTAAGGTGCAAGAATGTATCGAAGAACAAGCTAGGGGCAACAACTGTGTTTTAATTCAATGTGATGCTTCTTAAGTTCTTGGGAAATTTGAAGGAGGTGTGGCGTATGTCCTCTTCAATGAAAATGGAGATGTAACGAATGCAATCTCGAAACCTATGGTGTTCAAACAAATCCTTGTTGGAGAGGCTCTAGCTTTAAGAGCAGCTATGGCATTTGCTCTTCATTGTCATGTGTCTCAGGTGTATCTCCAATCAGATTTTGAAGAACTCATTCAGCTTCTTCACAACTCCGACAAATTGGACTACCCTCTCTCTACAGCCCTAATGGTTGAAGATATCTTCCAACTCTCATGTGACTTCTCTTCATTTTCTTTTTGAATGTATTTTTATGAGTATAAAGGATATGCCATCTCCTTAACTCAAAGGGCTCTCACTTTAGCAGGAAAGAATGAGTAGCCAATTTTTAGCATGAGCTTCAATCCTTGTGGAGGCTCATCCTTCTGTTGCTCTTTTGAATGAAATTTCCTTTTACCAAAAAAATATTTTGAACCAGAAACCTGAATGGAGACCATAGTAAGAAAAGAGAGCAATAACCCTAGGACAATTATTGACTAGTAAGGCATCCATGCTACCTACAAAAGTGAATCGAGTCCACTGTGTCCGCTGACTCAGAAAAACATTCAAGGAAATAAAAGAAAGCATTAGGAAGGCATAATACTTGGTGCTCAATGGCAAAATTGGATTACCTTTCTTTTCTGGCAGAAAGTAGCAAAACTAGATTACAGGAAAACAGGAAAGAGTCTTTCTTCATCTTGTAAAGTACAGATACATCAACAATCCCCCAAAATTGAGATCCCCTTCCCAAGCTGCCCAAATCAAACTCAGATGAAACAAAATTGCTTATAATATAAACTAAAAGAACTTGAAAGAAGAAAAACTACTTGGCCCTGATTCAAGAGAAGTGAATGCCTGCCTTGTTAAACAACGAAAGCAAGTACAGGAAATCCACTTGCGTGAGCTTGGAAGACCTCTTCTCCTCAAAATCTCCCTGTTTCAACACACCCAGCACCTTTTCTTTGAAATCAGACACCTCAACTCCCGCATCACCATCATCCATCTCCATGTCATCATCACCTCTCCCATCTTCTATGTCCATATTGAGGTCCTCATTAGCCTGTGCCATAGCAGAGACATCCACAGCCATATCTGCACCCTCTGAGGACTCTTTATGTGAGAGCTGTAGTGACTGTAAAGTCTTGTAGTTCTTTTCAAGCAAAGAGAGGACAGATTTCTGCCTAAAAATGGAACCCAGTGTTTTATTCTTTCGGTTGAAACAAAGCCTGACTAATCCATCCCACTCCTTGAAACTCACTGGGGGTAGTGGTTTCCTTGGCTCAATTCTGACAACAGAAGAATCCACTTTAGGTGGAGGACGGAAGTTGTTTTTACCCACTTTAAGGAGATGGGAAACACGGGCCAGGAGTTGTGTGTTCACTGAAAGACGGCAATAAAGAGTATCTCCTGGCTGAGCAATAAGTCTCATGGCAAATTCCCTTTGAAACATGATGACAGCACACCTGAAGACTGGTCGATGTGCCAACAACTTGAAAGTGAGGGGAGAAGAAATTTGATAAGGTATGTTTGCCACACAGATATCAAAGTATGGAAGATCACACTTGAGCACATCTCCTTGTATAACCTGTAGAAAGTAGAAACCAAAGTAGAATGGTAAACTTTGATTAGTTTAGCAGTGCACAAACAGGTATACTAGCATTGTAGCAAACCAACAGAAGAAATCACGTTGTGGGAGATCATGAGGAAGATACCCCTATAAACATAATTTCACTTCATTAAAAACAGATGAGCAAAATTCAATACACCATTTTGTGAAGATAAGTTTGGTTGACTCAATGATATTTTCTTAGTCCTCCACAAAGATGATCAGTTCTGGAAGTGGCACTGCTGCTAGCCTTTGGGAATATAGAAATTTTTTTCAAATAATCCATTTAATATTTTCCACTTCAAAAAGAATTTATATGCTGAGTGATGACAGAGAAACAAATAAACAATCGTGACAAAACCAAATGAGATAGTGACAAATGAGCAATCTACAAGAAACAAATGAAGAGCCCGCTGATAGTCTCCAGTGGCAACCCTTCTTTGAGTGGTCATTAGAGGGCCCAGCCTTAAAGAGACAGTATGCGGGTCATGGGCTAGGTAGCAGTCAAACCTCAAGTGCCCACTTATGGAGGTTACAAGAATCTAAGAGGCAACCAGAGGATAAGGAAATAAATAATGATTAAACAATTCTTCAAAACATGCTCATGGAGAAACATCAGAAAAACATTTTTATGGAGAAATCATTCATCATAATAAATGAATGCATGATCATGGAATGAGGACTGCAACCCTTCTCAACTTCACAAACCCCCGCCCCCCACACACAACATACGCCCCACCCCACCCCCCCCCCCTCCCCCCCCCAAAAAAAAAAATCCAGTGAACAGATAAAAAGAAACATTGCCTAAAAATATATTTGTGAGACCTCAGGGCAGTAACTGAAGTCCTATGGTAACTAGCGAGAGGAGGGGGATCAAAAAAAACCATTTTAAGTGGAAATGAAGAAAGCAATCATAAACAACGGTAACATATTTAACATACAAAGCAGGTAATTGATACCTTCAGTCGATTGGGATGAGTTCCCTGAAAGCGACGCTGCAACTCAAGAACCATGCGAGGATCCAATTCAACAGCGATCACTGACTTACCAGCCTCAAGTAATTTCTTTGTAAGGTTACCAGTACCAGGACCGATCTCAAGGACGACATCTGTGCTCTTGATTCCTGCTTTCTGAACTATCGAGTCGACAAGCAGAGGGTTCTTGAGGATATGCTGTCCTTTTGATTTGTGGAAAGGAATGCCTCCCTGGAGAGTTGCAGCACGGGAAGGTTTTTCCTTCCTGATCTTTCCACCCGCCATGATTAAGCAGTGATTGGAGTGTGAATGGGAGACAGCTGAGAAGATAACAGAGCTTTTATCTTCTAGGCTTTTCTCAGTCAGGTGCTACCTGCAAAGCCCAGGCCATTTTAAAATTTTGGCTCAGAAGTTGGACGCTGATAAGCTTATATAGTTGATATTCAGTACAAAATAGGTGCATAATCAGGTATCACAATATAAGGACACATGATATCAATTTATAGCCAGAAAGAATAGTAAAGTCAATTAAGCAGATTTATACTATATACTAAATGTCCTCCCAAAAGAATGCCATAAAAAAGATAAACAGAAGTAATCCCTATATTAACTGAAAATTTTTTAATCTTGACTTCCACGATGATTATTAAACTCTTCTGATGGAATAACAATTTGCACAATGAAAAAAGATGTGCAAGTAATGCAACAGAATGAATTGACTGGGTAAATACCAGAATGGAAAACAAGATTAATAAATCCTTGGAAATATTGCCTGCTCAAATATCAGGGGTCATTGTAATGTCTAAGCCTGTAGAAGAAATTAGTAATTAAATAAGGAATGCACAGCAGAATAGAAGCAGTACTTCTCCATGGATAGCACAGGACTTTGGAAGGGCTTTCTGCAATTCCAGCGCCGATGATCTGCTGCACTCTGATCGAGCTCCGCCAGCTCCCTTCTCTGATGATCTGCAACACACTGATCGAGAACCGCCTGAACCTTTTGAAGCTGGTAAAGTTTCTCAGATCTGTGTTGATCACGCCTCCATTAACCTATCAACTCCTCCTACCTCCGCGATCCCTGCCATGGTTCGGGCTGGCTCGTCTCTGCCAAACTTTTCCGCCTCTCTCTTCTCCTAACAATACTACCCCTCTCTCCCAATCCCCTTGTTTTCCAAGCCTCAATTCCTCTTTCATTCCCTCTATGGTGGCCCATCTTAAAACTCGTCCCAAGCCCATTTTCTATTTTGGGCCCCTTCCTTGTTCTCATCCTAATTCCAACTTGCTTGGCCCATCACGCTCTTTTTATTGTGGCTCTCCCCCTAGCCCAACTCTCATGCCCTCTTTCCATAATTCTGAAGCCCAGACCTTAGTCTCTTCAGCCGACACTCACGTTTCCAAACCTCTGATTTGTGACCTAACCTCTATTGAGCCCGCTCCTGATTTTCCGCTCTCCCCTCCTTCACATGACCTTGATCGTGTTGAGTGTAGAAGGAGTAATCGTCCTATCAAAGGGCACAACCCGTTTGGCGAAGACTTCTTGGTTAGTCTCAAATCCTCCAAGAGAAAGAAGAAAAAGAAAATTTCTGCAAAATAGTTTCTTTTGGCCTCTGTGTGTCTATTCTTTTAATATATTATTTATTCATCCAAAAAAAAAAAATTCAATTTTTTTTCTTCTTTTTGGTAAGATTCTGCTTCTTTTTTTTTTTTTTTTTTTTTTTTTTTTTTTTTTTTTGGGGGGGGGGGGGTTGGTTTGGGGAAGAGCAATAGGTGGGGTTCTGAAAACCCATTTCCAGTTTCCTGACCTCCCAACAATCCAAACACTGATAGTACAGCTCTTGTGATTATCTAAGTATTGATTCAGTGAAAGAAATGGGCAGATTCAGACGAAATCTTAATAGAACCCCACTCAGCAGTTAGGTGAGTTACTGTCAGGGGATTCTCTACCTCGCATTCAGCAGTGAACAATTCCTGAGCCTTTCTGGGCGGTTGAAGAGGAAGAGGCAGACTTCTGGGCATTCTGGCACATGGACGGGTTCACTGGGGACGGAGAAGATGACGAAGAGGAATTGTTTTCACAAGGATAGCCACCGGGGTTCAAAGCTTAGTTAGAGAGTAGAAGAATCACTCTCAATTGGACTGTGATTGCATATTTCCCTCTTTGATTTTAGCTTCTCTGTTTCTTTTAAATATTCTCAGCACTTACAAGTGTTTAACTTGTGCTAAGTTGAACTTAATATGAGGTTGCATACACATAGATTAGTAAAAAAAAAGTGTCTTAAATGCATATAATGCTTGTATAATACATGTATTTGTTTTTGAAGTAGATTCATGCCAAATCATGTAGGGTGTTCTGGTTCTTTTTTTCTTTTCTCTTTTTTTTTGACACAAACCAGCTGTTTGGCACACTTTTTGAGCCTCATTGTAGAAACACCAAACTGATGTTTCTTCAATGAAAAAAGAATTGATTTTTTTCCTAAAAATGTGGTGGCAACAGATGTACACCTAACTCATTAAGCGCAAAAAGGTCAAATGAATATAAAACATAACATAATCCTAAAAAGGAGTTGCATTTCTTTCATTGTTACAAAAAAAAATAATAAGTAAATAAATTGGGTAGCATTGCCGAATATGATTAAGATCCAAAAATGTGCAAATAACACAAGAAACAGAAGATCTGCCCAACCTAAAAATGTGAATTTTTTTTTTTTAATTTTCTAAAAGAAAAAAATTGTTACCATGCATAGCCCTAGTAACCTTAAGATATCAATCACGGATAATGCCATCCAATCCCATCACTAGTCAATTCCTTTAAGCAAGTCCATCCCAGAGTCCAAATCCTCTACCTTGACGGATAGAGATATGTGCTTCCCTCCTTCTCCACCACACGTTAGGGGGGGCCCACCTTTGATTATTTTCTATCATAATTCAAAGGTGGGCCTCCCTCCAAATGTGTGGTGGAGACTGGAGAAGTGTGAGGGGTGCACAAACCAATACCCACTTCATCTCACCACTAAAACTTTATTTTCTTCATTTTATGCTCACAGGTACTCTCATCCATTATTTCTACAGCTGAAGAGGCCCAGTTAGTTCAGGGTATAAGTGTGAAAAGTAGAGCTCCGTCCATCACTCACCTCCTCTTTGCATATGACTATATTCTTTTCTTGGAGGTGGATTTGAACTATATCTGCATACTCAAACAATGTCTGGAAATATATTGTAAAGCTAGTGGCCAAGCACTATATGTCAAAAAATCCTGCTTGACTTTTAGTCCCAAGACTCTAAGGAGATTCAAAGCTTGGTTCTCAAGGGTGTTGGAAGTCAAATATGGAAATGGTCGGGGAAAATATTTAGGCCTGCCTACGGAGTTTGGGGTTTCTAAAGCAGAACTGTTCAAGGAGCTCACGCACAAGACCTATGGAAGGATAAAAGGGTGGATAAACTCTCTTCTCTCGGCTGAAGGAAGGGTTGTATTGGTCAAGTCTATTGCAAGGTCCTTATCTACGTATGCAGCATCACACTTCTTACTTCCCAAGTCCCATCATGAGGAAGTTAGGAAGACTATGGCTAGATGTATCTGGGGCCAATTTGAAGATGAGAGGAAAATCCATTGGGTTTCTTAGGATAGGCTATGCAAAGCCAAGGATCGAGGTGGGCTTGGTTTAAGAGACCCTTCTCTTCATAACCAAGCACTGTTGAGCAAAGTGGCATGGAGATTGTGGATGAACCCTATTCTTTATGGGCCAAGTTCATTAAGGCCATATACTTTCCTAAGTGTGATTTCCTTCAAGCCAAGGTAGGTAGCGCTCCCTATTGGGCTTGGAGAAGTCTATTGGTACGAAGGAAGGTTCTTCTTGATTGGGTAGGTATGGAAGGTGGTCTCTTGGAGTTTAATTGACAATTGGGAGGCCCAATGGATCCCCTCTCTTCTCTTATACAAAATTTCTTCTCCAAGCCCAAAACGTTGCCAAGTTGTGAAAGTGGAGGACTTGATAAACCCTATGTCTAGAACTTGGAAAGTAGACCTTCTTCAACAGTTGTTTTCACCAAATAAGGTCTTGGCTATAAAGAAAATCATAGTCCCTTTGATTCCACGGGAGGACAAACTTTGTTGGGGGTTGTCTACAAATGGCCTATTCACAACAAAATCTGCCTACCACTTGCTATTGAACCGATGAGATTGGCAACATGCTTGGCTTCCTTCTACGTCTAAGTATCATGATTGGGAAGAGATAAGGAGTAAAGAATGGAAGAAAATATGGCAATGCAAGACTCTCCCTAAAATCAAAAAAATTTTATGGAGACCTTGCATCGAGGGATTAGCTACAGCTGAAAATCTGAATATTAGAAAAATATCAGTGGACGTGGGGTGTAGATGGTGCAGTGAAGGGACTGATTCAAGCAACCACATCTTATTTAAATGCAGCTTTTCTAGAGCTACCTGGTTCGTTGCAAGCCTAGAAGCTATATTGAACAATTGCATCAATCCATCCTTACATTAACCAACCCGTGAAAGGATACAACCACATTGTGGGGGCCATTCATTGATAGGATTGCATATAATAGGCTTGGCCTCATGGGCACTCAAGACCAGTAACCAACCCATGAGAGGACATGAGAGCTTTCCATCCATTATATGTGGATGACCAATAGGGTTAAGAGAAGGCGTAGTCCGAGTTGGTTGGGGCATAGGATACGTTGACTCTAGATAGGGAATCATATTGAACCACGAAGGCGAGATGCATAAGGGGAGGTATCTGAACCTAGAATGATATGACTAAATAAGGATTATATGGCAACAACTCTGTGCCAAAATTCCCAATTCGGCACAGAATTCACTTTTTATGCTTATGTGCCGAATTGGGCAAATTTGGCACAAAATCTGTACTGAAATCTTGTATGGTTGGACACAGATGGGCATGTTTCTCTAGCCCATATTGGCACAAAACCTTGTACGGTATGTACAATTTGGCACATAAAATGGGCACTTTTTTTTATATAAAATAACTAAAATAAGTACAATACACATCAGTTAATACACAATTGATACACAATTGGTCACATAAAAAAAATTTCAGGTGGCATTATAATGTTTCAAGGGATTGGTGGGAGTCTCGCTATTGTCTTCCTTTGGTCTTCCTTTGGTCTTCCATTTGTCTTGCTTCATTTTGGTTGTTTTCAAGGGGAACATAAGGGTCCGATATGACTTCTTCAGGTGTCCAATCCGGGTTACCATACTCTTAAAACTTTTTGTTAGCAACTTGCTTGTCGCGGATGTAGTTATGAATAGCACAACAAACAATGGAAATTCTAGCTTGAGTACGTAATGTAAACCCGTGACGCATTTTAACCAAACTTGGAAACCTGCTCTTTAGGCACCCAAAACACCTTTCTATAACATTCATTACTGAAGAGTACCTGTGGTTGAAAAGTTCAACTACAGTCCTTGGCCCTCAACCTCTCCCCCTGAAATCTCGTAAATGATACCTATTACCCCTGAATGGTGTCAAGAATCCAGTCATAGTCAGGTATCCGGAGTCAACCTTATAATACTTACCTACGACAAATTAAGATAATAAAAGACTATCCCATAAGTTTAGATATGATGGAGGGTTAAAAAGAATCGATGAGGTAGTACACCACCTAATACAAATAATCCTATCACTACATATTTAATTAATGCTACATCCTTCTCTATGCTCTCCATACATTTCACTCCCCATTTTTGGGACTTAAACAGTTCCCTAAATAGTGGGTCATTTTGTCTTGTTTCCATCCCACATGAAGGGGATTTTTATTTACGGCAACAGCAGAGCTAGGATTAAGCCACATAATCAAAAAGAAATCAAACGGTTGTAAATATAAATGCAAATTTTGATTTTTACATTAAAAAGTTTAAAGGTTTTCAAATTCACAAATCACATCCCTTCACCAATTTGTCTTTGACGGACCGCGGTGTATGCATATAAGGTGTGAATGTGTGATACTTCGAAGGGTACTATTGTGATTTAATAGAATCTGAACCACATTTCCAGCGAAGTCGGCTGGAAAAGAAGTCGAAACACAAGGTTTTTAGGGATATCTGTTTCTAGTTGAGACTCAAGGTCTTGAAATTCTGAGAGGAGGTTTGAAGTTTTTAGGAGTAGTCGTGGAGGTGTTTTTCTCTTGGGAGAATAAGATACACAGGAATGGAGGAATAAAGGGACTCTGGCTTGCACCGACAAGATTTTCTATGCATTAATGTGGTCACCGTGAAATCTTCTTTGACAAGATAAGAGAGATTTCAGGTCATCATAGTATGTGCTGAAAGAAAATCTGGAGTTTCTCCTCTTCTTGAGTTGTTTTCTCTCCTATAAGTGAAGAAACCTTTCTTTTATCCATGGAGGAAAATCGAGTTCTAAAGTTTTCTGGGCACCTGGATCCAGGAGTTCAGACCCAGAATCTCTTCATTGCCACCGCCGAATCAAGTTTCTACTCATCGACCATCTCATATCTACTATCCCTTCTCCTCTTTTGCTTCATATCCATCTACTAGGATGCTAGGTTTCTATAGTGCGGTGAATATCCATCTACAGGGGATGTGATTTGGACGGTAGTTAGTATACTTTGAAGGTTTATGCTTCATATCCATTTACAGGGATGTGATTTGTGAATTTGAAGACCTTTAAACTTTTAAATGTAAAAATCAAAATTTGCATTTAGAGTTTACAACCGTCAAATTTCGTTTTGCTTATGTGGCTTAATCCTAGCCATTGGCAACAGCAGGCAGCTGCTGCCGCAAATAAAAATCCAAATGAAGGAGTGCTTGTCGGCACTTCTCCTATTGGTTCACACCATTGAAAAAAACTACATCCCCTCGAAAATGATGCATATACTTGATATAACCTATTAGGATGTCGGACTGATGTTGAAATTTTGACTACAACTAGGTTCCCACAATTGCAATTTGTATTGTTGAACTTCAAATAAGAACTTCAGACATCATTCACATTGGATGTTGACTAACTGATACAGAGGGGCATCCATATAATATACATTTCTTATTTGCTACAAAAAAGAATAAATGAAATATGGACAGTTTTTCTAAAAAGTGTAAACATAGTCCGACAAAGTAAAAGTGTAAAAGTGTTTCTTCACTACTATTATATAGCTCTATGACAAAGTAGATGAGTTGATGTGTACTATGTCTAGGAAATAAAAAATGAGTTGATGTGTACTATGTCTATCTTCAGTATCATAAAAATAGCCCCTTTTGTATCTTCTGTAGAAGTTGGAGCTTCATTGGCCTTGTAAGAGTAGGACCCATCAAATGTGATTTCCCTCGATTAGGATCTCATCCGTTCAAGGGAGATCAGTTCCAAGTTGGAGTGGGGTGAGGTGGATCTTCTTAATTGAATTACATGGCTGCAATAATAATTCAAGTGTACTAATCCAGTATATTTCACAATCCTAGTAGGAGTGCATCTATGTTTCCACTTCAAGAATATGATGTTTCCTAGAATAGCACACCCCTGGAAAGATATGGGCATTCTAAGCTAAATGAACAGCACAGCCCCTGGCCTAGGGAGGGACAAGTCAAGTGTACGCATCCTTATCTCTCTTTTTTTTCCAAATTCTTTCTATGAATTGAACCCATGATCAAGCATTTAGCAGGTGACAAGGCCAAACAAGGCATTTGGTTTCCATAGAACTAACTAAATAATAAAGACTGAACATCAACAGTTGGAGAGCTTTTTCACCCTGCACACAGTGGAAGCCATAGGGTGTATGGTTTCCACTGCCCTTGTAGAGGTTTGCACTATGATTTCTTAGTTTGCTATGTTTTTTCCAGAAGAATGGGGACAAAGATTTCAAGTTAATGCCCACCAAAGCCATAGTGTTATAGGTTGATTTAAGCCTGCAGAGCTGCAATTCTACATTTAGTTACAGATGATCCAGTTTGTTAAAAGGAAAGAAGAAAACTAGTATGAGCCGAAGTGAAAAGCAAACAAAACTACTGTTTGAATTACTGCTCTTGCATATCAAAGTTTGAAATGAAATACATTTTAGCATACACAACTCAGCAAAATCAGACAGCAAAACATGGGTGGATGCTCAATTCTGTCAATTGATACATTCAAAATGAAATTTTGATGGACAAGCAAACCATAAGGCTGATAATGACACTGACTTACTTAGACCATTCTTAGATATTCAATCATCAATATTGCTATAGAAAATCAAGATACCATAAATGCAAGAAATACAGAAATTTATATATGTAAACAGTTTAAATCACCTCATAGAATTCTGCAGAAATTTATATATGTAAACAGTTTAAATCACCTCAGTAGAAATTTATCTATTTTCTATTTTCAGTTGTTGGCTTTTCTGTCAAAATGAATCTAACCGACAACAGGAAGATTCAGGTCAGCGTATCAACATAGCCAACCATAGAATCTGGCACAAGAACGAATCCATAGAAAGCCTATCCGTGGAATTTGCCTCAGACTGTACGTGTTTCTTAGATACAATTCATGGTGCAACAGAATTGCAAAGGGAACAGATCATTAGAAATTTATATAGTTTCAGTTGTTGGACTTTTTGTCAAGAAACTGGAGATTAAAGAAGATACCTGGTGGCAGCGGTAGTATACCACAGAAGAAGAAGAGTGTCGGTTGCAGAGAGCTTGCCGAGTTGAGTGAGATGAGAGAGACGAGACGAGGGACCTTGCGAGCAGAATCCACAAAAACTCTTTGGTAACCAAAAGCTCGAACTACAGAGTAGGATCCACAACCAGCACATATTAGTCGGACATCAGAGCTCAAATGGGTAACCCCTAATTTCACTCCAATCCGAAGATAAAATCTTGGGGGAAAAAACAAGTAGAGAAAAACATACCGGGGGCGATATTGTTGAGAGACAAACGAGGACAGTCGAGATGCAAGGGCTCCTATTCACGCGAAACCAAACCCGACTTGATGCTCTTCTTCAACCTCCAATACAGAGCAGGCAGAGAAAGTCGAGAGCGACCAGCGAGAGTTCGAGAGAGTGAGCGAGACGAGAAAGAGCAGAGAGTTGAGAGAGACGAGAGACCAAAGCTTAGGGTTATCGTGAAAATTACATCGATAACCCTAAGCACTGTCTCGAGCCTCACTTGTGCCCCGCGTTTGCGAATAGAAGTGCTTAAAATTTTTGAATTTGTGTGCCAAATTCCTGGTTCGACAAACTCTCGCTGAACTGGCAGACAAATTTCAAACCGGTTTACCATACAAGTTTTTTGTCATTTATGTGTCAAAACAAGCAAATGACACATAATAATTGTGCTAGAATCGTTACCATACAAACCTTAATTGATTTGCATTAGGTTAGACTTCTCGCTAACACACGCCAATATTCATTCCAATGGTATGGTCAGAGAGTGGTGATCTAATCCCCAACCATAATTGATGAGAGGATTGTTATCCCTATACCTAGGTTGTGACGCTCAAGATTGGTGAGAGTCCATGAGAGGTTTGTCTGAGACTACCTAGAGGGGCTGGTGTTATATATTAATGCATGTCTGCTTAGATATAGACCTGCACTGGTTAGAGTATAAAAGCATTATTTCTTTGCATTTGCATAATCATAACACTTCATATTATATCAACATGTAACTATTATTATTCCATGTTTTGAATGATGGATATGCATATTTATTTGAATTACTCGCATGAGTTCTTTGGAACTCATCCCTCATGGAATTGTGTTTCAGATTTTATAGCAGATCCAGATGCCTCGACGTTTCAAGATCACGAGATGCGGATGACCATGCGTACAACACCAAATTACTGGAGTGACGACATGCAGGGACGTGTGCATGTTTTGACTATGAACACAGAGATTAGTGTTACGCCTAGGAAGATGGAAACTATTCATGAAATTGAGACATTTAAGTTTCATATCTATCATTTAATTAAAGACACATATTTGATGTAGACTTTAGGAGTTTGATTATTTCTTAGTTTCTTCGTTTTTTGGATAGATGTCTTAACAGTTTGTCTTGCTTTCGCTTATTATTTATGAGATCCTTTGACTAATTATGATGCTTTTACTTTTAATATTGGACTTTTGATTTACTCTTGCTCATGATTTTGTTATTATGTGAAATGGTATGTAATGTAACATGAAACCGGATCTTATGGCTGTGGATCACTCTTTTGAATATTTGGGTGGATGGATATCAGCTGGGTGGATGTGACATACACAGTGAATGAGAGGGGTATTCTTGTCCATTAACAATTCAAAATTTTAAAAATAAACAGAATATGGTCAAAAAGTAATGACGAATTTTTTGTAATATTTCAAGTTCATTAGTGCGAGCAACATGTAATATTGACCACATAAGTGGGTAACCCAAAGTTTGGGCCCAACTTAAGTGGGCATCATGAAAAAAACCTCATAAATAAATATATGAGAAAGTTTACGGGTGGGTCCTCTTAGTCAAGCCTTAAATCTTGTTGGGTCCACTTAGTGGGAATCCTTACATCTTATAGTGGTCCCCAATTTCGTGAGTCCATAACCATAATTTAAATGACCAAACAACCCCTCCTCATACCAATTAATAAAGCAACCCAGAGTTTGGGCCCAACTTAAGTGGGCAGCATAAAAAAAACTCAAAATAAATATTTAAAAAGTTTATGTATGGGTCCTCTTAGTCAAGCCTTAAATCTTGTTGGGTCTACTTAAGGGTGTCAATTGCGTACCTAAACCGTTAAACCATACCGAACAGTGCCATCTAAAACTGCACCGTACCGTACCGTTCAAAATTACCGAAACCGAATTTATTTGATACGGTTCCGGTTTTAGGTACTCATACCGTTGGTATATACCGAATCAATACCGTACAAAATTAAGGGATAAAAATTATAATTTTACAATTAAATAACTTTACCTTTACCCTATTCCTAATTCCTTATTTCAGTTTTTCATTTCATCATTTACTCATCTTCTTAGATTTACTTGTTTTGTCTTTATTAATTAAATTTACTTGTTTTATCTCTACAAATTTCAAATTTTATTGATTGATTGATCACAATTTCATCAAGATCTTAATGAACTAATCAAAATAGTGGCATAAGTTAATTTGTATCAAAATTGTACGGCACTAGATACCGTATTTAAATTGTTTTCCAGTACCGATTTAATACTGAAACCGTACCGTACCGTTTAAATTCGGCACGGTACGGTTCTAGTTTTCGGTATTCAAATTTAGTACCCGTACCGATTGACATCCTTAGGTCTACTAGTGGAAACCCTTACATCTTATAGTGGTCCCCAATTTCGTGAGTCCATAACCATAATTTAAATGGCCAAACTACCCCCATACCAATTAATAAAGTAATTTTACAAAAATATATCCAAATGCCTTGTTCTAAGAAACCATATACATGGGTGAAGAGTGAATTTTGTTAGAAAATTCATGCACCACCGCCCCGCTTGAAAATCACCCATTAAAAAAACAAACTGAAAAATCTAGGGTTTCTTCTAATTTTGTTGCGAATCAATTTCCCGTTGAATCGTCTCGAGCATCTCAATTTGGGGAAATTGCTTGCTGATGGAATTGCTAGAAAACACATCATAAACCCTGTTGGTGTAACCTAGAGGGGGTGAATCGATTGCAACTAGTGGATTGTCCCAATTTTGCGGTTTGTGCGGAAATACAATGTAAATTGAAAATTCAAATGAATTAATCAATAACAAGCAACCTAAACACATGATTTATATTGGTTCGACTATACAAGTCTACGTCCACTCCTCTCTTGGCCTCAAAAAGTATTTCACTAATGATTCTCTTTCAATACAATGGGTAGAGATCAAACCCTTACAATATTTATTACAGGGCAAGAGTACCCATTACAATCTTTGTTCACGGGCAAAAGCACTCAACTAATCTTTGTTCACGGGCAAGAGCACCCAAAACCAATTATAATCTACTTAGACTATAATTGAACAATTACAAAAGAATGATGTTACCTTAACAAAAGGTGTGACACTTTACCTCTTGTGTGAATGTGATGCAATGAGAGTTGTATGCTCAATATATGAAATGCATGCACCACCGACACCTTCAATCACCTCAAGCTTGCTTAACCCATGGTATATTCTTCAAGGATGGAGTGAGGGTGAGAAGCAAAGCACAAGGCTTTCTTGCAATTTGAGAGCTTAGGATCACTTGGGGAGTGGGTGATCAAGTGTGTGTGTGTACATCCTCCAAATGGGGTGAATTGGGTTTATATAGAGCACATTTGAGTGCCTAAACCCAATCCCCAACGGATAGAAAACGGACATAATTTTTGTTCTATTTTTAGCCCAGACGGATGTCCGTCTGACAAGATGGTAGTCTGTCTGCGGTAGCCGTTAGAAACTAGCCATTGGAGGCTTAGTTAAAACCAGACGGACGTCCATCTTACTTGCTATGATGTGTTTCTGCAACTAGACGGACGTTCGTCTGGTTCAGATGATCGTTCGTCTGCAGCACAACAGCCAATCAAGTTTGGGCTTTGGATTTAGCTTGGGTTTTTGGTCTTTCTGGTCTTTTTGGTCAACCCTAAGCCTCATACACCTCCTACTATGTCATAGGCCAGTCAAGTGACATGATATGCTTATGATTGATTACAATTACATGTGAGTGCATATGGATAATTTCATCTAAGTCTTGATCATTGAAGTTTTTGAGTCTTCTTGTACTCCATTCTTTATGATCATCTTCATTAACATCTTAGCATGGTCATATTGACTTAGACTTTATGTCCATCTTGGCTTGGGCTTGAGCTTGGGCTTAAGCATATGGCTTTGAATTTGAATTGGTCCACTTGTCCTCATATTGAACTAAAACAACACAACTCAATATAGCCATTAGTAATTTATGTTTGTTATCATCAAAACCAATGGAGGCTGATGTGGCAAATGCTGACATGGCATTTTCCAACAAACCCTAAATTCATATCCTAAAAGCATATTGTTCTTCATTAAGGTTCTTATCCTATTTAATTCATTTGCTCTTTGTCATTTCCATAGGTGAGTTTGAGCTCTAAAAGGCTTTTTTGGTCGGAATTTAACAGACATGCATCCAATCCTCTTTATTGATTCAATGGACAAAACTCAAGACAATGAATGGAGAAACGAGTTTGTTAATAAAATGGTTAAAAGACTACATTCCATGCCTTGAGTTTTATTTGATGAATTAGTAAAGGGGATTGGATGCACGTCCATTAAACTTTGACGAGAGAAGCATCGCGGAGCTCAACCCCACCTATGAAGACAAGAGAGAGTAGATGAATTAAATAGAAAAATAACTTTCATGAAGAACAATATGCTTTTGGGGTATAAATCTAGGGTTGACGTAGTGTTTTCTAGCAATTCCATCAACAAGCAATTTTCCCAATTTGATGTGGTTGTGAAATCTCGACATAAATTGACTTATAGCCAAATTAAGAAACCCTAGATTTGCCAATTAGTTTTTCCTTTTTTAATTTTTTATAGGTGATTTCTGGCTTGGTGGTAGTGTTGGATGATTCCTAGCAAGGCGAATGAAGAAAATGGGTGAAGGATAAATCCCTTAC
This sequence comes from Hakea prostrata, assembly GCF_041222555.1. Classification (NCBI taxonomy): domain Eukaryota; kingdom Viridiplantae; phylum Streptophyta; class Magnoliopsida; order Proteales; family Proteaceae; genus Hakea; species Hakea prostrata. Next base: position 16,275,334 of record NC_142604.1, read on the forward strand.
CCACTTATATGGTTTTTAAGAATATAGTATTGGGGTATTTTTGTAAAATTATATTTATTAACTGTTAGGCAGCTGGCTTTTTAGTTCATTTTTAACTTTTAAAATTTGAATTGAACTAATGGTTACTCATGGTGTTAAAGACCTCTATAGCCAAATGTAAAGTTTTCCACTAAGAGAACCCAACATGTAATTTAGGCATAAAAGAACCCACACATAAAATTTTCTAAATATATATAAGAAAGAAGCGTGTATCAACTAATACATTGCAAGACATGGGGAACAATATGGAAAAAATAAAATTTAGATACATATCAACCACTATTGTATTATGGGCCTATGATACCAATGCATATTAGGCTCGATACAAAATTATACGAGCCAATACTTTAAACCTTGAGTCATTATCTTCTAGAAAAAGTTGTGTTTGAAGATCGTCAATGCAACCATATTTTTTAATATAAAAAAAATGCAATCACATGCCCATCATTTAATATAAGGATAAATATTATAAAAAAAAAATTAAACACAAAATAAGTAATACTAGAATAATCATGTTAACAATGTAGGATGTCATACTTACTAATTTTTATCTTTTGTTATTTTTTGGGCATCCGGGCCCACCACGCGACCCCAAGGGAGATATATAAAAAATATAAAGGGACCCCCCGGAAGTGGGCCTTTAACCGCTTTAGGAACCCATCATTGACATACTTACTAATTATCTATTGTTATCACGATTGATTAATTATTGACATCACATATTTTACTAATGAACTTCTCATTTTTTAAACAAACTAATGTAGATAAATTTTAAAGTCTCAAATGCATTACACTTTGATTACTCAAAAAAACAAAAAAGTACCACTATTATTGGGGTAAAATGATTGACCATTTACTATTATGCTGTAAATTATATGGCACCCACTTGAAAAATTACAAGTTATTTATAGTTAAGTTTTATTGTTAAATGGTTGGTAAAATTACTTAAATGTCCTTACATTTAATTAAATCATTTAAAAATTAAATTATCAATATGTCCTCTAGGAAGTGAAATGACGTTATTATCCCACATTTAATACCCTCTCATACTCAACCCTTAGGTGGGTGAAGGAATTTTATGTTCATCTATTTTCTACCTACAAGTTATCCACAATTAAGTTTGCTGTTAAATGGCTAGTAAAATTACTTAAATGTCCTTACCCTTATTTAAGTCATTTAAAATTCAAATTATTCAAATGCCCTCTAGGAAGTGAAATGATGTAATTACTTGCATTTAATATCCTCTCATACCCAACTCCTAGGTTGATGAAGGGATTTTCTGTTCACCAATTTTCTACCTACATTTGGCCGAAAACAACCCACCACTGCTGCAGAAAACCACACCACCCCTTCTAGGTACCCGTGACCACCAAAATAGGCTCACTGGGACAAAACCGGTTGTTCCAACCTATTAACAGCCCTACAAGCTACAGGTGATGCACTTGATTAGAATCAAGAAACAAGTTTCTGAAATGTTGGATTCCATTGCAACAGATTGCATCCATTTCTCATTTTTCTCTTCTTCTTTTCCAAACAAGCACATTGTTGCCGCTGGATTTCCTTAAACGTCATGTTAATGAAGGCGTCCACATGCTCGATTCATATCACCTTCATGTTAAAAACCACAGATAACAATCTTGTGTTGAAATTATAACAAAGTATTGATAGATTATCTATGGGTTTTTTTTTTCTTCTCAAAACCCTATTCAAAATCCATACAAGAACTAAAGTGGGATATAATATTCAAAAGAAGTGTGCATACCTCACACCAGACGTATTGAAAAAGATTAATCCAAATCTTGAATACTAAAACCTATAAAGTGACGAATCATTCTCCAATCTCCTCGTCTTCCTTTTCGTACATCTTTCTTGTGGAGAAAAAATAGAACAAAAAACTTAAGTATTGGAGGGACCCCATCATAGCTATTTATAATAGCAATCCCAAACCCTAGTCCACTTCTACAATGGATTGATTTGGCCCTTCTCAAACCTAATGGCAGTACATTGGCTCGATATGTTGAGACCCTCATCAATTATTATCCCCAGTAATTAATCCAAGACCACATATTATTTAGGATAACCCTAACAGTCTCCCACTTGGGCTAGATTATTACTCTGTTATGATAAAATGATGTGGCTATGGAATCTCCATCACAAAATTTGTCATTAATCATTGATCCAATTATTAAGTTCATCAATCTCGGACAATAGTAGAATATATGCCTCATCATACGACATATGTTTTTCTATGAGTCACAATAGAATTTTACTTACTAACTAAACCATAATGAGATAAACAAGGAATATCCAACAATTTTGATCATGTAAACAACATTATTTTTTGTAGATCCTTTGTCACACCCCTGAATATTGTCATATTCATGGGTTGCCTTGAACATTGTTACATTCAATAGTGAAACATACATGTAAGCCCAAGGCCATGGTTAATAACCAATCCATCAGTTATGGCTAAAAACCACATATAAACAACGGTAAAATCACCATTTCCAAAACATCATGACAACGGAACACAATTAAATGCATGCATGCATCAAAACATCTATAAGAAAAATAATTCCTACATTACTCCCACTAAGTTTCCTACTAAACATATCACACCCCACCCGTTGGTATCGGTCCCGCTTGACAACCCGTGAGTCCGATTCATAGTCACAAGATCCACAATTTACCATCAATGATAATAAATGCATGCGATAGAAATCAAGAGCAAGAATAACCCAAATAATTAAATAAAGGGAATTACATTAGTTCAATACTCAAAAAGCATGAATCAAAGAAGTAGGAATAAATAATATGTCCCAAAATTTATAGAGTTTAGTGGAAGCAAAAGTCAAATTAATTATGATTGTTTCTTTGTGTTCTCTCGCGGGCAATGATATTTTCTTCTAATTTTGCAATGAAGGAGCCATCCAGCTTTCCTTCACTGACTTTTCAAAATGATGCACTATCTATCTCCTCTTGCCATCAATGGGTACTATAAGCGCACTCCAAGCATCGGTGGCTTCATGATATACATCTCCATTTCCCATTGGCACCTCCATAACTTCTTTACAAGAGTCAGTCTAGTCACAAGGAATTTCTCCTGATCCAATGTACTCATATGTATAATATAATTCAATATACAAAAAGGAATGAGTTCTAACAAACTCAATAAGGAAACACATCTCACACATATATCAACATTGTATTAGGTAAACACATATATAAATGATGGTATGCCAGTGTATGGATGCAGCTATAAGCTAACTATGCAAGTCTCTAACTGAAAGACATGCTTTAAGATATAAAACCAGCTCTCCTCTGGGTAGGTCTAATCACTTTGACCCCTCACGGATTGGTTACCTCTATTGGGATCTTGAGCAAGGAGTTCAATCCTCATCAATCAACCATGGCTGAGGTTTAGGTCCACACTCTCTCACCATGACCATTGGTGTGAGTACTGACGCATGTCGGGGTTTCTAATCCAATGCAAGGTCATACAATGACATACTACATGTAGTTCAAATACTTTCCCTATAGCACCAACCAACTCGGTTCAATATCCTTCTTTACTTAGGAATGAGAATCCTCATGGGACTGGCTACCTCTATTGGACTCCATTCCCTAACCTTATGGCCATCCACATATTATTGGGGTTGATGCTCTCATGTCCCTCACGATTCTCGGCGAGTCCTTGGACGCCCACGAGCCCAACCCTATGATATGCAACCTTACTAATGCATAATCAATAGCGGACCACTGAATTTTCACACGGACTGGCTACCATTGTAGGATGAGACAGAGTCACATCACTGTCATCACAAGTCATTTGGCTTCAATACCTGTACCGAAAAGGTAGTAGCATGTACGGGTACCTAGCCATGCAATCTAGACCTCCTAGGTATGTCATCCAACAACTATGAAAGTGCTGGGGGCATCAGTAAGCATTGTCCCACACCACAACCCCTAATATCTCAAGCAATGGATACCCCAATATGGATACCCGCCACCATAGTTATATCACATCATCAACCACCATCATATAACTAAGCATTCAACATCGCATAACAATTGAAGTATAACCAATCATCATTCCCAACACATAATTTAACTATAACTCACGTGAACATACTGTTACAACAAGTTACAATAATGCAAATACATTCAATGATACAATAATTCAATATAAATCATGTCAACACATATATGCAAGAATGTATCATTACTTGTAGAATTGTAAAAGCTTACTAAAGTGTAGTTAGACCTCACCCACAACAATTCTAGAGAACTTTAGAGACTACCTAGAATAAGATTATAAAAATACATTAAGGACAAGAATCAAAATAGAGCATCAATTAACTTGATTGGCCTACCGTGACTCAGCCGATCGCTTATGGTGGTTGGTTGGATAATTGACCACCCTAAGTGATCACCACTATTCCAAACAACAACTCAAGTCAAAAATTTTGACTTTTAATTTTTCAATTTTAATTCAATTTTGGGATAATCTAAATCTGAATCTTGTCATTAAGGAGCTAACATCACCATCACAATCCAAAGCCCTAGAATTTTAATGATTCAATAACCACATCACTCATTTAATCAAATCAATCATTTATTCGGATGCAAGGATCCGTTTTCGGATATGATCTAATCAAGATCATTGATGGAAGGATAAAATCATTGCAAATAACTTACCACCAATCAAGGAGGATGGATTCACATCATTCAAAGAGATGAGGAAAGGATATAGAGGGCATGAGATCAACTTACCTCCGAAAGATTCGCTAAACTGACGAGGGATTGGATATTTCTTGCAAATCACTTTTCCTTCACCTTCCCACATGTGTTCTTTGACTCCTAACTGTCCACATCAGTAATACCAAATATAATAATGAGAGAAAATGTTGAGGTTACTTATTTATAGTGGACGGGAGCAAATTAGGGTTTAATTCCCACAAGCAAACCTGGGAGGTCGTTTGGGGTGGTTGGTTGATCAATCTCCCTCCCCCCCATTAGCTCCATCTTGGGGTGCTTTATTCAGCTGGTTGATCCCCAATACTAACCTAATCCTAAACAACATGGGGGGATGTTCTTACTTTGATCTCATACATCTTCAAACACAACTTGACTCTGACTGGTAAACCACTTTCCTAGTCCATCAAGGAATCTACGGGTTCTTCTTCGGATTCCTAGTAAGGCATGTTCTTCATTGGTGGAATCTAGATCCATGGACTCAAGGTATGGATCATGGACTTCAATTCAGATACTCCACAATTTATTCCGTCTGGATCTTCAGATATCTTGGTCCGCATTACGAATCCCGAGTTAGAAATGTGGGGGTTATTACAAAACAAACATAAATTTAATTAAAAACAAATGATAAGATTAATTAAACTGTCAAATTACAATAATATGAATGAATAAGTTCAATTATCAAAATATATAAAAACTACTAAAGGAAATAGATTTCATCTCGTTGATTACTCTTTCTTCTCATCCTTAGTGTCTTTCTTCTCTAGCCAAGATTTACGTGCATTACAGTCTCTTTTAAAATGTTATTTTTTATCACACCGACTCACACCGACAACTCATAATACTTCTATAGTTATTATTTTCATTGTTATAGGGATGATACTTGTTTTTTTTGAAAGAATTTTGTTTGTTTTCAACCAGATTTATAGTCTCAATTTTTGTCATTTTCTTGCCTTTTTCTTCTTGAGCACATATGGAAATGTGGTCTTTCATTGTCTTTTCCTTTGTTTGCACGTTGAGTAAAATTCTAAGAGTAGCGTATGACTTTGGAAGAAATTTGATAGCAAGATGTACTATAAATTCATCTTCAATTGTTGTCCCAAATTATTTTAATTTATTTGTTGTATAATACATCTTCAAAATATATTCTCTAACACTTCTTGTACCATCAAATGTAGATGAAGTCAACTTGGACATCAGTTTTCCTTTATCATCATTTTGTGACAACTCAAACATTGTTTTTATCTCTATAAGATATTCTAATGTAGTGTTATTCATTTCCACACTATCACACATGGATTTAGGGATGAATTTTTTTCATTATTATTCAATTTTTATTGTTGGTCGTCATCTATTCTTTATGTTTTAGCTTATCCTCAGGTGTACTTGCAGTGGTAAGACTAACGGACTTTGGCTCTTTAAGAGCCACATCATAGTCACGCAATCCTAATGTAACATTTAGTTCATCTACCCATATTTTATAGTTGTTCACAGAAAGAGCAGGGATTGTAGCCAAAGCAGTAGCTTGAGCAAACATCTTTAGGGAAAAATAAATGTTCAAATGAGCAACATAAGTGAAAGCACAACAAAGATATTCAAGCAATTATATCATAATTATACGAAATAAGAATAACATGTCACCCTTATATATATACATGTATGAAAAAACACATCATACCAAATATGCTAAAGACAAAAAACTTTAGCCAACTTGAACCAATCTAATAATATCTCAACATTTGGGTTAAATTACAAAGCCTTACATTTAATATTGCAAATATTACGTCATAACAATAACTTTCAAAATTTTCTTTCACCTTTGGGGTGATAAGAAACTCCTAGAGTATGCTTTTCAAAATATCTTAATGTATTAGCCTACTTTTAAAAAACGAATGCAACAATAATCTTCGAAAATTTCATTATTTTTTGGGTAAATGAAATTCCTTAAATTATTATTTATTCCCATTTGAGTGCATATATTATCATTATTTAGATGATATTATTTTTTTGGCAAATGTCACCAAATTTTTACTACTATGACAGATAATAAGAAAGTGGCGTGATGCCACTTCGGTGGATTACATCCCTCTTATTATTTTCATCCAAAATTTGTAATCGGAATACAAAAATACACACAATATATTAGTATAAAACACAATCAACTGAGGAGTTAATACACAATCAAAAAAATTATTAAAAAAAAAACTTATAAAATCTAAGAAATTAACTTATTTAATTATGAAATAATATTGTGACGCAAAAATATATTTCAGAAATGTTTCTATAGCACAAAAAACTATGCAAAAATGTTTCCATAACACTTTTGTTTTAGAAAATTTGTTTCTGTTTAACTATTTATAAAAGCAAAACTATAAATAAAACCAAACATATTTTTATTAATAATTTATAGATAAAAAATTTAAAGTAGAACCAAATTGATTTTATTTTAAATCTTTCTTTATCACCTATGGGTATAGTAGAATTATCAATGGAAAGGTGCCAGCAAAATTTCGACAAGTCTAGATAGAATATATGGCAGGTGCCAACGGATTGTTGATAGAATCTTTAACGTGTATTGGCTAGTCAACGCCGATTCTCTACTCAGTCATTGAATTTTATATATATTCTTTTAAAATCCAATAAAGAAATAACTTTTTGAATAACTTTCCTTCTTTAACACGTCAACTCATACAATTTTTTATTGATAAATATTAAAAAATATTTTTTAAATTATATTTTTAAAATGTAATATTTTAATATCTCCAAATGTTCAGTCACATATGTACGTATACAACTTCAACTAGCAATTATTGATAAAACTAGAATTTTTCACCATCAGCATTAAAAACTGAATGCAAATATTTTAATTCAAATTAAGAAACAATTGATCGAATTAATCAAACCGATTTCAAGTTCCAATGTAATGGTACCTTGAGAAACATGCATGATTATTCAATTCGCTAGGGTTTGTGGGGATAAACAAATTTATTCAAAATGAAAAACAGCTTTCTTCCTTACCAAGCTCTACTATAATAATTATATATAATAGTTTTATAGAGAAACTAGTCTGGGCTTAAATTTCATGAGATAATTCTAACCCCCTAAACTTTTAACACATTATCAAGGAGTTACCAACTCAAGGGGGCAAAAACAAAAAAAAAAGAACGGACAAATGCTGATTTTTTCCCGCTTACACTGTGTCTTTTCCAGCAAATTTCAATCGAGATAAAATAAATAAATTTAACCAAAATGAACAACATAATTGATCATAACTGAAAAAATAATCATATAATCAATGATTATAGTTTTTAGGGAAGACTCTGATACTAATTGTTTAATTATCTATACATTTTTCTCAAAACTCTAATAAAATTCATACGAGAACTATAATACAATATAATATTCAAAAGAATTAGTGTATAGTTCACACCAAACATATGTTGAAAAAAATTAATCAAAATCTTAAATACTAAAACCTATAAAGTGAACAAAAGACTTAAGTAATTAGAGGGACCCTATCATAGTTATTTATAATAGCAATTCCAAACCGTAGTCAACTTCTACAATGGATCGATTTGAACATTCTCAAACCCAATGGCAGTACATTAGCCAAATACATTGAGACCCCATCAATTATTAACCCTAATAATTAATCCATACCTACATATTATTTAAGATAACCTTAACAAGTATTTCACAAGAAGTTTCATAATTTATAAGTTAATGAGTAATGAAATTGACTCACCTTTCACAAATGCAATGCGATTAGAAAGCCAAAGATTCTTTTGGCTTTGGTTGTAACTCAATCCACAAAGTTGTTTTTCAAAATGTTAATCAATGTTATCAATTTACAGAATGGAGACAGCCTGCCCCAGATAATCAAACATCCATCTAACCTTCTCCGTTCGCCCATAAATGAGAGAAAAGTTCCAATCCCAATTAATGGATGAAACTCAAAGATGTGCATTTGGGAAGCATCACACCATGGTGAACAACATATATAAATCTTTTACTCCAAATAAATCAACAAAGCTAGTTTGACGTTTATCAAACTTGGTAATTTGTTGTCTCTAAAGAACTAGAAACCCCATCATAGTGACCTGCAATATAATGGCTATGGTAGCAAACAAAAATCCGATCTTCTTCACCAAATTGATTTTTAACAGTAGCAGTCGCATTGAGATGTTGAGGAGGTGGAGGCTAGAGCCTGTTGAATTTGGCTATTTGAGGAGGTGGAGGCAATCTGATCTGTCTTGTTTTCGCGTCTTTCCACTGTCTTTTTCTGAGGTTTAGTTTTAAGTCTGCCTTGTTTTCGGGAAAACATCATCTGTTGTACACAGTTAGCTGCTAGGTACAACAGTGCATTTAGATGCCAAATAATAGACTGAAAATCAAAAAAATTACAAGTCTATTTTGGACTTTTTAAATTTCAGCCTATTGTTTGGCATCTAAATGCATTGCTGTACTGTGCACAACAGATGATTTTTTTTTCCTTGTTTTCGCCTCTTTGTAAGGATTCGGCTAGAGACAGATATATGTTTTAAGGATTCATTTGCTTCCAAATTAATCTTTTGGTTGGGATTGAAAGAATTTGCTTATGGTTTTAAAGAGAGAGACAGAGACGTACTTCTAGTTTTAAAGAGAGAGACCAAAAATGTAAGTAGAAGATGGGTCCTATCTAAAGATTGGATAAGATCATTTTAAATGACTTAAATGGGGATAAGGGTATTTAAGTAATTTTATCCACCATTTAACAACAAAACTTAATTGTAGATAATTTGTAATTTTCCAAGTGAGTGTCACGTAATTTGTAATATAATATTCTTCCAAAAAAAAAATTGTAGTATAATAATGAGTGGCCAGTAGTTTCCCTCTAATAATAATAGATGTGGTGTAAAAAAAATTCTTTATTTAAAAAAAAAAAAAAAAAAAAAAGAATTCTAGAGCACTTGTCTATTCAAGTTCATCACTTGCAAGTGTACCTTCACAACCCAACTGAAAAGTACACTAAAATTGAAACACTAGAGGTTTCTACATCGATTCCTCATGTATGGAATTTAAGAGACTTAGAATCCTCGATTGTGAATTTTCCTTTGATTTCCATTTTTTTCTTTCTTTTTCTGAGATAAGACCGTTGATTTCCATTGGTTGTTCTCTGATGATAAAATGAGAGCATATACCAAAATAAAAAATAAAAAATAAGATGAGAGCCATTGAATGTTCTATGACTTTTATCCATTATTTATTTATTTATGAAATGCCCTGTCCATTAATTCCCTGGGGAGATCGTGACCTCATTTTATAGGAAAGAATAAAGACAGACAGGTTAAGATAGCCAAAAAAAATTTATAAACAAAAGAATAAAGACAAACAGGTTAAGATAGGAAAAGAAAATTTAAAAACAAGGAGGGTAAAAAAGGCAAAAAATGGAGACATGCACAACATAAATGGCGACACCCTAACGCCATTTTTCCCGCCGAAAATCTTGAAAGCGGTGTTTTCTCCTTGCATCATTGCGTGTAAAGCCTTGAACGGACAACGGCCATGGAAATCTGCACAAAAATGTTTTCATACGCCCGCCATGCTCACGACATCGCTTCACCTCTTCTTCCTTTTAAAGTGTGCCGTCCACTACCGCATCGTATCTTCTCCATTGTTACTAGTAAACAGACTAAATCTTACTCTTTCCCTGCTCATCTGCACCTTCCTTGTTCTTCTCCCTTTGTCTTCTTCTCTGCTTCATCAAGGTCTCTCTCATCGCACTCGTACATTGACACTGACAAGATGGGCTCCTTGTCTGCCACAGAAGAGCTATCCTTACGTTATCCTTTCGCTCGAAGGGACGAATCGATTGTGGACGATCATCATGGTGTTGAAATCTCTGATCCTTATCGATGGTACTAAATACTGTAATGGAAGAACATCTCTTGCTCATTGTGATGTATTGTAAGTTGGGAACAGCTTCATTTTTCCTTCTGGTTTGTTTTTTGTGGTTAGGCTTGAGGACCCAGATGCCGACGAAGTCAAAGATTTCGTCCAGAAGCAAGCTAGTCTGACTGAATCATTGCTTCAAACGTGTGATACTCGTGAGAAGATTCGCCAACAAATTACCAAATTATTTGATCATCCTCGATATGGTGCTCCGTTTAAGCGAGGGAATAAGTATTTTTACTCTCATAACACAGGGCTTCAACCACAATATATCCTCTATGTGCAGGTTGGCTGCTCAAGCACAGGAGTTGTTAGGGGAAATGGGTCAATGGGTGTGGTGGGAAGCACTCTTTTTTGTCATTCTCATTTAGGATTTCTTCTTTCAGGATAGTTTGGATGGCAAAGCAGAAGTATTGCTTGACCCAAATGGGCTTAGTGACGATGGAACAGTTGCTCTTAATGTGTATGCTGTCAGTGAGGATGCCAAGTACCTGGCTTATGGGCTTAGCTCCAGCGGCAGTGATTGGGTGACGATTAAAGTTATGCGGATCGAGGACAAGACTGTGGAGCCTGATACTCTGTCGTGGGTGAGCATTATGACTTATCAATCCCCAAGTATCACCTAAGTACATGTAATTCAAAGACTGAAGATGAGATTTTTGCTGGTGGGTTTGCAGTTTGCACTAGATGTTTTTAACACTTTTTAAACTTGTCCCAGGTTAAGTTTTCATCTATTAGTTGGACACACGATAGCAAAGGTTTCTTCTACAGCCGCTATCCAGCTCCCAAGTGAGTTGTGCTTCTATTTTAGTACTCATGCTAAGAAGCTCAGATTGTTCTTACTGTTTTAGGATTTATGGCTCTGCAAGAATAATGTGTACCGTGTTGTAGGGAAGGAGAGCAAATAGATGCTGGAACCGAAACAAATGTCAACCTTAACCATGAGCTCTACTATCATTTCTTGGGTACAGACCAATCCCAAGATGTTTTGTGTTGGAAGGATCCTCAAAACCCAAAATATATGTTCGAAGCTCGAGTAATGGACGATGGGAAGGTAACATTCCAATTTTCTGGCGCCACTCTACATTAGTTTATTGTGTAATCTTGTGGTTTATAGGGTGGAGTACTTATTTGTCGAGGCAATAGTGATTTGATTGCTTTCTTATCGCCTGTATCAAAGTAGCCTGGAAAATTGACGGGTTTTTTTGGTACAGAGGAGGATAAATTGCTACCGTTGTCATCTTGAAATTTCATTTTCGAAATGGTCCTTATTTTTGCCTTGCCGTTTGGGGGAAATTTATGCAACCAGAGCAAGTCCACCTACACAGCTTCTTCCATTTATCACTAGAGGGAAAATAATGTTATTTCCCCCAACCCGAAGACTTGGTTTTCTGGTTTCTGTACTGTAGATACAGAGACTGCATGATGGGTTATATAAAATGAAATGATCAAGTCTAATTGCTTACCATCAACAATTGAAGCTGCCTTATGTGATTTCTTGGAAATCATACACAACCATAATTTTACCTGAAGATTGCAGAAATTTGGTGTACTGATTCTCCATTTTGACTTAATAATATGTTTTACTTTGCAGTTTGTTCTTCTATACATTGAGGAGGGCTGTGATCCTGTCAACAAACTTTACTACTGTGACTTGTCTTTGCAACCTAGAGGGCTTGAAGGTTTTAAGGAGAGAGATGAAATGCTCCCTTTTGCTAAACTTATTGACAATTTTGAAGCAAGTTATCGAGCTGTTGCAAATGATGGCACCATATTCACCTTTCTGACGAATAAAGAAGCTCCCAAATATAAGTTGGTCCGAGTGGATCTGAGGGAACCGACCATTTGGACTGATATCCTCGAAGAATCTGAGAGAGATGTGCTTCAATCAGCGTGTGCTGTTAATGGTAACCAAATTCTGGTCAGTTACTTGAGTGATGTCAAGTATGTTCTGCAGGTGAGAGAGTTGGAAACTGGATCATTGGTACATCATTTGCCAATTGATATTGGCACAGTTTTTGGGATTACTGGTAGGCGTAAAGACTCTGAAGTTTTTATTGGATTCACTAGCTTCCTCACTCCTGGTATTATTTATCGATGCAACTTAAAGACTGAGGTTCCAGAGATGAAAATATTTAGAGAAATTGTGGTCCCAGGATTTGATCGTTCGGAGTTTCGAGTTAATCAGGTACATTGAATGTGCTATTCACATCTTGATGATTATTAACTAGTGCACCCCCCCCCCCCCCCCCCACACACACCTCTCTTTTTCATGTTTTGGGAGAGGCTAATTCATCTAGTGCACTCTTTTGGTTGATGAATGATAAGAACTTATTAGAGAACTGGCTTTATAGATGATAAATAATTAGAAAGGAGCTAAGTATCTAAGCAGTCATTGCACTGAGGAACAATAAGAACCTGTCATAAACTTTCTGGTCTTGTAGAGAATAGATAATTAGAAGGTACATGGTACCAATGCCACAGATTATCATGCTCCATGGCATTCTGTGAAGGGCCATCTTACTATTCCAAGAAATGAAAGAACTCATGGTCTGCAGTCTACCAAGTGATGCTAAATTGAAGGCATATTTAATAAAGAAGAAGCCCATTGGGTCAGGCTCATCAAAGGCCTAAAGCTATCACCCAAATCAGCCATGGCTTTCATGGTTAGGACTATTTTAGTGGGTTAAAGTTAGCCACTTAGCCCACATATTTTTCTCTTCATAGTTTAAACCCAAGCCCAAGTCTAGTTTTTGAAAAGTCAATAAAAGGGGCTGTGGTTTAAAAATAAAAGAACTCATTGTTAAAGGAGTTTTCCTTTGTCAAGAGTTAGGTAGCAATTGAGTTATTAATAGACTTATTTAATTAAGAGACTTATGTAAGAGGTGAAGACACAACTCATCAATTGAAATCAAACTGCTTTGTAGCATTCATTCTCTGTGGAGAGTCCTTGTGTTTGATCAAGGTAGATTGGTGTTCGATCCAATCGATCCACCTTGCGGTGTGAAGCCCGGGTGTTACATTGTTATTCTTAATTCCCTTATGTTGTCCTTTGAATTTCTTCATCATAGTTCTGCCCCTGTTTTGAAGATCTATTCAGCCCATATTGTTATGCTATTATCCTTATAATGCCACTCTAGTTTCAGCCCTCGTTCACATCTGAATTCTATTTCATCTTAAAGTCGATCAAATCTGAAATTGATTCCTTGGGAAAGGTCCTATTTGGCTGTTATTTTGATCAATCAAATACAATACTACATTACCAAGGAATCTGGTTAACTCTAATATAAATTCTTCAGATTCTATAATTTGTCTCTTTCAGTATGCTTGTAAGACGGATCTTACGTTTGCTCATAGGTAGCTTGGGTGTTTTTCTTTTTCCAATATGGGACTTTCATTTTGGTGTACTTAATGTTGTGGAGCTTTGTGTTGAGAAGTTGGAGTGAAGGCTGGTTGATGGCCCATTTCTGGCCTTTCTAGAATGGGTTGTCTGCCATGAATTTTTGGGTTTCTAAAGCTCTGCTTCATCCTGTTGGAGATCTCCTTTTAATAACTCTTCTTGCGGACACGCAGGGAGAAATCTTAACCAGTGAGATTGATGTCGCCTCAATAGGATTGAAGGTCAAGTATTTGGAAGTAGGGTTCTTAGGTTTCAGATTAGGATGAAACCTGGTTATACTGTGCGAGAAGTTGAGACTCGAGAGAAGGGTTCAATCCCCAATTTTGGATGGTTGAGTCTCAATTCCTAAAATTATGGACTAAAGCGTCTGGGAGTTGGGGGCTGGGTTTTGGATCTAGTCTAGGGACTGTGATGGAGATATCCTCAAAATATTTATGAGTCCTGGTGACTAGAATGGCTGGAAAGTTAAATTTCAGGGGTTCGGGGTTTTAGAAGCCGTTATGGTTTTAATGGATAAATGAAGCTCTAACAAGGATCGAAGTGGATCGGGTGATTCTAGTTGGAATTTGTGGCCTGAACTGATGGCTATATATTTTGGAATTTAAGTTGAACATTTTTATTCAGAAAAAGGGGAAATTTTATGGATTTTTATTTGCAGCAGCCGCTGTTGGCTGCTGCCAACAGTGGTGATTGTGACACGTAATCAAAATAAGATCAAACAGTTGAGAATCAAATGGCGGGGGTTTACTTATAAATATTAGTTTTTATTTTTGCATTTTAAGGGTTTAAAGTTTTACTAATTTACAAAATCAGACCCCTCATTTACCTGACTCCCAAATCCGTCTCCTCTCCTCTTCACACCTTAAAATCCTATTAGCAACAACCTTTTGGGTTTCATTGGAGAAAGGAGGTTGAGCGGAGGAGATGGAGAACAAGTCGAAGCTATGGAGTTTCAAGGGGAAGAATTATCTGAACTCTGTTTCGGAAACCAGCATTAGAAGCATGCTCGGCAAGCTCCATTGAGAAGGGTTGGTGCTTTGCTTCAATTGGAGATGAAATTCTCCGAGACATCCTCTCGAGGTTACCAGCCTCGTCCTTCACGTCTTCTGCCTGCATTAGCTGCTCCTAGAACCGTCTCTGCAACCAAATCCTCTCTTTCACCCCAAGCTCCTATATGCTCTCTCACTTAACGCCCTTCTCGAGGTATATGTTCTAATTTGAAAATATTAATTGCCTTAGCATTCCTGATGTTCACATCGTCTTGTGAGGAACCTTCATCGGTTCTCTCTCTCTCGCAGACACTCATTCGATCCTTTTTATTCTTATTTTAGGTTGTTGTAAAAGAAGTTATCGATAAAGTTCTAGCAAAGCCGATTCGACCCCATTTTCCAATTGTGATTTCTAATTTAATGATCTTAGGAAGGGCAAAAATGAAAAAAGAAGAAAATAAACCCTTCTTGATCCGTTGATTTTAACTTTGAATTTGTTTTGGACACCTACCTAGTACAAAATGTCGATCAAATCTACCAAGCCTTAGCTTTTAAGTCTCGTGTCCCTAGGCTTTTGCCATTCATATCTGTGTGGGTTGCTATTGTTGTTGCCTTGGAATATTCATCAGGTTTTGCAACACTTTGGCCAGTTTCCATTCTTGAGGCGCGGTAAGATTCTTCATTTACTCTTTCTTCCACCATGGGGATCTCCAGTTCTATGAGAAAATCTGAAACGTATTTCTCCCTCCGATTTCTAATGAATTTGACAGTTGAATTCTTTTTCACATTGGGGCTTCTTCTTTTTTAAACATCTCCTCTGCTCAACCTCCTTTCTCCAATGAAACCCAGACTGGTTGTTGCTAATAGGATTTTCAGGAGTGAAAAGGAGAGGAGACGGATTTGGGAGTCGGGTAAATAAGGGGTCTGACTTGAAACCCAGACCAGTTGTTTCTCCAATTCTCGTTCTCAATCTGGTACTTGTTTTCTGGGCCCATAGTCTAGGTCCTTTACCAAATAAATCTTTAGAACAAAGGCCCAACACTGACATCTCTCAAACCTAGGTTAATTCCAAGGGAAAATAACTCAATTTGGTGCTGGATCTGCATATAAGAGATCCCCATACTGTCTTTTTATCCTTCAACAAGCATCTGATCGGATGCTTCAAATAAGTTACAATTTGCTGCCTTTGTGGTCAAGGTTTCATTGAGTTATACCATAAGTGTTGGTGTAGAATATCATTTTCCTTTTTTTCTCCACCACTACTTTTCTTCATCATAAAAAGAATCTCTCACTCTCATTTCCCACTTTTTTCTTCATGGGTCTATTCTCTTTTATCATCAGCATCATATTTATTCTTTCTGATTAAATTTTTGTTCCAGGTTTTTGTGGCTAGCAAGGATGGTACAAAGATACCTATGTTCATTGTGTCCAAGAAGAACATTCGTCTGGATGGATTGAATCCATGCTTGCTGTATGGTTATGGTGGATTTAACGTTAGCCTTACACCAGTGTTCACTGTCAATCGCATCGTTCTTTCTAGGCATTTAGGTGCTGTCTTTTGTGTTGCAAACATCCGTGGTGGTGGCGAGTATGGAGAAGAGTGGCATAAAGCGGGATCACTTGGAAAAAAGCAAAACTGCTTTGATGATTTTATTTCTGCTGCAGAATTTCTTGTGTCAGCAGGTTATACCCAGCCCAAAAAGCTGTGCATTGAAGGCGGAAGCAATGGTGGTCTTCTTGTTGCAGCTTGCATAAATCAGGTATGGACCTCTCAAGGATGACACGATTGCTGTCCATTCTTTGCACTTATGTGATACATAAGGAAAAGTCATCACTGAAATTGCCAAATTTTGTGTGGCAGCGACCAGATCTTTTTGGCTGTGCTTTAGCTCATGTTGGCGTCATGGATATGCTGCGATTTCACAAGTTCACTATAGGTTGGGTTACTCTTATTTTCATTGCTCTGTCTCCCTCTCTGTCTCTCCAATTGTTTGGTACTTACTGGCGAGTTACCTGTCGTTTTTTAGGCCATGCTTGGACTTCTGATTATGGTTGTTCAGAGAAGGAGGAAGAATTCCACTGGCTTATCAAGTAAGGAACCTTTTGTGGAAATTTTTTCTAGTCTTGGATGCCAATATTCATTGGTTTGATAGTATTCTATATCTGAGTTCTAAATTCTTGATAAATATTAAACTCTGTTGTTCCATATTATAATCCAGGGCTTATGAAATTCGTAGTCTCATATTTGTGAGACCAAAAACAATGAGTGGCATAAAGGAGGAAGGGGAATTGGGCAACTTAATATGTCTTTCAAACTGTAACCTGTGCTCATATCACTCTCAACCCCCCACCCCCCACCAAAAAAAACGAAAAGAAAAGAGGAAAAGTCAAGATGGAATCTCTTGACTGCACAGTTGAAGAAACTTTTTCAGTGTATAGTGTAGTTCTTTACCTGGCCATGGGAGGCCTCCCTAACATACCATCGAGGCAATATGAAGGGCTGACAGCTCCAATATGATGGTTGCAGAGAAAGGTTTACCCTCTGTATGCTGCACGTATTGCGCACTGCGAATCGTCCAAAGTTGGCTTTCCAATCATTTGCTGATGCTTTGTATCAGCATTTTTCCATTTAGGCTGATACCATATTGCTTGATGACTGGAACAACATACATAAAACAATTGAATGCTGCGTTATGGCAGATAAATAGGACTATGGCAGCCTTATATTTAGGGGCACAAATCTAGTTTCTCCTAACAGTACTTTCAGTATACCATTGTTAGTACAAGGAGTAATTTCTAATAAATGTATGGATGTACTTCATCTTGAAAGTTTTAGTTTCGGAACATTCCTTCTGTTGTCATTTTATGTGATCCATATTGTCATCCTATGAAATTAGAGGGGCACAACTATGACCTTTGTTTTAAATAACCAAGATAGGAAAAGAAAAGTTGAGCTTGGAAATGTATGATTCTCTTTTTTTTGTAACCCATTTAATTGTTCTCTTGTACTGAAGTCTTTATCCTGTAAGCTATTTAAACCTTTGGATGTGTAAGGCTTAGTGTGATTGTTCCTCTGTCAGAATCTGTAACATTATGAGCTGAGTGCACTTTTACCCTCTGTATGATATAATTCATAATTTCCAATTGTCTTTCTTCTAACCTGGCTAATGGTTATCAAGTACTGAAATTTTCACTATGTGAACTATTGAGACCTTTTGATGTGTATGATTTAATGTTATTGTTCCTTTCTCAGGTACTCCCCCCTTCATAATGTCAAAAGACCATGGGAAAAACTGCAAGATAAGACATGTCAGTACCCATCTACCATGCTTTTGACAGCAGACCATGATGATCGTGTTGTGCCATTACACTCATTGAAGTTATTGGCAGTAAGTTCTCCATTATCATAGCAGCTTTGTCACTGCTATATTTGGTTCCGCTATACATATGTGGAAGTCAAGTTTGCATTTCTTCATGTCCTCACACTTTCTCATCTTATTTGCCTTCTTTTCGATATCAGACTTTGCAGTATATCCTCTGCACAAGCTTGGAGAAAAGTCCCCAAATCAACCCAATTGTTGGTCGCATTGACTGCAAAGCTGGACATGGGGCTGGACGGCCAACCCAGAAATTGGTAACCGATTTGCACCAAATTAAAATTTGAAATAATGGGTAGTTCAAAGTTGGACATGATGAGTATTGGGTTTGGTTCTTAACTGCAGATTGATGAAGCTGCTGACCGCTATAGTTTCATGGCTAAGATGTTGGGCGTGTCCTGGATTCACTAAATGCCTGGGCATAGAAGGAACATTAAGATGCTCACAGGGATACACCAAAGGCATATTCTCTGTACTGCATGGTTGGAAACCCACTGGTTCTTGTTTATTTAAAACTTAGGAACAAGAAATCGAAATGCTGTACCATATCTTTTATCTTTTTCTTGGTCGAAGAAAAAAAAAGAAAAAAAGAAAAAGAAAAAGAAAAAAAGATATGGGAGAGCATTTCATACCATACATAAGATGAAGTGCTTTTTTTGTGTGTGTGTGTGTGAGAGAGGGAGGAGTTGAGTTACATTGAAGCCTTACAATATTTAAGTTGGCCTGCACTTGTAAATGCTGAAATGTTGACCTTAGGTTACATTTGTTTCCATGTAAAATATTGTATGTATAACTTTTCCTTGGAATATATGGGCAAGGAAATTTTACTTACTTGACATTTTCAGGCAGCTTCAATGGTGGCTTAGGCGTTTCTTGCCCCTTACAGTCTTCAACAACCCCCTTACCAAGTCACTTATCTCAAGGAATTTAGTACTCACTAAACCTGTCATCAACCCAAAGGGCAACAGAAGCATGGTTGAAAAATATAGTTTGAGACCTGATCGACCAAACTCTCTCCAAGAAAATGGGAACTCAAGTTTGAGCATGAATTTTTTCCGATATGGCTCCTTCCCTGCAAACCTAATTTATCTGTAGAATTCACAATCCAATGATGATACCCATAAAAGGAAATTGATATCCACACCCTTTGATGGGAAAGTGAGAAAATTTTGCTCATCATCAAGTGTTAATCAAGCATTAAAGATAAAGCAATTCAGAATACAATCTTTGATCATCACTTTACTGGCTGAATACTTGGTATGAAGAAATAGGTAGCTGCAAAAGGATAGGAGAGGTAGGGATGGCAGAGGGAGAGAGGGGATGAGAAACTTAGTTGGATCAGCTGTCTACATGGTTTACCAGTTAAGGTGTTATTCATTGTATTATGATTGTAGAGGCATCTTTTTGTGACGTTTGATTCTTTCTTGATGCCATTATTTTTGTTAGTGCACCTTTTTATGTTTGTCTCTTCATAGTGTTGTTTTGCTCATCCAAGCACGATAAAACAACTTACATGCATAATTAATCAAAGGAATTAACAAGATTGTCTCCAAGGAGATTATGTTGCCTTTCTTTTCATCATTTTAAAATCCCATAGATATATAACCTGTCAAAATGTTATAAATATGCGAAGGCAATACCTCTACAACCCTTGCAGGAAATAGAAATTGTTCCTCACTGGGAAGTAGTAATGTCTCTGCAAGTTAGTGACTAGAATAGCTTTTGCCCATAGGTAAGCTTGTTTTGATAAAATGTACTCTAATCTTATCACTGTAATCCCCATCAATGCTGTTGTGATGCAGCCATGGAAAATCAGAACCATAGTTCATATCCGGAGTAGACTCCAGGAGTTATATTGAAAACAGTAAAGTGATTCAGGGTGCATAGACTCAATTAATTGAGGAGTTTCACATAGTGAGTTTGTTTGGAACCCAGGAACAAACCCAACACATGGATACATCATCACAGAGGTTGCCAATTGAAATCAGTTATCCTGGTTCATGACCAAAAATCTGGGGTCCTGTTTCTTGTTCTGTGTGTTTACCTCGAAAGGAGGGGGATGTTCTTTTCTTGAAGCTTTTAGCCATATCTGGAAAGAATCAGTGAAGCCAAGATCCAAGGACAGAAAGTCTGTCTCTCCCTCTCCCTCTCTCTCTCTCTCTCTCTCTCTTCATCCCCCCTTTCCCCCAATTTTTATTTATTACTTTATCTTTATTATTACTATTTTTTTTCTTCCAGCAAGTGACTGGTTCTTTTACTCTTAACAGATTATAAAGTAAGAAGAGAAAGAGTATGGCCAATGGGCACGAGGTAGAGAAAAGAGTCCTTGAATTGGATAGCTCCCAAGGAGAACACTTATGAAGACAATAAATATAGTTACTTGAGGAATCATGGTTGTGGAGGCATCTATAATCATCAAGAAATAATCACAATGTATGCATTAGCACCCAGAATGAATGTTCTAACAGGAAATTTTATGATGGGAGCCAACGTAATCATGATATATGAATAAGCAATACACCCAAAAAGAAGGCCTGAATAAGAAATTCTCTCACACGAACCAACATCTGCACAATTTCCTTTAGATTGCAGTATTTTTTGAAACATCCTCCAATAAAGCACTAAAAAGACAGTCCTTCAAGCTTTGTTTTCTCCTCCAATAAAGCACTAAAAAGACAGTCCTCCAAGCTCTATTTGGTGCAGCATTTTCTCTATCCCAAAGCCACTATCTGCTCCATGGAAGCCCTTTTCTGTGTTTTCCTCTGAAAGGGATAGAAATCCTCCCAATTTCTCCATCTGCTGGGAAAATGCACAATTCCATCTAGGTCAATTGGGTCTATTCTCAACTTCTCCAATTTGACTCCTTTTGGACTATCTCCTTCTCTCCTATCCCCTCTTAGTAAACTCCTCCTCAGGCCTCTTGCTCTCCTTTTATTTCTATTCAATCACAGACAGTACCACCACCACCTCCTTTTGGCCTGACCCTTAGCACCCTCTGAAGATCCTGTATACCCTCTTTGGTTCCTACTTTGTGTACAGTTCTTGCATCCCTATGTCCATCCTCCTTGCTGACTTCATCTCTAATGGTGCTTGGTTCCCCCGTTCCCCTCCCTGAAGGGCTCACCAAGTTCCCCCCCCTCCATCTCTTTCCTCACGCGCACTATTTGGCTGCCTGCCTACAACATCTGGTACCTTCTCTACCTCCTCAGCTTGGAACCTCTTTAGCTCCCCTGGTCAAACCATCCCTTGGGCCCCTATGGTTTGGTTCAAAGGCTATATTTCTTGTCATGCCTCCACTGCTTTGAGAACCTTTAACCTTTACCTCCAACCCAATCTTTCCTCATCCATAACCACATCCTGTCTCTTCTTTGCATCCCTTTTAAATACTTTGTATGTATTGTTTAATAGTGAACGTCTTTTTTCTTTTTAAAATGTTCAAAATGCATGCCCAAGATTAATGAGAATCAAATGCTTTGGACCATAACTGTGTATTTCCATTTATTTCAGCTGAAAATGGTTCTTCTGTGCTGTTCTCACATTTTCAGGGCATGTTAGCATGGGAATGGATTGTTGTTCCACAGTAACTAGGTCCCACATTCAAAATCCAATAAAAGAGGGGGAAAAAGCAACAACAAAAGAAAGATAAAACCGATGCACATCTAAAACAAATCCCAACATGATCCATGCAAGCATGAAAAGTTTCATTTTCAATCTGGGGAAGCCTGGAAATGCAATTTACTACATTCTGTTGCTTGCTCATAAATATCCCAACTCTTATCCAACTGATCAATCATCTACCCTCTTCTATGATTTATTTCTGCACTCAAGCACCAAATTAAGCCCTTATGAAGAACACTCTGTGACCCAAATCGTATTGCCAAAAAGACTGTAATTGATAAAACTTTCAGGCCTCTCATTGTATGTACTGTAAATTGGTTGTCTTCTTACCCAATGCATACTGGACTGCTAACAGTAAACCTGTTCCAGGATCCTGGGGCTAAATTTTTTTTTGGGATGTCAAATGAGTATGTTAAAGAGAACGGATGCAGATGGGCGTATAGCCAGTTCCATAGTAAATTCCAGTTCTATTCATGAATGTTCAAGACTTCAAGCACAAATCAAATTCTTGAAAAATGTCCACTAATCTTTTAGTTTGCTAAGATTTTTTTCTTCTTCTTTAAATAGCACTAGCTCAGTTGATTCATTTGCAAGAGTTGTCGAAAGTTTTAATGAGACTTAAAGTTAGGCATGGATCTCACATGACAAACCATGTTTCTCCAAACTGAAAACTTCATTTTACATTATATCTGGAACAGAACATTTGTTAGATAATCGACCATAAAACATCTAAGAAGAGGGTGTCTGAGCATTAACATGTTCGATAAAAGCATTGGATGACTGGTGAGCAAAGTACTTTTGCTGGAACTTTACATATGGGTATCCAATAGCAGACAGGAAACAGGCAGGCTTTGACAGGGAAAGGATCTCATACCAAACTTGGTCATTCTCATCCATCTCAACTGAAAACCGTTCTTCACCAGCCTGCATTCAAATTTTCATGACACAATAAAAAAATTCAAAACATCAAAGTTGATACAGAAGCAAAAACATATGCTCTGAAGATTATGACAACATAAACGACAAGAAGGAATAGATAATACAAGATCCAATGTCCAATCCACTTTACAAAGAAGAAAAACAACGGAAAAGAAAGAGAACAAGGTACAACATGACAGAATTTTCAACTCCTTAAATGTCCAGGTCTACGGCCCCAGGCCCCAACAACATTCGTCAAAATTGCCCAGGTATTTTCTACAGTGAAATTTTATTGAATTAAAGCTGAAATCTGAGTGGGGAGAAGAGAAAGACTAACCAGCAGGTGACCATCAAGGGTTCCACTACCGAATCCAAAAGAAGCCTTGAGCTTCTTGGAATCACTACCTTCAGTAACATAGGATACCTGGAGAGGCATCAACATCCAAGGAAGAAATTGTTTGACACAGACGCAGAACTTCGTTTCAGTTCGTATTGGAGTATTGGGATTAACGAATGCCCAATTTAATGCAAAATGCCTGCAAATACATCGATGGAATTAACCAAATTTTAGAAATATGTGTCTTCCTCCGTCGAAAGAACAAACATATACAACAAGTATGTGATGAACCTCCAAGTCTGAAGAGCAGTCTTAGCTTTCTCATAGGTAGCGAGACCACACCCAACTGGAACACGTGAGTGGTTAATGAAAAAGCCGTCTTTTGCGAGCTCACCGTCTTGCTGAAGAGAAGAAAAGGGTTTAGCAGTTGCGCCTCTGTATTTGGGGTCGTAGTTGAAGCTGCCTGACCTGAGATTTTTGTAAACAAATTTTGCAGTTGAAAAAAAAATAAGCACAATTTCTTTGACGATGGAGACTGAATACTGAGAGATTGGAAACTCGCAAGTTCTCATTCATTACTTGTTAATGCAGTCTTTCTGATCTTTAAGAGAAGGGCAACTCCAAGACAAGAACACCATCTCTCTCTCCAACTCTCAATTCCGAATCAAATGGTTGAAGCAGACAAAACACTAATAGGGTCCAGGTCTACTAGAGTGGGAAATCTTAACCTGCAAACACATACGATTGTTGATAGAAGGAAGAATTAGGGCTTCGACCCAACGTGAAATTACAGTTCATGCATTTTGCAACGCGTGGGTGAAAATCACTCAACACCCACACAAATACAATGAAAATTATACAGATGTGGCAATGCCCCAATTAGAAGCTCAATTAAAAAAAAAATCCACTAAATTGTGGAGATAGGAGAAAATTGTGGAGAATTGATTTACTCGAAGCTCTCCTTTCGCCTATTGATAGAAAAAAAAAAAGTTTACCATCACATGAAAGAAGTCATAGGTTTGAGTTTCTCTGATCTAATATTTCCTTGTCCTGTATATAAGTAAAAAATATAAGCTTGTAGAAGTAAAAAATTGTTCGAGGCTTTGAGCATATAAGCTAGTTGCGGTTGAAACAAAAGTCTCACATACTTTCCTGTCACACATTGCTGCTGTTCCTATTCACATGGTTTGGTAAATATTGCTGCTGTTCCTATTCACTCATGTGATAGTGAGGAATCCAAAACCCATCTTATACATTATTACAGGTGGAGCTAGACAGAAACCATTGGATCTATAGAAACTTGGAGCTTAATTTTTAAGTATTGGAGATGAAACAGGAATGGAATACTGAGAAACAAAAGGGGATATAGGGCAAGTGAGATGCTGAGTTGGGAAATGAGAATAAGTCTGGGCTCTTTATCTTGTCAGCTTTTGTTAAATTACTTGCAGTTTGTGTGCTTCATTTTATTCGAGTAAGCACATCCACTGGTAATAACTTTTTGATTAAGGGCTTAATTCATTTTAGTGCTCTTAATTATTGTAACAAACAAGTCAGATGTCTTACGAAGATGCCTGTTTTGTCTTTCTTTTGAAGGGAGCATCTAAACCCATCTGGGTGAATCAATTTGGCAGCTCAGAAACAATCTCCATTGACCAAATAATCTATTCCCTTGGATAACATTTAGAAAATTTCTGAGTAAGATTTTATAACTTTCTCTACAACAGAAGCCAAAGATAGAACATCCAAAGGTCAGCTTGGCAATGACAAACTCCTCCCAGTGGGGATTCAATACTCCACCCCCTATTTCTAGTAAGAACCCTTCTCAAAAAAGAAGAAAAAAAAAAATCCAAAGATAGTTAAAGAAGACGGTTATACAGAGGAAAAATATACCCTGCATCCTTCAATTTGTTCCCTGAAGCAAACTATGGATGCCATCGATGATCCTTGAAGCTTCTCTTGACAATATGAAATGTTCAAAACTCAAAAGCATTTCCTAACGATAGCTTGGGTCTGGTGTTTCAAAAAAAGGGGGGGGGGGGGGGGGAAAAAAGGGGGTGACAATATGAAGAAATGTTCAAAACTTCAAATTAGTTCAATTTCTAACGATATGTTGGGTATGGATGTTTCAAAAACAGGGTAGTTGCAGAGAAGAAAAAATGTGACGATACGAGCTTAGAGAAGAAATTATCATACAAGCTTTTTCTAACGTCAAATGGTTATTAAATTATCAAACAAGCTTTGACGATACGAGCTTAGGAAAATCGACTGCAAACACTAGTTGAAATGGAATGAAAAAAAAAGTTCGTAAAGAAAAAGTTCGTAAACAAGAAACCGACCTTAAAAGATCAGCCGCCAGAGCTAAGAGCTCTTGCAAGCCTTAAACCAGATGAATTTGACCTCGAAGCTCGGAAATCTTTGTAAAAAATGTCAAATGAAGGAGAAAGCAGATGTTTTTAGTAATTCAGAAAGAACTCTTTCACAGCCAGGTCGATCAACTTCAGAAGATTGTTGTTCAAACTCACTGGTGTAAATCCTACGGCTCAAGAATGTCTCTTCCTTTTCTTCCTTTGTCGTTAGGAAAAAAGTAGCAATAGTGAACAGAGTGAGAAGCTGACAGGGAGGTTTGAGGAGCCGCCGTTAGAATATGGGGAATTTTTGACGGAATGGAGGCTTGCGTTAGGGTTGGAGAGAGATTGAAAGAGTTTTTTTTTATAAAATAGTGTGTATTTCCTATTCTACCCCATTTTAATTTTAAAATTTCAAGTGTACGCATAAATGAGGTGAATGAATTCTCACCCATAATCCTAAAAAAAAAATCCACCTATTTTGGAGTTTTTCTATTATTTTAAATAAAAATAAAAAAATAATTAATATCAAATAATTTAAAATAATGAACAATTATCATAATAAGAAAATAATAATTGATACAAAAAAAGAGCCTAAGAGGGTCTTTAATTAAATTTTTGGTAAAGTTTTGTCAAATTCGAATTGTCTCCCTCGACCTGCCGTCGATCACAAATTACAGTGGCCCATAGGGTTAGGGTGATAGTTTATTTTTATTTAATTTTTTTTATTTGTTACTTATGGTCCCCACATAACTTGTGGTTGTAATGCAGTCGAGGTAGCATAGAGTGTTGTTCTTTGTCAGAGGAGATGATCCACACTCGATTTTGTCCTTTCGGATAAATTTCTTAAGAGTTTAAACTTCTACTAAGTTTTCTTATAAAAAAAAAAAAAACTACTAAATTTTGGCTAAAGTAATTATATTGATATCTAAAGAAAACTTTTTTAGTAAGGGCGTTAAGTGGTAAGTAATGCCACTTGGCTTCTTAAAATTAAGTCAAAGTTCCGATTTATCGAATCCTTGTGGATGCAAAATTTCCCAACTTCATTTATTTGGTTGAGATTCACCCACAGTTAAACTTATGCGGATCGAACACCGGTTTAGTCAGAGCAAAGCCTTGTATATTGGGGTTGGCAACCCAAAAAAAGGAAAAAAAAAAAAAAAAATTTTTTGCATGTTTGGTTTTTTGGCTGATTAGTATGAGAATAATTGATACCTAAGCAACGTCAGACGAACAAAGGATCGGATTCTATAAGATTTTTAAAATGAATCAGTGTTAAACTTGTGCATGTTTGGTTCATTATTCGATTGGTGATTATGAGAATATTAACACTTAAAGCAATATCAGACGAATAAGAGATAAGATTATTTAAAATTAATCAACGTGCAAACTTATTTTGATATTGTAACATGAAGGTAGCATATCAATGGATTCACATCCTCTGTAATTTGAATTTTATTTGAACTCTAGTTTGTTGGGTACTACGTTGGATTACTTAAATGTATCCCGAACATGGCACAATCCTGGGCCCAAGACCCCGGGAATTGTAGGCTTAATCGCGTGTTAGACTAACCCACCATTGACCTGTAATTTGAATTTTATTTAAACTCTAGATTGATGGATTAACATCCTGTAACATTGGATTTCCTTAAGCACATGACACAATCCTAAGAGGGAATTGTAGGGTATTAGATTGGGTATTTGTCACCCTCTAGATTGATATGGGATCCGAACCGTAATTCATTTTCCCAACAAACACTCTAGAGTTTCAAATAAAATTCAAATTTAAGTGTGGATTTAAACTAAAATTGAAATTTAGTTTAAACTCTAGTTTGAGTAACCGTTGGATTACTTAAATGCCACATGGCACAATCCTAAGAGGGAATTGTAGGGAATTGTAGGAAATTTTTTTCCCAGAGGATGTGAATCCCTATATATCAATAATGGGATTCACATCCCTCTCGTAATTCATTTCCCCTACAATTCCCAATTCCCCTCATAGGATTGTGCCATGTGGTATTTAAATAATCCAACGATTATCCAATTTAAACTAAATTTGAATTTTATTTAAACCCATTCATAAATTTGAATTTTATTTAAACTCTAGTTTGTTGGGTAACCATTGGATTACTTAAATGCCATATAACACAATCCTAAGAGGGAATTGTAGGGAATTACAGGAAAAGGAATTTCAAAGGATGTGAATCCATATATATCAATATAGAGGGTGACAAATACGGATTCACATCCTCTGTAATTCCCTTCTCTACAATTCCCTGTAATTTCCTCATAAGATTGTGCCATGTGGCATTCAAGTAATTCAACGGTTATCCAATTTAAACTAAATTTGAATTTTATTTAAATCCACCCATAAATTTGAATTTTATTTAAACTCTAGTTTGTTGGGTAACCTTTGGATTACTTAAATGCCACATGGCACAATCCTATGAGGGAATTGTAGGGAAGGGAATTACAGAGGATGTGAATCCGACAAATACCTAATCTAGTGATGTTTGTGACCTTTGCACCAACCAGACTCAATTAAAGAATACCATTCCTATTTTGATTCAAGTTGTTGAAAATATAATTTCACAAGAGCCAATTGCCTATGTACAAAGCCATCAAGGACATTTCAGGTGCATACATACATTGAGTTGATCAACACTTACCCAAAGAAGGAAAAAAAAATTGATCACCATGGGACCTGTAGAAATATGGAATATTCCCCCTTTGGACTGGTTTGTGTCACTAGAACATCATCAGGATTAGATTCAAGTTCTCTATTAGCTGGGTTGTATGAATGGTCTCTCTTGGCTAGCTAAATTGCTAGTGATCCAAGAGAAATTTGTTTATAACTCTTTTTCTTATGTATATATATATTTTCTTCATGTGATCAACAAGGTGGAAAACTTTCTACGTCATGTAATACGAAACGTTCTTCTAAATGTAACGTGCCTGTCACTTCCATTTTCTCCTATCAGCGCATACATCATCCTCACTACAAACAAAAGAACCAGAACCCTATTTAAAACCAGAGCTTAGGCTTCTCTCACACATCAAAAAACCCAGACCACAGAGTCGTGCAATAACAGGGAAATCAAGAGAGAAAGACAGCAAAAATGGTGAGCAGCAGCCACGATAATCACCATTTCCTCCTTCTGACCCTTCCTGCCCAAGGTCACATCAACCCAACCCTGCAACTCGCAAAGCGCCTCCTTCAAACTGGCGCTCGTGTCACCTTCTCAACAAGCTTGTCCGCCTACAACCGCATGTTTCAGAATTCTTCTTCCACCCTCGATGGCCTAATCTTTGCTCCTTTCTCCGATGGATCTGATGATCTCTTCAAACCCGGCCGTTCCAATTACATGTCTGAGCTCAAAACCCGCGCCACAGATTTCATAACAGACCTTGCTGGCAACCTCGCCAAGGAAGGTCACCCCATCACTTGTATCATCTACAGCCTAGTTCTTCCTTGGGCTGCCCATCTTGCTCGTAAGCTCAGCATTCCTTCTGCTCTTCTCTGGATTCAGCCAGCAACAGTACTTGACCTCTACTATTACTACTTCCATGGCTATGAAGATGTCATCACCAGTGATCATATTGAGCTTCCTGGAGATTTACCTGTATTCACAAGCCGAGATATTCCTTCCTTCTTCCTTGACAAAAACCACTCAGCTCTTCAAACATTTCAAGAACAGTTCAAGACATTGGAAGAAGATCCAGAAACCACCACCAAGCAATGGGTTCTGGTGAATACCTTCGATGCCCTTGAGCCCCAAGCTCTAGGAACTGTTTCTGATAAGCTTAAGCTAATTGGTGTTGGACCTTTGCTTCCATCGGCTTTCCTAGATGCTGCGGATCCGTCCGATAAATCCTTCGGAGCAGACTTGTTTAGTAGTGGCTCTAAAGATTTCGTTGATCAGTGGCTCAACTCAAAGGCAGAGGGGTCTGTTGTTTATGTATCCTTTGGAAGCCTTGCCATTCTATCGAAGCCACAAATGGAAGCCATTGCTGATGGGTTGTTAGCAAGTGGGCGGCCATTTTTGTGGGTGATTCGAGGAGGAAAAGAGGACAAAGAGGAATTGAAGATTATGGAAAGGTTGGAGGAACTGAACCAAAAGGGTTTGATAGTGCCATGGTGTTCACAGGTGGAGGTTCTTTCTCACCCATCGGTGGGTTGTTTTGTAACTCATTGTGGGTGGAATTCAACTTTGGAAGGTTTGGTTTCTGGAGTACCAATGGTTGGATTTCCACAGTGGTCAGATCAACCAACCAATGCAAAGCTAATCCAAGATGTTTGGAGGACAGGGATGCGGGTGAAGGTCAGTAGTGATGAAGCAGGTTGCACTGTCAAGAGTGAAGAGATTGTAAGGTGCTTGGAAATGGTAATGGAAGGGGAGAGTGGGGAAGAGATGAGAAAGAACGCAAAGCGTTGGAGTAATTTGGCAAGAGAAGCTGCGAAGGAAGGTGGTTCTTCTGATAGGAACATTCGAATCTTCATGGAAGCGTTAGGTGGCATGTAAAATGTTTTTTTTTGGGTAGAAGGCATGTAAAATGTGATAGAATTAAAAACTTCATTTAGGGCTGTTTGGTTACATGAGTCTTGAGATTTCAAATATCTAGATATTTCAAATCTATAAATTTCAAATCTATGGAGTTATAATTTATAAAATTAGATGTTTGGTTGTGGAATGAAATCTGTGGATTCATCCTTAAAAACTATTTGATCGACGTGATTTTTGTGAATGTGCAAATGAATAGCTTTTTTGAAATCTCTGGATTTCACCCCTTACCCATAAATCTACAGATTCATGTTTTTAGTGTAAAAAGGTGAATATCTAGATTTCATGAATCTAAAGATTTTTACAACCAAACGAATATAATTCTCAGATTCATGAATCTAGAGATTTCAAATCTCTGGATTCATGTAACCAAACAGGCCCTTAATAATTTAATTTTTCAAATATTTTGTTAGCACCAAAGGATCTCATCCAATATGTTAATAATAGTAAAAAACTAAAAAAAAGCTTGCGCTCATCAAAGAGTAAAATAAATTAAAAAAAAGGGAAAGGCCTCAATAATCACAAGTACATGTTAGAGTTTATTGTACAAGGAACCTCAAATAATGATCGAAAAAGAAAAACTTATTTCACTTGGGTTCTTTGGTTGGCAGGATTCGTAATCTATATTTTTCAGCTTTCTTTGACCTGCAAATTCTGTCGGGAAAATACATAACAAAGATATAAGAAAAGGTTAATTTCTCAAACAAGAAAAACATTTCCACAAAGAAATGGCTCTCTTCAATTATTCACAGTTGCAGACTAGTGTCTTGAAGAACCAACTCTACAGTAGAATTGTAGGCAATCTTACTGAGTCTAGTCCCCAAAGAGGTCCCAAGGTTTGCTGTAAGTGGTGCGCCAGTGTAATTGAATGGTGTGGGAGGACGGTCAGGGAATCTGTCCTAAATACTCCCTTGATATTGAAATAATGAGATTGAAGAAGCCCAATCTTGGGCATCACAAGAGTGATGTTGTTTAAGGAAGCAGTGAATCGTGTTCCATTTTGGCAAGTAGGGCATGGATTCATTCCCAAACCATTGGTATAAAAGAGATGTCTGTCCACATTTAATGGAACATTTGCAGGGAAGTTAGGAGAGTCTAGAATCTTAAAGGAATGAATGAAGATGCTTTGTTTATCTATGCTCTGCAAACTCGCCTCTCTTGCAACTTGCATCTTTGACGCCGCCGACTAATTACAACTGCCTATCTTCTTCCACCGTCATCCTCACCCTTCCTTGCAACGCCACCCCATTCGGGTTGCGAATCTTGTGCAACTCCCCAAAATTTTATTGTTTTTTCTGCAATCCCAACCCCTGCCCCTATGATAGAAAACTAAGTGTGAGGCTTTTATCTCAACGACCTGCAGATGTGACAGTAACGATAACAATGAAGGTAGATGGGTTTTGGTTTTGAATTCCCTCTCTACTGCCGGAGAGAGGGAAGTCAACGGTGAAGAGAGAGAGATGATGGTGGGGAGGGAGAATGTGAGGGGAGTGAGACAATGGAGGTAATTTGATAAGGGTATTTAAGTCATTTAGTGAGTTAAATTAGGGGTGATAATATCATTTAACTACTCAAAGGGTATTTAGGTAATTTTCATTTCAAATTTTAAATGAGTTAAATGGGGGATAAAGGCATTTAGATTATTTTACTCATCACTCGACAAAAAACCTTAATCGTGAGTAACTTGTAATTTTGATAATGGGTGCCATGTAATTTAGAGCATATATATAATAGGTGGTCCCTAGTTTCACCCCAATAATAGTGGGTGCCGTGTAAAAATTTCTAGATTTTTCTTATTTTCTAGTTCTCATTGTAAGCCTTTGCACCTTGATAGAGAATGTAAAAAGGAGTACCTACACTCTTTCATACCGTTCCTTTTGTCTATGTACATAATAAATATCGTGTTCTCCTTGTCCTTCTTTTCATGCATGCATTTCTTTGTCTAGGTTTTTATCGGAATAGATCCCGTTGCATAAATATGTCCTTATGCTGGAATGAATCGCTATCATACTAAGAAGGTTTGTGACTTGGTCATATCATTCACTCACCTCTTCTTTTTTTCAATTGCCCTTACCAGTTTCCTTACCTCAACTCAAGCCATAAAATGTATCCCGTTGCAAGAGTAGTGTGTCCTCTCGATGTATTGGAACATGTCACCGTTAACAAAGGAGGGTTGATGTTCCCTCTCGATGTATTGGAACATGTCACCGTTAACAATGGAGGGTTGATGTTCCTTTACACTCTTCAAGGTTGATTTTTCCCTTAATATCTCACAGTTGGTGCCCTCCGCTACACAATGTTCAGACTTTTTATCGAGTGCGACCTATGCAAGCATTAACCCTATGCACTACTAGTGCAAGCACTAACCCCATCAATGGAGCGCCACCGGAGGCCTAGTATAGTCCACAGAAGCCGGTATGACTTATGCCCAGGCCAAAGACACACAACTGTCCAATGCAAGAAACAGAAGAGCAGAGGAGATTCAAACCTGGGACACGAGGTTTATCAAACCACTTTGGAATGAACTTGGGACCACTAGACCACCATTCCCTTGGTGGTTGGGGTTTAGTGTTACCCAATTATATGTACAATTAGGGGGCAAAAATTTACTTACATGTTATTTCGAGGTGATTATTTTCTTCCTGAGATTTATTCACAGTTCGATTAATACCTATTTCAGTGATTTACCAATGTTAGTGTAGTCCTACATTCATGATGATCCTACACTTAGGATCATCCCTTCACTCATCTATTGTACACTCTTCCCTCAAAGATCTTAGGGAATGACTCTAGAGCTTCATTAATCTAATTTAACTCTTCATTTTGTTAAGCTTTGTATGAATTTAATAATGCAATAGAGACTTAGCACTTTGTTTGTTCAGAGTGTAGTATCAGTACCTGAATCCTACACTCTTGAGTCCTACACTTGCTAATCTGATTCGTATTTTGCCCCCATTTCTAATCAAAACTTTGGGGCTTCTAGTTGTACGGCCTCACTAAGGTCAGGCTTCACTTTAACTCATAATTCCAATATGCTAATCAAATTGGACAAGCCTTAGTATCATTGACTGTAGGTTCTGTCTGACTGAATGGTCTAGTTGAACCATACACTCAAACCCTATACTTAACCCAACTTTAGTGTTTTGGTCCAAATTACCCTACAAAGCTTAGGGCTTTTGCTCATAGCTTTGGGTGATCCTTCAAAATTTAATCAAGATTTTTGCATAACATGTCACACCCCACCCAGCCGGATCCGGTCATACCCGAATACCCGTGGGGGTGATACACCGCAAGATCTAGGTTCAGTGACAAATCCATACAAAACATGATATAGCATAATTAAATGGACAAGAATAAATCAAGTTTATCATACTAAGTTATCAAAACTGAAATAATGGTTACAGTCATCCATTACTTCAAAATAAAAGGTATAACATCAGAGTTTTAAAAAGAAAAGAGAGTAGTTTTATTCGCAGCGGAAAAATAAACTAAACTTGTTCTCTAATGGAATCCAATCCAAAAGAACAATCTTGATACTGGCATGAAGCTCCATGTGCGTCCACTTCTTCTTCGGTCACTCCTTCAAGAAGATATACTAGCAACGAATCCTCCATTTGGAAGAAGTCCTCATAACCGCAAGATAATCTAATAGAAAAAGACATATAAAAGGAATGAGTTCAACAGAACTCAGTGAGGTCAACTCAACATTATATCACACATTCATTCTCAAGATTCCACACCACACATATAATATAAATATTGATAATGAAATTAATGACAATGATATGATATATGAATGATTATACTCCTAACTCTATCATGAAGTCTCTATGGTAGACACGCATTAAGTCATACACCAGTCTTCTTTGGGCGGTCTCATCACTCTTCCCTCACGGCACTCAAGCACGTCTGTTGGGTTCTCCGCGGTTGTTGTGTAATGTCCTGTCAAGCCATGGTTGGGGATTAGGTCACCACTCTCTCACATCACCATTGGTATAAGATCTGGCGCGTGTCAAGGATAATCTTAGGCCCAATGCAAAGTCATATGGTCTCGTACTACATATGGTCCGGATATTTCCCCTCACGCCTAGTGCTCTGTTGGTTCAATACCTTCCCACCTATGAATGGAATCCTCAATGGAGGCATCTGTTGGACCCCATTCATTAACCCAGTGGTCATCCACATATAATGGACAGGATGATCTCCATGTCCTCTCACGGGTCATTTCACCGGTCTTGAGCGTCCATGAGCCCTTATCTATTATATGCAACCCTACCTCTCTATGATGATAGTGGGCCTGCTTGACATACAGGACCCAGCCACTAACATCACGGGTTAA
The DNA here is from genome assembly GCF_041222555.1 of Hakea prostrata. Taxonomy (NCBI): domain Eukaryota; kingdom Viridiplantae; phylum Streptophyta; class Magnoliopsida; order Proteales; family Proteaceae; genus Hakea; species Hakea prostrata. The sequence continues at coordinate 16,309,944 of NC_142604.1, forward strand.
CCGGCTTCAATACCCCTGCCGAAAGGGTAGTAATACTCATGAGGTCATCTAACCAAACACTTCTAGACATGCCCTAAATATGTAAATTAGTAATCGGGAAAGAGCCAAGGGCACCATAGGAATGCGTCCCATACCGCCTCCTTTGGTATCCTATGGCGGAAATGCCAAAATGGCATTCCCCATTCCCAACCACAATATAAGCAATCATATAATATCACTAGGGCAATGGGTGAACCCACAACCCTAGTAGAAAATACAAGGTAGAAGAAATAATAATATTTCTCCTCTCATACAATCACATTCCATTTCATAACAACAATAATAGATTTCAAAGCAAGGAGCAACATCAGAAGTAATAATAAACATAAATCATAGCAATTCGTATTTAACAAAAGACATAAAATAACCACAAGATAATACTAAAACAATACAAGATATCAATAATGAAAAGTAATCGACATCATTACACATGTAATATAAAGTTAAGTATATTCCTCACCTTTTACTTTGTTCTTCCTCCAAATCCAAGAATCTACTCCCACAAATTAGTGATTAAAGATATATTAACCTATTCATGCAAAATAAATAATTATCACAAATTAGAGCCAATTTGGGTTTCAAAGGATATCCTAAAATCTTCCCACAAAAACCCAAATCTGAAAACTAGGCTAAAAAAGGGTAGTTCTCAACCTCACTAGTGAATGGTCACTAATTTGCCACCAACTCGAAGTTTATAATGAAACAAAACTTTGGGAAAATCTAATTGGAAACAAAAGGATCCTACGGGTACCTTCAATTTTATTAAATTTGACCCATCTCAAAAAGCCCCAAACTTGACTCTCATAAATCACCCGTGGGTGACCTAGAGAATCAAAATTCTAAAATCTTTTGCAAGGAGATAAACCAATACTCCCAAACTCAAGGGAAACATTAATATAAGAAAATATAAGCATCTAGGGTACCTATCATTATTCCCTTTCACGGATCCCTCAATAGAAAAGAAAAGATATCACTCCCACAAACTAGGAAGGGACATTAATACAATAAAGGAAAGCAACCAAGATACCTAACGACCTTCTCTTTCAAGATTCCTCAAAAAGAAAGGAGAGAAAATACTCACAAAATTGTGAGTAAGAGAAGCATTAAAGAAAATTAACCTTTCGTAATGATTTTGCGAAGATTCGGATCACAGACACCTTCGGAAGAATGGAAATCGCTCCTCTATTTCGTTTATCCTTTTCTCCAAAGCCTCCGCCTCTTTCTAGCCTCCAAAAATGCGTTTACGGATGAGATAAAACATAAATAGGGTTTAAAAATCCGAATTTCCAATTTTGCCCCTAAATAGAAAATAGGGTGGGGGTTGGTTCACCTAAACGGCTCAAACTTCTGGCTCATGGTTGGACCCCCAAACGAACTCCGATTTTGATGATTTTTGGCTCGTTGGAAAGGTCTTCCGACGATCTTTGATTTGATATCTTATTTGCGTCAATCGGATTCTCCATCACTGATCTACAGATATTCCAAAATTACCCTTTTTACACTATCGAGACTAATCTTCTCTCTTTACTTAAACTTTAAGAGAGTTTTTAAGTCATTATAAGGGTCATTTACCAACATTGGTTCAATTTCCAATCCTTCGGGCTCGAATTGAATGGTCCACAATTGTCGCCGAATCAAGGCCCAGGTTCTCGGTCTTAAAACCACGGGTTAAAGGGGTAGAAATCTGGGGGATTTCACATTCCTCCCCCCTTAAAAGAAATTTCGTCCTCGAAATTGGGAGAATACTAGGCTTCCAAAGAGATGGAGATACATTGCTTTTATCTTGACTTTCTTCTCCCAAAATCTATGGGAAACAAATAACAATAAGTCTTTTGTAATAAAACAAGGAGTAAATCTGACATGCTTTGAAATCAAATCGAAAGTATGATCATGGCTTCATGAAGATTTCACAAGGATCATGGCGAAGATTAATATGAAGATCACAAAACTTTAAGAATGAAAGGAGATTGTAGAAGAGATGGTTGCAAGGATCAATATGTTGCAAGGATGCAACATCTACTTCATAATCTCAATCTCAAAGAATAAATCATAGCAAGAGTAGATCAATACAACACAAGAGAGATTAAAATTCTTTGATTGAAGAATAGGAGATGAAAAGCTTGAAGTCTTGAAACAATTAGAAGGAATAACAAATCATGAAGATCACACTTGATTTCTTTTCAAAATCATCATGTGGAGAATTCACAAGGTTATAGAGTATATGAAGATTCACTCTAAAACGACAGTGGATAGAAGGATCACCATGGGAATGACTTAAGATCACCCTCCTATCAAAAGGAATATAAGGCACAAGAAGAACTCGAAGAGAGAATATGTCAAGTTTGGGGTAAACTTCTACTAAACGAAATTAGGCAACTCATATGATAGAGAATAAATCGAACAATGTATATGGTAGGTATGCATTAGGCACAGCAGCAAGGTTAGGGTTAGGTGGGATTTTACAATCTCCCCCCCTTAAAATAATTTCGTCCTCGAAATTGAAAGCATACTTGAACTCCCAATAAGATGAGGAACTTCTTCGGGGTGTGATTGTTCCACCGAATTTTTACAAAGGGGATGGAAAGTACAACGAAGAATAGGTCTAATGGGTAAAGAGCTGACTTCTTAAACAGCTAAGAGGAACTCAAAACAACACTCATGGACACTTCATACAGATTATCAAAATCAACAACACAAGAAAACATTCATTCTTACCTATCTTTCTTTTCAATTTCATTATTAACAACATGATTTTTTTCAGAACTGGGAAATGCTTGCTGATATTGGTTAAAAACATGCCTAGGGGTGTTTAGAAACATGCTCCAACCAATTTCCGCACAAGCCAAGCTTCAACAAAAAGATTTCGCACACTTTGCACCAATTTCACTATTCACTTTACCAAAATCCCAAATTCACAAACACTTGTCCCATACATCCATCTCTTGTAATAACCACTAGCAAACCAACCAACCATTTGAGTTTAAGACAAGAATAAATACCAATTGAAGCGCTTAAAAGGTCCAAATTTTTTTTTTTATTTAAATCTTTTATTTTTATTATTATTTTATTATTTATTATTTATTATTTATTATTGGAAACTAATAGAAGTGCTTAGAAGCTTTCCAAAATTTTCTTTTTAATAAATCCCATGGGGGTCTTTGGAATAAGAGGGCCAAAAGAAAGAAAACTAATAATAATAATAATAATAATTTCAATTTTTTTTTTTTTTTTCCAAGAGTACTAGGGGTTTCTGAAATTAGGATCCAATTTTTTTTTTTTAAATAATAAATAAACACCCAGTCTTTGAAATCAAGGGCCCGAGAAAAAAAATGTTCTTTTTATTTTATTTTATTTTTTTTTATTTTTAAAGGAATCAAATGTGGTTTTTGAAATCACATACCCAAAAGAAGAAGAAAAACTTTCTTTCAAATTTTTTTTTTTTTTGGTGGGACCCGGGAGGTTTCTGAAATTAAGGGCCCAAAAAAAATGTTTTTATTTTATTTTTAATTTAATTTTGTTTATATACATATATAAATATTTATTTTTATTTTTTATTTTAAAAAACCCAGGTGTCTCTAAAAAAAAGTCCCGAGAAGAAACTCTTTTTTTTTTTTTTAATATTTATATTTATTTTATATTTAATATTTTTTAAAACACAGGTCTCTAAAAACAGCGTCCCGGAAAAAAAAAAGTTTTTTTTTTTTTTTTTTTTTTGAAAAACCATGGGGGATTGGGCCGGTGGCTTCAAGCGCCCGGCCACCCGCCCGGTAGGTCTCTGATTTTCAGAGACCTGCCAAAAGTAAATTTTTTTTTTTTTTTTTTTTTTTGAAAAACAAAGGGAGGTTGGGCCGGTGGCTTCAAGCGCCCGGCCACCCGCCCGGTAGGTCTCTGGAAATCAGAGACCTGCCAAAACAGAAATTCTTTTTTTTTTTTTTTTTTTTTGGGTATTTCCTTTCTGTGCGCGCGCGCGCGGGGCGCTGGCGTGGCCGTCTGCGCTGCGCGCGCGGACGTGCCTGCTGCGCTGCGCGCGTGGACGTGCCTGCTGCGCGCGCGCGCGTGCCCACAGCCCTTTTTTTTTTTTTTTTTTTTTTTTTTTCATTCTTTAACCTTTTTAACATTCTCTCACCCTCACTCTTGCCTTGGGGGTGGTTTTACTATACTTCTAGGTTAGATCTAACCCCATGCGATGCTCAAACATGATATTTAACTACATCTCCTTCTCGAAATCAAATACAAACTTTCTCCACACACTATCTTCGCTTATATGTGAGGTATCCTCATTGATTTCACATATACCATTCCACGAGCAGCACCCCTAGGTATCCAACCTTGGGTACGGGTGTCGCTTGACCCGTATCTTTAGACACTTCGGAGTGGATTTCACTAACACGAAAAACTGAGAGAGAAAAATTCGGAGAACTTCCTTCGTCCAAAATGCCTCAACCTCCACCCAAGCGTTAACAACCTTGACTCTACCTTCTACCATCACAGATGTACCGGGTAACTCCACTCGGCTTTATTATGTTTCAAACACATTTTATTATGCATGTTTGTCCACGCTATTTCACTTAATATTGGGTTATGATATTTTAGAATCTAAGTATTTTATCAATTATGCACTTTACTGTTTCATATGCTTTATTGTGTTTTAAGCTTTTGTTTAATTAATGACATTAATGACTTTGTGTTCCATATACTTATTGTATCTTATTCAAGTTGATTCATTATGCAACATTACAATAAATTTTCTAAGTTCATGTTGAGCCTATTATTCACTCCTATTAGGTAGAGTCATTTATGGATCGATGACTCAGGATGCCCCTACTGTATCATATAATGTTAGGACTTGTATGAACCTAGGCTCTGATACCACTTCTGTCACACCCCACCCAGCCGGATCCGGTCATACCCGAATACCCGTGGGGGTGATACACCGCAAGATCTAGGTTCAGTGACAAATCCATACAAAACATGATATAGCATAATTAAATGGACAAGAATAAATCAAGTTTATCATACTAAGTTATCAAAACTGAAATAATGGTTACAGTCATCCATTACTTCAAAATAAAAGGTATAACATCAGAGTTTTAAAAAGAAAAGAGAGTAGTTTTATTCGCAGCGGAAAAATAAACTAAACTTGTTCTCTAATGGAATCCAATCCAAAAGAACAATCTTGATACTGGCATGAAGCTCCATGTGCGTCCACTTCTTCTTCGGTCACTCCTTCAAGAAGATATACTAGCAACGAATCCTCCATTTGGAAGAAGTCCTCATAACCTGCAGTATAATCTAATAGAAAAAGACATATAAAAGGAATGAGTTCAACGGAACTCGGTGAGGTCAACTCAACATTATATCACACATTCATTCTCAAGATTCCACACCACACATATAATATAAATATTGATAATGAAATTAATGACAATGATATGATATATGAATGATTATACTCCTAACTCTATCATGAAGTCTCTATGGTAGACACGCATTAAGTCATACACCAGTCTTCTTTGGGCGGTCTCATCACTCTTCCCTCACGGCACTCAAGCACGTCCGTTGGGTTCTCCGCGGTTGTTGTGTAATGTCCTGTCAAGCCATGGTTGGGGATTAGGTCACCACTCTCTCACATCACCATTGGTATAAGATCTGGCGCGTGTCAAGGATAATCTTAGGCCCAATGCAAAGTCATATGGTCTCGTACTACATATGGTCCGGATATTTCCCCTCACGCCTAGTGCTCTGTTGGTTCAATACCTTCCCACCTATGAATGGAATCCTCAATGGAGGCATCTGTTGGACCCCATTCATTAACCCAGTGGTCATCCACATATAATGGACAGGATGATCTCCATGTCCTCTCACGGGTCATTTCCACCGGTCTTGAGCGTCCATGAGCCCTTATCTATTATATGCAACCCTACCTCTCTATGATGATAGTGGGCCACGCTTGACATCACGGACCCGACCACTAACATCACGGGTTAACCGGCTTCAATACCCCTGCCGAAAGGGTAGTAATACTCATGAGGTCATCTAACCAAACACTTCTAGACATGCCCTAAATATGTAAATTAGTAATCGGGAAAGAGCCAAGGGCACCATAGGAATGCGTCCCATACCGCCTCCTTTGGTATCCTATGGCAGAAATGCCAAAATGGCATTCCCCATTCCCAACCACAATATAAGCAATCATATAATATCACTAGGGCAATGGGTGAACCCACAACCCTAGTAGAAAATACAAGGTAGAAGAAATAATAATATTTCTCCTCTCATACAATCACATTCCATTTCATAACAACAATAATAGATTTCAAAGCAAGGAGCAACATCAGAAGTAATAATAAACATAAATCATAGCAATTCGTATTTAACAAAAGACATAAAATAACCACAAGATAATACTAAAACAATACAAGATATCAATAATGAAAAGTAACTGACATCATTACACATGTAATATAAAGTTAAGTATATTCCTCACCTTTTACTTTGTTCTTCCTCCAAATCCAAGAATCTACTCCCACAAATTAGTGATTAAAGATATATTAACCTATTCATGCAAAATAAATAATTATCACAAATTAGAGCCAATTTGGGTTTCAAAGGATATCCTAAAATCTTCCCACAAAAACCCAAATCTGAAAACTAGGCTAAAAAAGGGTAGTTCTCAACCTCACTAGTGAATGGTCACTAATTTGCCACCAACTCGAAGTTTATAATGAAACAAAACTTTGGGAAAATCTAATTGGAAACAAAAGGATCCTACGGGTACCTTCAATTTTATTAAATTTGACCCATCTCAAAAAGCCCCAAACTTGACTCTCATAAATCACCCGTGGGTGACCTAGAGAATCAAAATTCTAAAATCTTTTGCAAGGAGATAAACCAATACTCCCAAACTCAAGGGAAACATTAATATAAGAAAATATAAGCATCTAGGGTACCTATCATTATTCCCTTTCACAGATCCCTCAATAGAAAAGAAAAGATATCACTCCCACAAACTAGGAAGGGACATTAATACAATAAAGGAAAGCAACCAAGATACCTAACGACCTTCTCTTTCAAGATTCCTCAAAAAGAAAGGAGAGAAAATACTCACAAAATTGTGAGTAAGAGAAGCATTAAAGAAAATTAACCTTTCGTAATGATTTTGCGAAGATTCGGATCACAGACACCTTCGGAAGAATGGAAATCGCTCCTCTATTTCGTTTATCCTTTTCTCCAAAGCCTCCGCCTCTTTCTAGCCTCCAAAAATGCGTTTACGGATGAGATAAAACATAAATAGGGTTTAAAAATCCGAATTTCCAATTTTGCCCCTAAATAGAAAATAGGGTGGGGGTTGGTTCACCTAAACGGCTCAAACTTCTGGCTCATGGTTGGACCCCCAAACGAACTCCGATTTTGATGATTTTTGGCTCGTTGGAAAGGTCTTCCGACGATCTTTGATTTGATATCTTATTTGCGTCAATCGGATTCTCCATCACTGATCTACAGATATTCCAAAATTACCCTTTTTACACTATCGAGACTAATCTTCTCTCTTTACTTAAACTTTAAGAGAGTTTTTAAGTCATTATAAGGGTCATTTACCAACATTGGTTCAATTTCCAATCCTTCGGGCTCGAATTGAATGGTCCACAATTGTCGCCGAATCAAGGCCCAGGTTCTCGGTCTTAAAACCACGGGTTAAAGGGGTAGAAATCTGGGGGATTTCACATAACAACCCTTATTCTCATGATTTCTATGACTAAGCTTATTATTATTATTATTATTATTTTTGGATCGAGGTTCATCCAGGCTAGTTTGCGTGCACCACGATTACATTTATATATGCTGCCGAGTGGGTACGATCCCACGACCCTCCCCGGAGGAATGCGGGTCTTTAATCTTTACCGCTAAACTAACCCCTCATTGACTAAATTTAATTGTACGGAATTCCAACATACGTATCTTCAAATTTTCTAAGAATCTAACATGTTAATTATTAAATTTCATGCATAATTCCTACAATTAGAACATAGATCAACGAATTATAATCAAAATCAAGAAAGAAAAGCCTGCAATTTTACAATTTTCTTCTTCTTCTCTCTCTCTCCCCTTTCTCTTTTTGTTCTCCTAAATTTTCATCTTTTATATGATCTCAATTAATATAATATAATGTTGAGTAATTGTATTACAAATTCTACAAAACATAAAAAGTGAAATTGCAATACAATTGAAAGATGAAGATCCTTAGTCAATCCGGAGACAAGGTTGTTTCAAGTACTCTCCTCACATTTTTCTATCAATACATTTAGAGAGAAAGTCTATTTCTTAGCAATAATAAGGCAAATTAAAGGTAGACTCCTCTCCTAGACATATGGCAAAGGAGTTTGAGAGGAATCTAAACTTGATTGTATAGGCATTCTTCTCACCTTAGTTAGAGAGGATGTGAAAGGAAGATGGTATTATCGATTAAACCTCCTATTATATCTTGAATTTTCTTCTTCTTTTTTTAATTTTTTTTATCTAATTTTTTATTATTAGTTTATTATCTTTTTCGTTATAAAAGTCTCGTCCTTTCATTTGGCAGCCAAAGAGCACAAAACTAGATTACAAAGAGAAACCAACTATAGAGTGGATATATACAGGCCAATTTGTTATACACTACATTGACTAGCCTTCCTGCCTAGAGAATCGACAAGAACATTTGCCCGTTAGGGATACAAATAAAAGAACAAAAAAGAAAGGAAAAAAAAAAAAAACACACACACACACAACTAAGAAGATTACCCCAAAGTTTACTCTATCTTGTATGTTAATGCTTTATTTTTTTTTTTTGTATGTTAATGCTTACTTACGAGTCCAGATTGTCTCCCCAGACACGAAGTACCTTGTCCTCCCTCAACTATTGTTAACTATAAATTATAGGGACCCATAGGGTTAGGGTGATGAATTTTTTTAACATTTTATTATTTTTTTACTTGTGGTCTCACATAATTTATAATTTGTAATAGTAGGAAGAATACATTTTTTGGGTAGAAATCGAAGAATATGAGGGTATTATGATAAAATCAAACCCTTCGAGTCTCTGACCCGAAAAAAAAATAATGATAAAATCAAAGACACGCCGAAAGAAGCAAGTAGAATAATTACAGGGGTGTGGCAAAGAAATCCAACCGAAATCTATAAGATAGGAAATGGCGAAATTCTCGGTTGGGGGAGATGATGAAGACAATGGCGAGGGACCGAGCAGCCCCGTTAGGAAAAAGCAGAGGAGAAATGAACGGCAACAGAAAGAAGGCAGCGAAGCAGCAGAAGAAGAAGAAGAAAGGGGAAGGGTAACTCATGGTAAGGAACCGGACAGACATGTAGAAGATGGCATCTCTATGACCCTTACCGACCCTGATGTGCTTGACTGCACCATCTGCTTGGAACCCTTGATGGCTCCAGTCTTTCAGGTTTCGTTCCGCTTTCCTATATTTTTTTTAACGAATAATTTCACCACAACTCTTCCTTTTGCGGGTTAATTCTTTTCATTTGATCCACATGAGTGTCTTTTCCGGAGAAGTTTTGCTTTAAATTTCTCTACCTTTTGTGCAATTTTTTCCTGTTAAACGTTTGAAAATTAGAATTGAAAATTGAGCTACATGGGATCTGAAGACTATTTCTCAAATGTAAAGGATCACTCTGAAGCCGCTGATGGAGAAATTGAGTTGCTTCTTGATCTTACAGCTTTGATTTTAACTGTTTGGAGTTTAGGGGCTGACCCACCATTAGAGCTTGACTTGGTTTCAGATAGAATAATGGATGTCTTTAGTAGGACTATTGGCTCTAGGGTTCCGGCCAAACCCAGCACTCCACTACCCTTCAAGCTCTACTATCCCTCAAATCATATTCTTCATCAACTATCTACAGTTAGGTTGGGAACTTGCAATTAACCACTTAATATTAGATTTTATAACTTTAAGGTAGTACAGTTCTTTCAAGTTAAGTGAATGTGGCAAAAATTCACAAAGTAAGTTTTCATTCTTTTCTAAGGGCATCTATTGCCCTTTGGCTACTTTTACTTCTGTTGGTATCCAAACATAGATCAACTTTTGACCTGATTAGCTTCTTACATTCCTCTGCGTCGTTATTTTAGAACTGGTTTTCCATTTGGAGAAGGGTTGATTTCACCTCTGATTCTGAAACAGATTTAATCCTTTTCAGAATCTCATTGTGGAATCCCTGCATCAATTATCCATCCATGTTAAAACTTAATAGCACTTTATGACCTTGGCTTCCTATAGGTCTGTCATAGGACTCATCTACCTACTGGTAAAAATTCCGGAGGATTTTCGTAGGATTCTCTGGTATCTCACGGACTTCAGGGCTAAAGCTAGTTTCTTTATGGTGAATTCACATCTTTGTGTGTCAGCTACTCTTTATTTTCTATTCTATTTTGGATGGAAAACCTGATGACAGAAATAAGGAACCAGTAATCATGCCCTTCTTAAGAAATGTTAACTTGTTTTTATGTGGATAAGTTAGGAAGTGTATTTTCTGAATATTATATCCATCAATGATCTGATAGCCTTGCAGCAAACTGCAACTGTACGTATGGAAAGTATTATCTTAAAATATTTCAAATAGTTCATGCTTCAATAAGACAATAGATGGAAAAAACCTTGATTGCAAATTTCATTTTGGAAATAGTATGAATGATTATATTAATTATATGCCTGTACCCTAGTCCAAGCATTATAGTTTAGTATACTACAAAATATGCTTTACAATGGGAAGCCTGATGCCACTTTGTATACTAAATATATGGTGACTGAACTCAGTGTGACAATGGACACATTGCATGCTCTACATGCTGCAACAAGATGGCGAACAAATGTCCGTCTTGTTCTTGGCCGATTGGGTACAGCCGCTGCCTGGCCATTGAGAAAGTGATTGAATCAATCAAAGTATCCTGCCAAAATGCACAATATGGCTGCAAAAAAAGAGTTTCCTATGCTCTAAAACTAAACCATGAGGAGACATGTATCTATGCACCATGTGCATGCCCTCTTTCAGACTGCACATTCTCTGGGTCATCTGAACAACTTTCACAGCACTTCAATTGCAAACATTGGGCTTCTTCTAGACGTTTCCGTTACAACTGTCCTTTCCCTATTTCTTTAGACAAAAGTGAGCGGTTCCTTGTTTTCCAAAACGAAGAGGATGGTCTTCTTTTTATCCTCAATAACCGCTTGGAAACTCTTGGGAATGCAATTTCAGTAAATTGCATTGGAACCAACTTTTCAAAGGGAGGGTTCTTTTATGATCTTATTTCAAGAAGAGGAAGCAGGTATGTTAAGTTACAGTCCTACACACAGTTTTCTAAAGGGCAGGCTGAGGTTTCTCCCATGGATTTTCTACTCATTCCCAAGGGCTTTGATGGCTGTCATGTCCAGCTCAAGTTGGAGGTTTGTATCTGGAGTTCTAGAGAATTTGAATGAGCCATCACTTGCTCTGCTAACATTTAAGAACATATTGTATATCGATGTAAAATTGCTATTGTCTATGCTTAGTTTGTGGTAGCATGTGTAATAAATACCCTGTAGAATATTGTATAGAACAGCCTTATGTCTCTGTAATTAATGATGTTTTACTGTAAAAATTCTTAATTGTTAAAAAATAAACTCGAAACATACTTCTGTTGCAACTGCTTGTCATCCTTTGTTCCGCTGAACTAGTGATCCCCTGTTTAAATTGACAACTGCTCCCCCATCCCATCTTTCTTATCCTGTAAGAATCTCGAATGGTGATTTTTCAAGGTGTGTAATCTCATTCTTTTGTCTGAAAAGGTAAAATAGAATGCTTGAGACTTCCTTTACATGGGTTACACCCGCAGCATCTGCTAATTGTATTTGTTACCGACCAGGATCTATTCCGGCTCTCTGTGCCCCTGAATACAGTCATGCAGTGGATTTGGATATCAGAATCAGATCTTTACATAATTGGAAAACCAAATTTTGACTTGTCTATTTGAAAAACTAGGTCACTTGGTTTTTTTTAAACCTAGGCAAATGTGTTTATGTTTTTTCTGAATTTGGATGTAACAATCCGATTTTACGAAAAGAAACTCACATATGAATTCACTCTGTGTTTGCATCATTGGACAAGAGAAAGGAGCGGGCGAGTCAAGGGTTTCTTATTATTCAGAATATTGTTTTACTACTTAATTATCAATTAAATTCATGGAGTATGTCTTAATATGAGGAAAAGCGATTTTTTTTTCCTTTTTTAATAAAGGGACTTAATAGGAGATGTGGATATTAATATGCCTCAGCAAGAGTTGAATTCACGACCTCTTTATTTTTTTGTTGGAAGCTTAGGTTGCACGCACCTTGATTACATCATCAGGGGAACGTTGTCTGCAAAGATCGAACCCATGACCTCTCCATTGAGAAGTATGGATCTCTCCCACTCTATCAATCCTGCATTAGCAGGACCTCTTCACTAAGAGGTGGTGAAACCGGCAAAAAAAAAAAAAAAATAATAAAATATATATATATATATATATATTATTATATATTTTTGATAATAAAAAATTTTATATATTAACAATGAGAATATTACATAATAGGCAGAGAGCTATGCCCCTGCCCCAAGGAAATTCAAGTTGTATTATCGAATTCTTCTATTTCATGATTTGCATCATTACTAACCACAGGAGAAGGCTCCATATTGCTTGGATGAGGAACTGATACTATTGTTTGCATATCTACATCTCCCACAAAGTTGGAGAAGACAATTTATATTAGGATTGACATCCGAAACATGAATTGTTTCTCGAATCCCTCTTACCTACCTCAAAACACTCCATAAAGAATATACGCAATTCAATTGTTGGATTGTCAAAATCTTGCTTTAACAAAAGCAAACTATTCCTTTAGAGTCTTCCCATTAAATTGTGTTGTATTCAATCGCAACACAGAGGTACTCCACACTTTCTTAGCATGAGGGCAATGAAAGAGGGCAAGGTAAATGGATCTTCAGGACTAAACATGATGGACAGATGGCAAAGAGCTATATTCCTGTTAAACAAATTTCACACACAAACACACAAAAAACCGAATTAACCCATTAATCCTAAATACCAATGTATCAAGATTACCCTGGACCAAGAAAAAAAGCCAAAACGGCGAAACAAATTACCAAGCCGATAAAGCGAAAAGAAGACCCCCACGCCGGCATGGTGCATACAAAACGAACGAAGAAGGCAAGCGCCCAGAAAGATGCATTCGCACTGATGCTTCGACGATTGTTGTTCAATGGAGGTCTCTCCTCTCTCAACCCTACACAAAAGAAGAAGCAGCGCCATGGATTCTCCTAAGTACTGCCCTCTCCACCCCCAATTCACCATAATGGTCCCAACGGCTACCCAGGTCCTGCATCAGGCGACGCCCCCAAGCGCTGCAGCCCCGGCCATGTTCAGGTACGGATCACCCACCTGTGGCCCAGCAACAGCCCCCGCAACCGCGAGGACCGGACAACAAGAGGAAGACAACAAGCACGGGCATGGGTTTCAAAGGCCGGAACATTACAGGCATAAAATGAAGTCGGAACCTGAGCAGCACCAGAGAAGATACGCACGGAGAAACAAGCACCACACCAGGGGCGGAGCCAGGATTGAAAATGGAGGGGGCGAATGATATGGGCCAATGTAGGACCCACTGAGGTCCCATCTCAGAATATATTATTATATTAATGATAGCTCCATTAAAATTAGATAAATTAATAGAAAATCGATAGTGTGAGAGAGATAAAGGAATAATGAGAAAGAGAGTGAATACTGGAGAAGATTTAGGAAAATTCCAAAGTTGCTAACACCAAATTGTGAGACGGTGAGAAAAAAAAGAAAAAAGGAATAAAAGAGGAGATTCATGAGATAATAAATAGAAATTAAAATAAAGAGAAAATAAGGAGAAACAGGGATCGTGAGTTAGTAATAGAATTAACAATCCTAAAACAGGGATTAATGATAACCATAGACAGAGATTATGAATGACAGACCCATCACTATCTAAAGTTATTAAGGAGGGGGGCCAAATAGTGGATTTCACATTTAAAGATAGAGAAATAAGGAAAAAAACAAGGATACTACAACAAAAAACCGGGGGCCAGGCCCCTCCGCCCAACGGGCTCCGCCACGACCACACAATGGTAGGGAAGAGTGGGAATTGAACGAGCGAAACACCCCAGATATCTCAAAGGAAGCCCGCCCGGGTCAATCTCTATGGTTCCATCTCTATAAGTACGCTGAGCCACTGAAGTGAAAAATACCGAAATAAGCTCCAAGATTCTATCCAGAAAAAATGTTCGAGATGATTGATTAACAGAGAAGAGTGAACGATGATATCAACAAGGGCAAAGGTTGCAGCAATGACACAGCCGCTCGAAGAGAGAGGAGAAAGGGCGCCCACCAGGGCACAGCGGCATAAAGAGGTTCCAAATACCTATTACACCAAAGACGAGAGGTTCCAAAACCATGACACCGAAAGAGCTGGAGAGGAATAAATCTATAAGTATTTTGGTTATAGACAACGACCTACCAAACATTTGAGTGTGGTTTTTTTGGTGTGTGAAATTTTATTTGCCACTTAAGGATCTTCCTCCATCAATCGTTCCTGATTAATCATAATATATGTTGTAAGCAAATAAGTGCCATTATTCACCCACTATGTGGATAATGGCATTTATTCGCTTACAACATATATTATGAATGTAGATTGATGTGCCTTTTTGATCTCCTCATGTTTCAATTGGGTGCTTTCCTTGAGTGATATGCTTTTCCCTCCCTGTTTCTAGAGACTCTGTCTATGTTTCGCTCCCCTCTTTGGCACTTTGGTTATCATGGCATTGACTTTAGGCTCGTCAACCCCTTCTCAAAGATTCTCTTCTTTGAATTTTTATACCCTTCTTTATTTTCCTTATTCAGAGTCTTAAAATAATGATTACAAATAGAAGATTGGGCTTGGTCAAGTGGTTACAGGGTTGAGGCTGTTAACAGCCTCTGTGAAATTGCAGGGTTAAGGCTGCATGCATTATAATCCTCCACAGACCCCGCAGTACTGTGTGCACTCTTTTTATAAGAGTGATTACATGTCCTCCAATGTTCTTTATATTGCTTGACAGCCTCTCCACATGTCTAGACTTTGAGGAAGTTCAATGGCTTTATAGGGAGAGTGAAGAGTTTTGGGGAAATGTGATTATCAATGAGACACTAGCCCTTTATGTATAATAACGAGATACACAACAACAATAGTGCCTCTAGGGCAAAACCAAATAAAGCCCAAGTGGGATTCTACCCTTTTATCCATAGTAGAATACTCCCCCTCAAGTTGGTTCATAAATATCATACATGCTCAACGTGCATGCAAAAGAATGCAAAACCTCACCGCTAGCTGGCTGATCAGTGGACTTAAAATAAACAGAATACTGATTAGACCTTGTTCAAGTTCTTTGATGTGATGACAGTCAATCTCCATGTGTTTCTTCTGATCATGCAAACAGAATAATGATAATGCTAAAGCATCATAGGAAGTTGGACAGAGGCACTGAGATCTTGAAGCAAACCTTAAAGCCATATCAATGGACATGCATCCTCGGCCAGAAAACGAAATTCAGCTTTACCACTTGATCTAGCAACCATATCCTGCTTCTTGCTTGTGCCAAGATACCAGATTCCAACCAACATAAGTACGGTAACCTGAAGTTGATCTTCTATCATCAGGAGATAGCATAATATCCTGTTTCTTGCTTTACCACTTGTTCTAGCAACCATATCCAGTTTCTTGGTTGTGCCAAGATACCAGATTCCAACCAACATAAGTACAATAACCTGAAGTTGATCTTCTATCATCAGGAGATAGCTCAATATTATCTTTAAATTCTTAAGTATGCATATGATAACAAGGAGAAAAGAGGACTCTTTTTCTGGAGCAGACTAAAGTATTTCAAAATACAAAATATTGGCTCTATATGACTATATGAGTATAGTAAGGATCATGCATATGCTGACTAACCTTTCAAGCCATACTAACTGCATAGGTTATGTTGGTGATATGGGAGACTGAAATTAACTTGCCAACCAATCTTTTGGCATCTTCCCTTGTCAACTGGTCATTCCTTACTTTTGGGATGGCCATTAGCCTCATGTGGTCTATCCGCCGGCTTGCACCCAAGCATCCTAATCTCTGGTTATAAATCAAGGATATATCACAAGGACCTAATAGCCATATTACAACAGAGAGTTTCAACTCTAATTGTTGTTTAACGTCGCCTGCCATCCTGCTTCTCTTAGGTGTCCTGTGTATTTATTTCTATGCAATTAAGTCCTTGGTGTTTTGCGCCTGGGTTTTGCTCACAAAGAGCATCACTGCTTTGTAAATATCATGCAGGAAACATTCTTGTCCAATTTGAGAGCTTTGCAGCCACACCTTTGTGTTACAGCAGCATATGGGAACATCTTACCTATCAAGTTTCTGAATATTCCAACATTGGGTGAGTTGAAAAGTTGAGCTTCTTGTTTAACCTTTTACACTATTTCTATGAACTGCAATGCTTATTTAAGGCAAAACTTGTTTAATTTGTATTTGTGTGCTGCAGAATATTTGAATCTGTCCCAGAATTGGTGTTTTAGCTGTTGATGCCCTAATCCTGTTTTTAGAGGATTGTATGCAGTGGGTTGACCGAAATTAGATGGGCCTTGGCGGCTGCACTCCTGATTCTTGAAATGCTGGTTGAAATGAGTTCAGGTGTTCTTTGAGTTTGATGCAGTTCGAGTTAGCCAAATTATGGTTACTGAAGTCTTAAAACAATAAATCCATTCAACCTTGCAGGTTTTCTTTCTGCATATCTTGACGTGACAGTTTATTAAAGGTGCTTCACATGCATCTATATTGGGGCTTGAGTTTATATGGGATTCACAAGAACTCCAAGAAGTTGGTGGTTGAAGAAACATTAAAACTCAGTCTTCCCAAAGTTGTTGCTTTTACTTTGCACCTAACCATACTCTCTGCTATTCTTTGTATCATCAAGATAAATAGATGGTATTATCAGCCTACACCGCTGTAATGACGTGAAAAAAACTCAGACAATCATGCATGAAATGCAGTGACTTTTTTGTGGTTCAACACAGATGCTTACAATCCACTAGAGAGCCACAAATTTTTACAACCAGTAACCACTATACTACAAAATTTTCTACTAACAAGAAAAAAAAAATCTCTCTCCACCTTACTGTCTAGTGATCTTGAGGGTATCTTCTAAGAGAAATAATTATGTGCTGTACAAACCCTGAATCCCGAGCATACAATTTCACCCTTGAATGTGTATTGGGCTCAGAAGGGACTTGGTAAAACATATACAAGTGTAATAATTACTACACAGTCTCTACATAATACAAGAAACAAACCCCACAACCACAACCAACGTGGTCTATCAATAGGCTTCATGGGCAGTGCAATATTTTGAAGGAGTTAACTGCTTAACCTATAGAAGCTAGGCAAGAAAGTTGCTACCAGATCTTAGGGTTCAAGCTAGAAATGTAATTTGAAGTTGAAAAAGGTTGATGGGCTATGAAATCATACGTGAGCCATCAAATGAGAGAATCAATTTGATTAACAATCTATTGTCATTTCTATCATTCTGATTTTTAAATACTTCTAAACTCTTGAAACACCTTCCTGATGTATTTTATTGAGGAGAGGCTGATCTGTACTTCAGTACTTGATATGAATTTGTCAGCGATATTTTTCATATTTCATCTGCATGGATAAACTGGTGTATTAGTGGGATCAAGACACTTTAGAACTAGCATATTTCACTAACCAAATAGTAAATAATGAGGAGAATTAGGCTACTGGCATGAATGGAAAAAGTTGATGAGTTCTCAAATTGTAGTCTCACGAAAGCCTTTGGAATTAGTGTTGGGATTTGTTTTCGTCTATATCATTTAATAATCTTCTTTTTCATTATTGATTTACCACATTTTTTATTTTGATTTTTTATGATTGGTTCGTTTATTATCTTTAGGGATGTTTACTGGTCTCAGCCTGATATTAATTTTCTTGTTGTTTATCTGGATCCTGTATATTTTTATTTTTGATATCCTCTATCATGAAGCAACTAACGTGGGAAACATTGATGCAGACAAGTCACCTGAAGGGCTTATTCTATTTAAATAAGCTATGGGTTGGGATTCAGGCTTCAGCTCCAGGGGTTGGGACTCTGGTTCCATCTGTTTAGTTTGTGATTGATCAAAGTAGGAATTCAGGATTTAATTCATTAATTTAGTTAAGAGTCCTGTTTTGAGTCTATTTCATTTACTATGTCAGTTTCCTAGTCAATTTAACCTTATGCCTTACCATTTAGTGTCCATCTTTGAATCTTTTATGTATTTTTGTGGGGGAGGTCCTTTACACGAATTTGATTAGTGAGACTGTGAAACATGGTTTTGTTCATTGTGCTGTAAGAGTATGGTGAGAGACCAAAACAGGGTAAGAGAACATTCATGAAAGACCCTAAAGAGAGTGGGATATTTGACCCAACCCAACCCTTCTCTGTTTTTCATTTCTTTAGTTTATCCGTAGAAGTATCTTATCTTGTTCAAAATTCGTTGTTTCAGGTACAGTCAATATACACCCGAGTCTGCTGCCTCTCTACCGTGGAGCTGCTCCTGTTCAAAGAGCATTGCAGGTTTTCTTTATCCTCTTAAGATTTCTATGAAGATGTGTTCATTCCAAATGCTTACTTATGCAAACCTTCTGTTAACAATGTAAATAATTGCCTCTAATTTCTGAGCTAGGATGGTGTTAAAGAAACAGGAGTATCACTTGCATTCACAGTTCGTGCCCTGGATGCAGGACCAGTTATTGCCTCAGAAAAACTAGAAGTCAATGATCATATAAAGGTACTGCACGTAATCCATGTTTTAAATTAATGTCAGCACAACATTATCAGATGTCAGATGACTAAGACATGTTAGTCATTTTCTATGAAGTATATTTAAGAGTTTACTTGAGTCGCTTGATAACCAAAATGCTCAGCTTGTTCTCCTTTTCAATGCCATGCCTGAACTTTCGTCTCGGAAGCTCTAATTGTAATTTTCAGAGCTAAGGTTGGAGGCATTGACCTTCTGTTCCCCTGTTTAGACAATTGAAGTCTTCTTAAATTCTCACAGGTTTCTAATTTTTTTCTTCTTTTTACTTTGGGAAAAGTGCAAATACGAGAAAAGTGGCTGAGCTATGTTCAGAACTACAAGAAAAATATGGCACTTGATAGGGGCTTGAGGGACTGTTCTGCCTATAAGTTTGTGATTTCCTTAAATTTAGATTCATTCTCCAATTTCTCAAGCACCATCCTGAAACTGGCATATTTTAAAAACAAAGTTTAGATTTTTAAAGTCTTCATTGAAATCTCTCAAAATTGACAATCTACTTTACCCCACTAAGTTTTGGTGAACAGACTTGGGGACTTAATGCCAAGTTTATTCAGATGAACATTGAGTAAATAAATCTATGGATCATGAACAGAAATTTCTTTTATCTCACTTTTCATCAATTAAAGGTACCAAAGACTGGCTAGATTGAACCACTGTACAGCATGGTGGTTCCAGCACCTCTCTCTTGGTCAAATCTGATCTTGTTTAGGGGTGGCAACAGGTTGGGTAGTGTCAATTAGTAGCCTCCTTACCCTTTAAGGCTGTAGGTCTTTTACACGTGCTCTCCCTCAGCATCTGCTGTTAGTATTGTGAAAATTCGGAGAATTTGATGGGAAAATAGATGTGATAGGTAAAACATCATGAACGGTATAGAGTGTGTCAGATTTTGGGCTGGGGAAGGGGGATTTTAAATGGCTGTTGACTTATGGGCTTGTAGCGTGCGGATTATCAATTCTTGGGTAAGTATGGGTATGGGGCAATGGTTTCTTAAAGTACGTACAACTCTCCTTGGTTAAAGGGGGAAGGTGAGAACCCCTATTACCCTTAAGCACCTCATTTCCTTGTAAGGAGTAAAATACTTCCCCTTAACCTCCATACTTGGGTAGGGTAAGGTAGGTGAAAGTATACCTGTGGCTAGTTGGTTTCTTGTTGTCTGTAAATGAATAATATCTGTCCTCTCACTATTGATGCAGTACAGATCTTAAGCCATTATGCAATGTGTGCGTATGTAAAGTATGCTTTCAATGTCCTCATGTATGCTTTATATGACTTGAACTGCTGGATCTGAAGGCCTGAAATAATATACATAGAAGTAAACCATATATACCCATGGTTCAGTCAAAGATATTTTGCTATGTAGAGAAAATGAATGAATTTGGTAGTATTCTTTTTCATTTTTCTCTAACTCTAGCAATTAGCTTCGTCATCTGAATGCAGAATGTTTTTGTTGTTTCCTTCCTTTTTTAGCTTCAGTTTCAGCATTGCTTATAATTGCTTCATTTGATTTGAGTGTACAGATGTTTCTGATATGAAATATTGGTTCTTATCTATATTTTCATATTCAATGTATTTGGATGCTTGACATGCAGGCACCAGAGTTACTTGAATTGTTTTTTAATGAAGGTCTGCATTTTAATTATTCTATTTGTCAATATAGAAGTAACCTATATAGTGTATTCTTCTTTCTATATCCTTGTTTATGCAATAATGCTGTAAAATTCTTATTTTCCTGGAGGAATTGCAAAAAGTAAAGAATATTAATGTGCTTGTTGTATTCTTTTATTTTTTATATGCATAACCATGTCCTTACTTCAGTGAATCATTACTAATTCGAAATTAAAATGACCTTTTCACTGTTGCAGATTTCATCAGTTCGTTATTAGATACAAGTCATTGACAACCTGCTACTTTTTCTGTATTAATCAAGCACATTCTTTCTATCCATTTATGCTAGCGGTTCTTCAATAGCATTTCCCTCTTTTTAGAGTTTGACAAATTTTGCATGGATTCTCTTTCCCTTTTCTCATAGGAAAATGCCTCAAGCAAAGGGTTAAAGTATCCCACGATACCATAGGATGCTAGCCAATACGTATCCATATTTAACCAAACCGATATGATACATCTTGATACGTATTTCCATTGAATTATACTAAAATACATTAGCTAGAACGATACAATACACGACACAGGATGATACATCTCATAGGCACCTCTTTGTGTCTACCAGTATACACACTTTTGAGTATCTAGTTTGGAATAATGATGTAATCAAACTTCATTTAAAGGTTGCTACATCATCAATGTGGAATGACTTCACGAACTTTAATACTCTACAATCCTACCAAATTATCTGAAATATATAAATTGCCATGAATGCTAACTATGGCTAGATGAAATTCGAACAATTAAAAAAATATAGAATTGGATTAAGATTTACCTAGATGGTCTTTAACCCCATTTACCCCTCAAAATTGAATGTTCCATCTATATTTCATTCCCCTTGTAAGGTTGTCTAGATCTCACATTGACCAAAGTGATGACTTCTTGTACCATAATATAATTTAGAACGACTTTTCTTATCCTAACTTGTTTCCTTGTACCATCAAAGAGTGAGTTAGTGGCTATCATTGTTGTTGCTTTATTTATCAGAAAACAAACTTAAAGAGGTTATCTTTAAGTTAAGCAAATGATATCCAACATAAGATCTTTCATCAACTCTTTGCGTCATCTCCCGTTGAGGTTGGAGCATATAATTTTGATTCCATAAAGCTCAGAGCAATACAAGTCTATCTATCAGATTTCCATTCAACAGCTGTTTGACCTAGTGTAAAAATATAATTACTAGTAGATTTGTTGTTTCCATATCTAAGCAACAAGATGCATCAAAATTATCTTTCCAAAATGGAAGGATGTCCAGCTCAAAAAAGGGCATAGTTTTATATACCTCTATGGTATCTCATCAGCCTTGTGAGGTAGCCTAGTGCTCTTTATTAGGATTATTAGTGACTCAACATTGCATGCTTATTGTGTAGGCTATGTTTGGCTTAAAGCAGTTTATTGTATACAAAAGACTTCCAATCAGTTTAGAATGATCCAATTGATTCACAGCTTCACCGTTGTGCAATTTGAGCTTTTCTATAACCATATGGTGTGTCAGCCGGAATATTTCACTGTGTCACCATCTAGAAAATAGTTTCTCAATATAACAAGATTAGTTAAAGGTAATCCTTTATCCAGTGAAATTTACTTTAATACCAAGAATGGTGTTTACAACACCAAGATTCTTTATGTTAGATTCTTTTGCTAAAGTTTCTTTAACGTCACTCACTATGGAATATCAAAACCAAGAGTCAACATGTCATCTACAATCTACATACAAATAGATTATTACAACCTTAGTTGACACAAATATTTATAATGAAGGCACTTATCTGAGTTACTGTTTGAAAACCAAAGCTCTTTACTATTTTTTCAAAATTTTTATGCCATATTCAGGTGCTTGTTCAAGATCATTAAGAGACTAGATTAAATATGTTTCTTGACATACCCTTCAGGTTCGTTCATGTAGATATCATTTGTTAGATCTCCATTAATAAAGAATCATTGTTTACATCCATTTTTTGATGCACAACATAGTGGCATAGTGCTCAATAGATGCCAAAGCAATAAGAATTCTAATAATGACTAGGTCATAGACCAATGAAAATGTGTAAAAAATAATCCATTCTACTAACTTGAGTATAGCCCTTAGCTACTGATCATGCTTTATATTGGGTTGTAGATTAAGATTTAGTTTCTTATTCAAAAACTATTTACAACCTATACTCTTAGCCCCTTTAAGCAAATCAACTAGGGTCCATGTGTTATTTTGTAGCAAAAGAGTGCATTCTAGCAGCAGTTGCCTTTGCCACTAGCAAAGAGTCCTTAGATCTCATTGCTACCTTACAGGTAGATTAATCATATTTTAAATGTTAGGTCACATAATCCTCTCCAAAAATCTTGGGTATTCTATCTCTTTTGGATGTTTGCCTAGGTTCTGATTCAAGAATGATATTAGGATTAGTGTAAAAAATGATTGGTTTAAATTCCACAATTCTCTATAACCATTTCTTGTAGTCTTGGTAAAGTCATATCTTGATCTTTAAGCTGATGATTGATTCTTATTGTTAATTATTTAGGATCTAAACTTTTGATACATGAAACTGCCCTCGATATTTTGATGGATCTGCAGTAGTGAAAGCCCAACCCCAGGACGACTCTAAGGCTTCTTTGGCTCCTAAGGTATCCCATGTCTCTTCTTATACAAGTTGTTGGTATATTACACGGCTCAGGGATCGAGAGGGTTTGGGTTAAATTGGTACTAGCACCTGTTCATTTTTATTTCACGTTTCCTTTATAATTCCTGTTCTTTGCAAGTTCACACCAGAGTTGCTTTCATATGTCGTTCATGGTTAGGTTGGGGAGGCCTAGAGCTGGTATTGTGTCAATGAATTTGTGCTCAGGATTCTCCACTTCCATTTTACTTGATTGTAAAATTTTGCTATATTCTTTCATGACACATTTACCACACAGAGTTACTTTGCCATAACAACTAAAGCAAGAAGATGAGAATGTTCTTTTTGGATTTCATGACTACTTTTTTCTTTGAGGGAAAAAGCTTGGTGTTCTATGGCAGCAGCCCCCATAATTTAGAGGTCCATGTCATCTAGGGTCCATGAGATTTTCAAGTATCCACAATGATCTGCTGACTTGAGTATTCTCATGAGAAGGATGCCAGATTCTCATTAAGAAATTTTTGGATGTCAATTAAATAATAGCATTTGCTTAGATTGATTAGTGTTTAGCAGTTTATGCATTTGGGCCTATCTGAAGATTGAAAGAAACTCAGTGATTAATATTCTTTTTACCGATTTGTTGGAGATTGAATGTTGTATGATTGAAGATTGCATTTTTATTTAGGATGGTGCCATTATGTTCACTTCTTATCGAAATTCATCATGGGCCATATGATGCGGCTAAGAATATGTTTGAATAAACTTGTTTCCTGAATATGCAAGCAACTGTATTTTTATAGATAAATGTCAGTTTTTTCCTATGCCCTTGTTGAAGTCTACCTCTTCAATGTTCTAAGGGTGGCGACTGTCGTGCTGCCTACCAGCAGTACTGCAACACAGTATTTCCATTGCTTGATTGCAAGAACTATTTTATCTCCTCAGCCTTTTGGAAATAAAATGAAAAAGAGAAAACCTTTCGAAACGAAACTTGGACACATTTCCAGAGGCGTATCGCGAGATATTGAATGTCTCGCGATATTTTGATATCCAGCGGAAATTTACTTATTTTGATTTTGCCTAGGCATTTTGTTCCACGAAGGCTAGAGTTCACATAATTTGGCAAAATTTTGCAAAGTTTTGTTCCATACTGACAACTACTGAAGCACCAAACGACATGTCCACTAGCTGTAAATAATAGGAGTTGCATCATCTAAATAGCCAGATGATTCTCATTTGTTATCCCTGGTTTGATCATATATGATGAGGTCAGAACATGGCCGCTGTAGTCTTGAATATACCAACTGCATTTGCAATGTTTTGTTCTTATTTGATATTCCACATCTTCATTATTAGCATCTAAAAAATATCCATCTAATACAACTGTGCACCCGTAATTGCCTTGATGAAGAGAACCTAGAAGAAAGGAAATAGCAGCCTTTCTGTCTGTCCAATCTTTTACTAATCATGTTTTAACCATTTTAATAGTTTGTAGTCTGCATAAATACAATTATCACCTCCATATGTTTATATAATATTAATGGCAGGAAATATTGGCCTGCAAAGCTGATCTTGTATTTAAGGTCAACTAGATCAGTGAGGAGATTGGTAATGGGATGAAGCCAAATTTATGGCTGACTTGTTTGCACACCAGATGCGTAGGCCTTTTTTAACTGTGGTTGGCTGGAGAATCTTGCGGGCAACACTAGTCTTTTCTTGTGATAGACACGACATGACCCAAAAGCAAGTGTTCTCTTTTGCAGCTTACACCTGAGGAGTCATGGTTATGCTTCAATGAAGATGCATTAGTTCTACACAACAAGGTGGGATCTCTTCTTATTTTGATTTGGACATACTCACTAAAAATCACCTTTATAGGTTCAGGCATTTGCAGGTTGGCCTGGTACTCGAGCCAAAGTTTGCTCTTTTGACAGCAGCAATGGTCAGCATAGTATCCTAGAGCTTAAAATTATTACTACAAGAGTTGGCAACAGGAGCTGTATTCAGGATGGTGATGAGGATGGTGTGAATTTCGTTGGAGGTGCATTGGTTTTTCCAAGTGGTGGCAAATCTTCTCTTGAGGTAAGAGTTATCTTCTGTTAGTATTGTTGAAGGTAACACCTGATCTAAAACACTTGGAGATGGGGGGGGGGGGGGGGGAGTAAAAGGCAAGTTGTCACCAATAATGAGGACAAGGCTGCCTAGGAGACCTAGTCAATCAAGGCATCTTGACTCTGAGGAGACCTAGTTAATCAAGGACTTGTAGGAATGGGTCAGGGGCCAACTTTTAATCCTGGATGTCAACCTGCTGAATGTAACAATAAAAAAAGAAGAATGTGTTGTGGTATGAGCAATTAGGGAAACGGTTGCTAGATCCTTTTCATGGCTCCTGATTCTGGCACTGTGGTGACCTAATTAGGTGTTGGAACTTCAGCTTCCAGGGAAGAAAGTCGTGAGTGCAACTGCATTTTGGAATGGTTTGCGAGGCAGAAAACTGAAGAAATGGCGGTAGAAGTCTCCTTATCTGACAGCATTTGGATTGCTGGGGGTTCCTACCATACCCCCAAGAGGCAGGTACCTGAATTAGGGTTTAGGGTCATTTATACAAGCTTGTCAATCCAATATTGGATAGATTGGGTTGTCGAGTTGTTGACACTTCAAATTTTGTTACCCACCTCAACTTTATGACTTACCATGTTTTGGATTTTTTCCATTGTTAAGCACCGAGTCATCAGACTAATGTCAGCTGATTTGGCCATTCCAACTGTTGGATGGATGGCTGTCGTGGTGGAGGTGGTGGCCTCTTGTTGTATTTCAGTCCAAACACAATAATACCACTTGCACATTTTGTATCTCATAGGCCAAACTCCATAGTCGGTAATTTCTCGCACCATAGGTATGAATCTTTCAGCTACTATTTTTAGCTATCTATGTGTTAACCAAGTTGAATTTATCTTCCCATATGGTGCAATGCTTTTAGAATCTAACTAGTGAGATTAGTTAGAAGTATACTGATGGCCTGTTTGGAGAGTTTCTTCTCTATGCTTCCAGTGTAGAACTACCATGAATCTAGATTAGCTAACTTGCTATTTATGGGAGAAATTTCTTGACTTCAAGAATCAAGGAATCCAGATTAGAGTTGCCCTAACAATTGGTTCTTTATTTTTGATTTCCACGATAATCTCAGGCTATGGCATGGTTCAGGTAATTGGTGTCGGATCAGCTGTGTGGTCTAATTTGTATTCATACCTGCTGAGCCCATTGCTAGTACAATGGCGATTTGTCAATAGAATTTAAATACAGTGACAATGTTAGGAAAATTTCACATAAGATTGCTCTAGTCCTAGAAATAGTATACAGGGCGGGAAATCTAATGAGTTCTCTCCGAAATTTTGAGACTCCCATTTGTAGCTTCCATCATGTGTCTCTGTTATTTCTCTACTACTGTGTAGGTAGGAATTTCTGGGTATTCAAGCCCACCAACTTACAGGGGAAGATTAGTGATGAAATTGGAGAGTGAATTCTCCACCAAATGTCTCTTGCTCTATTCCAAACACTATAACAGTCATGGACAACCCCACTGGCCTAACTTAAAGGGTTTCCTTGACTTCCTGGATCATCTGCACTTCAAGGACTAGTTCCATAAAGCAGCTGAGTCTGGAATTTTTGAACTTACTTGCAATGGGTCTTACAAAACAAAAGTGAAACCTAAGGTTTTACATCATCATTCTGAGTTTAAATATCCATTTCAACCTTGGAGAGGCTCTTGGCTCCTCGGTAGGGTCAATCAAAGCATTCAATTACTTATTTAACCGAAACTCCTTATCAGGAATCCCAGTGAATGATCGTTGGTAAAATCCATCATGAAATACCTAACCACTTCCATTAACACCTATTGGAGGATATACTGTTCTGTTCTGCTCTTTTTCCAAGCTTAAAAAATGGCCCTCTTTAACCCAAATCGCTGCTCCAATAATATCTGTCTCAACCTACCCTGCTTCATTGTCCCTACACTTCACATGTATGGATGGTGTGCATGGGTCCACCCTTGCAGTTCAATCCAGTTCAGTTCAGTTCTAGTGCTCCATAATAAATGAATTCAACAATTCAGGCGTTGATGTGGCCCTTTGACTGAAATTTAATTCTTGCAAACCTGTTGGCTAGTGAAAGTTTTTGCACCACAAAAAGATTAAGGCCTACATTGAAGCTGCCATTGAAACTATTCCAGCTTTGAAGTTTGATGTGAAGGAGATCTAACTCAAAAAACCTTCTAGGCAGATCAATCTGTTCTTTCCTAATCAATATCAAACATGGAATTGATTTAGAATATCACTGGGTAAGAGTATGAACCAAATCGAGATTGAGTTGAACTGAAAAATGATGTAACCTTGTTGGCATGAATCTTGTTCTGAAAGATAACCTGGCCTAACTCTTTCACAATCCTTCTTATAGCCAACAGTACAAAAAGTTGAAACTGAAAGATACATTTTGAATGTGGATTAGTAGAACTTCTCTGATCAACTAGTGTGGAAGGCCCAGTTGATTGCGAGCATCATGTTTGGTCACTTTTCACTCCTTGACTTGTAGAGCTTGTGTCTTCTATTGCCTCGACTTTGCTGCTGCAATAAAAATTTGTTTTTCCAAAGAAAGAAATTCAGGAAGACTTGCATTTGATGCCAAAATTTGAGTGTAGAAACTGGTTTGATATTATGATTAGAAACTACTGTAGATACGGAATGGTTGATAAGAATGTTAAAAGATGGATTTAAAATAGCTCCCAAGGAGGGAGGACCCCTCATCCCCTTGGACCTCAACACAGTCAAAGTGGGTAAGTAAGCTCTGGTGTCTTTGTCCCTTCTTTTGATAAGCTCTTCTGATCTACTTTACAGCAGAGAGCTACTCAAAGTTCCCATCAGAAAGAAAACGTGGATGAGAGATTTGAAAGGAGAGTTAAAAAAACAGAGAAGGTAAAAACTTGCAGTCGGTGTTCTTAGTTTGAATTTCTCATTGGTCTCTCGATAATGTCCTTTTCATTCTTCATGACTGTAAGTCACTGGCTCACTGCTATGATTCTTCCAAAAAAAAAAAAAGTCACTGCTTGATTGACTGACATGACTTAAGATGCAGCTGGCCTGGTGTAATCAGTTGGCCCAGACTCTGCTCTGGATGGGTTGAATTTGTTTTGGTTTATCATTGGGTTAATCTGAAAAGTTTCCGGTTTAAGTTTGGTTTAGGCGGGACTTTTAAAACCCTAATTTTGATCTCTTGAATTTGCCAATCAAGGTTAGTTTCGGGCCTATCAAAAGCTCATATTTGATAATGATTCACTACAAAGCAACAAAATAATCCATAATTCTATATTTTTGGCTTACATTTATCAAAATTATCTTACAGGATGGTAGAGCCAGCCGAACGGACCCGGATCAAACATTGAACCTTGACCGGCTCCGAGACCTAACCCTAACTCTGGATTAGAAATATTTTGACCTTAACTCACTCTCAGGATTAAAAATACAAAAGGGGAATCACATGGATTTTGATGGAATTTATAATGCAAGCATCACCTCCTACCTTCTTAATGTAGGAAAACTGCAATCCTTTACCACAAATTGAATCTTTATGGATATTGATCTCAAGTTTTGCTTCCGACCATGTAGTTACTGTCTAGGATCATCTTACGGCCATTGGATGGTCGTCACATGGTTGAGTTTAAAATCTCTACCACTCGCTGCATCTCTTTTTTAAAAAAGTAGTTTTAAACAATGAGTAGTCTAGATTTAAACCCAATTCCGTGGTGACCATCCAATGACTGTAGGATAGTCTTTTGCATGAATTACACAGGACTGGAACAATTTTCATTAATCCTTTTGTGCTGAATTCCCATTTTCTTTTTCTTATATTTCTGGAAGATGTGAATGGTACCATTCATGCTATAGCAAAGGAAGGTCATGTCTTTGGCAAGGAAGATATCTGGCACCCTTTCTACTCCTTGGCTTCACAACCTGTGTAATCAGGAAGCATTGAAATCAAAGAATTTCAAATTACAAGAGAAAAGAAAAGGTCACAGAAACCCAAAAACCACAAATGATATGCTTTGATCACTACAATACAAGAAGTTTTGGTGAGCCATTCAAAGACCTATGATAACCTATCACAACAATTGGAAGATGCAATTTCTTGGAAAGAAGCCATTGAATGCGCGTTTTCTCTACAGTTCAGACGAATTAGATCCAATTTTTTACTAAATAATTTATGCCTGAAGATTCAAGGGTACAGATCAAATGAATCTGTCACATAGCTCATGCCCCATGAGAAATGGTCCAACACTTCGAAATTTTGGATTCTTGGACAGCCATGCATTGTGTAGATGTAATCATTAATCACAGCAACCTTGTACCAGTGGCCTTCATTTTTTTTATTCCTTTTCAATTAGGGTTTTGGTGAGTCACTTACCATTGATTTTGTGTTACCCTAAAAGTTCTTTTTAAATGGCATAGAGGAAAGCATAAAGTTGTAGAAATTGAATTGAAAGTCAAATTATTGGTGACAGAAACCCTAGAATCAGTTTTAATTAAAGTTTGATCATAGCTGATTTTATCAACCAGATCAATTTTTGGAACATAAGATGATAGAAAAATAATAGAAATATATAAAAAGAAATAAAGAGAGGTGGTAATAAGATGCCCTTTATTCACGTCAATGTGAAGAAAGTTTTGCATGTCACACCAGTAACAATGTAGAAAATGTAATGCAGAGTTATTGACCCTACATCTCATTGTCAAATACACATTATTCGAGTCTTATTGCAAGGACTTTTCTCATATTTATTATTGCCATGAAGTTGGCATGGTTGTAGAATATGATGGAAAATGCATCATAATATATTACTTTCATTCCAAATTTAATGACCACCTATAATCGGTTTGGTTGAAAATTTAATGTTGTCTTATTTAGATCCGGAAATTGACTAAATAACTAGAGAAGATGAATAATTAAGGAAGAAGTCCATAATTAAAAAAATAAAATAAAAATGAATCATATGGGAGCCTAAGTACCTTGAAGACGAAAAAAGAGACTTAGGATGTGTTCTTGGGGCCAGGTAAACACAGTCCCAGTCAAAGAGTTAGGAAACAACCTTAACTTCATAATCTCACTTGTTCCAGCGGTGCCACACTGCATAGTAAACCTTGCAACGTGCTCCACTGTGGAAATATTGTCTTCTCCAGATAATTTAAAGGTTCATTTGTTTTCTAAGAAAGAAGAACAAGTTGTATGCCGTAAATTTGATATATTAATATTCAGAAGGTATAATTTATTTATAGGCCCCAATGGGGTATTTATAGTTATAATTTGAACAAATTTGAGGGAAAATATATTTTAAGGGGTAAAAATTATTAGGGTATTGCAAGAAAAATGAAACTTTAGATCT
This sequence comes from Hakea prostrata, assembly GCF_041222555.1. Lineage (NCBI taxonomy): Eukaryota > Viridiplantae > Streptophyta > Magnoliopsida > Proteales > Proteaceae > Hakea > Hakea prostrata. The sequence continues at coordinate 16,340,650 of NC_142604.1, forward strand.
ATAGCAATGTTAGATCTGTAAAAGGAAATTTTGCCAAGGTAAGGGCAATCTCCAAAGGTAAGAAAAAATTTGCTAAGGTAAGAGACAATCGCCAAAGGTAATAGAGATCGGGTTCTGCACATGTCAAACACCAAATCTACGGCAATGTTAGATCTCTAAAGTAGAAGATTGTCAAGGTAAATGACAAATCTTTAAGGATAACCGAGATCAGTTCTTTGTAGGCCAAACGTCAGATTTATAGTAGACCTGTAAACGGACCGGATTCGGCTTGGATACACCAGTATCCGAATCCGAATCCGGCAAAAAGTTTAGAGAAGGCATCCGAATTCGAATCCGAAACGTTATCGGATATCCGATAAAATATCCAATTATTGATTGATAATTGTCACTTTTTACATTTTTTATTATAAAAAACTAATTTTCGATTACCAAATACCGGTATCCGAATCCGATTATCATCTATTTTTTTTAAAAAAATGTTAAATACTTTATTCTATCCGGATAAAAATTTATCCGGATATTATCCGAATCTGAATCCGGTTGCTTAGCGGACGGATACGGATATTTTTCGGTAAGAAAATTTTCGGATACGGATACCCTTAAATGAATACGAATGAGAATTCGGAGGCGGATTTCGGCTATCCATATACAGGTCTAATTTATAGCAATGTTAAATCTCCAAAGTGCAAAATTGCCAAGGTAAGGGATGGATTTTTTAAGGTAATAAAGATAAAGTTTTGCGCAAGTTTGAAGAAAGGCACTCCAAAAACGATCTGACTTTTTGAGTCCATTACAATATTCTTGAAGTAGACATTGATTTGTAGATATCTTCAACTTCCTCTTCGCATGTAGTTTTACACATGAGCAAAATAATGACCAAATCTCAAAGGAACCGGCATATATCTTTGATCTACCAACACAGTACCAAAGGAAATTCTAAAGTGATATGGTCCATGGTCCACCAAGGAAAGATAATAGTCCGAATGTAATTAGGAGAAATCTCAAAAAACACAATTTACAACCAATGATGAAATTTTAATGGCAACATATAAACAATTTGAGAGGTGTAAATAATAATTATAGTGAGGTTCCTAAAGAGATTAAAGAAGAATTAGTCAAGGGACTTAACGGGCAACACAAAGTAAAAGGATGTAATAGATAGAATAAGTGAAAGACAAGGACAATAATGTCCATCAGAAAAAAATTTCAGCAACGAAGAGAATCAATCTAAAACTTTAAGATATAAACAGCGGAAACAAAAAGAAAACTAGAAAAGAGAAGAAAACGAAATATAGAAGAGATGAAAATAAGCTGGGCTAAATGAACATCATATATGTAAAAATATTAACGGAATTGCTATGATAAGCTTCCATAGAAGGCAAAATGCTTCTCAAAATTGAACAAACCACTCTTTCCCATTCAAATGCTTTTCAGAAAGCTTGGAAATTTGAAAATCTAAAGATGCCAAGAGAATATATAGGTTTGTAAAGGAGAGTTAAATAGATAAAATTGGATAAACAAATAAAATAAATGACTGAGAAAAGGGTTCAGAAGGCTCATAACTCTTTTTTTTTTTAATTTTTGGTTGGGGGTTAGAAAAAGGTTTAGAACACAACTTTGGGAATCCCATATGAAGTATAATCGGGGAGGAGAGCGAAGGGACATAACATTTGAGGCAAGGGGATTTTAATTGAAGAAGTATATTTCTTGAGAGAACTTGTTAGGGCCTGTTTAGTTACATGAATCCAGGGAATTGAAATGCAATGAGATTTCAAATCTACCGATTAATAGTTCAAAAAATTAACTATTTAGTTAGCCACAAATCTATTGAAGTTCTTAGAGTTCTGTTGGGTTACTCAACGTGAATCCACAAATTTTATCAATTTTTACTTATGGTGGAATCTGTGGATTTCACCAAATACCCAAAATGGCTTAATTCACATTTTTAGGCAAAAAAGTAAAATCTTTGGATTCATGGAATCCATGGATGTTTTACAACCAAACATATATAAATATCCGATTCATTAATCTAGGGATTTGAAATCTTTAGATTCAAATAACCAAACAAGCCCTTAACTATTGACGGGATGTTTAGCTGGTAGTGTAATTCAACAGATATTATATAGAGGTGTTTAAAGAAAGTAGGCGAAGGGACAATAACATTTGCGGTTGAAGAGGCGTACCTGTTGAGAGAACTTATTAACAATTGGTGGGACATTATGTTGGTAGCATAATTCAAGAGATATTACATAGAAGTGATTTAAAAGAATATGTTTAATGATGGAAAGATGTGTCAGTCTAGTGAAAAAAATATACCATACCTGAATTGTTGTTTTACTTTTATATATAGTAGTATGATATAAGACATTCTTTCCATTTCCACTAGGTGTTATGGTAATATTGGATCATATCAACAAAGACTGATCCGAAAGATCTAGGGTGTTTTAAATAATTAATATGATGGATCATATGGTCCTACCTACCATCACAGCTGTGAATGATTGAAGGTATCTTTTGAGAAAGAAAAAAACTCCAGATTTTTAATATCCACAAATAATTCTTGTAACAAAATACTCCAATAGTGATGTTTTGCAGCAAAGTCTATCAATGCCTGTTTCAATTATTGACTATGTTAAGCTTTGTCAACTTGAGTTAGAGAGCTTCTTACGTGAGAAAAAGCCTGTATGATGCTTAAAGGGGAGGAACCCACTAAAATTTACTCGGTGAAGTGTATCCAAATTCATGAATAATAAAAAATTATTTTTTTGGTATGGTTTTTAACTCATCAGTTCTTTTGAATGCCGAATGACAGCTTGATTCAACCCTCCTTGACCAACAAGAAGCAGAGACAGACTTCCATGAAATATCATATGTAAATAATAGTGATAAAAGATGGGTTTTTGCTCATACATGGTTGTTTTTCTAGTTTCAGACATGCAACTTGACAGGTTCCATGGTCATCCAAGCTAAGAACGGCTACCGCGTACATTAATGGCCTCAAGCAAGGTTTTCAGTGTTGTTTGGCTGGCAATGGTTCTTTAAACAAACGGTAAATATGGACAGCACCACTAAAAGGCCATGATATGACATCTCACATTGGAAGGCGGCAGCATTTTTTCATTTGAGAACAGAAGAGAGAGACAGAGAGAGACAGATAAGATACAGAAGGAGCTAGCTATCTCCAGTGCCATTGGTGCAGAGAATGAAAGGCCCAAACCCTAGAAGTCTTAGTTTGAACAGAAAAAGAATGAAGCCAGGACATTATGGTCATTTAGCTGACAACGAAAAGGAAAATAGGAAAGGTAGGCACCCATATTTGAATAGAATCAAAGAAAACATAAAAGCACTTTTACAACAGTTACCCATTAAGCCCCCAAATATTATTACCAAAAAAAAGGGCAAATAATAGACCCAAAAGTCTTCTGGGTCTTACTGCCCCCTCATGACCCCTTTGTCTGAACACTTAGTTTGATCTGGGTTCATAAAAATTTGATTCTTTTTTGAAAATCTTTAATTGAAAACATACTAATTGATTGAAACACAAGTTGTTCACAGTTCAGACTTCACTCCTCTTCCTCCTCCAAACCCACCATTCTTTTCTTGTATAAATATCAATTAATACTACATGTATCTCCATAAACTCATCATTCCTCTCTTCCCAAACCGACCAAACACCTCTCTCTCTCTCTCTCTCTCTCTCCCTAGTTCCCAAGTTTGATATCAACAGCTTGTGTAGAGCCAAAAGAGAAGAAGATGGGAGCTCTTGACTATCTGTCGAACTTTTGTACTGTTACAAGCACAAGTACCAGGCACAAGCGCAAGCCAATGCAGGTATCATTAACTGCAACCAACCCTTTTGTTCTTCTGGTTCTTAATTTTCAATTTCTTTTCTATGCAATACCTGCTTTCTGCACCCATCCCTTTTCTCTCTATCCCTCTCTGGACTTCCTTTTGGATTGTTTTGCTGTTGTGTTCTATTTCAGAGATGTTATTTTGTTTCTCTTCCAGACAGTAGATATCAAGGTGAAGATGGACTGTGAAGGGTGTGAAAGGAGAGTTAAACATGCTGTCTCATCCATGAAAGGTTCCAAGAGCCTCTCTCTCTCTCTCTCTCTCTCTCTCTCCCTCTTTCCCCTAAAGTTAATATAGTTTGGCTTCTACATTCACAGAATGAGAAAATATATATGACCTGAATTCATTAAAACAGTATTCATGCTGAATCTATTTTAAAAGACTACATGAGATTGTGAAGTGGGTTTTCATTTTCTCAAGCAGACCCTTTGTTTTCCACCATGGTTGCTGCTTCTCCTCTTCCCCCCCCCCCCCCCCCCCCTTCCTCTATCTGAGGTCGGTTTCTTTAAGCAAAAGACAGAAAAAAAAATGATTTTCACACGAAAAACCATGAGAGGTTAGTTATGATATTTGGAGTCTAGTCTGGAAACAAATATAAACATAGATAAAAATTTCTTAAAATTTGGACTTTGGTTTTGGCTTTCTGTCGGCTTCTTAGATATATTTTACTCTATTGATTTTGTAACCTGACTTGGGGGCAGGTTAGGATCATTAGGTAAGCCTTGCTTCCAACTAGAGAAGCAGCTCTCTTGATCTTAAAATTCAAAAACAAAATGATAAAACTGGATTAGTACCAAAAACAGACACATAATTAAACACCACAAACCCATCTCAGTTTTTGCTGATTTTTGTTCATTTGATCTTTTTTCAGGAGTGAAATCCGTGGAGGTAAGCAGGAAACTAAGCAGGGTGACAGTTTCAGGCTACGTAGATCCGAACAAAGTCTTGAAGAGGGTTAAAAGCACAGGAAAGAAAGCAGAATTCTGGCCTTATGTTCCTTACAACTTGGTTTCATACCCATATGTTGCTCAAGCTTATGACAAGAAGGCACCAGCCGGATATGTTAGGAACGTAGTTCAGGCACTCCCTAGCCCAAATGCTCCAGACGAAAAGCTCACAACACTCTTCAGTGATGAAAACCCAAACGCATGCTCTATCATGTAATTTTGTCTGTGTTTAGGTTCCAAACGCTTACTTATATTTCATCTTGAGGTGATAAAATTTTGTATATGGATTATATATATCTAGGTACCTTTTTTCTTTGTCGATTCGTGTTTATTAACTTGCTCTTATAGTTTCATAACTGAATTCCATGAATTTACATCATTCATCAACAATGCAGTAATAACATCGTCAAGCTTCAAAGTATCATTACCAAAAAGTAATGTGGTCACAATGTGATCAAATGATTGAAATAATGATGCCAACAAGAGTAACGCCTTGTCTTCCTCCTTGATCTTCTCATCAAGAGCCAACATCTCTATCAAAATCCTGTTGAACTCATATAGGTGCTTGTCAAAATTTGCTCCCTCTGACAACTGAAGACCATATAACTGTTTTTTTTTAAAACAACCAATTTGTCAACGACTTGGACTTATACCTGCTCTTCAGCTTTGCCCATACTTCCTCTAGATCCGCCACCACCAATGACTTCACGAAGAACATTATCTGTAAGATATAACTGGATCATACTATTCGCTAGATCCCTCAACTCTTGTCACTCGCCTTTTTCATCGCCTCTGGCTTTTCTGATTTTTTCTTGAGAGCCTTAACCGTATGTTCCTGCGTAAGGATGTTCTTCACGCATTGTTGCCACAAGGTAAAATCGTTATGACCATTAAAAAATTCTATAGAGAAATTAGAACTCCTCACCGCCATATGATTTATGCCCTTCATACCTGTCATCAACCTAAAAGACTTGTCTGTTGATCTTCGTATGAACTTACAAAATCAATACCAACGGAGTGAAATCTCCTCGATCTGTCACTTCCACTGAGTTCGGAACGCTCAAAAACTTTAAAAACACTTAACTCCGTACAAAATATATTCACACAAAATCCTATGGAAGCAACATGTAGGATACGAATTCGGTAATAAAAACAAAAAAACAAAAAAACAAAAAATATATCTTCCCCTTTTTTTTTTGGTCTTTTCTCCAAACGAATCCTTTTTTTGGTTGCCAACCCCGGTTTCCAAGGCTTTGCCCTGACTAATTCGGTGTTCGACCCGGGTCGCACACCTGGCTGTGGTGGGTGAGTCTCCCAGCGGAGATTTTTTACATCCACAAGGTTTTGATACCGGAACCTTGCTTAAGCGGACCAAGCTACTTACAACTTGGACCAACCCCCGTTGATTTTTTTTTTCTTTTCTTTTCTTTACTCTCTTTGTTCCAAGTTCTCAACTTAGCTTCTCTAACTTTTTTTTTCCTTTTCCAAATCAGACTAATAATCATTATATTAAAACCACATTAAAAAAAAAAAAAAAAAAAAGCAATCTAATGATTGTCATCATCTGCACTATGCTGTACCTCAGGTAGCTTTATGGACTTTTTCATTAATAAGATCTCTTTGTCGACCCTTTCACTGATTGAGGTGTCTTTATTTGTCACTTGTATAATATTTGAATCCACTATGTTTTTTAGTACTTTTTATTAAGTAAAATTTTACATACTTTCTAAAATTATTCACAGAATGCTTGTTTTCAGGGCAAGTTATTTACTAGATGTTAGGAATCAAATTCATATCATTTTCTATTTGCTTAGTTGTTGTCTTCTTTTTTCTTTTTCTTTTTTGTTCTTTTTTATTGTTCACAATTCCCCATATATGGGGACATGTACATTTGCATTTGAAAAGTTTTCGTGTTTACTAATTGGACTTCCTTCTTCTATATGAACTATGAAGGTTATAGACATCTATTAATCTTAATACTTTTCCTATTTTTGGTTTTTGATACTCTTATGCCTCGAATGCATTTGAGATTAGTTTCATGACTTGCACCCATTGCAGTTCCTCTACTTGGATTAATTGGAAGACTGGTAATGTGGAAAGTCCCTAAGATAGAAGTATTGATATTATTCCTGCATCATAACTTAATTATATCAAATTTTCTCTTTCTTGGTTTTAATTTGTTCAAACAATATTTTTGTCCTACAGGATTTTTTTGGATCAATTCCTTGGGTTTATAATGTCGGAGGTAGTTCTATATTCATCGTCAAAGTCATTATTAATTTCTTCATATAAATATTCCCGTGCATTTGAACATAGGCCTCATCAAGCAACTCTGCTTTGGGTGTAGATATTTCCTATAAATATCAAAGGAATGGATGGAAGCCTGGCAACATTGGTGAACTGGATTGGAGCTTGTGCAATTTCCTTTTCTTTTAAGTTCCTTACGAACTCGAGTTCTTATTGCGAGTTCTTATTGTAAAGAGTAATCTTGATGAGTTTACATTTCTGGTGTGGAAGCAGTATTATTGACTTGACCAACCTGGTACGGTTTAAAAACTTCTGTGATTTGTTACTGCAACATAATCGATCCCTTGAGGTAGCTTACATGTTTGTCTGATTTTCAGGTACTTTCTACCTCTATGTAGCAATTATTATTTAAGCATCTGATTATAGCCAAGTTTCTGCCGGAAATGAAGGGAAGAACCTTGGAACTAATTCGAGCTGCCATTAATGGCTAGGAAAATGGACATAGCTTGAAAGGAAAAGAGTTGGGGCTAGCTTCAGTAGCTACCATTGAAACATTTTCCTTCTCTTTTGTTCTTTTCTTTTCTGGAATAAATTATTACGTAAATCTGCAGTGGTCTGAATTTGAAGAGGCCCCACATGATTTGTCCAAATTCAGCTTTGGTCTCAATCTCTTCTTTCCCTTCAATTATTGACCTAATCTTTGTTTTATTATTTTGCTGTCAGGTTGCTCCAATCTTTATGATTGTTTTGGAGAATCTACAATCCGTGGATTTTAGCCCAATCATGGTCTCCTCTTACCAATCAAAAAAAGACAGACACATTCACTTTTATTATCTTCTGACTTCTGTGGAGAAACCCCATAGGATATTTTCCAAGATTTCACTCTCTATTTTTACGTATACATTTGCATGTACGTACAAGTATACAAGTCATTTGAAGAGCTACATTGAATTTGAATTAATTTCTAGTTTGTCATTTACCTTCATGATGTACTCATCATTTGACAAGTAGCATCAATATATACTTGCCATACTTGTCATTTATAGAGCCAAAAACTCATTTTAATATCTACGGATAACAGCTAAAGAATTTGAAATTCTAAACAAGACCCACAGCCTACCTAGCTAGTGCATGGTGAATGTTAGAAAACAGCCATTAGGAGGCATTTAGCTCCTCTTCACCGTCTCTCTCACCTTCTATCCCATTTTTCCTCTTTGCTGAATCTGCTTTCCCTCATTGTTAAATACAACATTGAAGTGTTAGGAAGAGTGTGTTAGAACTCGCAGTTTCCGATAATTGATTTGAAATTTTAATTCACGACCTCAGGGCAAAACCTAAGTTATCATCTTCTGTTTTGGAAATTACTTGCAACTTGGATGTATTTCTTGTCTGCTGCTTCTCCTGTTTCAGCAAAGTATTTATGGGATAATTTATCAAGTATGGAATTACCATGGTAGAGATTGAACCACCACCACTTGCCACCGCCGCCATCTTCCCTTCCCCCAGTTCACAACCACCGCCACTTGCAACTTGGAATTTCCCACAGAGACGGAAAAATCGCAGAGGATTCAAGATTTTTTTTAATTTGGGAAAGAGAGAGGAGAGAGGAATATGTGGATGGATTTAGAATTGGGTGGCCGTTGGATTAGCTAATGCCATGTGGCACAATCTTAGTAGGGAATTACAGGGAAATGAATTACAGAGGATGCTAATCGGATCCTCAGTAATTCCTTTCCCTACAATTCCCTGTAATTCCCTCATAGGATTGTGCCACGTGGCATTTAAGTAATCCGTTATCTAATTTAAACTAAATTTGAATTTTATTTAAACCCATCCATAAATTTGAATGTTATTTAAATTCTAATTTGTTGGGTAACCTTTGGATTACTTAAATGCCACATGGCACAATCCTATGAAGGAATTAAAGGGAATTGTAGAGAAAGGAATTACAGAGGATGTGGATCTATGCGAATCGATACCCTACTCAAATTTATTTATTTATTTATTTTTTTGGGCAACCCGACTACCACTCAAACCAACTTATAATAAATAACTCCAAGCACATCACCAAGATGATGACCCTTTTGCTTTCATACATACATTACTACATGAGAGTTTTAGAGGAATGAACCGGCTCATCACTTAGTCATATTTGTACCTTTCATGTACGATTAGGTGATGACAGGTATCTTTTTGCTTTTCCTTATAGTTGGACACAGTTTGATCATCTCTCATGAGTCATGTAAATTCAAGGAATTCAGTTATGAAACTAGATCGAAGAAGATCAAGTTAATAAACACGAATCGAAAAAGAAAAAAAGGTTCCCATAGATATACATAATCCATATACAAACTGTTATAGACTCAAGATGAAATATAAGTGGAGCGTTTGGAACCTAAACAGACAAAATTACATGATAGAGCATGCGTTTGGGTTTTCATCACTGAAGAGTGTTGTGAGCTTTTCGTCTGGAGCATTTGGGCTTGGGAGTGCCTGAACTACGTTCCTAACATATCCGGCCGGTGCCTTCTTGTCATAAGCTTGAGCAACATATGGGTAAGAAACCAAGTTGTAAGGAACATAAGGCCAGAATTCTGCTTTCTTTCCTGTGCTTTTAACCCTCTTCAAGACTTTGTTCGGATCTACGTAGCCTGAAACTGTCACCCTGCTTAGTTTCCTGCTTACCTCCACGGATTTCACCCCTGAAAAAAGATTAAATGAACAAAAATCAGCAAAAACTGAGATGGATTTGTGGTGTTTAATTATGTGTCTGCTTTTGGCACTAATCCAGTTTTATCATTTTGTTTTTGAATTTTAAGATCAAGAGAGCTGTTCTCTAGTTGGAAGCAAGGCGTGCCTAATGGTCCTAACCTGCCCCCCAAGTCAGGTTACAAAATCAATATATCTAAGAAGCCGACAGAAAGCCAAATCCAAATATCATCACTAACCTCTCACGGTTTTTCGTGTGAAAATCATTTTTTTGTCATTTACTTAAAGAAACCGACTTCAGATAGAAGGAGGGGGGGGGGGGGGAGAAGAGGAGAAGAAGCAGCCATGGTGGAAAACAAAGGGTCTGCTTAAGAAAATGAAAACCCACTTCACAATTTCATGTAGTTTTTAACACAGATTCAGCGTGAATACTGTTCGAATGAATTCAGTATCATATTTTCTTGTTCTGTGAATTTGGAAGCCAAACTATATTAACTTTAGGGGATAGAGGGAAAGAGAGAGAGAAGCTCTTGGAACCTTTCATGGATGAAACAGCATGTTTAACTCTCCTTTCACACCCATCACAGTCCATCTTCACCTTGATATCTACTGTCTGTAGAAGAAACAAAACACCATCTTTGAAATAGAACACAACAGCGAAACAATCCAAAAGGAAGTCCAGAGAGAGGGGATAGAGAGAAAAGGGATGGGTGTGCGGAAAGCAGGTAATGCAGAGAAAAGAAATTGAAAAGAACAGGAAGAACAAAAGGGTTGGTTGCAGTTAATGATACCTGCATTGGCCTGCGCTTGCGTCCGGTACTTGTGCTTGTAACAGCACAAAAGTTCGACAGATAGTCAAGAGCACCCATCTTCTTCTCTTTTGGCTCTACACAAGCTGTTGATATCAAACTTTGGGAACTAGGGAAGAGAGAGAGAGAGAGAGAGGTGTTTGGTCGGTTTGGGAAGAGAGGAATGATGAATTTATGGAGGTACATGTAGTATTAATTGGTATTTATACAAGAAAGGAATGGTGGGTTTGGAGGAGGAAGAGGAGTGAAGTCTGAAATGTGAACAACTTGTGTTTCAATTAATTAGTATGTTTTCAATTAATTTTAGAAAAGAAAAAAAAAATGAATTTTTATGCACCCAAATCAATCTGAGTGTCCAGACTAAAGGGTCATGAGAAGGCAATGAGACCCAGAAGACTTCTGGGTCCATTATTTGCTTATGATTGTTATATTTGGGGGCTTAATGGGTAACTGTTGTAAAGTGCTTTTATGTTTTTTTGATTTTATTCAAATATGGGTGCCTACCTTTCCTTTTCGTTGTCTGCTAAATGACCCTAAACGTCCTGGCTTCGTTCTTTTTCTGTTCAAATTAAGATTTCTTGGGGGCGGGGTGGGGTTGGGTTTGGGTCTTTCATTCTCTGCACCAATGGCGCTGGCGATAGCTAGCTCCTTCTGTATCTTATCTGTCCTCATTCTCTCTCTTTGTTTCTCAAATGAAGAAATGTTGCCGCCTTTCACTGTGAGATATAATATCAGTCAGGGCATTTCATTGGTGCTGTCCGTTTATTTAAAGAACCATTGCCAGCCAAACAACACTGATAACCTAGCTTGAGGCCATTAATGTACGCGGTAGCCGTTCTTAAGTTTGGATGACCATGTACCCTACTGTCAAGTTGCATGTCTGAAAATAGAAAAACAACCATGCATGTATAAGCAAATACCCATCTTTTATTATTATTTTTTATGTATGATATTTCATGGAAGTCTGTGTTTCTTCTTAATCCCAAGTCAAGAATGGGGTGAATCAAAAAAACTGATCAGTTAAACCCTTTTTGCATAAATTTTATGGGTCGAATGAACTACAAGTAAAGAATAAACTTAAGATAACCTCAAGAAAACATATACATGACCTAAGCTTTGGGTTAAAACTTACCCTATGTTATTGTTGTTTGATTATTCGTAAATCACATGAGTTGATTCATTTATTTTTCATCTCTATCATTCATAGTAACTTGTTTTGATAGTAGTTTTCATGTCCCTACTACAATATTCAAGCCACTCGAAAATTGTTAGTAAACTAACTTAGTCTCTAAGTCACGTATGTTCTAGAAGAGCTTGATACATACGCAAAATTATCTTTATTTTCTCCCAGTGCCTTTTTGTTTTTTTTTCAAACCTCGTTTTCCTTTTTCACTTGTTGAATAAATTTCTTGAGTGCCTTAATTATTTATGGCATAAGATTATTGAGAGGCTGTCTTTCAATGGCATGACCTCATGCTACAACTATGACCAGCTGACTATATGGTGAAAATTCTTGTATACAATTACATATAAACATAGAAATCATACTAAAAATAATTAAATAAATGTATATGATGTATGAATTTGGAGACACTTAACCGAGTAAATTTTAGTTGGTTCCTCCCCTTTAAGCATCACTTAATTAGCTTTCTCTAACTCTAAGTTGGCAAAGCTTAACATAGTCAAATAATTGAAACAGGCACTTTGTCCCTTGTGGGCTTTTCAAACTGTAATTGGCTGGATGAACCCATTTGCCACCTATATGTGAAAATGGCAATTTCAAACTTCAAGTGTACATTGACGTGTGGTACCAACTAGGCAGGGTTAGTTGGTTATTGATAGACTTCACTAGCTGCAAAACATCACTATTGGACCATGTTTTGTGTTACAAGAATTAATATTTGTGGATATTAAACATCTGGAGTTTTTAATCTCATAAGATACTTTCAATCATTCACAGCTGTGATGGTAGGTAGGACCATATGATGCATCATCTTAATTATTTAAAACACCCTAGATCTTTTGGATTAGTCTTTGTTGATATGATCCAACATTATGATAACACCTAGTCGAAATGGAAAGAATGTCTTATATCATACTATAAAACAACAATTCTGGTATGGTATATTTTTTTCACTAGATGACACATCTTTCCATCATTAAACATATTCTTTTAAACCACTTCTATGTAATATCTCTTGAATTACGCTACCAACAAAATGTCCCGCCAATTGTTAACAAGTTCTTTCAACAGGTACATCTCTTCAACTAAAACTCTCTTACCGCAAACGTTATTGTCCCTTCTCCCACTTTCTTTAAACACCACTATGTAATATCTGTTGAATCACGCTACCAGTAAAATGTCCTGCCAATGGTTGTTGACAGGTTCTCTCAAGAGGTACGTCTCTTCAATTAAAACTCTCTTACCGCAAACGTTATTGTCCCTTCGCCCACTTTCTTTAAACACCCCTATGTAATATATGTTGAATCACGCTACCGGTAAAATGTCCTGCCAATGGTTGTTGACAGGTTCTCTCAAGAGGTACACTTCTACAATTAAAATCCTCTTACCTCAAATGTTATCTCCCTTCGCCCTCCTCCCATTAGCCACCCTTCTTTAATATCCCTTGAGTCATGCTACCAACAAAACATTCTACCAATCATTAACAAGCTCTCTCAAGAGGTATGGCTCTTCCACTAAGGCTTTTTTTGGTATCAATTCTCATTATCTATTATGCCTATTTAAAAGAAATAAGTACAAGAATTCATTATTGGTCAAGAATGAAAAATGATTTGGTGAATTTTGTCAAAAATAAATTATGGAATGAAAAATAAGTTTGGTGTCAAAATAAAAAATTATTAGTAAATAATAGTAAGCAAGTGATAAAAGAGGGGGGGGGGGAATATGGTTTTTATTAAAAAAATGTGTATTGACTATTTTACCCTCATCTTAACCATAAAATTTGAAGTAAACTTGTGCATAAATGAAGAAAATGAAATTCTCACCATAATTCATAATAGACAAAATGTTCATTATGGATTTTGAAAATTTTTCTTTTATTTAAATAAAAATAAAACAGATGCCAAACAACTTAAATAATGAAAATTTTTCATAATTGAGAATGATAATTGATACCAAAAAGAGCCTAAGATGCCCTTGCATTTCAATTTAAAGAACTTTTGACTTTAACATAGTGGAATCACTCTTTTTTAAGCATATAGGTAACATATTGGTAATGATGAGTTGAAAAAGAAATTCCATTATATGATGAAGCATAAACAAAGAGTTTTAATCAGAAGATTAGAGGGCCAGCCCCAAGAAAATAGAGAAGGGAAAACTGAAAAAAGAGCAATTCAAATTATTGCTAATGGATTCACAGAAATGTCCTGTGATACACATGACATGTTGATGCGAGGAGGGACAATGTAAGATCCTTCTACAAAACCCATGACTATCCATCTATTAACTGCTTCAGTTAAGTGAAGGCCATCCCAGCTCATGAATGAGGATGGATCCTCACAAACACTTACACCAGGATATCCACATGTTTGATCGACACCGTTACCACAACATGCTTCCCTAATCAATCCATTAAATCCTGCAAATGATATTTAATAGATAAGAAGATGAAGTTATCGAGCTTTTCTTCATATTAACATGTAAGCTGGGATTGTAAGCAAATTAGAAGGATACATAAACAGGCAGCAACCATACCATATGTAGTAGGAGACCTATAAAAGACCATGGAAGCATTATAGTAATCCGCATAGACGATGGTTGTATTAGGGTAGAGAGTTTGTAGTCTTTGAAGCTCTTTCTTTAGTAGACTATTATGGTATTCTGTGAACTCATTCAACCAATTCAAGCAACCAGTTTGAGGGTCATAATCATCCTTGTGTGGAGACTCAAACATGTTTAGAAAAACAACACTACATCCACTTGGTAGGTTCCCCGGAACAACTATGTTCACAGCTCCAAGATTGATTAATGTCTGTCTCCACAAAAAATTACCAGTAAAATGATAAATGGGAAGTAGCATCTTTTGCAGCCTGAAATGGTTAGTGATTATGATTTGAGGTGTTTGTAACTTACCTTGACGGCTGAAGAGATTTTATTGATGACTTTAGGAACCAAGGGTAGAACCGTTTCGATGCTTGCTCTTCGAAAGAGAGGATCATTGTAATCGTTCGCTCCAAACTCTCCAAGAACAAATAGAGATTTTCTAAAGAATTTATTGCAATCTGCAAATCATATGACAAACAACTTTATTGTTAAAACAAACACCAAGAAATATGAACAACCAACAATGGCACTTGTACTTAAAGTGGTCCAAGATGATTTCACTATATGTTGCGCCTGAATTTGAACCATTTGGCTTCGTTAGGCGCTGTGGCTAGTGTGTAATACATGTGGATGGAATATGTTTATTTGGGGTCATATCATCTCCCAGATAAAGAAAAGTCAAGAGTCAAAGAAAGAGCACTGATTCAAATCAAGATTTTTCTGGTATCCTATCTTATAATTACAAAAATCAAACAAAAGATGCTAGAATTAGATTGCTTGTCTCCTTGTAGATGGATCTCCAAGGTTTTTTAATGCTCTAAATTCAACTTGAGCATCCAAATTTGGATCAATCTGAGCAATTTTTTTTCTGAAAAATGTTCTAGAACCATGCCAAATGTGTCCGAAAAAGAAGCCTAGTATATTCCCGAGTTGAGCCCCCTGGTCTAGTGATGCTAGGGTTGTTCATTGGCTGGGACCAAGCCTTTGAACTTGGCACAACATAGCACAATATTATGTAATGGAAGAAGATACAACTGGAGATCTCTCAAGAACACAAAAAAACAGCCTAAAAACCCTAGTTTAGAAAAGTTGCTCGAAAATCCCACAATAAATTTGAATCGTCTCAAAAATGGGTCAATCCTCAAAAATTATGAGAATTCGAAGCGCAGATATATAACACTTAAAAAGAGTGAAGGCCAGCACCATAATCCAGAGATCATCAACCTTGCTATGTTTATGTACTTAAAGAGGTCAAGATAAAAACGGAGCGCAAGAAGTAGAATGATGAGTTGCAAACCAAAACATCAATGTTTGAAACTGGACCTAGATCTCTAAAGCAGACGGCTGATCATGTCACAGATAATGTAACCTCAAAGTACTCCAAATCATGTCGAATATGTAACATATCTTTTTTAGCTTTCTGTCATCTTGTATATATTAATTATCGATTTCCCCAAACTGATCAATTTGCAGCTCAACGATTAACATTGGTCTCCACCACAACTAGCTCACATGATGAAGTAGAGAAACAAATGAACTAAAGTTACCCGAGAAAGATTTGCAAAGAGAAGGCAATAACTTCTGGAACCATTCGAGCTGAAGATCCAGAGAGTAGTTGGAATAGTGGTTGAGTTTAAGCGCCGTAGCTCCTGAAACTGCAAAATTCACTCCATGCTTGAAGTCTCCACCACCAAGGGATGGGAGTAGCAATGGAAGCCCAAGAGACTGGGCTGCATTCAAAACCCATGCATAACCAAAACTTAATTAGAATTATTAATAAGTGCGTAAGCTGTTATTGTTCATTGAAAATTAGTTTGAAACGAACTAAGCAACACAATATATAAATCATTTCTTAAGATCTAATCATTATAATTTAGAGATGCACATAGCTAGCTAGCTAGCTCCCAATGAAATCGATGATGACTGATGAGGCGGCCGTTTGAGAATCGACCAGTGGGGTGATGGAAGTAGGTCTTCCCGTAAGGCAGCTCGAGTGCTATGCCACCTACAGTGTAACGATCGTTTCCAGTGTCAGCCAGTGAATCGCCAAAGTTGATAATGGATGTGAAACCGCATGCAAACGAACCAGAACTAGCATTAAGAATTATAGTCAATACAATTAGGAAGCCGGCTATGATCATCTTTGGGGACTTGGACGAGCAGAAAGGAGAAACGGATTGATCAGCCATATGTAGAGTTTGGTGGGTTTAAACTCTGGGTTTACTGGGTTTAATTCTGAGTGTCATCAATAGATCTCTGTATACATTTATAGTTGAGGAAACTTAGGAAGGTTGTACCGCTTCACCAAAAAAAAGGAAGGTTGTACCGTGCAATCATACAAGGTGTTTGGTGGGATTCAAGAGCTTAAACTTCACCATCCCTCAACTACAATATCCATATTATCAACATGCATAACAGTATGTAAAACAAACTAAAGGCCAGTGGAAAGCAAACATGACCAACGCTTGGTCTAAACTTGCTGGTTGCCAGACCGTGTTTAGAAGAAAAAAAAATTTCGTCCAATGACCGTGTTTAGAATTAACCTGATCATCCATGCATGCTTCAAAGTCGGCAATTATTGCATCTTTTTCTCGGGTAGATGCACCACAGCACCATCTCGTCAAAACATGTAGTTGTGCGTGTTGTTCAACTTTGGCTTCAATTTAATTGGATGTATAATGCTAAATCTATACACATGAATAGTAATTCCGTGATGTTTGTGTCCCAATGCAGTTTTGTTTCTCTTCAATCAAATCAAAAACCGATATAATAAAGAAAAAAGGAACCTTTTTGGTCCAAGTTCTTGAAAATCACGGATTTTTATTTGTGAAGAAGATTTGGTACCGTCATGGGAGATGGAGATGTATTCCACGAAGCCTCTTTTTTTTTTTTTGTAAATGTATTCCACGAAGCCACTTTTTTTTTGGTAAAAGTATTCCACGCCTCCTACCGATGCTTGGAGTGCGCCTTACATCACCCATTAACGGCACACCCATTGACAGCAGAAGTAGACATATTGTTAGGCATTTTGAGAAGTCCTTGAAAAAGAACTAGAGAACCCCCTTCCTTGCTTTTTAGAAGAGAAGACTTTAGCTTTAGAGAAAACTACTGGAAAGAAACTGATTTAGTTTATTATTTTTGCTTTCGCTAAACTCGATAATTTTTTAAACTTAATTTCTTTGATTCATTTTTTGGAGTATTTGGACTCATATAATCCTTTTGATTAATTATTTGAACTGCTCTTGCTCTTGATTATCTATTTCTTGCATATATTATTATTGATGATAAGACCGTGGATCCTGTGACGGATTGCACCCACGGGTTGTCGGGCGTAACCGAGACCGGCGGGTGGGGTGTGATAGAGGTGTATCGGCTACTGCCAATGGTGGTGATCGTGCCACGTAATCAAAATAAGATCGAAGAGTTGAGAATCTGATAAGGACAAAATAACACCGAATCGGGTTCAACCACGGTTGGGACTAGTCCGAAGATTGAACCAATGAGTAGCGTGAGGGTGATGGAACCCGACGGTTATGGAAAGAAACGTGCTACCGTGGAATTCGGGATACATGATCATGCCATGTAAGGAAATTACAACTGACTCCGAAAAAGGAGGGAAAACCCTATAATCAAACAGCCACCAAGAAGGATTATGAACAAATCCAACGATCGGGAATAAGAGGTAAACCCTATATAAACTAAAGTATCGCACAAAGCAAATGTATCTGAATTGTTTCCCTTCATTAACGTTATTCAATTAAGCTATGCAACTAGCCATAGCTCTGTGGTGATCCATTGCTAATTTAACCTTTGGAGGTGGCTTCCTGACTACGGAGTCGGCCCACGTCTAACCTTGTTTTGTAAGCAAGCATTAAGGAATCCGAGGGCTAAACAGTTTTTAGATGCATCATTTGGCATAGTCTGTGGGAAACGTTTCAAATAGCCATGGTAGACACCAGATCTACGATTCAAAGGCATCAAAATCAGAATTTCCAACCTCCTTTAGATGGAAATCTTGCTCCCCATAGGGAAATTGTGATCGTGAAGGTGAAATTCACGAAGAAGAAGAAATAACAGGAGGAGCTCGTTTGAACGACCCGAACGGAGAAATCCAGATGATTTCGGTCATTCAGAAGCAGATGAATCAAAGCCAACAATAGATGAATCAAATGCAAGTTCAATTTCTAAAGATGTAGGCGATGCTCAGAACGATGGCCAGACGCCTAGGAGCCCCAAGGAACCTGAACCTCCATGATCGTGAGGAGGCTAGAAGACAACCCAAAGGACTGAAAGGAGAAACTTCCCAGTAAGAGGATGTTCTCCTCACAAGGAAAGAAATCCAACCGAGGGCCAGAACTTTCGGCAGCCTCAAGAAAGAGACCTAAGGCCACCTGAAGAACACGGAGAATGCTCGGGAGTGAGAAGGACGGGAAAGTTGTCATGGAGAAGCAATCTAGAGGGACAGGATCGACCACAAGGAATCCGAATGGGGACCCTAAAGAGGATCGAGAGATGAGTATGAACGCACTCAACAACATTCCAACGATCGGACAAAGAAATCGTCCAAACGCCAAATGTAAGGGCAGTATCAATATATCCGGAATTGGCTAATATAAATCAGAAATTGGGACAACTCACGAAGGGTTAAAAGACTGATGAAATATACTCGATCAGAAAGACTCTGTTCGTTGAGGCTATAGCCATATACCAATTCCCTTATAACTTCAGCTCCCGACCTTCACTTTGTTCGATGGATGTGGGGATCTGGCAGCCCACATGAGTTACTACCAGCAAACGATGGTGGTTGCTAGGAATTCGGATAAGATTTTATGCAGAGTATTCAGGTCTTCACTAACGGGAGTAGCTCAGAAGTGGTTTTCAAACCAATCGCCAGGAAAGATAGATGATTTCGATGAGCTTGCTCAAAAGTTCATTAGTCGATGTCAGAGTGGAATTCAGGCCAAGAAGACCGAAGAGACTCTGCTCACCGCCAAACATGCAAATAACAAGTATATTCGAGATTATTTGCAAATGTTCAACAAAGAAACCATGGAGATCGAGCACCTAGATGAGCAAGTAGCCAAAACAACACTCTTCATGGGCCTTTCCAACTGATGACTTATGGAGTTGTTATTGCAGGATATGTCGACCACCTATGCCCTCGTCTAAAGATCTCAAAAACAGGCGAAAGAACCAGAAGTCCTTGACGACTAGCAGGGAGAAGTGAAGGCAGCCAACAAAGAGAAAAAAAAAGCTTCAAAGTAAGGCAAAGGCTCGAGAGTGCAAAACAATGATTGGGGAAGGCTCTTTGATTTAATTTTTTCATAATTATTATTCTTATTTCTTTCCTTATTTGTAAATCATTCACCATCTCCTAAAATATACCTCCCCTCTTAGACCTAGGTTTACACCTTCTTTTCTCTTTAGCTTATTTAGGTTTCCTCTAGTTAATTGATTGCTTTGTGGGGTTCTAGTTTTTAGATTGAATGTTTCGGATCAACTTTTCCATATAATGCAATGAACATTCAATTTTATGCAAGTGTATTTCTTTCTTTTGATCAGTGCCATTGCAATTTCAATTTCAATTTCAACGGATGTAACTAATTTGAATCGACACCTGAGAAAGAAAGATTGAATCATCCACATTTTGGAGGGAATAACTAAACACGTGGAAAGGATATATTAGTCAAGAAAAAGGGTTCAGAGCCATACTTTCGAGGATCAAGCATATTGTATAAAGCAACACTTAGCATTTATAAGGGGAATGCCAAAGGCTGACAAGACGAAGCTTTCATTAGACTTTTGAAGTAATTTTGGGAGTTGAATGTTACTTTTGAACTGATTTTGGGGGTCAAACGTTACTGTTGATATGATGGCTAAGCGTTTCCCCAAGATAAGGAGATCTAGTTTCAAATAGACTCGAATCAAGACTTGATTTATAAATAATTTATCAAAGAATCTCAAGCATGGGTGAATTCAAATTTGGCCACGTGGATAATGAACTTCAAAAATGAAATTTGAGTCAAACAAATAATTCCAAAAAGAAAGGACGATCCTGATGAATCCAATGTTCATTGATGAGCTCTCCTCATCATAGAAGAATTCAACATCAACTGATGAACTCTGTTGATCAAAAGATGAGCTCAAAACTGCTGACAAGCTCTATTGATCAAAAGATGAGCTCAGAATTTCATCAGGAGTTCATCTTTTGATCAATAGAGTTCCCTCGTGAAATAGGTGTTTTACCTCAGGGGTTTCGATTTTCTGTTGACTTGCTAGATGGTCCATCCAGATGTTTCTAGTATTCATTTTCAGCAATCTGATCTTGCCTTATAGGTAATGAATTTATTTCTTCAACTTTTTAGCAAATCATGATAAAAAATTTGTTATGTTTATCAAGTTTTGTAACTGAAGGTGATATCTCCAGTCATTTTCTTTAGTTATAAAATTTCTCTCCCTTACTGCTTGTATGAAGATAAGTTTTATCCAGAACACACTGTAGTTCAAAAGTTTGGTGGAGAACTCTTTAGTGCAAGGCAGGATTGTTCTCCTTTTAGTTGTTGCTTGGCGGGCTAATTATGCACCTTAGAAGTTACAAGGTGGGTCTGATTTTTTTTCCTCCATGCCAAATAGGAACAGATGCACACAAACTTCTCACGGAAAGTCTCCTCCATACACAGGAAAGGAGATTAAAGGTTCTGATCATCTAATTTTGTAGCATCTTTGCCTGGAATGAAATGAACCTACTTATATTGCCTTGTCCTTTCTATCACAGTGGACTACTACTAGCTACCCATTGAATTACCTGATTAACAGAAACATATAAGAATTCCACTTACACTTGCAATACTTGACAATCCAAATTCCATCTTCAGATGAACTTGTACTACTGTTATTCCTCATGAAGAACATACTGTTTCTTTCTTTTGTTTTTGGTTCTTTTGGGGCAGATTGTTCCAACCTTGGATTTAATTTTGAATCTCCCAATCTTGGTTCTAGTTCACCTGTTTCAGCACAAAAAAGTATGCCACCTCCCAACTTCCAGTGATTCTGAATCAACAGGGAATGGTGTGCTAACATGTTAGGCAAATGAACAAGTTGCTTTTTTT
Organism: Hakea prostrata; assembly: GCF_041222555.1. Classification (NCBI taxonomy): domain Eukaryota; kingdom Viridiplantae; phylum Streptophyta; class Magnoliopsida; order Proteales; family Proteaceae; genus Hakea; species Hakea prostrata. The sequence continues at coordinate 16,362,107 of NC_142604.1, forward strand.
GAGCTTTGACTGCTACTCAATGATGGTGCAGATTAAACTAATTTCTTCTTTATTTTTGCAAATGAACAGGAGCGAATGAAAAACCCAATTTATGGAGGACTGAACTTTCATTTTTGACCATGCCGCTTATCACAGCTATAAAAGCAGCCTGATCAGCGAGAACTTGTCCAATTTCTGTAGTTGTTTTGAACAAAATGGGTGTAGAAACATAACTCATACACAATAAACAGAAAATACACAAGAGCTTTAACTTAAAGCCACAGCTAGCCGTTGAGCGTGTCACTCAGTTAAAAACAATCCATCTTCACGTCTGTAACATCAAGCTGCAATATCTCTGCTCTGCAGCCTAAGATTGAACCGATGCTGCAAACAAGAGGGATATACACAGGAAATGACGAAAGGATTTAGTTCCAGACAGCAAGCTAATAGAAGAAGGCCAAAAAAAAAAAAAAAAAAAACGAAAACCAAACCAGTCATAATCGAAGTAAAGGATTGAATCCAATTTTATTGAATAATACTTCAGTGAGATCATCTATAACTTTAAAAGTGGGATAATAAGACCTGCAGCTAAGCCCAACCATCTCATGGTCATCCCAAACAAAAGCAGAGAGACAGAACTGGTCTTATTACAGATTAATGAATACATCAACCATCTTTTTTACACAGGACAGACCTTGGCATAATGGTAAGGTTAACAATATATCATTGCACCAAGATATTGTTTGACTAGATGGCGTTAAAGGTCTAGTTGTAGAAAAATGAAACTAAAGGTTTAAATCATCACAGAAGCCACAAATATAAAGATGTACAAAATAAACAAGATAGATGAATTTGATCATACCTGGGATGGGTCCGTCCAAAATCTCCATGAACGAATTCCTTGATATATGTTCCAGCCTAAAATTGGATGTCAACAAAGTTTTCATTTAACAAGATTGCAAGATAGAGACAGGATGCCTAGATAATGTACAATGGTTACTTGTAGTTCCTAAATGATTTTTAATTGGATTTGTAGTTCTAGAAAATAATCAATACAATAGTGATACTAATAATATTCAATTATTGGAATGAATACACAAGGCCCTGGATTCACGAGACCACACACATGGGGAGAGAGAGAGAGAGAGAGAGAGAGGAGAGAGGAGACCCCAGGGCCCTAATAGGAAGCAATAGAAATGGCTCCTTTTGTGGTTAGGCTCATCGATCAAACTGATGACCAATGGACGCAGAAATCTAAAGCTCCTCTTTACTTTCTATGCCAGTACTTCACTAATGAGCAACCTTATCAAGATCAATATCAGTCTTACAATTGTATACACATCTTGGGAGGAAGCAGGGTCTTAAAAACCAAAATCAGGGATTATAATCTGCCTGAATAATTGGATCCAACAGATTATAAGCTTTTTTTCCCTTCTTTTTTTTCCCCTGAGTAAAAGCAAGGATCAGCCTTGGAATCGGTTTGACTCAACTGAAAATACCAAAGAAAATGACTTAGGAATCAGCCAATTCATTTCTGATTCAGTAGAACACGTATCAAAGTGGCTAGAATCTGTATTGTTATTGCTGATTCTGATCTGAACCAGCTGATCCCTCCTGATTCTTAAAACCATGGTACGAAGGCATGTGAGCATTAGTCAAATCTAAAAAAGATAAAGAGTTATCCTCCATCCAAATCACTTTAAATCAAGATGGCCTTTTATATTCATCCAAACAGAAAAAAGATGACCTTTTAAAGTGTATTATGTTTGCACTTGAAGATGTGAATTTTTGAAGTGACCACAACGTAGTTTGATATTCATGATGTCTTATCCCCCCCCAAACCATTTGGCATTCAAAATGTAACTTCAGACCCCAAAGAATAAAAAAGAGTTTTTTACTTATGACCTACTTAAGTGGGGGTGAAACTCTTGACTTCCCACTTAACTGGGAAAATTTACTGGTTGCCTACTTTCAACAAAACCTAAAATCATCCGTTACCCACTGTTAACTTCTGTTAATTTGAAATTGAAATGACTATTTTGCCCATAAGGGAGCAGTATGACCATATTACCCTCCCATACCAACCCTTATGTGGGAGAAGGGTCCCATCTTCTACCTAAAGCTTGCCTGCAGGAAATACCTGCCACAGCCGGCCCCCTGCCGGAAATCACCCACCACCATCCCTGCCGGAAGGAAAGAGAGATTTCCAGCATGAATCTGTTCATATTCAGATGGGGGGGGGGGGGGGGACAAGAACAACAGTGAGGGAGGAAAAATGAGGGTAACAAGAGAGGAAAGAGAAGACAGAAAGAAGAGAAGAATGGCTTTTACAAATTTGCGTTAATGATTAGATTAAAATGAGACATTAATGTTTTAGCAACACTGGTGGAGTCAGAATGATTAGAACAGCATGTTGGAACTGAGACTGAAATTTTAGGGTTTTGGCAAATTGAGGTTTCTGAAGCGGAATCAGCTAGCTGATATGGTTGCCAATTCCATTTACTTATTTGAGTTAATTTCCTCCCTTAAGTTCATATCTTTCTGCAATTAATTTATATTCGCCATTTCATCCTTTTTCTGGGACTTGAATGAAAAAACTCCCAAAAATTAAAGTTAATTGTTGCAGCTGAATTCAGAATCGATGGAGGCAAGGTCCCGAACCTTAAGATCCTTCAAATGCAAGGCTTTTGTTTTCCAGAAAAAGGTCGAGGGAAAGCAGAGGATTCGAGTTGGAGAAGTTTGATTGAGAAAACTCAGCAGATTATTTTCTCTTCAGACCAGTCTCTGGTCATGAATCGTTTGAAATAAGAACAGAATGGGGTGGGGGGAGAGAGAGAGAGAGAGAACAAGTGCTAACCCCCTTCAAACTACAGATCTCAAAGATCAATTTCTCCATCTCTACTGGAGAGTATTGGAATAGTAACATGGAGGAAGATTTGATGATTCTTGGTCATCAGCTCCTCCCAAAGATTCTTGGTTTAATTGATGGCAAAATAAGGTTTTCTTTCCCACAAGGCGACGAGGGATGAACAATTGATTACTGGGTTTCAAACGTAAATTCAAAAAAATCAGACATGAAAGTGTAAATAAAACACATATTTACAGTCATCCCCTTATGGGCAAAAATGTCATTTAAATTTCAAATTTTGAATTCACTAACAGAATCAGGGTAAATACTAACAGCGGGTAATGGATAATTTTTGGTTTTGTTGAAAGTGGGTAACCAGTAATTTTTCCCACTTAAGTGGGCGATAAGTATAAAACCCCCCAAAAAAAAAAAAAGGTGCCAGTGGGGCATTCTTGGGGCAATTGTGGTTGTACTATAGCAGCTGCTAGGTTGCAGGTTCAAAACATGAGAAACTTAATTACAAAAGATAAATAAAAGAAGTACCTGAGTACACAAATGTAACAGAAAATACTGAGAGCTTCCAGTGATCCTTTCAACTTTCATCCTAATATCATAACAAAGTCCGATCATTCATTCAGAATAAAAAGACATACTCCAGAATCAAATTAATAATTTAGAAAACATACAAGGAAAGACTCCTACCAGTGTATAATCTTTTCACGTTCTAAGGGGCTTCGACGATGAAGTACCCTAATTGGCGTTCTCTGCAAAATACGCTGAGCAAGCACCAAAAAGAATGAGGAACATTATCATTCTATTGAAAAAGACCCCCTCCCCCAAACACAAAAAGGAAATACATTGTAAACTAAATAAAATTAAAAAGAGAGAGCTCCACTTGGTGGAACTTAAGAACAGTGTGACACTGTGCTCATCTAAATCCTCCAGCTAGGGCAGATATCCCATTTTCGTTCACAAGCAACCCCAATTAAATGAGAAAATAGTTGAAAAATATGAAGGAACTGGAGAAAAGTCAAGTTCAGAAATAGAGACAGGTCCCTGACTTCATATTTTGTATATTCAACTCAATTCAGGTCTCTGACTTCATGTTTTGTATATTCAACTCAACGCAGCCTTAACTCAACCAAGTGGAGTTGGTACATGAATCCTTTCCCTCCAACCAGCTCCATTCAAAGTCAGACTTGTAACAAGGCCTAAGGTATGGACATCTTTCCTTGATATTTTCTAGAGTCATTTAGGTCTACTCCTAACCTTTTTAACTCCTTCAATCCGATCAAATTACTTTCCTTGTACCATTTAAAGGCCTCCACTGAACATGTCCATGCCACCTCAAACAATGTTGTTGCAGCTCATCATGTATTGAAGATACTCCAAAATCATCTCTAACATGCTCATTCCTTACATGGCCCTTTCTAGTTTTGCCACTCATCCATCTCAAAATCCTCATGTCAGCTACGCTAAGTTTATATATATGATATTAAGATGTTTCTTTACCACCAAACATTCAGCTCCATACATCATTACCCACATAGTTGTCAAGGTGGTGTCTTAGCATCCAAGTGCTTTGTTGGTATCCAGTCAGTTGGTGTCACCTCACTCTTTAACCCCCTTGACCGCTTTGAATCGCTTAGATGCCATGACAACTATGCTTACCTGTTATGTAACTCTCCTATAAAATTTTCTTTCAAATTCTGAAGGAATACATCTATCACATAACAGTCTTGACACACCTCTGCTTCATCCATTATATTCAATTCTTGGAGCATTCTATATTTCTCCTTATTTACACATGATTGAGCCCAGATTCCCAAAAGAATCATTTTGTGCTGCCCTCAATAAGAAAATATTGCAAATCCAGATGTAAGTATGTAATTAAAGTAAGCATCCACACATTAGTTTAAATGTCATGTAAACCGTTGCATAATTAGGTGCAACATCTCACAATTTCCATCACCACATTGCCTCTCCCCACCACCAGGGAAAGAAGAAGAAGAAAGAAAGAAAGAAAATGTAAGGGAGAAGATACCTTCCCCGAAAGTACTCGTGTGTATCTAAAGAAGGCACAAAATTTAGCTAGTTCAAAATTCTGCATGACACTCACCAAATCCTTAAATGAAGATAAAGACAGTAGGTCCTCTTCCTCAAGTGGGCGAGAAATCCACACAAGTGCTGTATATTGTTTCTACATGGAAGACAAAGAACTGTAACATAACTCAACCTTTCTAGTAATAGTAAAACATGACTATATGAAGACTGTAAACCTGTTTCTCTGCTTCTCCTTCCCGCATCAAATTCCATCCTTGATTCCCAACAACTTTGAGGTTTTTCACCACAACCTGCAACCAGATGTTCATTTTATGCACTCAAAAAACTTTATATGAGATAACTGAATCAGTTAGACCTTCGACAAACCACTAAACTCACCAATCTGTCTTCCAATTTGTTTATTTTCTGCTCCATTTGTTTGAGAGCCACATAAGATGGAACATCACGTGCATTACGTATTTCAACCAGGAAAGGCCGACCTGAACCCAACATCCGGACCTACATAAGATGTTATTCTGTCAGTCAGAAGGCAGTCACTAAGTTTCATACTGAATGCAAAAGAAAACAAATTTGCAGTACATCAATATCCTCTCTACCGGCAGCATGGAACTTGTAGTCATCACCTCGTAATATAGGAAGCATGTTACTTCCAATTATCTCCTGCAGAGTAAACAGCTTTCAGTACATCACAAATTTCTACATTTAAGATGCAACAATTTCTAAACAAAGTAACTATTTCACAATACCTCAACAGATGCTTGTCCCATTCTTTCATCATCGATAATCCACCGCGATTGACTCACATTTCTAGAATACTTCAATACAAACATTAGAGTGATTAGTTAAAAACTGACAGCCGCAGACAACCATTGCAGTACAAATGTTAACATGATAAGTTAGAAAAGGGCAGCAGTATTTAACAAATATAAAAAATTTGGAGAAGCTTAAAAAAGTTTCTTATAGTCTATTGAGATTTTGGGACTAATAGAGGTATGGTCCCATAGTTTTCTTGAAGTTGTCTGTCCATGTGTAGAGGTAGGTATCCTGAAGCTACAGAAAAGGGCAAGTGCTGAGAATTTTGGGAGTTAACAGGAGTAACAGTCCCCCCATTGGTTTGTTTTTGGTCCCTGGTGCTTTCAGATACTTGAGGAACTCACTCACATGATACTATAGGTTTTGAGCTTGATTCCGACAGAGTCTAGTGAACAGGACTAGAGAGGGGGAAGGGATCAATAATCCATAATTTAATACTCTAGTAGAATTCATCCTATTAACAATGTTCCACCTTTCAAATGGAATTCATTAATACCAAAAAATTATCTTCTGAAACTTTGTTGTACAATGTAGCATAAGCCTGCAGAGCCAGTCCTGTAGATGAAAACTACCACCAAATTTTTCTTGAAGTTTCGGGCAGAATGTACGTCAAAAGTATATGTAGTGGATATCCTATAAAAAGGTGATTTCAAATACCAAGGCGAGCAAGACATGCTAAAGGTGTGCATGGAAAAGTTACAGAAAAATGGATATCCTATGAGACATGCAAATAACAGTTTGGAAGCATAAATACCTTATCATGCAATATGAAATATTAATGAAGTGATGCACAACAACAATAAAAAAAGGGTAAAAGAGAGCACGAGAGAGAGATGGATTTGACTTAGAAAATAGAGATCAAGAACTTTTTTTTTCTCCTTTCCCTGTCCAAATATGTTTTGACCCATGATCAGAGCAACATAAACTCCTGGACCAGTTAAAAACTGAAGAATAGGGCAATATTTTAACCTCATTGATTCAACCCCCGGAAAAAAAAAAAATCAAGACGTAAGGAGTATATCTCACCTGAATCAGTCCATACCCCATACCCCATACCGATCCCTTGCTGGGCCATATAGACCCATATCGGACTGTATTGGGCCTATATTGAACTGTATCAACCCGTACTGGTTGATACAGTAACAATTTTATTTTATCTTTTGCTTTTATGCATCCTCTCAAGGCTTTCTAGAATCAATATGTATCTACTAAAAGAAAAAAGCATTGCAGCATGTGAGGCTCACATTACTAGGACTAAGAAGGGAAAATGTATGAAGCCTTCCTTGCTTCGCAGGAGAAGCTGCTTTCATGTTTTGAAGCCGCAACCGAAAGAACATATGGAGTGTGATATAATACCTTAAACCTTGGGTATGGTCTATACCAGTGAGAAGGTAGCCCATTTCCTTTAAAGGACAAGCACACTTGTTCTAAATCTTGTGATTTACGAAGTAAGCATAGTTGTCAAGGCGGCAAGGTGACCAAAGCAATTGGGGCTCCGCTTAGGTGATTAGGCGACAAAGCGGCGCTTAGGCGGCAATAAGGCAATCAAAGCGGTTGGGAAAAAAATTTTCAATTCAATTACTTTTACACTACTTTTCAATACAACTACTTTCTATACTAAGCTAAACAAATGTTGAATAGTCACATTCATTCAAAAAAAACAACCATTCAAGAATCATAATTATGAAAAAGTATTCAAAAAAAGAACATAAACATAAGTTCATCTCATCAAACCATGGTTGTCAAAGCATCCGCCTAGGCATTTATTGATTCATTGATTCTTGATGTTGAGTATGGCTCATGCTTCACATTTTGTTGTTGACGGGCACAGGGGGCCCGGCAGGGGTGTGGGGGTAGCGCCCCCAGAGCAAAAAATAAGTTCTATGTCACTTTGGGCCTTGGAGTTCCTTTGCAGATGGGGCGTTAATTAGGCGGTTGAAAAACCGCTTTGCCGCCTAGGCGGATGCTTTGACAACTATGGAAGTAAGGAATAAGAACAAATCTCACAAATCATCATCAATGACCCAGCCAGCAATTTAAGAACAACTGAAACCATATCTTCAAGATCAGTTTTAGTAATTGATTGATGGAGGGAGCGAAGGGAAATAGCCTCAAGTTTATCCAGAAAAGAAAATGAAACACGGAATATTATACCTTCAAGTACCTGCCGCCAATGTAGATGGGTGTCCTGTAGCACTGAAATGCCAAGTGACATGGCTGTTTGACCTAGAAAAATCCAAATGATAGAAATAAATACATAAACAAAACAGATCAAACTTTGAAGACATTGAGGGGAGTATGCAGCGCAACTCCTAATATGTGCACCCTTATGCCTGCTTTTGCAAAGAGGCTATTTCTAGTCTCAAACCCATGACCACTTGGTCACAACTGAACCTCAAAGATACAGATAAAATCAATAATAAGTATGTGTCTAAAAGCTAATGATGTTAGTCAACACACAGTACAATGTTCACATCAGCGAAGTTCCTGTTCCTCCGTGCAGACCTGAAAATTGCCTGATATGACGGGCTCTCGCAGGACAACTATAAGAACAGGAAGAAGGGGAAAGGGGGAAGAGATCACATAATCTAATTCTCACAAATAAACACTCAAAACTTCTAGCAATTACTAGATTTCAAGAAAACATATACAAGAGAAACAAAAAGACTCACACCATGGCTATAACAACTTGAAATAACTTAGCAACTGCTAGCCCCAAGTATCACAGGTGTATACTCGGACGCATAGGAGGGGACACATCAGATCACTTATATCTGAGGGTTCTAACCAACACCAACAACCAAAAGGGACAGGTGGTACTTGAGGATTGGGGAGCAGCCACCCATGCAAAGGGGAGCAGACATAAGTGGAGGCAAGGAATGGTGTTAGGACAAATGAAATACTAGGACTGGAGAGAGGAGAGAATTCGTTAAAGAGGGGGACTGTTATATTGGGGAAGGGAAGAAAGAGAGAGTAAGACGAAATTTGTAAGGGATGTCGCAAGGTAGATTTGGAGGGGAGAGCAAAGGCCTCTCAGAAGCTGTCTGAAGTGTTTTCTTAATGGTCTAATGAAGTTGTGTTGCTGAGCCTATGCTGTAATGGTTGCTATGTTCTACTGAATATTAATGAAGCTATTTTCGATGTTCTATCACTGCCATGGCTCTGCTTTGGATGTGTGTGAGGTGAAATATGAAGTGAGTGTGGTGTGTTTTGCTTTGAGATTGCATTGCTGTTAAGCTGGGATTTGGAAGCTTAACAGCAACTCAACTCCAACTCTTAACCCTCTCTTATGTAGGTATCTAAACTCAACACCAATTGGACCAGTTTTTTGGGGGGGTCAGGCCTCCAAAGCGTAGCGTGCCAATCTAACCAGTCAAGTGATTCTGCATCATCCATTAGACACTGGAAATTTTCACTTTAAGGACTCCACAAGAGTATTCTAATTTGATGATCTGCCAGTCTATGATGAAAATAAAATTACCCTTTCTGGTGGCAATGTGAAGCGTTGACAAAATATATGATCTGGTAACCCATCAAGGGACCTACGAAAGACTGCATCCGCTTCATTGGAAGATTGTTCCGAGAACTCTGAGTCAAGTTCAACCAAGCTATCTTCTGAGCCTGTTCCAAATTGTAATCATTATTGTATCCAAGGTTGGTAAAAGAATTAGAAACCAAATATCCTTTGAATCTAACTTCTAAATAAATTAAAATAAAATAAAAGGCATTATTTCCCCAAATAATATGAACTCCTAAAATTCTCCTAGATCCATGACTCAAAACTCATCTCATTTCATCTCTATCTAGAAACACAGTTGAGTTTGGACCGGTCCAAGGTGGCGTATCTGCATCAGAAATCCATTCTCTTACTAACAAAGAATGAAATCATAAGCAACAGTGATGCAAAAACCTTTTGTCGTTAAGTAAAGTGGAACTCTTCTGGTCTGGTGGATTCCTTTCCTAGATAAACAACCTTCAGTGTACCAACTTCTAGTTTTTAATTTCTACATGATTACATCTAATGTATGCAGCAAACATTCATTGATTGATTAGTCTTGGACATTTCCCTTCTAAATTTGCAATTAACTTTCCTTTTAAAAATTTATTGATCCATTCCCCTGAGAGAAGAGACAATTATCTAACTGCTCCTGTCAGCCAGATCCTCTTCAAAAAAGGCACTAGGAAAACAGATCTGACAACTACTAGATAAGCCAAATTTCAGGAAGAGGTGGCATTGAGGGTTCTGCAGGTACATAATTACATAAAAATCATAAAACATCGAATAAGAAACTAAAACAATGATCCAGGAAAACTTCTTCAACATGAATTTCAAGAAGCATGATTAGCTCTTCGGAGTTAGGATCACCAAACTGGGCATCATTTTTCCATGCAATACTATAAAAAATTGATTCAAAAAAGGTAAGGCCCCCAAGCATCTTCCATTTTTTCTTAAAATGAAAATCTTAGTACTGAAATGTCTAGTTGTATGGAGCACTAGATCCATGAATAATCAGGAAACTACTTGGTTTGGAAAACTATTGCAATTATTTTATCAAAACAGTACAATTGAAGGTCTCTCATTTCAGCTAGTTAAAAAAAGGAAATGTATACCAACTGCATGTAAGTCACAAAAATCTTGCCTTCTAAAATAGGAGAGGGTTCTCTGAGCAAGAGGCCTAGAGGAGCACACCAATAAAATGCAGTAGAATGGTTTTGTACACAGCAAGAAGGAGAGAGAGAGAACATGTTTACTTTAAAAATTTATGCACGTTGGAGATCTGTGCCATTTCATGTTGATTACTGACATTTCTGTTCCTACACAAGCCTATTTATTTTTCATTCTGGGTTCCACATCAGACATGGAAGCCTGTTGCTAGTGTCTTGTGAAAAACTGTATGAGGTATGGGATACCAAAAACAGCAGCCTTATCCCAACTAAGATCCTTTCCCTCCAACCAGCTCTATTCATGATCACAAAATGAAACCAGGATCAAGAACTCAGTCTTGAGGCCACTACCGGCCAGAAACTGACACTTGGGAATTTCTCACAGAAAACTTGATAAGGTGGTCTCCAGGCCTAGATGTGGATTTTTCTTTTAAATCTGTTTTTTTGCATACTGCCTATTTTGACCTTTTAAAGACAGTGCATGAACTACTTCCATTAAATTCAACTAAAATTTACTCGATAATAAACTTACAATTAGTCATATTACAAATAAAATTCGATTATAATTGAAGTACAAGAATGCTAATCACTCACACAAACCATATAACAAAAGGTGCTCAACAATTGCTCATCCATACAGAATTCATTGGTTGGTTCATTCCACAAGCTGCATACCACTGAATATTTGGGAACTGTTCCTCTGAATATGCCCATATGTATCCTGTGACATATTTTGGACCAACTGTTCTGATCACAGTTGTCAAGGCATCACCTAAGCGTCACCTAGGCGTCCGGGCAGTCTCAAGGGTGTGAAGTGACCTTTGCCTTATATGATGAGCATAAGGCGGTCGCCTAGGCATCGCCTTGAGGGTCAAGGCAACAGCCTTATTCGGTTTTTCTTTTTTTAACAAAGATGCTAAATCAAAAGCTATTAATTTTGATGCATATCTAACTACATTAATTGGAAGATGTATCAAAACTAAACTGCATAATAGATACATGGGATCACATACAAATAAAAGAACTAAAACCACTTCATCTTCTTCCTCACTTTGCATGCATGGCAGAAAACACTCAAAAAACTTAACCTAAAAACCCTACTCAACACCCACCTTCTTCCCATCGCTCGACTCCCCTCTCTCTTCTCTGGCAGAAAGTACAGCTCTGGTGACCTTCTGGTTACTTGTGAAGTCCCATTCCAACAGATTCTTGATATGAATTGAATAGTTGATGACAGTATAATACTTTACAATAATTATGGATTACTGATTTGATAAAAAAATTTATGCAGTACTTATGTAATTTATTTAGGACCTTGTTAATTACTATATGTGGTTTTTTTGCTATGTTGGATGACTTAAGGTAGCCTAATGTTAGGTTCCCCCCCCCCCCCTCAACTCTCTATTATATAGATATGATATATTTATGATGAACAAGAGTGTTTGGGTAGTAAACTGAAAATGTCATCTCAAACGCCTTGACCACCGCCTCGGCAGGCCCCTCGTTGCCTCACTGCCTCAACTAGCTAAATCACCTCATCGCACTGACAACTATGGTTCTGATCATCCATAACCGCCTATCTACAAGCCCCACCGTAAACTTGTTCGTAGCCCCAAGTTTACTAGTGTCCATCCATCATATGGCTTACATTTTTTAAGCAAAATATCTTGTAAGGAAATGGTTTCTATAAATCAAAATATTAGAAAAATAATTGGCCTATCAAAAAAAACTTGCAACTCTTTAGAGTCAAAGATCGGGCCAGTACAGCTAGCATACATAAAACTGCATGCGAACCCTAAGGACTATGACCTGATAATTCAAATTAGATGTAAAGACCTTGCACATAGACAGAAGTAAACACTATCTGGAGCTAGGACCACTACTGTTACTATGCTTGAATCAACAGACTATAAATAAATAACCCCTTAAATGCACATCCGGAGACCTAAATGGCGTGACAACTGTCTTATGATAGGAATCTGTTAGGACTACCTTATGGAGATACTAGAGCAGTAGTTAAACCCTCCAAATAACAATGAAAAGTGATACTAAATTATTATAGCTGCTGTGTGAAGATCAGAGCCTGAACCAGTACAAATCTAGCTATAACAGCCTGAGTTAGTTAACGATAATATCAAGGTTACTTGGAAAGACCAGAAACTGATAAAATCATAGTTGGTATTGCTTTGTGTAGCCATTAACATGTTTGTACAGCCTATAATAACCCTAGGACCAGGCTTGAAACTCATACTAAATCCACATGTGGAACATGGGCACAGATTAGTCCCTTTTTTTTTGGATGAATAAATAATTATATAAAGAAACAACTAGCAGTACAGAAACCAAGACAAAGGGAGCTCAAAAAGCTCAAATCAGATTTAGTCCCTTGATGCTTATATATGTGGAATGTATAATATAGCAAGATTTGAGTAAAACCAGACACCTGACCCATAAACCAGGTCCTAATAGGACAGGAAACAGCCTCACATGGCCCAGAATCTGAAAATCCTATTGTGAAAAATTCTCAGTGTAGATTCTGAGCTGGGGCTAAAGTTGCTGACTTGCTGAATCAGTGACATGACAGAATGCAAACGTATCTGAAAGTCACATGGGTTCAAATTAGCCATAGGTAATGTCGGACTCCTTAGCAAGGTTTAAAGTATCCCATGTGGCACGATACTAACCGATATGTATGCTTATTGGATATAACTGATAGGATACATATCGATAGGTCTCTATTGGATTGCACTAAAATGCATTGGCCAGTACGATAAGTCTCTTAAAATCATCTGGCCAATACTATAATTGATATTGATACTTTAAACCTTGGTCCTTAGGCCCTAAAAACATTAGACACATGGGGCAAGACCCTAGAACCCTAGCATTAACTCCAAACCAAGTGGTGCAATAATATATTGATTGGAAGATGTGTCTTGAACTTGTTGGGAACCTAGTAGCCACCACAATGCCAGGTAAGCAACCCTACCAAACTTTTATAAGCTGTTTGCCATGACTGATAGGGTACAACAATGTGAGGATGAATGTGTGGTTGCTTAGCTTATCTGCACCATTATATATAAATTATTGTACTATCATAGTATCATATGCCAAGGTGAAATGTTAAATGGAGTGCACTACATACGTCTTTCCACTGATGACAACAATGCTTATTTAATGCTGCCGCTTTAAATGGTTAACTGATGTGCTACATGATACCATGTATATCAACCCTAGAGCCATACGATGTGGTACCTAAATTGTAGTACCAGTGCGGACAGCATGGATGCTATTACTTGATCATGCTAATGGTTCCTGAGAATAATAGTGGAACTATAGACCTGGTTGTCTGACTTGTGTCAATGTTGTGATGCTAAAATTCTGACAAAATGCACGACCACATGGGGTATTGAGGGTAAAATGTCAATATCAGTTGCTTGTGTTTGGACTGTGAAGTCTGTGCTTGTGTTGAATACATGTGTGCATCTGCATTCTGTGGAACCCATGTACTACAACCCTTTGCTAGTAGGGGTTAGTTACTAGGATAGCCCTATGAATGGGTGATTCCAAGGGTAAAATTCTGGAGGACTTACAGATGTCGGGGTAACAGATGGTAAAACTCTAGAGCCTTCATATTAGCCAGTGAAGGTACGCAGTGGGTTGAAAGTCCAGTGGTAAAATGCCTGACTAATACTAGTGAGGCTATACATGTTTTGGGCCCTGGTAGTACATAGACAAACCTAGATATTGTGATTTGGATTTGTGTCTGTTGCATTGATTGATAGGTTATCCATCCCATTGATATGCTAGGCCACTTTATACTGTACAAGTGGTTAATGCTTTATACAAGCAAGGTCATCAATGAATATGAACATTCACATAAACAGGTTTGCAGGAAAACAATATGGTTGTAGCAAGCCTAGCATATTGCATCCTGGTTATCCCCTTGGGAATCAAAATATACCCCAGTTGCATCTAGCTTTGGTGCAAGCCAGAGCAGGGTGTGACACCAAAGGCATCTACCGAACATGGCCAGACCAACTTAAATGACTTTCTATTGCCTAATCTTGAATCAGCCCAAATCAACTCCAGTATTGTCATTGATCAAATACCATCAAGAACATTACATAAAAAACAAAGTTGTCTCATGAGTCATGATTCAGGTTGCAGAATCACCAAGGCAGGATGGACGAGCTCATGCTGCGCCACAGATGTAATGCATTTGATGATCATTCCAGGTATCACAATGACAGTGATAGCAGTAGGGACAATAACCTACTCTTATGATCAAAAGCATCATCAGCTCATGTATAAGGGCTGTGCTGGCAATCCTAAAAACAATCAATGCATTGTTTGCCAGCAATGTCCCAATGGCCAGTCTGGACCATGAAGTGACCTATGTGGAACATGGAATCTTGGTCTCAAGCCCTCTCCATGCATAACATGCAAAGCTCAGATGGAAGGTGGCTTTCCCTTTGGGCAATCCCATAGAAAACACTACCAATCTACCATCATAATTACAAGAAGGGTAAGTAGAAAGGTACATGAGGCAGAGAAGAGAGAAATCAGTGGTTACATTTAAAGGGGGGGGGGGGAGAATTGCAAGATCAAAGGGGTATAATAACAAGAGAGAAAAGTTGACTGATGAAACAGAAAATGTAGGCGAGGGTTGGCACTTGTTTGGGGATCTTACCCACCTTATATAGCTAGCCATCAATGCGCTTGTTTTTTTTTGGATGAATAAATAATTATATTAAAGAAACGAAAGCAAAAGAACAAGGTCTTTAAGAAGAACACCAAAAAGAAGAACTAAGACACCAGGAGACAACAACAATAAGCTTGTTCCTTGGGGTATCATCAATAGGGGGATGGGGAATAGCTAACAATCTAGAAGAAACATCAAAGTAGATGGCATTCCAAATCCTGTCTATAGAGCGAGATTTGGAAGATTGCGCTCCCACCAAAGGTGGTGGATCAAGGCACAAAACACTAGCTTACCGATCCGATCACAGATGGAAGAACCTGAAAAGTTTCTCAAAATCCAAGACCAATCTCGCACAAACCTTAGGAGCATCTCGAGCGGGGCCAAATGGAGGTAATGGCTTTTCCCCAGATAGATCTGGAGAAAGGGCAAGAAAAGGTGCTCAAGGTTCTCCAAACCGGACCAACAAAGGATATAGTTGGGTTAATGGGAATGTGGCGGCCTATAAGGAAGGATTAGGTGGGAAGGGCGAGGTTAAGGGCTCTCCAAAGGGTTAGGGAGTGACGGGGAATGTGATTTTTGAACCAAATCAATAGGGGCCAAGGGGCCAAGGGGCTTAGGGCTATGGGATTTGAGAAGGTTCTAGGCCGATGAGGTGGAGAAGGATTTGGTGGGGGAAGGTAGCCAAATGGTGAGGTCGCAAGGGGAGCTAGAGAAGGAAGGAAGAGATTCCCAAACCTGTGTGAGAATGGGAAGGGGGACAAGGATCCAGGATCCATTAGAGATGAAGGCTGCCAAGGGGGTGGATTTGGGGATGCGAGTGTTATAGACAGTGCGGGGGCCAAAGTGGTTAAAGAGAATGCCCATAGGATGCCACTATTCAAGCCAGAAGGAAGTGGAGGAGCCAGAAGAGATGGAAGTAGAAATAGCTGAGATGGCACGAGGACGAAGCATAAGAAATTTCCTCCAAACCCATGAAGGGTTGGAGCGCATAGAAACAGTCCATAAGGAGTCCAACCAGAGAAGAAAATAGTAAACCCACCTAACCCAAATAGAGTCATGTTTTAAGACGATTTTCCATATGAGAATAAGAAGGCAAACTAAGTTAACATCAGTGATCCGGTAGATGCCAAGGCCACCTTCAGAGGTAGGGCGACAGATGGAGGACCAATTGATCGACTGGATGAAGCGCGAGGCTTCCTGCCCTTTCCACAGCAAGACACAAAATAAAGATTTCATCGCAAGGATGGTGGACTTGGGAATGGAGAAAATTCCGCACCAATAGAGATAGGAGGACTGGAGCACAGAGCGGATGAGAACGACTCGCCCGGCAAAGAATAAAAGCTTACTCTTCCAAAGTTCCAATTTCTTGCGTATGTTGTCAAGCATTGGAAGGCAATGGTGACGAGTGAGCCGATCGGGAATGAGCGGGAGGCCAAGATAGACCACGGGAAAGGAGCCTGGCGAGAAACCCGAGAGTTGGAGAAGAGAGGCTCGAAGCTGCTCAGGGATACCAGAGAGGAAGATGGTGGATTTGCCGAGATTGACCCGAAGGCCAGAGAGGGATTCAAACTGCGAGAGAGCAAAGAAGATGGAGGATATGGACAGGTGATCCGATTTAGAGAAGATCATGAGATTGTCAGCAAAAGCAAGATGGGTAAGATTTATGGATTTGCACTTGGGAATGGGGGAAATGAGGAATTGATCGATTTTCGATTGAAGGATATGGGAAATGACTTCCAAGGCTAAAGAGAAAAGGTAGGGAGATAGGGGACAACCTTGGCGGATGCCAACACAGGAAGGGAAGAAGCCAGCCGGGGGTCCATTGGCTAAGATGGAGAATCGGGGAGTGGAGATACAAGAATCAATCCAATGGATGAAAGGGGCCAAAAACCCATGAAAGAGAGGACATCACTAATGAAATGCCAACGAATGGAATCAAAGGCTTTATGGAGATCAACCTTAAGGAGCGCAGCCGGGGAGTGGTCGGATCTATCAAAGCCGCGAACAATCTCTGCACAAAGAAGAATGTTATCCGCAATGCTGTGAACCAAAATGAAGGCCGATTGATTTGGGCTAACAAGGGAGGGAAGAGCCTTTTTTAGCCTATTCGAAAGGACCTTAGAGATGAATTTGTATATAAGGTTACAAAGGGAGATAGGGTGGAAATCAGAGAGGGAAGAGGTATCTTGTTTTTTGGGGATGAGACAGAGGAAGGTTTGATTGGAGGAGAGCTGGGAGGGTTAAAGAAGAAGCTGCAGATGGCGTGCGCTTGTTATTCTGACTTATTTTACCATTTTGCAATTTTTGTTTCCTTTCCTTTAGCTCACTTTTGCATAGTTTCACGTTCCAATATTTTTAAAGGAAATGAGTAAGTGGAAGTACTTTCACTGGATATTCTTCGGTCAATTGCCACCATTTTACAAGTACAGGAATCAGCTTAAACCTGGTGCATATTTTCATTAATGGAAAATCAAGGCATTATCTTCCTGGAATCCATAGTTCAAATGTAAACTCAGTTTCCCATAAATACAGAAACTAAGTGGAAGTACTTTCACTGGATATTCTTTGGTCAATTGCCACTATTTTACAAGTACAGGAATCAGCTTTAACCCGGTGCATATTGTCATTAATGGAAAATCAAGGCATTATCTTCCTGGAATTCATAGTTCAAATGTAAACTCAGTTTCCTATAAATACAGAAAGTGAAACACTATATCAGCAGCTCCCTGCAGACAAATGTTTTCTTGCACTTCACCAATTGAGTTGAAGCCGCACACTAATATGCTTGCATTAGAAACTGAATGCAATAACCAACCTCATAAAGGCAGTCGGGAAGGATAGTAATTCTAATCATGTAAAATAAGAAAAGGTTACAAAACTCAAATAGCTACTTATAGGGGCTAGAGCATGCCTGTCTTCCTTCTTTTGCTACCCTGATCCCTTTCTTGAAAATTCTGAAGCTTTAGTGGTGTTTTAGCATGATTGTACGTCAGACGAATACGGAAAGAGCTGACATCATATCTAATACCCTGCAAAAGATAAAATTACAAAAAAGAGCCAACAGAACAAAAGAGTGTACAACCATCACGTATAGCTTTCACTTTTCTAAAACAAGGTTGGGGTTGAATGGGCATGGAAAGTTGAGCAATCTAAGCCAAGGAATACTTTGATCTATCCTTTTGTTCAAAGTCTTTCTCCTTGACTGAGTAGAAGAGAAGGGCATTTGACATTAAAGGAGCATTTTTAATTACCAGCAAGGTTCCAAGTGAATCAATGATTGACAATTTCAATGCATCCTTCACAGAAGTGTTTGCCACAAGAAATTTTTCTTGGAACCAAGGTTCTGATCCATACTTCTTTTTCATATACAACCTACAAAGATAAGGGAAAAAATAATCACAAACTAGTTTTGAGAAACTACTCAATTATTTTGAAACACAACTAATTTTTCTTTTTTAGAGGACCAAAACAAAAAGGAGGAACTATGTCATAGGCATGAAACTGAATGGCAGGTAAGTTACATTAGCATACTTCATTTTCCAGGGAGATCATTACAAGATACTTCTGGAATACTATGATTATAACATTGTCAGTGGAAACTGATTGTAGCTTATCAAATTTACCAGAAATTTAATTCAACCACATAAAAAGTTCAGTGTCTCAGCAAACACAAAGGCTTTTTTATATTTTTTAGTTTTTATTTTTTTTATTATTTATTTTTTAAAATTGATAGACCCCCAAGTGGTGGGAACTCATGACCCCTTAATTATGAGATGTTGGTTCTTGCTTGCTGAGCTACACCCTTGGGTTATAGAAAGACAGCATTGAACAAAACAAGTCAATCCATCAACCATGACAATTCCTCTCAAAGAAAAGAAGTTTAAATTTTATAAACATAAACTAGCAGCAAACCAAAAGATAAAAACCTCATCTACTTTATTTTGTACAAATTCGATTTATGCCTGATCCATGTACCGGACCTCTAGTTGATCCATTATTTAAATTTCTAATGAAAATACTAGTAAATACATAAAACTTCAATAGAATAAGAGCATGGTAGGAAAGATATAGATAAAAACCTAATTTAAAAACCTCATCTAATTTATTTTGTGCAAATTTGATTTATGCCTGATCCATGTACTGGACCTCTAGTTGATCCATTATTTAAATTTCTAATGAAATTACTAGTAAATACATAAAACTTCAATAGAATAAGAGCATGGTAGAAAAGATATCTAAAATTCTGCGCATTGTACATTCATTATATTCCAAAAGCTCATTCTGTAACATTTTCTTTATTTTTATTCTTACCCTCGCCCTAAAATCCGATGATATGGATACTGAAATAAATCAATCAGCTGGTGCACTTGGCATCTTACCAAATTGCACGCTCATTTGCCAAGATAATTGGTGGCACAGAGACTTCGAGAGAAAAGCTTTCAGTCTGATGTCCTTCTTGCTTCACCAGTTCAGCAATTGATACTGCAAACTCAGTTGCAGTGTCTTTTTTAACCAACATTTCTTTCTCCTTAATATAAGCAAATTGGAGAAGGCCCAAGCAAACGCTGCAATATACTGGCCCATCTTCTGAATTTTGAGAAGCAAGTACACAATTCAAACTTTCACCATCTTTGGAGTGGACACCAACAGCACAATCACGAGAACCTTTTGATTCTTCAATAGATGAATGCAAGTGTGATGATGATAAGAGTGACGAGCATGAATAATCACAAGTAGGAACCCCAAACAATAGAAAGATACATCTCAGACATACCTGCAGCGTGATATACATGCCAGAAGAGCTATCAGTCACAGTCTATGGAATTTAGTCAGATGGAGCTGCAATTGATAACCTATTGACAAGAGAAAAAAAACAATAGAGGACTAGTTCTGCAGAATGTTGCCACGTTCTCTCTAGCTATTGGAATTTAGAAGATTAATGTCCGTAAACTTTTTGGCACAGAAGCTCACACAGTTGAGTGATGATAAATGGGGGGTCCAACTATGGTAATGTTTTCTAAATGGGCTAGTGTTCATTGCACACCATCCTTTGATTCAAATGCATTGAACATAATGTTTCAGTTTAGCCTGTAATACTGATGCATCAGGTTTCATGAAATGAGGTCAACCATTGGAAGAAAAAAAGAAATAAAATGCCAACAATAGTTGGAAAAGAGACCTGTATGCCTGTCCAACCATTAAGCCTCTTGATCTGCTAAAAGAAACAAGAAGCTTTTTTTTCCTCTTTTTCATGCAAAAATTAGAGATGCTGCTCCATTCGTTAGTTTAGCTCTAACTTGATATCTACGTGAAGGGAAATGTAAATAAGATGAAAAAAGAAGAGCTAGAAAGTAGTACATGAAGAGAGGATATATATAAAAAAATAATAATAATAAAAAAATTAAAAAAATTAAAAAAAAAAATTTATTTTCCCGGTGTACAGATGGGTTCAGTTACTGAGACATCTGGTGTAAATATAAAATCGATCAAATTATTTAAAATGATTTTATTCAATCACAACATAAATAACAGAATATGTATGATTTGCATATGCAAGAAGTTCAAGTTCACATCCATAAGTCAACATGTAATTCATTACTGTGAACATTATTTAAATGAACTGGTGTTTTACCAAAAAAAACAAAATTGAATGAACTTCTGGACCCATATTTGAGATTAAATAGTGTAAAAAGAAGATAACAATAGAAGTTTTTCTTCAGAACAAACAATTGGAAAGAATAGCGACACAAAATTCTTGATCAACTATAAGAAGAACAGAGGAATAAGAAGAAGAAGAAGCAGAAAGTGAACAGAACGAACCCCGATTGACAACAAATCGTTCACCACATGCGGGGATAAAGAAGGGATAGCTTCAGCAATGGTCTGGATTTCCTTCTTGTTGGTTTCAATCTGGGCTACTTCGGGTTCGGAAGCAGCGACGACTTGCGCCTCCTCATCGCCATTAACCTGCGAAACCTCGGTGTTGCTCGACATCTCAACTTTGAACTGAAAGAGACACCTTTAAGCTCTCTCAAGTCCCAACTCCCAAGTCTGCAACACTAGCAGGTAACGGCTTCATCTCCCGCTCGCTTTGCGATATTTAACTCTGAGAGAGATTTCTCACTTACTTAAGCGTCTTAACCACCCACGAATCACGATGGGCTCTACCTCTAGGCTCTACTGCCCTGACTCCATTGGTGGTTGGAAAACAAGTTAGAACCGTTTTTTCCACAGCAGGTGCAATTTTGGCCTGGACAGCCCAAATGCAGCGTGACTCGACCTGAGACGAAACTGGGTTAATCAAAACTCTGGTCCTGATTCCTGAACGCAGTAGGTTTTAGGGTTGAAATATTCCAGCATCAAGGTGAACCACTGGCCTATGGTTTTGTTTTACAAACAAATTATCAAGTCAGCTAAATCAAAGCCTGGATAAAAGTCGAGGTGAAGCTCTAGGTTAGGGTTTTGTTTTAGGCCCAATTCTACTCGAAAACATTATTAATATCCATGTCAGAATCAATGCCAAGATCAGAGGCACGGTGAAGCTCTAGGTTGGGGTTTTGTTTTTCACTTTGGCCCAATTAAACCTAAAAATATTATTTTCAAGGTTATGATTAGGGCCAAGATTAGCTTTAGGTTAAGGTTTTGTTTTACTTGGTCCAATTTGACCCAAAAACATTATGAATATTAAGGTAGGGTTCATGACCAAGATTACCGTCAAGATGAAGCTCTAAGTTAGGGTTTTGTTTTACTAGCTAGGCCTAATTCTAACCAAAAACATTATTATCAGTGTCAAAATCAAAGCCAAGATTATAGTCACAATGAAACTCTAGGTTACAGTTTTGTTTTACTTGGCCAGTTCGACATGAAAACATTATTTTCAAGATCAGGATCAAGGCCACGATTAGAGTAAGGGTGAGCTCTAGGTTAATTTTGTTTTACTTAGCCCAACTCGACCACTGAAGACATTAGGATTGGAGTCAGGGTGAAGCTCTAGGTCAGGGATTTGTCTTACTTGGCCCAATTCGATCCAAAAACACTATTATTAAGGTCAGGATTAGACTTTAGTTGAAAGCTACTCCTGGAAAAAGTGGCCTCAAACTTTAGTTTCAAGAATCTAAACTCAACCCTAACCAATTTGGTTTGGAAGTTGAAACATAGTTTTTTAAAATCTTGGATGGGATTGTATGATTTTAGCTAGGTCAATACTAGCCAATGATGGGTTAGTAAAGCGGTTAAAGACTTCCGACGAGGAGGTCTTGGGTTCGCACCCAACAAGAAATTAAATTTGGTCAAAAAAAAAAAAAAGTTAGGTCAATACTAGGGATTTAAATGGTACATTTGGGTAAATGCAAAAAATTACCCAATCCGTTTTTGGATGGGCTAGGCAGATTAGTTTAGTTTCGTGGTAGATTAATCCTTCTTCTTCTTCTTCTTCTTTTTTGGCTTGCCAACCCTAGTTTATAAACCGGTGTTCGACCCGCGTCGCACACTTGGCTGTGGTGGGTGAGTCTCCCAGCTGGGATTTTTGCATCCACAAGGATTCGATACCGGAACCTTGCTTAAGCAGTCCACGTTGTTTATCACTTGGATCAACTCCCGTTGGTGTAGATTAATCTTTTACAATAGATAAATACCTCTTATTTTTTAAATTGATTAAATTTAATGAAAATTCAGGAAAAACAATCACGAGTAGGTGAGTTCTTTTTGCATCCTTCTTCTTTTTTTTTTGTTGCCAACCCGGTTTATAACGGGCCCAGAATAGTGTGGTGGGTGAGTCTCCGGGCGGGTTTTTTTGCATCCACAAGGATTCGAACGGAACCCTTAAGCAGTCCAAGTTGTTAATCACTGAAACCGGGGTAAATTAGTCTTTACAAGAGATAGATACCTCTTATTTTTTAAATTGATTAAATTTAGTGCAGATTCAGGAAAACATCACGAGTAGGTGAGTTCTTGATGTACGTATGAACGTAGAGGTCGAAAAGTAGCGCCCGATTGGAGTTGTTGTGGGGGACTCAGCTAAGTTCCTTAAATGACCACTCACTGATAAAGGAGGTAGGACTGTACAGACTGCCAGGGGTGCATGCTAAGACATAGATGGCTAAAACTATAAATGAAATTGCCAATAGTGGTCAAATATGATAGAACTTGAGAATGATAGTTGAAATGTGCTATTCAAGAAACCCTGGATATATATCGAAGGGTATATATCGGTTTAAAACTAGCCCAATTAAAAGATAATGGGGGGAGGGAGCGGGGACTAAGGTTAGCCTAATGGTTTGGATTATACGGGACTAAATTAAAAATCAATATTGAAAATACCCAACCCAAATCCTAGTTTCTCACACATCAAACTACAAAAGAGAAGGATGAAGACTCCAAGAGATCCAACAAAAGTATGGATAGCACCAAACCACCCCCACCCCAAAAATAAAGAAAGATTCTATCAGGTAGACCAACTCACAATCACCCAATGAAATTGAATTTGTAAGAATTAAGAATATCAATTAAGACTTTTAAATTAAAATAATAAAACTAAATGAAATTTGAAAATTAAAAATTAAAACTAAAACAAACAAAAACACAACAACCCACGAGAACGCCAAAACAAATATGGATCATTAATTACATTTAAACAAACAAAAAAATAATAATATATTTATTTTATATGAAAAGCACGGGTGCCAAGTATGACCGGGCCAACTGAAGGCGAGGACCCCAATAAGCCAAGGATGGTTGGAGGAAAGGTGGGGTCGATTGTTCGAAGATGACACCCCTAATCGGTTATAATAGCCCAATCAACCAGTGGCACAAATAGTTATATAGGCAGGTTCCAATATTAGAGCCTCAAATTCTGTCACAAGCTTTTTCTCCAGCACAGGTGCCCAAGAATCTATGACAAACACATGAAAAATGGTGGCATCAGAAATTGGTAGGATTGATGCAAAATCCCCCATCAAGATGACAAATGAACCTCGGCCAAATTTCATGAATCGTCGATGCACATAATCGTCCCTTTCTGTTGACACTTCAACCAGTTTTATTCTTCAATTTCTAATTAGCTTTTTATAAGTTATACTGGCGTATACTACACCCAACAATACTAGGCATTAATGGCAACACCAGGCACCTTCACAAAATTTGTTATGTTGTGCCCGAATTCTTATGAAGATAGACTTGCACTGACATATTTTGGTGGTCGATCCGAATAACCCATTTTTGGATATATGTGGTAGAAACATAGAGCTTTACAGTACTGTATGACTTAACCCAATCGATCAACCCGTTTACCTGATTGATGTCTACCACATTATTGAGAGATTTGAAATTTTGGGTTAGGGTTTTAGATGAGGGTTGTTGTACTACTATTATTGGCGATTGGTAGTGAAATCTCCTTTTGTAATTTTTCCACATGGTGAAAAAGTTCTTCCTCTTCATCCGTGAACGTAGCACACCATATTTGTGTGTAAACTACGTTAAATCTCTATATGTTTGTTTTGTTTCTATTAATCTTTGTGTGTTCATTTTGTTTTTATTTTGATTCGCTATTTCATGGTGTTTTTTTTAACAAAATTCTATATTTCAATTAGACCATTTGAATACCTGGCAATTAAACCCATATAGCAACCAAATAGGACCCGAGGAAACTTTATCTTTTGGGGGATGGATTGGAGTGGAGGGTGGGGAAGTAAAGACACTAAATCATTCATCAAGATTTTGAAATCAGGCCAGTCACTATCCCCCCCCCCCCCCCCCATCTTTTTAACAAGCACACATCGCAATTCCTACAACCATTCTATGCTATGGGACATGTAAGGACAATAGGTGTACCAATCACCTCATGAGGCCCCAACCCATATAGGTCATTTCTATAGAAGAACCATGTTTAGTTCATCGGATGACTCAGGGTCGTTTACCCTATGTGGTCAAGACAAGATAAGACATGCACTGCTCAAAGACAATATTGAATCAGTATTCAGTAATCAATCTAGTGGAATTTCATGCACAAGGATGAGCTTTTGATGATCTTCCCATGCCCTGACATGGTGTAAAGCTTCTAAATCTAACATACACTTCCTGTCTCACTCTTTATCTAAAACCAAAGATCAGTACTTCCAAAAACATTTATATATAAGCAAGGTGGCGAAATCATCAGCTTATTCTTGAGAGCAGAATTTTTACATTCACTAATTTAAGATCAGTCTCATAATAGCTTCCTTAAATAAACTTGAATCTAAGATTTTTCAAAATAACCATGTCAAACAACAGGAGCCAATCTGATGCACCAACTCACCTGTTGGGTATCCTAAGAATTGAAAAAGGAAAAGGCTGAAAATATTCAACTCTTGATTCAGGAGTTCTGATGCAGTTAAGCACCATGGTAGTTCAGACGTAGTTTTGCACCAGTAGATTCACAGTGACGAAGTTAAATGGTGGAGAACAACATATCCCGACAGGACTGGCTTCTTTCGCTCTTTTACTTGTGTCTGGTATAAAACCCTGCATATTCCAGCTCAAACATTAGTCCTTCAATAACCAACACCCAGGGAAAGTACAAAAAAGAACGAAAGAGTACTTGAGCTTCCCAGGTATTTATGGTTATAGGTATAAGATAAAGCATGTTATAAGATAAAGCATGGCACCTTGTTCCATCAAGCCACATTTCTGTAATCAAGGTCTCGCCAGGGTACACATGTAAAAGAAAACGGCCGACTATGCTCTTCACTTTCGTTGTTTCTCCATTGCAAATACATTTGATGATTGCCCTAACTGCAAACCCAAGGGTGCACAAACCATGCAGTATTGGACGAGAAAACCTGCAAAAATAATGAAAGAAACTTATCTGGGTATTAATCACCATCCAATTCTTCCATCAAATGTTCAAGTATATGGAAATGAGGCTCAACAACGTAAGTAGCATGCAGGATCCAAGAGTCCAATTTTGAAGAGAACAGATAGAGAAGTTCATAGTCCAGACGGGTCTCCAGTATTTATTTCTAAAATAGTAAGTTCAAAGGAAACAATTCATCAGTCTCTTCTTTTATGTATTTATTTCTCTATTGCTTCCATCCCTCAAGCCCCCCAAAAAAAAACTTTTTTTTTAAAAAATTCTTGCTTAGACATGAATAAATATATATTATCTTGGTAGATATCAATGTATGAGCCGATAGATGGTCAATGAAATAAAATAAAAATTATAATTTTGTACTTAAAATATGACATCACCCCAGAAAGAGCATTCACATTCTAAATTTTATAAACCATAATACGCTGTTGCTAGAACATCCTCTAACCAAAGGGAAACACGTAACATAATAATAGTATAGAAAAACGAAAAGCGCATGCAAAACATATCATAAGCAAAATTTTATGTTCAAACCACGGTATGATCTTAAAAGGGACACAAAGAAAAGAATAATAGAAATTATTTCCAAGTATGATGCTTTACTAACCCGGCAATTCCAGCAATCTTAGGGTCTGAATGCAAAGGATTATAGTCACCCGAAAGTCTGTAAAGTAATGCCTGCATAATATCACATGGAAAGCTTCATAATTTTATTCTTTTCTTTTGGACCCAATAGCAATAAACTGGAAACAACATGCATTTCAATGTCAAGAAGGTAGGGAGAAGCATTTCTGAGAATGATCACAAGACAAATAATTGGAATAGAGCTTAGCACCAAAGAGCTAACAAAAGATCCAACAAGCAAATAAGAATTTGTTTTCTTTTTTCCCCTTTTTTCTGAAACCTCCAAAACAAACCATTCAATATGAAAGTTAAACTGAAGAAAAAAAAAAGGACTTCATATTTTAGATTTAAATAATGAATACTTTTGTGTTAAAATTGAGAAAACCTTGTTGTAATTGAAGTTGGAAGTAAACAATTGTTATTTGACTTTTGACTCTAGCATAACACACTTCATTCGATGATGTGCCATTTGTTTTGATGTAAAATTTTAGTTATTCTGAACACCAAAGTAACACAAATCCAAATAAAAAATACCGCTATTAGAAACAATGATTTAATGTGATTCATACACTAACAAAATGAGCTGGCTCCAAGGGTGCAGCTGAAGATGTTAAACTATGTAATGGAAGAAAGTTACAATAGAGATCTCTCAAGAACACCCAAAATGGCACCACAACCTCACCCAAAATCCCAAGCCCAAAAGAGGCATATCTACAGCACCAGCAACAAACCCGTGTGTTGTCCCTGTCCGGGCTTGAGGTGAACCACTGCTCTCTCCATGGTAATCTCAGGAACCTACAATTCAAGTATTCAACCTTATCCAATTTCCATTTCATCAGGTAAACACTGAATTCATTTCTGAATTCATTGATGTTGTGTTGTTCTCTCCAAGTGTAGAACGAGGGAAACTAATTTTGAATCAAGGGTCGACAGTTGCCCTTTGAATTCCCTAATAGTAGTCGCTACGTCTTCTGGCTCTTTCCTTTATTCTGCTCTCTACCAATTCCCCTGGATTAGACATGCTAATGATAACAGTTGATAAGAACCCTCTATTCGATCAAACAAAATATGAAAGATAACTCTGATTTTGATGATGGCACTCACCCCCTACAGCACTACCTATAGCAGAAGCTGCCCTAAACTCTCCACAAACAGAACCGATACCCTCATTCAACAACTCCCCCCCTTTTTATCCCCCACAATGGCACTCGGTTATGGTTAACTCCCACCCTCTCTTTCCTCCATGTGTCCTGCTCCCCAGGGGCCTACCAGAGTCCAATCAAACTGAGTAGGTTGTTAGGTTGGCCCACAACAGGGCAGGGGTGTGGTTTAGCAAAATAGCTTAACAGTGATATAGGAAGAGTGTTAACACAAAAAGAGGGGAAACCAATTAAGCCACAGCAACGACAAAATCAGATTTCCAATATTATTCAAGTCCTCTTAATTATTGGTTACATCACGTATTTAAATACTTGTAACAAAAGTTAGCCCTTCCCAAAGGAACCAAACTCAATGAATGAAGTAGATTTTTGAATCAAACACAATAACCTTATGTAATATGACTACATCAACATAATAAAGGATAAAAGAAAATGACCTAAACATTTCTGTGTAACAGCATCATATGCAATGGTTCACATGTTCTCAAACTATTGAGGTTGGCCTGCAATTCTACGTAAAGGCAGTCCAAGATGATCCCAAACTGGAATCGACGTTTCTCCCTTTGATTCTTTCTCCACATGGAGTCACCAAGAAATTTTTGAAAAGGAAAAAGAACTACATTTTTATATTATACAGATCAATCAGATCAATCACAATTATCAACGACAATATACACATGAAAACTTGACAGTCTCATAGATCTTATGTTTGAATACACAAAAATATCTGAGCATGAAGGAGTTGCTATCAAAATAATCATTTCCTCTATCATGTTCAGCAAGAAAAAGGTACATGCCTGTGATTGTTGGGTACACTCCTCATAAACAGCAACAGGTTGACTCTTTGGAATCTTAAAAGGTGAAATCTGGTTGGCAGGATAATTTGAGAATGAATACGGAGATGCTGGATCTGAGAAACCACCCGCACCCCTCAAGTAGACTGTCGACCTGCATAGTTATTTTCTGAATAATTCTAAATGATTTGCTAATGCAAAGGAAAATCTACAAAGTGTACTAACCGGTTAACGCAAAGTAGTTCACCAGACTCTTTCTCGTAAGTTGCAGTTTCCAACTCAATAACAGTTGCTTTACCTGGAAAGACAAAGAGATCACCGTTCAAAAGAAAGCTGCATGGCTGTACTAAGTAGGGATAATGAAAATTATACTCGCATTTTTTTGTTTCTTAGATCACCACTGTCATTTTCTTTTTCTTTCTCTCATTTTTCATAACTCTAGCTACAATTCATGAAAACAAAGTTACAAAGGCATCACATAGCATCCAAACTCCTTGATTGCTTTGGGCACCTTGGTTTTTTCACCCTCTTCAACACCATGGTTGCCTTCAACATTGATAACAGACTGAATATTGTACCAAGGAAGGATGTGTAATTAAATTTAAACTCAGGGGAGGTTCGTGTATTTTACAGTTTACCCCTTATTACAATTACAGTAATTTTTTACATTGGAAACATATAAGGACTAGCCAATGCTTGAGAAGAGAGCAGAGGCAATCTATAGGAACCAACTCAGAATGACAACTAAACCATATACCCACATCCACCAACCACCCAAAAAAAATCTAATGTTTCTTTTTCAGTTATTTTTGGAATCTGCCAAACAATTCTAGCAGATGTGCTACCTTCTGATCCATCCCATATCAGTCTACAGTTCTACTACAAAGTCTAGCAAAAATCGGTTATTTTTTTTGTTTTTTCTGATAAAGTGGAAAATCAACCACTAGCATCGTAAGATTCATATTTTATTTTTGTCAAATCAACTCAAGAATTTTTACCAACATTCTTTTCCTGGTCACACAAATGAAAAGAAGGGGGTGGAAGAGAGAGAGACCTTTGTCATGCAACCCAGCAACTGCTACTTTATTTTGTACCTAACCAACATTAAAGCATAAAGTTACACTCCCAGCTATAAAAACCAAAGGATGCGATGAGGGATAAGAAAATAAAAAAGAAGTGAGAGTATGGACTCTCAAATTTCACAACCCATCAACCAAACTAATATGCAAATATCAACTTAAAACAAGTGTAGACGCTGAATTTTTTGATTAGAGCTTGACCAGAAACAATTAAAAACAAAATTTCCTTGCCACAACAATAAATAAATCTCAGGCATGTTCAATATAGAATGTTGAGAATTGTGATCACAATTTCCACTGGACTATCTATTCAAAAGTTAGATTTGGACATCCATAAAATGATTGGATAAGACATTGGGAATTATAATAAAAGATTCATCATATTTCCAGATGATCTGAGTAGATGACAGCCAGGGAGACAAATAATTAAATGGAAGATTCCTCCCCCCCCCCCCCCCTTTCTTTTTCTTCCACCAGGAACTCTGATGCATTAAAAGAAGATCTTATTTAGATAAAAGTTTGATAGGACCAGAACATAACCAACTAAAAGTATCTATAAAAAAGGCAACTATTCATGGGTACAACTCACAAGTCCTCTACAGGAAAAGGTATCAACTGATTTCTAATTTTGGTAAATGGAATAAAGATAATCACCATACAGTGTCAAATGCATATGATTGGGTCAATGGTAGATGGCACTTCAAGAAAGGAGGAAAAACAAAAAAAGAATTTTTAGTCCAAGCTTGACTGCTTCCCATTACCTTGGTGAGATTGAATGGTGGTTATCACCATCATCTTTTTTATGCATAATAAAATCATATCAATCCAATAACTAATTCAACATCATGTGAACTTAAAGAGTAGAAAAAGAATATCAACCTGAGCCAGCTCAAGGTTTTATGACAATAATAAATGGACATAATTTTTGTTAATTCAGAAAGATAATTTTTCCATGTAAAATTATATGCTATAATAAATTGTGTACTTTTCTCAAATATGCAACTTTTTTTTCCTTTTTTCGCCGAGGATGAGATTTGAACAAATAAAAAGGTGCCCACATAATTTTGTTGCGATAGCCTATGAGACGCTTGGAGAGCAAGTCATGATGAGTTGGTATTCTAGAAACCAAGTCGTGGTTCCTTAATAGTGCAAGCTGTCTCAGAATAGAAAGTTCTGGCTTGGAGGAAAAGTAATTACAGATTTAGAAAGTATTGGGTGCACCACAGAATTTGAAAGTTACTAATTTCCTAAAAGCTTTAATTTCATATCTACTTTCCTTTTCAGAACTGGCTTTAGAATCTTAGGAAGTAAAATATTTTATTCTTGGAATGTACTCAGAATTAATGAGTGAGTAGGGCTGTAATCTGCATCTATAAATAAAGGTTTAGGGGTAAAGACGCAGACTATTCGAGCTAGTCTCTACCCCCTTGCATCTTCTCTTCAACCTCTTCTTTACCTTCTCTTTCCTCTTCTTCTTCAGCTTCTTTTCATCCAGTTTCTGGGCCTTTGCACCTCAGTGGAGGTTCTGGTTTGTTATATGGTATCAGAGCCATTCTACTAAGTTTGTGGTCACCTGAGTACCATCGTTTGGTGTTTTTTAGTGTAAACCGTGTGTGGCTGCAGCAGCCTTAAGCTGCAATTGTGGGTATAATGTTCACATGAACGAAATTTAAGAAGCCAAGTTGAAGTGAGCCAAAAATTATTTTCTTTGCGCAAAGGTAATGTATGCATTTATTCATGCCCAAGGAAAATCAAAGTACTTGAAAGAAGATTGTCCTGAGGTTGATTCAAAAGATATAACCACTATTTCCGCACATGAAACGTGGACTTGTGAAGTCGACATACTTTAGTAGAATTGTCATACTTACACATGCATGGGCTAATCTTTGTGATTAAGTATAAGTTTGACGGATCTATAGAGCGCCTTAGAGCGTAGCTGTTTGCAAAGGGGTATACTCAGACTTATGGTGTGGATTTTTTATTTATTTTTTTAGACTTTTCCCCCGTAGCATGTTTCAATTATGTGCATATTTTGTTGTCTTCGGCGGCTAATTTAGAATGGCTTCTTCATCAGTTGGATGTGAAAAATGTCTTTTTGTATGGAGACTTGGCTGAAGAAGTTTATATGGAGCAACCTCCTGGGTTTGTTGCTCGAGGGGGAATTCTACGAAAGTAAGTAAATTTAACAAGTCCATCTATGGGTTGAAACAGTCGCCATGAGCATGGTTTGAAAAGTTTAGTACAACACTGTCTAAAGTGGGATTTTTCCAATGTTATTCAGATCATTCTATCTTTATAAGAAAGACAACATCTAGAATTGTGTACTAATTGTTTACGTAGATGACATAATTGTTTATGAAAGTGATAATGTAGGCATTGAATGGGTAAAGAATTTTTTGAGTACAAAGTTCCAAATGAAAGACTTGGAGCATTTACATTATTTTCTTAGAGTTGAAATTTTTCGAAGCAATCACGGGATCAACCTTTCTCAGCAAAAGAATGTGCTGGATTTGCTGACTAAAACTGGTATGCTTGGGTATAAACCTGTTGATACACCCCGCATCTCAAACTCACCAAGGATGAAGGAGAGGATTTGGCGAATCCAAAGGTACAAACGGTTGGTAGGGTAGCTTACATATCTTACTGTAACTTGTCCAGACTTGTTATATGTTGTAGGTGTTGTTAGCCAATTCATGCACTCACCTAAGAAGCCTCACTGGGATGATGTGATGCATATCTTATAGTGTTTGAAGAAAGCTCTAGGAAAAGGGCTTGTGTACAAGAAAGATGCTTATTTAAAGTTGTGTGCTTATTCAGATGCAGATTGGGCAAGTTCACGAGACAATCAAAGGTCAACTTCTCGTTATTGTACTTCCTTAAGAGGGAATTTCGTTACTTGGAAGGGTAAGAAGCAAATCACAGTGGGTTGGTTCAGTGTTGAGGCTGAGTATCATGCTATGGCTTATATGGTGTCTGAAATTTTTTGGGTCAAGTCATCCCTAAAAGAAGTAGGGATTGAAATTAAAGAGCCAGTTGAGATGTTTTATGATAATCAAACAGCAATTTATATTGCTAGTAATCCAGTATTTCATGAGGACCAAACACATGGAAGTGGATTTGCATTTTGTGCAGGATGCAGTCATGAGAGGAGTTATAGCTACACCATATGTTGCTTTTGCTAAGTTGGAGACATCTTCGCTAAATCTTTACCTAGTCTAGCCTTTGTAGAAGGAAGCCGCAAGCAAGGAGTTGGTGATCAATACTCTCCAACTTAAGGGAGGGTGTTGCAATAGCCTATGAGATGCTTGGAGAGCAAGTCATGAAGAGCTAGTATTCTAGAAACCAATCCGTGGTTCCTTAGAGTGCAAGCTGTCTCAAAATAGAAAGTTCTTAGAGGAAAGTATCGGGTGCATTACAAAATTAGAAAGTTTTTAATTTCCTAATAGCACTAGTTTCATATTTTCTTTCCTTTTTGGGAACCGGCTTCAGACCTTAGGAAGTTAGTTTTTTTATTTTTGGAACGTACTCATAATTAGTGAGTAAGTAGGGCTGTAATCTTCATCTATTAATAAAGGTTTAAAAATCATAAAATAACTATGAATGCCTCATCTTGTTAGTTTTTCATGTTCAAATCAATATCCAATACTGGCACAACTTTGTGTTTGATAACTTCCAACAGAGATCTCTAAGTGCAACAGTGCAAATAATCTTCCAACCCCAAATGGTTCCAAGTTTGAATCATTGCACAGCATAGGAAGTTCTAATTCCTTTCAATCTGTGTCAAGTAGTCAATGAGATCAAATCCCCAAATACTAAAAATTGACAATGAATGTGCAAGTGCAAAGCCAAACAATTGTTAATAACCCATTCAGTGACCACCATTCAAATTTTTTGGGCAGAAGTCTTACACAACCACTTGTAGGCAATGGCTTGTGGATTTCTATGTATTGTTGCCCATGCAGCAGAAGACGTGGATCATATCTGGCAAAGGAGAAAACAATCAGTTTGTACCTAAGATCATAAGATTGTTGTGAATACCATAAAATTTGCTAAGAATGTAGATGCATGGTATAGAAGTATAAAAAAATGGAAGACAACAATCACATTAATAGGTAAACAAAATGTGATTTTACATCCTTCTCAACCATTGACTATAATAACGACTCACTGTATCCCTGGAAGCTCTTCGATATTTATAGCTCCATAAGTAAATAGAGCAGCAAAAGTTGGCAAAACCTGCAAATTAGTAGCAGTTATGGTCAAACCATAGAACTAAAATTTCTGCAGGGAGCAGCTTTTGTTCATGTAAGGTAGGATGCCTAATATATTGGATTCCAGTATTATTATGATACACAACAAAAGTAAAATCTGTCTGACTTAAATTTAGCCAAAGAATTGCAATATAATTTTGAAATAGGCTCCATCACTAGGTTCATACAACTGATCTGGTGGCTTTACCATTTTTCAAAAGCATTGAAATGTATAACAAGAAGGTAGGAAAAGAAATACTATGCTACAAACATGTTCAGTTGGAATTCAAGGATTGAAAGCGAACAAGAGATGAGACTAGGGCGCTGAAGAAGAAGAAAGGAGAGATGATGTTTAGAATGTTGTGTTAAAGAATTATCTTAACCAAACTTATTCCTTCACAAACAAGATGACGAATTACAGACACCTCCCTAAAAGGTCAAAGGTAGCGAGAGAGAGAGAGAGAGAGAGAGAGAGAGAGAGAGAGAGACCATAAGTCAACTAAACAATGAACTAGTTCCTATAGTACCCTGATTTCATAAACTTTAACATGTTCAGCATCAAATGATTGCATAAAAAACAATCAAAAAGGAACTCACAAGACCTGGATGAATGGCTGCCCATCTTCATGGTAAACATATTTCAGCTCTTTCTCATCCACAGCATCACTTACACATGCACCAATGCCAAGAGAATAGAGTGCTACATCTCTGCTTACAGAAGAAAAATCATCCGCACAACAGGTACATAGTTAAGTGCACTATCATAGGATGCAAAGAGCTCATCCTTCCAAACAATAAAAGATATATCAGCTAAGTTTCTTGAAGGTTGTACCTTTCATTATAGGTGAATGTTGTCTTCAATGCATTCGTTCATGCCACAAAAATGAAAAAGAAAATTCGTAATAAATAAGTGAAACTACTAGGAGCAAACTACTTTCTAAGGAATTAATCAATCCAACAAGAAGGACCAGGACCATTTTTAAAATGTTTTCAGATGCAAATAAAACATTGGCACATAACAGGAATTTGGTTAGTTCAAATCATGTTCTAACCATATATACATAATAATATTACTGGAGATATAAAAATAAACCGTACCCAACCTAAAGCAATACATGGAAAAGTCAATATGATAATGAAGAACTTTCACTTAGGTTCTCTTGTCCTCTGTCGAAGACATAAAAAATGGATATGACATCACAGGCAATGAATTTCCATTGGATTTGCATGACAATCAACGTTTATCTCAATTGCACACAACCCTCATAACAAAGCTGCCCGTTTCTTTGAAAGATAATTGGGTCATTCTTCAATGGCATATCAATATCATGTTGCAAGCAGCGAATGCTCCAAGCTTTAGCTTTGAAAAGTTCATTTTAATAATGGAGATTTTAACGATGATGCAAAATAGGATGCACCGCACGTATAGTCAGTCACTTAATTTACTAGGAAACTATCAAATCCGCATCCATGAGTGATTGTTCATTCATTTATCGAACAAAATTTTCACAGGGCAGATTGCCTGCTGACCGGGGGGGAAATCATCAATCAGTAGATCCGGTAAATTTAGAGAACGGGTTTTTCTAGGGCACTCGGATTCTCACCAGTTTGCTGTGAGAACTAGACATGTATCATACAATTAATCCATGAAAACTTCGGATTAGAGGAATATTATCATCCACTTCGATAACGTAAACCATTCAAAAACGCAAATTCTAACCTCAGGGAATTTGTGAGAGATGACCAGCTCAGGATCGAAATTACTTGAACTCCGCGCCATAAAAGCTTCCGATATTGTGACTTTCACAGGTCCAGAGAAATCGGCGCAGCAGCGAACTCACTATTTTCTTTACGTCAAACGCAGAACAAACATAAAGGGAGCTCGTGGTTGGATGGCACAAGAGACCAACACGTAAAGAAGGAAACTAGTTAACGCTAATGGGAATGCCAAAACCACCAAAGAAGAAGGCAACAAGTAGAGGACACTGAAATTATTCAAATGGGACGCCAACCAGGCGATCGAGAAGTATACTCCTAAGGTTTTTTATATTTTCATTTATTTATTTATTTATTCAACGAAAATACTAGGTTTGGATAATCACATTAACTTTGATTTTATTACTACTTGATCTCTCATGTACTTTCATTTAAAATTAAAATAAATAAAATTTAGAATAAAAATTGACATTTAATCTATTTTTATAAATAGGAATAGCATTGTCTTTTATTTTCTTAATTTCAATAAAAAACAAATAAACATTACATATTCAAACTTAAGTTATAATGAAAAAGAATAAACAATAATTTTGTAAGAAATATATTTTATTAATAATAAAATCAAAGTAAAAGAACAACAATAATTATCCCTTTTCTTTTCTATCCGACACCGCTATAGATTCATATCTCTCCACCCAGACAGGTTATTCCCCAATACTCCCATTTCTAATTCTCTCCACCCACCCTATTCATACGATCATATACCTACACTGAGATGTATAGGACCCACATAACAGGGCAAGATAGGCTGGTTAAAGAAATTGTCCATGCATGATTCATTGCTGTACTTTACAGGGAAATGCATGAAAATTGATACGAAACCAGATTTGGTATCTGTGGGTATCAAAAATATCGAACAGATTTGCCTATGAAACCCAGATTTGGTATCAGTGGGTATCAATAATATCAATAATCGAACATATTTGCCTACTTTTTGGTATAAGTTACCAATAATATCGAACACATTTGAATAATCGAACATATTTGCCTACTTTTTGGTATCAGTTATCAATAATATCGAACACATTTGCCTACTTCTGGACCCCTTGCTCACACTTCACAATCAATATCATATCTTCATACAGGCCTATTATTGATATCAGTGAAGTGAAAAATCGTCAAATACCACCCGACACAGACAATATGAAACCTAAACATAGAACCAAATCTAGTATCGTATCGGTCAAGTGATTTTAAAAGACATATCGTCCTGTATCGAGTATTGTATTGCTCTAGCTAATGTATTTTAATATAATTCAATGGAAAAACGTATCGAGATATATCGCATCTGTTAGGTCAAATATGGATACATATCGACTAGTATCGTATAGTATCGTGAGATGCTTTAAACCTTGAAAAACCTTATATCTGTATATGGAGTCAATGGACGAAGTACACACCCAATCGCATAAGCCGCATAACCTCCACAACTCAAGGGGACAGAGGTCCCAATGTCAAGTGAAAGCTACAAATGGAGTATCCATTAGAACTGAATGCCATACCCAACTTCAGTAAATCTCAAAAATCTTGAGCAGTTGAACCTCATTTTCAAGGAAACCTAGCCTACTTGCGAAAATGAAGGATTAAACCAACCTTCCTCGGCCAAAAAGGCAAAAACACAAAACCTCAAATTTCTAGTATGACCCAAATTACATGCCCTGCCATCATCCTCTTCAACTTAAATTACCTGTCAATAGTACATTCTCCACAAATAAATTTTTAAATACCAGAAGATCGTCCACCACAATTACATTCTATCTTCTCTTTTCCGAGGGGCACAAGTAATGATTTCATCAACTCTGAGTATCATCTCCGCAGCTTCAGTAGCAGAGAGTAGCACAGCCTGTTTCACTTTAAATGCCTCTGATATCCCAAGCTTCTCCATGTCACCCACCTGTAGATTGAAAACCAGGGAGTCATGATATATTCCAAAATCTTGAGACAAGCAATAGAGCTGACTATAAAATGAGAAAACAGAAGTACCCAGTAATGATGTACTGTGTAAAATTGATGGTATAATTTAAATGGGACCCATGGGAAATGAAACCTAGGAATCCAAGTCCAATCCCCCTTGGCATGACAAAAAATCAACAATCAAAATACGTCAATCACAAACTCGGACGATCGGGTCGTGATAACGTGGTTGTAGTTCCAACAATATCACCAAGACAAGTGTGAAAGGGAGTATCCCATGGTTACATGCTAGGAAGGCACACCTCTGTGTGCAGGCAAGGCATAGTTATAGTAAAAGAATTGTAGACAAACATTTCTGGTTTCCTATTCTCTTCCTTTCCATTGCCAACAAATTAAACTTACAGCTCCGGTGATGACATCAATGCCAGCCGTGCTTCCCTCCTTGTGATGCTCTGCACGGAGCTGAGCAATCAAATCTGCACTATCCAAACCTGCATTGTCTGCAATGATTGTCGGGATTGCCTGGAGAGCCCGGGAGAAAGCCTCTATAGCATGAGACCTTTTACCAGGAGTCTTCCGTGCCAGTTCATCCACATCCTTTGCCATCACCATCTCAGGCCACCCACCACCAAGCAAAACCCTGCTGTCAATGACTGTTTGTGACAGCACACACAAGGCATCATGAAGAGACCTTTCAGCCTCATCAAGCACATGAAAGCTGCAAAAATAAATAAATTATCAAACCTACAACCAACATCACTTCTAAACACAACAATGAAATCTGCAAAAATACATGGACCACCACCGCATCTACCCAACGAGACTTCTAAGTAATCAATAACAACTAAAAGCAGCCAACCAACTTAAATTCAACTGTGTTACGGAAGCCTTAAATCATAAAAGTTGGGGTTACAACAATGATGAAACCAAAAACCAGCAGTCAGAACTATAGAAAATTAACAATGTCTACAAGTAGAGACTGTAACATGATAAACATGAATAAAAGAAAGCATTAATCAGCACATGGTTGTCAAGGCGGCAATGTGACCAAAGTGATTGGGGCTCCGCCTAGGCGATTAGGCGACAAAGCGGTGCCTAGGGGGCAATAAGGCAACCAAAGCGGTTGGGTCAAAATTTTTCAATACAACTACTTTCCATATTAAGCTACAAATATTCAATAGCCACATTCATCCAAAAAAAAAAAACATTCAAGATCCATAATTATGAAAAATTATTCGAAAAAAGAACACAAACATAAATTCATCTCATCAAACCATGGTTGTCAAAGCGTCCACCTAGGCATTTACTGATTCATTGATTCTTGATGTTGAGTATGGCTTATGCTTCATATTCTGCTGCCGACGGGCACAGGGGTCCTACTCCCCGATGAGCAGGCGGGGGTCTGGGGAGGCCGCCCCGGCAAGGGTGTAAATAGGTTATATGTCACTTTGGGCCTTGGAGTTCCTTTCCAGATTGGGTGTCAATTAAGCGGTTCAAATCAAAGCGATTGAAAAACCGCTTTGCCACCTAGGCAAACGCTTTAACAACCATGAACCAGCATCCATATAATGGAAGCAAAAAATATCAACCAACAACAATGCAGTAATAGTTACGGAACCATCAGTGCACTATCTGATAGCATTATCATTAACATCAATAAAACAACTTAAACAAAGTCAATTAGAATAATGGAACCATCCTTTTCAAGCTGCATATAATAGACACTACCATAAATCATGAACAAAAATTGCCAAATTGTATGAACACCAAGCACCTTACTGAAGATTTTCGGTCACCATATTTTTCATAGTCTTGAGAAATAAGTGCAATTTCTTTTTTTATTTTCTTTTTGGATGATTATTTTATCATTTACCAAAAACCCCAAAGGGAAAAGAAAGATATACAAGGGGAGAAGACAGAAAGAGAAGGGGGGAGTTAGCATTTATCTAGTATGTTGGAAAGAGGAAGTAGACCCTAGGGGTGCCCAAGACAAGAGTGTGGGAGCAAGTGGAGACTATAAGATACATCAAAGTAGAAGGCATTCCAAATTGCATCCAAGGAATTAAAGTTGGAAATCCTCTTAAGGTTACGCTCCCACTGTAATTGGTGAACGGCAACAACAAAAACCATCTTACAAACAATATCACAAATAGAAGAGCTAGGAAAGGATCTCAGGATCCACAAGCAATCCCGAGCAAACCCGTAACAACGCCTAGAGCAAGGCCATATGATGGACAAGATTTTTCTCTGGTGGGAACTATAGATGGGGTAGGAAAAGAGGAGATGATCAATGTCTTTAGTACCATTCCAACAGTGTAGTTTTGGCTGACTGGAATGTGGCGGTCAAGGGATCATGTGCCCCAGAGTACGGGTGAGGTTCTTGGCGGAGGAAATGGAGAAGGTGCCCAAGGGGGAAGGGAGCCAAATGGTTCTATCATATAGGTTGGATGTAAAACCCAATTTTCAGGTTAGGGTTTCTTGATGATTTTCCTAAAATTAAGGGTTGCCTAGAATAAATGAATAGTATGGTTAAATTTGGGTTGAACAATTTGGTTAACACAAAAATATAGGAAGGTTAAGGTTTTAACAAAATTTACAATGGGATGGTTTATTTGGTAGGAGGGTATCAATATGGGATGTAAAAAAATAATGAGGGTGCAGCTATGGGTAGGGTATGAGATTTAACAAAACTAAATGGGATGGAAGGGGATTAAGTTTGAGGCTTAACAAAGAAATACGGGATGTATCAAATCTTCTTAGGAACCATGGGGTTGGGAGTGGGGAGTTTTAGGTTTTAACAAACCCAAATTGGATGATGATGTAATGGATCTGGGCAGGATCTTTTCTATTTCATCCTTGTTTTTCCTCTTCTTTTCTTTCTTTCTTTTCTTTCTTTTCTTTCTTCTTTCTTCTTTTTTCTTTCTTCTTTTCCTTCTCTGTTTTATGTTTTCTTGTTCTGCCGCAAGGAAGAGGAGAGAGAGCCTGAGAGGGTTTAGAGGGGAGGTGGGGCTATTGGTGTCGTCAAGCCTAGGGAGGCTTCAGCCAAGCTGCGGCAGCAAGGGTAGGGGCTGGGTATGCCTAGCAGAACAAACGAGGGTGGGGTTGGGTCTTGCGGGGGTTGCGGGAGGGCTGGGGGATGTTGTGACTGAGGGGGAAGGGGTGGGGAAAGCTTGCGATGGCAGGGGAGATTCTTAAGAGCTTGCTGGAATTTCTGGAAGAAGAGTGCTAGACAATGTTTACTGATCTTTGAAGAACCTGACTTAAAATCCGCCGTGGCCCCCTCAAACAGGAACCACAGTCCTCAACTCAATAACTCTCATTATTCAAATAATCAGACTTAAGAAAATACACAGAAAGAGTAGGCTCATTTACAGCCTACTAAAAGCCTCCATCCTACATGGGTTTCCTTTAGGCACCGTTTGTTTGCAAAAGTGAGGTGGGAAAAATAAACATGTGGGACCCATATGTAGTGGGGTGGGGGAATGATGTATCCCAGGGTTTAGGGATAGATTTTAAGATCTTCTAATTTGGAACCAAGTCACCAACACACAATTAGGGTTTATAGGGTGTCTCGGCTGAGGTAGAATATGGGTTTAGGCCTGCTGGTTTTGCAGATCTGACTGCCTTCTATTGTGGTTTCTACAACTAGAGTAGAGTCTAATTGACAAAACTCAATAGAATTCTGATTTCTGGAAAA
The DNA here is from genome assembly GCF_041222555.1 of Hakea prostrata. Classification (NCBI taxonomy): domain Eukaryota; kingdom Viridiplantae; phylum Streptophyta; class Magnoliopsida; order Proteales; family Proteaceae; genus Hakea; species Hakea prostrata. The sequence goes on from NC_142604.1 coordinate 16,403,315, forward strand.
TTATGAAAATTGCAGTTCAAGGAAGAAGATGAATTGCAGGTTTTTGTTAAGCTTCAAAAATAAAGCTGAATTGGGGAAAATAAGATTAGGACTGTGTTCTAGCCTTAAGGGCAACGAAAAGGAAAGAAAAAAGGGGTCAATTGGGACTGGGAATATGGTTTTCCTATTATGGTTAGGACTATAAACGTGAGAAGAAGAAGAGGATGGGAGATGGCTCCTAGGGCTTAGGGAAGGGCTGGAATTTGCAGAAACCTAAAGGGGAGAGGTGAGAGTAATGTAGTACTGTATTTGATTGATCAAAACAGTAGCCCAATAGGACATTTCACAGGGAATCAATTTCAGATTTGATAGACTTAAGATGAGACAGAATTCAGACGTGAAATAAGGCTGAAACTAGAGTGGTATTATAAAGATAATAACATAACAATAAGGCTGAATAAATCTTGAAAACAGGGGCAGAACTATGATGAAGAAATTGGAAGGACAATATGAAGGAATTAAAAATAAAAATGTAACACTCAGGCTTCACACCGCAAGGTGGATCGATTGAATCGAACACTAACCTACCTTGATCAAACACAAGGACTTTCCATAGGGAAGGAATGCTAACAAAGCAATTTTATTTCAATTGATGAGTTGTGTCATCACTTTTTACATAAGTCTCTTTATATAGCATTCTAAAGAGACAAACATTAATGGTAACATCCAACCACTAGCTAACACCACCTACCTATTAATAACTCAACTACTACCTAACTCTTTGACAAAGGAAAACTCCTTTGACAATGAGTTCTTTTATTTTCAAACCATAGCCCCTTTTATTGACTTTTCAAAAACTAAACTTGGGCTTAGGTCTAGACTATGAAGTTCAACATATGTGGGCTAACTTTAACCCACTAAAACAGTCCTAGCCCATGAAAGTCATGCGCTGATTTGGATGATAGCTTTAGGCCTTTGATGGGCCTGACCCAATGGGCTTCTTCTTTCTTAAATATGTCTTCAATTCTGCATCAACTCTCCCTAGCTTGAAAACATTCGTCTCCAACGAATTAATGAATGACATGTAACGTTCATACAAATCGGGATCGAGTTTTTGAAATCATCAGCATGAATCCAAGTACTATCATGTCATGGACGATTATTTCATTTGACGAGGAAAGCATGGTATCCAGTGCCACGACGAGTGGTTTTCTAAGAGTCATCCAAAACCTCCTCAATGATGTCAGTGATTAGTGGCTTGAGTTGGGCAGCTTCAACATTTGTTTAGTGTCTCCATCATCAGAGTGGTGTCCTACATAAAGATGTAAGTCAACCACGTTGAAGACATTGCTTATGTTCATTTCTAACATGGCATCAAGCTGCAGTATAGGAAACCTATACTTGACTGTAATTTTATTGATTGCTCGACTGCCCATACACATACGCCATGAGCTGCCCTTCATTGGAGTGAGTAATGTCGGTACAACACATGGACTTAAGCTCTCTTGAACGAATCCTTCATGTAGCGACTCATCCACCTGTCGTTTGAATTCACTGTGGTCCGCTATGCTGAGGTGATAGGTCGGTAGGTTTGGTAACATTGGACCCGATACCAAATTAGTGGCATGCAAAATATCACTCATAAGAGGTAGCTTCTTAGGCAACTCATCATGAACCACCTCAGGAAAATCAGAAGGTAACTTTTTGATAAGTGGAGGGAATATCACCTTAGGTTGAGGGGTAACTTCTCTCATAACAAGAGCCAATACCAGCCCTATGTTATGGCTAATGTGAATGAACTCCTGGTGTTTACCTTTTGAGAGTCACCAACATACTTATTGAATGAAAGGTTGTTCTCCAGTGAAATAACTCTGTATGTGCTCTTCAAGGGTTGGTAGCACAACTGGAATCCTTTGGGGTCCTCTCCCTGTATTCATCCAGGTAGGAAAGTTGGCTATAAAGTGAGTTGGTTGGGATTCTTCACCAAGTAGAGGTTGTGGAGCATGAGTAGAGGCAACAACTCTAGCCTCCATTGCTGAGAACCTCTCTTCCACTTGCTTGTGGCTTGCAGTAATTTGGTTGCTCAATTGTTGCAACATCCCCATCATTGCTGCCATAAGGTCAGTATCCAATCCAGAAGTTTCAGTCCCTGTCATAGCTCTGATACCAAATAATGTAGTACTGTATTTTATTGATCAAAACAGTAGCCAAATAGGACCTTTTATATGGAATCAAGTTCAGATTTGATAGACTTAAGATGAAACAGAATTTAGATGTGAAAGAGGGCTGAAACTAGAGTGGTTTTATAAGGCTAATAGCATAACAAAACGGGCTAAATAGATCTTCAAAACAGGGGCAGAACTATGATAAAGAAATTGAAAGGACAATATGAGGGAATTGAAAATAACAATATAACACCCGGGCTTCACACCGCAAGGTGGATCGATTGAATCGAACACCAACCTACCTTGATCAAACACAAGGACTTTCCATAGAGAATGAAAGCTAACAAAGCAATTTGATTTCAATTGATGAATTGTGTCTTCACTTCTTACATAAGTCTCTTTATATAGCATTCTAAAGAGACATAAACATTAATGGTAACATCCAACCACTAGCTAACACTACCCACCTATTAATAACTCAACTACTACCTAACTCTTTGACAAAGGAAAACTCCTTTGACAATGAGTTCTTTTATTTTCAAACCATAGCCCCTTTTATTAACTTTTCAAAAACTAGATTGGGGCTTAAGTCTAGACTATGAAGTTCAACATATGTGGGCTAATTTTAACCCACTAAAACAGTCCTAACCCATGAAAGCCATAGGCTGATTTGGGTGATAGCTTTAGGCCTTTCGTGGGTCTGACCCAATGGGCTTCTTCTTTCTTAAATATGTCTTCAATTCTGCATCAGAGAGGGTATTTGCAATGGTATTAGGGCTACTCCTAAGGTCTGAAACTGAAGGGGAGGAGGTGGGATGGTTGCGGACAAAAAGGGAAGAAGGCTGGGGTTGGGGATGGGGTTACACCTACTTGTGAATTGAAAGAATTGCAGAAAACTCTCTGTAGAATGCTTGAACCAATGATTGAAGACCTTGAGGTTGAAGAAACAATGCACAAACCCAGCCGCAAGGTGTCCTCTAAGGATCCCAATACTTTCACAAGCCAATATTCTCTAACTCTATTTTCATTCAATGATCAAGAGTTCAAGACTGAAAATAAATTACGATAGAAAGGCTATTTATAGCCTAAAACAAAGGACTCTGACTCATACTGGGATATCTTGACTGTTAGGGTCCCGTTACAATTTAACTTGGACTCTAAAACACTTATCAAAAGGAATCTAATTACTAAGCGATCTTGGCCCTTGGATCTAAGATCTCACTTAAAACACTTTTAAGTCATCTAATTAAACACATGCTAATTAGATAACTAAAAACCTAAGGAACAAAATTACAAACAAACTAGACTATTTCAACATGACTTGACTCACAAGTAAACCAATCCCAAACTAACTCCAAACTTAACTCACCTTTGACTAAGTCAAAATACTCAAATTAAAAGGACTTTAACTTGTAATCGACTAGACAACATAACAAACTAAGAGTTGATCCAAAACCTTGGATCAAGGGGAATCCTTCCACACCCATATTGGGCCTCAAAAGAGGGGTTTGCAAAATGACCAGAATACCCCTGGGGCATTCAGCCAGCCTTAGGTGCACTTTTGGGTCTAGTTTTGGCCCCAATTTTAGGGCCCATCCCTGGATACATCAAGGAGTAGGAAAGCCAAGGAAAGGATTTTGTGGAAAGTCTCAAATGGGTCCTAATTTTGTTGTTTTCCTCACTTTTTCACAAAGTCCCATTAAATATTTGGGACTTTGAAAAGGGATGGGATGGAAAAAGTAGCATGCCAAATCAGTAGATAAGCTTCCTTAAGCTTGTCTACCAACTTTTCCACCCCATTGAACCAAACAAGTCATCCTTTAGGAATTCATGGAAAATTTGACTTTTTCAGAGTCAGCAAACAAACGATGCCTTATAGATTAGGATCCTGTTACAACTAATCTCAACCACCAAAATAATAGAGACAAAGATCTAATGGAATTTCCTTGAAAATAGATTCCCCTAAGACTCAAACACTACAGGAACTCTTCTTGTAAATAAAGAATGATAAGAGTCTGCCTTCAAAGAAGAATCCCAGAGACTTAAGAACTCATCTTTGACTTAGAAAAGAATTCTAGCTAATCAAGACTCTTTTAAAACTAAAATAAAATGGAAATTCGGTTTTGACCAGAATACCCTCTTTAGGGTTTCGGCCAGCCCTAGATGGGCCCACTTTAGGGTTTCGGCCAAGGGGAGGTCAACCCTGTTCACATCAGGGGGAGGGAAAGGGAGGTCCAAATCTGTGTGAGACTCGAGGGGATACCCAATGGATGCCAAGGGTAAAAGCCAAAAGGAGACCAAGGAGCCATTCAAGATAAGAATGGAGATCAATGGAAGGCAAGAATCTAAGCTGGATCAGCTTCCTCCAAACCCAGGAAGGTTAGACGGGAGGAGGCGGTCCATATGGTGTCAAGTTTCAAGAGGCGGTAGGGGAACCAATTAACCAACATGGAACCACTATTGGAGGCAGTTTTCTGAACTAGCTTCAGTAAGCTAGCAATATTGTAATCACGTATTCCACAGAATCTGAGGCCTCCTTCGATTTAGGTTGGCAAACTGCCAACCAACTAATGGGGTGGAGGAAGCGAGACGACTCATAGCCTTTCCAAAGGAAGGATCAAAAGAGGGGCCTCCATAGCTCTGGTAGTGGCTTTTGGGATGGAGAAGATGCCAAACCAATAAAGGTAGGAGGACTTAATGACCGACTTAATTAGGACTACCCAACAACGAAAGATAGAAACTTGCCCTTCCAAAGTTGCAGTTCCTTGCAAATGGTGTTGAGCGTTGAGGTACGATGGTGGTTGGTGAGCCTCCCAAGGATGAGGGCCTTTTTGAATACCATCAAGATGCTTTATTTTTGCACCCAACAAAATAGAAGCATCACGTTTGAAGACTCATTAACAAGAGATTCCACTTCCCCTGCATAGCTAGGTTATTATTTTCTTCATGCTGAACCTATGGTCCATACGTAAAAGATGTGATGAGAGAATCCTCTATTTTGCATAGAATAGCAGCACTGTAACACCATTACCAATGACCTAATTGTCAATCATTGCTATAACCATCAAGCACTCTATTTTCATGCTAATGGGAGGTCATACTCAGAATAACCAAGTCCTAGAATTAAGACCCAGGAAAGACTCAAATACACTGACATTTGGAATTTAAGTGCCAAAGTCCTTCATATGGATTATGTCATGGTGAAAAATAGAACCTAAAATATATCCAACATGGTGAAAAGGAGGGAACCTCAAACCTCAGAAACAAATCAAATGAATTGCAGGAGAAGGAAACAAGCAGCTGAAAAACACACCTGGCTCCTCTCAATACTATTGTACATGCTTGACCCATCTCAACCCCAGAGAAGTGAATCAACTTATCTTCACCAATCATAATTTCTTCAATGAGCTTGCAATGCCCAAGTTTAACCGACTCTGGGTTGTCAAATGTTGAAGCAATTTCACCGCCAGTTACTAGAGCCAAACGCTCTATCCCATCAAAATCAGCATGCTCAATCGCAAGGATCCCAGCATCTGCAAAGAGTTCCTCTGGGAAATTGTAAATCAATTGTCTATTTACAAAGCAATTAATCCCATGAGCTATAATCTTTTGAACCTTTTCTCTCATTTTCCCCTTTTCAGCCTCTTCAATCTCTGCAACCTTAGACATCGAATCAACACGAACACGTGCTCCATAGATCTTTACTTTATCTGTATCCATTGCAGTGTTTGCGACTAGAATCTTAGCATTTTCTATACGTTTCGGTTGGCCAATGCCAATCTTCTTGTCAAGGATAAACCTACACACAATAATAACAAAAGATGAGCAAAAATACAGAGTGGTGAGAATAAGAAAACAAGGAAGATTATAACTAATCATAAATGGGGAAATTTCTTACAGTCACTTTCACATTTTGAGCACACAGCAGATCTTATTTTATATAGACAAAAAGTGAACATCTAGTATGGGTTAAATATACAAGGGAAAGGCTACCAAGCCTCTTCAAAGATCAAACCCACTGTGTTGCTGCACCATTCACCAAGACAAGAAAAAGAAAGGATAAATAGATATCAGCAACAACTTCTAGAGGGATTATTTGAAAAATCTGTAATAAGCTTACCTTGGCCTGGGCCAAGGATGTTATATAGCTTGAACCAACAAGAAAGGAAAATTTTCTTATTTCCTCTTGGTGCATCATTCCACTTTAGTTAAGACAGCACCTTTACATTTCAGACAATCAATATCACCCCTAGATCACAAACATCACTTAAGATCAATTACATAAGAGATGAACCAATATGATGTATATGTATGTAATAAGTATAGAGGACATGCTACACCCAAGAAGAAAGGTCTATAATAAAAGACTAAGGAATACAAAGTGGACACCAATAAAACAAAAATGCTTTGTAGAAGCTCTCGTGTCTATAGATGCCAACTAGCAAGTCCTTTCACTTTTTATTTGGCTAATGGGATGTATAAGGTTGGCACTGACATGCATTTTTAACTAGTAAAAATTACTGCCCTGGGACCTCCAAGCCAGCCAGTCTGACCACACAATCAGGCATTACAAGTATATAACAACAAATATGAAACTACTATGCCAACTTTGATAACATAAAATAAATTTGAAGTAATTATCTCAAAGGGAGAAAGAAAAGGACAAGGAGTGATTAATATTTATACATATCCTAGAGATAAATAAATTTGTGATTGGAAAAATAAAATATTAATTTCAATTAAAAATTTAAAACAATAAATGTTATATGCTCTACATCCCCTACTTGTATCTTTGGAAGCTTCAAATTGACAACCTACCCTTCATCTAGAAATGAATCAGTCAAGGATCCTCCTGGCTTCTTAATGATTTGGATGGACTCTAAGTTTGTGCTGCCCTGCAATACCACATAAAAAATTTAAACAATTAACCAAAAAAACTGCCAACTTTAAACTGTGTGAACACAAAAAAGAACCACCAGTACCCCAAGTGAGATATTCAAGCAATGCAATACTAAGAAAAACATTAAGAAGCACAAAGGACATTAAAGAAGCATGCATCCAAAGACAAAAAAGATACAGAAGCCAGCGATGGACGCCAACAAATCTTGGCATTTTTTTACAATATGTTGGGCATGTCACCATATAGGGACACACCAGATCAGCTTGTCTAGCTGAAATGAACCCCACAAGAGAGAGGATAAAAGTGAGAGGAATAAATGTACCCAGAAAAGAGGTAAGCTAGCCATTCAGATTTGAAACAAAAGGGAGCTCAATCATGAGGAAACAAAAATCTAGCAAGTGCACACTGATGCAGGACAAGCAGATTTCTACTCTGGGGAAAAGAAAACTTAAGAGGTAAATCATTATTTGTTTCCAGCATACATAGTATGGAGGAAGACAGGACACTTAGTTAAGGAGGGATCAACTACTATTAAAGTTAAAAAGGTTAAGTAAATTAAAAACATTTATATTAGCTACCACCTCTATTGTCTTCAAGAGGCCTTCTTAATGCCCTTGTCTCGACCACTTTTGGATACATTAACAAAAAGAAGTAGAGCAAATAAAAACATCAACTAGACAAATCTATGTCTGGCTTGATGATAGGTGCAGCAGGTTTTAAAAATAAATAAATAAATAAATATAAATAAAATAAAATTGTTGCACATGTAATTTGGAGCATAGAAAATTAGTTTATACCTTAAGCCTCATAACAGCGTCCACAGCAAGTTTTGCAAAATGTTCCTTGTCCTGAGAAAGTATTTTAGAACTCAAAGTTGTCATCGCAATCTTCATCAAGTCAGATTTAAATTTCTCTGCAGTACAAAAGAGCAATAGAATGCCTTAGAATATCAACATATTCTCTACAAGTTCAACCATAAAAAAGGTAGCACCAGCATATGTGACAATACATGCAAGATATAAATGGTGAGGAACTTCTACAGCTCAGCCCCACAATATAAAAAGTGTAACAAAGCCCAAGAGTTTCCAATGCCTTGCAACCACCAAAGCATATTCAGCCTCTTATCAAGAATTTCCTCATGAAATTAAGGGCTCAATTACAAAATGCCCTAGAAAAAAATCTGAGAACAAAAGGAAAAATATTAAACTAACTGGCAGTCAAAGAAAGAAAGGGGGGAGAGGTGGTTGACTCAAAGCATTGCGACATGAAATTCCACATGTACCCAACTGCCATTACCTGCATCCTCTTTATTATCCATGACCTTCTTCAACAAAGCATCACGTGCACATTCAGCAGCCATCCTATAACCTAACAAGCCAAACAAAGAACATCAAAAACAAAAACAACAAATTAAATATATATACTTCCTAAAAAAGTGCAGGAACGAATATGGATTCACAATCTTTACACAAACTACATGGGGTTGGGTACAAGAATCCAGGTTCACTAAACTATATTGTCATTCACATACTCCAAGAAGAAAAGCATACTAAAACTCCATGTTCATCCAAAGCTCATCCAACTGAAATGACCTGTTGCACTCTTAACTAAAACTTTTTTGCCTCCATTTCTTATAAAGAAGTAGACATCTAGTATGCCTAAGGAGTCGTCTGTATCAGAGGGGCTTTGATGGTGTGAGTGGGAATCCTGTGGGATAGTTGTACAAACTTTCCCACTCCAAAGAGATTTTGGGTTGTTCATTTAAATGGAGCAGAAAAGTTAAGAAAGGACATCAACTTTTGGTTTGTCTGCCCATGTGGCATAAGGTTTTTCACCCCATTCCCTCACAAAGTCCCACCTCCTGGGATTTTGCTTTCACACCAAACTTTTAGGGTAAAAATAAGTGCAATAATAGGAGGGTCCCATTCCCACTAAAATCTCCACCACCCTCCCAAACTTACTAAACAATCCCATGGGATGGAGAGCCACTCCAAGACTTAGTCCTTGTGTGCAAAAGCTATAAACCTTAATTTGACAGCATCATCAGTCAATTGTTGAACCTTAATTAGAACATAGACTCCTCAAATTTCCAAGGAACAAACAAGCATCTTCAGTAGCCATCCCATGAAAATGGAGTAGCATGCTAAGAGTCTTAGGTGATTCCTCTCTCATGGATGGTCTTTCAATTCTGAATAATAGATAGGTTGAATATTCAGTCCAATCTGACATATTGAAATCCACGATACCACAAAAGAATAAGATGAAATGTGAACGATTTTTTTTTTGGTTTTTTTCACAATAAATTACGAAAACGACTCAAACACTTCAAATCAATTGAGAATGAAAACTAACAAGCTTTGCCTCCCTGCAACAGTGCCAAAAACTTGTTTGCAATTTAAGAATGCAAGAAAATAAAACCACAACCACACAGTATAGGGTCAATATCAGGGAGGTAGGTAATTAAGTTGTAACTTTCAAAATAGCCAAAGGGCAATCATCAAGGAAATGTCTCTAAATAAATCTAAACTAGCAAAAGAGGTAAGATAAACTAACAAATAGATTACTACGACAAACGGAATTAAGAATGCTAAAGTTGACAAAGATAAATTTTAATTAAAAGAATCACTTGGAATTAAGATCTACTATAGGACTAAGTAAAGTGGAAGATTAACATGTGAAATATGAATATATCATGGCATAGGTCCATAAGATATGTGGCAAAAGGACTAACATATCCTATGAGCAGTGCAATTAATCATACAAACCCAAAAACTAAAAACATCATATTATAACAGTGTCACAATAGCTAGAGCAGCAAGTATGCATATGATCCAACGGGATAACATGCATAAGAAGGCGGCAGCTATTGTAAGTCCCTTAGAATTATATCAATTAAAATATAGACATGTTAATTATTCTTTTCATTCTTCCCCCATGGCTTCACCTTATTCCAAGAGAATGAATTTAGTTAGCCATGGTGGGCAGGGGATAAAAATTAAAATGAAAATAACCATGAAATACACTAAAATGAAAGAGAAGTGTGAATACAACATTACTCAAAGAACCCAGTTTCACTTTAAAAACATATAAAACATTTCGCATGATCGCATCCAAACCTCAACCCAAGCTTCAAGTGCAGCCCAAGTTTGAACGCTAAATTACAATTCACAGCAAAAAGATAAAATCCTATACACTTTTTCTAAAAATATAATAAGTGTGAATTGCATATAATCCCCCGGATTTGCAAACTATTACGTTTACAACCCCTGAAATTTATTATATTACAAGTGTCCCCTATGCCTAACACCATCCATTTAAAATAGAAAAAGACATATTTACCCTTGCTGAATCTTCTTATAAATGAGAAAAAAATTGAAAAAAACACTTAAAAATCAGTCATGGTTGCTCTTCATCCTCCCCTCTTCTTTCTTTCTTCCCCTACCCCCCTTTTCCTTGAAAGGTGAAACAGTTTTGATGGTAGAGGGCAATTTGGGAATTTTAAAAATATAGTAGATGCTAAGTCATCACTTAACCCCATTATTCTAATTGTGGGGGAGCGTTTGATATATACTATGAACATAGGGGGTGTAAACGTAATAGAATAAATTCCACGCGGTGTACATGCAATAGTTTGCAAATTCAGGGGGTACATATATAATTTACTCTATAATTAATAAAATCCTCAACGCTTATTTTAAAACAAGAAACTAAATTAGAAAGCTATGTTATTCTATATCATGGATGACATGGGACCAATATCCAATATGTTTTGACAAACTCTAAATTTCTCAAAATTATCATCATGCCCTTGATTGTTAAAAAAAAAAATTGGCCAACTTTAGCATTCTTAACTTCTTACATAATAGTCATAGATTCTTTAGTTAATTTTACATCTTTTGGTACTCTAGATTAATTTAGTGATATTTCCCTGATAATTGTAATTTGGTATTTTGGATTAATGTACTACGTCCTTGCTATTCTTTTTTTTTCTTTTCCTTGCATTCTTAGATTGCAACTAGCAATACTGTGGGATAGTTGAACAAACTTTCCCAACCAACAGAAATTTTGGGCTGTTTGCTTGAATGGGTAGAAAAGTTGAAGATAAGAAAGGCCATCAATTTTTGGTTTGCCCACATGTGGCATAAGGTATTCCCACCCCCTCCCCTCACAAAGTCCACCTCCTAGGATTTTGCTTTCACATCAAATATTTTAGGATAAAAATGAAATAATAGGTGGGTCCCTTCCCACCAAAATCTTCATCGCCCTTTGATACATCAGCAACAACCAATAAGCTTTGTTCCTACTAAATGGGGTCGTCTACATGGATTCTTTCCTTCCAAAAAGCTCCAATTGAGGCCATACTAGATACAAGGCCTAAGTATGCATATCCTTTCTCACCACATCTCTTAAGGTTATTTTAGCTCTGCCCCTAGTTCTTCTACTTACTTCAATATGGATTAAATTGCCTCTCTATACAAGGCCACTTAAAGGCCTCCAATGAACGTGGCTATTCCATCTCAATCAACTTTTTCATAACTTATCATTTATAGGAGCTACTCCCAAACCAACTATAATATGATCATTCCTTATCTTATCCTTCCTAGTCTTACCACTCATCCATCTCAACATCCACACTTCTACTACACTGAGTTCTATATGATGCTTTTTAATAGTCCAACACTCTGTGTCGAACATCATAGCTAGTTGTACAATGGTCCTATACAATTCTCCTTTGAGATTTAAAGGAATATGTCAATTACACAAGATCCCAGACGCACCTCTCCACTTCATCCACCCCTTTTTAATTCTTTAGGAAACATCATCATCTATATCACCTTTTTATTTATGATTAAGCCAAGGTACACACTAGATACCTTGTCTTCATTCTACTTAGTTTAAAGCCTTTTGATTCCAAAGTTGTTTTCCATAATTCTAACTTGGCATCAATCCCTACTTGTGTCTCATCCTTCAAAACAATATCATCAACAAAAAGCATACAACAACGAACCTCATATTGAATGTCTTTGGTTAAATCATCCGTTATAAGTGCAAATTTATATGGGCTCAAAGTTGATCCTTGATGCAGCTTAACTATAATTGAGAATTCACTACCTTGTCCCCCCACCGTTCTTACACTTGTCGTTAAACCATCATACATATCTTTAACTATATACATATACTTGCAACATTTCTTTTCTCTAGTTTTTGCCAAATAACAATCTAAGGACTCCATCATAAGCTTTTTATAGGTCAATAAAAACTCCATCACCCTTTTATACTAAACAAAAATCCCATGGGATGGAAAAGTAATAGAAGAGTTAACTTTTCCCAAATTAACTTTCCTTCTCTCTCAACCCACTAACAGGTGGGTCCCATTCCCACAAAAATCCCACCCCACCTTCCACACTAAACAAGCGCCTCCTTAATGAAACTAATAATGGATTGTTCTATGCCAAGGCTTGGATATCTACGATATTGCCATGCATAATTAAGGTGAGTAATCAGCATGTTCTACCCAATCAAATTTACAAATCATTAGACAAGGTAGGGGTAGGGGTAGGGGTAGAAGGTAGACCACCACGAGAATAGCAAGACTAACACCTCACACCGGAAGTCTTTACATTCCACCAGGAAAGCTTCCAATGGGATAATGACCATGGAGACTCCATCAAGATGTATGTGTAAGCACAATTCTCAAATGGCACCATCTGTGATTTGAAAATTATGCAAGAAAAATTTTGTTCAGTACTTTAATATGTGCAGAAAAATTCAGATCTTAGTCACTGGTCTGGTAGTCATGAGCTACAAGCACAACTCAACCAGCAAAGTGAATCATATTCCGCCACTCAAATCTTTGAAAAATTAACCATAGTGATGCAAAATGAAGACCTATTACCTATTACCCCAAAACACATGACAGGATAAGAAAGATCAAGGTTTACTTTAAAATTTAGCAACCATAAATCATTTTAGTAACGATAATAGAGGTTAATGCAAAAGTTGACCTTGAACCAAGGAAACCAGCACAAGGTCAGTTGTGGTAGGATCAATTAAATAAAAGAACAAAACTAAATAATTGAAACTCTTTTATCATTTTTTACATATGAAAGAATATCAAAAGATAGAAAAGAAGAAGAAAGGGATATAGATGGGGGAGATAGGACTGGCAGCCCATCGTCCTCTCACCCACTGATCTCACCATTGATGCATCTCACAGCTTTGTTGGTAGCTCTTTTTTTTCTTTCTCCATCTCTGTCTGTTTATTTTTAGCCACATACATAGAATAAAACAACCCAATCCTACTCTAAGACTCTAAGTAAATAAAACTAATTAATAAACCTTCAAAATAGAAACTAGATTCATACAGTCCAACTAGTAACCCAATTAGGATTATAATCCAAATAGAAATAGAAAACTAATCATGTTTAATAATAATAATAACACCAAAAACCAACCCCCCTAGGCCAGCAGATCATACACGACAACAACTTGGCATAATGTGAACTCAGCCAGCATTAATCCAGATAGAAAACTAAATAAGTGTCCAGTAATAAAAATAACACCAGAAAACAACTACAAGCCAGCACACATATACGACAACTCAGTTTTATCTTAACTCAGCCAAAATTCATATTTGCCCCTAATAGGTCAATCAATTCAAATAGGTCACATAAGTTACTCACTAAATACGATTGTTCGAATGCGTAATTTTGCAGCAAGGGGGGGTGCAGAGAAGAAGAAGAAACCTGAAATTATTGTCATTGGGTGTATCTTTGTTGCAACCAACTTTTCAGCCTCCCTTAGAAGTTCTCCAGCTAAAACAACAACTGAGGTTGTCCCATCACCAACTTCATCATCCTGAACTTTTGATATATCTGACAACCTTAATTAAGGACTGCTTCAACCACACCATATGAGGCATTTATAATTCTTCAAACTTGTAGTAGTTTAACCGTTCTTAAATAGAGCTGAATGATCAGTTTCAATATCAATTTCCCCAAAAGCGTCACCAAGCACAAACTAGTCAACTGAATTACAAGCTACACAACTATTATTCAACATAGAAATAGATTGATACAAGCAATAACAATATGGCAACAGTATTATAATTTTCAGCACCCCAAGCAACATATCTAGGGTCAGCAACAAAAATTCAGAAGGATGAAACCCAGCTCAAAGAAATAGTCGATGAAACCAATTAGAGTTTAAGCAGTAAAGGATACCCACAAGCACTTTTGCAGCTGGGTTGTCAATATGAAGGGACTTCAGAATGGTAGCACCATCATTGGTAACAGTCACACTACGCCCCCTGCCTGCTGATTGTAGGATTTTATCCTTCACAAAATCACATTACCAAGCAGTAATGTCAGTCAAAGCACAAACTGGATCTCGTATCGATCCACATTTTTAACTGAAAATAAGAAAATAGGCTAAAAGTAATTTTACCATCCCTTTTGGCCCTAATGTAGTCTTCACAAGATCAGCAATTGCCATAGCACCAATGAAGGATGCCTATGTCAAAAAACACAAGCATGAATGGTCATGAAGAAAAAGTGACAAAAAACTGAAAGTTGAGAGAATAAGTATATACTTCCAAAGCATTGAGGATCCTACTCATTTTCAAACTATAAAGCAAGCTCTACTACATTGAGGATCTAATTCATCTTCAAAATATGAAGTACTTTATGCCTCATGTGGGCAGTCCAAGCATTGCATAAGAAATTTATAAGGATTCATGCCCTAAGGTAAGATGAGTTATCTCCCCACAAGGACAGGAAAAGATAAAATGGTATGAAGTCTCCCAAATATATAGATCATGAGACATTGTTTACTAGACATTATTTACTACGTTTCCTAAATGCAGACATGCAGTAAACATTGAAGGTAAAAATCCCTCAGTACAAACCAACTCCGTTTTTCATAGTAGACACGGATATGATAGTTCCTCAGTCAAATAAAGCAAAGAATTTATTCCCCAACGATCAGGTATTAACAAGTGTCGGCAAAATAAAAATACCACCACTCACCAAAAACACTAAAAACATAAAGCCGTTAAATAAATAAAGTAAATAAAAACAAATTTAAGTACAAAATGAATAGTTGATAAACAAATAAAGTAACTAAATTTTAGGACAACATACTAGCAAAGACCAAACAGAGTAGTACCTTAAAAAGTTACAAAAGGTATAGGATGCTTACCATTCTAGCACGCTCCCCTTTTTCTTCAGTAGCTTCATCTTTAAACAGCGAGTCAATCTACACCAGTCAACAAAGTGAATAAACACTAAAACCACTGCACATTGAAATAAATACATGAATTCAACAGAAGCTGAAACATACTGCCATGAGAAGGAAATATATAAGAGGTAGCCTGAAAGCAGCAGCTCCAATTAAGCTGTATAAGACACCCACACCTGTAAGTGAATCTGAAGTCAATATTTGAAATTATATACCAATAAATCAAAATTCACATCATCAAATGGAGGCGCCGATTTTTTAATTCAAAAAAGTAAAAGATCACTGGAATAAGTTCAAAATGTATCAGGGCAGTTCAAGTGCAATCACCCCCTTCCACACACAACCGTCTCCAAGCGGGTAAAAGTACTTGAAGAAGATAGCTCGTGAAATGCAAATACCTACGCCATTACAATATAGATAATACGATCTAGAGGCCCAAAGTAGTAACCGAATGAACCAACATTACAATGAACCAGACAATGCTTACGAAAACATATAACTGAGAAAGGTTGCAGAGGGAGCAGAAATTAACTAAACTTAAAAATCTTGTCTTTGAAAAATGACCAAGGCTAATCGAGAGAAGGTCACAAAGCAACTAATACGGAGAATGAGATGCAGAGAGACTGCAAACCAAGCTGAGCTTTGTGCAGCAGTCAGAAGATTACCTGAGTTCACAGAGGAGGCAAGAAGAGGAAGTGCAAGAAGATCTGTGGAAGAAGACGATTGGTATTGGTTGCTACTTGGTTAGGGTTTGGATCTTTTTTTACTCAGATGGCCCCGCCGAAGTTCATCACTCGGGCCTTCTGAAGCCGTTGGAGGTTCGATCCTTAAATTGGCCTAGGCCCTAGGGCAGCCTTAGGGTGAAATTGAATCGTCTTACGAATCGGTAACAGTAAATTTTTATTCTTAACAATATTTACGCGGCATCGACAAATAATTTCGAAATTACCTTAAAATACAAAGTTAAAGTATATCCAATTTAGAAACGGCCGGCGGTTAGAGGTTAGAGTGACGGCTCTTTCTTTTCCTCGTAGGCATGACCGACCGGCCCTCCCTGGGTTTGATCAGGTGACATCGTTCGATTTTGTTCCAAACTGTAATAAGACTATTCTATATAATTTTGCTAGGTCTTGAGTGATCTTTTGGCTTGACACTCGCTCACACTTTGGTTCTTAGAGAATACTAACGCCGTGACTTAGTGAGGGAGTCAATCCTATATTAACATACGTTTAATTCATATTTTATCCTATGATTATGCTTATTATGTGATTGTATGACTTTGTGGTAGGGCATCCATAAAAGAGTAGTAACACAAATTTACATTATGTTTATTACTTTGTTATTTACTTTCAATTACATTTATGATGATGATATGATGGGAATGGGAGGATAACGCATACATATATATATTCAATTCGGAGTTGTGGGTTTGTCTATTGCTCTTAGTACCTTGCATTTCATAGAGACCTTATATGTGCTTATGCTATAGATGTCTAGATGCATAGCTAGAAACCTATATCGTGTCATCACATTTTTTTCGATATTGAAACCAAGTGACCCGTGACAACGTCATTATAGCTTCAATACCCTTTTTTGAAAATTTCTGGACTATCCCAAGTTAGGGCTGGACGAAACTTAATACAAATGGTAGTTTGCTTGGAAACTCAGGAAGTGCAATGGCTGGTGGTGTGTTTCACGATAATAGAGCTATGGTCATCAAAACATATCAATTGTTCTTGGGTGTGAGAACAAATTTAGAAGTAAAGTTGGAGGTGATCATCCTTGGACTATAGTGATCTAGGCGATTGTGCATTCATAGGTTATGGACTGAAGCAAATTCGGTTGCTGTTGTGGTACTTTTTCAACAAAAAAACCGTCATTGGTGGATACTATAGCATTGAAGAGGGTTACAAGGCTACTTGGATAGCATATGATGGAGGATTTCACATTGCTACCGGGAAACTAACATGGTTGCTGACTATTTGGCCAGGTTATCTGCTGGGTTGTCATCCTTAGAGGTTGATACACAATGGACTAATTCGATAGTTAAGGAATTACAGTGGGATGCCTCTGATAGGCCTAGGTTTTTGTTCCAAGGCTTTCTAAGTATGTTTTTGGGATGCGGTTCTAGTGGAGTTTGTTTTCTCCCTAGCTTCTCTATTTTATTGAGAGTGGAACCAGTGAGATTGGGTGTAGTGAGTGCAATTGATGTTGCAAGCTAAGAGTGTTTGGTTCCTTATTTAACATTGAGTAATTATTGTGTACATATTTTTTGCTTTATTATAAATGACCTTTTAGAAAAATGATTGATAAGTCTATATAATTCACCTTCATATTATCATCTTATGTTACATCTTCATGTTACTTGTGCCTATAGTAAAATTGTCACTTAGTTTTTTATTGAGACATTAAAATAGAATTGTGAAACAACACATCTCACAAAATGATAATGTAATTTTCTTTTTACTAAAGATTTTATATGATGTGCTTAAATACAACTTATTAGTGGATATACACACCTAACATACTATTCTTTTTTGAAATTTTATTTCTTCAGTAAGAGTGTTAGTGATTTTCTCTCTAAACCATAGTGTAGAGAAGTGGGTTGTCAGCAAAGTGAGCATTAATCGCAAACAATAGACATGTAACATTCCCCCAACCCTCGTGCTACTACGTATATAAATGGATGGATTGGATGTTGAAGTGAAACATGTAACACATACAACTTAGTGTAAGGGGTGTGAGAAGAGTTGGAGAATTGGATATAAATTTGAGTACATTTTCTAAATCGGGTGGGTTATCTTTTCTTTCTTTCTCTTTTTTCCCCCTTTTGATAGAGAAACCTATTTATTTAGAAGCAACATGAGCTATAGCCATTGAATCCACTGAGAGAGGAAATGGGCCAAAGCTCCTTGCTAGAAAGAAGAAGAGCCCTTTGGGATAGGGAGTTAGCAATGTTGTTTAATATTCTATGAACATTGGCCTAAGGTGTCTAATATCTTATACAATAGGCATGACTTCCAATGGGCCTTGACGCACATGTGCTTTAACTAACCTAACCCGCTCCCTACCATCCGACTCTAACACTACTCTCATAGCATTTACCAAGGACGTAAAATGTTCCATTGTTACGGTTAGTCCCACATCGGTGCCTTACAAGCACTGATGTGGGCTGATATACCTTGGCAAACCCCCACTTGGTAAGCCGATTTTTCAGGTGGTGTGGAACCGAGGTTGTATCATCCACCCTGCATGGACACATCCTCAGCTTCTAAAATGGATTGGGTTTGGGCCGATTTAAACATGCTAGCTTGCATTCTTCTCTAGCATTTCTAATAATGAACCATAGCCCGCCCATACGTGGGTTATCATTTGTAAGGTCTTCTAGGTATGTATTCTTTTTATTATTGTAAGTAGAGTGGTGAGGGTATACAAAAAAAAAAAAAAAAGAGTGGTGAGGTTAATATTATTGGAGTAAGATTTTTTTTTGAGTGGCCCCACATAGAGTGTGAGTAAGGTGTGGCCATTATATTTTCCTTGATCAATGAATTGGTGTTGAATCATGTAAATTATAGTTGCATCTTGATTAATTTCATATTCTGTCATCATTACAATATCGACTTCATATGTATTGACCGGTGGGGGACGTGTTTCCACCATACATGGGACATTGAGAAACAAAACTTGTAATACTTCTGACATTAAATGATGTTGTCTTTATATTGACAAAACACTATTAAGATCTCTAGTGATAAAACATTATTAAGATCTCTTGGTTACTTGGTAAAGAAAGGATTAAATAATTTCCCTTAGAAACATGGTTGTTTGTAATGCAAAGAATTATTCTCCCCTTGTGTTAGGGTGTCATATGCAAGTAAGAATCTCACATCAGGATTTTAGTAACTAATGTGTAGAGATTTATCAGCTTGGGCACCCTCAAAGGACATGCTTTTGAGGTAGAGGTGCGGTTGAGTTTTACATGAATTGTTAAGAAATGGTATCAATCTAGATAAATGAAAAACAAGAGCTAAGAGAGTGGCATGCCCAATATTTTGGCAAAGCTAGGACACTTTGAATGCTCTAGTGTCGAGGGAAAGAATATAATGGTTTCATCTAGACCTGTAAACGAATCGGATTTGGCTCGGATATATACCAGCATCCGAATTCGAATAGCAAAACCGCTATCTGAATCCGAATTTGACAGATATTTAAAAAAGGCATCTAAATTCGAATCCGAAACTTTATCGGATATCCGATAATAATCCGATCCGATAAACTATCCGATTATTGATTGGTGACTGTCATTTTTTTATATTTTTGTTTTCCAATTCTCAATTTCCAATTACCGATTTCCAGTTTCCAAACCCAATTATTAGCCTCTTTTTTAGAGAAAAATATTTAATACTTTATCCTTTCTGATATATCCGGATAATTTTTGATTATCCGGTATCCAAATCAAATTATCATCTATTTTCAGATATTATCCGATCTGATAAACAATTATCCGAATCCAAATCGAGTTACTTAACGGACGGATACAAATATCTTCCAGTAAGAAAAATTCCGGATACAAATACCGTTAAACAAATACAAATGTCAATTTAGAGGCAGATTTGGCCATCCATTTATAGGTCTAGTTTTATACCAGGGGAAGAATCTAACATTGGACGTGAGTAGCCCAATATTGTTACCTCCATTGGGCAATAATGACTGGTTAATTCATCTCAGAAAGTTGATTACTTAGACAAAGGACATTTCCCATTAGAAGCAAGAGCTTATTCCAATAATGAATACTTTAAATAATAATCACAAATCTTTAAATAATAATCACAAAGGCTGTGATATTAATAATGTTATGGCAGAAACAAGGATACAACAACAACAAAAAAAATTAAAAAAGAATGTGACCACGAGTTAGGGTCATTTACACCTAATGGTGGGGCTGATTCTCTCCATCTCCACTTAAGCCGAATAAACCACTCCAGAATAAATCTGAGTCCATTTGGAGTATATAGCTTAGCTAAGAAAGCATTTAACCCAACCAAGTTACATACCGCTATCAGAGTGGCCTTGTGTGTCGTCCACGGGCCTTGCCACACATAAGTGCATTCCTTGGGATAGGGTACTCGTCCCTAATAGACTCCACAGGTGAGTAGACACGCAGATAAAATTGTTGCCCCAGGTACTGTCTTGCCCAAAACTCAGACCTCAAGTTCCACATTCCCACATTATCAAGTGCAACATATATAGCTGTCCATGAACTGGGATAAACCTGCAATTATATCAGGCACCAAAGGTTTAGATAAGCTAAGCTCCTGAGTTTCAACATTGAAGAATGTATATGAGACCAATGTTTATTAGTCTCTGTTTATGTTTGATTCAACTCTTGTCTGATTTATCTCACCTGGACAGTGCAACGCGCAATTGCATCCCTAAGATTGTATCCTTTCCTACTAGCTTGAGTCCACTCCCCTCCATCCATTCTGCAACACAATATTACACAAACCAATAGAGAAATGAGTAATAAGAAAAGGGTAGTAAGATCTAATGAAGTCCCATCATTAGGGTCCTTACCCAACAACGAAGAAAGAGTAACCATCCAAGTGCCAGCTTTGGACAATGTTCTCCTTGTTCTGGAACACAATTTCAATGTATGCTCGGAAATCAGCAGCCATAACTGATGTGTCTTGGTAGACTCCACCACCATATGGTTTATCTGAGATGCTACCAAGGCGAAATACGCCTCCAATCTTAAAGTGATCAGCAAGCTTTAGGGGTGTGTCAGCAGGGACAAAGGACACACTATTGACAGCATATCTCTGTTTGCCATTGACAGTGCCCGGAGAGTTGGCAAGAATTATTGTTCTTGTAGTGTTGATGAGGCCATAGTGGTATGAGCCTTGAGGGTTTGGCCGCGGTCCACTAGCTGTGAGATTAGTCCTGATTTTCAGAGCAAGATACTGATTAATGACAAAGCCAACAATCAAGGTCACACAGCAAAAATTTATGAGACCATGGCTTATTCATGTACCTGATAGAACGAGCTTGATTGAGGGACCAGTCAATTTGGGTTGTAGGTCCACCTGGGGGTGGGCCTTTCACAGGACCAGCGGAATTGCTGTAGCGGAGAATGGCAGTGCTGGTGAGGACCTGTGTGGTGAAACGTGTGGAGACAACAATGTAGTAGTCTTGAGCAGGCTGATCAGCAGTAACAAGAACAGAGTAGGACTGTCCAACATGGACGTCTAGGGAAGAGTAGGTGGTCTGGAGAGAGTGTGTGCCCTCGACTTCGACCAGCTTCAACTTATGGCCCTGGATCCGGAAGTTGAGCGAATTTTGCAATCCCACATTTGAAATCCTGAATCTGTAAGTTTTTCCTGCATGACAGAATGCATGACCACTAGGTTCAATATCCTTTCAAATTTGTGTTAGACCGGTTGGTTTTCAATTTTCTTCCTTTAGTTCCAGGTTTAATGGCTTAAATGGACCACAATAAAAGCAAAATGTTAACAGAACGATAAAATTGTATTATCCCGACCAAGTTTAGAATCTGTTCTAGGTTCTGCAGGAATGGCTCAACACCTTCACAACAGGCAATGATAGCAAGTTATGACTGAACCCATAACTCTGCCAGGCAATAGGGCCTTGGCAAGCTAACAAATAAGCTAGGTATGTGGGTACCCTGTGTAACTAAAATTGGATGTTTATTGCAAGGTTTCAGCTCAGTAAGTGGGTTCTATGAGTAGTCAAAATTGGATGTTTCAAGCAAGGTTGGACCTAGCTAGGTTCTTTTAGCCATTATGACTTGTGAAGATAGGATCTCTTTAACCATGGGCATCTTAACTCTGATTAGCTTTGGGAAGAGTATTTTCACCCCCATACACTAGGGGATGGGGGGGGGGGGTAAATGATAAAATTTAACATTCATAGAGATCAAGGTTGGGAAGGTCGTGACTCGTGAGGTAGGCAGTGTGGGTTTACAGGTTACGCCCCAGGTAAAATCCTGGTTACACAAATATGTCCCATTTTATTAAACCCAGGCAGATATGTCCCATATTGGATTGCTTCACAGCACATCTTAGAAACACCAAATAATACTCTGAAGTCATATTAAAAGATTCAATGATACCTTGTTCCACACTGAAAGAGATGGCATTGGATCCACGACCATTGATGAGGACTCCAGCAGGAAAAGGTATCCTATGACCAGCATCCAGGACTCTCTTCAAGGTCTAAAACAAACGCAAGTAGTATAAGTAATCCCAATCTTCATATTGACCATCCATGTATGCTATAATTATTTGAACCTTGCTTTTGTTCTGCGCATTTAATGCCTAGGACATGTTAAGCAAAACACTGGATTGTCTCAGATCAAGATTTCGACCAAAATTTCAATCTTAACCATTGAAAATCAATAGTTGAGATCGAAATCTCAGTTGAAATCTTGATCCAATAGTCTGCAGAACAGTCTTGCGCTTTAAATGCGCAGGACCGAAGCAAAATGCTAATTATTTTCCGTACAGAAAATTTCTAGAGTAAAACCGGTTATCAAGCATCATGATTCAACAATTCACTTAATTGGATTGAGCCGTTTAAACCGGGAGAACCGGACCGCTTCTGATCCATGTGGCACATGGTGGCCTGGTGGGGGGTTCAAACAGGTTGGCCCACCATCTCCGTTATAAAAGGACAAAATAGTGGGAATCCCTCCATCATTGTATAATTTGGGCTGCTGTGAGTTCTGCGGTGGTTGTCAGCTGTTACGGGGCCCACAGCCCGTACTCATTTAATGGCTAGAAAAGCACCACGTGGATACAGAAAAGACAAATGAGCTGGATACCAGTGATAAGAAGTCCAGCCGAAGCAGGGATGAGCCACTTATGATTCCTTTTGGACGGACTCGATTACATGATTGTCAAGTCAATAGATCCAGCTGTTTTACATAAATCAACAACTCAATTTGGACGGTCAACAGCCACCGACAGAACCATGTGATCCAAATTTACGCCTACTTTTTCCTTCCCCTTCTTCGATTTTCTCCCGCCATTTATTTTGTTTATTGATTGGCGGGAAATGAAATGCTTCATTCCACCGTACCCATCACGGGTTTTTTTTTTTAAGATAAAAAGGGGTTTTAACTCTTAATCTCTCCCGTCGTTTTCTGATTAACAACTCCTAATGGGATTAGGGCAAATTAAAGCTCGAACAGTTTGAAGTAATAAAAAAAACTGAGGAGAAGTGGATTTCCTTACCGTGTGGTTGACTTTGTACCAATCACCAATGAGGACGGTATAATCGCCGGCAGGAGTAGGGAAAGGTACCGGAATTAGTGGACGGCTGAGGATTCTGATACCACCAAAGCCACCGGCAGCTTTGTGGAAGGCGAGAGATGGGTAGTAGAAGAAGCTGCCGATCTGGTCCTTCACCTGCAACACGTATGTGAAGTTTCTCCCAGGAGGGATGGGACAGTTGGTTCCATAAACACCATCTTGCCATGAATTCCTCCTCTGCAGAACTCCGTTCCTGTAATATTTTTTCACCCGTTACAAACCCAGAATCAAAATCAATAATCAATGAACCAACTAAAGTTTGAAACATCACAATTCAAATTTAATGTTCATAATAATGCTTGTTTTTCTGGGTAAACATGTTCATAATAATGCTAAGATGGGAAAGATAACTGTTTGTTTGTGCCAGCCAGACTATGACTGTAACCCCTCTGTCTAGAATGATAGAACTTTTAGCCACACATTTCTGATGGTAATGTATTTGTCGTTTTTCTGTAATTTTTACAGGTGAGGAAAGAGCAAAACTCAGGCAACTTTACCAAGATATTTGTAAATAACTGCTATTTTAATGGTAGTTCCATTGGAGAGAACATAATAAATCAGCAGAGCAATGAACCCGTGAAAAGCTGAATATTGCTTTCTACCATCGAAAACACAAGAGTTCACGGACATCCGTTAAAGTTATCTTAAATTTTGTGGGTAGAAATGGTAGATACGCTTGGGACTTGGGGAGAACATAATAAATTAGCAAGTAAAGGATCCGTGAAGAACAGAATACTTAATTTATTCCATAAAAACACACGAGGACACTTAGCTCTGTAAGAGTTATTTTAATGGGAATTTTTTCTTTGGTGGGGTTGGGGGAGAGTAAAAAGGGACTATGTACTATTTTTTTTGGGTAATCGTGAGCCGTGAAGAACTGAATATGCCTTTCTTACATTAAAATGTTCACCGACATGATTATCTAATCTTTTATTCGAAGTTAAACTTTCATAATATGAGATTAATAATTTCATTTTTTTTAAGACTAAAGAGAAAGTCTCATTATAAGTTTAAATAATTATAAAATTACCTCTACAGATGTAACGGAAATTCACCTAAACTGAAAATGTCAACTAAACCTCATTTCAGGAAGAAAAAAATAAAAGACAACTAATAGAAGATATGAAAAGGGCAGTCATTACCACCATTCATGCCTCATGGATTGGAAGTCATTTTTCAAACCAACTGGGAGAAAGAATGGACAGAAAACTTTTTCCTTAGTCATACATGTTTAATTTTCAATTTATTTTTTGTTGCTTTGTCTAACGAGAAATAAGTGCAATGATAAGTTTGCTTTTAATGCTTATAGCTAAAAAAAAGGCTTGCTTCATTGTCAGCTAATGCTCATGAATTCAAGCTGGTAAACTGTCCCTTTAAAAACAAGTTAAAGCCTACATGCATTATGAGCTACCAAATTCCATCAACTATAAAGCCTAGATAAAGATTTTCTCATTTTTATCTCGTGAAAACTGAAGAGTACTTCACAAGTTGTCAGGTAGCTATTAAAAAGGAATGGAAAAAAGTAAGGGTGATGAATTGGAAATATAAGAGATATGGAGTAACAATTAAGATATTTTGACATTTTTGCCAAAACCAACCAAAGCTTTGCTACTTAGTGGCTTGATATTAATAGCTAAAACAACAAAACATACTAATTACTCTATGTTTAATTCTCCTATGCTCCATGATATTTATATCAGTCTAGCTAAGGATGCATTAATAATCAAAACTGCAACATCTCAACTGTAACTATTTCCCTTTAACATATATGCTTTTGCTTTCTCATAAAAAAAGAAGAAAGAATGTATCCTCTCTGTTCATTCTATGGAAAGATTCTGACCCTCTTTTATGTCTCATCCAATTGTCCAAGAGGAAATAAATTAAAAACCTCTCATCTACCTCTAGGGTTTGTAAGTTTCTCCTCTAAAGTGAAAACTCTGAACATATAAAATGAACCAATCCAGTAAAATTCATCTTTTAGTGACCACATTCAGAGCAAGATCTAGAAACGCATACTCCAAATGAAGTCAGGAATCCCCATCAGCTAGTGTTTAGGAAATATTATCATATAACCAACCATGTTGGCATTGGTCAGCACTGATTTGAATAAAGGAATATCCTTAAGATTGGGTAACCCAAGAAGAAATGGGTGCCTTAAGGTTAAGGGCACATGGATCACACTATACACTACTTGACTTTTACATTAGGTCTTCAATTTAGTGATTTTGCAGCCTGGAAACAGTGACGTGAGCTTTTGTTTTCTGGTGGGGCCACAGCCCATGGCGTTACCCTGTGGAAGTACACTCAGAGAGAGCCCAAACCACAGAGATCTAGTCAAATCTTAGCGGGAAAAACAGAATTTCTCCTCTCTCTCTCTCTCTGTATTTCTGAAAAAGAAAGAGAAGTAAAAACAAAACAACTCATCCCTAATTGACACATGATCGATCCAAGTCTGCAATCTTGATTAGGAGATGACGACAGGTAACATGGGAAGTTTTCTTTAGGCTCTATCTACTCCACTCATTCTCTTCTAAGAATCCGCCGTAATTTAGAGGAGTTTTAGTCTTTAATCACATTACTTAATAATCAGAATAAGCAAGAGAGAGAAGAAGAAGAAGAGAGTAGTGTTTCGCTAACCAGGAGATGAGGAATGGCTCAGGGAGACTGTTGAAGACGTTTATAATGAGATTGTCATTTGTGACGGAGTTGATATCTGGACCTGGAAATTGGCCGTTGATGAGAATCCCCTGCAATGCGATTCCAAAACCACAACATAAATCAATCACAGCAAGAGAAAGATTAAGATCAGATCTCGAGTTGAAACTGAAAGTTGTGAATATAAACTAACCTGTTGTCGAACACCTAGAGGATAAATGTCGCCATAAGTGATGTTCCAGGTAAAGAACCTGTAAGGATCTTCGGCGCCAACCAGAGCAATTAAGAGCAGATGGCGAAGAAGGAGAAGATGGCACGCTTTGCAGTACCATCTCTTGAATCTTGATACATTTTCTGAGAAAAAGCAATGCAGATCCACCAGAGAGGAGGAGGAAAGGGAAGAGCTGGAAGAGGGTTTTTGTTTCTGCTCTAATCAAGTTTTCTGGACTCTCTAGGCAGAAATTTAAAGGAGTGTGCAAGTGTGAATAAATGAGAAATTATTATTTTTGGTTAAAATAAATGGAACTTTTACGGCCTTGTGATGAGGGAAGTGAATGATGAGATAAGAATTTTATGAAAAAGATTAGGAGAGAGAAAATATTTTAAAGTGCGGTACAGACATATTGTTGAGGCAGTGCTGCAAGTGTGTGGAGCTGTAAAAGAAAAAGAAAAAAAAATGAGAAAACTTGGTGTCGGTTGGAGTTGTTTTTAAGAATTTCATGTGTGTTTTGCATTGAAGCGGTGGAATGCAAGGGTCCACCTGCTCCTTACCTTTGGACCAAACAAGCCTTGTCTCACATGCTTCTTCAGTTCTTCCCCCCTCTGTCATAGCTGCGGGGATTGACTTTAGATTTTCTATCACATGGATATTGGTTGGATTAGTAAAATTTAAAGTATTGGTATCGAGTATTTTATCGATTAAGTGATTTTAAGAGACAGTATCGTTTTTTGTGAATATATTTTATCGTTCAGACTATATTGATGTAATCCAATGTGTCCAATAAGGCTGTAACAAAAGAGATGAAAAGCATATTTAAGGTTTAAGTATCGGTATCGAGTATCGTATCGGTTAGGTAATTTTAAGAGACGTATCATCTTGTATCGAACATTGTATCGCTTTGGATAATGTATTTTAGTGCAATTTAATGGAGAGACATATCGTATCGGTTGGGTCAAATATGAATACGTATCGGCTAGTATCGTATGGTTAGATACTTTAAACCTTGGGCATATTCATATTAAGGGCTTTGTTGTGGTAAAAATAAATTTTACCATGTAAAATATTTAAAAATTTGTTTCTAATCCTCTTCGAAGGCTTAAGTTGAGTTCGAATTGCTGTTTTTTTTAATGTTGAAACATTGTTGAATGAGTGTTGGCCATGTTTAGGATTTCGAGCTCTTCGAAATGATTGGTTGTTGGCCAAAATCTTTTTGGGTTCTACTTTGCTATTTTGAATGTATTATGGGTATGGATGTATTTTGGTATTTTTTTTAAGTAGGTTTTTTACATGTATATATAATTTCTCACCGGGCTTTCAGGGCAAGAGTAGAGAAATGAGTAGGGTTGTATTTGCTCTTCTTCATGGTGTCTGATGTCCTTCAGTTACAATCATATTTTATCAAATATGTTCCTAGGTGTGTAAACAGTTTGGCTGACCACTTGGTTCGGAAGGCCACGTTGATTTCAGGTAAGAAGTTTTGACTATCTTCCTCTCCTTTGTTGCTAAGGATCTCAGGTCTTCACTCCTCGTGTAATCCCGGCTCTCAATGAAAGTTGATTTACCAAAAAAAAAAACGTATTTGCTCTTCTTCTTCATAATGAAAACTATTTATACCTGGTTGTGAATTTGTCGAGTGAACTATGTAAATCTTGCCTATGCATTTGGTCTTGCATTGCTTTGCTCCTGGGTTCTACATCTTAAAATTGGGTTTCATATCTTCGTGAAAGGTTTAGAGACTTTATCAAGTAATGCCCATGTGAAAGGAGAGTCCAATTTGTCTAAACTAGATTTGGTATGATTTTTATTTCAATTTTCAACTAATTCATAAAGTAGTATCCATGTAAATGGCTCTAAAATTTGGTTTCAGGGCGTGTTAGTATGATCTACATCTAGAAGTCTAATTTCGATTCTGAAATTTGGAACTTACTAGCTTTAGTGACAGTACATATATGAGAAAATTACTAAATTATGATTGAATACGTGTGATCCATCTAAAACTAGCTGTGCCCTAACTTTATCATGAAGCCTTCCCTTGTTATATTCATTTTTCTGATCAATTATAGTTAACATAATTGACACTTGGCAATGACTAATACCTTCTTTCTTTCTTTTTTTCTTCCCTTGTCTGATAAGTTTATGTATATAGGGTTGAGGATATTACATATGCCATCAGCAAAAAAGAACCCATAACTTCTTTACTATTACCAATACTTATTGATGAAGAGATCATGAGTTTAATTATCATTGATGGTATATATAATAATTCACCTTTTATAAGAATCACTCAGAAACTTCAAGATAGAGAAGTCAGATTTGGGTTCTGGCCTAATACCATATGAGAAATCAAAATGATGTTTCATTATTTACAAATTAGAATACGAGTACATATACAGAATTCATCGACCTCTCTGTTGAAATGTATGGATCTCTACCACTCTACCAATACTATATTGGCTAAGTATTAACTTTAGTAATATTTTATTTATATATAAAAGTTACCTTATACCAAAATAAAAAATAAAAAACATTTATTCGTTCCCCTTTGTATTAAGATTTATATTAATATTATAGTTTCTAAATATACAATAATATGCTAATACTATTGCATTAGATGGCCCACATGATTTATAGATGTAGCTAGGTTCCCATGCTGCCAACTTGCTCTAACTACATTAGTTTCATTGAGGAGTAGAGAGAGGAGTAGTGGATGTGAAGTAATTGCCACTTAAAAGTAAGATGTAGTTGAGACTGGGAAGTTGGAAGTTGGAAGTGGAAGGCGTGACAGAAGGAGCTCATGAATAAAAAACCCAAAAAGGCACATCCACTACTTCCAGAACTACTTACAGAGAAAATGAAAGCAAATCTCTGGATGTGTTCTCACTTCTCAGTTAAGAATTGCCAAAGTCCAAACAATCATTGGCATCTATTTATTTTGCAAAAGAGTCACAAAGCGGTTTTCTGGAACCTATCTTAGCTGTGCTCTTCATAGTTGATGCTAAAACAACTATATACAAAACCCAAATTTTCATCTCTAAATAACATGAATTCTCTATCATATAAAATAGGGTGGAGGAAAAGAATGGAAAAAAGTATGCTGATTTCAATAAAATTTTCAAAACTCACTTTATTTGATTTATCGGAATAAAAAATAAATAAATAAACTTCCTTAACTTAAGAAACCAGTTTGTTGATAGGTTAAACTTTTTTCAGCCCATGCTTTTTAAAAATAAAAAATTAAAAAAAAAAATCCCACCCTTTTGGCCTTTTGGGTGGGGTTTTTCAGAAAACTATATATATATTTTATGAAATCCACATATTTCATGTTTTTTTTTCTCATTTATCCTTCATTTTCTTTCTTGTTTCCCTACCTTGTTATCAGTGAATATTACATTTTCTTCTTTCCTACCCCATTTTTCTCTTGCAAACAAACAATTCCTATATCTGTTGTCCTCAAAGACCATGAGTTTCAATGAAGTGGTTGGTTTCTTGTTCCCAGGTTTTCCTTCCATGTCTTCTTCAGGGATTTCTTTGGTCTTTGGGTTGGTAGGCATTGACAATAGTAGGACCTGGTAGCAAAATATTATCTTCAAGATGCAAAGTAGAACTTATGGTGATGGACCAATAGCCCTATAATGATTCAAGTCGCAGGACCAAAGTGGAAGAAAAACAACGGAAAAACGAAGTACATAAGAGAATTTTGATGATGAATTGAAGCCCGGTCTTAACAAGACCTCGCCTCTGGGGCTCAGATTTAAACCCAAATGCATTATAGAAGCCTTGTAATTTATCAAAAAGAGAAATGCAAGTTTGCAAACAATGAATCTCATACCGAAAACTCTAAAAATCACACCATAATTGCAAGATTTCAAAGAATCATGTCACAATGAAGAGTGGAAGAAGGTGACAAGGAACACTGGCACAAAGATCCCAATAGCCTTAACCAAGGTTTAAACTTTAAAGTATTGGAATCGAGTATCGTATCGGTAAGGTGATTTTAAGAGACGTATCGTCCTGTATTGAGTATTGTATCGTCTTGACTAATGTATTTTAGTATAATTCAATGGAGAAACGTATCGAGATGCATTGTATCAGTTGGGTCACATATGGATACGTATCGACTAGTATCATAGGATACTTTAAACATTGGCCCTAACTGGTCATCGAAAAATGAACCAGGAAAGGCAACTAAAAAACCCATGCACCCAGTTCAACATAATGAAAAGGCACCGGTTCATAATCAGTACAGGCCAGGTGAACCAAGTCCTCTTTGGTTCAAGTAATAAGTCTCCAGTAAGATATGTAATGTAGCCCCTCACAAACAGCATCTCACATGCCTGAGTTGTTATTGATTCTGCAATCGTTGAGCATTAGCACAGGATCTCTCTGGTCCCCTGGTTGATCTCCCACATGAACAATCACTGAAAGAAGCAACAGTGGAATTCCTCTTCGATTCTGAGGTGCTTTCATTTTCAAAGTGAAAAATTAATCAGTTAGATCTTCTTCTTAGAAAGATGACAACAGATCATATGCTTTGAACCCTACAAGGGGTCTTTGGAGGACCTAATTTAAAATTCCACTCGTTTTTCTTTGGTGACACACAAGTTTCCTCCATGTCAATAAACACAACCTCAACGATTATCTCGTGAATAAACTTTTCTGATTCAAATTCTGAGTGAAACCATTCTTGTCTCCATTGATATCAACTAGCACTAAGAGGAACATACATCAGCATACAATAGCAAAAGGGAACAGTAGTGCTCTATAATTTTCTAGTACTAAAGCCTAAAGGGCTCTGCTTTCACTATTAAGAACAAGCAGGCCTGTTAGTTTAGAGGTACTCATGGGGCATAGGGTCCTCTAGGTGGGACCCATGTATTGGTGGGAGAGATAAATTAGGTTGAATGGTTAAGAAACTGGAAACGTATAAAGTTACTCAGTTGAATTGGCAATGGATTATGGTCTAAAGAGGCATCTGTTCTTGAGTTCGACTTGCCATGTCCTTTTTTTGGACAAAAAAAAAAAAAGAAAAAAAAAAAGAAAAAGAAAAATAGACTTTCCATGTCAGTGAGGGCATATTCATAGAAGTTGCACAGTTTTTATTCAATTCGCGTGACCAGATTTGGATGGTATAACAAAAACAGAGATGGGTATTCAGTTGATAATGACCAACATTTCTCAGGGAAAAAGTTGTAAATTTTCAACTTAGTAATAATGTATGTAATATCTTCTCTCCAATACATATAAAAAGCTGCTTTAAAGTTATACCCCAAAAAAAAAAGCGAAGGACATTGTGGGGGAGAGGGTTGTTAATATATCGTGCACTTTGCTTGTGTGTTTTTTTTTTGGTAATCCTTTGATTATATCCATCCAAAATCAAACCAACCATTTTTGAACCATCTAAGTAATGGGTCCCTCATAAATCATATTGTGTATGGCTTGATTCTTAAGCCTGACTTTGAAGATTAACTTGCTTTGACATATTTTGGTACAATCCAAATGACCTACTTTTTGAGACTTGTGGTGAGCCATCACTAATCTCTTGCTCAATAAGGGCGTGGGGGGATAACTTGACAATATGATAAGACCCAACTCGATGAGTCAACTCTTTTACCTGATTAGAACTCTTTGAATTTATACTTTTAAGTTTTCTTATTGAGTCATTGTGAAATTTGAAGATTTTTGTCTTAGGGCTTTGGATGAGAGTATTGGAGATTGATTGAGAGATCTTCATCGTAATCTTCTTCCTCTATAGTGAAAGATTTATGTTATCTATGGATATAGCATGTTGCATTGGTATGTTAGTTCTATATAAAGCGTCGAACCCGTGACCTCTTCCCTAAGAGGTGCCGATCATTACCAATTGAACAACCATTAGATGGTGGGATTTTCCATGACTTAATTTAGAGTAAATTACAAATTACATGCTTTAGTGAGGCTTAAACTCTAGATTGCATGCTTTAGTGCCCTAAACTAGTGATTGTACACTCTCAAAATTACAAGTTACACGTTCATCACTTTCCATTCTAGATTCTGTTAAGTTAGGAATAAAATGTCCATATTACCCTCATATGGTATAATGACCAATCTACCACCAGTTAAACCCTCTCACACCCAACCCTTGGGTGATTGAAAGAATTCTCCCTTCACCCATCTTCTACCTATACCTCACTGGAAATTGTCTGCCACTACTTCCGAAAACCCCTCCGACCCTCCCAACTAGTGACCACCGCCCTCACCATCCCTGCCGAAAACCAATTATCCATTTTTACGTGTAATAATTGCATAAATATCATAACCAAAATTCAAATTGCCAAGTAAAGGGAAGGAATGTTCCTCTTGAGTTGTAAACATGGATATCGTCGTTTTTCCTCTTCACCTTTTCGAATCAAGAAATAAAGAAAGGGCCATTCTCTCTGCATGCAATGGATCTGCTGCACCTGGCCACCTCTGGATCGTTGTCCACCATGGCAATGGCTTTTCTTTATTTATTTAATTTTTCAGAACTTTTTTTTTTTTGGTAAAAAGATTTTATTATTCAAGAGGAGAAGCCGAGGAAGGTGAACATAAGTCTACCAACCAAGGAGTGGATGCAGGCCAAACAGTCATGTCCTCAATGGACTGGGCCTTCCGGGCTAGGAAGTCTGCAACATAGTTGGCATTCCTAGGAATAAAAGAAAAGATACATTGTGAATAGGATGCTTGAGACGCATAATATCCGCAATAATGGGCTCGATCGCCATGGGTATAGGGCGGTCAGGGTGAAGAAGGATATTGACTAGTTCCTTGCAATCGAGTTCCACATGAACATTCTGAAGATCTTCCCCCAATCCAAGAAGCATGCCCGAGCGACAGCTAGAGCCTCCCCTACCAAAGCGAGAATGTCCATTTGTTTTCTCGGATCTTGCGGTGATAATATGTCCCCCATTGTCTCTAATAATGAAGCCCGGGCCCACCGTTGGCCTTCCTTTGGTAAAAGTGGCATCGTGTTGATTTTAAACCATCCTGGAGGTGGATCTTGCCAAACAATTTCCTCTGTGGGCCTTTGTGAAGCTGATGGGCTGGTTGCAACGGTTCCGCCTTGTACTTGGTTTTCACTCTCCATAAACATAGGTGAAACGGGCTTGTTTGCTTGCCAATATTCTTCATGGGCTGCTTTAGCTCTCAAGGCCACTTCTATTGGTTTCCATGATTTTCCTTTAATAGCCCACCCGTTTCTTGCAATCCATAGAAACCAGCAAATGAAAGTGCAGAGACTAACAAATTTTCTAGCTTCTTCTTTGTTTGCATGAGTAACCAAATAGAGGTTTACGAACCATTCAGCGAATTTAAGCTCTTGTCCAGGAGGGAGGAGAGTAGTTCAAATCGCTTGCAAACCATACAGCTCTTGCAAAATTACCAGTCCAACATGATATGAGTTGCATCTTCATCTTCCTCACATCCTCTACAACGAGGTTGAGTCAAGTGGTACTTTCTTTCTTTTCAAACCAGCAGCAGGTAGGGAGTCCTTCGCACATATTCTCCATAAAAAAGGGGTTTTGAGGGAGCACCAAATCCAACCAAAAAGGAATGGAGAAGAGGAATAATTGAAAGTGTGCATTGAAAAAGAGGAAGAGAAAAAGTTTGTCCAGAAGAAAAGAAGGGTGGGGGTGAAAATAAGTTGAGATCTCTCAGGATCAGAGAAAAAAGAAAACCAGGAGGGGAACACAAAAACAAAGAAGATAAAGATAGAAGACCCTAGAAGCATGAAGGTTGATGAGAGCAAGGAAGTCCTTGGAAAAGAGGAGAAAGATAGTGAATGGGAGAGGAGTAGGGAGGTGAGGAAAAAGACTAGAAAAGCGACAAGAGAGATAAAAAGGACAGGGATTAAAATGGAAAATTGAGGAGAGAAAGGAGAGAGAATGAGAGATAGAAGTCAAATAGTCATGAGTGAGTCAAGTATGAAAAGAAGACAGAGAAAGACAAAAGAGGCTCTTCTTGAGGAGAGGAGAAAAAACTGATGGAGGTAAAAAAAGAGAGTGAATCGAAAAAAGGATCTGAAAGGAGAAAAAAAAGGAAAAAGTGAAAGAGGGCCATTTAGACAATTGTTCTCCTAAAAAAAAAAGGGGGAGAGGAGGATTCCCCTAGAAGGGATGATTGAGCTAAAGTCCAAACCAACAATTATATGAATTGAGGTAATACTACCATGACGGAGATCCAATGATGATCAAAACCAAATTTTGTAAAATGGCTTTAATATAAGACATTCTAACGTCATAAGCTTTCTTCATATCCAATTTGAGTCCAACAACTCTCGCTCTGATGTAGTGAAAAAGTTCAGGAGAAGATATGGGAATGAGCGGATGGGATAAAGGAAATGAAGGGTTAATGAGCCGGAAGTATGTGTTGAGGGGAATGATTTGAGGAGAAAGGAAAGGGAAGTCGGTGGCGGGAAGGAACTTTTGGGATGAGGAATGTAGAAACATTGATGTTAGAATCCAAATTGAAATGAAAAATTTTGTAACAAATTTTGTAAGGTACATGAATACGGTCAAAGGTTTGAAAAAAGTGGGGAAGCATGGAGGGGCCTTCAAAGGCCATTGAAAAAGAGTGTTTATCTCTCAGAGGGCTCAAAACTCATGTCAATGGAGTGACTAGAGGTTGAATAGGTAGGAGATCTAAAGCACTTTGAGGTTGGTTGATTGGAAGGCTCGTGAAATGGGAAGAGGGTTGGGTGATTTTCTTGAAGATGTCCACATCCATCCTAATTAAGGATCTATAGAGCGTTGAAGGGTAGTAGCATGAAAAAAGGATGTATGCCACCCTTCTGAGCAGAAATGAGAACAAATGAGCTCTTCTTTGGGCTCGGAAGTAAAGTTTCAAGGACATGCACTTTCTCTTGTGAGTAACGTCCCATTAGTTTTTGGATAGTCTCCAGCTCACCTGAGAGCTTAGCAATGTTGGTTTGAACCTTCCCAAAAGTAGTTTTGTTCCATTGTTTGAACCTAAATTGTGTAGCTGCATGTTGAAATTGTTAGCGAGTCATTATGTTCCTTCTCCCATATGTCTTGTGATCTTGGGATGAGAGCAAGCCCTTCAAAACGAAAAGGTTAGACCTTTAGAATACCTCCTCAAGGTCGAAAATGGGTGTGATCGATCCTAAAGCCATTTCACAAAGAATTGAGGGAATTACTCAGAGAAGGGCGTGAGATTCTAATAGTGTCTTTCCCTTTTCTTCTATTACACCATGTGTATGGTGAACCTTTAAATTTAAGATCCATTAAACCAAAAACGTTTAGGAACTCTTTGAATCTAAGACAATCATGTGTATTGGATTGTAGGCCTCCAGCTTTTTCCTTCCATCCAAGATGAGCATTGAAATCTCCAACACATCCATTCTGGAAATCACAATGCTCAAGTTCAGATCAAATGGATTGGAGCGGATCACCGTAGACAAAAGTAGCATAAAAGGGGCAAACCTTGAATTGCAATTTCCGTGTCGATGATATGAGAATCAGCATGTAGAATATCTACTTTGCAATGTGGTTTCCAGAGAAGGGACAGGCCACAGAGTTACCTTTTGAGGGCACATGATATGAGTTATTCGCAAGCAAATACATATCTTTTGAACTCTATCGGGACAAGTTTTGGTCTCCATTAAAAATAGCACATCTGGTTTATCCAACCTATTAAGCATTTTCAGGACCCGCTTGGTGGTTGGAGTAGCCAAGGAACATTCCAACTTAAAAGTTTTGCTGTTGCCCGTGGAGATGGGGGAGGCAAAGGTCCACGGGCTCCACCCCTTAAAAATGCTGATGTGAATCATGTTCCATTGGGGAAGGGTGTGGTGGTGAGTTTAGACCATCGGATGATGGAGAAGAAGCAATGGAATTCTCCATATCAGGTGAAGTGGTCTCAATGTGGATGGGTCTAGACCGCTTGGTTTTAGCTCTCTTGCGAGGTTTCAAAATCTGGTCAGAAGGAAGCTTAGAGTGGGGCTGTGGTATGGATTGCAGGTTTGGGTGTTGGGCCATCGGGTTTTGACCAAGGTTTGCAGATGCCTCATTTAATGGGAGCACAGGGGTCTGTGGTTGAGCAGTGATAGGTTGAGATTGGCAAGGATGTGGATTAATAGTAACTCCCGAAAGCTGTGGCAAAATGGACAAAATACTGGAGGCAAGTTGGTCGGCGAACGGGGTGGGGTAATTGAAGCCGTGGTGTGCGGTAGAGAGAGGGTTGGTTGTCGTGTACTGTAGATGGGATGAAATGCATGGGCTGCGTGAAATATGAAGTTGGGCTGGGTTGACCATTGCACTGGGTTTCTTGTAAATTTGGGTAAAATGAGGGGTAAGGTATAAAAGTGTTATAAGGAAAAGGATTAAATGATTGCAGGTTCATGCTGTTTGGGGTAACTGTATTGGCCAGGTGTTGATTTGTTAACGGGGAGGTGATGATTTGATTCTCAGGCGTGGGTATGATATTTGAGTTTCCTGATGTGACAATGTGGCTATCATGCGACAAGGGGTTGTGGTGTGAGGGAATTGTAGGTTGAGGGTTATTGGTAGTACCTGATTCCGTATGGGGAGAATCGCCACGTGGCTGTACTGTCTATTGGGTGTGCAGTGGTTGTCGGGTGGAGTTTCCTTCGCCGGCTCCGGCGAACTGTATTGATGCCGCAGCTTGTTCGAGCAGAAGAGGAGAGGGAGGATTGCCACGAATGTCTGCCCCAAAAACGATTCTGGTGAAGTCCTCACAGAGTTCTTCGAGCACGCAACCGCATGTTTTCCGGTGAGCAGTTTTTTCTTCGAAGAGAATATCACAACGGGAATCATCATGGCCGATGAAACCGCAGTAAACGCAATAGATAGGAAGGCGTTCATACTTCAGTTTGACTGTGATAGGGTCTCTTGCTTTCCTCTGGATGTGTAGATGAGTTTTCAGGCGCTGAGATATATCAAAAGATACTCTAACACGCATGTACCTGAGTTGTTCGCCATACCGTATCCCATTGATGACCATTGCTTTTGCCGGATTGCCAATCATTCTTCCCAGTTGCAAGGCGATAGAGCTGATCGCGGAGCGCATAAACCGAACCCAGATGTTTGTGCTTGAAACCGCGCCCGATTCCACCGCTCAAGAGGATGATATTCCCACCGAGCCATGGGCTCTCCGGAACGTCATTAAATCCACTCATACGGAAATGGAAGAGATAGACATGTCGCGTGTGGGATAACATCAACGGGCTCGATTCTAGCCTTTAATAAGGCCCGAACCTTGGCCGACGTTGCCTCAAAAATTTTCCAACTAATGTATTCTGCGGGGAGAAGAGAAACGGGGTCCATCATCCAGCAGAGAGTGTCTATGGGCGAGAGGGTTTGAGAGGGAGGTCTCGGTGGGGTTGGTGGGTTTGATGAGGAAGCCATATTTGATGGGAAAAAACTCAGGTGAAACAGAAACAGAAGAGGTTAAAAAAATAAAATAAAAATAAATGGGATGATGAAGGAGCTGGTGATGTGAGAGAGATGAAAATCGGATGTTGAGGTAAGTGATGTTCGAAGAAATAAGGGAGGGAAGAAGGCTATGCCGGAGGAAACAGAGACGGAGAAGAGGCACTCTGGTTAGAGGAGAGGCACTCGCAAAAACGCGAGGAGCAAGAAAAATGTTTGTTGATATATTAATTTCAAGTGGATTCTTCATTGATTTCCACAATATGTTTGTTGGAAGTACCTATAGGTCCTACACAAGTTCTCATCCCTTTTTGCAATTTTTTTTTTTCAGTAGAAAAAAGAGGGGATGCAGTAGCGGCGACCTAGCGTCCCCCGCTGCGCAATGTTTGGACTTTTTATCCCTTTTTGAGAATTAGTCGAAGCGTCTCTAGGTTTGATCCCAACATATCTCTTATTACATTTTCGTTGTGTTTTTGTTAAATTCCGACAACAGGGACAGTGAGGGCAGTAAGAGGGTTGGATGTGAGAGGATTTATATGGAGTAAATAGGTCATTATACCATAACAAAGGAAATATGGACATTATACTCCTAACTTAATACAATCATGGATGGAAAGTGATGAGTGTGCAACTTGTAATTTAATTTTGAGAATGTGCAATATGTAATTTAGGGCATTGATAAGTAAAAAATAACAACCAACTAGGTCGAACCACGCTCGGTTCAATCACCCCGGTCGAGACCGGTTCAAGAATTAAACCTAGAGGTACCATAAGCACGAAGGAACTCGACGATTATAAAAAGAGACGTGATCCCACTAAACTTGGGATAGGCGGTCGTCATACTCCTAAAGAGGGTAATATGGACATTATACTCCTAACTTAACAGAATCTTGGATGGAAAGTGATGAGCTTGCAACTTGTAATTTTGAGAATGTGCAATCTATAATTTCGGACACTGAAAAGTAAAAAAATAACAATCAACAGGGTCAAACCACACTCGGTTCAATCACCCAATCAGGACCGGTTCAAGAATTAAACCTAGAGGTACCTTAAACACGAAGAAACCCGACAATTATAGAAGGAGATGTCATCCCGCTAAACTTGGGATAGGCGGTTGTGCTCTATATTGAAACCGTAACTAACTCGACATTGAGGGAGGAAAACCCAATAATCGGATGACTAATGATGAGACTTGTGAATTGATCCAACGATTGGCAGTTTGAGGTAAACCCTATATAAATCAATGCATAACATGAAGAGAAGGTAACTAAATCATTTTCCCTCTAATGTATCTTTTAATTAAGCTCTGTAATTTGTCAAAGTTTTGTGGGGGTGCACTCATTGACTAAACCATCCAAAGTGGCTTCTGACTGCAGAGTTG
The DNA here is from genome assembly GCF_041222555.1 of Hakea prostrata. Taxonomy (NCBI): domain Eukaryota; kingdom Viridiplantae; phylum Streptophyta; class Magnoliopsida; order Proteales; family Proteaceae; genus Hakea; species Hakea prostrata. The sequence goes on from NC_142604.1 coordinate 16,442,606, forward strand.
GCCCACATATGACGTTCATCTTGCAGGAACTCGAAGGCCTCCGACATTTGGACAATTTTTGGATGCATCATTTGGCGTCGTTTGTGGGAAACGATTCGAAAAGCTATGGTGGATACTAGATCAACACTTCAAAGGAATCATAATCAGATTTGCCCACCTCCTTTAGGTGGAAATCCCATTCCCCCAGCAGAGGTCCGTCATGAGAGATCGAATAACATGAAGAAGAAGAGGTAATCGGGGGAGGACGCTTGGATGATCAAAATGGAGAGATCCAGATGATCATAGTCATTTAGGAACAAATGAATCAAAGCCAACAATAGATTACCCAAATGCCGGCTCAATTCCTCGAGATGTAGGCTCTACTTCGAACGATGGCAAGGTGTTTGGGGGCTTCAAGGAACCCAAATCCTTATGATCAAGAAGAAGCAAGCCGGCAGGCTTGAAGAGTTGAAAGGAGGTGTTCTCCTAGTAAGAGGACGTTTGCCGCAAATAGATAGGAATCCAATTGAGGGGCAAAATTTTTGACAACCCCTTGATAGGAACTTAAGGCAGCAAGAGGCCAAAGGTGAACGTTCGGGAGGTACGAAGAACTAGGGAGCTCCCACGGATGGATGATGCCGAGGTTCAAGATCGGTTGCAAGGCAGTCAAATAGGGATCCTAACCCAGCTCGAGAGAGGTGTTCGAACACATTCTACCATGTCCCAATGTTTAGACAGGGAAAGTGTGGGAGCACCCAATGCCAAAGTTGTTTAGATTGATCGAAAACTGGCGGATAAAAACCAGAAGTTGGGACAACTTATGAGGGGTAGGAAGGCAAATGATATATACTTTGATCACTAGAAAAAAACTTGTTCGTGGACACAATCGCAGGGTACAAATTTCCCCACAATTTCAGGCTCTCGACCTTCTCCCTATTTGATGGGTGTGGAGACCAAGTGGCCCATATAAGTTATTACCAACAAACAATGGTGGTAGCCGGGAATTTTGAAGAAATTTTATGCAGAGTGTTTGAGTCCTCACTAACGGGAGCGGCCCAGTAGTGGTTCTCAAACTTGCCCTTGGGAAAGATAGCTAATTTCAACGAATTAGCTCAAAATTCATTGGTTGGTTCCAAAGTGGAATACAAACGAAGAAGACTAAAGAGACTCTTTTCACTATCAAGCAAGCAAATAATGAGTCCATTCAAGATTATCTGCAAAGATTTAACAAGGCAACGACAGAGATTGAGAATCTCAATAAACAAGTAGCAAAAATAGCTCTTTTTATAGGACTTTCCAACAAGCGTATGGAATTGTTGTTTCAAAATATGTCAACTAGGTATGCTAAACTTGTTCAAAGGTGTCAGAAGCAAGCAGAAGTCACACAAATCGTTGATTCTCAAAAAAGAGAAGCAAAGGCGGCCAATAAGGAGCAAAAGGCTTTTGAAAAAGGGCAAGGTTCGAAAGGACAAAACGAGCAAGGGAGCAAGGGACAATCTAGCTGGAGGCAACACTCACCCAATCATGCTGAATACACATCCCTAAATGCCTGCCGATTAGAAATTCTGATGTAGTTCAAGGATTGGGACATACTAAGGTGGCCGCCAAGATGGTATCCAAGCTCGAGGAAAGAAACATGAACAAGTACTGCCGATTCTATAGGGACTATTTCCTCCTCGTGATGCCTTGACCGAATGCTGAGGCCACCAACCCTCAACAGAGCTTCCATATGCCGATGGAAGTCATCAATGAGGACCTTGCAACCAACAAGAGATCAAAACAATGAACACAAAGTAGAATAGAGAGAATAACGATCATTATCGAACTAGAAATCTTACCTGATTAAAGAGTTTACAAACTCTTCGTCGGGCATAGAAATGAGAACCTCCCTATCTGCTGGCATCCAAGCATTCGTACTCCACTCCAAAACCAAGTTAGAGTCTCGAGAGACTCTGTCCCTCATTGTCAACTTCCATGGGGAGATGTATACACCCCCTGTTCGACCTTGCCCTTTTTGATGTAACGTCGTCGATGAGGTTGTGCCTCCTCTTCGCCAAGTTAACGTCATCCTGTGTCAACTCAGCTACATCGATCGAGGCCCTTGGGGGTGTGGGATGGAGCTTTTGAGGTCAGTAAGGAGCCTCAGGCTCCTTCATCTTTATCCTGGCTTCCCTATCTTTGGCAGCCTCGAACCCTTGATTCGCCAAAGCCTTCACGGCCTTGGGATTGTTTTTTGAGGCATTGCAGAAAGAAAAAGAACATGAGTTAGTAAAATGCAAGATCAACATCAAAACCAATATGACAAAGGATCGGGAGCTCACCACGAGTTAGACCCCACCATTGAAGCACTGCTTCGTACTCCATGGTGAGCCCATGGATTTCCTGACTACCCCAAATAGATTTTATGGTTTGAACAACGTTGTCCTCGTCGGGAGATAGGGTAAGGGGATGATTCACCTGGGTATAGGAAGTTTGACGGTTCCAGGTGATCGGGAAGTTCAGATCCTCGGGGGCACTTGGCCAGAATAGAAACCAATGACGCCACCCTTTATGATAAGAATGGCAACTACCTTCAACAAGGATATTGCCTAATTTCCCAGCTCACTTCTGGGACATTTGGAGATGAAAACCCAACTAGGAGGGTTAGATTTGCTGAGATAGTAAAATTGAGAAAAAAGAGGTAGAGAAGGAATGATTCCTAGCTCAAAACAAATGCCAATGAAGCCGATGATGTGACACCAGCTATTCGGGAGAAGCATCTCGGAACACAGGTCCTAGTGATTGAGGATTTCAGCTAACATGGAAGAAAAGAAAGGAAGTCTAACCCCACTTTTTAGGGTATCAACATAAATAGAAAACTCATCGGGAGGGTTGGAATTAACCATTTCATCAAGTTCGGGACCCAAAGGAGATAGGAAAAAGGGATTGAAAAATTGTCAGAAATGTCATCCACTTCGATAGGACGAATGTGGGAGACAAAGAAGCTAGCACCATTCGAAGGCTACTTAGACAATCAGGAACCGCCAACAGTTGCCTTCTTGGAGGCTTTGTGCTTTCGGGAAGTTGGAGGAGAAGCAACGATTCGACCCTCCATTTTCATTCCCTAGTTGTTCCCTATAGGTGGATTGGACGGAAGGGCCAGATTGGTTGAAGGCCGGTTAGAGCAATCATCCCCCTCAACCATTCGGTCGATAGAGTCATCTTTAGACATTCTCCCACTACTCATGATCAACAAAAGGAGTATGCCCTAAGAGTTTTCTAACAAAGAAAAAAGGATGAGGCCCTAAACCAAGCAAAAGTCTCAAACCCGAAGCAAAGAAGAGAGGAAGAAAAGGAGGAAAAGAAACTAAGCAAGGGAATGGAAGAACTCACTTGTTTAATTCTTAAATGAATTGAAGCTAGATCTGGAGGACTTGAAGGCATAGATTGTTTAAGAGCTTGTTGAAATCTTCAAGAGCAAAGGAACTCGCAAATGGCAAAGTGAAGAAATGAAATGAAGGTAAGGGGGGGGGGGGGTTTAAATAAACCCAAAGATGGATTTTAACAAACATGATCAATTCAGATTTACGATCGAGAATAGTTGATGGTTCGAGATCAAGAAACCAACAAACAAGATTAATCCAAGATCAATGGCCAAAAGTGGGTGACGGTTTGAGAAAAAGGGCGTCATGATGGCACCTATTCCCAATGGGCACATGGCATTAAAGGCGCGATTCGCAATGAGCAAATGTGGCTCGAGAGGATGTAACATGTGACAGTAAATGCGAGGTTTGGAGGATGGTTGAGAAACCTAGGATCATTTAAACGTCCACCTACTACACCCATGGTTCGTAATCGAGAAAGGCATACCAAAAGATCGGTCTCTTGATCCCGATCATTTGCTCTGGAGGGCTTGTGATAAGTAGAAAATAACAACCAACCAGGTCGAATCACTATCGGTTCAATCACCCCGTTCTTGTCAGTTTAAGAATTAAATCCACAGGTGTTGTAAGCACAAAGGAATCCGACAAATATAGAAGGAGAAGTGATCCTGCTAAACTCATGAAAGGCGATCGTGCTCTATATGAAAACCACCGCTAACTCACATTGAGGGAGGAAAACCCAATGATCAGACAACTAAGGATGAGACTTGTGAATTGATCCAATGATTGACAGTATGAGGTAAATCTTATATAAATCAAAGCATAACACGAAGAAAATGTAACTGAACCGTTTTCCCTCCATTGTATCTTTTAATTAAACTTTGAAACTTGTTTGAACTCTGTTGTAGTGCATTTATTGACTTAACCATCAGAAGTGGCTTCCCGACCGCAAAGTCGGACATTCATCTTGTAGGAACTTGAAGGCCTACGATGGTTGAACAATTTTTGGACACATCAGCACTAAAGCGTGCATCCTATACTTTATGCCTCACTCAAGCATGCGATCTGTAATTTACTCTTTTATTTAAGCAGTGAAAATGAAACCACTGGCATATTTGGATAGGCTGATGTGGCTTGTTCTGATTGTCCAGCGACACAAGCCAAATCCTCAACCGTCGGGTCATGACAAAATAGCTAAAACGGACAGCACAACCATGGATCCTCTCTTATCCTGAATGCGCTGCAGATTATCCACTCGATTTCACTACTCCAAACCGCAGAAAGAATCCATTCCATTGCCACTGGTCACCCACATTAACCATCCGCGACAAATCAAACAACCAGTATCTCCGCTTCCTCAACCATGGAAGCACTCGTAAATCCGTCTCTATCTCGGCTCAAACCATTCTCAACACCAACAACACCTTTTCCCCAATCCACAAAACCAACCAACTTCCTTCTTCCCCTCCTCCGTCTACGCTGTTTCCCTAGATTTCAACTTACAGTCTCAGCCATCAGCAATCAGAAGAACCCCCAATTAACTGAAACAGAGGCTACAGAGGGATTCGTAGATGAAAAAGAAGAAGAATACTACGGCGAAGTGAACAAGATCATCGGAAGCAGAGCATTAGAAGGTGGAACTGGAATGGAGTACTTAATCGAATGGAAAGATGGTCACACACCTTCATGGGTCCCATCCGGCAACATCGCCGGAGACGTGGTGGCGGAGTATGAGACTCCATGGTGGAACGCCGCCAAGAAAGCAGACGAAGCCACTCTCCGGCAAATACTTGAAGCCAACAGTGAATCCGAAGAGATCGGCTACGGAAGAGATATCGACGCTGTAGACGAAGCTGGGCGGACTGCACTGCAATTCGTGGCAGGTTTGGGGTCGGAAAGCTGCGTGCGGCTGTTAGCCCAGGCAGGAGCAAACCTCAATCACAGGGAAAACAGTGGTGGACTCACTGCCCTTCACATGGCGGCGGGCTACGTTAGACCTGGTGTAGCTCAGGCTCTGCTGGAGCTGGGTGCGGATCCTGAAGTGGAAGATGACAGAGGAAGAACGCCATTGGATCTGGCGAGGGAGGTTCTGAAGGCGACACCAAAGGGAAACCCAATTCAGTTTGCAAGGAGAATTGGGTTGGAGAGGGTGATAAAGGTGCTTGAAGAGGCGATTTATGAGTATGCAGAGGTGGAGGAGATAATGGAGAAGAGAGGGAAAGGGGATAACGTGGAGTATTTGGTGAAATGGATGGATGGAGGTGATAACCAATGGCTGATGGCACGGTGTATTGCAGAGGACCTGGTTAAAGATTTCGAGGCTGGACTTGAATATGCTGTGGCTGAAGGAGTGGTTGGAAAGAGAGACGTTGAGGATGGGAAGAGAGAGTATTTGGTGAAGTGGATAGATATGGAAGAGCCTACATGGGAGCCTGAAGAGAATGTTGATCCTGAGTTGATCAAAGTGTTTGAGCAAAGCCAAGGAATTGAGACTGTAAAAGTGGCAGATATTGTTGGATCCTGAAATTTATTACTGCTCCATTCTTCTTTCTCCTTTTTGCTCGGCTCTTAACCTTAAATTTTTTCCCCCTATTTCAAAAGAAACAGAGTTTTTACTAATTCAGAGGTAACTTGTACATAGATTACAATCTGTAGTACTTCCTGCTGGCATCATTCAAAATGAGGCAAGACAATGCAGATGGCAAGGCATCAATAGCGAGGTGTTTGCATGAATCCCGCAAGAAAATCAACACATAAGTTAGTCTCACAAAACACATTGACAAAGTTACAATTAAAAAGATGAATTCCTTGGCTTCCTAACCTCAGATACCAGATCCAGGGTTCTCCACGGTATAGAATACTGCTACAAAATCGATTGGATTGCCACCATAGAGTCAAAATTAATATCCACCTGTGTGAACCCCAACATCCGTGCCTTCTCCATATACATGCTTGATTGCAAGCAGCTCCATTCGATTAATATTATCATTCCAAATGAACCCCCAGCCATGGTAAAGCATGGTCTGTCTCTATAGTCTCTCGCCAACACACCGTATCCACCAATGCACTCGCGTATAGATCCATCATAGTTAAGAGCGATCCATCCAACTGCAGGCTGTTGCCACCATAAAGAGCGAGCTTGAGGACAGTCAAATACAACCTGTACATTTCATCTGCAAAAAAAATCACAATCAACTTTAATTTTTTCTTTGGATACGAATCATAAAGCTTGCTAAAATGCCAAGTTTATGAGTCACAATGAGACCTCTGAGAAATAATTTCAATAGGATGGGCGTTACTCTTCCCATATGGGACTTTCCTCAAAACCTAAGATCTGTTGTATTCATGATATCATTCTCTGCTTATCTCATGAAGCATTAGTTGTGAAGCCAAACAGAACAATACAATCACTAACTATAAGATGACCCCTAAATTTATGGGCCTGTTCAGAAAATAATGTTTATGGATCATCATTGATGTCCCTTTCAAATGATAGGTTGAGAATGAGGGGCATGACATGGCTACTGTCAAATATCACATACATGAAATAGAATTTGTGTCTAGAAAGCATTGTGAAACAAGAAAATAGATAATCGGGCTTTATAATGTTGTGTTTGGTTACCTGATTCCATAGAATCATGATTCCAGTTTTTAAAAACTGTTCGATTATCTTGGGGTTATGATTCTATTTGGATCCAGAAATCAGATGGAATCCTCATTTTTGCCTAAAATTTGGATTCTTTGGATTCAAGGGTTTGAGGTTGAATCCAAGGATTCCAGCCCTACTATATAAAATCCGTGAATCCCAGGAATCATCTTTATAAAGCCAAAACCATCAAACCCTTTTAACAAAACAGAGAGAGCTGCGATGAGGGAGCTTTGACGAGATGAGAGATAGAGAGAGCTTTCAACAAGAGAGCTGCGAAAAAGGAGAGCTGAAACCTCTTTCTTCAAGAGACAGAGCTGCATTGATAGAGTGGTATGTCAATCGATCTTCAAACTCTCTTTTACCCTCCTTCAAACTGTCGAATGTCTTAGCATTTAGGATTATATGTCTCCTTTGAACTCTTGGTTCTGGTCTTCCACTAGTGAAAAAGTGGCTGCCCTATTTTGGTTTGATGGATTGTTCTCTGTTCTTTCTTGCTTTCATATACCTTTTGTTGTCTTGTACCTTTTGAAGTAGATGTCCTGACAGTTTAGAACAATGTGACATCCATTTGTGGGTGGTTTATGACAACAAGCATCTTTGTTCACAAATTTATCATGTGCAGGTGAAGATTCCTTTTTTTCTTTTAGTTCTAAGAATTCTCTTTTTATCCTTATTATGTTGTCTCTCCCCCCCCCCCCCTTCTCTTCCCTGAGTCTTCCTGCAATTCCATTATTGGGTTTTTCTGTAAGTTAGGCAATTTGAAATCGGTTGAAGATATATTGGAAAGGATGTTTAGTGTCCATTGTAGGCTTGATATTGTCAGTTGTAACTCTTTGTTGAATGGGTACTGTCGGATTGGGCATTTGGTAGGAGCTTCTGTGCTTATGAATTGGATTGTGGTGGCAAACATAAGCCTGATTTAATTACATTTAATATTCTGATTAGTGGGTTTTGCAAGCATGGAACAAAAAGAGAATCTTTTGTGTATCTTGGTTTGAAGTGGAAATTTTACTTGCCAAATGTGGTTACCTATATATGATTATTAATATGTACTGTAAAATGGGAAATTTGAACATGGGGTATGCTGTGTTTCGAGATATGATGAGTGCTGGACTGCCTCCCAATTTAGTGACTTTTACTTGTTTAATTGATGGGCATTGGAAGGCAGGTAATTTACAAGTTGCTTTTGATTTGTATTGCAAAATGCTGAAGTCTTCACTCTCTCCTAATGTTGTTACTTATACTGCCTTAATTGGTGGTCTTTGTAAGCAAGGGATGTGTGAGAGCTGGTCTATTGGAAAAAGCAATGACATTTTAAGTTGCTGGACCTATTGTTCCATTTGAATTATCCCAAGACTCCTGGGCTTTTAGGCTAGAAATATGCTAACTTCTTGCATTAACTAACAAGTTCATAAATTGTTTCAGAACTTCATGAGCTGCTGCTCCTTTCAAGAGTCCTTTTGATTCTACTTTCTACGTTGAGGTGCTACTGCTTCTACCGCTCTTAGTCTACAAAGCTATTGAAATTGATTGGAGATTGTTAAAAGTGCTACTTTTGGCAGTCCAAATTGTGCTAATTTTGGATGGTTATATTACTATTATTATTTTTATTTTTTTTCCTGTGTGTGTGGGGGGGGGGGCTATAGAAACGTCAACAAAAAAAAGTTTTAGCTACAGCTTGTCTTAGTTAAACAAAATATAGAGAATAGACTGGAGGAGATTAAGCAGCTCATTAGCACTCATGGTTGTTATAACATAAAGCAAAAATCACGAATTCAAGCTGAAGCTCAGAAATCAGCCAAAGAAGTAGAAAAGAGAGAAGATATAAGATAAGAATGGGATAATTGGATTGATTTTCTCTAATGCTAGATGTGATGGCTTGGGCCTGCCGAAATCTAACTAGGTTTCCTAACCAAGATGAACTGGGTTTAGTTAGTCATATGTTCTCTAGAATTCTAGGAATTCTGTTTTGTTTTTTTTGGTAATGTTGTCACTTGTCACTTACTTTATTATTCTAATTATTTCAGAAGTCAGCTACATAGGATATTTGGTTCCTAATTCCTTTTATTTTCCTTATTTGATTTAGTGTCACTGTCCTAGTTGGATAATCTTATTCTAGGAGTCTTTAAACTTTCTTTATAGATGATATAATCACGCATCTTAGGGATATATTGGAAATATGGATTGAGTTTGTGTTTTTGAGGAGAGGAAGCCTAAGAAGAACAAGGGAAGGGAGAAGAGGCACGACAAAGCTCAACCTTTAATTCATGTTTTTATATTCAGTCATTCATATCCCTCAAAGAGCCTGCAATAGCCCTCAAAATCAGAAAAGAAATGCCTACATACTGTGGCTGTTTAAAACTGTCTACTGCACCACTAATAAAAATGGAAATTTGAAATACATGCAAGAGAAAGAGAAAAAAAAAAGGGGGGGGGGGAGAAAATGCTCCTATAAATAAACTAAAATAAAACTAATTTTACTGAAATAATAGAAATACAAAATAAATCAGAGCGGGAAAGGCTTGGGCTGTGACGGTGCCTTCTGTAGTGTGTAACTGGACGTGGACTAAGGCTAGTAGGAACAGCCCCCACATATCCTGTATAAAGGAAAATTGTTCAACTTTATTGTTGGCTTGAATTTTCTCCATGATTATCAATATGCAATTGCAGCAGTGCTTTTGCATTAGAGGTTAGTTTCTTAACTTCCAAGGAAGAGGATTGTGAAGTGTGGAAGTAATAAGGAAAACTAATGTTTAAGCTTAGGATCTTCATAGTCTCATTTTTGTGAAATTTGTATATTAATTAGTCATAATGTATTGTTCATATGTTCATCAGAGGAAACTGGTGGTATAACTAAGCATTCAGCACAATGTGCTGCACCAAGCGAGCAAAGGTTGGTGACATCAGCCAAACCAAAAAACAAGTACTCTTGATTCTTGTAACACATGCATAGTTGTCAAAGCGTCCACGTAGGCGCGCCTAGGCGGCAAAGCGGTTTTTGATCCGCTTTGTTTTGAACTGCTTAATTGACGCCCAATCTACAAAGGAACTCCAAGGCCCAAAGAGACATAGAACCTATTTTTTGCTCCGGGGCGGCCTCCCCGGACCCCCGGCCACTCACCGGGGAGCGGGACCCCTGTGCCCGTCGGCAATAGAATGTGAAGCATAAGTCATACTCAACATCAAGAATCAATGAATCAGGAAATGCCTAGGCAAACGCTTTGACAACCATGGTTTGATGAGATGAACTTATGTTCGTGTTTTTTTTTTAATAATTTTTCATAATTATAATTCTTGAATGCTTTTTTTTTTTGGATGAATGTGACTACTGAATATTTGTTTAGCTTATTATAGAAAGTAGTTGTATTGAAAAGTAGTTTAAAAATAGTTATATTGAAAATTTTGACCCAACTGCTTTGGTCGCCTTATTGCCGCCTAAGCACCGCTTTGTCGCCTTATTGCTTAGGCGGAGCCCCAATTTGACAACTATGAACACATGCTAGTTATGTACAAAATGTTCTACCTTCTAATTATTTAGTTCCTATTAAAATAAATTTATGGTTTGAACAATAAAAGGCTTGGCACTCTTGGACTAGTGGGAAATTCAAGCTTGAATTTGGGTTGTAATATAAATATATGAATCTTGTTCCCCCTTTTCTTTTCTTCTAATGATCTTAAAAAGATTGTGTTAAAAAACAAGTCAAGATGACTCTAGGAAATCTATACCATATATGCGTATATGATCATTAGCTTTGCTTTTATCATTTCAATCTGCACCATAGATGCTTATACTACACAAAACAGATATGATAGAAGTACAAGCTACACAACCTCACAAACAAGGTAAGACCAGAACAGCCGCGATCCATATGACCAACCGAACGAACATCTCAACGTCCCTAAATACGCTAAAATACAAAGCGAACAATACAATATCGTCAGACGATCGTCTCTTAAAATCACCTGACCGATTCGATACTCTATACCGATACTTTAAACCTTGCTCAAAAGCAGCAACTGATGCAATACCTGGCCTTGATTTCCAGAGGTTATGGGATGCAAAACAGTTCTTAATGGAAAAGAAACAGTTCGGTAGCAATTTTCTAAGCAACCATGGATGGAGACAAGAAGAATGTACTGGACAAGTATGTTCCAGTAGTGGAAGAAAGACATTAAGGGGTGTGGAAGGAGTGGCGCAAATATAAGTTCTTTTGTTGGTTTGGCGACATATGAATGACCTCTTTTGTTGGTTTGTTAATTTTTTTTTTTTTTTTTTTTAATTGGCTTATTTCAGGGACATTTAAGTATGTTGGTTTGTTAATTATGAACAGCTGGGTTATACCATTTCTTGTGCTAGTTTAAAGTTGACATATCTAATTACAATCCATAATTAAAAGAGTTCAGTGAACAGCCACAACTTTCATTGATGATTTACTTGTAACTTATCATTTATTTCCTAGACCAATATTTCATTCTTCAATTTCAGAAATAGTATTTTTGGTTCCTCCCAACGAATACTTCACCAGTTCAGGAAAGTGGCATTTTACATTGTGAGTACTAAACTGATAGGGAAAATAACCAGAAAACTTATGGATTCGGTCTGATGTATCAAAACAAGAAATGTGTTTGCTAAGATTATCCTACACAGTGCTTGAATAATGAATTGTCTCTTCTCTTTTTTTCTTTTTTTTGGGGGTACAAAGTTTGATTGCATCTGCATATGAGAGGAAGTTGCAGAACCTTCCTGTCAAGAAGGTGATGACAAGCAATAAGCTCCTTCTGCTGCTAGTCATGGAGCAAATACAATTTGGATCTAAGTTGAAGTGGAGCAGGATGAGTTAGGGAGGCACTGCAACATATTGTCCTGCCAAATCCCCTGGCTGCCTCATCCATTTCAGGATGGGAGTAGTGGATTGTACATAGGATAGGCTGAAGAAGGTCTATGCATGTAGATACCCGACATGGTACTTCTTGTAGAGTCTACTTCACTTCGTCTTCTCTATTTTAAACCCTGTTTAATTACCTGTTATGTATTTTAATGAAAGGGTTCATGCTCCAGTAACCAATGTCAGCTTTCACAAAACATCTCACATGTTCATTTATGTTAAATCAGAATTGAATTTCTTTAAAACATGTAAAATACCAACATGGAGTGTCAAATGAGTCCCAGTTCCCTTGAACTCTCCCATTTCTATTTATTACCCTTCACATGAAACTTGCAAAGCTTATTTATAAAAATCTTCATCAATTCCCCTGCATATTCTCATGTCTAAAATTCTTAAACATGAAATAAATGTACGCCTTTTTTATAAATTATTATTAATATTCTGGCATTTTATGGAACATCCAATAGATTGTATACTTCAATAATGGAGTGGGTTTGCTTTGTTTCTACAACTATGGATCATGGGATCCATGTTTGTTCTCAGGGTCTAAGATATGATGTCACAGATGATGAGTCAATGATTTGTGGAGTAAGACATGGTAATAGATTTCAAATCCTTACACAAATTTTAATCATTGCAGAAATCAAATTTTTAGTTTTTCAACTATAATAAATATACCAAATTAGCAGACTCAAAGTAATGGAATCCATGGAATCAGGCAACAAAACAGTTTTTCAGGCTAGTTCAGGATGGATTCATTTCACAGATTCAAAATAACCAAATGATTTTTCAGGATGATTCAATACACCGAATCAGGGAAACCAAATAGTTTTTTACCAGGATTCATTCCACAGGATCAGGATAACCAAACTGTTAATTTCAATGAACTAGGATTCCATAGAATTACTGAATTGATGCAAACATCCATAGAATCAGGTACCAAACGCAACATAATACATTCTTGAATCTAGACTCAGAATCGACTCCAGGAATGCGTACCAGATATATGCTAAAAGTCCAATGTCCCACACTGTTTGCTCTGTATGCTCATTTTTTCCGTTTGTTCAACGCCTGAATGCCCGTTGAGACCTCGGGTACGCCCAATTCCTAGCTTTGGCAATCCTCGATTCAGTCCCTCCAACAAGACACATGCTTTACACCATTTCTGCAAATTGAAATTCAGAAATCAAGGATGAATGTATTTGCATTTAATTGCAGATCAATAGAAGTAGAAAAGTTTCTTTTGTTTTCGTTGCTTGACATCCAAACATAGCCTCAAGGAAAGTACATCTCACCTGACTGGAAATATAACCACAACGTTCACAAGTTCCCTGCTCTGGCATTTTAGTTGACGTTGAAATCCTAAAATTTTCACCCGATTTGATGATATCAAGTATAGCTCTTGGTCTGTACTGAAAAGCCAGTCAATAAGATCACTGGGAACCATTTTACAAATTTAGGAATGCATACACCAAATTGAATTCATCCCCCCCCCCCCCCAAAAAAAAAAAAAAAAGACTATCTTTTTAGCAATAATACAAATTCAAATCTGGTCAGAAATGTTTAAAAGGATAATAACCTTATTCTTTCTAAATCCTTGATAAATTCTCGAGCAAACCCACGGTAAGCATTAGGGGAATAAATGCCTGCAGTTCATCAGGAGTATCCATTTTTAGTTACTGAATGATGCAATAAACCTTGTGGAGTCCAACAATAGCGTGCAGAGGTGCCTTTAATCTTTTTCCCCAAGGGATGGCTACTCACTAAAAACATTTAACAACCCCAGAAAATCCAGGAGAAATGTCTCTGTATATCCTCAGTATAAAGGCAAAATCAACCTCAAGGATTTTAAAATTCAAAGGTACTTGGATGAAATAAAATAAGATGAATCCATAACATCTGTGTTTGTGTTTGTGTGTGTGTGGGGTGTGTCTGTATTTCAAACACCAAGTTCCAAGAAACATAAACAAAGTATTCCTTTTATATAGTGAAGCAACAATCATAGAATATTTAAACCAAAATGAACAGATACAAAGCAATACACTTAAACATGATCCTCCAGATGTGAGCACCATTTTGGTGTGACATAAAAGATTATCCCCAAGTGTTAGAACAAATACCACAGTATTCATATGTGCCACATTGAAGATAAAGGGCCACATTTCTTTTGGCTAACTATTTAGTCAACTAAAAGTGGATCATTAGAGAGGTAAATACATGAAGGTTGAAGTTCAGGAACTGTAGAGGTCATATCAGAGTGGCTTACTTAGAATGTGGTTGTAAAATCTATGCATTCCTTTCCATGTATATTACATTTTAAGATACGTCAGATTACTGACTTATCCTCCACTGGCTAGGGATAAGATTGGGGATGCAGTAGTCACTTGTAAGGGAAGGGAAGTAAATTTTCAGCAAACTCAAGTCTCCCAAACCAGCTGCAGGCTACCCTACAAGGGAGCCCACAACTCAACTGCTCTTCCTTCAATTCTTAGTGATGTGAACAAGGGCCCTCCCCCTGGCCAAAACCCTGGTTTGGGCCCCCAAGACCCAACCAAGATGGTGCACTTACAACTGGCCAAACCCCAACAGGAACAAATTGATCATTTTTAGCCTTAATTAGCTGCAGATTTTATTTCTGAATTGTGGTCTTAATTTTCAAAGTCCAATCATGTATTAAAGTCTTAGTTTGAGGTAGTAGTTGAGTTTGTGTGCCATAGGGAGTCTTTCTTCTAAGTAGGACTTTTTATGATAATTAGGTCTTTTATTTCAAGTCACATTCTTTTGTTTTATGTGGCTGTTATTTAATTGTAAAGGGCATCCTAACTTATGAAGGAAACCCCAGTTGAGTCAGTTTCTAAGTCCTAGTTGAGTCTAAGTCAAGTCTCCCCAATAGAGATAGATTCTTTCTTTCTTGATGTAAGGCTATAAATAAGCCAATCTTTTCATTGTAAGTGTTGTAATATCATGCTCTTGTCAGGGTTATTATTGTCTTTTCATATTCTGTTTAGGACAGGTTAGTCTTGTGTATTTGTTCCAGGCGCTATATTGTAATATGGCTGAGTTGTATAAATGCCCTTCTTTAGGGTTTGGTTCAGTTAATCGATCATCTTTCTTTGTGTTTTGGTCTCTGGGTGTGTTCTCTCGGTGGAGCTCTGTTCTAGAGCTTCTAGGTTTGTCTCTCTAGTTGCTCTCAAGATGGTGAAGCTTTGGACTTCAGTTAAGTGCGGATGAAGCTTGTGTTCTAGTGTATCTACTCGCTTGGTAAGATCAAAGCAGTTTGGGGGTTAGTGGTTATATTTCACTCAGTCTTGCTGTATCTGTTGTGTTCTTATTTTGAAAGTGCTGAGAGAGGTCTGTATCTTTGTAAACCTTTTCTTTGATATTGGCTTAGTGCATGATAAATGAGTTGCAAGACTCATCCTTGGATGTAGAACCCTTGGTCCTAACCAAGTAAACCCTGCTGTCTCTCTTGTAAATGTGATTCTGCTGTGTATATTAGGTAGTTTTTCTTAACAGTAAGCCACTCAGCATTAAATAAAGGATTGAAAAACTTTTGTGCGAAAACAGGTTGACACCTTCTTGGGAGGGCCACAGCAGATTCTTAGCTTCTTGTTTTCAATTGCCACAATCATTCTTAAAGAACCAGCAGCTATCCTCATCTCCAGCAACTTCTCCAAGCACACACCCAGCCCCCTTCCCCTTCATCCCACACCACAACCATTGCAGCCCTCCCCCTCCCATTTTCTCTCTTGCACTACCTAGGAAACCCAACTGCACCCCACCCCATAGCAGCCCCTAGTTCCCCCTCCCCTACCCCCTGCAATCCTCCTAAACCTATCCCCCAACCCTGCTAGCCCTGACCCCACCCCTGGATCCAGCATCCCCCAACCCTCCAAACACCCCCCCCCAACCCTCTCTTTCTCCCTTGGTTCTCCCTCCCCTTTTCTGACTTGCGGCAACCAGAAACAGAAAAACAAAAAGAAGCAAGAAGAAAAAAAGAAAAATCCAAAAAAGAATTGCCCAAGACACATTCCAAAAACCTTAATTTTACCCTTCTTCCCAAATAATATCATCCCACCTAGGCTTTGTCAATTGAATTTTCCCAAATTCCCATAATAATTTTGGGTATCTCAAATCATCCCTTAGGAGCTTATCAAAAACCCTAACTCTTTCCCGTATCACTCCCTCTAATTTTAGGATAATTTTAGTTTCCCTATTCATCCCACATGAATTTAGTAAAACCCTAGCCTCTTTCCTACCTTCTCATTACCTTTCCCTTAGACTTCTAAGTTACCTTAGAATCACCTATTAGCTTTTGGAGACATCTGCTGGTTTGGTTGAAGATTCTAGGCAAAACCCTAAATTTTACGGAATTCTCCCAAGAAATCCTAACCCTAAAATTGGGTTTACGTCACTTAGATTTATTCAATAATTCAAGTATGATCTGTCCCAACCCAGAGTGGCTTATTTATAGCCTACATGAAGGAAAACACAGAAAAAAACTCTTGACTTCCAAAAAGAAAAGAAACTAGGACTCTAACTTGCAAACCAATTCTAAATAAGACTCTTACTTGACTAAAGACACTGACCCTAACAAGGATTCTGTCATATCTCACTCTAGAAAGATCCAATTTAGAAACTAAGAGTAGATATGGAATCCCTACAAGAAGTAGATTGAAACAAGGTGACTCTTTTACAATCTAGGAATCTAAACCCAACAAGGACTCTTCAATACCATACAAAATAATGACTCAAATTCAAAAACAAAAGTAGATCTAGGGTCCCACAAACATACTGGACCAAACTAGACCCTAAGTGGACTCAACTCAAAAATAGAAAAATTACCAAAACACCGCTATACTAGGACAGTTGGGTTGCTGGTAGGGCCGTATGGTGCCAGTAAACCCCTTGGGCTCTCATTAGGTGGTCCTAGATCTGGTTTACTGGCCCTCATTCACTCACCATATTAACATGAATTTTACTGCAGACATTTCAAACCCCTGGATCTTCATACAGTTCAACAGATCCTCCCCAAGTTTTGATGTTGGATTATTACCATTCCTTTTCCCTCCAGTCACTGGTAGTTTGTGACTGTTCTAATGGCTGGGTTGACTGCAATCAGTGAATTACTATATTGGTTCAAACTTCCTCATTCTGGGATAACAGTACATACTTGCAAACACAGTTTCTAATCAAAGATAACTGAAATTGAGAAGTTCTAAAGAAAGGGATTTGAACAAAAGTAAGCACCAAGCTCAATTCAAAAAGTCCAACTATACAAGGAAGGTCACCATACTAAAAAGACAAAAGACATTTGAATATAACTCAAAAGGAAAAAGGGAAGTATTTTATTACATTCAGTTGAGAAGTAGTCCAGCCTTTTGAAATATGCATACGTGAATATCTAGTCAAGGTATTGCAATACACATGAGAAGGTAATTTATGTACAGTTTATGAAAGAGCTTGATATGTACGATTTAGGTTAACCAAAAAAGGAAAAAAACGATATTAAAGTAAAACTGAAATGGCAAAACCGCATTGATGTAGCCAACTCCGTTAGTTGGGACAAGGTTTTGTTGAGTTTTTGGCATTATGCAGGATCTTCAACGTAAATAATATCTACTAAAAGGATATATAACAATCTCTTTCTCATAGGTATATTTGAAAGGCTTGCATCTTGGAATTGGTCCATCTTCACCAGTGATTATTGAAGTGCATCTACTCAATCTGCAAAGCAGATCACCATTAAGAAAGTTGAGTACATATAACAAACTTGAAAGTCTTTTATTGAATAATTACCTTGAAAATTTCTTGTAAATCAAACATTACCTTGCAATATCACCTCGTAAAATGTTTAAGAGAATGGTTTCTGCAATATCATCTGCATTATGCCCAGTAGCCACCTTGTCTACTTTTAGAAGTGCAGCACCTCGATCAAGAGCCTAAGACATTAAAATAAGAACAAACCAAATAAAATCTCTATTACAACTTTAGGTAACTTAAGTTAAATAGAAGAGTTCGAACAGAATACTTAAGACACTAGATTGAGGGCGTTCTTGGGAGGGAAGCAAATAATTTGTAGATGCTTATAAGACACAACTAAATTTCTGACTTCAAACCCCCAAACAAAGGGTACAACCCCACACCTATGGGAGCTTCTGCAGCTCCCAACAAAATGTCCCACGGATACACACACACACACACACACACAGATTATCCATCAACTTTAGGCTTCACACAGTGCATCTGCCATACTGAAAGGTCATGGAGCATGTTGATTTATTTCACCAGTTTACTTTTACTCATAAAGAATTAAATTTTACTATAAATTTCTGCAAAAGTACCTATTGGAGCAAAAGCACAGAAGGTAATACCATCAATAGAACCACCTGTGTAAATTTGAAGACATAAAACTAGTTCTCATACCTGACGACGAAAGACCCCACAAAATGTACAATTGTTCTTTAAGCCTATCATCTTCACTATTTCGTCCATCGTCCATCCATACAGATCCTTGTAGGAGACAACTTTCAGTGGTAGGCCATACTGGAGAACATATGAACACATGCACAAGTTCATTAGTGAACCATAGTGGTATCCAAAGCAACCAACCTTCCCCTCCCCCTTCTTTCACCCTCTTGCCCGAGAAAAACAATTCCCCTCTCAATAAAAGGGAGAGTAGGATAATAAGAAAATTAAAATTGCAAACACAGGATCTGAATTCTAGAATGATAAGCAGGAAAGTTAACAACCCAGAAATTACTAATCTAATAAAAGGCACTAAAAGTAATTGTGTAGAAAGTTATTTCTGAGATCCATGTAACTAACTATAACAACCAGAACCTTGGAATCATGAAATAAACTAATATATAGTAGATTCAAGTTAGAGGTGATATTCTGAGCCAAAAAAATAGTATATAGCTAATATTCTAGCATTCCTTTTGTCATACTTCTTCATACAAAGCTGAAAGAAATCACTCATTCATGCCAAAATGGGGGAAAAGATATTCGATTAATCATGTGAAGCAACTGGGTGGACATGGTAAACTGAGGACATGCTGGTAAATTACTGCATGTGAACTAGAAAAGGGGGAAAATTAATGTAGAATAAACAACATGAATGAGAAATCTAAATGATAGATCCCTGAAATAAACTACAAAAGACATAAAATGGACGCTTACATTAGAAATGTATTGGGGCTTATGGAAGAAAAGAAACATAACTTCTTTCCCTACAAAATGGTGGTTTGATTGGGCATGACTGGACAGAAAGACATTTGCTCAGAAATGGACCACATTTCTTGCTTTGAAGTAGTTGAAAAGAAAGTGGTTCTCTCCAATCTGAACCACAACTTTTTAGCATCAGTGAAACATGTCTTGGTCCTTTTGTTATTAGTCTAAGGTGTAACCTCTTTAGCTAATATATTTAGCTTTGTTCAATAAGGACTACAGACACATTTTTTTGTCTTTGGTAAATCCCACTTTACAGAATTTATCATACTCAAACCACCCCCCAACAACCCCCCCAAAAAAAAATAATAATAAAAAAAAAGCTTATGGAAAAGAAGGTAGTAAATTGAATGATTACCTGAATTTCATTTCTTTTGACAGTCTCCAACGAGTCATCCCTGTACCCCGTGATCCCTTCATCCACTGATAATAGGAAGAGATCCAGTCCGTAATTATGCCGACGATTTAGTTCTGACAACACATAAGCAAGGACAGTGGAATCTGCATTTTTTTTTGAGGAGGGAAGGGCCTATAAGAATTGAGGAACACAAAATAACAAGTTTGCATTGATTCTACTTCTTATCAGTAAGAATGAACATGCATCTCCTAACGAAACGATAGAGGCTCAGATAAATTGAATAATATTTGCATCATTTGAAAAATCAAATATCTTGAATTCTAAAAAGGGGGAAAATAGAGGGAGCATGCATCCCTGTTGGATTGATGGGGAAACAGAAAACTTGAACTTGTTTAGCTCAGAGTCGCACACCAAATGACATAAAACAATCCCCAGAGGTAGTAACAGAGGAAGTTCACTAAACCTAATTCATACATTTCACACTCAAATACTATGGAAAAAGCACTGTACAGAAATCAACAGACTCAACTGTTTCTACCATGCAGTTACCAGTGTAGCTAACATTAAAAAGAGAGTTATGTCTTCAATAATAAAGTTGAATTCGCAACCTAGTTAACCGTCATATTCAAAGGGAAAGAAGCCCAAAAACAGAGATTGCAACAATGAGAGTGAAGAATCTACCTTTACCACCAGAGGCACCGATGGCGATACGTTCACCAGGCTTGAAAAGCTGGTTGTCCACAATAACCCGGTGGATCTCCTCCTCGAAAACGACATAGAAACATTCCTTGCAAATCTATAATGGAGAGACTTGAATCAACTTTTAGCAGAAGAGTCATCAAACGATCAAAAAAAGAGAAGATAACCAACGAACCTGTTCCAGAGTTTTAGGTCTTTTGAGGGAGGGTTTCCTGAGATTGCAGATAGAGCAGAGCCTCCCAGGCCCCTTCTTCGACTTCACCTCCGTTTCGTCCATGACAAGTATGAGAGAGACGCCAGTAGTAGATGTTGGTGCTCTCCTCGCTTATGTCTTATGGTTAAGGGACATTTAAATTGGAAATATTTATCGGAAAATTTTCTCCGGTTTGTTTTCACGAAAGTAATTAACTATTTATTTTTCCGTCCAAAAACCTAATCACCTATTTAATAGATCATGTCTTTTTTTTTTTTTGGAATGAGGTTCATCAGGCCAGCTTGTACGCACCACGACTACATCCTTATTGCGCTTTTATATAATTAATATAGGTAGGGCTTCGCTCCTGACCCTGAGGGGATTTGAACTCTGACCTCCTATGTGGAAGTGTTGGTATTTGCCAACTAGCCACCCCTCGGGGTTTATTTAATAGATCATGTCATGGATGCAATCCCTGCCAAAGGTCTACAATCACTCTTGTTCCCACAGTTGTTGAAGACAAGACAGGGCCATGTTCCAAATATTTGTGGATGGCTATTGGGATGAGCAGTCCCAATTTGGTGGTCCTCGGTGTATTTTATGGGATTCAAATTAGAGATTTATAGCAATTCAATGTGTGGAGAGTGAGGGTTCATCTGTAGCAGTAGTGGAGATTGAAGTTGTTTGTGATTGTTTGATGATATGTCAAAATCTTTGGGTGTTTCAGATTTGTAAGTTAGATTTGCAAGTTTAACTCATATTACATGTTAGTTTTCAATGCCTTTCAAGGGCTTGGTACATCCTTGAGTAGGAGTCTAGTTGCTGAGATTTCTAAACTTGCTCTTATTTTTAGTTATCTTGTGTTTAACTATATTCTCAGGTCAGACAATATCTTTACCTTTGTGGATTTTCTTGTCTGGGACTCGGGTGCAAGACATCTAAACCTCTCTAGATCTAGTAGTTTCAAATCTTAAGAGGATTCAAACTCTGACCTCCTACGTGAAAGCGTTAGTGTTTTGCCAACTGAGTCACCCATTGGAGTTGATTGGAAAAAAATCCTCTGTTGTGCACGTCTCCCTGTTGTGCACGTCTCCCTGTTGTGCACATCAGTGTGGCACCACAATTAGACATATGGCGTATTCTTAATAAACGGCTCAGATTAGAAGGCAGGGTTTTAAATGAAAGTGACCCATCTTATGACCCATTTTAACAAAAAAAAAAAAAAAATCCGTCTTTGAGACCCGGTTCTAAATATGGTTTCCAAAGATTTATTTCCATCTTTCTCCCATCGTTTGTGATGTCAACTCCATCTTCTTCCCTCTTGTTCTTCCATCGAACATGAGGAACCATGGTGCATAAGAGAGACAGACAGCAACCTAATACTCAACACCTCAATTTCTCTCTCTGCAACTTTTGAAAATTGGAGCGTGTGCAGTGGTTCCTTCAGTATTGTTCATGGGAGAGGCTTGAATTGTTGTTCGTGGCAGAGATTATATGAGGAGGATTCGAAGAAGGCGCAACCTGTTGGGAAAAAGACTGATAGACGGTTCACTATTTCCCCTCTTGTGTAAAAGATCGACAGAGAAAAACAATACAAAAATGTATTCGTGAATAGTGCCCGTGTGAATAGTGTTGTGAATAGTGTCGGTGTGGGGCCCACGTGAATAGTACTTGTATGGGACCCACGTGAAATATAACGAAGGAAATAATCACAAAGGAAGCACCAACACAATAATATACGTGGTTCGGCTTTGCCTACATCCACGGGCGTAATGAGATCTTCACTATGAGAAAGTTGAAATACAACTTTTGTACAGTGCTTGGATTTACAACCCAACCCAACCCTGTATCCAAAACCGGATACCCCTGTACACCCTCTCTCAACTCACACTCTCAACTCTAGAGGAGTGTTCCCACACTTGGCTTGCCTCTCACTTGGCTTAGCCTCTCTCACTTGGCTTCACTCTCTTGCTTCTCTCTACACTTCTCTGCTTCTCAAGCAAACCTCCCCACCCCTATTTATAGCTGGAGAGGAGAAGAAAGGATGAACGTTGCCTTATCTCCCTTGACAATTTGTCAAAGGACTTACCGTCCATATTAATGGTTGTCTCCTTTGTCATAAATAGGTGAATTCGGTGGAGATAAGAGAAGAGAAGGAGAGCTCTCTCTCTCTCTTTAAAGTCAACATAAGTGGCTGAGAGAGAAGAAAACTCTCTCTACAAATGAGTTTGTCAAACTTTGGTGAGCCCTCCATTAATGAGGAGGACTTTACAAACTTCCCCTCCGACTCATATGGAGGGACAGATCATGCCTGCCGTGTTGCTGCAGTAGTTATGTTTGCCCTTTGGTAGTGCCTTTGTCATCATATCCGCTCCATTTTTGTCAGTATGGATTTTTTCAATCTGCAACTGCTTCCGTTCCAATACATCTCGTATCCAATGATACCTTACATGGATGTGTTTGGATTTATAATGCAAACTTGGATTCTTACTTATATGAATTGCACTTTGGCTGTCATGATGAATGACATACTTTTCTTGTTTCAGACCGAGTTCTTGAGTGAATTGCTTCATCCATAGCATCTCCTTACATGCTTCAACAACAGCGATGTACTCTGCTTCGGTAGATGACAAAGCCACACATTTTTGCAACTTAGATTGCCATGACACTGCCTCCCCGCAAAGGTAACTAGGTATCCTGATGTGGATTTCCTGGAGTCAATGTCTCCAGCCAAATCAGCATCTGTATATGCTTGTAACATAGGTGACTGGCTTCCAAACACAGAGAAATGTTAGTAGTACCTTTAAGATATCTCATTATCCACTTCATTGCTTCCCAGTGTTCCTTTCCAGGATTGGATAGAAATCTACTAACAACTCCTACTGCATGTGCAATATCAGGTCTAGTACAGACCATGGCATACATCAGACTTCCTACTGCTGAAGAGTAGGGAATGCATTTCATTTCATCCCTTTCTTCTTCAGTTGAGGGACTTTGTTCACTACTCAACTTGAAATGACTACCAAGGGGGGTACTTACAGATTTAGCTTTGCTCATATTAAATCTTTCAAGTACCTTCTGCACATACCTTTCTTGTGATAGCCACAACTTTCTAGTTGCTCGATCACGATAAATCTTAACGCCTAAGATTTGTTGTGCAGCTCCCAAATCCTTCATGGCAAAGGACTTGCTCAATTGTGTCTTCAACCTGTCAATTTTATTGACATCCTGACCAATAATCAACATGTCATCAACATAGAACAAAAGAATAATGAAATCTTCTTCAGAAAATTTCTTAACAAACACACAATGGTCTGATGCTATTCTGTTATACCCATGATCCATCATGAATGAATCAAACTTCTTGTACCATTGCCTTGGTGCTTGTTTCAAGCCATACAAGCTCTTTCTTAACCTGCAGACCATGTGTTCTTTACCTTTGACTTCAAACCCTTCTGGCTGCTCCATGTAAATTTCTTCCTCCAAATCTCCATGGAGAAAGGCCGTCTTTACATCTAGTTGATGGATTTCCAAATCCATACTAGCAGCTAAACTTAACACCACCCGTATAGAAGACATTTTTACTACATGTGAAAAAATTTCATCGAAGTCAATACCTTTCTTTTGCCTAAATCCCTTCACAACCAACCTTGCCTTGTACCTTGGTTGTGAGCTTTTCTCTTGGGCTTTTAGCTTAAACACCCATTTGTTCTCGAGTGCTTTCTTACCTTCAGGTAACTTTACCAGGTCATATGTGTGGTTCTTATGCAGAGAATCCATCTCTTCTTGCATAGCATTCAACCACTCATCTTTATGCTTGCTTTCATTTGCTTCTTCAAAGCATTCTAGTTCACCTGCATTTGTTAGCATAACAAACTGATTAGGTGAATACCTGGTAGATTGACGTCGTGGCCTGGTGGATCTTCTTAACTCAGGCTCAACTGGTGGTTCGTGAGCTGGTTGCTCACTTTGTTCACCATTTGTGGGACCATCACCTTCTTGAACATCTCCCCCTTCACCTTGCACCGATGGTGAAGTGTTTGGACTAAGGTCAATAAGATTGTCATTATCTGGTTGAGGCTTCTCGATCTTATCAAAGTCTTGGATCGTTTGGTCTTCTAGAAAGACCACATCTCTACTTCTGATTACCTTCTTATCAATTGGATCCCATAACCTGTAACCAAACTTGTCAGTAGCATAACCCAAGAAAATACATTGTTTTGCTTTCTCATCAAGTTTGGTTCGTTCGTCTTTTGGGACGTGCACGAACGCCCTACAACCGAACACCTTCAAGTAGTTATAGGATACCTCCTTTCCACTCTAGACTCGCTGAGGAACATCTCCATTCAAGGGGGCTGATGGAGATAAGTTGATTAGATGAACGGCTGTGCGCATTGCTTCTCCCCAATAGCACCTTGCCAACTTTGCATGTGAAAGCATGCATCTTATTCTTTCAATAATGGTGCGGTTCATCCTTTCAGCTACATCATTATGTTGTGGGGTCTTTGGAACAGTCTGCTCATGACGGATTCCATGCTCCTTCTGATACTCTTCAAATGCTCCACTGTACTCACCTCCATTGTCAGTACGGACACATTTAAGAGTTTTACCTGTTTCTCTTTCAACAGAGGCATGAAAAGTTTTAAATACATCAAAAACTTGATCCTTAGTTTTTAATGCATATGCCCACACTTTTCTAGATGCATCATCTATGAAAGTTACAAAATACAAAGCTCCCCCAAGAGTTTTTACTTTCATAGGACCACATACATCCGAATGCACTAATTCCAAAATTTTTCTTTTTCTATAGGAAGAAGTTCTATTAAAGGTAACACGATGTTGTTTTCCCTTTAAACAATGAACACATTGTTTTAGATGCGTACCTTTAATGTTTGGCAAAAGATTCCCTTTTGTGAGAATTTGCATACCTTTCTCACTCAGGTGGCCAAGTCTTTGATGCCACAAATCTGCAGTGGACTCTTCTTCTGCTGCAATTACCCCTGCTTTGCATATTTGCACTTGTGTTTTGTACAAAGTGCAACATTTGCTACCTCTTGCCATCACTAGAGATCATTTGGTAAGTTTCCATTGACCATTACCAAAATGGTTATGGTATCCCTCTTCATCTAGCTTTCCCCGCAGAGATTAGATTTAAACGGAGGTCTGGCACATACCTTACTTCCTTGAGAACCATTTGGCATCCGACATTTGTCTTGATGCACACATTACCTTTACCCATGATTTTTGAAATGCCATTGTTACCCATCTTTACTGTACCAAAATCACCTGATTCAAAAGCAGTAAAGAATTCTTTGTAAGGGGTAACATGGAAGGATGCACTGAATCAATGACCCAATCTGAGTCATGGCATGTAGAAGTGAGGCAAAACTCATCACTAGTTGAGACGATGATAATATCTCCATCTGAGCTGATGGCAGTGGTTTCTTTGTCTTCTTTGTCCTCACTTTGGTTCTCCATTCGTGCCTTAAGCTTTCTACAATCTTTCTTCATATGCCCTACCTTTTTACAGTAGTAGCATGTGATCCTGCTTCTTGACTTGGATCTTCCATGTGATTTCTCACGAAAATGAGGCGGTCTAGTTTTACTTCTCCCCCGCTTCTTAGTGACAAGGGCTTCACTGTGAGATGAGATTGAGGATTTTCTCCTTGTCTCTTCATTCAGTAGGCTTCCAGCTACTATATCCATTGTGAGCTTTCCTTCAGGAGCTGAGTTACTGAGGGAGACAACTAAGGTTTCCCGACTTCTCGGCAACGAACTTAACAATAACAAAGCCTCGCAACTCATCATCAAGTGTCATTTTCATAGAACTGAGTTGGTTAACAATACTTTGTACCTCATTTAAGTGTGCTGCCACAGAACTCCCTTCCTTGTATTTGAGATTTACAAGTCTCCTGATAAGGAATGCCTTGTTGCAAGCAGATTTTCTCTCATACAGACCTTCTAGCTTTTGCCATAGTGAATGCGCCGAACTTTCAGTGGAAACGTGATGATAAACAAAATCATCTAACCATTGGCGTATGAAACCAACGGCTTTTCGATCTAGGACTTTCCATTCCGCTTCAGACATCTGCTCTGGTTTTGACGATGCACCTTCTATGGGAGCATACAAGTCTTTGCAATATAGCAAATCTTCCATCTTGGATTTCCATATCATCCAGTTGCTCCCGTTCAAGCTGATCATCCGTCCTACGGCGCTTCCCTCCATCGACATCTTTTACGAACAGTCACGCGAACCAGGCTCTGATACCACTTGTTGGGAAAAAGATTGATAGACGGTTCACTATTTCCCCTCTTGTGTAAAAGATCGACAGAGAAAAACAATACAAAAATGTATTCGTGAATAGTGCCCGTGTGAATAGTGTTGTGAATAGTGTCGGTGTGGGGCCCACGTGAATAGTACTTGTATGGGACCCACGTGAAATATAACGAAAGAAATAATCACAAAGGAAGCACCAACACAATAATATACGTGGTTCGGCTTTGCCTACATCCACGGGCGTAATGAGATCTTCACTATGAGAAAGTTGAAATACAACTCTTGTACAGTGCTTGGATTTACAACCCAACCCAACCTTGTATCCAAAACCGGATACCCCTGTACACCCTCTCTCAATTCACACTCTCAACTCTAGAGGAGTGTTCCCACACTTGGCTTGCCTCTCACTTGGCTTAGCCTCTCTCACTTGGCTTCACTCTCTTGCTTCTCTCTACACTTCTCTGCTTCTCAAGCAAACCTCCCCACCCCTATTTATAGCTGGAGAGGAGAAGAAAGGATGAACGTTGCCTTATCTCCCTTGACAATTTGTCAAAGGACTTACCGTCCATATTAATGGTTGTCTCCTTTGTCATAAATAGGTGAATTCGGTGGAGATAAGAGAAGAGAAGGAGAGCTCTCTCTCTCTCTTTAAAGTCAACATAAGTGGCTGAGAGAGAAGAAAACTTTCTCTCTACAAATGAGTTTGTCAAACTTTGGTGAGCCCTCCATTAATGAGGAGGACTTTACACAACCACAGTGCATCCACCGCCAATTTCGAATTTCTATCTCGCATCAAAGGCATTCAAAAAGAAAGAGGAGACGAAAAGTGGAAAGATAGCTGGAAAGTAAATTAGCTTTTTGATTTGTTTCCCTATCTATACTATGTTTTCCATGGGAGCAGATCCCTCAGATTTTCCCTCTCTCTTTTAGCTTTCTGTTGATTCTCGCACCGTCTCCTCCGTGGATGGTTGATGTCTCCCAGTTTGAGTCATCAACGATTTGAATACAAGCTGATCAAAACCCCACGATCCGATGGAAATAAGAGAGGGAAAACAATACTGTTTCCAGAAATAAACACAGAAACAGAGAGCTAATCAACCATTTTCAAAAGTTGTAGAGAGAGAAATTGAGGTGTTGAGTATTGGGTTGCTTTGGCCAAAAAAAAAGAGAGTATTGGGTTGCTGTCTGTCTCTCTTATGCACCGTTCCTCAGATCTAATGAAAAAACAAGAGGGAAGAAGATGGAGTCCACATCACTGGAACGATGGGAGAAAAATGGAAACAAATCTTGGCAACCATATTTAGAACCCGGCCTTAAAAACGGGTTATTTTTTTGTTAAAACGGGTCATAAGATGGGTCACTTTCACTAAAAACCCTACCTTCTAATCTAAGCCGTTTATTAAAAATACGCTACGTGTCAAATTCTGGTGCCGCATTGCTGTGCACAGTAGGGAGATGTGCACAGCAAAAGAGCATTACAAAAAATAAAGGCCGACATTTATCATTTTGTCACCGTGTACGTCTTCTATATTGCCGTCGCAAAAAAATGGGAGAC
Organism: Hakea prostrata; assembly: GCF_041222555.1. NCBI lineage: Eukaryota > Viridiplantae > Streptophyta > Magnoliopsida > Proteales > Proteaceae > Hakea > Hakea prostrata. Next base: position 16,470,794 of record NC_142604.1, read on the forward strand.
GATTTTGGGTACTGATTGGGAAATCATTTTTTGCGACTATTTTAACCGTCGCGAAAAATGATAGTTTAAGCAACGGGCATAACCCATCAAAATAGATACAAGTTTGGGCGACGATTACAAACGTCGCTAAATATACTAGTTTGGGTGACGGTTATAAACGTCGCTAAATATACAAGTTTGGGCAATAGTAATCCTTTTCTTTGACGACATTTAATGTGTGGGCAAATCGAACATTTTTTATCAACATATATTTAAGAACCATCGCCAAATATCATTATAGTTTTGAAAGGCTGTAGACCTTTGGCAACGATTTTGGAACCGTCACGGAAATAATAATACTAAAAAAAGCTATAATCATAATTATGGCCAAGAACCAACAATCTTGTTTTAAACACATTCATCCCCTTGATAATTTTATACAATGTTATTTGTTATTTCAAGAACTTAAATAAAGAAAGAAGTCAACACATGCTGTACAACACCACACCCAATAAAATAATTTAGAATCCAAAAATAAAATACATAGCTGAGTGCCTCAAGCTCTTTTCGGTATCAATTATCATTGTCAATTATGAGAAATTTTCATTATTTTAAATTGTTTGGCACCTATTCTAAATTTTATTCATTTAAAATAATAGAAAACCCCAAAACCAAAGAACTGCCAAGGATTATGATGAGAATTTCATTATCTTCATGTGTAAGTACAAAGTCTATAAGTAAGATGAGGGTAAAATAGCAATACACATTCTTTATAACAACCATACTTTTCCTTCTTTTCTCACTTGTTTACTATCATTTTTAACAATTTTTTATCTTGACACCAAACTTATTTTCCATTTCATAATTTATTTTCGATAAAATTCACCAAACCATTTTTCATTCTTGACCAAAAATGAATTCTTGTACTTATTTATTTTAAATAGGCATAATAGAGAATGAGAATTGATACCAAAAAGAGCCTCAGTTTGCTCGACAATTTTAGACATTCTCCTATTTCTTAAAACTGCAAATAGGATGGAATCACTTCTTTGATGAGTTAGGTCCTCAGAAACTCAAAATCTAAACAACTGCAAAAAAAGAAAACACATAGTAAGGATCTAATGATGGAGTTCCTGCTTGAACAAAGATATTTAGATACACAATTGCAAAGAAGTTTCAAACTATAACAGGGTGGAATAGCTAAGATATTATAACTTTCCAATATTTTCCAATATACTTTAATGAAAGTAACTCAAGCAATTTTGAATCAAAAGATCTTTTAAAAGATAGTGTCAGGTAAAAGGCAAAGTATGTTAAGGAAAAACAGATTCTACTAATAAAGGAATAAGTATGAAGCCCTAGAGTCGTTGGTACTTCAATTCTCTTCATGATCTTAAGAATTTATTGCCAGTCTCTTCAACAAAATTGTCAAATTTTTGGCTTCATTCTTCTCAATCCTAACCTCAAGTCTTCTAAATCTGCCTTAACCTCAAGTCTACCAAATCTACCTTGGACAATCAATATTCGTATTTAACTCTCAGTCAGTTCCTAAGATTGCTTATGCAGCTTAGCACTGGTGAATAACCTCTTAACATAGTACCACCCAAGTTTTGAAAAAGGAGATGAATGAGACAGGGAGAAGATGGATTCTTCTCCAATTCTAGCTCTAACAGTTCTCCGATGTAGCCTATTTTGAATGATGGCCAATCAATCAAGATCTTTTAATTTGGCTCATAAAAAACTCCTAATCATTTATTAGTCAACAAGGAATATAAAATCAAATCAGAAATTCAAAAAGATGTGAACCGAGCCATTCCTAAAACCACACAAGAAGCAGCGAGATCTGCAAGACATCGATCCAGTAAAGGTGTGTACTGATATTCTCTAATAGGAATCTTACCTCCAAGGCCTCAATAGTAATGTAACTTTGAGGAAGAAAGAGAGACTTTTAGAAGAAAAAAACAAGGTGTTGCAACAACTCAGTTGTGTGTAAAGTTTTTTTTCTTAGTACATATCTATTTATATCCAGTTTTGTTTCTTGATAGAAAACCAACAACTTTCTAGAATCACAGGATAAGGAGACATCCAAAATTCAAGAAAAAACATATACCTGAAAGAATACTTTTATATGGCTATAACTTGATCAGATTCTGGATTATGGAAGAATCCTATTAATGGTAAAAGTCTTTAAAACAGAACTCCAGAAAAGCAATTCTACATCAGAAATTTTGGTGTTCAGAACTGGTCTACTAGTTAAATGGATTAAATGGCAAAGAATATTACAAAGTAACTGAAATATAGACAACTATCAGAAATCAAAAACCAAAAAAACTATATAAGATATTGAAAATTTTGAAAATACACAACTGTAAGAAATTAATTGAAAGATAAAATTTTGAAGCCAGTAAACAAACTAGATGATTGTATTTTCTTCATATCCTTTCACCACACATTAAGAAGAGGATTTACTTCTATGCATTTATGATCCACTTTATCAATTCTCAAAGATAAATCCCCTTCTCAATTTATGGTGAAGGATGTAAGGATAACACAATCATTTACCCTAAAAAGATAGAGGATCCCAACTCTGAGTGGCTTTCACTCTTTGTTTTTACATGGTGGATAAAGCATTCATGGACTTCCACTCGGCCTTTCCCCTCATTCTGCTTCTACTCATCCGGATGTGAGGGTGCCTTCACAAAGCTGGGTTCCCCTGCCGGTGGAACTGGTGAAAATCAAATGCAATGTAGCCCTTACTCAACAGAATTCCAAAAGGGAGCATGCAAGTCCCAATGCATGATCATACAGGCACGACTCAGCAGGTAGTTCAATTCTTCTTACGCTCAAATCAAAGGCTCAATTGTTTAAGGTGAACCCTCCGCAACCAGAGGAAATACACTGTTAATGCTTTTTATCTTCAATTTTTGCTTTTATCCTAACTTCTAACATTTACATCTCCTTTGATGCAGTTCTTCAGCAGAATAATGAGTCTTCTGATTCCTTCAGAGGTTGGATCTGTAGCATCAAGGGGAAGAGAAGATGAAGCGAAAGACAGACAATATCTCATAGAAGAAACTAGCAGAGCAGCCAAAACAGCTTTTCAAAACCAAAAACAGAACAGAGACAGCCTGAAAATCAAGCCCAGTTTGGCTGAAGATGGCCACCGTAAAGAACGCTTTTCCATGATATGTTGGGTTCCGTTTCATGCTGTCTACAACAGACATGTTGGACACCTCCACTTAGAGAAAAACTGTCCAATGTCAAGCAGAATAATTTCATTAGTCCATTCTCCCCTTCTGCTTCATTGCATCTCATTGGCAGCATCTCTATTACAGTCACTTGCTGCTCTTGCTCCTTGGAATATAGCGTGATACACTGCCCCTGCTTCTCTTCCTTCTCAATCTTGAGCATTTCCTCCACTTTGTGTGTATGGAAGGGTAGGGGCAATACAAGCACTATATAGTAGAGGACCATAGGACCTGGTGCCCAACCATGCACCCAAACTGCTTAAGATCCTGTCGTAAGTTAAATCTTGAATGTTTACCACCCAGTTTCCCAATTATCCACAAATCTGGGGCTAAAGGAGATAACAAACAAATGAACAAATTAAAAATACATACTAATTTACTGAAAGTTATTTGGGTACACTATGTTCTACCTTTTCCCTACCTTCTTTACCCTTTCTCTCTGCTCCTCCCACCACTTACTTTTTCTTTTGGTGGGGGGAGATAAACTGTTACTTTATCAATATACATTTGGAGTCTTGTTCATGGTTTCTTTTCAACCCAGGCCCGCACTAAATGAGAAGGGGGGGGGGGGGAAGAGAGAGAATATATAGAGCTCCAAATAATGGCTGTTGTTGAAATAATTGGCATCCAACGCTTATACCATAGAAAAAAGGTCAGTCTGCTGATTCAGAATCCTCCTGCAGTCGCTGTCTGATATTGCGATTTGTCATCTCCATAAATTCCTGTCAAAGCAAAGACATCTTTCATTTCGAGCTCAATGACCAGTAAAACACACCATTGGAACTGTGCACAATGTAGAGCGTAAGCCATGGAAGGTCAGAAAAATAAGAAATACATACATCAGCAAGATCACTATTTCTGCACAGTTCTTCCACAAGATCTTCATTACCATTTCCATTGCTAGACATTTGGGCAGCACTTTCAACCACAGAACGGAAAACAGTGTCCGGTGGGTCGCCATGCTCAATACTCAGTGCCATCTGCTGGAGGTCAATCTGCTGCATAAACCAGTCCAAATCCAAAAGCAGTCAGCACGTTATGTTTTCCTCTATAACTATGCTTTCATATGGAAGGACAAAAAACAGCAAAAAAAAGCAACCACAGGGATCCGTGAAACCATAAAAATGTTGAAAAATAGGAAATGTGGTACCATTCATTTTTTGGTCCCAATTCCCCGGGGGGGAGGGGGGCGCTTCATGGAATATGAAATAAAGAGATGCACCCATTAAGGTCATCACAAAATATCGATAAGAAAAATGGGAAGGGCCATAAGAAAATGCATGTGCCACTTTTTGCAAGTCCTTGGTAGGTGAACTAGAGATGTCCAAACCTTCAGCATGTTTTGCACATAGTGGGCCATCTCAGACTCGAGCCTACATCTTCACACTCGTAGGCCGAATCACAGAGAGGGGCCACATATGAATTATACAGTGGACGAGAAGAATAAACCAAAAACTGGTGAAAAAAATATATAATAGAAGGAACAAGTAAGCAAGCACTTCAGATATGTGAACATCCAATGAGATCTAATTTGAATCTACATTCATGAATCAATTGTTGAAGAGATAACACTGTATGAGAACCAAATGAATTGCACAGTTGCACCACAGGCCCAATAAGGAGGAAAGGGTGATAATGGAACACAATGACATACACACTGAAATACCATCTACACGTCGTGCTAGGCTTGTAAGGCTAATTTCCCATTACTCAGAATCCAGTCCCTTGTGCAAAAAGAGGAAGGGCAATTAGAGATGTCAAAAAAGACGCACCTCAGAACTCGAATCATTTGATCTGCCATCACTAGCTGACCTCTGCTCGTTATGTTGTGGCTGCTGTTCAGGGCTGCGAGTCCATGGAGATTCTGGCTGGGTTGAACTCCTTGTAAAAGCATGGGATACAATTGGCATTACCTGTTGAAGCATCCTAGAGAAATCCATGCCACTGTTTTGTCCAGTGCCTGACCCTGAAAGCGAGTTGCTGATATCTTGGCTTTCAACATTTCGAGCAACCTGATTAAGTGTAGTCCTCATTGCTGGACTCTGTGTGATTTGCTCCAACATATTTCTCAAGAAGCCAGGTGAACCAATCCCTGCTTGTTCTGACACACCAGCTAATAAACCATTTATAGCAGGGCTGTTGAGAACCTGGGACATTACACTAGTCGCATCCACTTGACCATTAGATCCCTGCCCTTCTAATGGCATGCTCTCCGCAACCTGTCCAAGCGTAAAAGGCAGTTGCCCTTCAGAAGGACTACTTGTATCATTCCTATTAGCATTTGAACCCTGGGATAAAAGAGTCTGCAAAAGTCGCTGCCCATTGGCAACAGTCTCTTGATTTTGACTGACAGGAGGTACACCAGATGTTCTCCCAACATCTTTCCCTGGTGATTTTACACTTCGTCTCTGAGAACATATGAGAAGTTAGATTTATAACAAGACACAACAACCAAATAAGACCCATAATTCATAAAAAGTGAAAAGAAAAGCCATGTGTTCCCTTATGCGAGTTAAGTATGCTTATCAATCAGTCCAACTTAGCATCAGTTGTTCAGGCACAATCAGAGGTTCAGAATTCTTACTGCTTTTAAAATAAGACTAGTTAAGAATCACATGCAGATTCACGTGTTGATGTGTACTTAAGTATGAATGTGTGAAAATAAATTAATATGTTGATTGATCTATTGGTCACTGTAAATTGGAGATCAATTTATTTATGAGGTAGAAAAATATGAATTAACCCTTATAATTGCACATCATTCTTTTAGAAACTAAATTTTAATAAACTCCACCTTTTATATTGCCATTAGATGTAGCCAAATTTTTGTACATGAGCATCTAATTAGTAAAGGAAAACAATACAATCCTTACTAATACAATTAATGAGTGTTTAAACATTCAAAAGAGAAAGAAAAGAAAAGAAAATAAAATAAAAGAAAGGGAACCAAATTTTTTTTTTAATTATAATAAGAAATATAGGGTATCTAGATCAGAAAGAAAGGTAAAGTTTTTCCTATTTCATAGTACAACAGTATGGATTTAAAATTTTTTGTCTTAAGATGATGAATGTAAAATTAATTCAGAATTTTTTATGAGTTGAGTTTCCTACTTCTAAGTTTTTATAGAAGGACTTTCAGCACATTAATTGGTAATTTTAAAGCATGAAAACCATTAAAAATTTGATATTCCAATTTTCAAGTAGGAAAAATATGACATAAGGCTCGTTGGTGTAAATAATATGGGGTAAAATACAAGATGAAAGAAAGTAATGGATTAATTATCCCTACTTCTGAAAATAAAGCAATGGACAAAAAATGAATGTATTAGCTATCAAAATTTGATTTTATTAAATAATAACTACTATTAATGTAATGGCAAACAATGAAAAATGGATGCAATTAATATTAAGTAGTATTATAAATATGCAGTATATAATTACACTTTTAGGTATTAATATTCATTAAGCATATATTTTCAATTAATAAGGGAGGGCCTTGGAGGAAGTGAAAAAGTAGTCATGACTCTTCCATTCATGCTTTTATAATATTATATAATATATAATATAGTACGACATTCAGCCCCAATATATATATATATGGTATGGCATAGTTTTGCCAATCATCATACAAGAAAAAGCATTAAGAAAATATAAATTACATAGGATAATTCCAAGTCAACATTTCCCTTTTTTTCCAAAACAACCCTTTCCCCGGCCGTTAAGTGGTTTTCTCCTGCATATTATTTTATATGATTAATTAACTATATTTCCATGTATTTACAATTGTTTTATATCAATTTACCCTAATATGATATGAAAATGAATATGTTGCACCCTTTCCTTTAATTTCTCTAATTTTGGTGATTTTATATATTTCCTAACAAATTCTAATAAAGATTTATTACTTTTACATGTAGGAAATTATCAATCAAATCTGGGTATTATTGCAAGAGTCCTACCTCAAGTCAAAAACATAAAGAGAATGAGTCCTTGCATGCTTCTACGTTTTATTTCCTATTTAGGATTTGATCAAAGAAGGGAAAAGAGGAAGAAGAATCCAATTCAAATAAGAAGGATAGAAGAATCCCTGATTTTGAGTGTCTCTGTCCAGTTTTGATCAAGATCTTCATCGGATGGTCATATGGTGTCCGATCGAGCTGATTTTTGGAGGAGAGCTTCACGACGTCTTGGTCTTCAAATCCAACGGTGGGATTATGCATTGGAGATCTCTAAGTTAGTCCGATTTATACATCAAAACACTCCTTGGTTAAGTCAGATAAGAACTCTGAGTTTGATTCAAACTCTGAGTTTAATTAATCTATAAAAGGATAGCAAAGCCAAGGAAGAGCGGAGGACGTTTTTGGGAGCTTTGGAGGAGCGGAGAGATCAAACCAGGGGACGTTGGTTGGCTTTGGAGATCTGAAGCTTGGGAATAAGTTTTTCTTGATCTTCTTTCAATGTTCTTGAACTCCTCTGTAATGTTTTTAGTTTCTAGTATGAACTAATTTAGTTTTTCTAGGGATCAGATGTAGCCTATCTTTGAATTCCCACTCTTGAATTCATCAATATAATTTTGAATATTGTTTCCTTTGATTGAGTTTTTACTTCTATTCTTCATGCTTTTGATTAATTGGCCACTAATCAATTGATTTGTTAATCATAATGATCTGAGAGGGGATTTATGTGTCTAGTTCATTGGAGTAAAAGCATGAATTACATGTAGGATAGAGATATACTTACATGGTTTGTGTAGTTGTTACATGGGAATAAGAATTTAATGATTTGGTTGTTGTAACCACATAGAAATATAGTGGGTTAGCAATGAGGGAGTTTCTATTAGTACTGAGAGAGACTAATAGATAGGAAAGGAAGAATCAATCGGAAATATTCAAATTATAAAGAGGGAGAAAAGGGTGGGAATGCAGTTATGGTGAAAGACCAGGTCTTTAGAATTAATAATCTAATTAACTTTCAATTTGCAATATAGTCTGAATAATTATCTTTCTTATTATTTGTTCAAATAAAATTGGTATAATTAATTTGGTACTTAATCATAGTCTTGAGGGAGATTTTATCATTATATACTTGTACGACAAGAACTGCGGACTTTCACAACAAGTTTGGGGGGGGACTATTAGATTAATATCAATATCAATATTGCTAGTTTAATTTGAATTTTATTTATTTATTATTTATTATTTATTTTATTATTTTTAGTTGTGAATTGGAGTCTTAGGTCCATGATTTTGCATGAGAAGGAGAGGAAACGATAATTTACTCCTTTTGATCTGAAATGAAGAACTTGTCGAAGGAACTCAAAAGCAAAGAAAGATAGAAAAATATCTTCCACAGAGCAATGGATCTGAAAATAACCACCAGGAGTTGAAGCACCAAGGGAAGACTTTGGGAGAGTATGTTGAAACTGGAGAGATAATAGGACAGCTATAAGGCGCCACGAGAGAACAATTTGAAACAAGCGATCATTACAATGGTGCAAAATAATCAATTTTCGGATTGCCTAGGAAGACCCAAACTCACATGATGGGTCGGACAGGAACATTCAAGAGAATGGGAGATGATGCATAAGATGAGATTGTTCCCTTCATTAAGGGAAAGCAAGAGTTGGTGATAAACCAGGATCCATCACACTTGGGATCAAATGGCTAAAAATTTTGGTAAAATTCTTTCACCACAAGACGCTAGTTTATTAAAGATATTTCTATTTTTGAGATGATTCGAAACACTATTGAGGCATGGGAAAGATTCAAGGACTTGCTAAGGAAATGTCACACAGGAATAGAACAATGGAGGCAAATTCAGATTTTTTATAATGGTCTATCTAATTCCACAAGAACATTAGAGATGTGCAGAGGAGGATCAATCAGAACAAGGATCCAACAGAAATTTTTGATCTGTTGGATGTTATGGCCTCAAATGCATATCAAAGGCAAGGGATAGAGTTGCCCAAGAAGAGTTTTGCGAGAGGAAGAAAGATCCATGAAGATGGGTCAACTTGAAGCATTAACAAAGAAGTAGGGTTGTTAGAACCAAGGCACCAAACCCAAGGATAGAACATGTGAGGGAACACATAAGCAATGAATGTCAAATGGCTAATCCTTTTGAGAAAACAGTAGAGAAGAAAATATGTGGGGAACTTAATCGAGAGAACCATATTCAAACAACAACCAGTAGGAGAAACCATCAAATTTTGGATGGAAAAAAATCAAGAATTGAAAGAAAGAAAACAACAAGCCAATCATGAAGAAAGCTCCATGGGAAGATGCTATTGAGAAAATGGTACGCTTCTTCACAATTATGGAAGCAAGAGACCACCAATCGAACTTTTGCATCCATTAAAAATTTGGAAGTACAAATGGGGCAAACGCCCAGGGATGAATCAAAGGCAAAAGGACAGCAGAATAGAGAAAACAGAGAGTAGCAAATGCTATGAGCTCAAGTGGAAAAGTATTAGAGGAACCTTCAAGAAAGGAGAAGAACCCGAGGTGGTTCAGATGAGAAAAAGATGCAGAGGAATATGTTAAGGAGGAGGAGAAGCCAAAATCCAAATTGTTTAGAAACACCACCTATAATCCACCCATCCATATCCCGCGGTCAAGAAGAGAAACTGATAAGCAATTTTCTAAATTTCTGATGTATTTAAAAAATTGCATATTAATATTCCTTGCAGATGCTTTGGAACAAAGGAGTTATGTCAAGTTTATGAAAGACATTCGCTAACAAGAGGAAACTTGAAGACTATGAGACGTGGATTGACAGAGGAATGGGCTATTCACAGCTGAAGCTTCCACCAAGTAAAAGATCCAGGAGTTTACAATACCAGCACTATAGGAAATTCATTTTAATAAGGCTTTATGTGATATTGGTGCTAGTATTAATTTAATGCCTCTATCTATTTTCAGGAAACTAGGCCTTGGAGAAGCAAACCACACGGTCACCAAATGGCAGATAGGTCAATTAAATATCCAAGGGGAATCATTGAAGACGTCTTGGTTAAAGTGGACAAGTTTATATTTCAGCGGATTTCTTAGTATTGGATATAGAAGAAGATCAAGACATACCCATTATTCTTGGTAGGCCATTCTTGGCGACCGGGAGGACTTGATTGATCTTCAAACAGGTGAACTTACTATGAGAGTACAAGATGAAAAGATCACATTCAATGTATTCAAGGCCATCAAGTTTCCAAATGAATTAGATAACGCTCGAATTGATTCTATTGAGAGGTGTACAAAGGAGGTATTTCAAATAAGCTATCCAGTTGATCCAGTTGAAGTTTGTTTGGTAGGTGTGACAAATGCAGAAAATAAAGGAATTTTCGAATGTGAGATGCAGTTAGAAGCTTTATCACCATATATGTTGACAAATTCCAGAGGACCATGGCTAGTAACTTAATCACTACTTTGGAAGTGGCCAACCCCAAGTCACTCTTATCTTTGACCTAAAGTTGGGGGTAGTTGGTGCGAACTATGATGCAAGCGCGTTGGGAGGCAACCCAAAGTTTTCCCTACTATGATTTTTCAATTGTTAATTTTTTAGATTCGATGTTTTTGTTTCTTTTTCCATAATTTGTTTTTTAGGAGAATGAAAAGAAGGGGGATTTGGACTACATCACTCTTAAAGCTATGAATCAAGGGAGTCCCTTCACCTTACTTACATCTTGTTACATTTCTTTCCCATGAGCATTTAATATTTTGATTTTTTTGTTGCATTGAGGACAATGCCCTTTATAAAGTTGGGGGTGGATGTTAAGATTCCTTTCTATAGGATAAGACTCACTATGCTGAAATCTTTTCAAAACCAGAATTTTTCAAATCATTTCAAAACTATCTATCCGTGGTTGAAGCTTATTTGTCTAGTTAGTAGAGTAAAATAGAAGGAAGTTATGACATTAAATCTCTAGATCTTATTTAGTATTTCATGTTTTAGTTGTGTTCATCTATAATTCTTTGAAATGATGAGTTTGCTAAATATCGATGAGTATGTGAATCACTTTAACCTTGATTATGCGACCCACCCTTTGAGCACTAAACCTGCTATTGAGTTATTGTATTTAGAGATTTTCAAGTAAGACTACAATTTTTCTTGTTCAGTCAACATATTAGAATCCACCATGATTTCCTCGAGGCGAAATTCATGAGTGCCACTTGTTTAGGGATATGATAGAGGCCATTCTTCTTTCATTTAAATTTTTGAAAATATATATATTCTCTTCTAACTGCTCCACTTCTACTATAGAATGTTTCACTCGTGGAGATGTATATGGTTTATATGTTAGATCTCATTGGTGACTCTCCCAAGTCGTGTGATCCCTTGAATAGACCGAAGGTGATATGGATTGTTAAAAGCATGGTGAGGGTTAAAAGCATTGTGAGTAGATCTTCTTTGTAGTTGCGGGTCTCCGTAGATAATACCACTGAGTGAGCCTTTTGGATTCTCACTGGGTTAACATTGCACAATTGGAGCTTAGGGACAAAGGCCACCGCAACGCTTGGATAGATAGTTATTTGAGAGCCATGTTACGGGTGTAGGATATGTCTTGGACTGCTTCTTGGGAGATGTGTTATCACCTTGAAAAAAAAAAAAAAAAACTTGAGTATGAAATTGCTAATTTTTGGCAAAAGGAAGAAAATAAAAGAAAATTGGTACTTCAATGTTATCATCTCCATATATGTATTTCAGCTCTAGTCTACATTTCTTCCACCTTCACAAGTCCTCTTGACCTTGGATAAGTGATTGCTCTTCATTAGTGGAGAGAGGGATGATAGGCTGGACATATAAGAATTGACCTTGAAATTAGGGAGTTGTCGGTTGAATTTGGGATCTCAAACATGCATGCACTTGATTGGTTAAGGTATACACACACACACGGGTCAAACTTTTGATTTTGTGATCAATCTACTCATCTCTTATTTAGCTTATTTTATACATTCTTTCAATTATGGTTGAACTTGACTAAAATTGAATATTTAATCAAAAATGAGAGTTTGTCTGATCCTGATATTTGCTCGAGGACTAGCAAATGTTAAAGTTGGGGGTAATTTGATAAGTTGATTTCATGCATATTATTTTATATGATTAATTAACTATATTTCCATGTATTTACAATTGTTTTATATCAATTTACCCTAATATGATATGAAAATGAATATGTTGCACCCTTTCCTTTAATTTCTCTAATTTTGGTGATTTTATATATTTCCTAACAAATTCTAATAAAGATTTATTACTTTTACATGTAGGAAATTATCAATCAAATCTGGGTATTATTGCAAGAGTCCTACCTCAAGTCAAAAACATAAAGAGAATGAGTCCTTGCATGCTTCTACGTTTTATTTCCTATTTAGGATTTGATCAAAGAAGGGAAAAGAGGAAGAAGAATCCAATTCAAATAAGAAGGGTAGAAGAATCCCGATTTTGAGTGTCTCTGTCCAGTTTTGATCAAGATCTTCATCGGATGGTCATATGGTGTCCGATCGAGCTGATTCTTGGAGGAGAGCTTCACGACGTCTTGGTCTTCAAATCCAACGGTGGGATTATGCATTGGAGATCTCTAAGTTAGTCCGATTTATACATCAAAACACCTTTGGTTAAGTGGGAAAGGAACTGGGGTTTTGGTTAAACCGGGGGCCGCGGCAAAAAAAAAGAGAGGGGGGGCACAGGAGGTAATATTGATAGGGGGGGGGGAAAAAAGGGGGGCGCCCCGGCGGGGGGGAGGGAAAAGCAAAGGGGGGGGGTGGTTTGGGGGGGGGGGGTAAGTTGGGGGGGGGGAGAGAAAAAGAAAAAAAAACAGGGGGGTCTGGAAATATATAAAGACAGCTAGGAGGTTTGATGTTCCAAAAGGAGTAGTTTTCCTCAAACATGTCGACAATAATTGACTACCTCTCCAACTCACCCCCCCCCACACACAAAGTAAAATGGGAAAGGAAGAGAGACAGAGAGATCGGAAATATGGAACTCACCTTGGGTCGCAAACCTCCAAGCCCTAATCCCAAAGGAACGGGCTCAGCACTTTCTGTAGAATCACAGCCCTGGCTTGATCCTGTAACATTCTCTGAAACTAGTACAGATTTAGAGGGAAACACTGATTCTCTGCTTAGACAGCATGAAGAGCCTTCCTCAGGTTCAGGCTTCTTGTCCCCAGATTTATCAGCCTTTCTCAGCAGTTGGTAGAAACCACCAGAATAAATAAATGAAAAAGTAAAGTAGGCAACTGTTAGTGAATTGCTGCTTCAGCTGAACTTCAAAAAGAAATACTCAGAATTTGATCAAAGACTGGAATCCTCATTAGGGATATAGCCATAATTCAAGTTTCTTCAAACATATAAACTTTCCAGATCCTCATAATTAACGACATTTAATTTCCCGAATGTGGAAGTTAAGTCCACACATAAAAAATACCTGCAGCCCTTTTGCATCAGAAATGCAATCACGTCCAGATACAGTGGCCTCTTGAGCTTCATCAGCTACAGCGTGTTCCTGCTGACAATCCCCTACTCTATCTCCACTGCCAGATCCACTGAATGAATCCCCAATTGCAGAAGCTTCTGATTGGCCTGGCTACTTGAAGATATTAATTATCCATCACCCAGAAAATTAATTCCAGTTTTTCAGTAATGGATTTCAAGTTACCTGATGGAGCTTGATTTTCTCTCCTCATGTTATCAACAAGACCTCTAAGCTCCATATTAATTTCAGCCACAGCAGTGGTGAAGGAAAGTGATTCAGAGTTTAACTCCGCCATGGCACTGAAGGAATGTGATTCAGAAGGTGGTTGTGAAACAGAAACACCTGGACCAGAATGTGCTTCACTGGAGACAGTCCCACCAGAACCCTGTCCAGGGGCTATAGTGCTAGAGTTTGACGGCTGAGATCTTGGAATAGGTGGGTAGAAAAAATTTGGAACTTGATCTGCTGCATCTGTAGACGACCGGGATGGAACAACAGCTGCAATGACATTTCTCATAGGCTGTGCCCGCGCATGACCTGAATCACCTGCACCAGTCCCATTAGGACGCTCCCCTTGATTGCCTTCCCCAGTAGATGCCCTAGGACCAACTAATAATGCACCATGCGCAAGCGGCGTACCTATTTATCAAAAAAGGTGTAATATCAGTTTATCTGAAAAAGTAAAAGATTAAATGCACCTAATTAGTGCAATCTCTCACCTGCATGTATATGAATATTTATGTTTCTAAGGGCATCTCCAGGATTGGACGTGCCTACAGTTCCTTGATTTACAAATGTAGCAGGAGAAGGCCCAAAAAGGGTGCTCGTTTGAAAAGGAAATGGCTGGGGAAGAAAAAGGGAATAAATTAAACCATATTCAACAAAGAACAAGCACATAACTTGGAAAAGGTAAAAAGTTTAACTGCTCTAGACTGAACAGATGTAAAAGGTATATACAGCTCAGGTTCCACCATGCAAGCACACAGACAATACCCCGACAACAAAACGGAACAAACCATACTAAAATATTATCTATAAATAAACCCTTGCTATACCTCCCAACTCTTTCCTAGTAAGTTAGGACAAAGAACTACAGTTACGAGGGTAAATCAGCTGATTTTTGTACGAGGACATCTTATGGATGAGATCCACAAAAAGGTCACCCTAAATTTCCCACATCTGCATGTACTCAACATTTCATTATAGATAACCATCAGATAATCACTGGATTGTAGTGGATCAAGGAGACCGCCATAACATAAATCTATAGAAGGTTTTTAACTAACCTGAACCATTATAGGGTTTGGCCCAAATGGAGATATATAAACTGCAGGGCCAGCATTCACCCCAGATTCACCCTGCAGTTAATAAAAAATAACAAAATTAATCTTATATTCTCCATAGTAATTATTATAGTGAAGCAAGAAGAGAAAGTAGAAGACCATACTGGTGACTGCCCCATACGCAGTGTCAGAGTTGTGCGACCAAGTTCTAAAAGCAAAGCACCTAAATGTTGCATTGCTTGTCCTACTTGCAGTGATTCCGTCTGAATTTGGTTGCGTATAGCAGGATCAGCAGAAGCTTCTTCTCTTTCCAAACGTCCTGCAATATGCTACAGAGTTGCAGAAAATCATAAATTATAATCAGTTCCTAAAATGGATTGCTGAAGATCTAGAAATAACAAACTGTTCATTGAAATGGTCGGCAAACTCATTCGTTTAAATGACTCCTCCCCCCCCCCCCCAAACAACTTCCGCACGCCATTAAACAACATACCAAAAATCATAGAAACAACTACCGAAAATGATGATATAGATGTAATAGCAGTGGATAATAACCAAACTCAAGTCCTCTCCACCATCCAAAATGGAAAAAAGAAATGCCACAGCACTAGAAATCACAGTTTGTGATCAGTACTTACGCTCTAGTAATATTACAATCCTAACATAACCTTATAATTCTTGGGGACCACATAATGCCATATTCCCGTGACCGTCAATCCGTCATAACAGTAATTGGCAGAGTATAAAACTGAAGTACATATGGCAGAATGGGCAACAAGAGATTGCCGAATTAACACCATATTAGTCCTCTTCACCGAAAAGATGGGTTTGTCAAGATAAAGAGATCACAAGAATAAAAAATTTATAACCTTTGTTTCTTGATGCTATCTGTCACTTTCCTAAACAGTTAAACAGAGCATTTTTAGTAACTACAGATTAAATTAACCCAACTACATCAGTAACAGGAAATGTCCAAAAGAATCATAATTACTTATGCATAAAGAGATCTAGATAATATTTGTTTTTGGCGTTGTATTAATATATTTGAGCACTTTTTTCATTTTGCCCCCTTAAGTTGGGCTCAAACTCTTGTTTGCCCACTTAAGTGGCCAATATTTCAGTTTGCTCAATCTGGTGAACTCAGTTTGCACTCCCTGTTCACTCTATTGTTGGTGAAGTTTAGCCGTTCAAGTCACAAGCTTGACCATGGTTCGTCTCACCCGAGTTAAATAATAGTCAATGCTTGTGTGGTCCTCACCTTAAAAACTCTTCTTCTTAGAACGCAAGACTCAGTATGCGATTTCAATTTCAGGATTTTCAACTTTCAATTAGATTTCCGCAACAATTTTCTTCCATCTGTAATTTACTTATGCAATTGATTTCCTACATATCCTGCAAATTGAGGTTTGATGGAGACTCAATGGATCATAGAGCTTCCTCATTCCAACATGAGTAAATGCCCAAGGAAACGGCTCAGGTTAACATGGGATATGCCCCCCTCAATTCCAGCTCCCAAGGTACGATCCTGATGCAGAATTGACAACTTATACAAGGAAGAGAAAAGCCCAATGGTCAAGCCCATCAAAGCCTAAGGATATGATCCAAAACAGCCCATGGCTTGCATGGGCTAGGACTATTGTAGTGGGATAAAATGAGCCCATGGCTTCATGGGCTTGGATTACTTTAGTGGGAGAATATCAGCCCACTATTTTGAACTAAGCTCAAGTCTAGCTTTGAAAAGTCAACAAAAGGAGCTAGTAGGTGGTGTTGGTTAGTGGTGGGGTATAGTAGGTGGATATTTTCATTATTGTTTTGATTAGTGGTGTTGGGTAGTAGTTGGATGTTTCCATTATTGTTTTGACTAGTGGTGTTGGGTAGTAGTTGAATGCTTCCATTAGTGTTTGTAGTAGGTTTTTTTTTTTTGGTAATCACTATTTGTAGTAGGTAGTGTTAGCTAGTGGTTGGATGTTATCACTAATGTTTATGTCTCTTTAGAATGCTATATAAAGAGAATTATGTAAGTGGTGAAATGACAACTTATGAATTGAAATCAAATTGTTTGCTAGCATTCCTCCTCTTTGGAGAACCCTTGTGTTTGATCAAAGTAGGTTGGTGTTCGATCCAATCGATCCACCTTGCGATGTGAAGCCCGGGTGTTACATGTTACATTGTTATTGTCACTTTCTTCATTATAGTTCTGCCCCTATTTGAAGATCTATTCAGCCCGTTATAATACCATTCTAGTTTCAGCCCTCTTTTCCATCTAAACTCTGTTTCACCTTAAGTCCATCAAATTTGCAATTGACTCCCTATGAAAAGGTCTTATTTGGGTACTGTTTTGATCAATCAAATTCGGTATCTATATTAGATCCCCTCCGAAATATTGAGGGTTTTCTTTATAGATAAGAACCCCTTTACAAATAATCTCAGCCATCCAAATAAATATTTAAAGATCTAGTGGAAACTCCTTGAAAATACATTCCGACTCAAATACTAAAGGAACTTTTCTTGTAAATAAAGACTGATAAGAGTCCATCTTTAAAGAAGAATCCCAACGATTCAAGAACTTATCTTGAACTCAAATTAGGCTCCCAACTGACCAAGACTCCTTTAAAGAATTAAAAGAAAATTCTGAAAAATAAAATTAGCAACTAATTAGGGCTGGAATGGACCAAACTATCGCTCTTGGAGGGTTCAGCCAGCCCTAGGTGTGCCACTTTGGAGTGGCCTTGGGGCCCACTTCAAGGGTTCACCCAGGGGCTGAATTCTGGTTCACACCAGGACCATATGCCAAAGGTAGCCCTAGCTGATGACTCAGTGAAATTCTCAATCAAGCTGATCACCTAGTGAAATTCTCATCAGTTACCTTGTGTTTCAGGAGACTGATTTGTATGGAGAGGTTGGAGAAACACCCCCATTATTTGGACTCATATTTCCCTTAAATAAATATATGGTATCAAGCAAACCAAAAACGCCAAACTAAATGACACAAAATCATTGAGCCCTATAATTAAGTTGCTGCAGGATACATACAGAAAGTGCAGCTGCAGCACGACCACTGAGAAGCTGTTGTGCCCGTCGAGCAACAACAGCTAATGCTTCAGGTGTTGGTAGTCCTCTAGAATCAGATGGTAACTCCACCCTTGATGGATCCCAAAAATTTGTAGGTGAAAGATTTGATCGGTATCCTGCATAAAACCCCAGCAAGATTAGGAAACAGAAAGGCAGCCGCACTTATGGCCTAACTAAATAGAACATTTGGGAAGCTATTCACCATGAAGTGATAACGCCTGCTCCATTCGGTTAATAAACTCAAAGAGAGTGTTCAAAGAATCAGGAATGGGCTGAGACAACAAAAACCCACAGAAATAATTAGACAAAGTTGTTCACAATGTCAAAGAAAATTGAGGGGGAAATGGATTCTACCACTTGGAGTGGCGGAGGTATGGGTCCCCCAGCCATAGGGAATTGCAAAAATTGAGGCAGAGATAGAAATGGGTGATTTGGAGGTGTCTGCATGGGAGGGACTTGGTTTCCTGTCTGACTCCTGCTACCAAGATTATTTGTTCCTTCTGTTGCAACACCCTGAGAAGCCTGAGCAGAACCATTGGACTGAAGAAACAGAAATAACACCATTAGATTTGGCTCGACTTGGGTGGACACCATAGCATTATAAAGAAAGATGGAGGGGGAAACAGTGGTACTCACATTCCTAGTCCCAACAGCAGCTGTTTGGTTTCCAAGTCCAATAGAGTTCAGCACTGCCCCAATAATCTAAAAGTAAAGCAAGTCAGAATCATGAAGTATATCTTGCTGATAGATGTGAATAGCACCACGAAACAATGACATTTTCATCATTACGTGAAGCTCAGATATGAGACTGCCACCAACCAAGCAAAGAGCCAAAAGAGCATACCCGAGTCACATCAGGAACAACACCTTCGCCTTGGTCCCCAAGATTTAAGGTTCCAAGAAGTACATTATGTGAAATTTGTCCTGCCCGGTTGCGTGGAGCACCAGCATTAGCATCATTTCCTGAAAAGAAAAATAAAACCAGTTCAAAATAAAAATAAATCTATTAATACAACAAGCTATGCATTGGCTATTCCTTCACTTTAAAGGATGAATTAATACCCTGAACATCACTGTTCCCGTTGGCCACTCCAAAGCCTGTGCCTGACGAAGCCTGTGGCTGGGCAGGCTGTCTTGCTACTAAATGCAGTGTGTCCCCACCTTCCACATCTATTTATGGTCAAGGAGTACAAAAGGAGTACTACATATTGATATAATGAAAACCTCTTATCTCTAGGACAGTGATGTATACTAAAAAAAAAATTTGGTAAGCATATGTCAAACAAAAAATATCAAATGAAATAATCACCCTCACTGGGAAAATATCAGGTCATGCCACAAGCGCAGAAGTGCAAAATTACAAATGAATTTACACCCTGCGGGGTCTCAAGAAGAAAATCCCTTCGTAAAAACACATAAAATCCTGTAGTAACATGAGATAAAATAAACACTAACAATTGAAAAAATAGAAAATAAAAAAGAGGGAACAAACAAGGCATTAAACAGGGATACAGTACTCAGAGAGGAGGTGTTCATCCTTTAAGACCTTTCCCCTGAAAATCAATCGTTGCTGCCCAACAGGAACACCAATATTATTTGCTATTTTCTCCTTGAACAATGAAACTGGCATCTGAAAATGTTCAAAATGATAACATTTGAAATTTGGCACAAACAGCTTCAATTTCAAAGACAAAAAGGAATGCTAACAAAAGAATATATTCTAAAGAGAATAGAATAAACACAATTTTTCATAAGAAACCATTGTGTAACAAAATATCCTGCCTACTTTTAGTTGTCATTTTATGCTACTAAATTTACACAAACTAAATCTCCAGATGATCTACTGGTAATGTCTCTGAGAAGCAATACTTTGAAACCAGACCATTCGCCCACCCATTGCTACTACTAGGTGGTGGGTGAGTGGATCACTGAATCAATGATGACGTATGGAAGCCAGATACATATCAATGCTAACAAGCCTGAAACAGAATCAAAGAAATCCAAAGAGAGCAGAAACTTTGACAGGATAAAACTCTAAATGATGAACCATATGAAAGTGAAATTAGGATCACAGAGACTTATAAGGTTGCTTAAAAGGTATAAATATATCAAAGGAACCTAATAATTGGAAGTTGAAAACTGTATGGAAAGAATTTCACATGTCAAAAACAGCAAACACAAAACGGAGAAACTGGGCAACTCCATAACTCACTATCCAACTATCCAACAAACATAAAATGTATACTGAATGGAGTAGATATGAAGGAGAATAAAATAATTTTTATCAGCCCGATCTGATTATTAGATTCTTAAAATCTACCTGCTTAAGTCTAATCTATATTGTTGTCCAACAGTAGATATCAGAGATTAAATAGGTGATGGAAATCAAATGACGAACACAGATAGTCGAATACCGACAGACTTAACAACAGTCTCACGATGTAAGTATTAACAAAACAGAAAGTTAGAAGTCAACAACAAGGAAGTAGGTTGGAATGCTTGTTGGAAAAGGGTAATATAGGAAATAACGCAGAGAATAAAGAAAAGGAAGTCTACCCATTAACAATTCTGGGGGAGAAAAAAGGTTACTTTTGGTATAATGACTTGCGCGCTAGATCAAAATTGTGGCTATCCTGATTTGTGGCTTCATTTCTGCCATTAGATTGTGGAAAGTGGAAACACCAAAGAAACCCACCTGCCAACATCCCCCCCCCCCCCCCACTTCCCCTGAAAAAAAAAAAGGAAGGAAAAAGTGATATAAACAATAGGTATCACTACCTATAACCTACAGTGGGCAATCTTCATCCACCCTCCAATGTCTCACAACCTTGGTTCTCACTTTCTTCACCACAAGGTCTGAGACCGATTCACCGCAGCACACATTCATGTAAAGCATCATTTTCTCAAAACTCATGTCTATGGACTAGCTTCTTCTTCCTCCTCCGTCTATAATAATAATAATAATCCTCTCCTAATAGCTTAATTACAATGTTATCCCTTGTACTTATTTGAAATTACTAGTCAAACCTCAGACTTGTAGTTGTACTAACTTTAACTTTTGTCCCTCTATCGTTAAGCTCCGTTTGTTAAATAATGATGTGGCATCTTTAAATTTTTCAAAAACCTCAAAATAACCCTGATATGTGTTATTACTTATTCACCCATTGGCTTAAATTACAGAATTACCCATAAGTTTAAAAAACTAAATATAAAAAGTATATGGTTTTAAGACACAGGTGAAGAATACTCTTTTCACCCATCTTCTTCAATCAAACTCCAAAGTGGAATGAGCAATACACTGATCCTTGTGCCATCGTTACAGGTGGTGTGTTTCATAACTGCCACTTGCATGGAGGAGATAAGGACCGCGTGGGCGCGGGGGGGGGGGGGGGAGGAGAGGAGAGGGAAATCAGGACAAGTTACATGAAATCCTGAATTTAAGGTTTTTCAACATGTATCCTTTAGTTCATCTACGTTCATTGTGCATCATGCATAATAGACAATAAAGAACTTTTTTTTTTTGGGGGTAAACCGACATTACAGAATTCACTCTAAGTAGAAGCAGAGTAATTTCAGAATTAACAATCTATCAAGCCATTCATCCGAATTACTATCAGCATGCTTTACAAAGAAAATATGCATAAAGACAAGTAAGCAAGACATTACATTTCTATCAACATGGAAAGTATATATCTGCGAATCCAGAGTCTTCACATTTAGCTCAACATTAGATTCTGAATTCCCACCGGTACCTTCACTTGTACTTGCAGCATCAGAGAAATTTTTGTCCGCCATCCTACTGAAAAGTGGAGCAGCATAAAAATACGATAACTTAATTATTCATTAGCTAATAACAAAATATGGTAAATGGGCACGTTGCTACAAGGTTGTTCTGTCAACATTCTCACCAACCCTCCCTAGGCATCCGAATTGGAAATTACATGATCATTTACATGCACGAAGAAAATGTAATCGTTTCAACAATGGAAATCCAGACAATGTGTTCCCAAACAACTATTGCCCTCGCGGAGAATAATTTACAGAATGGTTCAATAATTCAACTATAACACGCAACTCAAGGGCCCATAGAGATTGATAAAATTGAAAACAGAGAGATATGAATGCGGATGACAGAGAAACATTACTTAAAACTTTCGAGACAAACAGCCCATTACCCTTCCATTTCAGAGGAATCAACCCAATAATTAACCCTTAACGTTTTGCAGAAAGAGGAAAAACACAAGAACGCCAAGTAACCTCAATTGACAAAAGATAGTCTAAAAAAAAATAAGGAAAATTTCTACCTCAAGTAATACAATCTCCGTAAATCGGAAAGAAGATGATCTTAAAGAAGGAGAATAGCGATGGTGGAGACGTTTCTCCTTCAGCTTCGCTATGGTAATTTGGTGAAGCTAGCAAACCCCTTCTTCCAATAACGCCTGAAGCGTTTGCAACACTGGAATGTACTAGAATCCCTGTATTTGCGCGATATGCAATCGCAGACATTGGGCTCTTGGATGGTGACGGTCCACCCAGTTTTACGGTCTGGTCCAGAGTCCTTGCATTCAAAGATGAAAAACATTCTGAGATTATTGACGGACCCACTCAGTTTGGGGCCGTGCTTTGGGTCCTGCGCATTAAACCATCAGGCCATACAATTTTGGCGATAGGATCGAGATTACGGTCGAAATATCGAATCCTACGATCGAAATTTTGGCTTGATGGTTATGTGCACTTAAAGCGCATAACTCAAGCTTTTTTGCTTAATTTGGTCAGGGTTCCAGGTGTTCCGGGATCGGATCAAACGCATTCGGACTTATATGCGCTCCCGGCTGTTACATGTAGCCCACAGGATTAAGGTGAGGGGTTTTTTTTTTAATGTTTTATTAATTTTACTTGTGAGCCCCACATAATCTGTAATTGTAAGGCTGTTGGAGAGCACCCCATCAAGGGAGATGATCCACACTATGGGATACGAGGGATCTCCATTGACTTCATTCCACCCTATTCGGACCCTTATTGACCCAATAGAAATTCATGGGAAGGCATAGACCGCCAATCAACCAATGAGCCAAATCAGGTATTAGATATTCTGGCCAGCCATATGGATCTGGGTGTGGGCCCGGAACACTGTTTTATGTCTGAATTTAATTTCTGAATTTTGAAGAAAGATTGATTTTTTTTTTTTTTTGGAATCGAATTTTGAAGAAAGATCATGTATTGTATTACCTTTCTCCGTTTGGATTTTTGGTATTGTTAAACGTCCTCTAATGATAATCAGACCTTATCTTTACTTTTTTTTTTCTCTATGTGAATTATCTTTACATCTTCTTACGGCATTGAAGTTTCAATTATAGATCATTTCAAAGTCATTGTGAAATGATACGTCACGCATCAATTAATAACTAGACTTTGAGGTTTTTTACGTTAAAAAAAAAAATGTTAAACTAGATTCAACCCCTTTAAAGAACCATATCTCACATTTATATATTCTAAATTATAGTTTTATCTTTCAAATGTTGAAAAATTCCCTAATTTTTTACTTCTTTTCTAATTTCCTTTCTTCTTTTAGTTTGATCACCAACGGCCATGGTTCAACAGAGTTTTCCTAATAGATGGGAAAATGATGGATGACAATATAGAAAGGGGATGGAACTTTAGTGCAATTCCATGGCTTCCTTTATCTAGTAATCAGCAATTCCATTGCTTTCTTTATCTAGTAATCAACAAGACCACATAGAGTTTCATAGAGATATTGAAAAAGGGGAGAGTTGAATTCTTGCTTGTTTTTTTTTTTTTTTTTTTAACATATTTTTCCAAATGGTATATCATCCTCAAATTAAAAAAAAAGGAAAAAAAAAAAAAAAAAAAAAAAAAAAAGAAAGAAAGAAAGCAAAATAGATTTCCAAACTTAACACAAAAAAGTGGAAGTTTATACTTCAAATTTAATAAAGAATAAAAAACGTAGATGTCCTGTCGAAGAAATTCCTTAACAAGAAAAAAAGAAAAGACCAAAGTAAGAGCAAGAAAAAGTTGATATTACACAAATGAAAAAATGAAGAGCAAATTGCACTGGCACCCCAAAATGGAGGCCCTAAAGCACTGGCGCCCACTTTGTGTTTAAAAAGCACAGACACCCCATTCATAAAACACACTAGTCCATTCTATTAGTGAAACCATTAATTCACTGTTTATATTTTTTTAATTCCAAAAATACCCTTATCAAAATTGAAGAGGAAAAAAATTAGCCATATAATGGTTGACACGTGTTGTATTCTCTCTCCTCTGCTTCTCTCCACTTCGGTTCCCATTTTCTCCGCCGTCTCCGCCGTCTGCACCCTTCCTCAATAAGCTCTTATTGCTTATTGCTTCATTTGCTTCTCGGCTTAGGCCGTCCGGCCACCAGACAGAGTATGGTTATGCATGGAAACTCTCTCTTTGTCACCGTCGCATTTGCCTTCGCCCTCCTCCTCCTATTTCTTGCACCATGTTCAGCTAAAGAGCCAGTTATCCTTAACTATACATTCACCACTTTCTTTTAATCTCAGGCCAACACCACATTTCAGATGGTGGGTTCTTCTTCCATCGGCACGGGAGCCCTTCAAATAACACCCAATACGTTTAACGATAACTACAACCTCTTAATTAAGTCTGGCCGTGTCATGCTCCCCAAACCCTTCAAGCTCTGGGAAGTTTCTTCTCATTCGTCAAGTAATAGCAGCAAAAACTCGTCGATGGAATCGGACATTATCGCCTCCTTCAACTCAACCTTCATCGTAAACATCTACCGACCACCAAACGGATCCGTCGGCGAAGGCTTCGCTTTCATGATTGCTCCAGATCTAAGTATCCCTTCGGAGAGTTATGGTCAGTGGCTGGGTTTAACCAATGCCACCCATTGACAAAAACCCACCCAACCAAATCGTCACCATTGAGCTTGATACGGTGAAGGAAGACTTCAACCCATATGATAACCACTTGGGTCTGAACATCAACAGCGTTGTATCGAACAAAACGGTGTCGCTGAGCAAGTTTGGGATCCAGATTTCGCCCGAGAAAGCAAAGAACTACAAAGTGTGGATACAGTACGATGGAAGGGCTAAATTGATGGAGGTTTACATGGCTCCTGACGAAGAATCCAACAGGCCCAGTGAACCGTTCTGAGTCAAAAAATAAATCTCAGGGATTATGTGAGTCAGTACTCGTACATGGGGTTCTCGGCGTCGACGGGTGTGATGGCTCAGCTTAACTGCGTGCTCATGTGGGATCTATCGGTCGAGAAAATCCCTGAGAAGATAAATCGGTGGTGGCTGAAGGTCTTACTCGGGGTTGGAGCGCCACTTCTGGCTTTGATGGCATTTGGGGTTTTCACTAGAGGAAGGGGGGTGCAGACGGGGGAGACGGCGGAGAAAATCGGAGCCGAAGGTGGAGAGAAGCAGAGGAGAGAGAATACAACACGTGTCAACTATTTAATGGCTAATTTTTTCTTCCTCAATTTTGATAAGGGTATTTTTGGAATTAAAAAAAAAAACGTGAATTAATGGTTTCATTGACAGAATGGACTAGTGTGTTTTATGAATGGGGTGTTTGTGCTTTTTAAACACAAAGTGGGGTGTCAGTGCTTTAGGGCCTCCATTTTGGGGTGCCAGTGCAATTTGCTCAAAAATGAATGAACGACGAGATGAATATTCTTTTACTTATCTTTTCTCATGATGCTGGCTAATTAAAGGAAGATAAAGAAGACAGGAAAAAAGAAAAAGGACGAACATTATTTTTTTCCCCAGAGACGTAATTGTAATTCCCAGTTGACAAATAATAAGGAATAAAAAATAAAAAAACATTGATGCTCTCTACTGTAGAGGAACACCTTTGTTAGGTAATCAGTCAATAAACACTTGATTAAGATGATTTTTTTTTAGGTTCAACACTCAGAGATTACGAGAGGGAAATCACATCCAAGGACTTTCAAATGTACATGGAAATGGTTTTTCCAAACCATCGTTATCATTATTACCTTTTCTCCTCATAGACATAAACCAAACCAAACCAAATATGAACAGTCCAAGGTGAAAATTTATCACGTCCAATTCTAACAATGAAATGGGTCATTCATTTCTTTACAGATGTGTGCCATGTGTCCCAACATCATATCAGGTAAATATCATTATGTAAAAACTATGGTATCAGTAATTCAAGACAGACTGAAAAGTAGTAACTAAAAGCAAATTTATATTGTACCATCTTCCTACCCATATTTGCAATATTGGTACGGTATGATATGGTTTCAATATTAAAAATGGTATCGAAAGTAATATGAAAACAGTGCGAGCATGGTTTTGGAATGTAAATGGTATGAAAAAAATAGTACAAGCATAGTTTTGGAATTTAAATGGTATAAAATGTACGGTTTTGATACGAAAACGGAATTATCAATATGATTTTGTATGCACTTTTGTTATAATACTTGAAATCGATGCCGTAATGTATTGAATTATAACTATTTTTGAACAAGATAGTTTGGTAGGGTATGATTTTATACATATGGTTTCAATTCCATATATGGTTCAATACCAAATTGACACCCTTAAAAGATCATATCCAAATGACCCTTTAACACTTTAAAATTTTTGAGAATCTAAATATAAGATGTAATTTTCAAAGGGTATATCACGAGTCTATGGGCTTTCAAAGGGATGTTTGCAAAAGAGCGGGAAAAAACCATAATTAGCATAATTAGTAATATAAATCATCATTTCGCATTAAATATTTTTTTTTGGATAAGTATTGACAATGTATATACGAGAATACAAAAAATGATTCAATAATTTAAGTTTCTTATGTTCTCAATGAGAACAACCAGGAATCTTGATACTTCACCCTAAAATACTATTTGTTTGTAAATATGGGGTGAGAAAAAAGGGTAAAAAAAATAAACATATGAGATTCATATGTAATGGGTTGGAGGAATATGAAAAGAAAATAAAAGATTTTATGAAAAAAGTTTAAAATGTGATCTCATTTTTGTTGTTTTTTATATTTTTTTTCACAAAATAGCTATCTAATTGTACTTGAAAAATATATGAGATGAAAAAGTTAGCAAATGCACTCAAGCTGTCAACTTTCCTACCTTAATGAACCACATAAACCACAATTTAAACTTTTTGCTCACCAAACTTACAGAAAATCAAGAATATGGATGTTCCTATGGTAAAGAGGACACCCTTTTCTATTGTACTCAGTTAGCACTTTATTTTTAAGGTACACAAATGGTGCCCGAAGAAAATAAAAAATAGTGATGTTCCTATGGTAAGGACACTTTTTTGTTTTGTAATCAGTTAACAAATTTTTTATTTTTTGTAAACAAACGGTGCCTGATTTTGTTAGGAATATTGATGTCTGTACGTACTCATATCATATCCATTTCTCAAAAGAAAATGGTGAGAAATGGACCATGAATTTCCTTGTAGATGTGCGCCATTATAAATAGTTTTCAATCATTTGATGTGAAGTTGATACACATGGCGCACATCTGCAAGGAAATGAATGGTCCACCCGATAAATTTTTTGCAAGGGGACACCCTATTCTTTTGTAATTAGTTAACAAATTTTTTTTTCTTTTTATGGGTAAAATGAGTTATCAGAACTAGACCGGTAAATGGATAGCCGAAATCCGCCTCCGAATTCGCATCCGCGGGGCATCCGCTAAGCAACCGGATTCGGATTCGGATAATTGCTTATTGGATCGGATAATATCCGGAAAAAATTTATTTGGATAGAGTAAAGTATTTAACATTTTTCTTTAAAAATGGATGATAAATGGATTCGGAAACCGGTATTCGATAATTAGAAATTAGAAATTTATAATTAAAAATATTAAAAAGTGACAATTATCAATCAATAATCAGATAGTTTATCGGATCAGATTATTAGCGGATATATGATAAAATTCGGATTTGAATTCAGATACCTACTCTAAATTTTTGCCGGATTCGGATTCGAATAGCGGATTTGCTAATCGGATTCGGATACTGGTGTATCCGAGCCGAATCCAATCCGTTTACAAGTCTAATCAGAACACTTGACTGATTATCTGAGAGGTCACATTCCAATCTAAGAGCTTTAAAATGTACATGGAAATAAAATATTTGTGTTGGTAAGACATGGAGATAGTTTGCCATTACTTTATTTACTGGGACATAAACCAAACCAAATGAGAACGGTCCAAAACCGTGAGACCAATACCTCCCCTAGGGATTTTGGCTTTTAGCTTTACAAAGCACTGGAGCAACTTTGTCATAATACGGGAAAACGATGGAAAACAGAATTGTAACTGTTTTTGAAAATATAGTTTGGTAGGATATGATTTTATATAGATGGTATCGATTTCATGTATAGTTTCAATACCAAATTGACACCCTTAAAGACAATATCCAAATGACCCTTTAACACTTTAAAATAATTTTGGAGAATCTAAATATAGGATGTAATTTTCCAAGGGTATATCATGAGTTTATAAAAGAGTGGGATAAGACCATAACCAAAGTAATATAATCACAGTCCATAAATACCTTTTGTTGGGAATATTACAAAATATATGAAAATAGAAAAGATTGAAAGTCTCTTGTCCAATGAGAACAACCAGGAATCTTGATCCTTCACCTCTAATATAATGTTTGTTTGTAAATATGGGGTGAAAAAAAATAAATAAATGTGAGACTCAAATGCAATGAGTTGGAGGAACATGAGAAGAAAATAAAAGATTTTATGAAAAAAGTTTAAAATATGGATCATCATGTCACATTAAATTCACTTCTTTAGCCCCCTTGTTGTCGTTGGTAGGAGGACACCCTTTCTTTGTATCGTTGACACTTTTTCTTTAGGTAAAGGGTAAGTATTAACAATGTATATATGTCCCCAAAATATTAGAAAATGATTACATTAAATAGTATTGAATCATTATATTCTCATTAGGAGTGGTCTAGACAATGAAAAAAATCAAGCAGGAATTCATTGATCAACTATCATCTTACTATTTAATATCTAGGTTTTTGTTTCTGTAGAATATGTGGGATTTTTAGGGAAATAGACCAAAACAACATTGAACCGTTAAAGATGGATGCCAATTGTTTTCTTGAGACTCAAATGTAATGAGTTAGAGGAAGATGAGAAGAGAATAAAAGATTTTATGAAAAAAGTTTAAAATTTGGATCCCACTATTGTTGTTTTCTCATGTAATCAATTAACAAATATTTTTATCATTTTTAAAACAAACGGCGCTTGATTTTCTTAGGAATATTGATGTTCCTACGTTTTTGAGGTAAAATGACCTTGTAATCAGTTAACTATTTGATTGAGATTTTAAAGATTATCTTTTAGGGGTACACCATGAGTCCAATCGAACAGATGCTTATCAGAGAGAAATCACATTCCAATCCGAGATGGTTTCCCAAAATAATGAAATATCTCCATGGAGATAGTTTCCCAAAATATCCTTGCCATTACCTTCTTTACTCAGACATAAACCAAACCAAATGAAAACGGTCCAAAACCGTCAGAAACAACTTTTATGACTTTAGCTTACAAAGCTAGAGCAGCCAAATAAGGGTAAAAAGGGAAAACAAATGCCCCGCCGAGTGTGTGCAATGTCATAAAAAGACCGTTGCAAAGAAAAAAAAACCCGCTTACGCAATACGCACCATGGGTGCATGTTAGACAAAACATTCCCTACTAAGTGGTTGTCGAAATTCCAACATCGATCATGCGTTTAAATATCATTCCCTATTCCCTAACCTTCGAATCTTCAGATTCTCCGTAGTTTCCAATGCAGAGATTATAAGATAAGAGAAAACATTTCCCTTGTTCCCAACCCCCTTACCCCCTTGGTTTTCTCTCTTCTTCCCCATTAACCAGGTGCGACAAGAGTTTCTGAAGCTTTGGTTTGGACTTTGGAGTTTCCATTTGCTTCGCGGAAACCCCAGGGAAGGTGACAATGCATCGGAAATCCGACTCGGAGGGAACGAGTCTCGACCCATTATCTCCCCGGCGGCTACTCTACTACGTTCAGAGCCCATCACAGCACGATGTGGAGAAGATGTCTTATGGATCAAGTCCCCTGGGTTCTCCACATCACTACCACTGCTCTCCCATTCATCACTCTCGCGAATCATCAAACACTCGATTCTCCGCTTCTTTGAAGAACCCTAAGAACGCTACTGCCTGGAAGAAGATGCACGGAATGCACGACGACACACACGAAGACAACGACGACGACGATGACGATGATGATATCGGAGGTCGGTGGGATTCCGGCGACGTCAAGAAGTTCTATGTTATCTGCTTTGTTTTTTCCTTCATTGTTCTGTTCACAGTGTTCTCCTTGATCTTGTGGGGCGCAAGCCAGCCATACAAGCCTAAAATATCCGTCAAGGTTTGAGCTTTTTTTCCCCTGCAAAACTCATTTTCGTTGTTCCATTCTGTGGTTATAATGTTCGGATGTTTTGCCGTGCAGAGTATGGTATTCGATAGCTTTACCATACAAGCAGGGATGGACAACTCTGGAGTCCCAACGGATATGCTATCGCTGAATTCAACGGTCAAGATTTGGTACCGGAACCCAGCAACCTTCTTCGGCGTTCATGTCACTTCCACTCCGTTTGAGCTTTACTACTACCAACTGAAGCTAGCCTCTGGTCATGTAAGTCAAATTAATTATTCTTTAATCTTAATTAATTAATTAATTAAATTGTTTATTTTCACAAAATTACCACCGTTCGAGATGTCATGTCAAGAGTTCTCAGACTGTGGGTCTCGTGAATCGGGATCCCATAGTCCAACGCTGGGATATGATGAGTCCAGCTGTTGGGGGCATTTCTGTAATTTACGGGGAGGGGACCGCATATGTAGATCGTACGCCGCAGTCGATCTGCCGAGACTGCGGTCCTTTTTCCCATGACGACAACGGGAACTTACGACTTTGTGGATATCGATGGGCCCAGGCCCATTTAGATTTGACTGACTGATGATGTGTTTCTCGCGCTATTGTAATAAGTATTGTTCGTACTGAGAACCGACCAGAGTTGATGTATGTGCAGATGGAGAAGTTTTATCAGTCGAGGAAGAGTCAGCGGTGGATAAAGGTGACGGTGAAGGGGAACCAAGTGCCGCTTTACGGCGGAGTATCGGCGGTTAACGGTGGATTAGCGAAAGAGGATTTGAAGAGTTTGGAGGTGCCGTTAAATCTGACGTTCGTGGTGAGATCGAGGGCTTACGTTTTAGGGAAGCTGGTGAAGCCGAAGTTCTACAGGAGAGTACGTTGTGGTGTTACTTTGCAAGGCAAGCGACTGGGCAAGCCTCTGTCGTTGCTCCATTCTTGTGTATATGAATGAATGAATGAATGAACTTAATTGTTACGCATGAGACTCTGAGAGTTATTGGTTGTGAAACAATTATTACCTGCTTTAATGATATCTCTCCCTTCTATTATTGATCGATGCTTTCCCTGCTTTGTTTTGGTCTGGTGAAGCGCCTGAACTCTGAAGCAAAGTTGGCACTCGTGTTTCCAGCTATTTTGGTCTCAGTTAGGTAGGTCCGGGCCTGACCAATGGGTCCACGAATAACTTCATTTCCTTGTGTATATCCCCATGTTCTCCGTTGCTAACTTGCTGCAACATATGAAATTATTCATTGATTCACTGGTTTGGTTGGTAGAACGATTCACTAGTTCTTTAAGCAAAAAAGATTCAGTAGTTCACTCATGCCTGAACCACTTGGGTGGGTCATGATCATAGTCTAAACGGATGGGGGATGGGTATGCTATGTACATTGCTGAATGCAGGGGTAAAAAAGTATAAAATGCCTCCATGCAGGATCGAACTACAGACCTTCAGTTTACAAGACTGACGCTCTACCACTGAGCTATGAAGGCTTAGTTGAAAAAAGAGTAGTACCTCAAATTCATAATCTTAAAATATTGTCCAAGCATGAAAACTAAACCTTGTCATAGGTGTTAAACGATTTTATTTTAACATTATTTCTACCAAATAAGCTCTTAAAATGAATCCTTCTGGGAGTGGATTTATTGAAAGAGGATTACGCATTTACGCTTAACCATCAATTATCCAAATTGAAAATCATTTCAAATGAAACCAATAAAAAGGAAAATCAAATGAATATAACGACTATGAATTTGGAAATTGATTGTTTATTATTTTGCTTTTATTATTGAATATAGATTATGTATTCTTTTTAGTGTAACTAAAAAGAATTGAGCATATTGCATTAGCACCTTAAAATAGAGGCCTTAAAACACTGATACCTGATTTTATGTTTAAAAAACAAAAGTATCCCAAAGTTGAATTTTTAATAGATAGATTAGTCTAATTCTAATTAGTTATTGAAAACATCAAATCATTATTTTCTTATTTTAAAAATATCTATATATTTGTACAGTGTTACTTACCTAAATATCCTTATCAAAATCTAAAGGAAAAATTTTATGAAAGAAAAAACACCAAAAAAAAAATCTAAGAAAAAAACATCAATATAGTGTTCATCGACGAATCGGCAAGATAGAAACCCTATTCATATATCAGGCATCTCCTCCGCACCATCATCAGGCCTAAAGCCCAAAAGAACCAAAATATTCTAGCCCAAAGCTTAAATCTAGCCCCTCCAACGGAGATGTTGCCGATGGCTTTAATAGGGTCTTAAAGGCGATACAAACGATGAGCGATAAAATCCCACACAAAGGAAAGCCAATGCGAGAGCCAAAGAATACGAAAGCAAACTTTAGAGTAGTGTTCTTCTCTGCCAGTAGGCGTGTTCTTTTGTTAGGTTTTTTTATAAAATTTATATTAAGTTTCAAAATTAGTTTTTGCATTTCTTTTATTTAATTATTTTGTTAGTGTGTGAGACCCATGAGTTAAAGGTGATGAGGCACTATGAGTAAAGGAGGCCCTTCATGATCTTAGTTATGAGGCTCTTCATGACATTGGTCATGGGTCTTAAAGGTCTTGATCATGGTGGTGTGGTGGGCTTACTTGAAGGGTGAAATTTACTTAAATTCTAACTCTTGATCATTAATTCTCATTTCAACTTCATGATTATTCATGGCCATTATCATGAGTGGGGTTAAAATTATTGAATGAATTAAATCCAATTCATTGCCTTAAGAATCCTAATGGGTATAAGGTGAGGTTTGGGCCTATATAAACCCAACCCTTCCTTGCATGTGGTGTGCAATTGAGACACTCCTCACACTTGCATAATTTGTGTTACGGAGTTAATTTATTTCTTAGAATTTGTAGTGTTGTGCTCTAGCTTTTGGTTCCTTGAAGGGACTAGAAGAATTTTATCATCTTCTAATTGGAGGTTGTTTTATCTTGGAAGTGGTGGTGCGAAGAACCCTTGGTAGTAGGGTGCATCAATTACTTCAAATACAACACTCAAAGTGTGACTCAACCTCATTGGTCGGTGGTTCGTTCTATTGCAACATCAAGCTCTCCGGATTAGCTAAGGATCTTCATCTTTTAATTGTATTGCAATTTCATTTTGTGTTTGGTAGAATTTGTAATACAATTACCCCCAACATCTTTAACTTTCACTAATTACTTTCCACTTATTCTCTCAATACTTTCTCCATTTCCTCCCTATGACTATTACAACAAGAATTGTCATTCATGATTGTCCTTCCACTTCTGATCTCCCTCCATCATCATTTGCACCAATTATCTCCGTGTTGGTGATTCCTCAATGAATTTTGAATCTTCTTCTCCAACTGACTTACCAATGATGGCTACACTAGTTTTAGATGATCAGATTGAGGAAGAAATGTAGGAGTTTAATCTCGTTCTCGCTGGTAAAGTGTAAGTAATCCGCCTATATCATAAGCAGGGAGTGGCTACAACCCTAGGAGCTTCATGCTTAGAATACCAACATCCAACTTCTGTTGAACCTATTGAGAGCGATCAATTTAGTTTTCATTTTTCTCACCCAATGGATGGATCGTATTCTCTCTACTGGTCCTTGGTGTGTAAATGGGAATGTGAATCTTTTTAAAAAATTGAACCCAATGGAGAAGTATTCTCTTTAGGTGGGTTCACTTTCATGATATCCCTTTGGCCTATCGTAAAGAGTCAGTAGTAATTCCCTTGGAGCATGTGTTAGGAGTGGTTTTTGAAATTCAGCAACTCATTTGAGGTCCTAATGGTGCTCAGTCTTTCTTT
The DNA here is from genome assembly GCF_041222555.1 of Hakea prostrata. NCBI lineage: Eukaryota > Viridiplantae > Streptophyta > Magnoliopsida > Proteales > Proteaceae > Hakea > Hakea prostrata. The sequence goes on from NC_142604.1 coordinate 16,505,066, forward strand.
TATCATTATTGTATATCTTTGGATATACATTAGCCTCTTCAAGGATCTATTGCAATCCAACAAAAGTTAGGTGTGCAATTTGTTGTTCGTGTTTTGTATGAACACATGCCTCATTATTGTTACTACTATGGTAGTCTACTCCATGAATGCCAAACCTATTTAGGATATATTGCTCATATTCAGCCTTATAAGCAACAACAGGCTATGGTGGACGACCTAGGGTGGTCTCCCAAACCTGAACTCTCTCTCACAAGTTTCCGTGCACATATTCCTACTTCACGAATGTTGGAATCTGCTATCAATATTCCTCTCAATCTAGCAACAACCGCTTGTTCTTCAAAAACTTTGGCGAGGGCAAAAGTCATTATAGGTGTTGATGATGTAGCTGATAAAACTAGTTCTAATGCTTTGACAATTAACCAACGACCATCAGTTAAACAACCAACTCCTTCTCAACCACCGCATGGTAGAATTCATCTTGTATGAAACACATCAGGTATCACCCACTGTTCCTCCCCGACACTTGTTCCACCAGATCATTTGCAAGGACAACTCACACCTTTAGCCTTCCACATGTGCCCTTCCCATCTCTTTACATTGATGAGCAACACAATCTCAAGTGCGACCTATTTTCACTCCAAAGGATACTATATCTGTTCCATATGCTTCTCACTAGCATGTGCCTCTTAACCAACAATCGTGCATCCAAGCAATTGTGAATCCTTGGTTCTTACTCAGAGTGTTTGTCTTGTTAGTGAGAAAAATAAAAGTCCCAAGGCTAGAGGCTGACAGTCTACAGGATGCTTTCGACATTGCAAGTCCTTCTTCTTCTTCTCAATTTTCACCCATGGGCACTGGTCTATAGCCCCACGGGCAACAATGAAAATGCTAAGTTGGAGCTGTCAGGGTATTGGGAGACCCCTGCCATTCCGGTCGGATGATTGCTAATCCCTTCAGCCCTGAGCATTTAGACTATATATTTTTGATGGAGACAAAATGTACAGTGAGAAAGCTTCAACATCTACTTTGTTGTTTTCATATGAATGTTGTTATTGGGTTGATTTAGTTGGTGCATCTAGAGAATTGGGCCTTTTTTGGAGGAATTATATCACTATACAATCTTCTATTTTAACTGATCACATCATTGATGTGTCTCTTACCATTCCATTTAAGCTGCATTTATGGGGATCTAGATAGATACTTGCGTCATATTGTTTGGGATCAATTGATTGTGGGAACAATTGATTGCCTTGAGTAGCACACAATCTTCTAACCCTTGGGTTTTAATTTGGGATTTTAATTCTTTCCTTCATTGGCGAGAGAAAACTGGTGGTTTACCTGTCACTGCTTTGAAAGCGAGTCCTTTTAACAATATGGCGCAACAATGTCAATTACTAGATTTGGATGTCATGGTCCCAAATTCACCTGGACAAATCGCAAACAAGGGAATGCAAATATTAAAATTAAATTGGATCGTACCTTGGGAAAATCATGGTTGAATAGTGTTTTTTTGACAGTGTTGTTGTGTTTGTAAAGCCTGCAATTGGTTCTGATCATTCTCCACTGATTTTAGATACAACAGGTGATTGTTTTAATGGTCTGCAACCTTTCCGCATTGAGGCGATGTGGTTTCGTCATCCTACCTATAAGGATTTGGCAATTTCAGCTTGGCCATTACCTCTATCTGAAAATCATTCATCAGTAATGAGTGGGAAATTATCTCAATGCCGTTTTGATAATCGATGATGGAATAAGCAGGTGTTTGGTGATCTGCAAACTCAAATTCGAAATACAGTGAATCGGATATCTCACTTTGAAGCTCTTCCAAATTCAAAAGACTCTAGTTTAGCATTAAATTGTCTAAAAATAAATTATCTGATTTGCTAGAAAGTGACAAGATTTATTGGCGACAAAAGTTTGGTGTTGATTGGTTAAAGAAATGAGATAAGAATACAAGCTACTTTCATTCAACCACCCAACAAAGAAGGCAAAAATAGGATTCTCTCCTTAGCGCAATTTGGCAGGTGATTGGACTTCTGATAGAATCAAATCTATACGGCTATACTTTCTTATTTTGAAGGAATATTTGAACGCAAAGAGATTGATATGGTGGCTTTGAAAATGATGTCATCTTTTATTCATATGGTGGCCATTGCAAATAACAATTCTGCTTTGTGTGCTTTGCCTTTTTTGGAGGAAGTGCGGTTGGCTTTATTTGCTATGAGTCCATTGAAATTGCCAAGTTTAGATGAATTTTGTCCATCTTTTTTCTAGAAGTATTGCAATCTTATTCATCAAGATTTATATTCTATGATTTTGAAGTTCTTTGACTCAGGTTATATCTCTCTTACTTTGAATGAAACTTTTGTGTGCTTGGTGCCAAAAGGTCAATCAACCAAGTATTTGTGGAACAACTTCGCCAGTAGCTCCAAGTAACGTGATTTGCAAGGTGATGACGAAAATTATAATTTCTTGAACCCATGTAAGGTGTGGACAATTTTTTGTTCGAAGTTGCTATCATCTCCTCAAAACTCTCAAGGATTACTCTCATATGCACCAACCTACAACGTCAAGAGTTGGCTATCCAGATTGTACTTCATCTGCACTTTGGAAGATAATTTGGTGTTGTAAAACGCTACTTAAGATATCTCAATTTTTATGGCGTGGATGCTTTGGAGCTTTGGCAACAAGACATACTATACACCATCATCACATACCAATGGATTCGAGTTGTCCACGATGTGGAGAGTGTGAAACAATTGATTATATACTACTTGGGTGTTCATTTGCCCGAGTAGTTTGGTATGGATCAATTCTTGAATTCTCCCCACCAATAGGATCATCACCAAGCATACAAGATTTTATTTTAAGATCGAAGGATCACCATTATAGAAATAAGGAGCAATTTCGATATTTCTATACTAATGCCTCTTTTGTGTTATGGCACCTATGGTTGGCCCGTTGCAACTTAGTACATTCTTAGGGAGCTAGTGATCCTCTGGTGGTTATTAATTGCATCTACAGAGTAGCCTCGGAGTACCAACAACTTATTTTCACTCCATTATGCAATCGACAAGAAGGCTCTACTGTTTGGTCGCAATAGGATATTCATTCAGTAAGACATGGATTGCCATTATTGCTGTTCAGGTTATCTGTTTATTTTGGACAACAAGATTTAATCCTAATCTATGATGCAAGTTTGACACATGATGGTTTAAAAGGAGGCATTGGCTTTGCTCTAGTTTCTTTAGAGAGCTCTTATTGGCCGTGTCACTACCCCTTAGTTTCCCACACATTCTATCAAATGAAGCTCTAGCAATTCGTCATGCTTTAAAGGCTACTTTTTTATAGAGGTTATCTTAATTTGTGTGTCATTAGTGATAACTAATAAGTAGTTTCTTATTTGGTGTCAAAGTCTGGGATTCTTCTTGTAGAGGTTATGGATATTTTGGAGGATTTTTTGGTTATATTCTCTATATGTATTGCATGTAACTTTGTTCATGTTTGTTAGGATGCCAACGGATTGGCTAATTCCCTAGCTAGGAAGGCACTGTCTCTGCCAAGTGAGACAGTTTGGCAATTAACGCATCCTTGGTTGTGTAGTATTCTGCCAACTGGGTGTTTTACTCGGTAGGTTCTTGCTTTAATATAATTAATGTTTACCCAAAAAAAAAAATTGTGGTCTTCTTATGCTTTCTCGATGAATGTTGGGTATGGTTTGCTTTGCTATTTTTTTTTGTTGAAAGTGAATTTATTTGAATTTGAAACCCTTTTCACAGTATAGGAAACATTATATTTCCGCTCCTTCTCTTGAGCTCCACAGGCCTAGATGCAGAGATTGAAATCTCCCTTCAAAATTCACATCAAAACTGCAAATCCAACAAGGAAGCCAATTTCATATTTATTCTATAAAACAAACTTTGTGAGCTCCACTGCCCCTTTGGATTCTACAAGTCTAGATGTACATATTGGAATCTCCCTTCACAATTCACATAAGAACTTCAAGTCCAACAAAGTAAGCATTTCCAAAAGTCTGTTGTGTGAAAAGTTTCATTCATATCAGGGAAATTGATACACTTCAATTTTAATACATTTTTGGCCTTCCAAACACCAAACATTTTTGACCTTTCAAAAGTTTTGTTGGTATGATTTGCTTTGCTATTGTCATTCACAAAATATGGAAGAATCAATGGAGTGTCACTGATAAATGAATCATTCTCGAATGTGGCCAATTGCCCAGTTGATGGAATTATGTTGGAGACAAGTGGTTTGTTGGAAACATTGAATTTTCTCAATTTAGTCAATTTGTTCAGGTTCGATGGGAACTCGCATGAGAAATTGTTGTGGGACAAATCTAACTAATCCAAACTGTTGAAGTTGCCAATTTTCGAAGGGATTTCACCAGAGGATGCATTTTAAGAGACATTTAGAGCCATCAGAAGCATATTTGAGATCTCATTAGAAAGTTGAATCCCACAGAAGGAGACTAAAATTTCTGCAACCTAAGAAGGAGACTAAATTTCTGCAACCTAGCAATTTCTAGGGGCAACTTTCCAAAGAAGTGGTTATTTTTGAGTTTAACATAACCACTGATTTGTAGTTTCTGAATCAAGGAAGCAACGTTACAGATTGGGGAAATTCTATAAACCTTGAGTAACGAATCCTAGATTCCTTTGCATTTTTTCATTGTAAGTTGACTAGTTAAGTTTTTGCATGAGATGGCCATTGTCAATAGAATCCAACATGAGAATGAAGGGAACTTGCAGATGAAGAGGATAGAGAAGGGTTTGGGGTGAGGGGAACTAGTGAAGAGTTATTGGAGAAGGGTAAATGGAGTCTTTTCACCTAATTGAGAAAAGGGTATAGTGGCCTTTACCATTGTACCACTAATTATTCTAACAAAATAGGACTTGTGTGTTTTTAAAACATAAAATGGGGTGTGAGTGTTTTAAAGCCTCTATTTTAGGGCCTGTTTGGTTACATGTAACCAGAGATTTCACAAATGGGAGATTTATACCTGTTTGGTTGTATGAATCCCCGGATTCATGAAATCTAGAGATTCACATTTTTATACTAAAAATGTGAATCTTAGATTTATGGGTATGAAATCTAGAGATTTTACCCCTATTATAAAAGCATTAAATATTTGAACCATGATTTCATAAATATTTTTTTTATGATGATTTTATATATTTCATTTCAAAGATCTAGGCTAACCAAACAGTTTTTTATGAACCATGATTTCATAAACTTGAAATTTCATAAATTTGAAATCTCCAAACTCAAGTAGCCCTTAAGGTGTTGGCGTACTTTTCTCAAAAGAATTCTAATTGCATTGAAAAATGACATAAATTCAAATGAATATGAAATTTAATTTTAAGCCTTGTACTTGCTTCCATTACCCCTGAAAAAAAAAAAGAATAATTATAATTTGTAATACTACCAAAAACCTAGAAAGCAATCAATTATAACATGTCTAAGTGTAGTTAAGACTTGAGAGCCACAACAAACAAAGCAATTATTTCTTCTTTTTTTTCTCATGTTCTATCTAGAAGAATTGAGCTTGACAATAAAATCCTCATTCAAGTAGTGGTACACTTTAGTAGATTGATTGTTCCTCTGCAACTCTGAAACCAAGAAGAAGGGATATCAGAGTCCAAAGTGCCCCTTCGCACTAGGATAGTGACAACCATTGTCACCGGTCGAGTTAATGGGCCAGGGGATGGGAAGGCGGTAGAATGGCTAATGATGGAGGGCTGAGAAGGGAGACTGAAAAATGAGCCAAAAATGAGCCAAAGATGTGGCCAAGGGAGGGAATGCTAGGGGCTGGGAGTTGGAGGGGTGGACTAGATAAGGGTAAAGTATGTCTAAAGTGCTTCACAATGTCTAATCAGCTCAAGTAGGCTCCTCATATAAAATAAGAAAAAGAAAAGAGTAACCAATCCACTGAAACAAGCTATGAATTAAAAATCATCAAACAAATTTATCTGCACAAGCAAGTAAAGCATCTAGATGTATATATGGGCAGGTGAAGATGAACACAAGATTTTCAAGTAGGAGAACAGAGTCCCCATAGCCCATCCCTGATATATAAAATCAGGATAAACAAAAAACAAAAAAAAAAACATTAACACAATATTAAGGGGAAGAACATTCAAATTAAGAAACACAATCACCGAAAAATTCACTATCTTGATCCGGGTGGCTTTCTTAATGGGCAGGAGTCTCCTCTTTCTTCTCCTCTCCATGCTTGTGATAACCAGGTAGCTTTTCCTTGAACTTCTCCAAGAAACCCTTTTTCTCTTTTGCCTCCCCTTCCTGATCATGCTCTTCAACTGAAGCAGTAACAACTGTGGAATTCATGGTCATCTCTTCAGATTTCTTGTTCTGACCTGGTATTTTCTCTTTGATCTTTTCCACGAACCCCTTCTTCTCCTCTGTCTGGGCTTGGGTGGAATCACTGTAGTACTTCTCTATTGGGATATAGTTATCCTCAACTTCCTCTTTCTTCTGTTCTTGTTTATTCCCAGATATCTTCTCCTTAAGCTTCTCCTTCAACCCCTTCTTCTTCTCCTTTTTCTTTCCTTCCTCCTCCACTTCTTCCTCATCGCTAGACTGTAAAATGTAAAGCCAAAAAATCCAAAAATTAAGAAATTGAAATGCTACACTCTATAATCTAGCATTGAACCTGAATGAAGGAGATTTATAAAGAAAATTACCGAGCTGCTGGAACTGCTGTGAGATCGATGAAGCTTCTCAAGAAGACTAGGTTTCTCTGCTTCCTTCTTTGCCTCAGAATGCTCGGAGACTTTCACCTTCTCATCAAACTCATCCACGATCACCTCCTCTTGTGGCTTCTTTTCTTCTTTCTTCCCCAGGAAATCAAACATTCCTCGATCAGTGGTTTCCACGTCGATAGAAACGGGCTTAGTTTCGGACTCATGGATTTTCCGTTGTTCATCCGCCATTACTGAAAGCTTGATCGATCGATCACCTCAACAACAGAAAACTCTGATGAGAATTAAGTTCTGGATGAGAAAGCATAGAGAGGAGTGAAGTGTTCTTATAGTGTGGACAAGGGAATAAGATTGCGTACGCGGTTCCAACGCGATTGAATTCGAGAACAGGGAAAGAAAAGGAAAAGAAGGGAGCAACATTATAAGTTTGTAACCGACGAAATCTCGAAAAGAGGAATTAAAGAAAAATAAAGTGGAAAAGAGGCATGGAGAGGCGAGATACGAGATTTGCTGCTGTGAACCATGAGTGCCGACAAGTCGACAACTAATGGAAATGTCGACACGGGAAGAATAACGTGAGGAGCGGGTCACCGGAGATCAAATATGTCGGTTTGGGAAATTAAAACAGAATCATGAAACTGACACGTGTCGGTAATATGGGAGTTGGGAACTTTGAGATGCGATGGGGGCACAGATTTTTATTTGCGGCAGAGCGGATATCGTCGGCGCACTACCGGCAATTCAATACCTGGCAGCAGGATGAAATTGAACGGCTACTATTAAAAGCATGGGATGTGATCGTAATTTTAAAATTTGTTTTACAAATGAGGTTTTAAACTTTTTAAATATACATTAAAAGTCCCTCAGAATCGATGAAAGCATTCTCAGATTCAAAACCCTATTTCGTTGAATGCACAACCGAACTTCATCGGTCAAACCCCTTTTATTATTCGAGTTACCTAACCTCCTACGATTTTCTTCTGGATTAAATCAGACATTTTATTATCACCATGGCAAAATCAACCTCTTCATGAAAATTTGAGAATCCCAAATCGTAGGAATGCTGTGATAAACCGCTCCTTCTCAGGCGACGGAGACGGCAACGACAACCAATTACTTGAATAGGGTGTTAATCAAGACCATACCAACTAGTTTCGTCAATTGCTCCAAATTCCAGTCGAGTCCATATTTGATTCTTCTCCAACTCAACTCGATTCAGGTATGCCGCAGAAAAATTAAGAATGAAAAATGCTTATTCTAAGCCTGCGATTATGATTATTATTGAACTATTAAGCTTCATTGTTTTGGTAATGTTTGATATCTTGGCAGGCGACAAGCTCAAGATGGAACTTGGAAGTGAAGAGAAATAAATTCTTGATTAGAAAAGTATAAAATAGAGACATACAATTTGCAGATTCACTTGTCAGGAAAGTTATAAGTACTAATCTTCAAAATCTAGGATTACTCCACCTCACTCTGTGGGTTTTGATGTTACTTTGAACCTATTGGGTAAAAGTAAAAGTCAAAATTGTTGCCTAATTCATATTTTGTTTTGTTTTTTTGGATAATAAAGCAAAATTTTTATAAGCAAATTAGTCTTTAGTAATACATAATGCAGCTAGATTGGTAGTGTTATTTAAGTTTTGTCCAGCTTTAAAGGCTATACTATATGTATGTTAATAAAGAGGTTTAAGAGGATGGGGGATTTAAAGTTACAAAATGATGTTATTGGCCTTTACTTATAATGTCCACCAAAGATGTAGTTAAGTGTAGCGTCCATGCTACTTTTTTAGGTTTTGGTAGCAGGTTGAGAACTTCAGGGATGTTGTACAAGATTTCTTTATTTGGTATCTTGTTGTTGTTGTGTACTTCAGTCCTTCCCGAATTGCCACTATTGCTGCTTCCATCTTGTTGAGATTTTGATCCATTCATGCTTTTATGTTGTTTATTCTTCCTTGTTTAACTATCCCCAAACTCCACCTTATAGTAGTCTAGCCAGCATCAGATACCCCTGCACACAAACATGGATATGAGTTTGGTAAATATTTGTCAATTAATACATCGTGAGTTTGAGTTTGAGTTATGTTTTCCTTATTTTTCTCCAGGAAAGAAATTATATGGGGTAAAACATAAAGAGAAAACATGCATGAGATGAGGATTTGAATTTCAATCTTAGCATATATATAGTTTGCAACGGTCATATCCTCCAAAAATCTCCAACTATCATATTATCTCCAACATAATCTCCAAAGATCTCCAAGTGTCATATTATTTCCAACATAATCTCCAAAGATCTCCAACGGTTAATTTATGGCTAATAGCTCTAATACCATGTTAAGAAGTTGGGAGGATGAAAATCCTAGATCTAAAAATCCCTTCAAATTGATCATGTTATTTTTTTCTTCTACTCCTAGACCTTCCCTCTTTGTCTTTTCATTGGGGAGAAAATTGTTTTTAAGGTCGTCTTTGCAACAATATTTTCGTTTTCTGGGTAATATTTTTCTCACCGTACGTATTACATTGATTGTTGTTGCTTTTGTTCCTTATTTGATAAAGATTCTTGTACCACATCCATGTAATTGAAGTCTAATAACCCTTTTTAACCTCTTGTTTCTGACAAAGGTGCCCATGTAATAGGATGTATAGGATTGGAAATGCATGATATGATACGTTATCTAGTAGAGACAAAGGGTTTTCATTATCAATTGTTTACCAGCAGAACTATAATGAAAGTGTGAACTGATATTTGGGTCTCCAAAGATAGGTTTTTAATTAAGGAAAAAGGTAAGGTTACAGAAAGAAGAGTATCTAAGGGTATTACTGACATGGGGTTAGAGCAAATTTTATATTGGCAAAGTGGGTACACATTGAGGCATGGGTATGCAAGCGAGATTCATACAAGGTTTGCAAATAGACAAATGAAATACTGTAGCATTACAATAGGCCTACTCCAAATAAAGGGTAATTTTCATCTGGACCCCCTGAGGTTTGGTCCAGGTCACTTTTAGTCCAGTTTAAGTTTCCTTTTGCATATGGTTCCCCTGTAGTTTCAAAAAATGATTAAATAAGGACAAGTTTAACAGAAACCGTTAGTTTTAAAAAAATTCATACTTTTATATATTTTTGTATTTATATCAAAGGTTTAAGATTTTATAAATTTTACAAATAGAGTCCCTGCTTCTACCCAACTCTAAACCCTAATTTGCCAATAGAACTATTGGATGTTCAAATCAGAAACATCAACCAAACCAGCGATTAGAGACAAACATTCTACTGGTTAAACAAGAAATTGGTTGGGGGTTTTCTTGATTTTGTTTTGGTTGGGTTGTTTCAGGTTTCGTCTATGATTCTGTTTGACGCTGGAATTGTGTATTGTTTAGAGTACTTAAAAGCAGCTCCATGGGCGGAAGACGAAGAGGAGAAGGTAGCGTCGCTGTTGGCGCGGCTCCATCTTGAGGAAGCTGGAGCAGGGGAAGTATTGAAAAGAGGGTCAACAGAAGGTGTAAAAGTCGGGAAAAACAATAGCGACGAGGTGATTCGAAGACTCTTGCCGGTAGTTCTGGAAGGCAAAGATGAGAAAGCCAGGAGGGAGATGAAAGTGTTGGTCTCCAAAATGCTTCGAGAGAATTCGTCATCCCAGAATGACTTGAGCAAAGAATCACTGTATTCTGCTTCGGATCAATGTCTGCAACTCCTTCGCAAGCATTTCTTCAAGGCAGCATCATCGCAGCTATATGACGGCAAGCCGATAACCTGCATTGGATACTGGAAATCCTAATGGATTGCCAAATTGCAGAGGAATTCTTGAAAACATGGGCGGGGATCTGTCAAAGGCGCATTGTAGGGTTCCTGCCGTTCATCGATACGAGGTTAGCAGAGTGAGTGCAAGATTGTTCATTGGAATTGGAAAGGGAAAGTTGTTGGCTTCCAAGGAGGTGAGACGGTTGTTGTTGCAGACATGGTTGGAACCGTTTTACGATGATTTTAGTTGGATAAGAAGAGCTTCCAAGGGCTTTGATTGAAGATGGTCTCAGTAAAACCATCTTACCTTGCCATTGCCATTGCCATTGCCGTGGCAACAAGAGATTTTGCTGGCTTGGTTCAATTGCTTCTTTAACTCCGGCGAGAATTGCCCTAACAGAGGGGTTTGAGGTCTGGTGGAAAAGGGCTTTTTGGAAACGAAAAGGGGGACTCTATTTGTAAATTTATAAAATCTTAAACCTTTGAATGTAAATATAAAAATACATAAAATTATAATTTTTTTTAACTAACGGTTTCTGTTAAGTTTGTCCTTATTTAATCATTTTTTGAAACCACAGGGGAACCATATGCAAAAGAAAACTTAAACTGGACTAAAAGTGACATGGACCAAACCTCAGGGGTCCAGATGAAAATTACCCCAAATAAAAGCATGAATGAGTTAGACGTTCTTAGGATCAATAAAGTATCAAGAACAAGGACTGAAGGTGTTGAGATGGTTGAGATAGATGAAGATGGAAGAAGGAGAAGAGAGGAAAAAGAGAAGTCATAGAAGAGTGCAAATTGATGGGCAAGGGTTGGAGAATGGAGATTGGAGAGGGATAAAGCTTTGAAAGTCTCGGGACTGGGGATTCTTGGGTTGGCTTTAAACTGAAAAGCAGTTCCTTTGAAAGCAATGGAGTTGATGATGAAAGCTTCTCAACTCTCAGAATTCAACAACTTCCTATAAGCTACTGTTAGGCCATTACGATTCAATCCTTATGTGAAATTAATGAGAAAACCACACATAATAGGCAAGAGATTTGATAAATGAGTTCGGTCTCGTGACCTACATCTCCGGGGCCCAAGAGAGAGTCCAATCACAATATGATAGGTTTGGAATCTTATAGACTTTTGGAGAAAATATGCACAATAGAGAGAGCTAACTGTAGTGACCATTCTGACGTTATCCATGCCTGAAACCACATCGTAATTGCTGGAGAAGATCACCTCTAACAGCAGCGACAATGGCGATGCAAGACCTCTGATCGCATGAGAGAGGAGAGAGAACATAGCCCAAAAACCAAAAAACCCAAATGACTTAACTTGTTTTAAACTGAACCACAAAACAAGTATATTCACAGCTTGAACCAGTTGGTCAGCACCGGTCAACCTTAAGGCTGAATTACAGATTAACCCTCTACAGCTACAAGCCTATAATCTGCCTTCTTCCCTTATTTGTCACTCTCAGTTTGTAACTCCCCCTCTCCCTCTTGAGATAGGGGAGAAGAAAAACAAGTGTTTGTCTATGAGTGTGAGAGAGATAGAAAGAGAAAGTGAGAGAATCAGTGAACAGTAAAGTTTGAAACTTTGAGGGATTGGGGCCTTGGAAAAACTGAAATATAATAATAGCTCATGATTGCATGCATTGAAAGTTATTCCATGATGAATACATTTGTAGGGGATTCAGGTACAATATGTGATTTCCAATTTCGAGTTTTGGCAGGATGTATTGTATGACAACGGGGTCAAATGAGGTAGTTTTGGTCAAGGTTTAAAGTATTCCGATGCCATACGATACTAGTCGATACGTATCCATATTTGACGTAACCGATACGATACATCTCTGATATGGAACCTCTATGGTTAGAACGGGTATAACCCGTGTGGGGCTTTATATGTGGTCGGGTCGTTACCGACTGAGGTGAACGGGACACATCCCAAATAAGGCACTCTCCTAATAAGGACAGTCAACTCCGCTACCGACTAAGGTGGGGGGCTAATAACAGAAAGGCGAGATCTCCGGATGGATAACGGCTCCTTTCGGGTCAACTTACCAAATACATTAAAGGTAACACCCACACTATAAATGCACAGATCTACTCCTCCGGTAAGCAACCAATACACACTGAGTCTATTCTTGCGTAGCTTGAACATGAGATCTCTCGTTCTTCACATTCTGACTTCATCATCGGAGGCGGTTGTTCGGTATACAAACCGGCCCGCATCTAACCCTTTTTGCAGGACTCACCGTTCCGGACACGAGAGGTGACTCAGTCGGATCCAGAAACATAATTGATCCGCATCAATCTCGATATGTGTCTTAATTGAATTACATTAAAATACATTAGCCAGAATAGTACAATACTCGATACAGGACGATACGTCTCTTAAAATCATCTGACCGATACGATACTCGATACCAATACTTTAAATCTTGGTTTTGGTACATTTTGATGTTTTCCATTTCTACCTGTCGCAATGGCAGTGGGTTTACTCTTCAATCCTACGATTTGATTAAAAAAAAAGAAAAGCCTTCAATTCTATAAGCGGACCAATTTTTAGCCAAACACATTAAATTAGAGGATAAGCATCGGGTGAATTGATGAAGGACCAAACTATGGCTCTACCAACATAATGACCAAGTTGTTCAAGGCCCAAAGTGCTCCAATACAAGCCAAATTTGTGCTGATTCTCTCTCACAATTGGCTAAGTTACAATCCTTTGTCAATTTAATTATTCTTCTACCCAAAAAAAAAAAATTATTCTCGTTTGATCAAATACCAAAAACTTGGGATAAGTTTCTCTTAGTTGGAATATTAAGCTAGGTATTTATTTATTTATTTTTGGTGTGGGATAAGAAGCAATTTTATTGATGAAAGTGGTTAGACGAGCTCGAGGAATTCCGATCACATACATCAAGAAGCTACACTATCGTACTTTCCACGGACAGGCTTTCTTGGCAAAAGTGTGATACAAAATTCACCTAGCTAATTTCAAGAAACCTAAAACCAACAGAAAAGAACCAAGAACTTGTTTGATAACCAATAGAAATATCAATTTTTTTTGCTCTACAAAATTCAAAAAAATCGATTGAAGACTATCTGATAAAAGTGATTTGTATGTAGTGATTTTCAAAACATAAATTGAAATTTATCCTACTTTATGCTTCAAGAGACGCTTGCCTCTTTTTCGAAACAAAACACAGGGACAAGCTGGGCTAGTTAAACACTTTTATAGAAGGGGTATTTATGAAATTTAGCATTTTAAATCTACAAAAATGGCTGCAACACTCATCTTAGAGTTGAGATCCTCTCTTGTGCACCATCATACCTAAAAGATTCTAAATTAATGGTTGAGATTAAATTAATAATTTTTAAATATAAAATTTTTTAGTAAAATCCATTTAACCTATGAAAACCCAATTCATATAAACTCCCAAAATTCCAACTTAATTTTTTTTTTTTATACGAGCGAATGTTGTTTTTTAATGGTCCCAAGCTTACTCCTTAGTGGTTTGATAAAATTCATGTTTTAGATTCGAATCCCCTCTGCTCTTTTGTTTTTTACATTGGACAGTTGTGTGCTATTTGGCTTGAGCATGAGTGCTACCGGCTTCTATGGACTATGCTAGGCCTTCGGTGGGGGCTCGCTGATAGTGCACAAGGCTAATGCTTGCGTAGTACCGCTACTATATCCCTTCTTTTCTTTACCAAAAAATCAAAAAAAATCCCTTTTTTATCTGACATGTCTTCTTCCTTCCTTAGTTCCTCCATTCCTGTTTAGAAGTCCTCTCATTGTTAGTCCCCATAACACATCGATCTCTTTATTGTTTTAGTGGTTGAGTTCTAGGGTTTTATTTGTGCTTCCTGGTATATTCGAAGATTTCATGGTAAGTCGTTTTTCGATCTCCTCTTTATTTCCTTTTTCTCTTTGCGATTAATGTGAAGCAAATGCTTGGTTAGGTTGACGAACTCATAGAAAGAATCGAGCTTTATAGCTGGGATTTTTGGAGTTTTTGATCGGGTTTTCCCCATCTACTTACTATTTTAGTCTCAGTCATTAATTTGATATTTTCTAGGCGTCGCATTGTGGTGCTGCACTTTTATGCACATAAAGAGACGTGCAGAAGATTTTCCCTCATTCTGTGATCTTCTCCATTTTGTTGCTTTCAGGGATCTTTGAAATTCGAATTCGGCTAGTCTCAACTAACCTTTGTCTTGCAGCGTTCATATCGTCTTCATCTGTTTTTCTTCTTTTCCAAACAAACTTTCTCAACCCTAGCCCCTGTCCTTGCACTAGGGATCCATGTTCTTCATTCTCTCTATCTCCAGTGATCCAGCCCGTTGAAATCAGCTTCTTGCAGCGTTCATCTCTTCTTCATCTGCTTCGTCCCAGCATCTCCTCGTGTTGGAATTGTGATACACCGTGACGGAAGGTAAGTGAAATAACAAATGTACCTTTTGAACCTTTGCTCGTATGTTTGTGATGCTTCTTTCTCCGAAAGCCATGGACAATTACATCAATGTTTGGTTTTGGTTTTTTAGTTGGTCGATTTGCTGCTCATGTAACATGTTGCCCGGTAGTAAGCTAACAAAGTGTGAAGTTTGAATGATTTGATCATTGCATCGCCTATACTATATCTGTATCTCAATATGCTCGAGTTTACATTTTCCACCTGTAGTTCTAAAACATAGACCAAAGGTTGAACTGAAAAAGGGTTTGCTTCTGGTTCTGCTTGTTTAAACAATAAAAAGTTGCCGGTCAAACTGAAAGGACTATAATAAAAAGATGGTTTGTGTTAGTTATGAGTTGAAATTGATTAGGTCTAGCTAGCTAGCAAGTAGTTGCTCCTGCCTTAGTTACATGATCGTATCTCTGATCTCTCCCTTCCACAGCACTAACCTTCCTTTTGGAGCATATGGATTAATAGAGCCACCTCTTGTTCAATATCAATGACTACTACTACTTAGCAACCAAAACCCACTTATGTGCAGTAATGCCTTATATAACAGAAATGATTGGTTCCTAATCTGCCATACACTGATCAGTTTCTGTCTTGTGATACTAATTCTATCTGTCTTGAAACCATTGATGAAGAACCGCCTTACTTGCAGTATTAGTTAAAATAGCAGTATGAGATGCACAACAGAGTTACTAGCCTTGAACAAACTAGTAAGTTATTCAAAGAAAGGAAGTTGTTGACCTTAAACAAGGGTCTGTGATGTAGCACAACCAGAAGTTACTGTTCACGCTACAGTAAGGTGAACAGTAACTTAGATGATAATTTCATATTTGGTAGGCCCAAACTCCAGCTTGGAAGGAGATAAAATAGGAACTGTTTTTTGTGGGAGCTCTAGAGATAATTTAGAATTTTGTTATTTATTATTGGGATAATCATGTAATCAAAGTTTTTATTTGGGTAGGATATCTAGGATAAGTTTTAGTTAGTTTTAAATTCCTAAGAGTCCTTGTAGGATTAGTCTTTTGTTAGTTTTAAATTACCAAGAGTCCTTTTTAGTTGTTTTTCGTATCAAGTATGTTTCTTTTGTTATTTAAACACTTGTAATCAGCTTATTGAGTATGGAATAAAAAGATATGAATTAAAGCTTTAGCTTTGTGCGTTTCCGGTAGCCCCCCCTCTCTGTCTCTCTCCTCTTTTCTTCTTCTTCTTATAAGTGTTCTTCTCCTTCTTCTCCTTCTTCAAGCTTGATTCTTCTCAGATTTCTCCTTCTTCCCTCTTTCTTCTTTATCCTTCTTTCTTCTCTATTTTGTCCCCCATTAGTCTGCTAGTTCTTGAAGAAGAGACTGACACAGATAAAGTCTAGACAGAGGAGGACTTAGCCTAGGATGGCAAGATCCTAGTAACCAAAGGAGAAGTCAAGGCACCGACTCCACCACAGGTAACAGATAGCAGGACCATACCAGCCCCACGCCCAAGTGGAATGGGACCTCCTTTGAGCCTTCCACTTCTTAGACAAAATGTTGTTAGCATTCTCAGGGTCATAGCAACAATCAAAATAAAGGTACTAACAGAGAAGGACTCCAAAGGTTTCACCAGTCATCTCCCCATGCCCTTGTGGTTCGTTAACGAAGACACCCCTAGACTGAAATACCATATCGCCCAAGTTATCATCCTTCTAGAGTTCTGTCTAGGAGCAGTATTGGCGGCTCTGTGCCTATAACTTCCTCCTCACTGCAAGATGAGAGGTCAAGTCCACCTGAAAGCCTTCCAAAGATTCGACTCAAACACACATGACAAGCACATTAATCAGGTGATGAATGTTTTAAAGAAGGGGAGAGCTAATGTATCTAGGGTTGGTCCCCCCCCCCCCCCACCCCCAAAAAAAAAAAAAAAAAGAAAAAGAAAAAAAGAAAAAAGAGCCCAAGCCAACTATGAGTTAAGGAGGCCAAATCCATCCCAGGGGTAGAATGATCAATTCCTACCCCTGGATCAAGCTATAACGAAGACCAAAATTCAATAATTTAGTTTATTTGAAAGTCTTGAGTCAAGTTATTTGTTTTGAAGTTGTAATGGGAAGAAGTCATAGAGTGGTGTTAATTTAGGAAAGCATTGTTTCCTATTTAAGAAGTCCTACTTTTAAGGATAATTTAAATTAAGAAGAGTTTTTCTTTTTGGGTCTAGTTTGTTTGTTATCTAAATAGCATTAGGCTACTTAAGTGAGATCTTAGATCCAAGAGCTAAGATCGTGTAGTAATTAAATGCCTTTTCCAGAGTCCAAGTTAAGACTCTGCCTAGGCGACAAAGCGGCTCCTAGGCAACAATAAAGCGACCAAGCGGTTGGGTAAATTTTTTTCAATACGACTACTTTTAAACTGATAAATTTCTATTATAAGCTAAACAAACATTCAAGAATCACATTCATCTAAAAAGAAACAAGCATTCAAGAATCATAATTATGAAAGATTATTAAAAAAAGAACACAAGCCTAAGTTCATCTCATCAAGCATCATAACATATGACTATAAACTATATCAAATTATAAGTATGAAAATAAAAGTAGTAGTTTTACATGTTTACTTACCTTTATGTTAGTTTGATGCCAAATAATTGCCTTATCCATTTAATGATCATTGATTCTCGATTCCAAAATGACTAACTATTATGTTCGTATACAGCTTTGTAGAATAAAATTTGATTTTAAAAAAATAAAGAAAAGATATTATTATGTACAAAATGTCAAAAAGGCAATTATTTTAGCGTCTAGGAAGTAATAAGGTGCACAAGGCGACAAAGTGGTAGCAATTAGGTGAAGAAGTGGAAAAGAAACTGCATGTTAATAAAGCGGTTCAATTCAAGGCGGTTGAAAAACCGCCTTGCCGCCTAGGCGGATGCTTTGATAACCATGGTACTTTGTTTCAGGCTATAAATAGCCTTTCTAGTGTAATATATTTTCAGATGGGATTGATTGAATGAAAATAGAGTTTGAATATTGACTTGGGAAGTCGTGGGGATCCTTGGAGGAGACCCTGCGGCTGGCTTGGTGTTTTGTTTCTTCACCTTTCAAGACATTCACTCACTGTTTACAGCATTCAACTGAAGTTCCTGCAGTTCATCATCAACCAAGTACCCCCCCCTCCCCTAGCCCTTGCACTTCACTCTTCAGTCCGCTGCCTTTTCCAACCCCTCCTTTTAGTTTCAGACCTTTGGAGCAGCCCTAACCCCATCGCAAATACCCTCTCACCCTTCCCCTTTAGTTTTCTGAAAATTCCAGCCCTTCCCTAAGCCCTAGAAGCCATCTCCCATCCTTTTCTTCTGCCCAAGTTTTCAGTCCTAACCCCACTAGAATTCCCTCAACCCCAGCCCCAAATCCATCCATTATTCCCTCATTAGGATCGCCTAAGCCTATCGAACCTAGTCCTAATCTTAAAAACCCCAAAGCAGCCCTAATTCTGGTGTTCAGAATTGCTGCACCTCATCTTCTTCCTTGAGTAGATTTGCAGAATTTTTGAAGTTTCCAAGAAAACCTAACCTTTCTGAACTTAATCCCCTTTCTCTGAAACAGTTTCTAACTTACAGATTGGTAGTATTACTAATTCTGGATTACAGAAACAGCAACCCTAGCCCCCTTCCCAACCCTAGCTGAAACCCTAAATTTCAAAATTCAAATTTGATACTTGAAACCACGAAACTTCAATTCTGTTTACCCATTCCGGTTGGGTTTTAGACCTCTAAACCCATCAACCGAAGCCTCCAAAGACCTCAATTAAGTACTGGAATTTCATTAGAAGATCCTGAAGTTAACCCCAAAACCTGGGTTTACATCATAAAGTGCATTATCAACCAGTATACTTCTGAACTTCCCTGATTAATTTATTGCAATTCCCACAATTTTGTTTTTGCATATGGCCGTTGATATTTAGCTTCATGATGCTCAATGTGTAGTCTCTTTTGGACTGATTCTCTGTTCTTACTTGCTCGACTCTTCTTGCATTTGTTGATTGTTTGAACATCGATCAGCTTGTGTGTCCTTATAAACATCCAACTTTGGTGTTTCCCAAATTAATACTTCTCAATATTTGAGTTGGTAGAATATACCATTTTGTTCTAGTTACATTCATATCTATCTTAGTGTTGCATTGTCTTTCAGATATCATTTTTTGGTATTTGCCTTCTTCCTTACCCTTCCTTAATCTTTTTCTTTGCACTTCCTTTCATCTGGAATTTAAAAGGCAAGAATAACTTATGTCGTTGATCTAATGGTTGAAACGTAATGTAGATAACTGCTGTAATTAATGAATTTTATGTATCCTCTTGTAATCTAGTGGTTCAAACTTATGTCTTTTTTTCATAATAATTTTTTTTTTGGGATTGGTGCCTATCAGTAATTAATGTACACATGCACTGGCACAAAGGCTTCAGGAAGGATGTCCCCCTACATTTTATGGCAGGGGCTAACACAGGCTATGTTTCACTTCAAAATATTGCACTTTCCATAGATTTCAAAGAAGAGAAACATTGACCTCAAAAAGCATGAAACACATTATAGGGGAAAAATTCCTTAAAAAATGATTATAGGAAAAAGTGTATAAGATATGCTATGCAAATCTGAACACAGAGTGGGAAGCCGACAAATAAATTCGTGTGTTTTTGGTCCCTTGAGCAAAAAACTGAAAGAGGATAGCATCTCTGGAAGAGTTAAGGCTCTGTACTGAGCATCACTGGTCACACAGAAATGTATCTATCTGAGAAATTAATAACTTTCAACCATTTGGTTCAAGCTTTCCCCAGCCCCTTCTCATCAATGGACTCCTGACGTATACGAAGGAGTGCGGTTCGTTCGAGAAATTCCTACATCTATATCTATCTCTGAGATGTTTGGATTTTTCGAAACTCCATGGACGTGCAGGAGAGAAATGCTATTATTTCTATTTCGAGTACGGGTTTTGTCGGTAAAGAGCAATCAAATGGATTCAATTAGATAGAATTTTCTTTAAGTAATTTCTGCTTGTCCATTCAATTTCCTGTTGCAACTTTTAGGTTAGTGATGAAATTGCTTCTTTAAGATTGTGTTTTACCTAGGGAGTGATTTCTCTTCCAATCATAGATAATTAAGGTAACTTGTGCTGCGTACAATCAGTTTTCCTTTTTGCAACTTTTGGTTAATGATGGAATTTGTTTTACTAGGGAGTGATATCCCTTCTAATCATGTGCCTAAATGAATGCTCAGAAGACTTCAGTATGGAATTTTGACACAGGCAAGAAGGCTAGCTACTGATGGCAGAGAGGGATGAGGGGGATGAGGAGTTGCCAAGGGATGCAAAGATAGTGAAGTCATTACTGAAATCAATGGGTGTCCGGGAATATGAGCCCCGTGTGGTGCATCAGTTCCTAGAACTGTGGTATCGGTACGTTGGTGATGTTTTGACAGATGCCTCGGTGTACTCTGAGCATGCTGGCAAGCCTGCAATTGACTCTGAGGATGTCAAGCTGGCGATCCAGACAAAAGTTAACTTCAGCTTCTCACAGCCCCCACCTCGAGAGGTAATATGTTGCATTAATTCTTGAAAACTAGTTCTTGTTCCCAATAGAAAGCTCTCTGTCCTGCACAGGAGCTTCAGTGCTCATGAATTCTTAACATCAAATTATTTCAAATTCTATTACGGTGCATTTATCTGTGAATCTATTCCTAGGCTTGGTTTCTAGTCTGACATACACATATTCTAAAACTATGTTGGCTAGATTTTTCTGCCATTGAGCTACATTCTTAACCTGCATGAATATTGAATCTGGATGAGGTTGAAATACTATTAAACGCCAACTATGGCTCATTTTCTTGTGTAAGCAGAGCCTTGCTTGCTCTTTGGCAAGTGTCCCACATGGAAATAGTTTCAACAAACTCTGATATGCCTCGTAAGAAGTCCTAAGAAAGTGGTTATGAACCCTTAAAATTTTCAAAGAGGCTTTTTGTATTCCTAAGCTTATTTAAGAGTCCTTTGGGAGTTCTTAGCGTCTTTAAAATTCCAAGAACTAGTTAATTTTCTTGTTTTATGTTTTGTTGTTGTGTTTCCGTTACCTTCCTTTATTCTTTTTTTTTTTTGTACAAAAAAGAAAAAAAAAAAGAAAAAAGAAAAATCTTGGGGTTGGGGGTGTGGGGGCACTCTATGAATCAGTGTTTTGGTTTAGTTTTCTGTCTTGGGGGCAGCTTTCTATTTCTCATTTTCTAATCTCACAAGTCAGAATTCCGACATCTTATGCCTACATTTTTCATTTTTGCCTACCGTCATTCAGCTTTCCCTGCATTGTCCCAGTTGGGATAAGGCTGGGGAATTCCAAATGTGTTTTGCAATTGTAAGAATTACTTAATGTTATCGTGTTTTATTCAAGATTTCCATCCCTGTCTAATGCAAGTCCTGGCTGTTGTCAAAGGCAGCCATGAGTTAAGAAGAATATTTGCTCTTTTGAGAATCTTTACTGGAGAGACTCAAGTGGGACCAAGGTGGGACTCCATTGACCGTGGCCATGCACACCCTGAAACTGTGCATGAGAGAATTGTGAGTGTTGAAGACAGTGACTGATTCAAGGCCGTATGAAGCATAACTCTGTTGTGCTGCATTCTGCAAGTGCTTGTTCCCTTCCTTACTAACCATAGCAAGTCATGTGAACTCCATCAAGAAAATAAAAAGTAGGGGGCGAGGGTTATCCCCCTGACTCTGCTTGTCCGGAGGCCTTCGGCACCGAGTTCGCCCTTTTTAAGAAAAGAAAAAGTGTTAGACCTTTCAAGCCTGACCTTGGTTCATTTAAGATCCTTAAATGAACCTATTTATACTGAGCAATATTCTTATGGCTAGATATAACCTGTTACCTTACAAAAGGTAAGAGAATTTCACATTCATCCTTGAAGGATGGCTGGCTTGATTACTTATTAGTTGTAGCTTTCTCCAGACCTCTGGAAAAGCATTTACAGAGAAATAAAGGGAGGGGGGGGGGGTGTTTGTCAAAATATACCGTAAATTTCCTAGTAAGACAAAACAGGTGAACAAGAGAGAGGACCTCATCTAGCAAGATGAGGAAATAATTGAGAAAAGATATGGAGGATTTTCTGAGTACTTTCTTTGATTGTGTCAAGTTTGAGTTCACATTGGGAAAGCAAGAAATCTGGAAGCCGAAAGGATCCCTTCAAGCATTTTGTCAAAATCACAGACATGTATATTCTGGCAACCACTTATGCTCCGCAGAACACGAAGGTGGTGGCTGTAACATCGACAACATGAACCTCTCCTTACTAAATGAGTAAATGGGGTTGGCCACATGGATCCTGGCTCTCCAGTCAAGGATCTAATGAGGATTTAATATTTGTGGGTTCAAATCTGATATAAAGGCAACAATCTAATGTTTTGTAACGAATATTACAGGTTCTACTGGAGTTGGCTAGGAACAGGAACAAAGTCCCATTGCCAAAATCTATTGCAGGGCTGGGGATTCCACTCCCACCTGAACAAGACACCCTGATCAGCCCAAATTACCAGCTTGCAATGCCCAAGAAGCAGTCTCAAACAGTTGAAGAAACAGAGGAAGATGAGGAGCCAACTAACCCTCCTCCCCAAGAATCAACTACAGACTCACAGCAGCAGCAAATTCCCCAAAGGGTATCATTCCCCCTTCAGGCAAAGCGTCCAAGGTAGGGTATTCAACCATTCAAATTGGACAGCTTACATGAATTTGGCTTAAGCAGTCAGCAGTCAGCAGTCAGAGCAATCAGCAGTCAGCAGCTCTTATTAATGGGTATATATGTTTCTTGTTCTGTAAAACGTTTATTCTGAATAGAGGTTGACAGGTCTACTAACTACTGGTCCTCCCCCCCTTTGAACTGTGACTTCTATGTTATGTGTGGACGTGTTCAAGGACACATCAATTGAAATATTTTCATCTGACTAGACAACCTTTTCCAAATGCATATGAAAAGGGCTGTATATGATTATATCTTGATTAGTGAATGTCATGTGGTGATGCTATAGATCTTCACCTTTTTTGCTGTAGCTGTTGCAGGTTTCGAGACAACTGTATTTGAATCAACTTCGATTTTGACCAACCTAGCTCAATACCAATCCCAAAACCAATTCCAATAATATCAAAATCGACTCAAACAAACCCAGATCCTTGAGCTTTTAATTCCTTGTCAGGGTGATTTTGTGCGTTAGTCTCTCAAATTAAACATGGAACATTGGAACTGATATGCTATTCAATTCATGGTTGGAAATCCAAGTTTTGATGGCTATGCGTTGTCGGATATGCTACTTCTTGACAAGTCACACTATGGTCCCCAAGTTACCAGGTTGATTGAACCTTTAGTGTCACTTTCACATATCATCTTTAAGTTACCTAGTTAATTGGATGTTGACTGCCACTCTTAAATATCATCTTCAAGGTACCTGATTAATTGAACCTTTAGTGTCACTTTCACATACTTTTTATATAAAATAAGAGATTTTCGAGTGGGGAATTGTTTATAGTTCTTCTTACATAACATATTCTTTAATCTTCACTTGAATTTCAATAATCTACCTTCTCCCACCCCTTTCTTATTTCTTGGCCTGTTGAGCCTCAGTTCTTGCTATTGAATTAATAATAAATAAAAAAAAAGAAAAAAAAAAGCAAAGAATTAAAAAAGTTGAAAAAAAGAAAGAAAAAGAAGCTGATATAAAGAGAAAGAAAGCGAAAACGTTTGTCATTCTAGTAAAATTGACCACGCAACTATGGGTCTAATGTTGACCATAAGCATTAAGGACTAATGAAAACTGTTATTTGTATAATAAAGTATGTCACATGTGACAAACAAGCCTAACATTCCCACTTCTATTGGAAAATGGTTGTTTTATAGTTTTAATTTTTACCTTCGTTTTTAAGGTTGCTAACAACCATCTTTCTTTTCACTTTTCCACATTATTATTGCATTTTTTTTTTAATTGAAGAGGTGGGTAGGCGGCTTTCTTATTCTTATTCTTTTTCTTTTATAATTTTCAAATTTTAATTAAGCCCAAGAGTGAGGCCCACGAAGATGCAAAAGATCATAGGATGACGTAAACATGAAGACGTCACACCGTCTTACGATAACAAAGTTGTTGGGAGAGCACTGGATCTGTGACTTTCTATCTTTCTTGCTTTTCTTTAAATTCTCAATGGAGAAGTGCTTTATTTATGTATGGATGGATGCTTGGGGAAGAACCTTTCTCTGTATAGTGCGAAGTGACCTTCAATTCTCCAAACTCAGTTGCTTACTTTGAACGAAGCTTCTTGGAAAATCTTGGAAAACCCAGCTTCTTTTCTTCATTGCAACTTCCAAGAAGGGCAGTGCAGGTACCATTTTTATCATTTATTAATAGCAGAAACAAATACATCGATCACCAGCGCTGATCACTAGGATTCTCACCATATATACATTGGGGAGGTGAGAGTTGTGTGGCAGCACAGCTGAACAGTTTCATTGCCCCACCACCATTGCCGCTGCTGCTGCCTTGGCTTGGAAGTCCTGTACCCATGATGGAGATCGTGGTTGTCACCACTAAGCAGCAAGGGATCATCAGCCATGACAACAATAACCAGCTGATGAAGGGTGGTATGACACCCCATGGTGGTGGCGGAGACAATCCAGAAGATTGGCTGCCTATTACAGAGTCAAGAAATGGCAACACCTTCTACTCAGTATTCCATTCTCTTAACTCTGGAATTGGATTTCAAGCACTCTCTCTTCCCATTGCTTTCACTTTCCTTGGCTGGTATGTCTCTCTTCCCCTCAAGATCTCTCTGGAAGGACCTTGAAGATCTGCCATTTTTAATTATTTCTCTTTATTTTTCATGGATGTGGGACTTTTCTAATAATTCTCTTTCAATTTTAGATTTTTTTTTTATAAATATTTATGGAATACGTTAAATCAAGTCCTTTAATCTATTAGAAACCATCTTACTTTTCTTGGAAAGTGATTTGATCTAATCATATTTAACATATTACATTGAAAATCGTTAATGAGATTGTGACCATCAATGATTTGGACATGGGTTGTTGCAGGGTTTGGGGGATTGTGTGTTTGTCCATAGCATTCGCATGGCAGCTATACACCTTATGGTTACTCACCCAACTTCACGAATCAAATATTGGGGTTCGTTATAGCAGATACATCCATTTAGCCAAAGCTGCATTCGGTAAGTGCTGTTGGAACCACCCTTAGTTGTGTACTGTATCTTACTTTGATTGTTATTATTATTATTATTATTTTTTTTTTGAAAAAGGGCTGTGATATAAACTGAGAATAAAAAATAAAAATTACATGCATTGGTAATGCTTCTATTGGCATCATAGCGAACAAGTTGAACAAGTTGCACCAGATCCGAAGAAAAGTTACAAAGACATAAGTGGATTTTTTAGTATTAAATATAAGTGGAGCGCAGGACAAGGCACCGTCCGAGAAAGTTTAAAGACATAAGTGGATTTTTTAGTATTAAATATAAGTGGGTTTCTCTAGGGAAATTCTTGAAGCTCACTAAAAGTCTGAACAAAAATTACTTTGATCATTCCGTGCACTAATAGATGTATTCTTATTTCTTAATTTTTTGGTGGAAAAATAATATGGTATTGACTTCACCTATTCATTTCCACACGAGAAAAATTACTCACTTGGACGGTGAAGATCTACCCCTCATCACCAATTCAGCATGACACCAAGTGGTGAGCGTGTTATGAGTGGGTTCACATCGTGTGAAATGTAGAGATCTAACATATCATTGTACAAACTTTGAAAACTCATAAAAAATTCTAATCTTAGAATTCACATCACCTTTTGTGAACCAAGTTTATATCAATCACATTTTTTTTATTAAATCTATCAAATCACATATGAAAGCACCATATCTAAATTGTGAACTTAGAAAAATAGTCAATAAAAATTTGGAAAAGATAGTATGTTGACTTCACTTTGGATCTGTACAAGATGAAAATATTTATAATTTATAGCATTAAATTCTCACTTTTCAAAGTCCAAGAAATACCTCACATGGGTGAGTCAGTTAGTCACGTATTTTGACCCAAAAAAATAACAAAAAACATAACATGACTAGGCATACTCCTAAAAAATATAAACACTTAATAATAATCACTTTTCAAAGTTCAAATCAGACATAATTAGGTGGTTAACGTTTTCAGGTCTCCCACCCTAGGAATGCACGAAATTGTGCATGTGTTGTGTAATACCGTGCAATCTACAGTCTAGATTAAAATTTGTGATCGAGAGAAAATCTCCACCATTCGTTTTGTCTCATTTTGCATAAGTAATTCTTTTTCGGTAAAGCTTAATTGTGCAACGAGTGGTTGAAATTAAGAAGTAGGTCCCACGTGCATATTTAGCAGTAGACAATACTTAAGAAGCAGGTCTCACGTGCATGGGTTCCACCCATTATTTGTGGGGTTTATCCCTTTCGGGACTTTGCTTGAGTTCTGCGCATTAAATGCGCAGGATCGTCAAGCCAATCATTTTGGTTGGTAGGATCGGAATCTTGGTCGAGATTTCGATCTAGACCATTGAAATTCAACGATCGAAATTTCAATCTTGATTGAGTCGATCCGATGGATTGAAATCTCGCTTGATTGTAAATACGCACGACATGCAATTTTGTCCCTTTTGGGTTCTTTACCTATACATTTTTAACACATGTTAGAAGTATGACCCACCTTAGAATTTTGATAAGATGAATCTGACGTAGAACCCAACGTAGGTTCTTCTCCTAATGTGCGATGAAAAGGTGTAGAAAAGGTGTAGAAAGAGCACAAAGCTCTACCTTGACTGGTAAAAAAATCTTAACTCCTGTGTCATCTGATCCCAAGAATGGTGGTTACCTTCACAATTCTTGACTTGTGCATGCTTAAGAGAGGGCATTAATGAAAACATATAAAAATAAGAAGAGAAGACAGATGATTCAATCAGGTGCCAAAATGCAATTTTATAAAAAGCAAAAAAACTGTAAATTCATTCTTATCCTGTTGGTTGTTTCAGGTGAAAAGCAAGGAAAGTTCATGGCCCTATTCCCAATTATGTACCTATCAGGTGGGACATGTGTGGCACTGGTAACCCTTGGAGGTGGAACCATGAAGCATTTCTTCAGCATTGTTTGTGGAGACACATACATATCCAAGAACCTTACCACAGTCGAGTGGTTTTTGGTATTTGCAATTTGTGCTACTGTTCTTGCTCAGCTGCCCAACTTGAACTCTGTTGCTGGTGTCTCTCTCATTGGTGCCATCACTGCCATCATCTATTGCACCCTGATCTGGGTTGTGTCTGTCATTAGGGGTAGGGTTCCTGGTTCTTCTTATGAGCCATTGCAACCTTATAAGTCTGAGACTGCCAAGGTCTTCAGTATCCTCAATGCTATTGGCATCATTGTTTTGGCTTTCAGAGGCCACAATCTCATTCTTGAAATCCAGGTATGGAAACTTTGCCTGTGCAGAAGCCTTCAACACCCACCCTTTTTATAGTTTTCTGAAAACATCTTCATTGCGAATTCTAATGTAGGGTACACTGCCTTCCACAAGAGAACAACAAGCTAAGGTGCCAATGTGGAAAGGGGTGAAATATGCCTATTTTCTCATTGCAATGTGCTTGTATCCACTTGCAATTGGAGGCTACTGGGCTTATGGAAACAAGGTAAGTTCAAAGTATTCTGTTGTTTTGTATTTCAGTTTTCATTCAAAACATACATTAAGCAAAGGTTCTCTCATTGCAGATACCTCCAAATTATGGAATGTTGAAAGCCTTGTACACATTTCATGGGCACTCAAAGATGGTGTTGGGGTTTATATGTCTGTTTGTTGTGGTTCACTGCCTTTGCTCCTTCCAAGTGTATGCCATGCCTGTCTTTGACAATCTGGAATTCGCATACATCAGCTTCAAGAAAAGACCATGTCCGAGGTGGCTACGCACAGGGTTCCGGCTTTTCTTTGGTTGTCTGGCTTTCTTTTTAGCTGTTGCTCTCCCAGTCTTGACAAGCTTGGCAGGTCTGCTTGGTGGGATTGCAATGCCTATCACACTAGCTTACCCATGTTTTATGTGGGTTATAATCAAGAAACCTAAACCATATACCCCAATGTGGATTATTAACTTGGCACTTGGGA
This sequence comes from Hakea prostrata, assembly GCF_041222555.1. Classification (NCBI taxonomy): domain Eukaryota; kingdom Viridiplantae; phylum Streptophyta; class Magnoliopsida; order Proteales; family Proteaceae; genus Hakea; species Hakea prostrata. The sequence continues at coordinate 16,533,165 of NC_142604.1, forward strand.
TTCTTGGCATGGCTCTCAGTTTTCTAGTGATTGCTGGGGCAGTGTGGAGAATTGTGGACAGAGGTCTTGATCCCAACTTCTTCAAGCCTCGATGAGAAGAAACTGTTGTTCCTTAAGGTTGATCTACAGGGACCTGATTCAGTCTTAAAGCCTAGAAGGAAAGGTTGTTTTCATTAAACAATTCTGAGGCTTTGCAAATGCCACCATTCTGGGTTGTTTAAATCCATGTACATCAGAATAATCTACAATGAGAAATGATGATGCGATTATATGGTCCATTGATTCCTGTATTCAAGATCAAAGGAGGATTTAACAAAATACACCCTGAATTCTATACACTCAACCATAGTGAATTTATTAGTTTATTCGAAAGGCAGGATATTCTTACCAAAAAAAGAAAGAAAGACGGGATATTCGTGTTGAGTTGGATTGGGTAGATCTTACACAAGTTGGGCTAGATGTTGGATTTCCGAGCCCAAACTCTGGCTTTGGCTGTAATGGGCTTGGGTAAACTCTTTTTTCAAAACATTGGCCCAGCCCACCTATGTTGAGATCAATTCTTTGTAAATCTGGGGAAATCATATTCTACGATTGGAAGAGAGAATATGGACGATTCCTATTGTTGGTGAGAAGTCCAATTCGAGAATTTTCTTCAATTATACATGAGTTCTTATTGCTTTGGTTTATCAAGTTCTCAGCCCGATGATGGTATCTTGATCCTTCTAATGGAGGTTTTCTTATGCTGAATTGTGATAGTGTGTGGGTGGTTGATTCACAAAAAGTATTGATGTTGTTATTCGTGATGATACGGAATTTTTCAATTTCAGTGTACAATGCTGGCACGATTGGTGAGTCAATAGTGACTGAAGAAACTGCCATTAGTTTTGGGCTTTTTCAAGCTTGCAAAAAAGAATTCAATGCTATTTAACATGGAAATCAAAATTCATTCAAATGAATTCTGAACCGGAAGCAATAGAATAAAGATGAAGAATTGTCGAGGCATGTTAGACACTTTCTTTAAAATAGATTCATTCCCTCCGGTGTGTGTTTAAGGATCCAATGGACTTTTGTCTCTTAGGATACAATGACGAACAACTGTATACTTAGCACAAAGTAAACGCTACAATGAACTTGATATGTGTCTTCCTTCTATCACCACAAAATTCAATCGACAAGATTCTCATACTAAACAAGACTCACAAAACATTAAGAAGACTTTCAAAACAAACTTAGTACAATTCTTTAATCAAAAGAGGGAAAAACTCAAAAAAAACAAATCTTCAATTTATATTGGAGGTCTTTGGATAGTACAATGAATATACCATATACCATCAATGTCTCATTAACAAGCTTTGGAAAACAAAAAGTCCTTGTTATTTACAACTAAACTTGGAAATAAAGAGTTTCAGTTCTTAGTGAATCAAGTTGGGGAAACGAAGAACTTTGGTCATTTAATTATAATCAAGCAAGAGAAATGAGAAGTTCATTGAAAAATGAAAGTCCCATAACCCTCCACTCATGAACGATGCTCAGGAAATCAAAAGCCCAAAAGTTCATTAATAGTTTATGCATGAATTATCCTTGGGGATTTAAAACACCCAATTGTCCATAATTATTTTATGTATTTATTTCCAAAAAATCTCCTTAATGAATAATTTTCATTCATGCTCAAATTAAGAGCCATATTCTAACACTTTCCACCAAAGGGTTTTCTTAGTTGGCAATCATTAATACCTTTTGGTGAAGATGTTTGGGTTTGGCTCTCCTTAGTGATATATAATTGCAATATTGAACTGTTTTCAATACATAACTGCAAGCATGTTAATGTGCCTTTGGGGTCTCAATTTAGATTAAATATGTTGATGGTGATTTATCTAGTGATGAGACTCTTTTTATGAGAAATGTACCTTATGCTAATGTTATTGATAGCTTAATGTATGCAATGATAGGTATTAGAGTGGACATTGCTTATAGTGTTAATGTAATTAGTTGATTTATGGGAAAATCGTGCAAGAACCATTGGAAAGCTGTAAAGTGGCTTCTAAGATATTTCAAAAAGACTTCAAATCATTGTTTAAAATTTACTTCTAATGTTTCTAAAAGTTTTTTTGTGAAACGATATTGTGATTCAAATAATGCAGCTACTTAGGATAAAAGAAGGTCATTAACTGGTTTTGTATTTACTGTGAGTGACAATATTGTTGGAAGTCTAATATACAAAACATTGTTGCCTTATCATCCACCTAAGTGAAGTATGTTGCGTTAATTGAAGCTGTAAAAGAGTCCTTTTGGATCAAGGGAATTGTTAAAAAGCCAAGATTTGAGTTGAAGATCCAATTGTGTTTTGTGATTCATAGAGTGCAATAAATTTGTCAAAAAACAATGCTTACCATGAAGGAACCAATCACATAGATGCTTTGCTTGCATTTTATCAGGGAAGTCATTGCAAGTGGTCAAGTCAAGGTGGAGAAGATCTCTTCAAGTATAAATCATGCTAATATACTAACCAACCGTGTCCGATTGGTAAGTTTAGGGAAGCTTTGAGTTTGCTGAAAATTCAGTAGTAGTTTTTTATGTTTTCTTTTTTCTTTTCCTAAGTTAGTGCAAGGGTAAAGGCTCTAGTCTTGAGTCTTAGGTTTTTTGGTTTTAAACTAAGATGGAGTATGTTATATTGTGTTTAAAACCGTGCATTAGTTTAGGGGCATATTAGTAAGTCTTATGCATTTAGTGTAGGTATTTTAGGTCTTTCTATTTATTTATTGTATAGGATCTTATCATGTTGTTTAGAGACTGATGTAATTAGGTGTGATACACGATTCTTCTTCTTCTTCTCTCTCTCTCTCTTGTGTGATGCAACTCTGTGTTACTCTGCTAGAGTTTTTGATTTCTTGTAGATTTTGCTCTCTTTTGTTAGGGCTTTTATGTTGTAAAGTTTCTTGAAGGTTTATAGTTTGTAATTAATCTTTGTAAAAACAGAGTTGTCTTCTGCATGATTGATGGTACTTGTTCATTCTTTGTAGTGGAAGACTAGAGGTTCTACCTTTGCTTTGGATGTAGGATCACAAGATCCCAACCAAGTAAAAATCTCTGTGTTCATTATGTGCAATTTGTTTATCTGTTTTATTCCATGAATATAAGATGTGTGATTAAATCAAGAGGGAAGAGCGTGGGGTGTCTTCTACAAACAGCTACTCTCAAAGTGGATCCTCTTTTTGTAATTTATCTCAGTTGGTCAAACGGTTGCACAAATCTGCAATACATATTTCTCAATATGTGAATTTAATTGAGTGGGTATTCAGAAATTTAGATTGAAAAACTAATATTAGTTATGGTTTTGTTGGTTTCCAGATTCGGGTATTCGTTTGAAGGTTATCATGGGATTAGCCTTAGTGTTAGGATTAGAAAGATCAATCATACACACTTGAATAGAGAACAAAGAAGAATGAGACATGGATTTTACCTTGGTTTATCTCAATGTGAGGCTACGTCTAGCATTAAGTTTTTCACTATATTCTTCTCGGAAACAATTTACAATGTTCTGTTATAAGAGAATATATATATACTAGTAAAGAATTGCACATGCAAATGCATGTCGCTTGTTTTGTTTTATCTGCTAAATAGATAATGCTATAATTAGGGGTGTCAACGGTACGGTTTGGGGCGGTTTTGGGTTGAAAAACACCTAGCCCAAACAAGGCCCATTAGCAAAATAACTTTGGGCGGTTTCGGTTTGGTGAGGTTTGGGTTCGGGCTAACTAACGGTTTGAGCTAACGCTTTAGATTCAGGTTGACTAACGATTTTATGGTGTGTAAGAAAAAAATTAAGAAGAAACAATTGAGCATCCTACAACAAAAGTGAAAATTATATGGAAAGCAAAGTTGCTATTGGTCAATTTGCATTAAAAAAAAACCCACCCATTCTATAGAAATCAACAACCTAGATATTAAGTAGTAAAATGATTATTTGATATTTAAGTTCATGCTTAATTTTTTTAATTGTCTATACCAACTACCTAATGGTAATATAATGATTCAAATACTATTTAATGTAAAATTACAAAACGGGTTATAACGGGTTGTGGTTCGGTTTCGGTTGGTGCGGGCTCCACAACCCTCAGCCCAATTACGGCCCATTATGGTTTGGTTCGGGCTATAAATTGACACCCCTAGCTATAATAATGAAATAAATATATTTAGTTGAAATAGTACATTCAAATAAAAATTGACATTGGAAGAAAAGAGAAAAAAAAATCTTAATATTTAATACATATGAAGATTAATTAAACTTATTATATCTTAGTTTTCTCTATTTTGATTTTTTGACATTTTATGTCCATTGTACATAGTAAAAATCTTGAAAAAAATATAAATATTATGAAATTTTAAATTTTCAATAAAAAAAAATATTTAAGTCATAAATTCATTTTACCTATATAAGAAGATACTATTAGTGAGAAAAAAAACCACAGTTGAAAATTTTGATGTAGTCTCTATTAATTTATATCCTTTTTTTATAGCATATTCACTACCACAACATTAACATGATAGGGTCAGGCCTAATAATAAACAATAATAATAACCAAATTAATTATTAATTTTTATAGATAATGTATAGCATTATTAATAATGAAGAAAAAACTTACTTCAACTCATAATTTCAATTTCTTTTTTTTTCCTCTCATTTGTTTGTGTTGTGATTATTGTAGCCAAATGTTTAACATCGACTCCATACCAATGACATTTGAAAATTAAAAGAGAAATAAATGACAATTGTTAGTGAATTTATTTAGTACCTAAATAATTAAAAAAATATTTCAAATTTCAAATAAAGCATAAATACTTATTAAATACTTGTGTATCTTTGATATCAATTTTGATATTTAAAAATCAGCAAGTTCAATGAAGTTGTAAATATTTATCCTACTGTCTTTATCTTGCTCCTGAACTTTTTGTATAACTAAAGTATTGTTTAAGAGGATTTTATATAGTTTATTGCTATTACTGAAAATTGTATTTATTGGTTTTACCATTTCAGAACTTATAAAATATGATTTTCTAAGGATAAGTTTATCATCAAACTTATTAAACTTATCAATAATGTCATTAAACATGACTGCTTGAATTTTGGTACTTTAGAAAATGAAAAATAAATCTTCAATTATTTGAATAAACGTTTGATCATAAAAAGTAAACAAAAAATAAATCTTCATTAAACGTTTGTCTCTTAACTATTACATTCCCTCATCATCAATCAAAGTTAGCTTTTGTACTTTTTCAGATTTTTAATTGTTTTGATAATATTTAGTAAAACTTTTGTGCAGTAATACAACATTTATTTTTCAATTAGTTTCATAACTTGTCAAATGATTTATTTTAACAATGTTCGTCATATTTCCTAAAAAAAATAATTAGTAAATAAAATTATTATTATTTTAATTTAAAAAGCATAATAAAAAAATTTAATGATACAAATACATTATTATTGTCCATCTATTATACCCTCACAAGGGTTCCCCTGTTACTTCAAATCTATCAATAAGACTCATACCCTAATTCACATTTTTGATCTACATTTATTAAGAACCATACCCCTATAAGGATTCTAGTGCATAAATTATTAATTCAATTGAAATTTCAGGTTGTTAGAAACTTAGAATTGTTTACGTTAAATTATATAGTTTTTGTCATACCTGATCAGTCTCCAAGCTGAACTCTTGTTGCAATTTAATATTCTGTAGATTTCTCTTGTTTGAATCTACCACTGCATTGTCAAAATAATAATAATAATAAATAGAACAATAATTCTAGAAAAAACAATGGAAGATTAGATTGCAACAAGAATTCAATAGATGTACCTCTAAATCATAGAAAATAGGGATAATTACTGTTGCCCCCCTGTAGTTTGATTTTATTACTAATAAAACCCTGTTCTTTACGAAATTACTGTTGCCCCCTTCCTTATAACGGTGTTAAGTAGCCGTTAAGTTTGAATTTGTAATGTCTAATTTGCCCTTCATTAAAATTAAAAAAAAATCAAAAGACGATGCTACCCCATTTATAAAAACCAGATTAAATGTCAATTTTACCCTAAACTTCATTTATTTCGAATTAATGAAATGGGCAAAATCCAAATCCGATTTGGATTCCCACCTTCGCTAAACTTCATTTATTTTGAAAATATTTTAGGTGATATTAAATTTCCAATTTGAGTTGAATTCGATTTTCCTTCTTCTTTGGTTTCTATTTGAATTTTATTCAAACATTCTTTCTTTATTTGGTGGTTTTTTTTTAGAATAAAACGGGTTATAACAGTTAATTAAGGGTACTACTGTAACTTGACAAAAGGGTAAATTAGCACAGAAATAAGTATAAAGGTACTTTGGGGTTTTTGAGAAAATATAAAGATGCCACATCATCGTTAAACTAACAGAACTTAACGGTAGGGGGCAATAATAATTGTAGACAAAGTTAAAGGTTTGATTAGTAATTTTGAAAAGTACACGGGATATAGTAGTAATAAAATCAAAGTACAGGGGGGCAATAGTAATTATCCCTAGAAAATATTATTGAGTTGCACAATTTATTGTGACTGAGACATCAATGATTCATCGATAATATTCCATTATGAAGGTATGCTAACCTGTCCAAGTCAAAATACAAACATTAAAATTCAAAAAATTCTCTGTGAAGCAATACCAATTAAAAAAACAGAACATCGAAATTGAGGAAGTTGAGAGAGATCGAGAGAAACCCTTGTTTTGTCTTCCCTTTGAGAGAAAAACCTTGTTTTGAAACTGAAGAAGTTGAGAGAGATTGACAAACCCTTGTTTCGTCTTCCCTTCATGAGAAGAAGTTGAGATAATTTGCAGAGAACATTTGCTCCGTCGTCTATTATTTGAGGAAGTTGAGAGCGATTAAGAAAAAAGAAGCCGAGTGGCTTTGAGTAGTTTATGTTTCAATCTCAAAGAGTAAATAATTATTGGGTAATTTTCATCTGGACCCCCTGAGGTTTAGTGTATGTCATTTTTAGTCCAAAAAAACTGAAACTTTGCATCTGCCTCCCCTATAGTATGGAAAAAGTCAATTTAAGGACAAATTATCGCTTCTTGGACGAATTTGCCCTTTTTATTTTTTATTACATTTTAAGGATTTAAAGTTTATTAATTTACAAAATCAAACCCTCCTTCATTAGCTAATTCCCAAATTCCAAAATCCTTGGTTCTACCGATTCTAAATCTTTATTTTTCAAACCCTAGTTGAAGATTAGGAAATGAAAATTAATGGGTGGAACGTAATCTCCAACTAGTCGAGTCGAGAGCGAGAGAGAGGAACCAGAACATAGAAGAGTGTAACCAAGAGGATAGTTTGAAATCGAACGAGAAAAGCATCTGCAACGAAAGCTCCAAACAGAGGAAGTGAGACAAACCTGTCCAGGTATTAACGTTCACCGCTGCCATCACCTCGACTGCTGAAGTGGTCCCGTGAGGTAAGTAATCAGGTTGGAACTAATTCCATTACAAGAAAACCTCTCTGCGATCTCAAATCCTAAGAAATCCAGAAAAGAAATTCTCATTAATTGAAGATTCCTAATCATTTCTCAATTGATCGAAGAGAAACAAAGAAAGAGAAAGAAAGAGAAAGGAAATGAAATTAATCAACATTTACCAATGATGAAAACGAAAGATCTCCATCGGCCTTAATCGCCGGTTGACATCTGTAATAGACTGAACCTTTAACCATTTCTGATAACAGAGAAGAATGATCCATTACTGATGACTCGAGTTAGCTTTGTTTCACAGACGAGAAAAAAACCTTATTAATCATTTCTCAATTGAGCGAAACGAAACAAAGAAAGAGAAAGAAAGAGAAAGGAAATTAAATTAATCAACATTTATTGATGATGAAAACGGCAGATCTCCATCGGCCTGTTTCAGATGCAATCGTCGGTTGACCTCTGTAACGACTGAACCTTTAACCGTTTCTGATAACAGAGATTTGGGAATCGGGTAATAGAGAAAGGTCTGATTTTGTAAATTAATAACTTTTAATCCCGTAAAATGTAAAAAGAAAAAAATTAAATTAAGAAAAAAAAAAAAGGGCAAATTCGTCCAAGAAGCGATAATTTGTCCTTAAATTGACTTTTTCCATACTACAGAGGAGGCAGATGCAAAGTTTCAGTTTTTTTGGACTAAAAATGACATACACTAAATCTCAGGGGGTCCAGATGAAAATTACCCATAATTATTTAAAAAAGAAAATTTCAAATTGCGGTTAATAAGGAAAGCTATTTAAGATTGAAAAAATAATAATTAAGAAAATAAAAGAGAAAGATTGAGATTGTGGTTTGTAAGAAAGGTTGTTTGAGATTTTTTAGAAAAAAATGGTTTATAGGGAAAGTGATTTGAGAATGAAAAAAAAATAAAAATCTTTTACTCTTATTTCTATAAAAAAAACTTCTTCTTTAGTTTGAGATAGGTTTTGATTTATACATTTAAAATAAAAAATAAAAAGAAAAGAGAAAAGAAGGCTTCTAGTTGTTGTTTACAAGGAAAATAATAATAAAGAAAAAGAAGAAAAAAAGACTGAGATAGTGGTTTGTAGGGAAACTTGTTTGAGATTTTTTGAAAAAAAAAATGGTTTATAAAGAAGGTGGTTTAGGATTGAAAAAAAATGAAAAAAAAATGAAAGAAATAAATATTATCTTAACTCTTACTTTTATACAAAAAAAAAAAAAAAAAAAAAATATATATATATATATATATATATATATATATATATATATATATATTTATCTTTACTCTTATTTTTATATAAAAGAAATTCTTTCTTAGTTTGATGTAGGTTTTAATTTATACATTTTAATTAAAACTTAAAAGAAAAGAAAAAAGAAGGCTTTTAGTAGTTGTTTACAAGGAAAATTGAACCAACGGGGTTGGTCCAAGTGGTAAGCAGCTTGGTTCACTTAAACAAGGTTCTCGTATCGAATCCTTGTGGATGCAAAAATCCCTAGACACGGTCGAACCACCTTTAAAAACCGGGGGGCAAAAAAAAAAAAAAGAGGTGCGGAATTGGAAAAAAAGGATTTACTTAAAAGTATTTATTTCTTGAATTGATTTTATGCATTAAAGAAAAAAATATAAAGAATACAAAGAATTTGTGAAAAATAAAATAAAATGACAAAAAACTAGTATAAAATATATGACATTTAAACAAAAACAAAGGATACAATAGTCAAACGAAAGACTTGCGATGAAACTGGAGTACATGTTTTTTATAATAGCATGATATATATATGATAATTAATTAGTTTTTAAATATTTGTATACAAAATGTCTAATAGATCTCAAAACAAAAAAACAAGGAAAATTGTTTGAAATTAAAAAAAAAAATCTTTTACTTTATTTTCTAAAAACAATGTTTGTTATTTGATTAGGTACTTTTATTAGTGGTTTAAAGTTATGGTTGTCTGGAATTGGAAAAAAAAAAGTGTATCTTTTACTTACCTTTCTAAAAAGTATTTATTTCTTGAATTGATTTTATGCATTTAAAAAAAAAAATATAAAGAATACAAAGAATTTGTGAAAAATAAAATAAAATGACAAAAAACTAGTATAAAATATATGACATTTAAACAAAAACAAAGGATACAAAGTCAAGGAAATGACTTGCGATGAAACTAGAGTACATGTTTTTTATAATAGCATGATATATATATGATAATTAATTAGTTTTCAAATGTTTGTATATAAAATGTCTAATAGATCTCATAATACTTTGCCTACAAAGTTTAAACATTCGATAAAACTTGTCAAAACTAAATTGAATCAGCTTTCAACCAAATAAACCAATTACAAGAAATACTAATATATGACATTAGTTATAAGGTTGTTGGATGTATTATGAAGGCAAATAATATTTTGAACTGTATAATGTGAAATAGTGAATTAAATGAACACAATAAAATGTTTAAAATTGTGGTGTTTATTATAAATGCTAATCACGTGAGACGTTTTAAGAGTATATCATTTCCTTTTTATTGTTTCTTAGTAATTTTGAACTACTTTGTTCATACACTATACATGATATTTATTGGAAAAGCTTTATATAGGGACACTCCAAGATAATTGGCAAAAAGCATAATAGCCTAAAACTATGCTAAATTGACAATGACTTTATTTATTTTTTTCATTAGAAACATTGATTAGTTAAAATAAATGATAAATATACTTTAGTTGTACAGTTCTAAATCGATGAAATTAATGATTGAATTTTTTTGGGGCAATATTGTAAAGTAACAAGAGATTAATAGTAATGTATGAATTATGAGATTATCTAAGGATGACTTAACGGAATTCGCTAACGGGAGTGTACCATAGTGAAAATTTAAGAGACATATTTGGTTGTCTCAAGTTGATATCTTTTTGGGGGTATCCATCATTTTTCTTAAATGTTTTGAGGTGTCTCTTAATTTTTTTTTTTATTTTAAAGAAATAGATTGTGCATGATTGAGGATAATAAATAATCATAAAAAAATCACATTAATAATCAAAATGTTTGCGGCTATTATATTTAGTTATAATTCAACACAATGATTTTCAATGTATTTAGTTATAATTCAACACAATGATTTTCAATTTATCTTTTTTTTATTTTTTTTTTATAAGAATATGATTGATATACTGGAGGAAATTGAAATACTACTAACCTATAAGAAGAAAATATTAGGTAAATTTTTAATTTTTAATGTTATAATAATATGAATTAAATTATACTATTTATTTTTAATTAGTTGAATGATTTTTCCAAATTCTTCAATTACAAAATATAACGTATTTCAATATATTATTAGGTGCTTCTAGCCTTTTTTTTTATTATAAATTATAACTTTGAAGTTTAACTAAAATATAAAAAAGAACTATAATTTTGAGTATTATTCTATAAATTAGCTGAATAAAGTTATAAATTTGCAATTTGTGGAGTAAAAGTTATATTGAAATTGTTGTGGTATAATGTTAATATATATATATATATATATATGTATGTATATATGTTTAATTTTTTATATTACTTTTTAAAAAATTACCCAATTGTACGATATTATATAGATATATATATATATTCATATATCAGATTCATATATCACTCATATTCTATTATTATTTAAAAAATTTAAAGAATAAACAAATGAATTGAAGTTGTTTGGTTAATAGTAAGAAAGTTTTAGGGAGATGAAAGTACAAATTTGAAAATAAATAGCTATAGAAATCGAGACCATTCAAATTTACGAAAAGATTTTAATTTATCTATGATTATTGTGGGGTTAAAATAATTAATTGATATTTATAACATCATCATTCTATAAATTAATGAGTATTTGTTTAAGCAACTAATTTATTAACAATACAAGTTGTTATTTCATTCATATCATTCTAATTGTTTAGATGTTACTTTGTATATGATCCCTTTATGTTTGTCTTTAATTTTTTATACTTACTTTTTAAAAAATTACCCAATTGTCAAGGTACAATATTTTATTAACGTGGGAAAAAAAAAAAATATGAATTACAAAATATCAAGGATTCATATATCAACTCATATTGGCTATTATTATTTAAAAAAGTATAAAGAATAAATAAATGAAATGAAGTTGTTTGGTTAATAATAAGAAAGTTTTAGGGAGATGAATATATATTTTGATAGAAAAAAATAGATATAGAAATCGAGAGATTCAAATTTAGTAAAAGATTTTAAATTATTATTATTATTATTGTTGATTTGTTAAGTTTAATGAAAGGTAAATTAGACATTGCATATTCAAACTAACACCAACAAAAACCTTTGAGGAAGGGAGCAATATAATTTAATAAAATTAGGAGAGTCTTATTAGTAATAAAATCAAACTACAAGGGGGCAATAGTAATTATCCCAAAATACTATAATAATTTCTAATTAAAAAAAAAAAAGTAAAACTCAAATCAGGAAATGAGATAAATCCATAAGACCTTATTTTTTTAAAAATAAATAATCGAATCTCAAATAAAGAATTTTGGTTCCTATAAATATAAAATTATATTAAAAAATAGATTTTTGGGTAAAAAGGGGGAGGGGAGAGTTTCTATTTTTATATTTTTTAATTACCTTTTAAGAATTACTAAATTGTACCATATTTCATTATTTATTAAGAAAAAAACCTATCTTAAAGAATCCCAAGATTCCTATCTCAAACTATATTCGAATAGTATGATATGATATGATAGAATTTGATTTTTTTGGTAGAATATTAGAGATTGGATGGATTGATAAAAAATGATGTGGAATTTAATCAAAAGTTTTTTTATTAGGGATTAAATCGCGTTGGATTTAAAATAACAATATTTATGAGTTATTTTGTATAATATCTAATTTGAATAAAATTTTCTTTATTAAGGATTGATATAAGAGAACTACAAATCAATAGGAGGAAATTCTCTTTCCTAATTTTAATTTAATTTAATTTAATTTATAAATGAAAAGAAATAAAAATTACAAAGGATACCAACAATTTGTAAGGAAAAATAAAAAAAAAGATAAAAAAATTAATGAACAAAATATGACATTTGAATAAAAATGAGAGATACAATAGTCAAAGAAAAGATTTTTTTTTTGGACATAAAAAGAGGAGTACATGCTTTTATATAATAGTATGATATATACTCCTAGCTAGGGAATCGGAGAGATACCCACCTAGAGACATATTGACCACCGTTGGTCGAGAAGCCCTCCCCCTACCCCGAGCCCAACCAGGGGAAGAACGGGCCCAAGACCGCAAGGGAAAGAATTGCATTCAAACACGTATTCTTGAGACCTCCGAGGGACCAGCAGGCCCCGAGTGCAGAGCTTCCCGCGAGAAAGATTTGCCAAAGAGAGTACATGCTTTTATAGGTATATATATATATATATATATATGCGCTTAGAAACCTTAAGCCACAACTATTCATTGGCCCAAGCCCAAAATATAAAGAAACTTCGAGGCCCATAGAAACATGGACCTTCTGCATGCTATAGGGGTGTTGCCCCCACACCCCACCGGGACGCCTTCCCCAGACCCCGCCTGCTCACTAGGGATTAGCCTTGGCCTTAGTTGCTGTGATACTGGTAGGAACTATAATTGTTCTCTGGGCAACAGGTAGATGTGCCATTTGTTCCAATGGTAACAATGGCAAGATAGATTCTAGAAAATTATGTTAGAAATTTGTTCATCCCATTCTGACTCCCAGAAACTTGTTCATCCCATTTTGACTCCCAGAAACTTGCTTTCGTGCAGATGTAGATTGATTCTCAGAAATATTCCAACAAATTTTAAATCTTTTTTGAGATTTAAATATGATATTCAGAGTAAGGCTATCAAGGAATTCAATATGTAAATAAGATTGGTCAAGTATGTAATGGCACAGTTTAGAAGCAAAACTTTTTAACATTTGAAGAAGTAATTTCATGGAGTTATTCCACAAATCCACGGATGGAGTTTTAACTGCTACTTTCTGACATGGAATTCAACCAAGATGGGAGGGAAATTGGGGTGAAGAGGCTTTTCTTCAACACAAGGTAATGGGTGGATCAGTTCTTCAATGAATTAAATCTCATCAGTGGTGTTCAACACAAAGAAACTTGTTAAACTCATTGGTTGCAGTATTGAAGGTTCTGAAGTGTTGCTAGCCTGGATATGTTCTTAATCATGTGGTAATTTGCATTCATGGTGATCATTCTTGCACACAAGGTTACAGTTTGAAACAATCCTTTTGATGTTTTGTGCTTTCCTAATAATTCCTTAAGCCATAACCACTTAATGTACTGAATGATTGATTTAAGCACCCCGAAGAGTCAAACTTCCTCAACACTCATTTCAACCAAGTTCCCATCAAACAACTGAAAGGAAAAGAATTACATAATTTTTTTTCGTGAACTACAAGAAACATAGTTACTTAGTACATAAACAAAGTTACCTAGTACATACAGAGGCAGGTGTGGTAATTAATTTACCCTCTAATTTCTGGTAATTCTAATTACTACATACACCAAAAAAAAAAAGAAAAAAAAAAGAGGAGAAATTAAAGCTTACAATTTAGCTTTAGAGTAATTAACACACTTTGATTAACTAACACAAACCAATGCTCTTCTTCTCAGCTTATGTTGTTTCCTATCAGGTAGGCTTGAAGAAGTTGGCATGGATTCCAGTATCAAGAACAGACCACAATCCTGCTGCAACCAATAGAGCACTTAGGAAAATTCCCATGGTTCCAAGTACCCAGTTAAGCCACCACATCAAACCAAATTGTTTTGGTTTCTTAATCACATTCCACATAAAACATGGATAAACCAAAGTAACTGGTAATGCAAATCCACCAATCAACCCAGCCAAACTTCCCAAAAATGGCACTGCTACTGCAGCAAAGAAGGAAAGGAATCCAAACACTGTTCTGGAGATTGATCTTAACCACCAGGGCAGTGCCTTCTTCTTCCTGCTTGTGTAGTGGGACTCAATGAGATCAAACATTGGCATTCCATAGATTTGGAATGAACTCACAGCATTAACTATCACAAACAAACTTATCATTCCAAGTAAAGCTCTTGAGGTAGTTTGTCCATGGAAAGCAAACAATGCAGTCAGCATTCCACCATTTGCTGGTATCTGCCATCGTTTAAGCCAAAAATTAAAATTGTTATGAATTAGCTCAAAATTTTATATGGGATCTGGGGAAGCCTAAAAATTCTAATAGAAACACATAGGGTTGTAAGGGGAGCATAAGACGGGTAGAGGATTCAAACTCTGTTACCATAGCCCTATATGAATATACAACAATAAGAAATTAATTAAATTCTTACCATTTGACCATATGCCCAGTATCCTCCAATGGCAATGGGAAATAGGCACATTGCTACGAGTACATATGCAGCTTTTACACCTTTCCACATTGGTACATGCGATGGGTGTTTTTCACTAGACGGCATCGTGGCCTATGAAAATAAAAGAGATGCAAATATTTATCAAGACACTTGATGACAAATAGTTTCTAAAATGATAAATATATCGTTGAGTTATAAGAAAGGGATACAGATGCACATAAGCAACAAAATACATCCAACGGGCATATTTCTTACATTAAATCATATTACTTTTTAGTTTAATCATGCGAAAGTATTTTACTGTTTATGTAACACAATGTAAAAGTTTGACTGCAGTAGCAACAAGGCATCTATTAAAATCCGAATTAATTAGTAGAGACTTGTCAAAGAGTTTGACAAAATAGTATGACTTTACCCTAAACAGCTGACTAATTAACAAGTTTGAAAAGTCATGAGGGGCTGGTGAACATTGGGGAATCAGATTTGACTGGTCAACATATCTCACAGGGTCATGCCAGTGATGAGTTTGGGGTTACATGATATATTAATTTTTTGATTTGTGAAGAAAGTTGAAATTTGTAGGTAGGTATCTTAAATTCTAATTTACCATCTAAGATATTATCCTAACGTTGGTCATTTAAAGTTGTCGAGTCCATGCATAAAGGGTTTGACTAGGTTTTAATCAGTATTTATTGCCCAACCCTCTTCTTTTACCTGGGCTTAAAATCGTTCCAAAGCAAATACAGGTAGAGTTTACTATCTGATTTGTTAAAAGAAACACAATTACCTGAATCTCAAGGACTAGATTGTGACCTCTGAAAGCAAAAGCAATGATACCAAGAGCGTTAAGGATATTAAAAACCCTAGTAGCATCATTCTTGGAACTTATGGGTTTATATGACACCATAGGTAGCCTTCCTTCTTTAACAGAGACCACCCAGATCAAAGTACAGTAGGCAACCGCTGTTACAGCTCCAACCAGCGACACACCAGCGATGGAGTTCAAGTTGGGCAACTGAGATAGAAGAACAGCTGCACAGGTGAACACCAAGTACCATTCAACCGTCGTTAATGGCTTCGCTGTACATGGGACACCACAAACAGTTTCGAAGAACATCTTCAAGGTGGAACCTCCGATGATTATCAGCAGAACACATGTTGCCGCTGATAGATAAAGTATTGGTATCACACCAATAATCTTCCCCACCCTTTCTCCTGAAACAAGGTTGTAATATAAATTTCGTCAATCAAAATACAAGATGAAGTGATTGAAATACTTAAAAAAATGGATTCAGGTGTTGAGCCTTGCCAAAAGTTGCATAGAGGAGTGTGAGATATCGATTGTAACGTGTCCCAGAAGATGATTCATGGAGTTGCACCAGCATCCATAACGTGTAAAGTTGCCAAATGAAAGTTACTGTCAGAGCTATAACTCCCCAGCTCCTGCAACCAAAGTAAACTCTGGGTTATATAAAGATGAATTCTATTCAAGTTCTTAACAAGTGATATTAGAAAATGTAAGAACGAACACCCAGAAATCACAGATTAAAAAAAAAGAAAAAAAGAAGGAAGAGAAGATTTAACGTGGTTTTACACGCCAATATGGAATGCTACGTCCACGGGTGAAGAAAAAAAACCTTTCAGCAATTGTCCAAAACAGTATTATAAGACCTCTCACCCAAAGCCTTAAGACTTAAAATATCAAGTCTGTCAATGATCTTGTAGGCGAACACATGATACATGCTTAAAGACTTTAATTTGGTAAGCAAGTTGATCTATCAGATCAAGTTGTACCAGATTGTAGGGGCATAGCCCTCACACCCCCACCATAAACAATGATGGGCTTCAAGCTTGGGCCAACTCAAGCCTTCGGATTCCATCATAGATCTCCCAAATAGGGTCACTCGGTTGTCCACCAGTATATGTCTGAGCTAGTCCATCTTTGAAGTCAGTTACTGGATACAGAGATGATGTAGCTACTTACCATCCTAGGAAGGTGAAGGCGACAGGGAGAACGAGAGCTTGAATACCGATGCCAGAGCAGAGAGTGTGGAAAGCTGCATAGAAGGCGTTGCCGTTTCTGGATTCAGTGATGGGAAGCCAAGCATCTTCATGTTCGAGTTTGGTAAGGTGGAGGGCTTTTCTTAAAGGAGACGCAAGTGGGGTGAGGAACCGAGGAGTTCGAGATGTTGGGGTCTTAGTTTTGTTTTGTCGACTTGGCGTGTGTTGTTCATCGCCATCACCATAGAGTAGAGGTGAGCGCGTCAATGATGGAGAGTGGAACTGGGAAGGAGGAGCAGAGATTGGTGGGGTTGTTGATCTGGGCGTTATTGGTGCTGAGCTTACAACATCCCTATCATCATCCATGGCTTCCTCTTCTCTTATTGCTTATGAAACTCAACTCTCTCTTCTGATCTATTGCAGCCAAGAGAGAAAGGAACACCGCAAGTGTCTTGCTGGATTGGTATCTTCGTTTCTGTTCTTTAGCTATATATGGGCCGGGCATGGCCAAGCTCAGATTGCTGACCAGGTCAGTTAAGGAAATTCATCGCAAGACCGCCAACCTAGCTTTAATGCACATAAAATATCAAAGAAGGGCTGCTTCGGAGACTGGAGGCAATATTGACCGCCGTTTGAAATGGAAGAAGATTGATTTATCGAGAGGATTCGTAGTTCAAAGTTGCTTCAACTTTTCTTTTTAAAAGTGAGTGAGGCTTTGTTTTTGTCTCCTGATCATGTAAACCCTCGTAAGTGTAAAACCAATCCACAGTGGTTGGCGGCGGATTTTGTTATGCGTTTGATGTTAGCCGTTATTGTTTAATCTGTCTCCTTCCACGTGGCTAATCCATCCTGTCCCATAACCCTTATCTTAATTGTGCATTTTTTTTCTTACACTCTAGGGTTGACCAAGGTTAAGACTTTTGGAGCTTTTCTTTTATTATTATAAGAACCCCAACAACATTAATAATAAATACAAACAATTTTGTATATTGGAGTATTACATAATATAAGTCGGCGCTTCGTCCGTAGACCCAAGAAGATTCAAACTCTAACCTCTATACAATTGAGTATAATAATGTTACACATTTCATAAATCAACTAAACAAACCTCACCCATTTAACTAAGATTTAATTTATTTTCCCAAATTGAAACAAGGTTTGAGTCCAAGATTTTAGTCTTGAGAATAGATTAGGGCTAAGAATAGGTCTGAGATAAGTATTTCATCTCACTTGGCCCATCTTGACCATCTTTGTTTTTTTGACATTAATTGCCAAAATGTTACTTTGTTTTAGGGTTAACATAAGGGTGAACGTGGTGGAGCCAAAGGCTTCCATAGAAGCAAAGTTTGCCGGGGGAGGGAGACGTTTTTGCTAGGATTGACAAAGATTTGGATGCTCAAGTAAACCTTGGAGGATTTTAAAAACTTGAAGATCCAATTTCAAGGAATTTTGGCATTGCTTTGGTATTTTTGTGATTTGAGATAAGGTACCAAAAATCTTGATTTGAATCACCTCATTTTCTTTGACCCTTATCTTTTCTTTATCTAAGAGATGATCCCAAATGAATTGGTTGTGGAAGCAAATATTGTGCACCACGATAAAATCTATGGATGCATTGGTTTATAGAGTTATGCTTTCTATACTTGTATTTCTTCAATGGTTCAAATTATTTATTTTTATATTAGATTTATTAAGGTGGGGTTTAGGCTTGCTTTGGCCTTTCAAAGTTCAACTTCAGGGATAGGTATGGCTGAGAAAAAGCTCAGCTAAAAATATTCAAAGTTAAAATTAAATTTTAAAAAGCCCAATATATCCAACATGTCCTTACACTTGTAAATAAATAAAAGTATCCAATCATGTTCACATATGTTGAACTCCATTGATCATATTACCACCTAGAAAAGAACTCAACTCATATTTATTGGAAGATTCCAAAACTATAAGATTTATAAGTTGTGGTAGGTGAAACTGGGAGTATTTAGTATTTTGTCGCATAATTGGATCATCACTTGAGGTTGAATCAAGTGTGATGTAACATATAATATAGAACAAAGAATTCTAGAAACTTTAATAAATTAAAAATTATTATTGAATGTGGAATGTACTTTACAAGATAACAATGATATATATATATATATAAAAGACTCAAATTAAGAATTCAAATCTAACTAGAAAGTTAGTGTTCGAAAAGCTATTTATTTTGATATTTTGTTAGTTCGTAACTTTTCTCGTAAAATTGCATCAAAGTGTGGGAATTGAAATCAAGTGTGGGAATTTAAAGTGAAGTCAAAGAAGTACAAAATCAAATAAAGGAAAAAAGAATGGTGATTCACACGTTCTTTACTTTATTTTAAGTTTATTTTATATGTATTTTTTGTTGAAGCACTGATTCAAAATTGCAGGTCTGCACTCATAAAATATAAGTCTCGTGCAACCCCAAGTCTCATTTCTTTATTTGCACGCTGTCGTCGCCTTGGGCTTGACGGTTCTGTTCTAGACACCGTGCCACCTTTTCTTTTATGTTTTCCTGGAAAAATATGGAATCGGACTTTACTGGCCATAGACTCGAATATTATAGGTCAATGAAATTACCAGGTTTTAGGGTTTTGGGTTGAGAAGAGTCATGAAATTCCCGTGTTTCATGACCAATGGTGCAATCATTTATTTATTTTTTTAATTTTTTTTAGAAGTAAGGTTTATCCGAGACAATTTATGAACATTTTTATATTTTTTGGAATTGAGATTTGTCTGAACTTTAATAAAAAATGAATTTATTCAGTTACATCAACAATAAAACTATTAATGTATGTCAATATTACACATAGAAGTAGGCCAATCAATTGCTAACTCAAGGTTTAAAGTATCGGTTTTGAGTATCGTATGGTCAGGATGATTTTAAGAGACGTATCATCTTGTATTTGAGTATTGTATTGCTCTAGCTAATGTATTTTAAGGTAATTCAACGGAGAGACGTATCGATATTTATTGTATTGGTTTGGTCAAATATAGATACGAATCGTATAATATCGTGGGATACTTTAAACCTTGTGCTAACTCAACCGAAACAGCCAATTGGGCTAGAGAGTCAGCAACACCGTTATAACTCCTAGAAATGAAACTAAAGGAAATTGAACCCAACTCTTCTTTGATCAAAAAAATATCTTGCACGATAGGTTCAATACTCATGCATGCCTTAATTACTCCTCAAAGAGATAATTGATATATATAATTTCAATTTAAAGTAGAGTTTCACCTCTGGCCTCGATGGGATTTAAACTTTGATTTCCTAAATGGAAGTGTTAGTCTTTTGCAAATTAAGCCACCCTTCGAAGTTCTCTTTCTATATGATACGGGAAGAATGTAACTGACTGGGTCTAGAGCCGATTGGGTATTGAGTGCTAGACTCGACCGGGTATTGAGTCAGTAGTATGGTCGGGATATAAACTGACTACTCGACATTTATAGAAGGCTCCACTCATGCTAGATCAATATGGCAACACCGCCTTGAAAGGAAAGTCAACCCTAGAGATGATTAGGCGGAACAACTGTCGGGGAATCCTGTCTGTACCCAAAAAGGTAATCCGCATACTATTTAACAAAGACTCACCCCTCCGGTAAGGAACGAACACTTTCTTAGCAAATTCCTGTGTAGCTCTTGCACGAGATCTTAATTTGATCACCAATTGACTTAGCCATCGGAGGCGGCTGCCCGGCACCCTAGCCGGCCCACGTCCAACCTTTCTTGTAGAGTTCATCGTCTCTAGGCATGAGAAGGCAATCGAGAGTTAGCCCTGGCTCAGTTGGAACCTTGATCGAATCTGAAACGTCTCACTATATCTTAGTTGAGACATAACATGATGAAGATACAATCTGTTAGTAGTTGAGAAACAATTAAGAGAAGATGACTTCAAGACTTCAACCCATTTGGATCGATCCTGTGCAAATATTGACTATGGTATATTCAAAAGGATGACTTCTATGCACTTAGGTTGTGTTGAGACATTAATAATATGGTGGAAATTTCTCTTCGATGGTTTTCAAGTTGATCTTTTATTCGTTCTACCCCAAGTTTGCACTTTTTAAAGTCTCATTTCATAAAGGAGAAAGAATTTATATGCCATGGGCCCATGGGTGACAGAAATTTAGTTTAAAAAACATAGCTCTTTTTAACTAATTATGAAAATGACAGAAAATATTGATATTATATATAAAATTAAATCCAAGTGGTAAAAAAGCTAAATAAAATTAGGCAAAAAGGACACTGGATTTGTGTGCTTTTAAAATTTTTAGAATATGTTGAATCTTATTCCTTATTTCTAGGGAAATTTTCAATGCCATGCATTGAGTTTCTTCTTAATAATAAATTAATAATGTCATTAATAGAGCATCATTAATTTTTTTGTTATCCATTTATAATATTACACATTTCACTTACAATTGTACATTCACAAAAATCAGCTATCATTTTTGGATGAATCATATATCTCACAACCAAACACTTAAATTATAGTCGAAGATTTATAGATTTGAAATCTCGAGGAATTTGAAAGTTCGTAAACCGTTGAGTTGATTTCTTCTAGATAATAATGTCACTAAGATTTATTATAGAGTCGATATGTAGTATCTGTTAATTTTCAAGATTACATTTCTCAATTACAATCTCAAGTTTAAAATAATATCTATGATGTATATCTCCTTAAATTTGTGAAAATTTATTATTAGGTGAGGAAGAACTTCTAGATAGTTGAGGGAGATAAAGGAAATTGAGTCGAGTTGATAAAGAAAATGAGTCGAACGTAGATTTGTCGATTTTGATTAATTTTTTCTTTTTGAAATAATTAAGCTCTTATTGACTTCTTAAATTTCGAATAACTAGGAGGTGTTTTTAATATTTTTTTTCTTATAGGGGTTTGATTGATAAATTAAATAACTAAGTAGGTGGCATTCATTTTAAGGGATAACTTAAAGAGATTTGGTTGAAATTTTTTCTTTACTTTTATGAAAAATATCCATTATTCACGATTTCTTCTGCTATTTTCAATTCGTATTGGGTGGCCCACCATTTGCAATTTCTACTCTATTGTTTAATGGATATGATTTTCTCTATCCACTAAAATCTAGAACATTTGCACTCTTAGCTCTATCCGGAAATAAATTTTTTTTTTAATCAAATGTCTTATTAAAAAAAAAAAACTCCTAGGAGACTGATTAGGGGCACAGTTTCAAAGCCTCCATAGGAGACTGATTTGTCCACTCATTTAATAGATACACCGCCATTGAAAAGACACCTTGAAAGGGCTCTTTGCCACTATAGACAGAAATGTAGCTTCTTTAACATTTCGTTCCTTCGTTCAATATTAAAAAAGGTCTTCTCCTCCCCTTGTAAAAGTTTTTGAGTACTCTTTCTCCTCCTCTTTCTTTGTTTATAACTGCTGACAACAATTCTTGGTAACAATAGTTGGACTGGGCTTATGTGATGCATGTATATGGACTATTCTTGGGTCCAATATTTTTTTGGAGTTTTTTTTCATGGCGCTGCCTTAAGTGGGTGCTAAATTCTTGACTGCCTCCTATGTCAAATATTTAACGATGCCCCCCTAAGCCTATCCCAATATTCCAAGTTACCCCTCTCAATGATTAAATGACCATTAAGTGTAGGTTGTTAATTGTCCAAAATGCCTTTGTTCTTGTCTAAATATCAAATTGCCTTTTAATTCACTTAAGTGACCCAACCCTAAGTGGGTGATCCATCTTTTTCACACATACCCTCAAAAACCCCACATCGCGAGCAATCATCGCCGCCCTCTCTCCTACCGGCGATCACCACCCTTTCCCTTAGCCTCTCTCTCTCTCTCTCTCTCTCTCTCTCTCTCAAATTGGGATTTGCTCATTTATTCTCTTCCTCATCTTTCCTTCTTATAAATCTAACCCAAAACCTCTACCACTCTCCTTTCGTCGTGGTTATCCGTATACATAACCCCTTTTTGTAGCTCTCTATTTTTCCCCTTCTTCTTCTTCAATCCCTCCTCCACCAGGAGATTTCATTTACAAAGTTGTCTGAGGTACTCTCCCTCTCTGCTAGGAACCCAATATCTCTTTCTTGCCTTTGAGTTATTTATTTTCCTTTTTTGGAAAAGGTTTTGGTTGAATATGTGGTAGCTGAAGCTTCCAATCTTGAAGGCTTTATTTTTGGTTATATCTTTGGTTTTGTATGGGAACAATAAGTTTTTTCAACCGGGGTATTCGCAACAGATCTAGTTGCTTATGGTTCTGTCGGGGTTGTGAGCTGTTTTTCTCTTGATTGCTAAAGAAAAAATTGTAGCTCATCTGTGAAATTTTTTGAGCTGCTGGTTCATGAGAAATTGTTTTTCTTGTTATGGTGTTGGAGAGTAATGTATTATTATATATCCTGTTGATGATGAAGACCTCGTGTTGGCTATTCTCCGAGGTCTTGGTGAGTCGTATAATGATTTTGGTGCTTCGGTTCGGGTTTGCGTTGATCCTATTACCTTTGAGGCTTTGTCAAGTCTTCTTCTTAACCATGAGAGCCATCTTTGGCATAGCTTTGTTGTGGCATCAAGTTTAGTTTTATTTGCTAGTGTTGTTGTTTGAGATCGAGGTTTTGATTCTAGATCTCGCGGATTTACCTTTCGTTTCTCTCAGGGGTCTGGTTCTTCAAATAATACAATTGCTCATCCTACTGGATCCATTCTTGGTTGTCCATTGTCTCACTCTGCCTTTGACAAGTGTCTTTTTGGTCATGTCTTTTCAAGCTCTTTCTTGCTTTTTCTTCTTTCTTGATGGTTTCTGTCTTGCTTTCTTGACGGTGTTTGTCTTGCTTTCTTGACTGTTCCACCATGGCTTCTGCAAATTTGTCTATAGCTTCTTTGAATGTTCAATCCGTTCGGCCATTAAAGCTTTCCAACACGAATTATCTCTTGTTGCATGCACAATTTGTTCCGCTCCTTCATGGTCATAACCTGTTTGGTTATGTTAATAGAAGCTTTCCTCAACTGGTTGTGTCTTCATCGGTTTCTGATGGATTTGCTCTCAGTGATGATGGATTTGCTTGATGCGTCTTCAAGACCTTTGAGTTTCTACATCATCACCTGTTTCTTCCTTGTTTGATTATTGCTGTGGAACTTTGGGATCGTCAGGATCAAATGGTCCTCAGCTGGTTAATTTCTTCTCTCATTGAGGCAAAACTTCCTCATATTGTCTCTGCAAGAACCTCTTATGAGGCTTGGAAGACTTTACATAAGATCTTCACTCCTTCTTCTCACTCACTTATAATGGATCTTAAAGAACGGCTTTATCACGTTCACATGGGAACTTCTTCTCTCTTTGAGTTTCTTTTGGTTCGAGTTATCGAGCGTTCTTGCCGCTACAAATTCTTGTAACTTCATTTGATTGTTTTTCCTATTACATTGTATTTGTGGTTGACTACACCCGTTATACTTGGTTGTATCCACTGAAAAACAAAATTGATGTTCGTGTTGTTTTTACAAAAATTGAAGCACTAGTTGAGAACTTTTTTGGTAGCAAGATTACTTCATTTCAATGTGGTGATGGTGGTGAATTCTAGCTTCTTAGTAGCTCTGTTTTTGGCTCTTTTGGTATATCTCAACATATTTCTTGTCCATATACACAAGCTCAGAATGGGGTGGCCGAACGAAAGCAATGACATGTTGTTGAATCCGGTCTTGCTTTGCTTCTCCAAGCTAAAATGCCACAAAAATTCTGGTTTTGTAGCATTTCAAACTGCATTTTACCTCATCAATCGCTTACCTTTTGATGTTTTTCATGGAGTTTCTCCTTTTGAGTGGTTGTTTGGTGTTGCTCCTGATTACCAAGCATTACGTATTTTTGGACGTTTATGCTTCCCATGACTTCAGCCCTATGCTGATCATAAGCTTGATGCACGTTCGTAGCCTTGTGTTTTCATTGGTTATTCTCCTGTTCACAAGGGATATTGGTGTTTTGATCCCTCTTCCCAGCGCATATTTGTATCTTGTCATGTTGTGTTTGACGAAAGTAAGTTTCCCTTTGCACTGTTAAGTTTTTTTTATGTCTTTGCCTACCCCTAAACAATGGTTTAATATTTCTCCTGTGATGATATTTCCTTGTAATTCTGCTGATGTAACCTTTGTCTCACCTCTACATAGTGGATCTCTCCCCACCCTGGTTCCTCCCTCTATCCCTGATGGGCCCCTTGGGCCATTAGTGCCTGTTGATTTGGTTGATGGTCATCTTGGAGATGGGATGTTGATTCCAGTGTGCTTGGCACCAAGTATTGAGCCCAAAGCCTGTTACTGGGCTGGCTGGGCCATCTATTGAACTGAATGGGCCATCTGAATTGGCTAGGCCATCTATTGAATCGTTGCAGGCAACGGCCCATAATTTGATGGGTGTTGAATCCACCAAAGATAATCTTTCTCTCAATTGAATTTGTAATAGTAGTGAGTAGGGTCGAATTCGCAGAGATTGATGAAGATTTATTCCTTGATAAAAATTGGGGGGTTTTGAATCAAGAAATTAAATAATGAATAAAACAAATTAATGGATGCAATAGTTATCAAGAAAATTAGAATAATAAAAACTTTCAATCAATATTTAATTTCAGTATTGATTCTCTCAATTGATCATTGATTTAAAAACAAAAAACTTTAATTTTGGCTAGATTGGTTATGATCATTGAGGATCAGTCCTCTAACAATCAATCTTTCCCTACTTTCTCGATAACCTTCGGATTCGTCCTTTGACTTATCTCCTAAATAATGTACATAACCTTCGGATTTGTCCTTTGAGTTATGTCTATTAATCTCATCAAATATAAAAGACCCAATCCCTAGTCAAGAAACCCGGAAAAACCTTGTTTATTTAAACTAGGACATACATTTTCATAGCAAACTCTCTAGGGCATTGATTACCCGTTTGAAGATGCTATTTGTCACTTATATGAGAATAATAAATAATTATTCTAATTGACTAAGTAATGTATTAATCATCAAACAATAGGCCTCTTGTCTAAGGATTAATCTAATAACATAATAAACATGGAAAACGTATAAATACCTGAAAATTAAAGAAAACTAATTACTCGAAGTCTCACAATTGTCAAAAATTAAACTTCTATTAATCTTGATCGAAAGATGGAATTAGCTAGAACATGGAAAAGAAGAATAAAAAAATGAAAATAGAAAACAATGTGCAGTTCTTCTTCAGAACTGTGACTTCCTCTTGTTGTAGCTTGTCATGATAAATCTCTGAAAATACCTTCCTTCTTATAGAGAATTCCTTTCAATTCTGCATCCTTTCCAATTTTGTCATTTCCATTGTTCGCTTTAGTAATGCAATTCTTTCCAATTCAGTTGTTTCCTTTCTTTCTCCTTATCCATTTGATTGTTTCCATCTTCCTCCTTGTCAATGCAGTGGTTTCTAATTTAGTCACTTTCAATTCAGCTTTTTTCTTAGATGTCCGATCGCAAGAAAGAACGAAATCTTTGTTTGTTTAAGTAAGACATTTCACGAAAATCCTTCTGATTTGGACAAAATCAAATCTCTAGCTTCGGACATAATCAAATTCTCCATCTTAATTTTGGCATGGTTCTTTGATTTGATTTAAAATGTGGCGATGTGCATGGTTTTAAACTACTTTTTTTTTTATGGATTTGATATTCAAACGCTATAATCTGTCCATATAATATAAATCCAAATAAACAATCAATTAGTTTCATTAAAATACAAAGGATTTGATATAATATTAATGCAATTAAGCGACTTATCACATAGAAATATAGTGGATTAACAATTAAGATATATAATTCCTATTGGTGCTTGAGAGAGACTAGTAGATTGGGAAGAGAATCTTAACTATCAATTATAAAAAAATATTTCAGATTATAAAAATGGATCAAAGGGTGGGAAGGGTTAGTTATGGTGAAATCTGATTCCAAGGTTTTTAGCTATTAGCATATCTCAATTTAAATTTCAATTCGCAATTTAGTCTAGTATAATTCTCATTTTTACTATTTGTTTGAATAAAATTGGTATAATTAGTTTGGTACTTACTTTATAGTCCTTGAGGGAACGATTCTTTCACCATTATATTACTTGTTACGGCAACGTAAACTTATGTTGTTATTTTCCACAACATAACCTGATGTTCCATGCTTGCACCAAACACTTGAAGATCTGTTGTCGCCGACCTCCACTTGAGGGTGTGTAAAACCAAAATTTGAATTTGAACACTTATCATGAAGGACAGATTATAGAATGACCAACAATAGAATGTGCAATACATCTAGATGGGCGTAACCACCACACTTTTGACAAGCACAAACTACGAGCGCCCTTGGCTAACAAATCAGCCAAACCACATTAGCAAATCTATCTATGTGAAGCACCTGAATGGTGTCAAACAAAACAAAAGAATCCTTAATAAGTTGAACTAATTTAAGACACATCCAGTCCAGGCTAGTAGAAACCTCATTCAAACTCAGAATTGTTGCCTTAAAATCCGGGAAAAATAAAACTTAAAATTTTTTAATTCCAATGGTGCTAGCAATTTGGAAAATATCATAGATTGGTTCCAACTCAGATTAAGCAGCCGCTGAAGTCGAACCAAATTCCAAGCGAGCAGGTATAAAATCTCCATTCGAGCAAATAATCACTGCTCTACCACTTTTAGAGGATACTGCCTTCCAGGAACCATCAGTGAAGATATGAAAAAAGGGCAGCAAAACTACAAAAGAGAAATTCAAGGATGATATAGCATGTGTGGAATTAGAAAGGTCATCCAAGGATGACCTCATCAGACTCACACAACCTAAAAAGCAACCAAGCATATCATTTAACAGTGAGCACAGAGAATGTTGAAACTGATGTAAGCATGGATCGATCAATGCCTTCAAACATATGAAGATTTCGAGCCTTCCATCCAAATGGTATCTACCCAAGGTAAATTGCCAGAATCTTTATATGATGAGTCAATAAATTGCCACCAATCCATAATGTCATGACCTTGAAAAACATCAGAATCAAGTCGAAGAGGAGAAGCTCTCCAACATTGTCTAGCAAAGGAACATTTAAATAAGGTATGAACAATAGGTTCATGAGAGCTCTTACACATAAAACATAAAGGAGTTAAACTAACACCTTTTTGAAATAGATTCAAATTCATTGAAAGAGCATTATGACCAGCTTTCAATTCCTCACTTGGAACTGGTAGATCGCATTATTTGGCCCAGCACAGCCTCAGGACATTTCACTGTGAAATCGGCCTATAGGTTGGCTTGTGATCCGTCATCTGATCATAGACAACGGTCAAATGTTCAATGGAGATCCCTATGGCGATTACCACTGCCGCCTCGAGCGATACATTTTCTATGGAAGTTGTTACATAACAAACTCCCAACGGCTGATCTTCTAATAGCTCGTGGCTGTTCAATCCCGTCTTCATGCTTATTCCGTGGGGGAACAATCGTCTTCTGCTGATCATATCTTCCTAAAATGTCGCCATGTGATAGAAATCTGGAATGGTTTGCAAATGGGAGCTTTACTACGTGTAGATTCCATCGCAGAGGGGGTCCAGTAGTGTATCTCTCTCGCCCAAAAAAGGGATGACACGAAAAAATTATTCAACATTTTCACTGCCCTATGGCTCATATGGAAATCATATACAAACCTTATAGGTTCTACTATAGTTGTTCTTCCTACACAGCTCAAATTCCAAGTCTGGAAGGGTTTGCAATTTTATTAACCGGCTCACTCCAGCAAGCAGGCGTCAGCTGAAACCTATGGTCTCATCAAATGGATTCCCCTGACAACAAATTCACAAAGATTAACACTGATGGATCTTTCTTACAAGAAAAGGGACTTGCAGGTTATGGAGGCATTGCTAGAAATCAACAGGGCAAAATGATCTATGCTTTTGGCTATGGAACAACTACTCACGATATCCTCACACTTGAAGCACTAGCATTGCGTCAGGCATTTATATGGGCCCTTGAATTTAAGTTGTCTCGCATAGCATGACAATCAGGCCTTAATCACTATTATTCACAAAAGCCCTTGTGAAGTACCTTGGAAACTATACCCCATCATTTTAGACATCAGACAGCTGGCAAATTCTTTTGCGTGTGCTACTTTCACTCATATTCCTTGGGAAGCAAATTTCGTGGCGGATGCTTTGGCAAAAGAGGGCGCGATCACTCAAGAGGCTGTGTTATACGTTCAAACTCCACCCACTCATATATTGTCTTTTATGTTTTTTGATATGCTTTCTTTAGGTTGTAAGCGTGGCTTTTCATTTTAATAAAGTTTACTGTTACAAAAAAAAAAAAAAAAGACCAGCTTTCCAAGAAAAGTTCTTACCTAAGGTAAAGTTTTGAATTTCCAAATATTTGACCAGAAAGCTGAAACGGCAGATGGAGCTCCTCTATAAAGCTGACTATGAGCATAATTTAATTCCATATAATAAGCTGACTTAACTGAAAATTTTCCTTCCAAAATATGTTTCCACACCCAAAAATCATCTACATTCT
This sequence comes from Hakea prostrata, assembly GCF_041222555.1. Taxonomy (NCBI): domain Eukaryota; kingdom Viridiplantae; phylum Streptophyta; class Magnoliopsida; order Proteales; family Proteaceae; genus Hakea; species Hakea prostrata. Next base: position 16,562,594 of record NC_142604.1, read on the forward strand.
TGATAAAATAGGTATTTTAAAAATAGCTGCTATTTCATAGGCCGAAAATAAAGATTTTAATTTTGAAAAGTCCCATGACCGAGAAGGCCAATGAATTAACTCATTAACTCAAACAGGACCCAATGAAGGAATACGAAAGATACATACTATGCATAGGTAAATTAGGGACCCAAGGATCATGAAATACCTTAGTGTGTGTTTGTTTTGACACTTAGAAAATCGACAAGTATGACCAGTGCGCGCTGTTTCTCCAACAAAATGCAATTCACAAAAAGGAAAAGACATGATATACGACTACAATAGGACTGTCATGACATATGGCCCATGTTCTTTTCCGATCTATTTTCAGGTCTAAAAGATAGAAAGATATATTGAGTAAGCTATATATGAAACTTTAGGTAGGTCAAAGGATAAACACTTTCACCTCATACAGGTATAATACTCTTTTTTACCGAAAAAAGAGAGTAGAATACTCTTTTGAGTGTTGCAGTAGTGAGTGACCAGTTTCCCCTATGAGGTTGGCAAAGTTGTGAAGTTTGAAAAGTTAATTTGGAGCCAGCTTTAATTAGTTGTGTTGAAGCAGGTGACAATTGAGATTGGGTGCAACCTGGAGACTGGAGTTAATGCCAGTTATATCATGGCATTGCATGTTATCAACAGATACGTTCAGAGGTTGGTCTTTAATTAGAGTTCATAGTCAAGGTGCGTGTTTGAGTCTGTTCACACAAATTAAAATTCAATTTCTTTGAAAATAATACAAACAAGATTAATTGAATCATCGCGTGCCGCGTCTATCTTTGCGGCAGCACTAATACTGTAGCTGCATGTGTTAGCAGTAGATGATGAATTGCATTAAGACGACACAACCCGTTGGTTGTCTATATTTTCTGTATTTGCAAGCAAACCTAACTTTTGGGGCCACTGTGTGAGTAATTATGCATTGTTTTAGGCATGACTACACGGCCAGGAAACATTGAAATTACTGATCTCTATAGCTATCAAATTATAAATGATTTTAGGTGATGGGACAATGGGATAGCTGAAAGGTTCTATCTCTATTGCTATGGACTCATTCAGATCTTTTTACAAACATGAGGTTGTGGATCATTTGATCTCTCATGTCTCTCCTTATATAAATGTATCATTGTAAACTTATAACCAGGCATTTCGGTTATCAATAGCCCAATTGAGTCGAGATGAAAACTAAAATGCTGGTGGAGAGGATGAAACGTTGGAGGAGGTCAGCTGTTTTGGGGACAAAAAAGATCTTTATTTCAAGACCTGTAGGTGGGTTGATTGCAGATAAGGGACATTTTGCTGTATATGCTGAAGATGGCAAACGTTTTGTAGTCCCAGTGCACTGCCTAGGGGAACCCATCTTCAGAGAGCTTCTTAAAATGGCGGAAACAAAGTTTGAGTTTGAATATAATGGAGCTATCATCATTCCATGCAATGGAGACGTCATTGAGTTTGTTCTTTCCAAGATGAGGCATGGTTATACAGGAGAGCAGAACCCTCTTGTTGAACACTTGGAGAACTCACTATGCTTGTCTTTCTAACAGATGGAAGATCTAGGAAGAGCTCTGAAGATTGATTTTTTCTTTTTGGTCTTGTTAAGACCTGTGAATATTAATTAATTGTGGTGTGACTTGGTGTTTGAAGTTTTTTAGTTTGGCCAAGTACCTGTGAGTATTGCAGATGATTTGTATAATGAAAGTTCATTATTTTATTAACGACTGCCCAGTACTACATTAGAACATGTTATTTCAAGACAAGAAGAGTGAGTGGTTTTTTGTTTTTTTTTTTTCTTTTTTCCTTCCCTCTCTCTCTCTCTCTCTCTCTTTTTAATGATGTGCAGAACAACAAAACACAACAGCAGTTTATATCCTGTACATAATAATTAAGTAGATGGATAAGCGTCCCAGGAGCTTTAGCATCTACCTTAAACTCTGACTTGAGCTTCAGTCGATCTAGAGTCTGCTCAGTAGTGGCTTCAATGCCTGCAATAACAAGTGTTGGGTTAGACAAATTGAAGAAGTCAAGACAAAGTTGTTCTCTTCGGATGTTGATCGAACACAACTTTGAATATAGTTTTCAACCAAACATTTATTGACTTTTGCATGTTGATAATCTTTCTTCTGGTCCAGAATACAAGATTTTCATTTATACTTGTAAACGTTGAACAAGGACGAAGCATTATTATTATCATTTTTTCCCCCCGGAACTGAGCTTTTCGTGGCAATTTCCATGCACCTTGATTATATAGATAATTTATTATATATAATTAATTTAGAGCAAGGATGGTCAGCCCAAGAACCTAATGGAGGTTAGACCCATTCTGGAGGATACCAGAGACTTGGTACAGCATATTCCAGCGTGGCCCTTGTCCTTTTCTTCCAGGGAGAGCATTAGCCATGAGAGCCTTGTCTGTGGCAATTGCCTGAACTGTTTTCTTGCCTTGGCTTATTGAGTTATGTATCGTAGATGTCTTCTTGCCTTGTGCTTCAACTAATAAATAAACATAAATAAATATGAAGTATTGATCTTTTGCCAACTAAGTACCCTTCAAAGTTAAGGATGAAGCATTTTGCTTGATCTTCGAGAAACCCAGATACTAGATGAGTCTGTAACTCCGGAGCCAAATCATTAACATAATCATAATTATTCATGATAATTAAGCATCTGGATAATTGAGGGACCACATGAAAGCCATAGTTCTGAACCTTTTTATATTATCAAGGTTTCAGTCTCATGATGGATGGTTTGAGAATCGTTCTGATCATGCTTCCCAGTATGTACTGCATTTGATCTGTATCTTTGAAATGGATTCTTAGAACTGGCCAACCTGGTCTTGTACGTTGAGAACTGAGTGGACATCTTCCAACTCAATAATTGTCTGAGTTATATACGTGACTCAGATGCATTGCTTTTAAACAAAAATGAGCTCACTCTCCTTTATCATTAGGAAAAATAAATTTGCTTGCCGGACAAGGCATATGCTGGATCTCTGGTATTATTCTTTCAAACTGGAGTTCAGCTAAATAATAAGAAGCAATTAATTATCTCTAGGAATTTTCTGGTGTGGTGACAATCACATTATGATGACACAACCCTCTCTTTGTCAAATATATTCTCTGGATTTGCATGTTAACCTACTTTTGGATTACTGAGATTAAGTAGCTAAGTATTCTTCTAGGTAGAAATACATGCTTAGGATGTCATATATATTGGGGCGACCCTACTTTTGAATACTTTTTTGTTTGGATTACCCAGGTTGCAGATTTCTTGCTCATGGGAGCTTTGAAGATTTCTCTTAGTGGAGTTTGGCGCCTATCTCCACCCCTCTTTGTTGTAAATACTATTTCTCTTGCCTATATGAATATTTTCTTTAGAGCTTAATATAAATTTCATTCTCTTTTTTGAGTAAAAATTTTATGAAGTTCATTACATGGCTTTCGGGATAAGATGCAATGTTAAATCTAGAACATCTATATGTTTGCTTGTAACTCCAAGTGTTTTGGGGTCATCACTTGAAAGGCGGAAAGGTAAAACAGAGTTTTTGACGTTGAAACTGTTGGAGCCGGGCCCCCCCATCGGAGGAGTCGCGATCACTTCCCGAAGCTTTTTCACCACAAACTTTAGGGGGGGGGGCCCCTTTGAATAATAATAAAAAGAAATTTTATTCCCCAGGGGGTTCCACATGTCCCCTTTTGTAGGGAAAAGGACAATTATATGAGGGTTGCCACTTTTTGTTTTTTCCCCCTACATATAATAGATTGGCTCATTAATCAAAAGCCAAAAAGCAACGGCATGGAAACATTTTTTTGTGGACCAATTAAAATTGTCTCCCAAGGCCTATAATTGCCTCAGAAGTCCAATGTACATATATTATTGAACCTTTTGAATAAGAGTGAAGAAAACCTTATGAAAATGAAAGATCTTAGTCTAGAAGATCTAAAAAAGATAGTGAGTGTTCTTTTAGGAAGGTGATCCAGACTCCATAAGTTAGGTGAAAACTTGTGTGACGTTTTTTAAGTGGCCTAAATTATGTCCAACTCACAACTTAACAGTTTTAGTTAGTGCCTAGTTAATTCCTAATTTGAAATAACCAACATATCCTCCCAATGCTAAATTACTATACTAACCTCATGTCTCATTCCATACCCAACCTCTTGTTTTCTTGTCACCCATCTTCTTCCTAGCTACCCTGGCTAGAACTTATCCACTATCGCCGAAAACCATCACACTCCCTCCCCCTGCAGGTCACCACGCGGCCCCACTTTCCCTGTGTTGAAAATCACCCACCACCAAAGATATGATCCACCGGGCTTTATTTAGATTTGCAGTTGAATTATCTTTTACTTGAAGACGAATCTACTACATGAACTCATCCTCATCGTAGGAAGAGGAATCTCTCATCCTAAAATCTAAAACAACCCTAAGTTCTCTTTCAGTATCTTCCCCAATATCTTATCTTCTTTAGCAACCGAGATTGAACTCAAACAAACTACAAGATTTGGAAGACAAAGATAAAAAAAAAAAAAAAAAAACTTAAGAAACCATATATCTCCTTCGAAACTTGCCTTCTCATGGATCAAAATGATTTGTGTTTCAATTAAGGGAAGAGGTTCAAGAATAAGGTTTCTTGAACTTAAAGTTGAAAAAGATGAAATTTGGGTTTTAGGGGAAAGACAATGTTCTAGGGTTTTCTTGAACTAAGAAGGGAAAGATGAATCCACGATGATTCTAGGGAAGAGAATTGGGGAAGAATCGGAATTGTTGCTATCTTTGGTGAAGGGTGATTTCTGGCAAGGGGAGGGTGGGGGTGACGTTGGTGGCAAGGGTAGGGGGGTGGTGGGTAAGTTCTAGCAAGGGTAGGAAGAAGATGGGTGAAGGGAGAACCTTCACCCACCTAAGTGTTAAGTATGGGATGAGACACAAGGTTGGTTCAGCGCTTTGAAATTTGGAGGGTATTTTGGTAATTTCAAATTAGGAGTTTACTTGGCACTAGTTGAAACTATGTTGTGGGTCGAATGTAATTTAGGTAATTTAAGAGAGGCAACACAAGTTTTCACCCAACTTAAGTAGGGCAAGCATAAAAACCTGGATTTTGCTGGGGTTCTGCACAATTAATGCAGCGAATGATCGAGATTGAGATTTCGACAGAGATTTTGATCTCAACCGTCCATTTCCGAAAAATGTATTCTCGATCTTGACCATTTACAGCACAATGCTGTACATTAAGTGTGTAGAAGTCGAGCCCTAAAAACCTCCAAAAAAATCAAATAAAAATTGTCCACACAGAACAAATAAAGTTTATTTCTACAGAAATGGTCAACATGGATGACCAAGAACAGTGGTAATTTACTAACTCAACCTTGCTGAAAAGTCTTGAGCACATCTATCTTCAAGTTCAGATCCTCTCCACTTGGGTAGCCCGTCTTCCCATCCCCCAACCTTCACACATGGGCTGCCCATGGCACACGGGCAGGCCTGTGTTGCCCTAACCCAGCTGTCTGGGGGAAGAGGGCTGCTGGGTGGAGATGATCTGGATTCTCCATCTTTCCAAAAAATGGGCATGGTGGAACTAGAATTGAAATAATCAGTTTTTTTTTTTTTGGTAAACTGGGAAATTTATTTGAAATGAAATCCTCTAGGAAAAGGGCACCTAGAGGCATCGAAGTACAAGTTCCAGTTTAGTATGGGGGGGGGTAACATAAATGAAAGATAAAGGGGATTGAGAGTTTGCAAGTGAAGCAAGTTTATCTGCTACATGGTTTCCTTCTTTAGTGATGTGAATGAAAGAAATGGATTCAAAGTGGTACAAAAGTAATCTAATTTCTTCAAGGATGTTTTTGATTATCCATGGTTCCTGTTCCTTCTGGTGGTTCAAGAGGTTGATAATTGCTTCATTATCTCCTTCAAACATGACTTTCTTGAAATTCTCTTTGATGGCAAGTTGGAGGGCTGTTCTGAGGGCTTGCTTCAGCTTAAAGAGCAGATAAATTTGATTTGGAAATGGCAAAGCATAAGAGGACAGTTTATTTATTTGAATGTAAATCACTCGAGTCGATTACAGCTGATTCCTGAAATCCTTTACTGTATTATCCCTAATACAGAAACCAGTCATGGAATTCAGGATGCTAATGAATGGAATCCATCACTGTGTTGTGGTTTTCATGATGGATTTCACATGAGATTTGCATATTCTAGTTAACATTAATAACATATAGACTCATTTCTTTATAGATTTTCTATTCAAAAAAAAAAAAAAAGGCGTTCCGATCTTAGTGAAATTAATGGAGGACATTAGAAACTAGCTCTTCATTTTTTTTAATAGAAGATCCAAATTGTATTTACATGTAAACATAAAGTACATCAGTAACTTAGAAGTAATCTACAAAACTGGATTATCAGCGAACATGTGAATTACTCAGAAGCTGCGAAGAAGGATCTGTGTTGGCCCTTGAGTAAAAGCAGAAGAAGAACCAGAGCAGAGATGCCCAACATCCATGGAGCTCAGCAAGATATTTTCCAAATCTCTTGGAGGAGTTCGTGCAACAATTAGTGAAACAACTTTATCCATGAAGGTGGAATCACATGGTAAGGTGATGGGTCCATCTGTCGGTAATCCAAACTCTTCCTCAGCCACCTTGAATAATTCTCTGAAGATACTAGTGTTAAGATACGTTAACGGAACCACAAACCTTTTCTTATCAATGGTGTAGAAGACGAAATGACCTTTGTTTGTTTCTTGTCCCGCAGGAGCTAAGATCCTTCTCCTCCCACCTGCAGCCATAGTTCTCCACTTCCTTGCAAGAGCTCTGAGATTCATTGGATTGATCATGGCTAGCTTCTCCTGTGATTAGTGATGTAGCAGTGCTGTGTGCAGGTCTTTCTTGACTCTTTCTTGAATTGGGTTCTCAGTTCCTAAGTGGGTTTTTATCTTAGAGTTGTGTGTCATTCTCAGGTGGTATCATGCATGACGTGTTGGAAGGAATCCATTTTGATTGATTGGTGGTGAGGGACTAGTAGCTTTCTGCTTTAAATCTGTGGATCCATTGATCGATGGAGATCGGGATAACTGTGTTTCAGATGCAAGTGGTTTTGGGATTTTTATTGAAGCCAACCACTACCAACAGGTAGGCTCAATAATGTAACCAAGATAAAAGAAAGAAAGGATAGCCTTTCAAATCGGGAAAACGAAACCACCACTCAGAATTCAGACTTTCGGTGTCACAGGTCAAAGCAGAGCTTGGATTGGATATTGCCAAGTCTGTGTGTCTGTGTGCCACATTTAAGGGTCCATAGCTTTTGAAAATGGAACTTGGTTTCGTCTCATGAGAGGTTTTCTGACCAATAATGTGTGATGTCGTTTTACATGGATGTGGGACGAAGACAGATACACAAAAAAGATGTAATCTTCTTCTGCCGTGATTGCATCAAATCGAATCTTCTTACTAAATGACAGTCTTGATTTTGTAAGTTCATCATAGATTCAACGACCCTAGATGTATTACATAACTAGATATCTGAACCAGTGGTCAGCAGCAGAACAAGAAGATTACGACCTTCAATTCAAATATATCCAGATTCCAGATGTGTTCTAACTGGGTCACTTATCCATGGTAAGCTAAAATTAATGGTTGATCTAGATTTTTTTCAATTCAGGAAGAATCCTAGCCTAGTTCTTCCAGGTCTGGGCTTGTGAATATAAACATGGATCTCATAGTTTTTAGACCATTATTTATGTCTGTGTTATATGTACCTACATATACCTGTACTTGTAGCATTATCAAATACAACCAAAATATATTTTCCACGTAGTATCAGAGCAAGAATGTTCCAAGCTTCCGTTTTGCACGAATCACACGAGAGAGAGTCTTTTGAAAGAGAGGAAATAAGCAAGCTCAGCATTGTTGAACAAAATATAATATCATGGGCAATCGTATAAGACAAATGAAGACATACCATCATACGAATGGAAAACTTATCTTATTTTGAATAACATAAATGATCTCCTTGCTGAAAGCATCATAGTATACATCCATCTAATGATGCACAAACAAAGTTAGCGGAGTTGAGACGTGTAGGTGGTGGCCGACACTCTCTTTAAGGTATTTAAGCGCCCTGAATAGTGCACACGGGTTCTAAGTGCATTTTCACCCCCAATATTAAACAACCTCTCCATCGTAGACGATGCACTCCGTCGCAATGAACTAATTAAAGGATACAAAAGCTACATTCTCCAATCCGTTATTGACATAGTTTTCAAAACAACTTCACAAAACATAATTTCTCTCTCTCTTAATAAACAATCCCTTTCACCTTTATGTAGGAGAGTAAAAGACACCACTAAGGGTTGTCTCTAAGAAACACAATCTTCCCTTAAGGCTTGTTTGTTAGCTACCAAACTAGCCTCTAAGGACAACACATATTGTCCACTTAGATGTCCATTGGAAAAAGACAACTAATTAATCAACATGAAAATTTTGAATTTTCAAATAAAATTACTAAAATTATAACAATCCCCCACAAAATTCAAAATTTCAGAAAAACAAAACTCGAACTTGGTGAACATATTAGACACAATAGAACACGTCGTTATAGGTGTCTTTCGGACTTGAACATACATTAAGTCTAATGAATCTCGCTACAGAGTACGGGTGAAGTCAGACTTCTTGAACCTTTCCTCGTGTGTAGCTAGCAAGCTCATCAGCCATATCCTATCGGTCGACTTTACGTAATAAGCCATTTTATAAAATTCATTCTTTTGGATTTTTTCCTCTAATAAAAGAGAACATGCCAAGTCCCAGATCTCAATCTCATGGACATCTTGAGAATTCGCCTATATAATTCTTATTGGAAAGCGACCTTATTTTCTACATCCACTTAGGTCAACCAGTGTGCACCAAAATTAACACACCCTCACATTTTGTAGGTTTCAGCTAATTAAGAACTTCTTGCTCAACCTTTTTCATTGTGGTGGTATTACTTTACCTTAACATTGAAATGAACTTAGTAGTATTTTTCAGGTCATCCAGTGACTTCGTTGTTTACCTTTTGAACCTAATTTAGGATTGAAACATCTTCACATAGGTTGGGTGTCCATCACATGATCTTGGATAGGTTTTCATAGCTCATCCCTCTAAATAACATCACATTAGTGGTTTTGAGGCTTTACACAACTTTCAGTCAAACTATTTCATTGACTATATATAGCATAAGCAATAATGGCTCTTATATGGACAAACTACTGCCCATTTTTCGGCTTCTCAGTGACTTCAAACCCAAGCGCCAAATTCCTTAACAGAAACAATATAAGAAAGCAAAAAGGTTTCTGGTTTTGAAGGGTTTCAATGTTTGAAGTTTCAATTCAGATTTGAAAAACTAAATGGAATCTTTACAAGAATATCTCCCAATAAATTGCTTTTGAAGACATTCTCGAGCCCTTTTATTCAGTGTCCCTTCCTCTCTTTACTCGCTCTTCATGCAGTCTTGCACAGGAGGTCCGAGTCATGTCCTGCAGAGTTCACGTTCTTATGTTGTTCGGTCAGTAACCACAATTTTAATAAGAGAAAATCCATAAATGCAGAAAATTTGATTATGACATGAATTTCAGAATTTCTTATCCTTAGTAGCATCACAACAAAGGCTGAACATGGATTTGAACTTTGAAGAGGACTATTGCTTTCTTCATTTCCAACAAGCCAACCCATCTACCATGAACACTGACAACAAAAAAACACAAAATAGAACATCTCCCTGGTGGGTTCCTCGCTTAGCTGCTTTCTTCCATTACTTTGACCTTCTTGATCTGTCTTTTAGGTCTAACTTAAATCTAACATCGAACATTCTGCGACTCATAATGGTTAGTTAGACAAGAACAAAACTGGAGTTCTATATAGAAGGAAAACAATGAATCTAACATAATACAAAAATCTAGATTCAAAGCCCAAAATCAATGTATCATATGCAAATACAGATGTATGAAGAATCAGGACTTTCTATCACAGCCACAAAACGACACCTAAATAGTTATTCATTTGCATTGCCTATTAAAGAAATTAGGACTAGAATAAATATTCTAATAACAACACTGAAATGGTGATGACTATATATTAAAGATTCATGCCACATTTCGAAGTTTGGAAAAATTCCCAAAGAATTGTCCAAACATTGGAAAGACGAAAATAACAACAAATGGAAACCTTACGAGGCATCATGAATGCACATAACAATATATTTAACTTCCTTCTTCATCTGAAACAATTCTTAAAGTATGTGTATGATTACTATAACAGTTCCATACCAAGTCTTATATGAGGTTTAAATACCTTAAAATTGTTGAACATAATATAATAGCATGGGCAATTGTATAAGACAAATGAAGACATTCCATCATAAGAATGGAAAACTTATCTTATTTTGAATAACATGAATGATCTCCTTGTTGAAAGCATCATAGTATACATCCATCTAATGATGCACAAACAAAGTTAGCGGAGTTGAGACGTGTCGGTGGTGGCCGACACTCTCTTTAAGGTATTTAAACGCCCCAAATAGTGGATACGGGTTCTAAGTGCATTTTCACCCCCAAGATCAAACAACCCCTCCATTGCAGACGATGCACTCCGTCGCGATGAACTAAGGGATCCAAAAGCTACATTCACCAATTCGTTGTTGACATAGTTTTCAAAACAACTTCAAAAAACAAAAATTTTCTCTCTCTCTTAATAAAACAACCCCTCTCACCTTTATATAGGAGATTAAGAGACACGAGTAAAAGACACTACTAATGGTGGTCTCCAAGAAACTAGCCTCTAAGGAAAACACATATTTTCCACTTAGATGTCCATTGGAAAAAGACAACTAATTAATCAAAATGAAAATTTTGAATTTTCAAATAAAATTACTAAAATTACAAGTATGAGCTGGTTCTTGCAGATCCCAGAGGAACTGAGCTGCAGTGGTCTCAGAAGAAAGAGAACCGGCTGGCGATGGCCGTGGAAAAGAACTGTCAATATAACCCTAATAGATCATGCCCGCGGAGGAGAGGGATGAACTGCGCCTTCCAAAGCAGATAATTTGTGGAAGAAAGCTTTAAGTAATGGGGGTTGAAACAGGGCTTGTAAAACGAAACAGATAATCAACATTCGTATTTGTCAATGAAAGTAAAAACACTATGATAGAGTTTATATAAGACAGATTCTTGTCGGTGTTTCCGTTGCTTTTTCATTTGATTCCATGTCTTATTTGTTTGTGTCGTGCTTCCCAAGGTTGTTCAACACACACTTTCTAGCGCAATTGATGGTGAAAGAAAAGGAAACAAAAGAACAAAGGTGGGGTTTTTCAATTTTCATGTTTCATAGCTCACAAAATCAAAAGCTAAAGATCTGGAAAAAGTAACAACTCTTGATTCAGTAATAGATGATACTGAAAAAAGTTGCAGTCAAAGGAGGAAGAAGGGTAGCTTTTTTGGGCGGATAAACAGCCATTACCAGAGACCAGGGAGGGCCAAAGGAAAATTGTCCTTGAAATTTACTCCAAAAGAGGTGTTGTTGTAGAGATTCAATAGTGCTAATATCTACTTGACCAGTATCATCTGGATCAGATTTGTATTTCATGACTCAACAAGATTTCAGCCATTAAAACCTATTATCTAGTTCAGATTTTATCCTGTGTTGATGCTGCATCTCAGAATGCATGGCACATCACAGGCGTCATCGTCGCCTGTGTATCCCCAACTCAACGGCTTTTTGTGTAACGGCTCTTTTTCCTCTTCGACCAAGACCAAAAAAGAAATAAAGAAAGTCCAAAAACAGCTTAAAGAAAATTCTTGTGACGGCCCCACATTTCTACCGTTGCGATATTTGTGATTGGGACCACTACAGTGGATCTCTCTCTGGTCTATTATCTTCCTTCACAAGGCTCTCTCTGCCATGACGGAGGTGAGAAGAGCTGTAGTTGGCACTTGCAAGGCAGTGATGAAGTTTGGAGTCTTCATTTTCCGCAGAGGATTCAACTCTTCCAAATGGTATGCCTTTTCCACATTTCTCTTTCTAATCTTATTCTTTCCTTTCTGTTCAGATAACCCTTTTCTGATCTGTTAAAACTTTTTCCGAAAATACATTCCAGCAAAACCATGGCGAAGCTAGTGACGGCAAGAATAAAGCTTTTGAGGAATAAAAGAGAGGTAGTGGTGAGGCAGATGAGGCGAGATGTGGCTTTGCTTCTCGAGTCTGGCCAGGATGCCACCGCAAGGATCAGGGTACCACTCTTCCATGGTTAATCCTTTCTTTCTTTGTAATTTCTTTGATATATAGTTCTCATTTCTTCAGATTTTCTTTGAAATGCTTATACTGTTTAGGGTTTAGGGTTTATTCGGTGATAACTTGAGTTCACCCTATGATTTGCTTTGTTTTATTATCTACTGAAGATTTAGAACAGAGGAATGCTGCAAATAACCAGAAACCACGTTTTGGATGTTGTCCCCTTCATAATTGAAACCATTCATTGAAGTTACACCAACTCATGTTTGCTTTGAGTTGATACTCTTGAGTACATGGACTACTTTAAGCTTATTTTCTTACTTAACGGTTCATAGAGTACTTATGGAGATGCATTTTCTACCATTAGGGTGTCAGCTATATCAGCATTTGGAGGATCTCTGGTTCTTAATTAGAATCTTCTAACACGTTCTTATTGTTCCATACCTACTTAGCAGCTGGATTTACAGATGATGAGTCTATACTAACTAGAAATCAGGCACTCAGAACAAAGGGCATGCTAGCGTGATGTTCATCATAACATCCAATGACCCAAAAGGGAAGCTGATAAAATGGCCATTAGGAAACACCTAATTTCCATCCGTTCATTGGACAGTAAGGTAAATTTTTTATCAACACGTCTCTAAAGGAAGGGACTTGAGACTTTTAAGCTTGTGGTTAAACAGCTGAGATACCATAGCAATCTAGCCAGGGATGGGGATGAGTTGGTAACTATATTAACTTTAGAAGTAAACCAAATAAGAAGAGGAAGATGAAGATGGGAAGAGATGGAGAGAAGAAGGTGTAAGAGATAGGAGTAGATGTGCTTCATTAATCTCTCCCCCATGAAACAAATACATGGAATTAGAAAGTTCTGGTTTTGTTAAACTTAAGTAACTTACCCAATTAGTGTTAGAAGAAAATTAGAAAGTAAACAAAATCAAATAAATGACAAACCTATGGTTACTCAACTACCAAAGGAAAGAAGAGAAAAAAAGGTACACCTGTCTCCCAGCAACATTAGTAGATTTTTTTTTTTCCTTCGAAGTTAAAAATTACCTCCTACAAAGGGTATCCAATAGTAGAGCATCTCTCACAATCATCACCTGTCTATTGAGATTTGTGATGTCCTACTACGTTTACATTTTGCATCGCCTGAGGCTCCCTTCAAATATCATATTATAGGTCATGAAACTGGAGAATGCGCAAGCAGTGAGCAAAGCTACATAATAAAACATGAAAATGAGGAAAACACAGATGCACAAGACAAGATATTGTGTGCTTCACCCAAAGGCTAGGTCTACAGGCAAACTTTGTGATGGTTTCACCATGAAGGAGGTAGTGGTTTAAAATCCAAAAACAGTTTCTACCCCACTCTCAAGCAAATGAGATGTATTTATAGCATCACAAGAAGAAAACCTCAACCCCTCACCCTTTTAAAAGACCAAAATGCCCTTGCCCCAAAAACATCTCTTAACATTGGAGCTCTCAAAATTGTGAACACAATCCACTAGTTGGTGTTAATGTTTGTTTTATTTTTGGATAGTATGGGCATGTTCAGACCCCAAAACAGGTCCGAACATTTGAGCTTGGCAAAATTGGTCTTCAGCACAACAATATCTCCCATTTGAAGACTAATTTCTGCTCTCCATGCCTCATAGGTCCCCATCATGCAAGCATCCAACTGGTCATCAATGAAGAGTGATCAAAGTTTAGCAAGGCCCAACTTCTCTTTGTCAACCACCTTTCTCAACATATTTGTAGGACTCTCGCTGCCTCCGGTCTTGTCAAGCTTCAACATAAACTGACCTAGGCCAACTGCAAAGGATTTGGTGGGTCTGGTGATAGTGAGTTTAGAAACTTTCTGCTAATTATCTATACTGATGTTGGTAATTGAAGTTTTTCTGCGATTTGCTTGCTAGTGCAAAATGCAACTTTTTTTTGCAATTCACTTGCTTTTACCAGACACAGGTTGGTTCTGGTGTCAATTGGTTCACATTCATTTCTACTGATTGGATGAAAATCCTTAGGCTAATGGCTTTTGAAATCACTATATTGTCATTTATGTGGTTTATGATTTATATGCAAGCTGTTATGGAGAAAATTAATGAAAATGATTCTTATGTACTATCTTCCGTTGTGATTGTTTAAGGTTGAACATGTCATAAGAGAGCAGAATATTATGGAAGCAAATGAGATCATTGAACTCTTTTCTGAACTAGTTGTGGTGCGACTTTCGGTCATTGCAAAACAAAGGTTACTACTCTATGTGCTTTGTTAACCTTGAAGCTCCAGTTTGTCATTTATTTTCTTGTAAGTTCTTTCCCAATTGAAATCCATATCATTGCAGGGAATGCCCAGCTGATCTGAAAGAAGGAATCGCTAGCTTGATATTTGCTGCTCCAAGATGCTCAGATATCCCAGAACTTATGCAAATTCGAAATATTTTTGAAAAAAAATATGGAAAAGAATTTGCATCTGCTGCAACAGATTTACGGCCCGACTGTGGTGTGAATAGATTGGTAAGTTCTCTGTCCTAGTCTAGCAGAATTCTATCAACAGATTGGACTGCCTGAATTTAAAGAACAGATAATGATGGTTTAAGATTGTATGGAAAATTTTCGAATACTGGATGGTTAGGTCTTGTCTACATTTACATCAGAACCTGTAATGTAAATGAATGATGGGAGTATTATCTCAATGTCCTCATCTGATGGATCCTTTGAGATGTCTTGAACCATGTTTAGATGGATGAGATTAGTTCATTACTTACTTGTTTAGATTTAGTACTATTGATTGGATAATTATAGGGAGTCTGCACATTGAATATCCTATCCCTTTGGTTGTCTGTATCAATAACAGGTGACATTATCACACAGTGATGGATAAGGGATTGTTTTTGGAACAGATTCATTACTTGTTTTTTGGCTTGCTGGGATCTAGTATTATTGACTGGATAATCATGGGAGAGTCTGCATATAGAAGATCCCTTTGGTTGTCTATATCAGTAATGGGGTGAGATTATAAGATTGTGATTGATAATGGAGTTTTTATGGAACACCTTCATCCTGAATTTGTGTTTTGGAACCACTTTAAATAGCTTGCTTGCAAATTACTTATACTACTTGTCCTCTTGTGCATCTCTTTATTTTTTTCTGTTTTCTCATAAAGCTTGTAGAGAAACTCTCAGTCAAAGCAACTACTGGTGAACTAAAGTTGAAGATTATGAAGGAGATAGCTAAGGAATATCAAATTGAATGGGATACAACAGAGACCGAGAAGGAGCTTCTGAAACCTGCTGAGGATCGAATAGTACTCTTTCTCTCTTTTTCTCTCTCTGTGTGCATGTGTGTGTGTGTGTGGCTCAAATTGCTAGTATCCCATTTTCATAATCATTTCTTGGTTTGCGTAGGAGGGACCACGTACATTTGTTAGTGCTTCCAGCATGCCTCTGAAGCCTATGTCATCACAAGTTGTTGAGCTGAATACATCTTCTAACAGGTATGCATGGTACACAGTTGGATCTAAGCAATTGTTATGCTTGAAGAAAAAGAACTCATGTTCATGTTGACCTTCCATGTAGATCAACCAGTGATGAAGCAAGAGATGGAGATATAGCTACCATGCATTTCGAAAACAGTGCTTCAGCTGCTCAAGCAGCAGCAGAGTCTGCAAAGAAAGCAATAGCTGCTGCACAAGCTGCTGCATATATGGCCAATAAGAACTCTCATCAGCCAGTTGGTCTTGATCATGTTATGGATGATTTCAAGAATCCAAAATCCCGAAATTCAACTGGATCCTTTTTCATGTCAAATGGTCTACCTTCAGAATCTGAGACAAACAGAGATGATCAAGCAGAGCCTCCAGGGAGATTACATGCATCACACAGCCTCAGCAGGCCATATTCCTTGCATGATAAGACATCTCATCTCACAGATCTGAATGAGAGAAACGTTCAAAGGAGGCACAGCTACAATGTCCCTTCTGCCCATACAGATCTAAAGTTTGATGAATCAGATGGGTTTGACTCTGAGTATGATGAGGAGATTGAGGTAGAAACACCTTCAAGTGGTAGTCTCCCACCACCCAATAGGCCACCACCACAACCTCCATCTCACTCTTGTCAGTCTGATGATGGGATGGAAATAGATTATGCTGGTTTACGCTTGAGTGATCCAGCTCCACACCTTCATCCTAAACTGCCAGACTATGATGCAATTGCTGCCCGCTTTGAAGCTCTGAAATTCCATAGATCATGAACAGAAATTTTAGTTTGGTCTTGGGTATCAAATTTTTTGTAATATGTTTACAATAGGCTTTCCCATATATTTATATATACTCCCAAACTTGTACTACCTGCAAATGACCATGTAGCCATTTGTTATATAGCAGAAATAGGAAAGCCTAGAATAAACTAAATGTACTTCAATTATATGAAGCAGTTATTTTGTACTTAAAACTGTCACAATATTGAATCACTAAGGCTCTCTTTGGTATCAATTATCATTGTCAATTATGAGAAATTTTCATTATTTTAAATTGTTTGGCATCTATTCTGAATTTTATTTTTATTTAAAATAATAGAAAAACCTCCAAAATCCATAATGAACTTTTTGTCCATTATGGATTATGATGAGAATTTCATTCTCTTCATTTGTGTAAGTTTACTTAAAGTTCTATAAGTAAGATGAGGGTAAAATAGTCAATACACATTCTTTTATAACAACCATACTTTTTCCTTTTTTTCTCACTTGTTTACTATCATTTTTAACAATTTTTTATCTTGACACCAAACTTATTTTCCATTTCATAATTTATTTTTCGATAAAATTCACCAAACCATTTTTCATTCTTGACCAAAAATGAATTATTGTACTTATTTATTTTAAATAGGCATAATAGAGAATGAGAATTGATACCAAAAAGAGCCTAAGTATACCGATCAACTGAACCACGTGAACACTATAATTCCGAGTTCATGAGCTTTACAAGTTCCAACATGCAAAATAGTAATCGTTGCTGCAGTACTGTTTTACAGAAGAAACTGGTTTTATTTGTGTATCATCTCGCCCAGTTAGAAAAGTTCTCCAATTTTCTGAATCTTGTGCACAAGCACAGCACAGAAGATGGTGGATTTTCAAGTCTTGCTGATGAGATCCGGAAATTTCCCAGGTAAATCACTCTTGATAATTTTTTCCATGAGTTCTCCTATAACCTGTTGAGCTACTGTAGTTGTCACACTAAGATCATCGGTAGGTTTATCCGAGAGCCTCGTTGATGCGAATCCCATAAGTTAATATGCATTTAGTTCAACCATGGAGGCCTTTGCAGCTCTGATCTCCTTATAGGGAATTGAAAATATGGGTACAAAGGTATCAGACCTATACACTCTTCCAAGATCCCTCCAGTCAACAAGGAATTATTTGGAGTACAACTCCTATAAACTTCGGTTACACAAGAAATACTGGAATGTTTCAAGGATGCAATAAACAAAGCATTTGAAATACAGATACATACGAAGTGAAGGTAAATGGATACAGAAATGAGAGAAATTTCCCAGACGACCCATTTGTTTTCCTGTTACAATTCTCATAGCTTTGAGGTAGCAAGCTTAATGAGGTCCTTCCTGAGAATCTTGCCAGATGGATTTTTAGGGATCGCACCCACGAATGCCACTCTGCGGATTCTCTTGTATGGAGCCACCTGCATTTGCAAATGAAGATCAACAATGCTGTAATTAAAAGGAAAAAGTTTTGGAATCTGACATGAATAGAAAGGGTTACTCTAGGTTCTTGAACTCACCTGTTTGGCTACGAAGTCCATGACGGCACCCTCAGACAGATTGCTTCCAGATTTTCTCACCACATAAGCCATGGGAAACTGCCCAACCTCCTTATCTGGAAACCTGAATCAAATGTCAACCAGCAAATCCTTCACTCAACTACCCATTACAAACCACTAGAACCATTCTTAGCTAAAGGGAAGAAAGTAGTAAATAGTGGAAGTGCTTACGGTATGACAGCAGCATCATCAATTTCTGGATGAGTAAGCAACAATGCCTCTAATTCTGCTGGGGGCACCTGCCACAATCACAAAAACAGTTATGGGTATTCAGACCTTTGGCTGACAAGTAACGAATGAACCAGCTAGTATATATGGATTTGATAGATGCAATATCATGTAAAGTTATACAATTTGACAAGTAAAAAACAGATACCTGATAACCCTTATATTTGATAAGCTCCTTCAATCTATCAACTACGAATATGTGTCCATCCTCATCGATGTAACATATGTCTCCCGTCCTCAACCATCCTTGTGAATCTAATGTTGATGTTGTAGCTTCTGGGTTGCTAAAATAACCTACAAAGAATAAAATTATTACATGCTTAATAGGGCATTTTCTACATAGGGCTTTTTCTATATAAAAATTGTTAGTACAAGATTGCATGGAAAAACTGTTCCCAAATTCCTCTTATGTGTGTTCACAAACAAATACGTTTAAACCCCTTGGAATTTATTATTCTATTATGTTTAAACCCCTTGTGCTTTGAATTATATAACAAACACACCCCTAAGAACAATAGGGTTAAAGTGATGAATTAGCATGTATTGCATTTTCAAAATTTCCAATGTTAGCTTTTCTTTTATTTAAAACCCTAGATAAAAAGACAAATTCAAACCACTAACTTGGCTGGACTATCACTAGACCTTTAAAGTTTTTTATATTTAAAACCAACCCCATGTGAGGCTCACTTATAATAGAATAACCGCATGAAAGGGCACACTTAAAATAGAATAAATTCTAAGAATGTAAACATAATTATTTGCAAATAGAAAGAATGTAATATTTGTTTACTCAAAAATAAATAAATAATTGGGAGACTTAAAATCATGTTAAACAGTGGTGGTACCTTTCATTACAGTGGGTCCACGGAGCCACAACTCACCGGGCCGGCCAACCGGCAAGGCCTCTCCGGTGTCGGGGTCAACGATCTTGGCTTCCATGCTTGGCGACAACAAACCTGCCGTACCGTATCGCATGCTCTCTTGTATCGTATCGGTCGACGCTCCTACACCCGTGGTCTCCGTCAAACCATACCCCTGCAGAATCCTCACCGTCGGATACTTAGCCAAGAATCCTTCGATCACTTCCTTGCTCAAGGGGGCCCCACCAGACAACACCCATTGTAGTGTTCTCAGATCGTACTTCGCTTTCAGCGCCTCCGCGTGGTTGATCAGCGCCACCAGAATCGGTGGCACAAGCGGCAGATAAGTCGCTCGGTACTTGGAGATGGCGGAGAGCATCTCATTCATCTCGAATTTGGAAAGCACCACGATCGTCGATCCTGATGCTAGTAGACCCGAGGCGAACGCTGCTAAACCGTAGATATGGAACATAGGGACGGTGCAGACGAAAACTTGCTCTCCATCTTCCAACATAAATCGGCTCAGAACAGTTTGGACCATCGCGATTAGGTTTCGGTGTGATGAAACGACTCCTTTACTGGCTCCGGTGGTGCCAGAGGAGTATAGCAGCGTGGCCGTGTCGTCGAGTCTCACTCGTTCCCTGACTCGGTTCCTGATTTGACTTGGATCCTTCTTCATCATGTCTTCAAGAGTGGAAACGATCTTGGCCTGCTTGATGGAGAGATTGTCATGTTGTCCGATGAGAACGACAGGAAGACCCGTGCCGGAGAGTTTAGGGAGGAGGGATTGAATGGTGAAGGCGAGAATCGGTTTGGAATCGGCGATCTGTTTACGGATCTCCTGGTTCGTATTGAGAGGGTTTGTGGTAGTGATGATCGCGCCGAGTGACATTACAGAGAGGCAGATTACTGGGAAGAAGATGGAATTGGGGGAAAGGAGGAGAACAACGTTGCCTTTTCGAACACCCATCTCCGACAAGCAGGAAGAGACGGAATCAACGGCGCGCCAGACTTCAGGGAAGGTGAGGTGGCGACCGGTGGAGGCATCGATGTAAGCGATCTTACCATTGTGAGCTCGGGAAGATATGAAGGTGGTGACATCCAGAGATTCATTGCAAGGGAGAGCTATTGGCTTTCTTTTGCTGTAGTAGATGGAATTGGACTTGGAGAAGCCGCTTCTTGGATCGATATCGATGGGTTTAGCATCAGAAGCCATTGTTACCGATTCACTGAACTTCCAAAACGATCTCTGTTCGATTTTGTACTTGGAGAACACAGACTTTTGTAGGCGGACCCTGGCGGCTTTAGAGGACCGGGGGAAGCAGGTCAGTCGAAGTTGCGCTGTGAGTGTTATTGGGAAGAATGCATTTTTTTTTTTTTCACGGAGTTTGTCTGATTGGTATCTTTAAAAGATTCTGGCCACGTGAGTGGATAATGAGTCTATCAGCACGTTTAGGGGCCCCACTAGTTGAACAGCGCTGATTAAAGATTAAGCCACCGGATATACTTAAGCGGGGGGCCGGCGCTTTTTTTTTTTTCCCCCCCCCCCCCCCCCCTCCCGGGCCCGGGCTGGGCCCCCCCCCCCGGGGGGGGGGGGATCACCGATCCCCCGGACGCTTCTAGACCAAAACACAGGGGGCCACAGGGTATTAGTGGAGGTCTTACTCTTATTTTTTATTTGGAAAAGGGGTGACAGAACGATGTCAATTACTTAGCTAAATGATCCTAAAATTCTTACTATTAAATTTAGTAGAATTAAATATAGATTGTTCATCATAAATGGTTCAGATTTAATGCTAAGATTTATTTACCAAGCCGTTCATCTATATTAATGCCTTTTTATTTTTAATTTTTTAAAAGGAGCATCAAAGGAGATGATCCCGATTATGATCAGAGAGCCTTGTCGGCTTCATGTGCTGCACAAAGTAATGTAGACATACAATCACGTAACAAGAAAAATCATGTCTCATTTTGACAGCAAGGGATCATCTTTCTTTCTTCTTTTTTTTTTTTTTTGTTTTTTTGGTCCTAGGTTTTTTTTCCATCGAATGTATGGAATGAACAAAAATGAGAGTCGAAAAAAGTTTCGATCAACCACGGGTCTACTAGCATCAGGATCAACGATTTGAGTATTTAATTTAAATCAGGATGCTCATAAAGAGAAAAATTTTCAATCCACATGATTTGATGTTTGAGTATTTAATTTAAAAACAAAATATTTTTAATGATTTTTTATATATTATGAATGAGGGGTATTACATAATATATCATGAGGCAAAATTGAAACCCGGTCTCTTCACTAAGAGGTGTTGGTTTTACCAGCTGGGTAATCCTGTGTTGGGGTGATTGTATTACAAATTATAAAAACACAATCATGGAATTGCAATATAATTAAAAGATGAAATAGCCAATCTGGAAAGCTTGATGTTACAATCGAACAAACCACTAATGAACGAGGTTGAGTCACATATTCGGTGTTGTTTAAGGTAATTGACACACCCTACTACCAAGGGTTCTTCACACCACCACCTCCAAGATAAAACAACCTCCAACTAGAAGATGAAGTAGTTATTCTAGTCCTTTCAAGGAGCCAAAAGCTATAGCACAACACTTAGACAAACTCAAAAGAAGAACACTTTTTTAAACAATAAGTAACAAATAATGCAAGTGTGAGGAATGTCTTTATTACAAACCACATGCAAGGAAGTGATTGGGTTTATATAGGCCCAAGCCACACCTTACACCCCTTGAGATTCTCAAGGCAATGAATTGAATAATTGAACCACAATAACTCACATCTTCACAAAAGGGAAAATCAATTCCTTACTAATGAATAATCATTGGGCTTGTTCCTTCTCCACTAATGGGAATAAACCACATTGATCTAACCTCCCTACTAAATGAAGAATTAACTCACATATTCACCTCTTTTGTATGAATTGGATTTAATCTATTCAATAACCTTAATTTCACTCATGATAATGGTCATGAAGTTGAAATAAGAATTAAAGATCAATAGTTAGAATTTGAGTGATGCGTCATAGTTATAATTCTAGTCCCCGCACCGCGACCTGCAGTGGGGCCATGCCCCCCCACCGGATTTTTAAAAATTTGTTATAAATTCCTTAATTTTCTGGTTTTTATGCTAATTCCTTTATTTTTCTTCAGCTTTTTCTCTTTTTACATGTGAAATGTCACTATTTGCCCCCCCCCAATATTGAGAACCATTTTTAAAGGTAATATAATGGATATAAATGTCATTCCAAATTAAAAACTAGTTCCTCAATCCCTATTTATTCTCCCCTTTCTTCTCTCTCATGTGTTCTTCCTATTTATTCTCTTATCTTTTTATAAACGTGGGTTAAGGAAAATTTTTGAAAAAAAAAATCTTATTAGGTATTCAAAATTTCATTCCTAATTAAAAATTAACTCCTCAATCTGTATTTATTATCTCCTCTCTCATATTCTCTTTCTATTTATTCTCTTCCCTTTCTATAAGTATGGGTTAAGGAAAAATTGGAAAAAAATCTTCTCCACAATTAGGTATTCTTTCTCTTTCTCAATTTATTTATCGTTTCTATTTTTTTATTTTTTTATTTGATTTTATACTATTTGTTCGTTTATTTCTTCTACAATTTTTTTATTTTATTTTATACTGTGAATAAAATGTCTATAGTTAGTAAGGTAAAACTACCATTGGTTTGCATCTACTAACAAAGAAAATTTTGGTTTGCGTATGACTTTCTAGGGTTGAATTCTTCTTCTTCTTTTTTTTTTTTTTTTTTCTTTAATTTATCTATATTTGTCAAAAAAAATTATTATCAATAATGGGCCTACAAAATAAGCATTAGTGCTTCCCAACAGGAAGATTATCTGGACTTTTATTCTTCAGCCCCCCCCCCCCACTTTTGAATCTTGGGTCCGCCCCTGGTCCCGACTAAGCACCTTCTCGTTCTTAAGACGATGATTCCTGCAAGAAAGGTTAGATGCGGGCAGGCTCATGTGTCGAACAGCCGCCTCCGATGACTAAGTCAGACAGCGAACAGATTAAGATCTCGTGCAAGAGCTACACAGGGTTATGTTTACAATGTATTGGATGCTTACCAGAGGGGCGAGTCCTTGTTTTTATACTAGATGTATTACCTTTTTGGTGCTGGGCGGGCTTTTCGTCGAGAGCTGATATCTCTCCCTGGATTATGCTTCCTTGTCGTCCGTCCCACTCGATCATCTTTGTGGTTGACCTTCCATCTATAGCGTTCTTGCCATGTTTGTTCAACGTAAGTGACACTCTGCCTCAGATGGTTGATAAACGTCCCGACCGAGTGCTCGGTTCAGGCCTAGCCCAGGTCTAGAGTTGGTCGGGTATAAAACCTCCCGCATCATTAAGTAAATTCCACCCTACAAGTAAGCTCACCTCATCACCATTCAATATCATGAAGAGCATTATTTACTCATGGGTGCCTCATTACTACCCTTACCTCATGGGTCCCACACCTAACAAAACAATTAAAATAAAAGAAATGCAAAAATTAATTTTGAAACTTAATATAGATGTTAATAAAAAACCTAACAATCCTCCACAAGTTTCAAAATTGCAAAAAAAAAGAAAAGAACATGTGTTGTGACGGCATTAGACACTAAAAGGCACATCGGTGTAGGTGTCTTTCGGACTTGAACCTACACTATGTCTAATGAGTCGCGTTACAAATAATCATAGTTCATTGTGTCGGCGACATATCGCCGACACAGGGCGATATGTCGCCATGTCGCTGGGGGGCGACACGACTCCCCCCAGCGACACGATATATACCAAATGTCGGCGACATATCGCCCGTGTCGGCGATATGTCGCCGAAAAGTCGATATATCGCCGATCATTCGCCATATATAACAACCTTTCGTTTGTTTTTTGCCAATTTTTCGTTCGCTTTTTGCCAAAGTGATGAGCGGGACCCCCGTATCCGTCGGCAACAATATGTGAAGCATGAGCCATACTCAACATAGTTGTATAATGAATTGTAAACTTTAGTACATCTCTTTACTACTTGTGTATTTGTGTTCTCTTTGCATATTTACATTAGTTTATATGAATTTTCCAAACTTCCAGTTTTGCCCGCATATAGTTGGACATGTGCCAATTATAAACTTTAGGTTAGGTGATGTTTTAGGTCAAATAACACCCCCAATGTGTTTATTGGCCTCAACTTAGGTTACACGTCAAATTTCATGTCAAAATGACCCCAATACCCTTCGAAACAGGGGTTCGATTTTTCATCGAACCCTTGCCCAAAAGTCGAGCGACTTTTGGCAACATGTCGCCCGTGTCGCCAGAGTCCGATACGGCGACACGAGTCGACATGTCGAACCTTGCAAATAATACGGGTAGAGTCAAACTTCTTGAACCTTTTCTCATTAACATAGTTGACTGTCACATCATCCATGTCCTAGGGGTTGACTTTGGAGCTACCCTTTATATTACACATTGGACTTTTGAACCGGCCATGTTCCTTATCTTGGATTCATGAATGTTTATAGAACTCGCCTATAAATTCTCATTGGCGGCAACCAAACCCCCTACATCCACTTAGGTTAGTCTCTGATGTGCATCACAACTAACACACTCCCACATTCCTTGGAATTAGACTAATGAAGAGTTTCGCTCAACATTACCCTTGTGGTAGTACTATTATTTTCATCTACACCTTATAATGGAATAATCATAAATAGTAGTATTGAACCGGTCATCCCATGACTTCATTTGTACCCCTTGAACCTAATTCAGGTATTTTAGCCTCTTCACATAGGTAGGGTATTTATCATATGACTTGAGGATTAGGCATTAATCCCATTCCTATAGATGTAATATTAACCCCGTTCTTGTAGATGCAATACACAAGTTTTTGACAGACATAGCCTTTGTGAACATGTCAGTTTGATTCTTTTCTGACTTCGCATAATCAATAGCTATCATTCCTTCATCTATATATTGTCGCACAAGATTGTGTCTGAGATGTATATGTCTCCTTTTATTAGTGTAAACCTAATTCTTGCCTAAGTGAATAGCCGCTTGGTTATCACAATGTAGTGATACGATGGCGTCGGCTTTTTCCACAATGGTGTATTCGCCATTAAATTTCTAAACCATTTTGCTTCAGTTCTTGCCTTCTCTAAGGTTGTGAACTCAACTTTCATGGTAGAGCATGGTCCACATGATTGCTTTGTGGACTTCCAGGAGATTACACTACTTGCTAGTGTAAACAAATACCCACTAGTGGCTAAGGATTTCTTTGTATCCAAAATCCAATTAGTATCGCAATCGCAATACCCTTTAGAACTGTTGGTTTACCACTATAGTATAAACTATAATCTACAGTATCTTTTAGGTAACTAAGTAATCTATTAATTACACTCCAATGCTCTTTACTTGGATTTTGATTATGTTGACTCAACTTTCCTACTGCAAGAGCAATATCCGAACGTGTATAGTTCAAAAGATATGAGGCTGAACCAAAGATTTGTGCATACCTTTTCTAGTTCACTAGTTCACCCAAGTTTCTTTTCAAATGGCATCCCAACTTAAAAGGTGTTTTGATCGCTGAAAGTTCATGGTAGTCATACTTTTAAGTATGTTTCCCACATAACGGGCTTGAGATAGTGAGATATTATTTTCTTGCTTGATGATCTTGATCCCAAGAATCATATCAGCTTCCCCTAAGTTTTTTGTGTCAATAAATGCGTAGTTTGACTTATTATTGCCAAGATCATCCCCATTATCATATCATCTACATATAAGAGAATAAATACGTTTTTACCATCGTGAAACCTACTATATAGGCACCTTTTGGTGTTATTGACAATAAAGCCATTTGAAATTAAAGTTTTGTCTAGTTTTACATGCCATTGCTTAGCCGCCTGATCAATCCATATTGGTGGAATTTCGTAAAAAACTTTAATAAGCTTGCAAAATCCATGTATTTTGTTTTATTTTTCACACTTTTACTTTCTTTAATTTTTTGTTTCTCATCACTTCACTTTACATGGATTCCACATTTTTAACTATCTCATTCATTTTTCTTTTGCAAATAAACTATCTTTTAGAAGGCCAAATGCCATTGTGTTTCTTGGGAAAAAGTCTCGAACTCAGTCTTGCTTGCTGCAGTGTTTGGCTTTATTTAGGCCAAAATTCACACATTAACTAATTCTGAAGTTAGCTTATACATATTGGGTTCAAGGGATTTAAATTTTTTCACCTCTTACTTAGAGGCATTGGTTTTTGCTATTCAAGCCAATCTTTGAGATTAATTATTAAATATTTTTAGGGAAGATAGTTGTTGAACGACCGTGTAAATTGCTTGCTAAACGCTCCTAAAATTCCTATCACTAAATCTGGATCATTCATCAAGCCGTTTAGATTTAATATAATAAATTTAATGATAAAATTTATTTACAATACATTTATACCATATTTTTATTATAAATGCATTTGTATTTTACTTCATTATCCTTGAATTAAATTTTTTTGGGTCGAGTTACCCTTGAATTAAGATATAATAACAAATGGTTCATTTAAATATCCCAACAACAGAATAATATAAACTCCAGTGTCAAAATCCAAAGTGCTAAAGAAAGGAGAACCAAAGAACATGCGCCAATAAGAAATGTGTTTTTCTTTATACCTCAACCTTTCATTCCTACAGTGCTTTCAGTTCCCCTCCCCTATGCTTAGCTCCTCTGGTGGAGGATATTAGGGAGTTATGCTCATCTTTACTCTCGTGCTCATTTTGTTTTGTTCCAAGAGCGATAAACGCAGTTGCGGATGCTCTTGCAAGGAGGGCCCTGTCGATCCCGTGTACGACGGTTTGGCCTATTTTCGTTCCTTGGCTCCAGGAGTTATGCTCTCCAGTTGCCTAGGCTGTTTCGCCGGTTGTTTTTTCTTTCGATTAATGGAAATTTCTTACAAAAAAAAAAAAAACCTTTTATTCCTTAATTTAAAAAAAAAAAAAAAAAAAAAAAAAAAAACTCTTTTGATTTCCAAAAACCTTTCATTCTTAAAAAAAAAAAAACTCTTTAACTTTATTGCCCAATTCGAGAACCTTGATTTTGATATAATGTGTATAGTTTTGTAAAATTTCCCCTACAAGGATAACTAAAACCTTTAATGGCTCTTCTCAATCTTTATTATTTCTTGGAATTATATTTGGCTTGCTTATAAGTTATAACAAGGTAAAACATTCTCTCACCAAAAAATTCTTCTTTTTATGTGATAAACCTATCCTGAAATGGGTGTTTTGGCTCAACTTAAGCCCATTTCTTAATCACAGGAATTTATCCATGGATGATCGGTGCCCTATTGATCATCCTAGGATAGTTCAACCCGGCCCCTAGCATTGATGCAATCTCTAAATCGACTTCAGTTTTAGCAAGCACTAATAGCATCAGTAGAGATGCTCAAGGATGCTACAAAGATATTGATCTTTTAGCGCATCGAGTTACCTGCAAAACAACATGCTTGGCCGGTGTAGTCGAAGAACGCCTCTGATGATCAAGTCAATGAATGTTTGAAATCTTAAGAAGAATTAGGGCTGCACTACTGAGCAGGGGCGGACCTATGAAGGGGCCGGAGGGGGCCATGGCCCCCCCCGGATTTTTAAAAAATTTATGCATATTCCCTTAATTCTTTTAATTTTTCCGGTTTTTTCTCTTCCCACATGTGAAATGTCACTATTTGCCCCCCCCCCCAATATTGTGAACAGTTTTTAAAGGTAAAATGATGGGCATAAATGTCAATCCTGATAAAAAAAAAACTAATTCATCAATCCCTATTTATTCTCTCCTCTCTTCTCTCTCATCTTTTCTTCCTATTTATTCTCTTCTGTTTCTATAAATGTGGGTTAAAGGAAATTGTTGAAAAAAAATCTTATTAGGTATTTAAAAATCAAAATGTTATTTCTAATTAAAAACTAATTCTTCAATCCCTTAAATGTCAATCCTGATAAAAAAAAAACTAATTCATCAATCCCTATTTATTCTCTCCTCTCTTCTCTCTCATCTTTTCTTCCTATTTATTCTCTTCTGTTTCTATAAATGTGGGTTAAAGGAAATTGTTGAAAAAAAATCTTATTAGGTATTTAAAAATCAAAATGTTATTTCTAATTAAAAACTAATTCTTCAATCCCTATTTATTCTCTTCCCTTTCTATAAGCGTGGCTTAAGAAAATTTGGAAAAAAATATACTCCACAATTAGGTCTCTTTCTCTTTCTCAATTTATTTATTTTTTCTTTTTTTGTTATTCTTTTTAATTTGATTTTGTCTATAGTTAGTAGGTAACTAACTACCATTGATTTGCATCTCTTACCTAAAAAAAATTTGGTTTACATCTCTTACCAAAGAAAATTTTGGTTTGCATTTAACTTTTTAGGATTGAAGTCATGTGTATATTTTTTTATATTATTGCTTTAATTTTACCTATATTTTGTCGGGAAAAAAATATCATTATCAATAATTTATCATTTTTTCAAATATGTGTGGGCCCCACAAAATATATGTGGTCTATTCTTTAATTTAATAAAATAATTTAGAGTTGTGACCCCAAAAGGAAAGGTTATCTGACTTTCATTTTTTGGCCCCCCCACTATTGCATCCTGGGTCCGCCACTGCTACTGAGTGTAGGTGAAACGTTGGATCAAGTGAGTTCCTACCCCTAATAGTATTTGAGTGCTCTTGGGACACGATGAGTAACCTTCCTTTCCTTGATTGCTCAACAATATCTCTATTGCACTAAGCCATACCCTAGAGGACCTAGACCTAACATCTCCATTTTGTTAACTGTGTTGAACCAATTCGGCCCGGTCCTATTTCTGGTACGTCCTTGTCTAAGTACATTGTGACTGGGACAAGTACATTCTACATGTCGAATTAGATGAATGCAATCTTGACTGGAAGTGAGTTTTTCCTCTTTTGAAGTCATTGGGCTTGTGTTAGTCGATATATAGCCGGTAGATTAGAAGCTTGTTCTTTTATGGATTCTTATTTGTTGTAGAGGTTGGAGCCTGCAAAGAGCTATTATGATCTCACCACATGTACTATAATGAATCTAATGGCCGTAAATCAAAAGGAAGGGACTTGAGTATAAATTGAAAACCTTATCACTCATTATATATTGTATATACCATTATCACTCATTGTTGAAAACATTAAGAAAGTAATCAGATTAATTGATTGTTAACATAGAACATGTGTCATTTCTGTCTAATAATGTTTAACAAATGCCAAAAATGCACGTGTGACTTTACTAGTAATAGTAAAAGCATTTATCTGGCCTAAATTGTTGCAACGATCAGATCTTTAATATTAAATGGCACTTTTGATTTGGAAAGGGATGGGCAAAAAAAAAACAATCTGATCTTGTCCCTTTTTCTATCTTTTTTGTACATAGCGATGATCGGAGGTGCACCGATTAACAATAACGTTATCAGATGCAGTGATCGATAGTGACAATTTCAAATTTCAAAGATGTAGCAATCGATCAAAGTAACCAGACGACTGCAAAGACACAAGCAGTGGACAGGCGAGAGGCTTGAAAACGGCTTCAAGAATGAATAAAATAAACAAAGACAAAACTAAGCGCACACCGAATAACTTAATGTATGCTTTGATACCATGTTCAAATCAAAGATTAAAGGAAACAAACAAGAAATAGACATAAGATTTTAACGTGGATCTTCAGTGTGAAGTCTACATCTACAGTATAAATCCCTATTCAACATGCTTTAGGAGAGAACTTTCATTATCTTTAAATAGAGATGGTAATATACATGATATGATATTACAAAGAATGAAAACTATACAATACTCAGGACGGTTAGTCTTCATGTTATACTGAAAGACTAGCATCTGATAATAAAAAAGGAAAGGTTTTTCAAGCTTGCTGATGAGATCCAGAAACTTCCCAGGTAAATCACTCAATATAAAGTAAAGGGTAGATGGATACAGAAATGATGGTAGATCACAACAGAAATTTCTTGGACGACCCATTTTTTTCCGGTTACAATTCTCATAGTTTTGAGGTAGCAAGCTTAATGAGGTCCTTCCTAAGGCTCTTTTTGGTATCAATTCTCATTCTCTATTATGCTTATTTAAAATAAATAAGTACAATAATTCATTATTGGTCAAGAATGAAAAATGGTTTGGTGAATTTTATCGAAAATAAATTATGAAATGAAAAATAAGTTTGGTTTCAAAATAAAAAGTTGTTAAAAATGATAGTAAACAAGTGAGAAAAGAAGGAAAAAATATGATTGTTATAAAAGAATGTGTATTGACTATTTTACCCTCATCTTACTTATAGAACTTTAAGTAAACTTACACAAATGAAGATAATGAAATTTTCATCACAATCCATAATGGACAAAAAGTTCATTATGGATTTTGGAGGTTTTTCTATTATTTTAAATAAAAATAAAATTCAGAATAGATGCCAAACAATTTAAAATAATGAAAATTTCTCATAATTGACAATGATAATTGATACCAAAAAGAGCCTAAGAATCTTGCCAGATGGGTTTTTAGGGATTGCACCCACGAATGCCACTTTGCGGATTCTCTTGTATGGAGCCACCTACATTTGCAAATAAGGATCAACAATGCTCTAATATATCTACACATATATAAAGTTCTGAAATCTAACATGACTAGAAAGAGTTAGTTTGGTTTCTTGAACTCACCTGTTTAGCTGAATATAAAGAGTTAGTTTAGTTTCTTGAACTCACCTGTTTAGCTACGAAGTCCATGACAGCAACCTCAGACAGACTGCTTCCTGATTTTCTCACCACATATGCCATAGGAAACTGCCCAACCTCCTTATCTGGAAACCTGAATCAAACGTCAACTAGCAAATCCTTCACTCAACTACCCATTACAATTCAGTAGAAACATTCTTAGCTAAAGGGAAGAACAGCAGTAATAGTGGAAGTGCTTACGGTATGACAGCAGCATCATCAATTTCTGGATGAGTAAGCAACAATGCCTCTAATTCTGCTGGGGGCACCTGCCACAATTACAAATCAATTATGGGTATTCAGACTTCTAACCTGATAACGAATGAACCAGCTTGCACTAGGCATGATGTATGTATAATTGGATAGATGCAATATCATGTAAAAGTAATACAATCTGACAAAGTAAAAAAAAAAAAAACCTGATAACCCTTGTATTTGATAAGCTCCTTCAATCTATCAACTACGAATACGTATCCATCCTCGTTGATGTAACATATGTCTCCCGTCCTCAACCATCCTTGCGAATCTAATGTTGATCTTGTAGCTTCTGGGTTTCCGAAGTAACCTACAAAGAATGAAAATATCATCACTTAATAGGGCTCATTCTATAGCTTCGTCACTCTCAAATGATAACATAATTACCCCCAACAGAATAGATTAAATCTACATCTTATTCTAGTTCAAATTTTATGTAATATCAATTCCATACTGGAAAGAAACTGTCTATCTCATTCAAACACCAGTCCTTCAATTAGTTGTCTGTTATTACCTAAAAAAAAATTAGCTGCTTATTGCAAAAAAGGAAAAAAGAGAAGAAAAAAAGTAAGCTATCTCAATACATTAGTTCAGTTGGCGAACACTAACATTTACAAACAAAAAAGTCAAATGTTTAAATTTCGTTGATGCTTGATGTTTAAAAAGTCAAATGTTTAAAAGTCTAATTCAAGAAAACTTTCCTGATTTTTATCCCTAAAATTCAGGACAGTTGAGGATAAAATAGGGATAACCTGACACTGTCAAGGCGGGTCTAATTTACACTTGGTAGGATAGGGCAGGATTTGGGTTCTAGGTTCCAACCCAACTCATCTATTTCGAAAAAACTTGGATCCTGCGCATTAAATGTGCAGGATCATCAAGCCGAAATTTCAGCCAATTTCAACCAAAATTTCGATACCACCGCCCAAAAGGAATGGCTTGATGCCTACGCATTTATTACGCAGGACCCAAGGAAAGTCCCATCTATTTGACACCCATAACAATTTTTTTTCTTTCCTTTTTTTGAGAACAGAGATTTTTTATTGGAGGATATTACAAATTTTTTTCTTTTTGGTAATCGGAGGATATTACATATTGTCATATACTATCCACAAGAGTCGAACATGCGACCTCTCCACTGATTAAGTATGAATCAACCTTATATTATTGGCCCCTTAGTAAAAAAAAAATCCATGTCTGTCCTAGTGCAAAAGGCAGAGGCACGAGGTTTTAACTTTTTTCGTATTTTTTCTAAAGAGGGAGAATTTTTTTTTCCCGGGGGGTTTGGTGGGGGTGGGGTGGGGTCATGGGGTGCAAATACCTTCAAGCAGAGTTGAAATTTGAAAATTGGTTTTGGCTCTCACCTTTCATTACAGTGGGTCCACGAAGCCACAACTCACCGGGCCGGCCAACCGGCAAGGCCTCAGCAGTTTTCGGGTCAACAATCCTGGCTTGCATGCTTGGCGACAACAAACCTGTCGTACCGTGTCGTATGCTCTCTTCCACCGTATCGGTCGACGCTCCTACACCCGTGGTCTCCGTCAAACCATACCCCTGCAGAATCCTCACCTTCCGATACTTAGCCAAGAATCCTTCGATCACTTCCTTGCTCAAGGTGGCCCCACCAGACAACACCCATTGTAATGTTCCCAGATTGTACTTCGCCTTCAGCGTCTCCGCGTGGTTGATCAGCGCCACCAGAATCGGTGGCACGAGATGCAGGTAAGTCACTTGGTACTTGGAGATGGCGGAGAGCATCTCATCCATTTTGAATGTGGAAAGCACCACGGTCGTTGATCCTGCTGCTAGCAGACTCAAGGCGAAAACTGATAAACCGTACATATGGAACATAGGGATGGTGCAGATGAAAATTTGCTCTCCATCTACCAACATATATCGGCTCAGACCCATCTGAACCTTCGCAATAAGGTTCCGGTGTGATGAGACGACTCCTTTACTGGCTCCGGTGGTGCGAGGAGGAGTATAGCAGCGCGGCCATGTCGTCGAGTCTCACTCGTTCCTTCACTCGGTTCTTGATTTGACTCGGATCCTTCTTCATCATGTCTCCAAGCGTGGAAACGATGTTGGACTGCTTGACGGAGAGACTGTCATGTTGTCCGATGAGAACGACAGGGAGAGCCGTGCCGGAGAGTTTAGGGAGGAGGGATTGAATGGTGAAGGCGATAATCGGTTTGGAATCGGCAATCTGTTTACGAATCTCCTGAGGAGTATTGAGAGGGTTTGAAGTAGTGACGAT
Source organism: Hakea prostrata (assembly GCF_041222555.1). Classification (NCBI taxonomy): domain Eukaryota; kingdom Viridiplantae; phylum Streptophyta; class Magnoliopsida; order Proteales; family Proteaceae; genus Hakea; species Hakea prostrata. Next base: position 16,596,081 of record NC_142604.1, read on the forward strand.
CGCTCCGAGTGACATTACAGAGAGGCAGATCACTGGGAAGAAGATGGAATTGGGGGAAAGGAGGAGAACAATGTTGCCTTTTCGAACACCCATCTCCGACAAGCAGGAAGCGACGGAATCAACTGCACGCCAGACTTCAGGGAAGGTGAGGTGGCGACCGGTGGAGGCATCGATGAAAGCGATCTTACCATTGTGAGCTTGGGAAGATATGAAGGTGGTGACATCTAGAGAGTCATTGCAAGGGAGAGCTATTGGCTTTCTCTTGCTGTAGTAGATGCAATTGGACTTGCAGAAGCCGCTTCTCGGATCGATGTCGATGGGTTTAGCATCAGAAGCCATTGTTAACGATTCACTGAACTTCCAAAACGATCTGTTCGATTTTGCACTTGGAGAACACGGGACCGGAGACCGGGGAGAGCGATCGTCGAAGTTGCTGTTGTGAGTGTTACTGGGAAGAATGCATTTTTTTTCTTCACGGAGTTTGTCTGATTGGTATCTTTAAAAGATTCTGGCCACTTGAGTGGATAATGAGCCAATTATGCACGTTTAGGGGACCCAGTAGTTGAACAGTGCTGATTAAAGGCAGACTAGAAGTGGAACCAACAGACGTCACATTCTTCACGATCATGGTCCTACTCCTACTCTTGTAGTTGCTACTTTCTAGCTTCTAGTCTTATACTCTTATGACTCTTATCCGTAGGGGTGTAAATGTTCGGGTTGAACCATTAAGATCGGACCGAACCGGCCTCTTATAGCCCGAATCGGCCCGAAGATCCTTAATGGGCCGTAATTGGGCTGAGGGTCCTCAACCAGAACGGTTTCAGACTGGCCCGGCCCAGTCCGTTAGTTTTTTACATAAATAAAATTAAATATTAAATATAATTAAAAAAAATTTTGTATTGTTTAAATGTAATTAATGATCCATGAATTTCGGTGTTTGAGACGTTGAGACTCAAGTTTGAGTAGTTGAGAGTTGAGTGTTAACACGTTTAACGGTTTAAGTTTTAACTTTTTAATTTCAAATTTCATTTAGTTTTATTATTTTAAAAGTTAAAAGTCTTAATTGATAACTCTTAAATCTTAATCGTTAACTTTTTAATTTTCAAATTTCATTTAGTTTTTTTATTTTAAAATTTAAAAGTCTTAATTGATAACTCTTAACTCTTAAGTCTTAATCTTAATTGTTAACGCTGTTTCATTTCCAGACTTTCAGTCTTTCACATTTTCACTTTTGTGAAATCAGGCATCAGGGTTTCAAATTTCATTTCCACCGTTTCATGCTAATGCCATCACTTATCATTAGATCTACTTGGAGTCTTCATCCTCTATCTTTTGTAGTTTTGTGTGTGAGAAACTAGGATTTGGAATTGAGGAAAAAATAAAAATAAATTTTAATATTGATTTTTAATTTAGTTCAAACCGTTAGCCAAACCGAATCCAAATCATTAGGCCAAACTGTTAGTCAACCCGAACCCAAACCGCACCAAACTGAAACCGCATCGAGCTTAATTAAGAGATATAATGGAAGAAGAACGATTGAGTTACCTTTGTTGAGCATAAGACTTTAGTTTATATAAGATTTACCTTCCTTCCTTGACCGTCGGATTAACTCATGATCCTTCTTGGTGGCCGTCTGATTGTAGGGTTTTTCCCCTTTTCTCAAGGGTGGAAGCGGTTTTCATGATTAACACGATTGCCCATTCCTCAAGGTAGTTGTAACCGTATATAACTCAATCACGTATCTCGAATTTCTCGGGATCGTACTTATCCTTGGAACCGTAAGGTTCCTTCCTCATCATGCTACCATGATGGCGGAACCGGATCATGATGGCCGAACGCGACTGGACGGCTGAACCAGATTGAATGCTGAACCCGATTGTGGGGTCTGGCCGTTTTTGACCGGGGTCAAAGACTGAACCGAAAATGAACCCGGTTCAATAATATTTTATCCGCAACGATCAAGCATAGAGACGATTTGCCAAACAGAAGACAGGTTAGAGTGATGATAAAATCAATAGAATTAAGAGTGAAAAGGTTGAGACAATGAGTGGAAAACATGAGGGGTTTACCACCTACAAGAAACTAAGCAACAAAAAGCATAGAGGGAGTGGGATGCCTCAATAATATATAGCAGAATCTTTTTATTTAGTTTTTTTTATCACTTTATAATATTTTTACCTACTTCAAATAAATGCATCTCCCTTTTCAAGTGTAGCTTTCCTTTCTTCTTTGAACTTCCAAAGCTCATAAATTATGTAATTTCCACCTGGGTTAATTGTATGCAGTGCTGAACCATTTGAAGACACCCTATTCTACTTCGAGGTTACATATAACACCATTTTTTGTTAATGTTTTATTGGTTGTATGCATTTATCTCTCCAAAGCTCTTGGAAACTTTTTCACCCAAATCATATTTCAAGCTTTTCAGAAGTTCCACAAAATGTATGTTTTCAACGAAATAGGAAAACCATATGATGCAAATATTCTATATGTGATCTTAGAAAAGACAATTTTACGGATAGTGGAAGGAATTAATAACTGTCAATGATGGGTTAGTAAAGCGGTTAAAAGACTCTATCTCCCACAAGGAGGTCTTGGGTTCGCACCCATTCGGCGGCATTAATTTGAGGATGTAATTGTGGTGCGCGTAAGCTGGCCCGGATGAACCTCATAAAAAAAATGTAAAAAAAAGAGAGTTAAATTTGGCCAAAAAAGAAGGAATTAATAACCGACAACATTAAAGATGTTAATGAAAAATCTGGTCAATTTCATATTTTTAGATTGCTAGATGGTTTTCTAAGGGCCTGTTTGGTTACATAAGTCTGGAGATTTCAAATATCTAAAGATTAGATTTCAAATCTATAGAGTTATAATTTATAAAATTAGGTGTTTGGTTGTGGAATGAAATATGTGAATTCATCCTAAAAAATTATTTGATCTACGTGATTTTTGTAAATGTGTAAATGTAAAGCTTTTTTGAAATCTCTGGATTTCACCCCTTACCCATAAATCTACAGATTCATGTTTTTAGTGTAAAAAGGTGAATCTAATCTCTAGATTTCATGAATCTAGAGATTTTTACAACCAAACGGTTATAATTCTCAGATTCATGAATCCAGAGATTTGAAATCTCTGGATTCATGTAACCAAACAGGTCCTAATTGAATTCTTCTTTGGGTATGGCTCTGTTTAGTTTGTTGTATTTTCTGTATCTCTATTGAAGATAAAGAGAAAAACTATGAATTCTGATTTTGTTTCTGTTGGTGCAAGAAATGTTATCTTAACAACATGGTTCGCTCTTGGTCCAGCTCCAGCTCCTCAGACCAAAATAAGGTGAAAGTGGGCCGCCTCTGAGGACTGGAAGCCGCCTCCAACGATCAAGTTAGTCCAGGCCAGCAAATAGCAAACTCCATTGAGGAGAGAAGACCCCAAGAGAGAAGACCATCCTCTTGAAGGGTTAGAAAGCTGAAAATAATGAAGGCTGGAGTGTGTAGAGCTTACTCACGTTCATACTTTGTGAGGGATTATATAAGTGAATCATACCTAAAAGAATAGCATGCTTCATGACCCTTGGATGTTGATCTATGAGATAGAGGGTGGAGATGGCTTCTAGAATGGCTTGCTTGACAAGTTAACTTGCTTGAGTGACCTTTACATCAGTTAGATATTTGTTGGTGGATTGATGAGTCAACATCACCTTTAGCCTTGATGTGACACATGCCCATGGTTGAGGGAACAAGAAGGTGGATGCAATCTCCAAGACAAGCTTGGGCCACGTGATGGACTCTTTTGTCAATAAAGGCATTTAATGCCTTTTGAGGACCTTTAATGCTTCAGCTGAGAGCCTTGTTAGGGCCATTTAATGTTGAGAGGATAGCTGAGGACAGAGATACGTTGTGCATCACTTTGTCCTATTCTCTGCTGAGAAGTCCCAAGAAGCTGGCAGGAAGGCAAGTCCGAGAAGTGCCAAATCCGAAAAATGCTAGATGATTCTCTTTGGCCCAGATTTCAGCCCATGGACCTAGCCCAATAATATGTTCTGGTTCCTTAGTTCGAACCATTATATTTGACCATAACAGTTTCTAAAACCAAAACTAAGGTAACAAAATAACTAGCAAGAATGTGTTCCTTCCATTACAGCTCACTCACTGTCTTCATCCATCAAACTGTTAAGAAGCTTGTTCTTCTTCAATTGTATTTTTGTGATTGAATTTGAAATAGTCTTCAAATCTGCTATCTTTTGGAGATGATTTCCTATAAGGCCTATAGAATTATAGTCATTTTCATGAGAGTGTTTAGATACTTTCAGTAGAGATGACAATAGCATGTTGCGGGAGATCCTTAGAGTCTATCTTTCTCTTTCTTTTGCTTATGTTTGTCATTTCCTCCAGACTTTGATCCATTGCAATTTTAGACAACAAACCCTACAAATAGATTGGGGGAAAAGTTCAAAATTAGAATTATCATTCCATGAGGGAGACTGTTAAGGAAGATGAATATGAAAAGTGCCATCATTTATAGTTCAACTACCTCTAATGAAGAAAATCTCATGAAACTTTGAAATATAAAACCTAACCTCCACTATAAAATATTGTAGATGGAAGATAAAGCCTCTGAAACTTGTGATGATACTACAATACAATAGAGTAAAGAAATAGTTTAAGAAGTAAAGTAATCCTTCAAAAACCCTTACTCTTTATCGAATTTGTTGAGACTCCAAGCCTTCTTTCTCTTAATTCACCACCTTAGTGTTGCCTCCATTTGCAAAAGTTTTTTGACAAAACCCAAGACAACAGTTCCACATCAAACTAAATAATGGCGTTTGGAGGAAACCCACTTTCACATAGGCTAACTCTGGTGGAATGGTGAAGAAGGTAGTCTTACCCTTCTTCGTTGTTTTGATTCCTTGGTCCCATCCCTTGATCACTAGACCTATTACCAAGAAGATGAGAATCACATCCCTAATGATGAAAATAAAGATTAATGCATCAAAATTCATGTAAGTAATTCATAGCCACACCATTACAGGAGTAGCCAACGAGAGAACATTTAAACAAACTTCGACAGCAATAACCAAGACACTCCAAGAACCAACCGACACTTGAAGTTCACCAGATTTCAATCCCAAGACAATGGATTCCAAATGGCTGGCTTCTTAAGTATCTTGGAAAAACTTAGCATGATGAAACGTATAATCCCAAAAAGTGAACATTGCAAGTGGAATAGGAGAAGAAAATCAGAAAGTGAGAAGTTGATTTGAGGTACAACAATTGACTTATGATTAATCAATACAATAAGATCAGTTAAACTGTGATTGAAACCATGTTGCAATAACAAAATTATAGCAAAGAAAGATTAGATATGTTGAGACTCTATAGTGATAATATAAATTAATAAAAATAAGGATAATTAGGCTCACTTACAAATACTGAGCTTCGACAATTTTGCAATAGGTTATTAATCCAGAAGATCAGTAAAAGCTAGCTTCACCGAGAAAAAAAAAATGAAAAAGCTTGATCTCATAGCTAAGAAAGAAGAAGAAAATAATTTAAAAGCATCTTCATATATGGGCAATGAGTGTTTTATACAACTACCAACTAAGCTTTGATACCACTTTGATGGGAGGCCGAAAAATTTGCTAGTGTAAATTAAAGTAACAAACACAACCATAATGGATCAAGTATTCAACAAACACACCACAACAAACACACAAAAATTTATAATGTGGAAAAACCCGCAAGGGAAAAAACCACAAGACTCTTATTAGAGTCTACCAAACTTCCACTGTCACCAAATGATAACAATAATGGGCATACTGTCAATATTCAATCTCTAGATAACACTAGGCAGTGTTTTTGCTGGAATAAATGTGGGGTGGAAAAAAAGGGGTGTAAAAATTTTTGAAAAATCAAAATTTTCCTTTAAATCTTAAAAGTGTAGTTTGTTTGGTTGCTTGTGGTGAGAAAGTTAAAAACAAGCTTCCTTAAATTAAAGAAACTTGTCTGGTGAGGTGGCAAGCTAACTTTTCCACCCCAAGCCTTTTCAAAACCCCACAAAATGTTTGAAACTTTGTGAAAAAAAATGTGAACAAAAAAGTGGGACCCACAATTAACAATTTTCCACAAATCTTTTCCTTTCCTTTCCTTCTCCCTCACCCCACTACACATGGGGCCCATATATTTTTTTCCCCACCCCTTTTTTCTCACTCCACCTTTGCAAACAAACACAACCTAGAGGAACACAAAGTCACAACTATATCATCAAAGAAATAAAAATTTAAGAGAATGAAGAAAAGTCACTAGAGAGGCTTCTCGTGAACTGCGGTAGAATGATATTCTAACCGTTATATGAAGGGCTAGGTGTCACGACCATTCCCTTCAAATTTCACCTCATTTCGGCAACGTTTCACCGTCAGATTCGTTGGAAAAAACCAGGAAAACCTCACTTTCTTCTCTCTCTCTCTCTCTCTCTCTCCTATTTCTGCTTTTTTCACTATTGTGCGGCAGCAACAGTTTTCAAAAAACCTATTGCTTTTTTTCTTCTTTTAAAAAACCTAGGCCCCCACATATGGTTAATGGGCCAGACCCAATATGTTTCACTACGTTGTGTGTGGAGTTAAGCCTTAAGATCCATTGTTGCCTTTAAACTTTAATCTCTAATTGAAAGTAGATAGTAGAAGACATTGATAACAATATATTCATTTTTCAGTTGTGAAAAAAAAAAAAAAAAAAAAAAAAAAGAAGAAAAGCTAAAGAAAATAAACCTTTAAATTCCCATTCCTTCTCAAAAACTACAAGTAGGCATAAAAATGGATTTTTCCCACAAAAATTCGATCGAAGGAGGAAACCACTGAAGTTGCCCAAAAAGAAATGAGCTGTTCATTTTACCTTTGCCAAGCGTGAATGAATGGTTTTCCCCTATCCCTGCTTGAATCGAATTGGTCATCGAGCAAAGTTCCAGTGTAATGAACTACAAATCAACAAAATCACCAAGATCAACAAACTGATTTGAAAGACGATAGAAATTGTTTTGCATACAACGAAATACCTGTACCAGAGTTGCAGAAATCAAAGTAAGCATTATAGAGAATGAGACGTTTTCAACCTTCCTATCTCACTTCAGGGTTAGCACGCTATGATTTCCCAAATCAAATCAAAATTGATAACAGAATAAAAGAGATGAGTAAAAGAAGAACAGTAGAAGAAGCAAATAAGAGAATTGTTTGTAAGAGGAATGACCAATATGAATGGATAGAGGTTACAAGATTAGGGGAATCCCTAAGCAAATAGTGAGGAGGCATAATCACATAGGGAGAAGAGTGTGTTAGGAGTGAGGAGAGTTTGACATTTTTGCCCTAAAGAAAAAATAAATTACCTAATTTCTAATTGTTATATAAGAAGACATAACGAAGAATAATTAGGACAATATGGACTGATGATGAATTTGTAAAAATAGTAAATTGTCAACTTTACCCTACAAAACAATTGGAAAAGATACAACTCAATAGCTTTATAAGAAGTCTTTTTGCTAAAAAAAAAGGGGAGAATTGTGTCAATGAAAGATTTGTTATTTTTATAAGTATATATACACATGTGCACACTCTACTTAGAGGAGGTTCATGTATTGGGTTGGAATGGATGGGTGGTCTCAGATTGCAAGCCTTGAAAATAAAAGAGATGGGTTCTTCTCCAGTGCTAGGATGGGCTTACAATGGGGTTCCCAAGAAGGTTCTTTTCACCTAGGAGGTCTATTTGCTGGTGTAGGTTAGATGGGAATGGGTTTTGGTATTTCGCCTAATTCCCTGAATCCAAGAGACAATGGTTTGAAGCTTCCATGCATCAACTTATATTTGAAGTATGTATCATCACCGGAATCCGGTTTCAACATCGTGGGGATTCATTCAGAGACTATGTTAGGTGAGGTTGAAGGATCATTGGAAGCATTGAAGAAGAAGAAACAAAGGTACAATGAGCGCTCTTTGGGCAGTGTCACTTTCTGTAAATCAATCTACTCCTTTTGATGTGGGGTTTCTAGTAATGTGGGGTTTTCAACGGGTATAGGAAGAAGATGGGTAAAGGAAGAATCCATCTACCTACCTAGGAGTTTGGTCACTTAAGTGAGTGATAGCATATTTTAGTCCTTTAACTCATACAGGGGTTTATTAGTCACTTGACCAACAAAAGTAACGGTCAAAGAAGTGGGTAACTTGGAATTATGCAAAAACCTAAAGGTGAGCGCCATGAAATTTTGCCCACTTAAATGGGTGATCAAGAATTATAAACCCACTTAAGTGGGCGCACTAAAAAAAACTCCTAAAATTTTCACAAAGTTCCATCCTTTACCCTTTTTAGACATAGAAAGTTTATCTCTCATTCTTACACTGAAATGATCAAACAAACTCAACTTTTTGAACTCGATTGAAAATACAACGTTTTTTCAAAGTCCCAATCCTTCACCCATATAGAGAGGAATTTCCAATCCACATAGTTGAATGTTTGACACTTGTTTGATCTCAAAACAAAATTCACTTTTCCAGAAAAATTTCAAAAATCTATGAATCTAGATCTTCTCTCTCCTTTCCTAAAAAAGAAGATTTTTATTTGTAGATCAGACACTCAAACATCCAACTATGTGAATTAAAATTTTTCCTCTCCATGTGGGTAGATGATCGAAATTTTGTTTCCACTCCTTTTTGTCCACTCCATTTATTCCATCAAACAAAAACTCATAGAAAAAAGAAAGTTTTTTTTATTGGTGCCCACCTTAAGTGGGGATGAAACTCTAGTCTCCCCCCTTAAGTGAGAAATATTATTGGTAACCCACTTTCATAAAAATCAAATATTACTTGTTACCCACTGTAAGTCTCTCTCCTATTTTCTACTAGATTTTGATTTTTGAAATGACAATTTTACCCTTACAGTGTTAAGATGACCATAATGCCCTCTCACTCACACAGTGTCCCTAATCTTTATTCGTGACTCTCACCTCCTTCTCTCTCCCCCTGAACTGCCTTTGCCACTCTCTTCTCTGACTCTGACAACCCTCACCGCTGCAACTCTTCCTCACCTTTGTTATATTTTCCATCCATTTTCTCGGCTTTTCTAATTCCCAACTTTTATTCATCCAAAAAAAAAAAACTTTCTTTCCTGGTGACACCACTGACTCCGCTAATTGGTCTGGTCTTCTTCAGCTCTTCTCTGCAATTCCATGGCGGTTCTCCCTTTTTGTTTGGAGTTAACTATGTATGTTCCTAGGTTCACTTCATCCCCAGTCCTCCATCTTCTGGCAAGCGAAAAATGAAATCTTTGGATTATTCTGGCATCTAAGAAATAAATTTCCTATACCAATATTCTCTATACCCAATAAATTATTCTTTGTTAACATCTAATGGTTTAAAAGTTTAAATAGAAAAGGGTCTTTTTTTAGGTAGAGAAAATGTAGTCATCTCCCCTTAGTTCGTACTTTTATAATAGTAGTATGATAGTATGACAGGATTGTGCTGGTTCTTCTTGCTTTAAAGAAAACAAAACCCTAAATCTTATTAGTCATGAATCTTAATATACTCTTCTTCTTCGTGTTGTTTCATCTAAAAAGTTTCTAATTTTTCTAGGTTTTGTTAATATTTGCAGAAGCAAACACAAGCTCTGGCTTTATAGTTGAAGCTAAAACCACAGCAAGTTGAAGTCTGGTTTCAAAACCGCAGAGCAAAGTACTTTTGACTTGTTCGATTTTTGTTTTTTTGGTCTTTTGGATTTTGAAGTCGGTCTGGCCGGGTCTTCCAGTCTCCTTTGGGGCATGAGAAATTGAAGTCAAGTGTTGCAAGATACTTGGCATTCTTCCACTAGAAAATTGGAATAACTTGTGAACCAACGGTTAGGGTTGTCAGAGTTGGAGAAGAGAGTTTCACGAGAAGTTCAGGTGGAGAGAGAAGGAGGCGAGAGTCATGAATGAAGGTTAGGGGCACTGTGTGTGATTAAGAAGGCATTATGGTCATCTTACCACTATAAAGGGGAAAATTGTCATTACAAAATCAAATTTAACAGAAAAGAAGAGAGAGACTAACAGTGGGTAACTAAGTAATATTTGTTTTTGATGAAAGTGGACTGCCAATAAATATTTCTCATTTATTTTTGTTAATCTAATAATATTTCCCACTTAAAGGTCAGAGTTTTACCCCAACTTAACTTAATTAGGCGCTAAAGCCTGTTTGCAAAGAAGGTTTGGTTTGGGTCACCACTCTCGTGGAGAGTTTCTGATGAAAGCAACAACTCTTTAAAAGAATGGATCACAATGTGGATGAAATTCAACAAATTGGGTAAACAAGATGTAGAATTATTGAAGAGTACTAGTTCCTCTGTCGCATGGTGGTTATGGAAAGCTATAAATGATCGCATAATGGAAGTGAAGAAATGGAACCCACATGAGATAATTAAGAGGGCTATTTATGCTATTGAAGAATTCCGAGCTAATCAAAAGCAGAATAGGTTAATTCCGAGCTAATCAAAAGCAAACTACCATAGTTTTATAGAACATGATGAGATTTTGAAATAAGTAAATAGAGCTAAAGAATTCTCCTTTGTGCATATGCAAAGGTATCCCACTGGCTACATTTGATTGCAAGAGAAATTAGAGGCAAGGAAGAGAAAATTTTCAAACCTACATACGAACTGTTATTTTTAATCTATGTGATCACCAAGAATAAGTTTAAAATTCCACTTAAAAGCCTTCAAATCCCCTTCAACCAAAGGGAGCAATCCAATTTCCCCCCCCCTTCAAACAGTGCCTGAGTAATTTAATCCAAACATAATCACAATAGATTGCTCTTCTTCTGCTTTCAGATCTTGGAATATCATAATACAATGCTGGGATGTTCAATATTAACTTTGCTGCTTGCATGTAACATCAAATGAGCTTGGTAGAGCAGTGCCTTATTAAATGAGTGTAGGAGACCCAGTCAGGCAATGAATCACCTTTCTTCTTGTGATAATAAAGATGTATCCATCCGTTTCATCAAACATGTGGTAGATAAGAGAAATTTGACCACCTTGTATGGTAGAGAGGTATTTATTGAAGCAAAGAGAGATAGATTTATACTCTTTTTAGCTCATCAGCAAAACCAACTTGTGTGTCTACCAGCCTCTGAGCTCCACTAAATAGCACTGGAATGTACATATACAACCTAGAGACACTCTCAAGGGCAATGCAAGAGGCTTCAGTTGTTGAATGTGAGAAACAAAGACAGAAGGGTATTTTTGTCACAAAATTTATCAACCTAATAGTTTTTGTTAAGTTTGTCCTTATTTAATCATTTCTTGAAACCACAGGGGAGCCATATGCAAAAAGAAACTTAAACTAGACTAAAAGTGACCTGGACCAAACCCTAAGGGTCCAGATAAAAATTACCCATATTTTTATTATAAATGTCTCCATTACTTCAATGCCCACCCTTGAATGTCGTATTTCCGTCCTTGTGGCGTGTCTATGTCCGTCTTTGTGGTGTATTAGTTGTAATAGAGGATACATATGTCGTATTCTTTGAGCTTAAATGTTATTGTGGTTGTTACAACCACCTTTCTAAGGGTTTGGGCTCGACCCATTCCTTTATCTAGGATGACCGTGTCTATTGCATGTATAACATTTGGTCAATTTCCACTCCTTAGTTTGGATCGAACCTTGTGTTTCATAGAGTTATCTTTTGTATTTTTTTCTTTTCTTTGCCATGTTTGTAGTTTCTTTTAAGTTCATGAATGAAGCTCTTTAGTTTCGTACCAAAAAAAAATATATATCCACCCTTGAATTAAGACATAATAACAAATTGTTCATTTAAAGATCCCAACAACAGAATAACATCACTTCAATGTCAAAAGCCAAATGGCTAATTAAAGGAGAACCAGTGAACATGCGCGAAAAAGACGTGCGTTTCCCTGTACACTTCAACCTTTGAGAGATTGTTTTTCTTTTGATTTCTATCTCATTGAAATTAACTTTATTCCCCAATTTTGTTTTTATGTTCGGAAAAGGTATTTATTCAGTTTCTGATTCATTTCAAAAAAGTATGGACAAGACTTGATAATATGGGCTTGCTGTGTGCGTCCATGGTTACAAGTTACTTTCACTTTTGTAAGTTAAATCATTTTATCATTACTTTCCATAATTTTATATATATATATATATATATATATATATATATCACAAGTTTGGGGTTAGAATTTGTTGATAGGATTCAAATTTTGAATTTATCAGTCTCTTGTAAATCATAGATGGGGATTAGAGCCACACTCTTTTATCACTTGGCATGTGTACTGGTACGTCTCTGGGTATTACCTAGCCCAGTGCGTAGTCTTCTATTTTAACATATTACTCGGTTTAGATACCTCCCCTCATGCATGTCTCCTTTTTTGTTCAGTATCCCCCCAAGTCTAGGGTTGTCATATCTTATAACAGCAACCAACTCGGACTATGCACTCATAAGCCTATTAGTCATTCACATATAATGGGGGGGGGATTCTCGTGTCCCTTTATGCACCTCGCCTTCTAAGACACCTATGAACCCAACCCTATTATATGCAACCCTACCAATGAATGATCCCTACGACAATATTATGTCCTCTCATGCATCTCGCCATCTTAGATGCCCACCAATCAAATATCGTTGCCGCAAGTCGTTGAGCCTTAATTCCTATGCCAATAAGATTATAACATGTTTAGGTATTCCCAACCATATGCAAGTAGACACCCTAAGTGTACAAATCTAATTTATATGACAATACTAAGGTTCCTAGGGCAATGGTTATGCTACAACCCTAGATCAAGTCCTTGTATAACATTATTATTCTCCTACTCAACCATATTACTTCACAAGTCAACAAAGCATGAATAAAACATGATTCTACGAAAGTTTAGAATATAACATGCATGAAAGCCATACAAGAGCAACATATAAAGCTTTAATGTTAAACATACATAATTGAATTTAATATGATCAAATTACATAGTTGTGCCTCCCCTTTTTATTGTCCCACCTCTTGGAAGTGTGGGGCCTTCACCTATTGCTTTCAATCCATGAATTTCAAGTTCAACAAAAACCCTATTGATCATCCTAAGATACTTCAACCCGGCCTCTAGCGTTTATTCAATCTCAAAACCAACTTTGGTTCTGACAAGCACCAATAGCGTCGTAAAGATGTTCAAGGATACTCTAAAGAACGTGATCACCTACCAAGCCGAGTTACCTACAGAACAACATGTTTCTTTTATTCCCTAAACCTTCTCTACCTTCTCAGTCCATATGGCCTTTCTCATTGTTCAAAGTACAATTTTCTTTAAAAAAAATAACATTTTTCACGTGCCTTTTTAGCAATTCTAATAAATTTTATTCCCATACCACCATACATTGTGCAGCTCCACGTTGGTTTTCGAAAAAAGTATTCTTAAGATATAAATATTTTTTGAATTCGAAGTCCATCTGACTCAACTTAAGCGCTTAGGATATATTTTGCACGAATGACAACAATCTCTAACATTATTTAATAATATTCATTTGATTTTGTGAGAGTAGAAATTATTAAAATAAAATTGAACCAAATTATATTAATGCCTTGACTGAAAACGTTCACATGTGGAACATAAAGAGTTTATTAAACCATTTTGATGATTTTGATGAGAAAGATACCACAATGCATACTCGAGATCCTTCATTACTGGAAACATGGGATTATAGATGTAGGACCAGAGCTAGGGCATCTCTTCTTTTATCTTTTATTTTGTGATTTGATTCTTAAAAGGACACCAAAATTTAGAATTTTAGAACATACAAAGTGATATGGAATCAGATTTAATATTGATGATGTAAATAATATATAACTGATACAGCATTGGTACAATATCTTTTTTTTTCCGAGTGCCATATTGAAAAACTGAATTATATATTTATTATTATGATTATTTTCTTGAATGATATGTATATGATACTAATATCATTCTCCACAACAGATTTTAATTTGCGGCAGTAGCTAGCAGTCAGGATTTTGTCACGTATGCAAAATTGAATCGGACAATTGTGGAAAAATCTGTGGGATATATATGTAAATAGAAATTTTTAATTTTACATTCAAAAGTTTTAAATTTACAAAGTGAAGTCTTCAAATCTACCCGACTTGATTCCCCAATTTCCAAACGCTAGATGCTCTTCCGCTTCACCTCCATCTTCCCCCTCCTCCCTCGGCCATCATCGTCGTTCCACTACCACCACCTACAGCCATTTCTGGGTTTTCAATTCTTAGTTAGGTACAACAAGAAAAATAGAAAGGAGAAATTGGTTTCATCTGAGTAATCTGAAATATTATTTAGGGTTTATTTAACAGTTTATGTTATTTACGGTTTCATATGTTTTTCCTTCACAGTAGTAAATTCCCCCCCCCCCAACATTTTACGATTTTGTTGTCTTCTTAAATTTCCAAAGTGCTTGGTGACCTGATTGGACCTGGAATTTTGGTGTAGGTTCAAATTGTGAAGGGACTTGAAGAGGCTTTTGGGATCAGTGTGAGGAAGAGAACGCACAGTCCATCGCTTCTGTTCAATGTTGCAAATCTATGAGAAACTGTAATTATTGTGGAGTAATTAGGCTTATGAGTGCAAACAAAAAGCTGTGTTAGAAGAAAGTAGAGTTGTTCTAGTGGTGAAACCAACACTTTTTAGTGAAGAGTTTGTGGGTTCGACTCTTGTTGAGGCATATTAATATCCTCATCCCCCAGCTTAATAAGCCCATTTATACCTAAAAAATGAAAAACGTATGGCTGCAGATGGTGGTGGAACAACGATCATGACCGGAGGGAGAGGAGGAGTAAAGGAGCATCAGGGTTTGGAAATTAGACCGGAGGGAGAGGAGGAGTAAAGGAGCATCAGGGTTTGGAAATTAGGAATGGTGGTGGTAGGTGGTGGTGGAACAACGATCATGACCGGAGGGAGAGGAGGAGTAAAGGAGCATCAGGGTTTGGAAATTAGGAATGGTGGTGGTGGAACAACGATCATGAACATAGGGGGTGACCGGAGGGAGAGGAGGAGTAAAGGAGCATCAGGGTTTGGAAATTAGGAATGGTGGTGGTGGAACAACGATCATGAACATAGGGGGAGGGGGAGTGAAGGAGCATCAGGGTTTGGAAATTAGGAATCAAGTCAGGTAGACTTTTAGGGACTTCACTGAGTAAATTTTAAATATTTGAATGTAAAATTATAATTTTATATTTACATATGTATCTCCGCAAGTTATCCCTGTATGATTCAATTTTACTTAGCAAAATTCTAACCGCTTGCAGCTGTTGCTGCAAATTAAAATCCCTCTATAACTATGTGGAGATTGTTTCCACCCAACTTACAGGTAAATTACTGGTATTAAGCCATATGTAAAAGTGAAGGAGAATGAAAGCATGGGTAGGTTCCAGAAAAAAGAGAGAAACCCCACAAGCCTAAAAACCCAAACAGCAAAATCCATTTTAGTGGAAGAAAGTTCCACGAGAAGTCAGGTGAAACTTTCTTCTCTGCTTGGATGTATCAGATTTTCAGAATCAATAAAAAACAAAAGCGCTGGGAACACCACTGAGGGGCTTTGTTACTCATGGTCACAGCACTACAGCTAGCTATATTTTCCTGTTTGTTTAGTGGGCCTTGTAAACGTGGTAAGCTAGGAGTCGGTGAGAACTGGCCCCCAAGATTTCTCCTAATTTCTACGCGTGTTTCTGCAGATTTCTATACCTTCTGTACCTTACAACTCTCTATAAAGATCACAAGCCACTCTTCTTTCTATCACAGTTAGAGGAGTTACACAAAGATGGCCATCTTCCTGAGCTTCTTTTTCATTTTCTTCTCTTCAGCAGCTGCTTGCGACAGATGCCTACACCAATCCAACGCGACTTATTTCTCCTCCTCTGCTCTACTTTCCTGTAAGTTCTTCCTGTTTCTTTACATCAATTTCCCTGATGAATTTCAGTTTCATGAGAAGGAAAAAGGAAGATACCCAGATTTAATTGCTTTGAAATGCTTGATGGGTAATGTTAGTTTTCTTGATTTATCGCAGCTGGTAGTTGTGGGTATGGCTCCTTGGCCTTGGGCTTCTATGGTGGACACTCTGCAGCTGCAGTTGCTTCCGTTTATAGAGATGGAATTGGCTGTGGAGGCTGCTTTCATGTATGTTCACGAAAACCCATAATTTTATTCCCAGATCCCTCTCTGTTTGAATGCTAATCAAGAATTGGAAAATTCTTTTGTTGCAGATACGGTGCAAGAACCAGACCCTGTGTAGCAAAAAAGGGACTAAAGTTATTGTAACTGATCTTAACAAGAACAACAAAACAGATTTCGTCCTCAGTAAGAAAGCATTCGTGGCTATGGCCAGTAAGGGCATGGAAAAACACATTTTGAAGCATGGAGACATCCCTGTGGAATACAAACGGTAGGCATTGTTTGCTTGTTCTTCAATGACTGGACCTTATTTAATTTGATTTTGGTCTTTAGGATTTGTTGATCCAATGGTGCAGGATACCCTGTGAATATAAAAACCAGAATCTGTCTGCGAGAGTGGAAGAGACAAGCCAAAAACCACATTATTTAGCAATCAAGTTTCTGTACCAAGGGGGACAAACTGACATTCTGCTCGTGGAAGTAGCTCAGGTTGGTTCTTCTATTTGGAATGGCATGAGCAGGAGTTATGGTGCAGTGTGGAACACAAGTGATGTTCCGGCAGGAGAGTTGCAGCTCCGGTTGGTGGTTACGGGTGGATATGATGCGAAGTGGGTGTTTCCATCTAAAACCTTGCCGGCTGATTGGAAGGTCGGAGCTATATATGATCTTGGTGTTCAGATCAGTGATGTAGCTCAGCAAGGTTGTGGCACTTGTGATGCTGAGGAGCGGAAGTAGTTGGTGTTAGTGGTTTTGTTCATAGACCATCTAGGTTGATTCGTTTGTTGATTGAATGATGTAAACAACCAACCAAATAAAGAGTTAATTTCAATTTCTTATAAACATCTTCTAGTTTACGTGTAAAACTGTTTTTACATGTTTCAATACTAATAGATTGAATGAAATATGAGCGTTCATACACTAATTTTAGAAATACTTTTCTTGAGCCCGTAATCTGAAAATCTAATTTTCGAGCAAAACCTTATTTAAAGAGCAAAATAGTGAAACTTTGTAAGCAAAAATGCGGTCTTTGCCTTCCCATAAATACAATCTACCCACATTAGGTCGCTAGCTGTACAATGCTCTCATTGTCAGTGGTAGTTTAGGGATCACTTAACAAAGTAAGCAATTAATGATAAATAATATAATGATAAAGTAAGCAATTAATGATAATTTAAAAAAATAGGTAAGTAATTAATCTCTTGTGCCATGTATTTCATTTGGACAATGTATCTACCTATTTATTAGTTGTTTCTTGTCTAGATTGTTTTTTTGGGGTCAACTTCTTGTCTAGATTGAAATTAAGACATATGAGAGATTTCACTTTCCATTTTTAGGGGGCTAGTAGCTTTTTGTATAAAAGAATAACTATTTTATATATACGAGAATAACATAGAGACTTAATGTGGTTCACACAATAATGTGGTTCTCACAATGACTTGACAAGAGATATAGAGTACATTTAATCGGATAAATAAATGGACCCATCGAGTTGGATCATAGCTCTGCTCCCATGACAAATCTCACAAATTGAATTATTCAGGTATGGCTACCAAAGTATGTCAATGCAGATCCATTTTTAATGTTAGTTACAAAAATTTAGGTTACGCATGAATTTTATATTCATAAAGAACCCCATGGGCATGGATCCAACTGCATACCATTGGTTATCATATAAAGAGGGAAATTGTAGCATGTAGACAGTCAAATTGCTCAATTGGTACCACCAACACCTCATAACTTAGCTTAATAATAATAATAAAGCATAAAAGCGGCAAAACGAGCAATGAGATTTTCTTGGCTAAACGATCTTATGTATCTATTATCAAATTTAATTAATTAAATATAGATCATCTAACAAATCACCTAATCTTTTCCCCCATTAGTTTTTTTTTTTTGGTGGCCCATTAGTTGTTTGTTAGTTATTTTAATCTTCTATCAATAGTTGCTATTCCTGTTTTTGCTAGGGCAAAGTTGAATAATAATAATATAATTACTATTGGCCCCCTGTACTTTGATTTTATTACTATTGTATCCCCTGTACTTTTCAAAATTACTAATCCAACCTTCAACGTTGTCTATAATTACTATTGCCCCCCTACCGTTAAGTTCCGTTAGTTAACTGATGATGTGGCATCTTTATATTTTCTCAAAAACCCCAAAACACCCTTATTCTTATCTCTTTATTTATTTACCTTTTTGTCAAGTTACAGTAGTACCCTTAATTAACTGTGGGAAAAAAAAAACTATAATTTGTTTTATTCTTTAATAAAAAAATAAAAATAAAAAACAAAAAATACCAAATAAAGAAAGAATGATTGAATAAAACTCAAATAAAAACCGAAGATGAAGGGAAATCGAATTCAACTCAAATTGGAAACTGAATATCACCTAAAAAAATTCAAAATAAATGAAGTTTAATGAAGGTGGGAAACCAAATCGGATTTGAATTTTGTCCATTTCATTAATTTCAAAATAAATGAAGTTTAAGGTAAAATTGACATTTAATATGGTTTTATAAATAGGATAGAATCGTCTTTTAGTTTCTTAATTTTAATGAAGGGCAAATTAGACATTAAATATTCAAACTTAACGGCAACTTAACACCGTTATAAGGAAGGGGGCAACGACGTCAATAATTTCGTAAAGAAAAGGGTTTTATTAGTAATAAAATCAAACTACAGGGGAGCAACAATAATTATCCCTAATAATAAAATAAAAAACCTCATTGCTCGTTTCTCACAGCCCTCCTTATTCTGTAATAATAAAAAAATAAATAATAATAATAATAATAATAAAATAAAATAAACTCCATTTTCTTCTCTCCTTAGCTTCTTTAAAATAAATTTGTGTTTTCAAAAGATGGCAAAACCTTAGCTATATGAATGATCTAGTTACTTGATGGACAAATTTGAATCTCCTTAAAATTAGAGGCAAACTTCACCTTATATTAAAACTATATGTAAGAAATACTCCTTTAACATATAAGCTGGCCTAAACAAACCTCTGTCACTCATTAAAAATAAATAAATATTTTATTCTATTACATTTACACTCGTTATGTTTTAAGTTATTTAAAAACTGTATTGTTGGAATAAGAGGGTTAAGTGATTAATCAGGATATATTATATTTTTTAAGATTTTCAATATATTATCCTCCTTTATTTCAAACCCTAAATAGAGAAAGAAAAGAAAACGATGAAAACTTTGTAATTGCCTTTGGTTCAAGTTTTGAGTATCAAATTCTTAATGTACATGATGTAGGCAGTCACCCATGATGTTGGTTGTGAATTTTTTTTATTATAACTACTTCTTTTATAAAAAGAATATTCAAAAATATTCTTTTTTTAATCAGTTTCTTAAAAAGTCAATTCACCCTTAAAATTGATTAGCTTTTGTTTATATTTTTATTTTAATATTTTTAAAACTTAAATTAAATTTCACTAAGGATGAATATGTCACTCTATAATTAAACTAACGGTATTAGGCACATAAATAGAATAAATTTTAGAGGGCGTAAATGTAATTGTTTTCTGATATCCTTAAGATGGGTTCCTTATCAGGTGTTGCAGATTCGCTAAGCTTGACATTAAACCAAGAACTTCTGATGGAGGTTGTGGCTCTTGGAAAGGTTAAAGTGAAGGCCAAACAAATTGAGAAAGATGGAAAGGTTGAGGAGATAGATCACATGATTGCTCTTGTTACCTAGATGCATGACCGCCATGTCTAAATTAAGCAATTGCAGAGCAATAACCCTGTCTCCATCCCCCACAGACTTCCACTGTCCTCTTTCCTAGCAGCTGATGACAAATCACAATTATATCCTGATTAAAACCTTTGAGTAGGCTTCCACCGGAAGTGCATTGGTGTGAGTGAAACAATGTGAATGAATAATCTCGAGAAGAGCTTATTTGGCAAAAGACTAATGCTTCCACATAAGAAGTCACAGTTCATATCCCTTTGGGGCCAGGGGTGAAGCCCTAGTTTATATTTAAATTATATATAACAGCTAGCCTCTGAGGAGTAGTCAGTAAGCTGGCCTAGGCGAATCTCAATTCTCACTTAAAAAAAAAGAACAATGTGAAGTTGCCTTCCTAGCCTTGCAATGTCAATGAGCTTAAATCAACCCACAAACTCTACTTGCCCATGCTCATTTATTCAGGTGCCATAGACTCGCACATCCCACTACAGTTAGTTCGGTCGTTCTTCTACTAGGAGCAACCATGCAGCAAGGTCCATGGGTTCACCAAATAAGAGCTTTGTGTCGTCTAATGGGTTCCATCCAGTGGCGGAGCCACGTTGGGACCGGAGGAGGCCATGGCCCCCGGATTTTTGAAATTGTAAATATCCTTGTTTTTTTTTCTTATTTCTCTATCTTTAAATGTGAAATACTACTATTTGGCCCCCCTCCAAAAATTAAAAATAAAAATTTAAGATAAAGATGATGGGTACAAATGTCATTCATAATCTTTATATCATTAAATCCCTAATTTTAAGGAATAAAATGTTAAATTCTAATTAAAAACTAACTCAGGATCCATGAATTTTTCCTTATATATTCTCTCATATTTTCATTTCTATTTATTCTTTCATGAATCTCCTCTTTTATTCCTATTTTTTTCTCACACATCTCACAAAATATTGAAGTAGTTAGTAAACTTTGGAATTTTTCTAAATTTTCTCCACATTAGGTATTCACTCTCTCTTTCTCAAATTATTCATTTCTCTCTCTCACACACTCACACGAATTTTCTATTAATTTACCTAATTTTTAATGTAGACTCCACATTAAAATATAATAATATATTCTTAGATAGGACCTACAGTGGGCCCCACAATGGCCCACATTCGCGCCCCCCCCCCCCATGTTCAATCCTGGCTCCACCCCTGGTTCCATCTAAAGGAAACTTCTTTTTCACATCCCCATCCAGCATTTGAAGGTGAAAATGGAAGTAGATTTAAATTGGATGTTTGCAGAACTTTGGATTTGTATCCAATTTTTAGATTGACCTAGTTAAACATACTTTGATGGTGACTCTGATTATTCAATTTCATGCATTGGCTCGTTTACCTATTTGGAGTATTATTTAAAAGTCTATTGTAGGTCACTGTGAGATTCGGAGTTTTCAACTTCTTGTTTTCTGATGAGAGTTTCGTAAAATTATTTTTGGATTTTGTGGAAGAATTATATTGTAAGTTTCTTCTATACATAGTAAAAGTTTCTTTAAAAATAAAAAAATAAAAAAAAACATTGATACGAACCATCTGCTTCAACAATTGATTTTCAAACACAGTGTGGTATTTTATCACCCAAATACTCTTCCCTTCTTTAGGGTTTACTTGAATTTAACCATCATGTAACAACCTCAATGTATAGTGATTTTCCAATTACCTCTTTGATTAATAGAGGGGTTCCACCATTGGGGTGCATTTTTCTTTTTAAATGTCAAAATTAAAGTGGCCAAACAGGTTTAGTTAGGGTCCATTAAGTAGGAGAAAAACAGGGCCAGTGAAGGCCATAAAAGGTTAATCAGGGTCTTAATCGCCGAACAGAGTCAATTAGGGCCAAATAGCCCCAATCAAGGCCAAACGAGGAATCATCAAGGCTAATCCGAGCCCATTCCAGCTCAATTAAAGTCAATTAGGCTGCTTGGGCTAGGCTGAGTTCAATAAGGTTGGGCCAGATTTAGACATCAACCCTACATTAGGATTAGGTGGGCCCGGACTTAGCTAAAGTGTGTCAGGGTTGGGTTGAAGTTTAGAAAGACACCCCCTTTAATCTAATCATGTATTTTTTTTTATTGCATTTCACCAAAAAGGTGTTAAAAAGGAAATAAATAAATAGAAAAGAAAAAGAAGAAGAAATATTACGTGGATTTGAGGATAAATCAAGATCAGTTTGTGCTGTAATAAAGATGGTATAATAAGCCAATGCAGAGCTGTTCTAGTGGTAAAACCAACACTTTTTACTGAAGAGGTCAAACTAGGCCTGTAAACGGACCGGATTCGGCTTGGATACACTAGTATCCGAATCCGAATCCAATTAGCAAATCCGCACCGAATCCCGCAAAATTTGGAAAGCACCGATCCGAACGAAACTTATCGAATATCCGATAATAATCCGATCCAATAAGCAATTATCCAAATTAGAATCCGGTTGCTTAGCGGACGGATACCGATATTTTCCGGTAAGAAATTTTTCGGATACGGATACCCTTAAACGAATACGAATGCGAATTCGGAAGCGGATTTCAGCTATCCATTTACAGGTCTAGGTCAAACCCTATTTCTTCTTGACATGACCTCTATTTATCAAAATTTTGCTATTTAAGTCTTCATATCTAATTTTCCAAAAATCCAAAATTTTACTCTCATTTTTCTTTGGTATTTTGAATATTCAAATTATCCCTCATTAAGCCTTTAGGTAAAACTTTTAAGGGTAATTTTCATCTAGATCTCCTAAGGTTTGGTCTATATTATTTTTAGTCCAAAAAAACTGAGACTTTGCATCTACCTCCCTTATACTATAGAAAAAGTCAATTTAAGGACAAATTATTGTTTTTATGACAAATTTGTCCTTATTTTTTTTTCTTTTTTAAATTTTCATTTAGACCTCTGAGGTTTGGTGTATGTCATTTTTAGTCAAAAAAAAAGCTGAGCATTTGCCTTCTTGTACTATAAAAAAAAGTCAATTTATGATAAATTATCACTCTTATGACCAATTTGCCTTCATTTTTTTTTTCTACTTTAAATTTTTACATACACATCCCTACTTGCCATGAAACTCGTGAATCCCCTTTTAATTCAAAAATTATAGAAAAGTCTTAGAATTCAAATAAATTTTAAATATGACCAAAATACCCTTATATGTTAAAATGACTCTAGTACCCTTAGCTTAAACCCTACCAAAAAAAAAAACCAAAACAATTCAGATTTGAAAGATGAAACTAGATGGCAATTCAATGGGGAATCCAAGCCCATTAGTGTAAGAGGAAATTTTAGGAATGAAGATGGTAAAATGTCCAAGCATTTTAGATCCTTTTTAGAGAGAAGAACAAATTTTGAAGCAGATATGCAAGGCAATGGTAGAGTTGGAATGACAAAAAGATGTTTTTACAAAGAATTCCGGTGGAATGTGACTTCACCACTTTCCTTTTTTTGAGACAAAGATGGTGACAACCTATAGATCACCTTTTCTTTCTTTCTTTTTTTCTCCTCTTTTTTTGGATACGCATAAATTACCTTAGTTTAACGTCAATCTGATTGTAGATTATCTAACATCATCGACTATAAAGTTGTGGTCTTCACAACAAATTAATAGGCGGCCATCGCTTATCATACGAGAGACAATAATTGTTGTTTTGTAAGTTCCTCTTCCATATTGATAAATGATAATCATACGTCCATGGCCAAATATACTATTTTTTTTTTTTTTTAAACCTTAAGACAAATGACCTATAGCTAAATAAAATAATTAAAAAAAAAACAATATTCTAAAGTCCATTTTAATTGCATTATTGGTATTATTGGTACACTTTATTTCTTTCCGGCTGAGATGAGAGAAAACCAAACCACTCCCCTAAGGTTGTGCCACGGAATATACTCGGAGAGAGATGGTTTAGGTGGAAACATGGATCTACAAGGTTGTCTCTTTTCTGATTATATTCTCTCGAATTTGTAGTTATATGAATGTATATAGCTGTTGCCGTGTTGCGTTTCTGGTGCAATTATTCTTGCTTGAACAAAGGGAAATATGGACTTTCTGGTGCAACAATGCAACCCCAGTCAATTCTTCAAGATCACTTCACAGTTCACACACATTCCTTTCTTCATCGTTATTTTTGTGATGAAGTGATTCTTAAGAAAATCAAAATTTGGCATCAGCAATTTGACGAACGCTTAATCGGCACAAACTTTCTGACCCAAAAATAATAATAGTAATAAAATCTGTGCAAAACTTAGTACTTAAATTGCTTGATGAGGTTGACCCATGATCCATGGATCCAAGGCTCTTTTCTCATCTAACAATTACAGCCATAGGCCCCAGAGCCACAGAACAATTGGATTGGAACGACAGCTAAGAACCTAAATAGATAAATTGATAAGATGGAACAAAGTTCAGTGAGTAGTCAATGGTGGAAGCTTCGTCTTTTGCATGGACATCTCATAAACAATAAGCAAAAGCACTCATAACGCCACTGAAGAAGTGCCATTGTTGCTCACAGCATTACAGCAGGACAGCTGTTCTCCTGTTTTCCTGTTCTGTGGACTTTCTGCGCGTGCTCGGTAGGAGAGTCGGTGAGGAATGGCCCCCAAAAGTTTCCTTTCTCCGCCGCGTTTGAACAGATTCCTGCCCCTTTAATTTCCTGTACGCCTTTGATTCGCGCCTCTCTATAAATTGTTAATGAGCCACTCTTCCTTCTATCATAAGCAGAATCAGACAAAGAATCAAAGATGGCAATCTTCTTGTGCGTCCTTTTCATTCTTTTCTCATCTGCAGCTGCTTGCGACAGATGCGTGCATCAATCCAAAGCGACATATTTCTCCTCCTCTGCTTCTCTTTCTTGTAAGTTCTTTATGTTTCTTTTCATTTTTCTCCCAGATAAGTTGCAATTTTTGAGGAATGGGTGCAGACCCAGATGAAATTGCATTAAAATTCTTGATGGGTAATGTTTATTTTCTTGATTAACCGCAGCTGGTAGTTGTGGGTATGGCTCCTTGGCCTTGGGCTTTTATGGTGGGCACCTTGCTGCTGCTGCTGATTCCATCTATAGAGATGGAATTGGCTGTGGAGGCTGCTTTCAGGTATGTCTGATCAGCTACGGAAAAAATCAATTAATTCTTCAATAAGCTACCGATCCATCTCTGTTTTGATTGCTAGTGGAGTAATTGGGGGTTTTTCTTTTCTTGCAGATAAGGTGCAAAAACAAGGCCCTGTGTAGCACAAAAGGTACTACAGTTATTGTAACTGATCTCAATAAGAAAAGCCAAACAGATTTCGTTCTCAGTGGCAGAGCATTCATGGCTATGGCCAATAAGGGCATGGGAAAAAACATTCTGAAGCTTGGAAATGTCCCAGTGGAATACAAACGGTAAACAATGCTTTCTTGTTCTTCATTAAGGAAGCAAAATTAAATGATCTGAGTGGACCCTTTTTAGTTTCTGGGCATTGATTATAAACATTGGATTTGTTGATGAATGTTGCAGGGTACCCTGTAATTATCCAAACCAGAATCTGTCTGTAAGAGTGGAAGAAACAAGCCAAAAGCCACAGAATTTAGCAATCAAGTTTCTGTTTCAAGGTGGGCAAACGGACATTATGGGTGTTGATGTGGCTCAGGTGGGTTCTTCAGGTTGGAATTACATGAGCAGGAGTTATGGGGCAGTGTGGAACACAAGTAGGGTTCCGGCTGGAGCTTTGCAGCTCCGGTTGGTGGTGACAGGAGGGTATGATGGGAAGTGGGTGTGGGCACCAAAAGTCCTACCGGCAGATTGGAAAGCCGGAATTGTATACGATACCGGTGTTCAGATCAGTGATATAGCCCAAGAAGGTTGTAGTTCTTGTGATGATAAGGAGTGGAAGTAGTTGCCTTGTACATAAGAGTGCTGCTGTACTCCTACATTAAGTAGCTTGATTCGATTGTTTATTAAATGATATAAATTTCTTCTTGTAAACAAGTTCTCATTTATGTAACTCAGAATTAAAAAATCCTTTATTTCCTCATCTCCGACCCTTAGATTAAGGAGTCCATAAACAATCATTTAAACTTTTTTTATCCCCCCCCCCCCCAAAAAAAAAAAAAAAAAAGGAAATAATCCTTACCTCTTTCTGGCGATATTTTTTTCCCTCTTGCCCTTTGAGTCTCCGTCCCTTATGAGCTAAACCCCCTCCCTTGGGGGGGGGGGGCTAGTCGGTATTTCACCATGTAACTTGAAAACGCTGGGTTGGGGGTTGAGGATGAGCAATTGATCATTTAATGTGCCTCTTTGCTATAGTGATAGATTTCCACCATATTGATGCTTACCAATCGAATTCATATTCTCTTGACTCTGTTGAAGGTTTCCTACCGTTTCCTCTCCAGTCTTTAGTCAGCTATACGGATTGAATCTCCCGCTAAGACAAGACTACAATTTATTGCAAAATTAACTCTTACCTACTCTTCTAAACACTCCTAAATCATGCTCTGTTTCTTTCCTTTTTTTACTCTGTTCTATTGCTGAGATTGTGCTATGTATATTGTTCTTTTGCAGGTTTCTAAAGTGCGATCTTCATAAGGCTCTTTCGTTTTCACCTCTTTTACTGTCGGTGCTTGATAGTTGATGGACTAACTGTGTACACGGGTGCAATGAAGAGAAACCCAAGTTCAACTGGCTCTCGTTTTCAGGACTCTAGATAGCATCCTGCTCCGTCCTACTCCAATAGATTGGTGGGTCATGAGTATGAAAGGCACTCTTCCAGGGACTCCCATAGGGGCTTTTCTTCTTCAAGCATCGTGGCTTTTCTTCTTCAAGCATTGTGGGGTGGAAGGAATTCGGTTCAACAACCAAGCAATCCAACGCTTCAGCAAGATGTTTGGATTCAACAACTCTGTTTGGTATGGTGATTGAAGAACATTAAGAGCAAATTTCTGAGGTATGCCAAAGATTGGTTGATCTTTGGGTATTGTTGGGGGCTATTGACATCTCGTTCATTGAAAGGGCTGGGTTTCGTGCAACCTTTGTGTTGGAAGTCAATAGGAATGAAGTCTTATCCATGGCACCGTGGTGGGTGGAGAAGAAGCTTATGCATCTCGCTCTGAATCCTATCCCGGATTACAACAGCAACCAAGTGAAGCCTCCGTTGCCAGTTTGGATCCAACTGCAAGACATCCGGTTTGATTGCTTCGAGTACGGTATGATACTTAAGGCTGCAAATGAAATTGGAAAAGTGGTAGAACTACAGCTTGAAGTGGCAGGAATGGGGTTACCTGAAGGCTCAGCTAGGGCGAAGGTTATGTTGAACATCAACATTCCAGTGAAGCTGTATGCTTTTATTATAAACAAAAATGATGAATGGGTCCATGTGAAGCCTGCAGATGAATTTCTGTTTATCTGTGAGGAGTGTGGAAGAATTACTCACCCAACTACTCGATGTCCTTTGGCTGAAGATACAACTATGTCTTTGCCTCAATGTGGGGCGAAAATCTATCAGAAACTAACCACAGAACCGATAAAATTCGGGAACAACCGAATCCTTTCTTCTTTTTCATTGGAAAATCTCTACAAAATCAATGCTTCGGTTGAGGAATTTCCTTATGAAAGCAAAAGGAACTCGTGGGAGGGAAGCACCCGGGTGGAGAAGACTAGGGCCTCGAAGACACAGGGTCTGAAAGAAGCTGAAAAAAGTGGGAAGAGAAACTATAAAATCAAAATAATAAATCAGAAGGCTGATTCGAAGGCTGAACTGAAGGGGAAGAAAGGCTCTGGGGAAGAAGTGGTGATGGTAGGTGAGTCGATGATCGATGGAAAATTGAAAGTGAAAGAAAAAGAAAATGAAAAAGAACACGATCATTTACTTGAACAAAATGAAGGCTTGGTTGTCAAGGATACAAAGGAATCTGGTTTGAAGATTCAGAGCAGAATTATGGTTGAAGAGTCTGGTTTGAAGACTTAGATCTTTAGCTCACTTCCTGAGCTAGTGTTTGATATGGAAAACATGGGAAATCTGGACATAGGACTTGATGTCCTTAATGAGAAAAAAGAAGATTTTAATGGTAATGTTGAAAAATCGGTTTTCTTAGAAGGAAAAACGTATGGAAGTTGATGAATCCATCGCACCAAGTGATACAAAACCGGTTTTGTTGGGGAAAATTTTAAAGGCACTGGATCAGCTAGAACAAGTTGAAAGGGTTACAATTCAGAATTTGCACACTAACTCAATCACTTTCAATCCAAACCATAAAGATACAAAAGGGGGAAATGAGGGCTCGAAAATGAGGGTTTCGAAAGCTCCAGCCTTTGTTGATGCTTGTTCACAAACTGAGGATGCTGTCTAGCCTATTGAGGAGAACAGGGACCATGCTGAACTTGGTGTTTCAATCATTCGTAAACGGCGCAGGAATTCTCCCAACTACATGCAACTCCCACCCATTGATCGGTTCGATCTTTTTCTGGATTCACTTCTAAGAGAATCTTC
This sequence comes from Hakea prostrata, assembly GCF_041222555.1. Taxonomy (NCBI): domain Eukaryota; kingdom Viridiplantae; phylum Streptophyta; class Magnoliopsida; order Proteales; family Proteaceae; genus Hakea; species Hakea prostrata. The sequence continues at coordinate 16,624,429 of NC_142604.1, forward strand.
TGACCCAACCTCTTTACTTTGGATTGTGGGGAAATCTATCGAGGCACATTTTCTAATCAACGCTAATCCAATGATACCCACTCAACAAATGGCACAACCCACGCAACCCCTGCAAACTGGTTTTCAGGACATGGTGATGAACACTGATTCTGGCATCCCCCAAGTCTTTCCTTATCACAAATACTCTAAATTTTTTGACTTATGTATTGTGCTTTTCATTTCAATCCTTGCAATCATGAATAGCTAGCTTAAAAAACTCAAACCCAAATCTAGAAATAGATTTTATGCTTAACTGTTGACCCTGCTTAATTTCAATTTGTTTCGTTTCTTGCTTGTGTCTATTCCCTTCATACATTTCCATGTGGTGTAAAGGAAAAACTTATTGTTACCTTTTCTTTAATTCCCCTTTCCTTTTCCCTATCCTGATTTATAGTAAACTTTATTTTGTCCATAAGTGGTGTGTGGAGTGGTTTGATTGGTGGAGGAATCTTGTTGTGGCTCTTTATATTGTTCATTCGAACAATATGAAATTCTTGTCTTGGAATGTGAGAGGGATTAATGGCACATTCACACAACTTTACATCCAAAAATTGTTGCTAAAACATAATCCGGATCTGGTGTTCCTTTGTGAAACAAAATGTAGGGATCATAATGAACTTTTCTCAAAAAAGCGGAATATTTTGTCAAGGTATAGTATTGTGGGACATATGGCAAGTAGTGGATCAAAAGGGCTGAAGGGTGGAATTATAGTGTTGAAAGCAAAAGATTTCAAATCTAAACTAATTTCTTCACAGCCTTCAGCCCTTCTAATCCATTGCTGGATGAATAATTTATCATTTATCGTATGCTTTATCTATGCCCCTCCCAAGTATTCGGATCAAAAGATCTTCTGGGAGGTATTGGCATCTTTAGTTCAAAACCTTTCCGAACCTTTTGTAATCATGGGGGACTTCAATGAATTGCTGGAGACTAAAGATAAGGTTGGGGGGGATGTTTAGGCCTTTTGGGGCTTTGTCGGTTTTGAAATCTCTCATTAATGATGAGAGTCTAAGTGAAATTTCTGCCATTGGATGCCCGTACACTTGGACAAATAGACAAAGACCCCCTAATTTGGTTAAGGAAAAATTAGATCGGGTCTTTTCCTCATCGAAATGGATAAGTTGTTTTCCTAACCAACGGATGGAAAGACTTCCAGCTGTTGGCTCTGACCACAACCCCTTAATCTTGCTCCCTCTTTCTGATGGGGATTTCAAAAGGAAATTGTTCTATTTTCAAAATGCTTGGATATCCCATCCTAGATTTTCGATGGATCTTCAATCAGCCTGGATTAAAAATTCACCCTCTCCCTTTCATGTCAAATTAGCCAATATGACTCGATTCCTACAACACTGAAACAACTCGGTTTTTTGCCGTGTGGACAATATTTTTGTTCGTATTTCAATGGAAATCGAGCTTCTTGAACAAGGGCCTAATCCTGACTGGGAGGGAATTAGGGTAAGAAAAACAACTACTTGATTGGGCTATGGAGGCGGAGGAGATGTTTTGGTTTCAAAAGTCCCGGGGCATGTACATCTCTGATGGGGATATGAATACCAGATTTTATCACTTGTCTAGTAAAGTTAACCTCCACAAGAGAAAAATCTCAGAGGTTGAGGCTAATGGGAAGTTTTTCACGAAACCAAGTGAGATAGTCGGGGTTTTTGCAGATTTTATGAAAAATCTGTTCCAATCTAATCAAACTTTGGACCCTAGTTTTGTAGAATGTCTCTTTCCTCCAATCAATTTTGATGGCGGAAATTTGTCCATCACACTGGACAATCAAGAGATTAAAAATTTTGTTTTCTCATTGGGTTCTCATAAAGCACTAGGTAATGGATGGCTTTAATGCTTTTTTCTATCAGAAATTCTAGAACCTCATATGTGAGGATGTCTTCAGGTTTGTTAAGTCTTTCTTCTTGGATGAGATTCTCCCAGATGGAGTTAATCACACTCTACTTTGCTTCATCCCGAAAAAAGAAATTGCCAAATTAGTATCGGATTTTCGTCCCATCAGCTTGTGCAATGTGTCCTACAAAATTATTGCAAAAATCTTAGCAAAAAGATTGAAATCCTTTCTCCCATAAATCATTTCACCAAACCAAGGTGCGTTTGTGGCACAAAGGCAAATTACGGATAATATCATAGTGGCACATGAGATCTTTCATTTCATGAAAAAAAACCCGATGCAAAAAAGGTTTCATTGCTTTAAAATTAGATATGTCAAAAGCCTATGATAAGGCTGATCGGGGCATCTTTATCAAGCTGTTTCATTTCCTTGGGTTTGATGACAAATGGTGTAGATTAATTGACATCTTAATCTCATCTCCCACTTTCTCGATTAAAATGAGTGGTTCCCCTTAATCATGGTTTTCGGGATCGAGAGGTCTTAGATAGGGGTGCCCCCTAAGTCCATATCTCTTTCTTTTAATCATGGAAGTCTTGTCTCGACTCCTTGATGAACATAAATCCCTCAATCTAATCAGTGGTGTCAAAATCGGGAGAGGGGCACCAGATATTACTCACTTTTTGCAAATGACACGTTCTTGTTCTGGCAGCCAGACATTGAAGAAGTGATGGCTTTAAAGGCTTTCCTAGAACTTTTCTCGGATTTGACAGGACAGAAGATCAACCTTGAGAAAAGTGGAGTTCACTTCAGCCGGAATGTGCCTAGAGAGGACAAAAATGCGATACTTTCTATCTTACGGGTACCAGAACTAAGAGGAGAAACAACATATTTGGGAACAAAATTAATGACTGGGAAAGGAAAAACAAAAACTCTGCAATTTGTGCTCGAGCGAATGACCAAAAAGATGGCTTTTTGGAAGGCAACAAATCTCTCTTTAGCAGGAAGAGGAGTGTTGATGCAAGCTTCACTGCAATCTATGGCGCTATACCAAATGCAATGTTTGAAATTCTCAAAGACTATATGCACCAAAATAGATGCGATCTGTCAAAGGTTTTGGAATGGCCAGCCAAACAAGAAAAAACAACTGAACTTAATTGCTTGGGGTAGATACTGCAAGCCAAAAGCGATGGGAGGTATGGGTTTTAAGAGGATGGAAGATTACAACTCATCGTTGCTTCTGAAACAAGGATGGAGGATACTAACTCAACTCGATGCTTTGTGGGTCCGTATCCTAAAAGCAAAATATTTCAGAAATCAATCTCTTTTTGACCCTAAAGTCAGTGCAAAGAAAGGATCATGGATTTGGAATAGTCTCACAACTATAATTCCTCAATTAAAAACAATGGTGACACGAAAAATCGGAGCTGGAACACAAACTTTTTTCTGGTTTGATCCTTGGTTACCAACACAAATGCCAGATCCAACATCAACAAATGATCTCTCAATAGGGCCACGTCAAGCAACGGTTGTTGAGGTCCTCAACAATATCCAAAGCATCAACAGGGAGATATTTCTAACTCATCCTAATTTTATCTCCATCATTTCAACACCAATTAATTTGTCGGACCATGACGACTCATGGTCCTCCCTGCTTTCTCCAAATGGAGAATTCACAGTGAAAAAAGCCTTTTCTGAAATAATCAATAGGCGTTTCTCCTCGTTAGGGAACCCCCATACACCCAAAATTTAAGGTGTTTTTCTGGCGGTTACTGCACGACGGTCTACCAATCAGATCAAAACTAGCCCAGTGGTCTAACTGTTCATCGGAATGTGCTCTCTGCGAGGAAGCGAGCGAAACAAGTTGGCATGTTTTTATATCATGTGAATGGGCCAAAAGAATACATGCTGCTGGACCACTGGGCTTATGAACTGAAAATTGGAGAGACTCGTCAATCTGAGTCGGTGTCAAAACCTTGAAACCCACTTGGATATATCCAAATCCAAATGGTTTCTTTCCGTCTTTACTATCTCTTGTAATTTCATTTGGCAGGAAAGAAATCTTAAAGTTTTTTAGCAAAAAAATCCTAACCCTATAAAGGTGTTAAATAGCCTGAATCACTGGATTGCAAATCTTAAACTACAGAAAAATGAAATTACAATTCATAATTCTCCAACCCCAAATGTAGAAAACCTAACCTTTCAGATTTTAAATTGGTGCAACATCATCCCAAAACCTAATAATATTGTATTAATATATGCAGGAGTACTTAACCAGCACCTAGGGATGGCAGGATGGAGCATTGGGATGCACATGAATGGACATATACAGTCCATCGATTTTGGAACCGTGCAGATTCTGGACAAGCTAGAAGCAGCTCTTTTTGGAATACAATATGGGATGGATAAGGCAGCAACACAAGGGATTGGGATACAGGAAATTTGGTGCAACTTAGAAGAGTTGCCAAATCTGTCACCAAAACCAAATTTTGGAACATGGCCTTTACACCATATAGCTATGTTAATTAAGGTTGCTAAGACAACCAAACACGTAATATTTGACAAATTCTCATCCCCAATGCTCCAAGGTTTGTTTGAAAAGTTAGCACTATCCGATTCCAACTAATAGGAACAGGTAATGCAACTCAAAATTATGGCTGTAAGTGCTTTTAATTTAATGAAACTTTTCTTCTTATCAAAAAAAAAAAAAAAAAAATCCAATAATCCTTAGTAAATCTTACAACCTATTGGGGTTATATGATGTGATGTGTCCAAACTCCAAAATCCAGCTTAGTGGGGACTTTAAAATTGCCCTAGAAATATATATGCAAACTAGTGACCATCAAGTAGATTTTTGAACACATGCTAGCAGGGTATTTGGCAATTTGCAAATCAAATCAAAATCCATCTGTTGCTCCACCAATCTACAAAAAAACTTGCTTGATTGGGTTAGTCAAGGAACATCTCCGACAATCAAGTTAGTGGAATCGCACAACTTGAGAAGAAGAAAACAATTTGTAGAGCTTTCAATGCTAGAAAGAGTAATCCAAGAGTGTGTACCTGTTGATGAGGAAGGTGTGGGTATTTATATATCTTAGGAGATATTACATTAACTGTGCAGTAATGGAGTTCAAATGAGACTCTATAATTGTTGCTAACTTCCTAGGAAGTGGAGTCTTCTCCCCCAAGAGAATAGTACTTGGATTGTAGTTGTGAAGTCTGATATGGACTTTAAGAGCAATTCGAACTATCCGACTTAATCGAATGATGGATTTGAACTATTCAAGTCGATTGTGATCGGATTGTCTATTGTAATTTTAGTAATTTTATTTGAAAATTCAAAAAATTCATTTTGATTAATTAGTTGTTTTTTTTTTTCTTCCAATGGACACCTAAGTGGACAATATGTTTTCCTTAGAGGCTAGTTTGGTAGCTAACAAACAAGCTTTAAGGGAAGAGTTATGTTTCTTGGAGACAACCCTTAATGGTGTCTTTTACTCTCTTATATAAAGGTGAAAGGGGTTGTTTATTAAGAAAGAGAGAAATTATGTTTTGTGAAGTTGTTTTGAAAACTATGTCAACAACGGATTGGTGAATGTAGCTTTTGGATCCCTTAGTTCATCGTGATGGAGTGCATCGTCTGCGAGGAAGTGTTGTTTGATCTTGGGGGTGAAAACGTACTTAAAACCCGTGTGTATTATTCGGGGCGTTTAAATTAAAGAAAGTGCCGACCACCACCGACACGTCTCAACTCCGCTAACTTTGTTTGTGCATCATTAGATGGATGTATATTATGATGCTTTCAACAAGGAGATCATTCATGTCATTCAAAATAAGATAAGTTTTCCATTCTTATGATTGTATGTCTTCATTTGTCTTATACGATTGCCTATGCTATTAAATTATGTTCAACATTGTCTAATCTGCAGTGGTCGAACCATCAAATATAGGCTGACCATAACACCATCTTCCTAAATGCTCGCTAACAGACTAATGGTCTATTCTGCACAAAAAAAAAAAAAAAAAGTGCTTTATTAATTCACATTCTCTACTTTCAATTTTTTTGCATACCATTTTGATAAAATATTACTCCACTATCATTAGATTGACATGTTGTTTACGGAGTGCACCCGTAAACCTAGGGTGCACAAAATCATAAAAGTATACACATTCCCTCCACCATCGAGTTGGGATCCTTTATCTCTGTGGGCACATGATTATGCTTTTCTCACACATTTTCTCTCATAGGATTGTGCCATGTAGCATTTAAGTAATCCAATGATTATCAAATTTAAACTAAATTTGAATTTCATTTAAACCCACCCATAAATTTGAATTTTATTTAAACTTCATTTGTTGGGTAACCTTTGGATTATTGAAATGCCACATGACACAATCCTATGAGGGAATTAAAAGGAATTGTAAGAAAAAGAATTACAGAGGATGTGAATCCCTTTTTTATCATACGTTTAAAAAGGGGATCCACTTCTAATCTACTTTGTTAGCGCTCTGAAGTAAATCATCCCTCCTAAATATATAGTAGAAAAATATAAAGATTACTTATATTATTTTTTTTTATGGTAGATATCCTCAAGACTTCGACCCTTGTGAGTACCCAAAAAACCAGTAATAAATAATAAATAATATAATATAATATTCATAGGGCCGACTGAAGATGTGAAGCACGAACCTTGCTTGGATAGTGTGTTTGACAGGGTGGTGCCTATAGTGCCCTCTACTAGATCAATGCCACATAGATTTTATTAAATTCCAGATGTTCTGAACATCATTTACATAAATAAACAATTTAGTTGAAAAAAAAAAAAACGATTTTCTTTTAAAACGAATTTTGAGCGACTGGAATTTAACCCAACCAAGATGCGTGAAGCAGCGGGTAGCAATGGGCTTCTACACACCACGGATTACCACACGTTGACCTATGATCTTAATCTTCGACATAAAATCGTCAAAGGTTCTGATCCAACGGATTTCCATCAGTTCTTAGGCTCTGATCCCATTTCATTTTGGTCTAAACATTTTAGCAGCCTATAGGGTTCTCGGTGTTGGAAATTTGTTCGGAGTCAGATCGAGAAGAAGAGATGGGAGGAGGACATGGGGGCGATGGACACAGCACGACTTACAAAGGTGTCACCCTGCATCGCCCTAAGCGATGGCATACAGTCACCGGAAAGGGCTTGTGCGCCATCATGTGGTACAATACTCAGAACCCCTTTCCGATCTTCTTCCTTCGAATCGTTACTATGATTCCCTTTCTGTTGATTTCTTCAATGGAAATTTTTACGTAAAACTGCAATTGGCTGTTTGTGTGTATGAAGAGAAGTAAGAAAATTGAAGATTAGTTATCATTTTGATGATTAAGAACTCAGATGCATTCCTTTTCTTTACTCTATTTTGGAATTTTCCAATCTTCGTCCCTTTTTATTTTTATTTAAATTCATTATTGCTGTTGGGACGGAGAAAATCAATGGTGCTTTCGACTGAAGTAGAGGACCAACAAATTAATTGGATAACTGTGAAATTGTGGAAACATCAGATAACTAAGAAAAGTATGTCCATTGGAAATATAATGTAATCTGTGCTGTTGTAGCAGACAGAACTGGTTCGTCAGGGCTTTCAGTTATGGAAGATAGGATCTTTAGGGTTTAAACGCCAGCGGGGACAGTTCCATCTAGTCTGATATCTGGTTTGGCTTTTAGATCCCTTTACCACTATTTCTGAGCCTTATCAGGGCAGTTCTTGGCGTCGTTTGAAATTATGATCGCTTCGTTGGCTGATCGTTAAAATGACTCAGGCACATGTATTGATATTCCTATTGAATGGGCCTTTGAGAAGGTACCCCTTGATGTGTTTCCAGTTTGGGTCAGGATGCAAGCAATGCCGCATTTGTAGTACTTTAAGTTAACCTCCGATTTGCTGGGTTCACATTATTTCAGTGTTCATGACTAGAATGTTTTGTGATGTTTCTCCTCCCTCATTTTTGGGGATTTGTTGAAGAGGATGTTGGTTGAAAACTTGAAGGATGCTGGAACCCATGAACAGTTGAGTTGATTTTGTCTTTTGAAATGACAAGTTAAGATGACAAGTGGAATCTATTTTGGACTAGCCACAAGGGTTTCAATTTTTGGAAGACACAATACAGGAACCTTAAAATAAACAGAACTTGTTTCTGAACCCTCACAGAATATAATTAATTTATTGGTTTGATTTATCTCTAAAGAAGTGATCACTGGGAGTCTAATAATTGATAGGTTGATCACTGGTTTGTTGTATTTTTGTAGGTTTTGGGTATTCTACAGGGCTAAGCAAGATGGCCCCGTAGTCTTGGTAAGCTTCAATTTTGTCTTATCATTGTCCATCTGGATACTTTTCCCTCTCCTCGAACTCATTTTCAATTGCATATGGTATTTTGTTGTACAGGGTTGGCGGCATCCTTGGGAGGGGCATGGGCATGACGCCCATGGTCATGGGCATGATGATCATTAGGTATTGACACTAACAACTGAAATTGGTGGAGTTCATTCTATATCAATTAAGGCAATCTTATAGTTGATAAAGATTTGAAATAGAGGAAGAGAGAAAGGGAGGGGAATAGAGAACGTAATGTAAATATGGCCTCTTGTGTCGGTCAGGCTTGATTCAAGTTTTGAACACATCAATCAGGAGTTCTGTTGTTTAATCCTAGCTCATTTGGATATCCCATAGCGCAGCTAAGATTTTTTACTCATGAATAATTGATAATCTCAAGATGTCTGCTGAATGAACACAGATGCCCCCCCCCCCCCCCCCCCAAAAAAAAAAAAAAAAAATAATAAATAAAAGAAAGAGAGAGAAGAAAGAAAGAATTAGAGTTCTAGAAAGTTAATTACTACTATTTCCGTAGCTGAAAATTTTCATTTGCTTTGTGTGCCATGGAATTTGAAACTAGTAAATGAATGGTATTTTAGAACATAACTTGTCATTCAGCTCAGGTAATTATTTGTAATGTTTAAGTTTTATTCTTAATGCTGTGGATATCCATAAAATGTAATTCCTGTAGTTAACTTGTCATTGATACCATGGTTATTGATTGAGAATGAAACCATTGCTACTTCTAATGCAAATCCTGGGGTGAACACTGTTTGGGTTCGTTCATGGGCCCCAATAATGTGCATTTCAATTTATGGGTATAGTGGCAGAACAACCTCCTAGTGTTAAATTTATAGTTGTCAAGGCGTTGCCAAGGCAATGGTTGGGCATCCAAGCTGTGATTTATAGGGGCCTAGGTAGCTGCCGCTTTATTGTAAGGCATGTTGCACTAGTCTAATTGATAGCAGACTAGGTTTTGGCACACACTGATGCCAAATATCATAAAAGCTAGCGTTTTTATATTGATACTTTATTTACTTGAGACATTATTCCTAAATAAGAAAATATCCCTTGTTTGACTCCCATAAAAATAGTTATAGTATTTAATAAAGATAAAAAGCTCAACTCCTCTGGTTGCAATTTATGTTGAAAAAGACAGTGGAAGGGTGATATACACTTAAACAGGACCCACCTAATCACTGCCATAGCGAGTGCCTTATACCTAAGTGCTTTGACTGCCCTAAAATGCCTTGAATCACCTCGGTGTCCTGACACCTATGATCAAAACCAGGCAGTGAATTAGAGCCAACTTCAGTGGAGTGAACTCACTCGTAATAGATTTCTGATAAAATCCTCACTACTAGCCTCTTTAGTTGGATGTGATATCAAGCCAAATTAGTAGCTGGAGGAAGAGATGTGAGGTCTGAATTTAGAACTTGGCAGTCAAGAGGGAAGGCACTCTTGGGTTCTGGTTGGTTCTTGTTAAGGTAGCTGCTTTGGTGTAGGGATCTAGACTGAGTCACCTTTGGAGGGAAATCTATCTCCTAGAATTTGGGGTTGCACTGAGTTATTAAAGTAGAGTTTCATTGTGTTCTTCTCAGGCTGTAGTTTTGTTACTGAAAACAAAAATAACAACTGATGCAATATCAAGCCTGGAGAAGATTTCTCATGCTGTTTTGGTCGTATCAGAACTCTCTGTAAGGCCAACAACCAAGCCCTGCCTTGGTGTATCCTAGCCAGGAGTTGGCCCCTGAGTTTCTCTTGATTGTGAGTCCTGTGTGGTCCAATCCTGGAAGCTTCTAGAATTTGAATTTTTAGTTTCTGTATTTTCTTTTCTTTCGGTACTTGTGTTTTTATATTCCTCAGTTTATTATTTAACTGTTCAAATTGGAAACAAAGGACTTCAGATTTTAATACTTTACTGGTATTAGTTTCGACATGAGCTGTTAGTGTGGGGAGTCGAATTGTTGTGTGCCAAAAGTTAATTTTTTTTTGTAGCTATTTTTAGGCCTTTATTTAGTGAAGAGCTACTTCTTTGTTTAAATTCTGCCTTTGTAGCTAAAAGTGTAACATTGATATCTGATTGAAGAACTGAACTGCAGCATTGTTGGCCTAAGTAATGTGTTGAGCATCCTATCTCCCTCACATGTTTTAGGAGTTCTTTCTGGATCCTCCCTTTTCTCGTTCATATTTTCTTTCCCTTATTTTTTTAATCATCAACAATTGTCTTCTTCTCTTTTTGGATTTGACTCTTCATCTTCCACCTGGCCCATCTTCTTTTCTCATCCATCGTGTATTTTAGATCATAGCCTTCTAACCTGTGCCATTGACTGGGGTGTTGGATGAGGTGAAAAAGGAAAGTAAGGAAGAAAGAAGAGTAGTACTGGGAGAAACTAAGGATGACATACCTTATCTTAAGGAGAAAGAGGAAACAATGATAAGGAGCACAGTTGCATTAACAAGTAAGCAAACCCAGTTGTTCATTCAATTCTATTCACCATCTTTGATTGATGGGATTACATGATATAAATAAAAAGAACTGATCTAACTTAGTATGGATTTGATCAACTAAAAAGTTAATCAAATTAGTAATATTACATGCAACTAAAAACAATTCCTATGCATGGCTCAATCCTACCAGAAGAAAATGCAATTTCAATATCTCAAAGTAGCTAATAAACCCCTCCCATTAGCTTAGGTCAGTTCCATTTGGGCTTAGGTTTCCTAGCATGGTCTCATCAGCCTAACCACTCTAATGATATTGCATAAAGTATCCTTTTAAGGAACTCAACTTCATAAAGTTGGGGTAAAGACAAGGTGGCACCTAACTCCACTTCTTGGAGTTGAACAAATCTTGTTACCTTGTTTGTTTAATTTTTATGATGTCCTACATGAAAAAGCATCATTTCTTATTGTTGTGCTAACACGGTAGAAATCCATGTACCTAAAATGTTGTGCTTTCCAATCAAGCAGCCATGTCAAAGAAGAATGTGATACACCTTCAAAGGGGGGACACAACATTGCATTGTATCTAAGAACATACCATTCTATTAACAGAGTAGAGCATGCAGCAATTAGTAATTTTTAGATTGGAGTTGTTCACTCATTTTGAGGGAATTAGATGTGGTTCTGTGATCCATACGTACAAACAGCTTCTTCAGAGATGACATTAGTACAATTTAACTCCATTGATCCATGTTATGTAATTGGTCATTACACTTCTTGCGGGTCTAAAGGATGTTAGACACCTTTTGAGTGGTGAAAATTAGATGAAGAATATAAGAAGGTTGTTATTTCACACTGCTGTTGTGCATTGTAGGAAAAATCGCCGAAATAGTGCCGTTTTGGAAGGTAACGATATGAAATGGAGCTTCAATGCAAACTTTACAATATATTGGCGAAAAGTCTGCGAGAAATCACCGATTGTTTGATTTCTCGCTGATTTTTCGTCTTTTTTTTTGTCAAACAATTTTTTTGGCGATTTTTTGTCATTTATATACGAAATTAGGGTGAAAGGTAAGGTTGATTGTCCAAAACACATAATGTAAGGCAAGATTAATTGAAAATTTGAAATGTATAATTAGAAACTGACAAGATTGATTGAAACTATAAATGGAAACCAAATTGTAAAGGTAAGGTTGATTGAAATTATAATTGGAAACAAAGTTGTAGTTGAAATTATAAAGTAAGGTTGTTAAATTATAATATGAAATGCATAATTAGAAACCGATAAGATTGATTGAAATTGTAATTAGAAACCAAATTCTAAAGAGGTTGATTGTAATTATGATTGGAAACAAAGATGTAATTGAAATTATAAAGTAAGGTTGACTAAATCTATAAATTTATAACTAGAATCAAATCATAAGGTAATATTTGTATCTCCTTCTAATATAATTATTGTTTATAAAAAAATAAATTTGACCGAAATCAAAAGTCAAATTTTGCCGAAATCTCGGCCGATTCGCTGGTTTCGGCAACCAGCGAAAGGTGAATTCTCGCAAAATCTCACTGAAATTTCGCACTTTGCTGTCGTGGCCATTGACTTCATTAGGCTTCAACCTCTACACAAACTATCTTGAGATTCAGTTTCCCCTCCAAGGCAAGAGGTATAGAAGAGTCCTTTTTAACGTTGGCTAGTAGATGGTTGGAACACTGGGCAGATACATGAGTTTTTCCTTTGCACATGAAACATTGGATGATGGCCTTTGACATCAGAGGAGGTCCGTTGGAATAGTATCAAGGTGGAGAATATGGCCTGTTAGGTTGTGAAGAATGATCATGGTTCAAGAACTCACTCTTGCCAAGGATCTTGCTCCTTCAAAAAATCGAGATCTTGACTGAATTGGCAAGATCTTGGTCAAGATATGGTTTTTTTTGGGGCCAACTTGATGGCTCATCTCGGTGGATTTTAGGGTCTAGGTTGGGCTTAAATTTGATAGTTAGCCGAATTTAGGCCTTTTAAACACATTGATAGTCTTGTATTTGAGAGAAAATAACCCTAAGAATGAATTCTTAGTTTACCTTAAGTGTGATACTGAAAAGCTGCAGGATTGGGGAACGCAAGGTTGTACAACATGTAATATAGAACTTTTAAGGCATATAAATGAAAAGCAAATATATCAAATACAACAAATAACTTAAATATCATTAGAATTCCATCCATATGAATATCACAATCTTGACTCTCAAGAATAAAATAATAAAATTATACAACCGTTAGAAGTTTTATATAGGTCATAATTTGTAAGTCATAACTCATATGAACTCATAACTCATAAGTTCATAAGACAAGCATAGAATGATTGATGTTCCTTTGGTGTTGTAGATGTGATAAGAGTAGTTGCAAGTGAAAATACAACTGAAATCTGCAAAAAATGGGTTAAAATTGAGAGTTTTGGCGAGATATGGGGAGAGATCGGGTGAGATATGGTGAGATAGCGAAATCTCGAGCAAGTTGTGGGAATCTCGCCCTTTATCTCGCTTTGCCCTTCATCACGTCTCTTCATTCAAAAAAAGCGAGGTATCTCGCGAGATCTCGAACCATGTTCTTGATATCCATTGACCAGTGGGTTGCTGAATGACTTTTCCTGAAGAGAAAACTGCTAATGAGTGGAACTTTCATCCCTATGGAAAGTGTAAGAAATTCTTCTGACTGTAGGCCTCTTTAGACTTCTTCCTGATTAGCCAGCCACATGTACTGCATGCTCCCTGGGAGGCAGTTGACCGGATGCTAGCATACATGATCTCAGAATGGACACCGTAGCAAAAAGGTGCTATCAATTCCTCCTCATTTTACTGAAAATTAGATTGAGCTGCTTAGTGATAAATATCTGGCAATGTACTCCTCACAGTCATGCTATCTCATCTCAGCCATGCGAATTTAGTCAATATGCAGTAATATCTGGTTCATCTCATCCCTAATATTTAACTAACGCATACCTTGAGTCCTATTTTGTTATTGGTGCTTGATTCACCAGACTTGTGCTGTGCCCATAAATTTAGCATCTGGAATACGATCTTTATGGCATAGTTATCATGGTATCTGGGCGATACAAGGTGTTGGAGATGTTCCAATATCAAGCTGACACCAACAAGGTGATCAAGGTGTTTCAATGCCTAGTGATGCCATAATAACTATGCTTCTAGCTTCAGTCAATCTATACCATCTCAAAAAGATCTCCAAACTTTGAACCCTATCAGGATTACTAATTTGGTTTCTTATCCCCAAAAACCTTAGGAAATCTAACTGAGCTCTTTTTTAGCTCCACAGGGGCCATGGTTATAAGTTCAGTCTGCTCCATATGGTGGAGGTTCAGTGAATGGTATGATGGTAGTGTTGGTGCAGTGAGGGTGTAATATGAGATGACCACTGTGGGATGAAGTTGGAAGAGTCCTAGATTAAATGAGACTTTTTCCTTTATTTGAAGACAGAAGTCAGTTGACTGAGGCTTTTGCTGAAAAAAAGAAAAGAAAAATGTTGATAGAGGCTTTGTATGGAATGCCATCGAGGTCTGGAGGGAAGTAACAGCTTGCTGAGGTTACTGTCAATCTGTGGAGTCAACAGTTTCTTTCCTGAATTTATCTTTATATGGAAAACAGCCGACCCCATTTGGAACATGGCTTCTTGTTGTTGATCTTTATATGGAAAACCTCACTATTGGAAACCATGGTATGGTATGGATGAGTATGTCCGCTATGGGCCTGTTATGTAACTCAATTTAAGACTATATGGCAAAACAGTAAATATTCACTGGCTTATCATGGGCATCAGTGTTGCTTGGTTGGCAATGATATATAGGGGATTTATATTTTCTAAGTGAGGGTAAACTTGAAAGCCAAAGAATAAATGATGGTTTAAAAGAATATGGAAATGGAGGGGCAATTGGGGAAATAAGAGGATAAATCCAATATTTTGTGGAGGTAAGAGAGAAGAAGAGGTGGGTGGTGGGTAAGGGGTTTGTTATCTTCAACCTCCCAATATCAAAACCCAGGGGTGCACAAGAGCTGAGTTCGGTGCAGAGAACTTACTAATAAAACATGGATTTGGACTGAGATTTCAGGTGAAGAATCCTCCTCTTTATGGCCCATTTTATTATCAGTGATAACCAGCCCACGCGGTGCCTGAAGGAAGAAGGTTAAGGTCTGAAATTAGAACTTGGCAGTAAGGAGGGAAGTTGTCATGCCTTAGGAGATCCTTAGAATTTGGGGTTGATCTGAGTGGTGAAGAGTACAAGTGAACTCTCTCAGACTGAGTTTTGTTACATTGAGAAGAGAAGCAGGGGGATTGGGGTATAGAAGAAGGAACATGGAGCAGGGGAAATGAGGAAGAAAAGAAAAGTGGCATTTAGGAAACTAGGGAAGATGTACTGATTTGGAAGGAGAAACTGGAAACAGACAGGGAGAACAATCACACACACAGGTAACAAACCAAATTATTCTTTGTTCCATTCTATTGACCCCTTTATGTTTATGGGATTACATGGTATACATAACAAGAAATCGTACCAAGTAAAGAGATCTCAATAAAGAAGTTAAAACGAAGTGGGAACCAAAAATGTATCTCCTGCGTTTGGGTTAGTCCTACTTAAACAAAAGGCAAATCACTAAGGTATCTCAAATATCTTATAAACCCCTACCAGTTTTTGTTTGTGTATACATCTGGTGGCTTTATCCTGTGAGGGGTTTTCCTTCTGAACCTGGTTGTATCGGTCCAACTACTCAAGTGCTACTGCATCAATTTCTCTTAGGGGTGGGGTAAATGTGTTGCTGATCATGTAAATTAGTTTATGGATGGTTCTTGACGTAAAACCACATCTTCAATAGTTAGCACTTATCAGTGAAGGATAGTCTTATCGTTGCAAACTGGAGGTCTCCTCTGATTTATTTCTTCTTGGTTTGGATAAAATAGAAATTTAAATCAATGGGGTTGTGGATTTATGAAGTATGCATTAAAGTTGTAAAAACTTTAAAAGAAATGATTTGAGGCCACTGTTGAGTCAATCATTTTTTTCTCCAACACCTTTAGGATTTTAAGAGGGAGTGCAAAAGGGAAGGGTTGGTACTCAATTAATAATACTTAGTTGCATTACCGGAAGAAAAACCAACCTGCTGTAAATGTAGCTGATTTTCCAGCTACACTAAAATATGCTCTTTCTTTATCCATTATTTTTTTGGCAGGTCTTACTTTAGGTATAATCAAAGCTCAAGTATTGGTTTTATTTTTATTTTTTATTTTAGAAAATTCACCCATAATAAAGCTCAAAGTTTTTTGGGATGAGCCGGTAAAATCTTTTTTGTTTATGGGAAAAGGCAGGGCACACCACCCATTCTCTCTATCTATGCCCCTCTTGGGATGACCTGCTAGCTCTTCTGTTTGATTCTGGTTACCTGCTAGCTTGCAACTCATGGTGGTGCATGTATCACTATCCATCGTTTTAGTTAGAAAAAATTTCTTGACAATTATGAGTGTGGATGTAGAGAACTTCAGTGAGCTGTGAAATGAACTTGTTATCTCAAAGATGTT
The DNA here is from genome assembly GCF_041222555.1 of Hakea prostrata. NCBI lineage: Eukaryota > Viridiplantae > Streptophyta > Magnoliopsida > Proteales > Proteaceae > Hakea > Hakea prostrata. The sequence goes on from NC_142604.1 coordinate 16,640,703, forward strand.
AAACACAAGGAATTGAGCTACTGCACTTCACATTCCTTTTGTTTTCATACTTTGCTTAACTGCTGCGAATCTCATCCATAAATTTGAGCATTTCTTTTGCTTGGTACCAATCAAGAAGATGTTTGATGTATTAGAGGAAAATGAATAAATCTTCATTTTAATTTTCTTTTGTATTTTGCAGGTCTTCTGTTGACAAAGCAAGAGGAGGATGAGGAGGCCTTGCGTGGATAGTTTTTATTTGCGTCTCTATGAATGTGGTAGATCGGAATAAAGTCAATTTGCAAACTGAAACTGTCTTTCCTCTTTTTTGTGGATCCACTGTTCTTTTCTTTTTGGTAAGCAGAAGACCTTATTGTGGACTCATGTTCAGCTACTTGAATGTTATAGCGATTGTGTGATGTATACAATTTGGTTCAGAGATGTGAATTCTGTTTTTTTTTTCCTTTTCTTTTTCGATTTGGTGTGTCTGAAATATTTATTTCTATTGCCGAGAAAGAGGAAGCATCAAAGCTATTTATTCATGGCCGCAGTTCAGCTTGCCTCCCAGCCCAAATCTTAACAAAAGGTTAGAATTGTTACACGGTGATGTATATTACATTTTCATAATTCACCCGGCCAGTGTTCACACTTCATTGACAATACACAAGCATTACTTTTTCTTTATGGAAAGTATAGATAAATTAGCCAAACAGGATAGAACAGATACAAATGTTGTGTTCCACCTGCAGATTCAGACATTTAATCTTGGCTTCAAAGGTTCAAACTTGTACAACTCTTAATAATCTTATATTCCCATCGGTTTCAATACCAAGTGTTTTTAGGGTTACTACCGAACGAAGGTAGTTTAAAGTCCAAGCACAGCCCTGCTCTCAAACCTGTTCTGTAAAGATCAAATCCATACACCTAGTATGTGATTGGAAAGATTTTCATGGAAATCAGTTCTTGTGTAAAATCATTTACATATATTTCTGTATAGAGGGACCATTTTTATTATGCAGAGGTAATCAATCCTGACGCTCTTCTATGATATTTAACACCACTAAATGTCTGGACATTAGCGTCCAGATGTACTGCAACAAACCATGCATCGACCCCTGACCAACTGTGAAATAAGAGATTCAACCCCAAATACATAAGAGTCCAGATCATCTCTCCCGACGGGAAGCACTATGTAGCACTATGTTCGAGGAGATAATCCACACTCAAATACATAAGGGGTCTGTTTTCCTTTTTTTCTTTTTTTGGCCATGAAAGGAAATTTAATGAATTCACATGTAGAACCCTAGCTTGGCTTGCAACCAAAAATCAGGAATTGAAAAGTAGCCATACAGTCTTAGAGTTTGAGTATATCTGAATAAATCTTGTGTTAAATCAGAATATCTGATTTTACACATATTTATAAAACGTATGGGTAATAGGAAATACAACATACGTAGAAGAAATACAAGAATACAAAATATGAAATACAAGAAAGAATTAATATACAAAATTATTCCTTAACACCCTCCCGCAAAGTCAACGGTCCGGAGAGAAGCTTGACTTTGGAGTGAAGAAGTTGAAAACGAGTAGAAGAAAGGCCCTTAGTGAGAATATCAGCCAATTGATCATCAGTGGAGATATAATGAACAAGGAGATCCCCTTTAGCAACCTTGTCACGCACAAAATGAAAATCCACTTCAATATGCTTGGTACGAGCATGAAACATAGGGTTTGCCGAAAGATAGGTGACACCAATATTATCACACCATAACGTAGGTGGAGAGGATGTAGAAATGCCCAACTCAGTCAAAAGGGAATGGATCCAGGTCAACTCAGTAGTGGCAGAAGCAATAGCCCGATATTCACTCTCAGTACTAGAGTGAGCAACAGTGGACTGCTTGCGAGATTGCCAAGACACCAAATTGTCTCCCAGAAAAACAAGGTAGCCACCCTGAGACTTTCGATCATCAACACACCCTGCCCAGTCGGCATCAGAGTAAGCAGATAGAGTGCAGGAAGAAGAGGGAGTAATATGTAACCCATAGAGAATAGTCCCCTTTAGATAGCGTAAGAGGCGTTTTAAAGCAACCCAATGATCAGTGGTAGGGGAAGAAAGAAATTGACATAGCTTGTTCACAGTATAGGCTATCTCAAGGCGAGTGAGGGTGACATATTGTAAAGCACCAACCAAGCTACGAAATAAAGTGGGATCAGATAATGGAGTCCCTCCTGTGCTAGAGAGGTGATGAGATGGAGGGATAGGAGTGGTAATAGGCTTTGCATCAGCGATCTCAGCTCATTGAAGGAGAGTCAAGATATACCATTGTTGAGATAAAAGTAGATCCATAGGGAGAGGAATAAGCTCAATCCCTAAAAGAAACGGGCATTACCCAAATCCTTGAGAGCAAACTCAGCATGTAGAGAATGCATAAGACTATTAATAGTTGGGTTGGAGGGTCCCATGATGAGAACATCATTAACATATACCAAAATATAAAGAGGACCATTAGATCCTTGAGAGTAGAACAATGAGGAGTCAGTTTTGGAACCATGAAAACCCAAGTTGTACAAAAAGGAGCTAAGGCGATGAAACCAAGCCCGTGGTGCTTGTTTAAGACCATAAAGAGAGCGTTGAAGCCAACAAACATGAGATGGATAATGAGGGTCTATATAACCAGGCGGTTGTTGCATATAAACCTCCTCATTAAAAAGGCCATGAAGAAAAGCATTGTTGACATCAAGTTGACGAATCGACCACTTGGAGGAAACAACCAAAGCCAAAAGAATACGAATAGTAGTGGGCTTCACAACTGGGCTAAACGTCTCATCATAATCAAGACCATATTCTTGAGTATAACCCTTGGCCACAAGTCGGGCTTTGTAACGCTCAATAGTACCCATCAGAGCGACGTTTGATATGATAAAGCCACTTACAACCAATGATACGACGATCCGGAGGTGGGGAAGTCAGAGTCCATGTTTGATTTGTGACTAATGCATTAAATTCAGCATCCATAGCGGTACGCCAAACAGGCTTTTTACAAGCTTGAGTGTAACAGGTACGCTCAAGATCTGAAACACTTTGAGCAGCAAGTGCCAATGGAAGAGGATGGCGTGTCGCATAAAAACTCTTGGGAAGTTTTGGAACACATGTACCATCTTACGTCCTAGTCACCATGGAATGAGTTCGCAAAACATTAGTTGAACTAGGTAAAGAAGCAGAGACATCAGTAGGAGGATTAGTAATGTGGAATGGTGACAATGAGGGCCCAATAGAGGCTTGGCCAGCTTGAATGACATTAGTTGGGCCAAGGCCCATGAGAAGTCACTAATAAGCTACTAGAAGTAGGGCCAAGAGTACAAGGATCCAATACATTAGAAGATCCAAAAAGAAGCCCAGTATAAGATCCATTGAGAGAGTTGGGAAAATGCCCATTCAACACATTAGTAGCTACAATATGAAAAGGCCCATCTAACATAGTAGTAACCACATTATGAGAGTCCACAGTCCCATTAGTTACAGACCGAATTGGGAGAGTCCCATTTATTACATTTGAATGAGAAATATGAGCATTAGGAACAACATTAATTGGAGGAAAAATGGGTTGTCTACATGAACTAGGTTCAGCTGAAGTAGAAGGCCCAGTAATTGCAACACCAGCAGACTCCATAGGTGACAAAGTACAAGGAAGCTGTAAAGTAGCTGAAGTAGAAAGCTCCTGAGATGGCACAACAGTAGACCTGTGCTTATATGGGAAAAGAGATTCATCAAAAGTAACATGTCGTGAGATAATCATCTTTCCAGTAGCAGTAGTTATAGCATTTATAACCATGGTGTTGGATGCTATATCCAAGAAAAACACAAGGTGCAGATCGAAAAGCCAACTTGTGAGAATTATAAGGCTGCAATAAAGGATAACAGCAACATCCAAATATTCTCAAGAACTTGTAGTCAGGCCATTGATTATAAACACGATGAAAAGGAGAATCAAAATGAAGAGCACCAGACAGCAGCTGATTCATAAGATAAATAGCAGTGTGGAAAGCATCGCACCAAAAACTAAATGGGAGACCCGAATGAGCAAGCATAGCTAAATCCATTTCGACGATCTGCCGGTGACGTCTCTCAACCCTACCATTTTGCTCAGAAGTATGTGGACAAGAGAGACGATGAGCAATTCCACAAGAAGTCAAGTAGGAAGAGAATGAACGAAATTCACCACCCCAATCAGATTGAAAAGACTTGATGCTAGTTGAAAACTGATTTTCAACAAGAGCTTTAAACACTTGAAAAACTCTAAATGCATCAGATTTGTTAACAACTGTGTACAACCAAGTGAAACATGTGAAATCATCAACAAACGAAATATAATAACGATGACCCTCATTTGAAATCTCATGCGAAGGACCCCACAAATCAGAGAACACAAGTTGTAAAGGAGTAGTTGTATAAGTATCACAGCTAGCAAAAGGTAACTTGTGAGCTTTAGCAAGTTGACAAGATGAGCAAACAACATGTTGACGAGCACCAATACAAGGCAAATGAAAATCAGAAGTAATTCTGTTGACAGTAACATAATTAGCATGACCCAGTCTATGATGCCAAACATCTGGAGAACCTTTAAAAGCAGACAAAACAATACCGTGTATAGGCTCCAAAAGAGGCATAGTGTATATCCCATTTTCACGTTGACCTCTCAGAAGTATATGACCCGTGGACTGATCCTTTATGTAAAAGTAATCAGAATGAAATTCAAAATAGACATTATTGTCAGCAGCAAAGTGACTCACAGAAAGCAAATCAGCAGAAGCAGTGGGAACACATAGAACATCATTCATCTTGAAATGAGAATCACCATATGTAAAGCTGAGCTACCAACATGAGAAATAGACAAACCTGAGCCATCTCCTATCACAACCGAATCAGTACCAACATATTTAATAGGGGCAGAAAGATGCTAGAGATTAGAGGTAAGATGATGTGAAGCTCCAAAATCAGGAATCTAGTGAGTGCCGAGATTACCAACATGGGAGCAAACAGTTTAGGTAGCAAGATGAGCCTGAGGTGGAGCATCAAAAGAAGATCGTTGATAACATAAATGTGCCACATGACCATAGCGATCACAAAATGTACAATAGAGTCGACCACGCCCATTTCTACCAAAACCATGGCTAGGACCACGACCAAGTTGTCCAAGAGCACCAGTATACACACGTTGATTATAGGTGCAACCAGCATTAAAATTCCGCAAGCCAGTATTACTTTGAGAGGTTGAACTAGAGACAGAAGTGTGAGCTAGATGAGCACTGATATTGGAAATATCCTGAAGAGAATTGGAGATGCGAATTTCCTCACAAAGAAGAAGACCTTGTGAATCTGCATATTTGACAAGATTTTCACGAGTAGTAACCGAGGTGATGAAGGACTGATAATCTGATCCCAAACCTCCAAGAACAAATAATACAAGCTCAGATTTAGAGACTGGATTAGAAGTTAATGCAAGAGCATCTGAAATTTGTTTCACCCGTAAGAGATAAGCACAGACAGAGTCAGAACCCTTCCGAAGATGATGAAGTTGCATTCTAAGTTGCATCACACGAGCTTGAGGGGAAGAAGCATAAGTGGACGCAAGAGAAGACCAGACCTCATAAGTAGTGGAAATATTAACAACCTTAGAGTGTACAGGTTCAGTTAGAGAAGCAAGAATCCAACTGAGCAATAGTTGATCCTGTTTGTGCCAAAGAAAATATGCAGGATTTGGAGTCAGTGGGGCTGCAACAGAATCCAGAAAAGGAGAAGGACAGAGAGTGGTGCCATCAACGAAACCAATAAGACCAGTAGATTTAAGTAAATGAATGAATTGAGACCTCCAAACAAGATAGTTGGAAGAAGAAAGTTTAATAGGTAAGTAATGATGAGCATGAGAGATGGATATCGTAGGAGCAAGATCAATAGAAGCTGCCTCAGAGGCAGAAGTGGTAGAGTCAGAAGCCATCGAAGAAAAAGATCAAGAAATCAGACAAGAACTGACAAGAATCAACCCAAGCACACTTAAAATAGCTGAAGCAAATGACCAATCTGTGAGTCAAAAAACGAAACTGTTGAACAGAGTAAAGAAAACACGCTCAAAACAGAGTTATAGGACACAAATCTGAAAACAACTATTTCACAGCCGCAACAAACAAAAGAGACTTCATAATTCAAAGAGAAATCTTGAACACGATTTCAGACTTCAGAATAAATTCGGACAAAAGAATCACGAACAGCCTTCAGAACAATCACGATTTTAGACTTCAAAGAGCATAACGATCATAAACAGAACAAATTGCAGAGCAAAAATCACAGCATAGCCTGTAGTCACAGCAAAGCTTGCAAATCTTGCAAATCTTGAACACACAGAGCGCCAACTCCAGCAAAAGACAGATATCTTCAACCACAAAAAGTTTCAAAGAAGAACCAATCACTAGATCACAAGAGAAAAGGCAGATCTGAGGACAAAGAAGCTCACACAGCAGCAAAGAAATTGAACACACAGCAGAACCGAGCACACACAGCAGCACCAAGTAACAAAACCAAAATCAATCCGAGCACACATAGCAGCGATCGAGCAACAGAATCGAACGAAAAAGCAAAGAAGAGAAAAACCTAGCAGAACCGAACCTTGCGAGTGATACCAACTTAGAGTTTGAGTATATCTGAATAAATCTTGTGTTAAATCAGAATATCTGATTTTACACATATTTATAAAACGTATGGGTAATAGGAAATACAACATACGTAGAAGAAACACAAGAATACGAAATACGAAATACAAGAAAGAATTAATATACAATATTATTCCTTAACATACAGTCATACACGAGATCGACATGACCTTTCTTGCAAGAGAGTCAACTATTACAAACAATGGCATGCATTTGTGTTACAACGATGAAGAAGCCAAGAATTGGACATGTACCAAACTTTTGAAAGCTCCACAAAAAGGGCAAACCTGGATAAGGAATCTGCCAAAGAGTTGGAGTCTCTTGGAATAAAATGAAGCACAAGTGATTTAAATGTAGTATTGAGGTGAAAAATGTCTAAGAAAATTGGTTTAGATGCAAACTCAAGACATGTAGAGGAATTAATGTGCTCAACCACCTCATTTGAATCTGATTCAGATGTTGAGTCGTATTCTTTTGGCTTGGAGAAGACCTACACATATCATTAGCTTCGGTTGCACTAATTCAATAGTAATAAGACCCACAAGTATAAGAAGCAATGGGAGCTCCACTATCGCTCCTTATGAGAATGCCAACTTCTTTTTTTGAGTCTGAATGCTAAGAAGCATTTTGTCCATTTACCACCAAAAAACAATAATGCCCTTGTAATCGTGAGTCCATGACAGATGCTAGGGGAATAAAAAAAAAGGGTCTTCCGCAGATTGTTTGGAGGTCATTAAAAGGGGGGGGGGGGGGTCTCATCTTTCTCCGTATGCCATTGAAGCAAATGCAAAACATGTCGGGTGATCTGCAAGAGATCTGGGGGTGAAGTCGGTTGTAATGAAAGTGAAAGGATTTTCATTTTTAGGAAAAAGAAAGTAGTGATCTTGAGAGAATGTTATACCTTTGCCGAGTGTAAGTGAAGGAGTAGGAAATCAATAAAAATTATGTACATCCCTGATGTGACCCAACTTCTACATAATGGATGTAGAGTCCCTAGGAACGGTGTTCAAATAATTCTTAGAAGTTCTCCATTTTCACCTAACAACAGTTTGAAAGAAAACCTGGCTTGGAGAGAGTACGTGCGGGAGTGGGGGGTTCCATCTATTTTTGAATGAATTTCTTTAAAAAAAAAAAGAAAAAGAAAAAAAGAGTAAACTATTATGTTGTTCTTGCTTGACATACATAGGCTAGAAGAGTTGCTACAATTTTTCAAGAGTTTTGGGTGGTGCATGGTAGAAAGAATGTGCATGGGGCTGAGATTCTCAATGAAATCTAAGGCGCAGAGGATCAAGTCACGAAAATCCCGGAGGTGATTCTGTTTTGTGATGCTGCATTTAGTGAGGACAATGGAGCAACAGGTTGGGTTTCATTGCTTTTAAAGGGGGAACGCTGGTCTTGAGTTGTTCGGATAAGGCATTGTCTGCCTCGGTGCTAGAAGGGGAAGCTCTATTAATGCCGATGCTGTGGTATGGGGTCGCAAGAACGGGATTGAAGAGGTTGCGGTTTTCTCTGACAATTTGGGCCTGGTGGAACTCCTTGTGGGCTGTGATCCTTTTTCCCCTTATCAAGTTGAACCGATTGTAAAAGATATTAAGGACTTAGCATCTCGTTTCTTTTCTTGTAAGTTTTTGTTTTGTTCTAGAGATGGGAACTGCTTGTTGGCACATTCTCTAGCCCAAGAGGCCTGGTCTTTACCTTGCAAGACTAATTAACCATTATCCACTTCTTGGATTCAGGCTCATTATAATTTGGATCTAGCGCGTTTTGCTTGATTTTTTGAATGAAATTCTATTTACCCAAAAAAAAAAAAAAAAAAAAAAAAGCATAGAGTTGAAAATGGGGAGACAATCGAGAACCATCAGCCACTATCAATTCCACATTATGTTGCAGCGATCCACCCCGGTGTCTAAGGAAAGAGACCCCCATCCAATTCCACCCGGATGCTTGCCCGCCACTGAGCTGCATCATACACTGCATGCCCAATCGATAAAGCCTCAACCATATATAATTCAGAAAAGCTGGACCAAGTTAATGCATTGCGTGGCCCTTCTACAATCCTGCAAGTGGAAGGCTTCCATTGGGAGTGCATGCTTGATGAGCTAACGCAGGAAACGCGTTAAATATCAAATGCATATAACGATGCTTCATCAAACGATGCACATGGCGGTGACAGGAAAGAGCAGAGAGAGAGAGAGAGAGAGAGAGAGAGAGAGAGAGAGAGAGAGAGAGAATCTTGTCTTGAAGCATGTGATATTAGCGTGGCTCTTCCTCTTCCACTGGAAGAGGAATAGCTGAGTGTTCTAGCTGACACACTCACTAATTTAGGCGTTTGAATTTAGCTCTAAATCCAATTAAAGAGATCGATGCATACAGCAAGATGCAATTGGTTCCCTTGTCTACCCAAGCAACACATTACACACCACACCACACCACAGACAGTTAAGCACCATCAAGCCGGCCCTCTCCATACTTCATGTTATCTTTGTTGCGAGGCATGATTGGCAGCCTAGGTCGGCAACCCGACCTCTGCATATGGTTCTTCGGTTCCTGGAGACAATCTCTGAAGAGTCCCAATCTTGAGAATTGCCAAGTTTGTGGTTTTGTAAATGTCTCAGAGACGGTGGTGGCTTCTTGGCTTCTTGTGTTAGGGTGTCTGTTCCATACATCCATGTCACTCAACTGACAATTGGGCTTGCTTAGAAAACTTCAGAGCTCATTCATGTTACAGAACCAAGGAGGCAGGCCTTCAGGCACAGCGTTGTAAGCAGGGGACAAGATGATATGATCTCTTAATTTGTTCAACAACCTTTATTATTGAGTAATGATAGTTTTAAGTCTTAATCGTGCAATGCATCAACCTCTGTATCACTCTGAAGATATCTGAGTTCTGCTATAAGTTTAATTAGAAACCTAATAACCTATTCTAATGATGCACACGAGTGCGGATTATATTAATCAATCATGGATGTAATGGTGGTGCGCTGGCTGTGGCAGATAGGGTGATCTGCAGAGGAGACAAACACCATTATCAGTTCATAATAAACTTTGTTGGATAAATGATAGAACCCATAAAAAAGAGATGCGTTGTATCAATCTCTTTGGTTATCGAGTTTCTTGCCTCGAAATGTCTCCAAATCACATGCTCCTCGTCACATATGACATATCAGCTCAGATTCTTCTTGTCTCCCTCCATTTTCTTCTTCTGTATTGCTATAGCCTATATATACTCTCAAATCGATGGGTTCCAAGAGTAGATCTCACATCTCATTTTAACTCTAACTTCACAGAGAACAAAAATGGAAGGTCGCTTTCATGTTCGCTCCATTAGCTTGCCTTGCAGATTGCATTCTTGCACTCTCAGAATCGATGAAGAGCTGAGCAAGCTCAAGTTTCCAGAGTCACACAAGGCAAACACTGTCCGTGCTGGGTTCTCTGGGCTGGAAAAGTTGTATGAATGTTTAGATGATCTCCTTCGTTTGCCGCTAACCCAACAAGCCCTACTTCAGCATCAACAAGAGAAATGGGTGGGTGAGCTGCTAGATGGGTCAGTTGTATTGCTGGACCTCTGCGGCACCACCAGAGATCTCTTGTCACAAATGAAGGAACGAGTTCGTGATCTTCAATCTGATCTCCGTAGAAGAAGAAGCAAAATCTCAAGAATGGAAAGCAGCATTGGTGCTTACATCTCAGCAAGAAAGAAGGCCAAGAAAGAAATTTTGAAAGGCTTTGAGGTGTTGAAGAGATTGGAAGCCAAACTTGGGTCTTCTCCTATAATGGGTCTAGATCAAAATCAAGCAGTCCTTGCTAGACTGTTGAGAGAAATTTGCTCTGTTACCATCTCCATCTTCAAGCTTCTATTGTCATTCTTGTTAGCTACAGCGTCGAAACCCAAATCCAGTGGTTGGTCAGTGGTTTCAAAACTAATGAAGCAGAAAGTGGCATGTGAAGAGGAAGAAGAGAAAGCTAATGAGGTGGAGAGACTTGATGCTTTACTTAGAGAGTTGTTCAAACAGAGTTCAAAAAAAGATGCAGATGCAGAGAGGGTGCAAATTCAAATGGCACAGAGAAGATTAGAGGCCTTGGAAATCAGCACAGAGGATCTTGAGGGTGGTTTGGAGTGCATGTTTAGGCACTTGATTCAAACCAGAGTGTCTCTCCTTAACATCATCACATCATAGAGATCCTATTAGTACTCTGTTTATATTAATGCTTCAAGTCCACCCATCCAGAGTCCCCCTTTTAAAGGATCTGCATATGGGTTTTACCCTATAAAACCTTCTCTGTATGTACATCAATTCAACTGTATAGTGTGAAATTATTATACAATGCAATCTCAAGACTATATCTTTCACTCAACAAGCTCTGTTTTGCCTTTTTGGTTTTCAATGTTGTTTCATTGTTGGTTCAGGTTTTCTTTCTAAATCTTGTTAGGTATTTTCTTACAAAACACTTCAAAAGCCGTTCCTGGTGAAGTTTAAATGCTCTAATTGTATTCTCCAAGTCTGCTCCGTCCTCAATTGGTAGCCATGGTTGATTCCTTCTGTGCAATGTTCATTCATGATGAGATAAGATATGCTTCATTAGTATAAAAAAGTAGAATAATCGCTACTCCTCCAGTAAATTTGTTGAATCCATAGCAATAATGAAGATAGATGCAAAAGGTGGGTTGATTTTTCCCAGCCTCCAGGCCAACAGCTTATTAAAAGCTACTTAGTGGTCAATGCAGGGTTGGTGGAGTGGTAAGATCCATACTTCTCAGTGGAGAGGTCATGTTTCGACTCTTGTGGACACGAGCATTCCCCTGAGGATGTAATCAAGGTGTGCGTAAGCTGGTCCAGATGAACCTCAGACAAAAAAAAAAAGTGACTTAATTTATGTGTAAATTAGGGTCAATTAACATCATTTAAGAGACGTTAAAGTCATCGCTGAAAATTTACGCCCTAAAAACGAAAAATCATTAATAAAATGACCAAATTACCCTATTATCCATTTAATGATTTAATGAAATAAAATTGCTAATATACTCTCATACCACAGTAAAAACTATACTCTCATCCCTTCACCAATTTTCTTCCTTCACCTTATTGGAGGCCACCCACCACAGGTCCCATCACTGGTAACCATCTAACTCCAAAAAAAAAAAATAAAAATAAAAATTGAATTAGAAAATAAGAATTTGCAAGTGTTTTCATGACAATTATAAACAACATATTCTACATGTTTTCAAGGAGCATTCGACTCCAATGGAGCGAACATTGAAAGAGAACACATTTAATAGAGCCGGACAACAGATTAGTGCCAACACCTCTTCCTCCACATCTATTAGGCATAGATGATCTTGCCCTATATTGGAATTAAGAAGCCAAAAGATAATACCATCACTTATATGACATTTTTTACTCTCACATTCTTACACTTTAGAATTTAAAGAGTCAGAGATCCTGATGAGATGAAGAAAATATATTAAACTTATGAGTTATTTTTGATATTTTGAAAAATACAAATACTGTCACATCATTAGTTATTTAACGAAACTTAATAGCAAGAAAGCAAGGGGCAGATACTTTTATGCAAATTTAAGGTTAGATAATTAATTTTAAAGATTACTAATTTTAAAAATAAAAATAATTTTATAAATATTAGGGAACAATAACAAGTAACATTTTTTTATCTAGAGCGAATTAGCGGTGAAACTTTTCATACGACAAAGGGAGTAATGGAGAGCTAGAATAGATAGAAAATAGAGTTTGGTAGATGATGTGTGGGGTCCAGCTTTCCCCCCCAAATATGTGGGCTATAAACTGAACGTGGATTGTCCCCTCAATGCAATATTTGGGTTTAGAAAAGTAATATTTACACATTTTTCAAGAATTTTCCCACCCCACCTTTATTAATGTAATATATTATGTGTAGGTCCTAAGCAAACTAACACCGTTAACCACATTAAGTATATTCAAATTTCAAACATAAAAAAAATTAAAGTGAGCTTCAGGTTATTTAATACATTGTATTAATATATGGTTTTAAAAAGAAATAATTGGTTATTAAACATTAATTATATGGTTAAAAAAAATAGAAATCTAAAAAAAAAAAAAAAAATTATAGAGCAAATTGCACTAGCACCCCAAAATGGAAGTTTTAAAGCACTGACACCCCATTTTATGTTTAAAAAACACAAACACCCCATTCATTAAACACACTAGTCCATTCTGTTAGTAAAACCATTAACCCACAATTTATTTATTTTTTTTTCAAAAATGCCCTTACCAACACTTAAAACCCTAACCCCAATTTGTTCTCTCTCCTCACCGTCTCCGTTCTTGTCCGATATCTGTAGCCAGAACTCATGAAGTTCTTCTTTGTTAATTCTTGTTAGCTTTTGACACCTCCACCTAGCGTTATCCACCATCTCAGCATTATACCATCTCTCCCCCTTTTGCTTATAAAAACCCCGTGATTCCCTTCAATTTCTCTCCTAATCTTCCTACTTCAAATCAATTCTACATTTCTCAATCTTCAACTTCAGGCCAATTTAGAAGCTAGGTAGATCTCTTCATAATAGTGTTTTTTTCTTTGCAACAGGTTTCTATGGAAGCACTGGAAATCTCAGTTATTAACAGAATAAGTGCTCTCGACTCTGGTTTCAACAACTTGGCCAACCCATCCATTGTTTCCCGTGTTATCGATCTTGTGGGCATCGGCGAAATTTCTTTTCCAAATTATAGTTTCTAAACTTGGGGAGCTCTGGTTCTTGCCGTCGTCACTAGGCGTCATCAACAAGATCAAACTTGCCATTCTCAGACTTTGCAAGCGGTAGGGTCCCCTAGATTCAGAAAATTTGCACAGACCTCCTGTGGACGACGACGATGATGAGAGCTCCTCCTCCTCCTCCTCAGCTTCATTAGATGATGAAGACAAACTGTCCAACTCACCAATATTCGACAATCAGAGACTGTCGGACGAAGATTTCGCGTTGCCGGAGGAAGGTGGAGACGGTGAAGCAGAGGAGAGCCGAGTGAGGAGAGAGAACAAATTGGGGTTTAAGGTTTTAAGTGTTGGTAAGGGGATTTTTGGAATTAAAAAAAAAAAAAAAATAGTGGGTTAATGGTTTAACTAACAGAATGGACTAGTGTGTTTAATGAATGGGGTGTTTATGTTTTTTAAACATAAAATGGGGTGTTAGTGCTTTAAAGCCTCCATTTTGGAGTGCCAGTACAATTTGCTCAAAATTATAATAACACAATGTATTAAATAATCTCAGAGGCATTTTGGTCTCTCAACGTTTAAAATTTGAATATATTTAATGACAATTAACGGTATTAGTCTAATTAAGACCCACAACATAATATATTGCACTAAGGGGATCTAACCTTAGTTTGTGATCTACTAAAAGTACTAAAAGGACTCAAACATAAATAAAAAAAACTCTAGAAAATAAGTGAAGGAGAAACATGGAAGTTTACACTTTTCCTATACCAAATTGATAATAAATAAAGTCAACTCATATGTTATTGGCTTATGTATGGTTAGCTTAATGCCACTCGTGCGTCCATCGATCTCATATATATATATATTCTTCTTATTCACTATACAACTCATCTAAACATGCCTTCCAAGACCTCTGGGTTGTGTTAAATTAGATTATTTTTGGGATTAAGTAAACAAAAAACTTGGAAATCTCACCATCCTAGATGATGATGCACACGCGTCTCATGTTCCATCAGTTTAGGTGTAAATTCGTGTGCTGGTGGTGGCAGGGACGGTGCTGTGCTGGGGAGACAATTAAGAAGATAACACCATTAATTACCAATTCAAAATATACAACTCATCCCAAAAAAACATTCATAATATATTAAAATAGAATGAATTATTAAGGAACACTATTTAATATTAATTAAATCCAATTTTCAAAATAACGAATAGTTTTTTTTTTTTTTTTTGGGGGGGAGGTTGGGGTTAGGAATAGGTATCAATATACATGGAGTGAAATACGGATCCAATTATATTTCGTTCTCCACATAGTAGTCAGAAGTGGGATATATACACAAATGGCTTTTCGGGTTTCTCTTTAGCCAAGTAAAGATGGTATGTCAAATGTTGGCTTTTCAGGTTTTGAAGTGATTGCCTCCATTAATCAGATGATAAAAGAATAGAGTTTGGTTGTTAATTAGATAGTAAGAATGTTCTTGTTGATCGTGTCGCTAACCAATCAAAAATAAAATCCTATACTAATCTAACAAGCAGAAAGTACGGGGTCGAACTATGGGGAACTAAAAGGCTAAGTTACTAAGATTGAATTTAACAAAACTAAATTTAAACTAAATCTATTAACTAATGTAAAACGTTAACAGTGAATATGTGAAGATCTTTGGGATTTCGAATCCCTAATGCTTTTCAGGTTTTGAAGTGATTGCCTCCACCTCCATTAATCAGATGATATAAGAATAGAGTTTGGTTGTTAATTAGATAGTAATAATGTTCTTGTCACCTTTACTTGTAGCCAATGAAAAGGAACTTTATGAAGTATTTTTGAAGGTAGAAAAACTCCGAAAACTATTATTTCATTTCATTTGCTGCCACCAAAACATAGTTACCCAAATAGTAACAAGTTCTTTCTTACATGGGGAGCATTGGAATCAGGATTCCATACTCTCCTCAGATAAGTGATAGAATGCTAGCCGATTAAGTATCTATATTAAATACAGCCAATACGATACATATTGATACTTCTTTTTTCCTCTTTAAGAATACATATTTGATTGTACCAAAATATATTAACATATGATACAATATTCGATATGAAACGATGGTTTATAGCAAATAGGATATTCGGTATATACCAAAATTTCAAACCTTGTCAGGAACTATAGTATGGCAGTCTCATACCCTAATTGACACTCTTCTTAATATTATCATCATGTAGGGTTTAATGCTCCAAGTACAACGACAGGTTAAGAACAAGCCACTCGTGCATGCATCAATCTCGATATCTATGGTTCTCTTCCTACTCCATCTAACTTCTTCTGTATATGCATGGCTTAGAGTTTCCATTGGATTAAGTGATTAAACAACTCTGCATGGGAATAATTCCCTATTCTAAATGATGCACACGACTCTCATGGAATTATTTATGGTGATGAACAGTGGTGAGCTGGCGGTGGCAGCAATGGTGGTGTGCAGGGGAGACCACGAGCATGACTCGATTACCAACTCATGCCATGCATACTTCTTGGCTAAATCATTAAACTTTCAACAAGATTCGCTGTATCCATCTCTTTGATCACAGTGTTTGCTGCGGATTTTGACACCAGAACCGACTAGAAAGGAAGAGCCATCTCCATGATCACATGTTCATCACATAAGACACAGAGCCCAGATTCTTCTTGTCTCCCCTTCCATTTCCTTCATCCATGGTTCCATATAAATAAAGATTGATCTGTTCGAAGAGTGCATCTCAGCGAAAGAGCAAATTTATACAGAGCAAAAATGGAAACTCGTTACCATCTTCGCTCTATTAGCTTGCCTTGCAGATTGCATTCCTGCACTCTCGTAATTGATGAAGAGCTAAGCAAACTGAGGCATTCAGAGGCCTCATTAACATCAGCACACAAGGTGGATTCAATTCGCGTTGGTCTTTCTGGGCTTGCAGAGTTATACCAATATGTTGGCGATCTCCTTCGTCTGCCGCTAACCCAACAAGCCCTCGTCCAGCATCAACAAGAGAAATGGGTGAGCGAGCTGCTAGATGGGTCTGTTCGATTGCTGGACCTGTGTGGCACCACCAGAGATCTCTTGTCACAAATGAAGGAACGTGTTCGTGATCTTCAATCTGATCTGCGTCGACGAAGAACCAAAAACTCGAGCATGGGAAGCAGCATTGGTGCTTACATCTCATCTAGAAAGAAGGCCAAGAAGGAAATTTTGAAGGGGCTTGAGATTTTGAAGAGAATGGAAGCCAAACTTGGTTCTTCTCCTATAATGGGTCTAGACCAAAATCAAGCAGTCCTTGCTAGACTTTTGAGAGAGATTTGCTCTGTTACCATCTCCAGCTTCAAGCTTCTATTGTCATTCTTGTCAGCTACAGCATCAAAACCTAAATCCAGTGGTTGGTCAGTGGTTTCAAAACTAATGAAGCAGAAAGTGGCATCTAAAGAAGAAGAGAAAGCTAATGAGGTGGAGAGAGTCGATGCTGCACTTCAAGATTTACTCAAACAGCGTTTAAACAATGATGCAGATCTAGAAAGGGTGCAAATTCAAATGGCACAGAGAAGATTAGAGACCTTGGAAGTTGGCATTGAGGATGTTGAGGGCAGTTTGGAGTGCATGTTTAGGCACTTGATCCAAACAAGAGTCTCTCTCCTTAACATCCTCACATCATAGAGATACTATTAGTTAGCCCTCTGTTTATATTAATCCTTCAACTCAAAGTCTCAAATCCACCCAACCAGAGTCCCCCTTTTAAAGGATCTGCCTATGGGTTGTGACTAATCTTGAGAACGTTGGTATATGTACTTCAATTCAAACTGTATATAGTTCATAATTATAACACAATACAATTTCAGTACTACATCTGTTGCCTCTGTGGTTTTCATTTTGGTTTATTCGTGAATGGTTCTAAGTTCTTCCCGATTATTAATTTGCTAACATAGTACCTCAAAGCCATTGTTGGTAGGCTCAGAACTTATGAGGATGACCTACTGATGAAAGAAACCCACGCTTTTCCCTCTTGATTCAATTGCAGAACTCAGATTTGAGGAATAGAACAGAGAAATAAATCACACACAATGAACACACAGATTTTATTTGGTTCGGATCTTACGATACTACATCAAGGTAAAAGGTAAAACCTCTAGTTTTAATTTTCATTATAGAGAATGAACAAGTACACCCTCAATCTTGCACAAGACAACACTCTTTTACAAGAATTACAAACCATAAACTTTTAGAACCAAAACAGAAGGTGAGGGACCCCTAGCTGCATTGCTGCGTTGGAGCTAGGACTGGGTGATCTAAAAAAGTCAGGAGAGAAAACACCCCTTCAAGGGGTTGACAGCTGACAGAAATTAGAAGGGTGACTGCAATTCTTTAGGAGTTGCCACATAGATAAGAGTTTAGAATCCGTGAAGATCTTTCCTTGAGGTGGGATGGGGGAGAGGTGAGAAGCCATGATTAATGAGGATTTATTTGAAAGAGAAATGCCCTAGCTATTGGGTTTCGGTCTTAATCTGAATCAAACCAGAAGATATCTGAAAATGCCATAATAGACCAGTTGAGATTGCCAAAATAAACTTCCTAAATCCAATTATAGGCCAGGCTATACATGGTCATGTCCTCTTAAATCCCAGATCCCATGGAGAATGACAAATCCCCAATGGCCACAGAACTAGCTTGTGCCCTCTTACATACACAGGTTATAGTGTTATAGACCAAAAACTTTCCTTAATTATAATCCAACTTCATCTGAAAGATAAAATGGTTTGAATGCATGTTGTTAGCGACTACCTCAACATCATTAGGAGGAGAAAGCTAAGAAATTCACAACCAGTGATGAAACAAAGAAGAAGAATACAACAAAAACAAGGGCAGAAGTAGTTTGAGTGGAAGATAATAATTCTGAAATTGCATTGTATATTTATATCCATGCCCTGTACAGTTTCATTTGTAAGTACATATATGAAGGTTTTCAATGACGTATAGCCCATAAAGCAGATCCTTTAAAAGGGGGACTCTGGATGGGCGGATTTGAGGCTTTGAGCTGAAGCATTAATATAGACAGAGAGCTAACTAATAGGATCTCTAGGATGTGATGATGTTAAGGAGAGACACTCTAGTTTGAATCAAGTGCCTAAACATGCACTCCAAACCACCCTCAACATCCTCAATACCGACTTCCAAGGCCTCTAATCTTCTCTGTGCCACTTGAATTTGCTCCCTCTCTGCATCTGCATCTTTGTTTGAACTCTGTTTGAACAAATCTCGGAGTGCAGCATCGACTCTCTCAACCTCATTAGCTCTCAGTTCTTCCACTTCGCATGCCACTTTCTGCTTATTCATAAGTTTTGAAACCACTGACCAACCACTGGACTTAGGTTTTGATGGTGTAGCTGACAAGAATGACAGTAGAAGCTTGAAGATGGAGATGGTGACAGAGCAAACCTCTCTCAACAGTCTAGCAAGGACTCCTTGGTTTTGATCTAGACCCATTAGAGGTGAAGACCCAAGTTTGGCTTCCATTCTCTTCAAAACTTCAATGCCCTTTAAAATTTCCTTCTTGGCCTTGTTTCTACCCGAGATATAGGCACTAATGCTGCTTTCCATGCTCGAGTTCTTGCCTCTTCGTCTACGAAGATCAGATTGAAGATCACGAACACGCTCCTTCATTTGTGACAAGAGATCTCTGGTGGTACCACACAGATCCAGCAATCGTACAGATCCATCTAACACTTCGCCCACCCATTTCTCATGTTGATTCTGGATGAGGAATTGTTGGGTTTGGGGCAAACGAAGGAGATCGCTTACCCATGCATATAATTCTGTAAGCCCAGAAAGACCAGCACGGATTGTGTCCGCCTTGTGTGCTGATGTTGATAACGCTTCTGAAAACTTGAGTTTTCTGAGCTCTTCATCAACTCCCAGGGTGCAAGAATGCAATCTGCAGGGTAAGCTAATAGAACGAACATGATGACGACTTTCCATTTTTGCTGCTGCTTCTTGCTGTTACACCTTGATGTTCTCATGAACCCATATCAATCTGAATATATATATAGAACCGCGAATGGAAGAAATGGATTGGGGAGACAAGAAGAATCTGGAGCTCTAAATCTTATGTAATGGAGCATGTGATTTTGGAGATGGGTTCTTCCATTGCAATCGAGCTATGGTGTTGGAGGCAATCAAAATCTGTTGCCATATAGATGAACACAAAGCATCTCCTTTCTGTTGTTTAATCGTGACTGGTAATGGTGTCATGTTCTTGAGTGTCTCCCTTATGCAACACCATCGCTGCCATCGATAACAAACCACGTTGCCATAATTCATTAAGACGCGTGTGAATCGTTAAATAACCAATGGAAAGTCGTCTCACTTAATCCAATAGAAAGCTGATCCATGGTTTAACTTAAAACTATAGAAACACAGTAGCCTTGGAATGAAGGTTGAGATGAATAATAAAGAAATATCGAGATTGAAGCCGCACGAGTGGTTTGTTGTTTTCTTTTTTGTTTTGATGAGATAAACATAGCACTAAGAAAAAAGAGCGACAAAAAGGGATTCTATTATAGCATTCACCTGATTAATCCCAAAAGTGACGAAGCACGGGGTTGGGAATTACCCTAGACATTGAGCCAGCCATTAGCATATTTAATTCCCCTAAAGTCCATGTCTCTCTTGAGGGCCATGGTAATAGGGGAACTTGTGACTTATTGGAGATTTCTTGATTTCTTGCCTTGCACTAGTTGAGCCCTATTAATATTGCAAGAGCTTTTGTTCTTTCTTTAAAAAAATGATAGGTTGAAGTCATCATCAAGTCCATCATTCGTCTCTGTTGATTTGTACCCAGGCTAGTGCCCATTTCAGGCGAATGGGGCCAGGCAAAAGGGCAACTAATGATCTGAATCCAAACCCAATTCAGTATGAAATTGCATCCCTTATCACCCAAATAGCTCCACAAGTTAAACCCTAAATTAAACCCTAATGGCCTTTTTTATATCAATTTTTATTAGCAATTTTTGACCTTTTTTTAACGTGTCTAGTATTGATTTTAAATTCTATATATATATATATATATATATATATAAATTATGAGTCCAAAACTTATTCTATTCATTTCTATAAAGACATTTAAAATCTACATGCAAAGAGATTATACATCCATTTTATGAAAACTACATTATTTCCTCATTTTTCACACCCCAAAACTCTAATGATTTGTTATCTATTTTAAGTATTTTTTTTATTAATTTTTTATTTTAACATACTAAACTTGTTTTTTATTCTATAATTCATTCTACACATATGGTATCAATCCATTTTTTTATTTCTGATAAAAATAAATTCTCAAACTCATTTAAAAAATAAAAAATAAAAAACTCTAAAACAAGAGTTGACTCCAATTATCATGGATTCAATAACCCATTTAGGGGCTCTTCCATTGTCGTTGGTTGTGGTGACACATCTCAAAGGCTATCAAACTCCATATCCAAAGAGATGGATACAACGCATCTCTTTCTTATTGTTTAATCATCTATAGAAGTGCTTGAAGAAATATATTATGAGTTTGTAATGGTGTATTTTTCATTATTGTCTCTCCTCTCTGCACCATCATCACTGCCATTGCCAGCCCGTCACCATAATTAAATAATCAAAGTCGTGTGCATCATGCATTAAAATAAAGCATCTCCATGTTTATCTCACTTAATCCAACAGAACGTTAATTAAGTCATTATTAAACTCATTAATACAACTGATTAAGGATCGTCGGAGAGAGTTCTAGATGAATTATAAAGAGATTAAGAAATTTCGGGATTGATGCATGCACGAGTGGCTTGTTCTAAAGTTGTCTCGTTATCTTTGCACATATTGAGCCCTACAGATATGGTAAGGCACGAGCTGCCTTTAGGTATAATCATTCAATGATAATCCGTGGTAGTTAAGCATATTACAAGAAGGGATTTTCAGATTAGTACCATGATGAAGTACTATAGAAAGATTCCAGATGTTTCACAAGAAATAAGAGCTCACTATATGTGCAATGATGTGTCCAATCCAATTGGGATTTTGCTTGGGAGCAGTTCCACAAGCAGTAAACGGTTTGATTTTAGTATTGCCAAAACCTTTGAATTTTGACCGTTGTATTCTCTCACATGTAAAATTTGTTCACTTAAGTGACTCTGGGAAGTTTTTCAACTCAACCCAAACAATAAAGTGAACCAGTGAACCGACCGAATCGATTGGAATGATGTTTCAAAACTCAAATTTCTTAACTTTTGTCTTCCTCCTTTAATTTAAGCAAGAAGAAACGACTGCAACCCAAAGGTCTCCCCATTGAAGTGAGGCTCATCACTAAGCTCCCCTTCCAACAATTTCAAGCATTCTATGAAATCCTTCTTTGTTCTTTCTTGCTCTTCTCCATTGGTCTTTCATATTGTTGCTCCCACTCCGAAAGCCTGCAATTTTAAAGCCTAATTGCAGAAATCTGATAATCAATATGATAATTTGATGCAGATTCATCTAAGACGATCTCATGTTCAAAAAACTGAGGACATCTAGAAAAAAAAAATCCAGTCATAAATGAAAAGCTAGAACCCAAAATTGAGCAGAGAACTCAACTTTTTGTCGACTGAGTCAGCCCACAACGGCTTGAGCACAATGGTAAGGAGAGTCATCTTTCCAAGTTTCATTGATGTTTTGAACGATGTTGAGTGACTCACGGACTGATTTCCCATCATGGATTGTTAGAACTAGAAGACCAGAGGACACAGTGTAGACAGACCAATATCAGACAAAGAAAAACAGAATAATATACCTTATGTCAGAACCACTTACCCAAATGAAGTAGAAGAAGTAGAAACAAAACCCGCATGAGTTCGAACAGGGTGAGTTGAGGCGTATGTACAATATTTTTCCTTAAGGTATTTGAACGCCCCCTTAAGTGCAGACTGGGTTTGATCTTGACGTTCTCACCTCCAAGATACAACAACTCCAACAAAATCTACTTGCAAAGGTCGAAGGTAGTATACATCATAAGAATGAAGAAAACAAAAACATAATTTTTCTAACTTTAGAACACGAAATTTCTGCTTTTTCACCAAAGTCAAAGTGAAACTTTTGTTTAGAACTTCTCCTCTATTTATAAGCTCGCATGGACACCTTCATAGAGTTACATCTGTATGTAAGGTCACATCTGCAAGGAAGAGTTATGATTGTATGATCAATCACAACAAGACCCAAAATCGAGTTTTCTGGATCCACAACCCAAGACCCACGTCCCGGGTCATAGGCCTTGATCCGAAGGCCCATCTTGTCATGCACCCTATTCCGGAAAGCCCATTGCTCAGTGAAAATGTGGAGATGCCATTTGAGAGGCACTCTCCTATAGGGAGGTCAGTTGGAGGTACCTTCTTGAAGAGAGCTGAGTTGAAAGGTATCCTTCACAAAGAGAGGTGTCCTTACCCTTTCACCCACAGCCTTTGGGCCGGGGCTCTATATAAACCCATTTTCGTGTTCATCTCTGACTCTCTCTGCATCCCCTCTCTCCCCCTCTGGGCGGGGCTCTCTATAAACCCACTCTCGTGTCTCATCTCTCTCTCTCTCTCTCTCTCTCTCTCTCCCTGTTATTCTGTTTAAGCAGTGAACATAACCTGTTTACACCTTGAGTAACCTTTCTGAGGTGCAACCTTAAAGGTTTAGGCTAACTGATCTTGGGGTGAAGACACTTCTAGAACTTGTATTGCACAAATCGGGGTGTCTAAATACTTTAAAGAAAGTACTTCTGGTACGTTTCAACTCTGAAGGAGTATTGTGATTACAACAACAGTTTTAGAGTGCGTGCAAATTCCTCAACCGGTTTCAACAATATTTTCTACTAATCATAAATATTAAGGGTCATATACCATACACAATCATGCCTATTGTTGCATCACCTTATGTGCCATGCACCAAGTAAAAGCCACACTTCTAAACTTCTGCAAAGTAAAATTATCATAACCATATTAAAAGAAAATTTCAACTTATAAATGATAATAGGACCACCTTAGCTTGTAATAAGAACTGAATATTTCGATCCTATGCTTCTTAAATGTTCGAAATTCTCAACCAGACCTACCACAGTGGCCAAAGCAGCAAAATAACACCCTGACACATTTAGACTAAAATATTCAAGGGATATTATCTTCGTCATAACATATTATTGTCATATCCAAGGTTGAAGATACAACACTAAGCATGCAATATCAATTTTTCCATGCGAGTCCTTGTTATTTGTTTAGTTCTAGTTCTGTTGTCACATTTTAGGCCACCAGACTCGACAACTCTTCCCCATTATTAGTGTTCATATTTCTTTTGGCCATCCTTTTGAGTGCCTATTTGAATCGTAGACGAAAGAGAAGCATTATCATGTTGTTACCTGTAGGCAGCAATGTCGCTGGCCTGCCTCCTTGGATTTTGTTTCACCATTGAAACTTGAAAATAGACAAAGTTCCTTTGATCTAAAATTTTCCCAGGAAATGAAATACGGCCTCCCATGCATCGTCTGAACCCAGAAAACCCCTCACCTCGTCAATCACAATAAAAAATTGAACTAAACTCTTCTGAGCAGTTATTGTTCTTTCTTAGTTTCAGCTGCATGGCAGTTATTATTCTTTCCCTTGATAGAATAGGAACTATATTTAGTAGACTAGAAAATCGGTGAATTCACCTTAATTTCACATGCAGGACTAACGAAGAAAAGCCTAAACTTGACAAACCCTTCAGTAGAAATTGAAATATAAACTTAAAACAGGGAATCAACAACTGCCTCTATAGCTCAGTGGTAGAGCGTCAGTCTTGTAAACTGAAGGTCTGTAGTTCGATCCTGCATGGAGGCATTTTGGTTTAGAATGAACCAAACCATATTTTGAGCAGCATTTTCGGATAAAAATTTATCTTAATAGAATAAAGTGTTCAATATTTTTTTCTTTGAAAATGTATGATAATTGATTTTTTTTTTTTTGATAATAGAAATGCATTCATAAAAAATTACGGATAGAAACAACTTGGTGGTAAGAAATCCATCAGTCAAGGAGAGTAAAGTATAAAACATTATAGTTTATAGGATTGCATTATTATCCGATATTAGAGAACATTTTTTGTGAATTGGTTTGAAGGCCGATGTTGATGATTTTGTTGCCAAGTATGAGACTTGCCAGCGTGTGAAAGTTGTTCGTCAACCCCCATCTGGATTACTTCAGCCCCTTCCTATTCCTAGTTGGAAGTGGGAAGACATCTCTATGGACTTTGTGACTAGCTTGCCTCGGACAAGTAAAGGTAATGACACTGTATGGGTAATCGTTGATAGGCTGACCAAATCAGCCCATTTCATTCCTATGAAGATCACTCATACTTTGGATAAGCTAGCTTGGCTATATGTGGATAACGTAATTCGTCTGCATGGAGTGCCAGTGAGTATTGTGTCTGATCGTGATCCTAGGTTCACTTCAAGGTTTTGGAACAATTTGCAGAAAGCCATGGGAACCCAATTGAACTTGAGTACTGCTCATCATCCACAAGTCCGATGACAATCTGAGCGGACAATTCAAATTTTGGAAGATATGTTTAGATCTTGTGTTGTGGATATGGGTGGAAATTGGGATGAACACTTAGCTTTGGTTGAGTTTGCTATAACAACAGTTATCAAGCAACTATAGACATGGCTATGTTCAAGGCTTTGTATGGTAATACCTGTAGGACACCCTTGTACTAGACTGAGACCGGTTAAAGGAAAGTCTTAGGTTCGGAGATGATTGAAGCTATTAGCGCAATGGTCGATATGATTAGAGAAAGGATTAAGTCTAGCCCAGTCAAGACAAAAATCTTATGCAGATAAGAGAATGACCGACCTGGAATTTCAAATTGGAGAAAATGTTTTCTTGAAGGTTTCACCTATAAAGGGTGTGATGAGATTCAATGTCAAAGGAAAGCTTAGCCCTCATTACATTGGACCCTTCGAGATCTTTGAAAAGGTTGGACTTATTGTGTATTGTTTGGCATTACCTCCATCTCTTGCTGCAGTGCATAATGTGTTTCATGTTTCGATGCTTCAAAAATACATTGAGAATCCGGAACACATACTACACAGCAAGCGCCCGAAGGACTTAGTGCTGATCTTATCTATAATGAAGAGCCAAGCTGAAATATTGGATAGAAAGGATAAACAATTGCGGAATCGCACCATTCCTTTGGTAAAGATTCGTTGGAAGAACCATACTCCTGAAGAAGCTTCTTGGGAGAAAGAAGAAGACTTGAAGGAGAAGTTTCCCCACCTTTTTGGAAATTCAGGTATGCTCTCAATTTCGAGGACGAAATTTCTTTTAAGGAGGGGGGAATGTGAAATCCAGCCCTAACCTAACCCTGACCTTGACCCGGAAACCCGGTTGTTTGTAGGTCCGAAGACCCAAAGTAAAGGAAGAAGCCAGTTGTGGGCCATCTCAGTAGAAGAC
Organism: Hakea prostrata; assembly: GCF_041222555.1. Classification (NCBI taxonomy): domain Eukaryota; kingdom Viridiplantae; phylum Streptophyta; class Magnoliopsida; order Proteales; family Proteaceae; genus Hakea; species Hakea prostrata. The sequence goes on from NC_142604.1 coordinate 16,666,580, forward strand.
ATGGTGTTTGACTTTGAACCCATGGATATTGATGGTGGAGTTCAAATCTTAGAAGCTTGTACTGATCTAGAAAGGAAGCTGCACTTGTCTGAAGATGAGATTAGTTGAAGGACATGGAGTATTATCTGACCTAGTTTGAAGGCATTTCTATCAATTAGGTATGTCACTTGATATGTGTGCAAAAGCCCTTGAGGTTTAGAGCCCATTTGATCCTCCATTTCCCTATTTTTGGCCTTGTTGTTCTGCTTGATCGACTCCTTGGTTGACTGGGCCAGTCGACCAAGCACTCAACCAAAGGTTTGCTAAATCCGAGAAAATGCAATTTTAGGGTTTTTCACTTTTATTTAAAATCTACTTCATGTTTTTTAGTTACGGCAGCCTCCTAAACACTTTTTGAACTTGAGAAGAAGTCTCCGAACCTCTCTCTGGTGATTCGAACGATTCCTCTATAGATCTGAAGCTTCTCATCTCTGATCTACCAATTCAAGGTTAGTAATCACTTCGACATTACGAATTTCCTTTCTTTAATCTTATTCTTGATTGAGATTAGGAAGAAGATGCTGCATCCTTGCAACCATCCCTTTGTGATCTCATTATATTCCTTGAGATCTATGATCATCGTCAAGATCTTAACCCTAGCCTGATTAATTCTTGAAACCCTGACCTTGTATGATCTTTCCGGAAACCTTTGGTAACCTCCCATTCGAGGGAAACCTCATGGGCAATGTTTAGATTAATCTAAACTTGATTTTAATGATTTTCTTGTTATTTTCTTGATAGCAATCATTCCCTTTCATCCTTTGATCATAAGCTTTTCATGGGAACCATAAGGTTGAAACCCTAGTTTCTTGGGTCAAATCAAGAACCCATATTTTGACCATGACTTGATGTTTTTATCTTTCTAAATAATTCTAATACGTTTTAGGAAGTTCCCCTTCAAATTTCGGATCAATCCGACTTCAAACAAAGAAGTTATGACCAATCTAGTTTCTACATTTCCGTACTGACTCGGTTGGTCAACTGCTTGGTTGACTGGGTCAGTAGACCAAGCACTCAACCAAAGGAGGCAGTAGCTTCGTTTTTCGCTCAGTTTGATTCGTTTGCTCTTTGATCTTTTAGGTATCTTTCCTAATGTTGTATCAATGCTTGTTAGGAGTCTATTTGCCAAGTTTGGTGTCTCTCTCTCTTTGATCTTTGGATTATCTTCGGCGATAATCAAGGTAAGGATAGTTATTTCATAATAACATAGATCGCATTCTTGTACTTTATACTTCCGATGTACTACTATAAGTACAGTAGCACTTCACTTATGTTTTCGTTTTCATTATTCAAGCTTATATGAATTGTTTATTACTATATTGTTTAATGATTAGATCATGACTTCATATTCTCTTTTATATGATGAATTGTTGATTGTGTATGACATGACTGATCTAAAAATGTGTTTGATTAGGTATGGTTTGGGATTGGGGAGTGTCCTTTTGACACTTCTGTCCTTGGACATTACCGGAAATAGTATGGGATGTTTCCGGGGCTGTCCATTAACGCTTTCCCAAATCATTTGGTGTCATACCTAGGACTGTCTAGCAATGTTTGGCTAGGATGTCCCCATCATATTAGACTTGATTCGGAAGGGAATTGAGACCGAACGACCCGTGGCAGCAGTGGGGATTCACGGGCGCTCAAGACCGGTAACCAACCCGTGAGAGGACGGGAATCACATTGTGGGGGCCATTTATTGGAGGGTTGCATATGGATAGACTTGGGTTCATGGGCACTCAAGACCGGTAACTAACCCGTAAGAGGACATGAGAGCTTCCCGTTTACCATATGTGGATAACCAATAGGGTTGATGAGTCCGTAGTCTAGGACTATTAGGACTCTAGTGCAAAGGATACCGGAAAGGAATGACTATTGTACAAAAAGGAATGAGTTTCGAAAGAAATTCAGTAAGGCAAGTTAATTCATAACATCATAAAGAAACTCAGTAAGGCAAGTTATTGTTCTTTATTAGTTTTAGTTACATGGCAGTTATTATTCTTTCCCTTGATTGAGTAGGAACTATATTTAGTAGACCAGAAAATTGGTGAATTCACCTTAATTTCACATCCAGGACTAACGAAGAGAAGCCTAAACTCGACAAGCTCTTCAATAGAAATTCAATTATAAACTTAAATTGGGGGAACAACAACTGCCTCTATAGCTCAGTGGTAGAGCGTCAGTCTTGTAAACTGAAGGTCTGTAGTTCGATCCTGCATGGAGGCATTTTGGTTTAGAAGGAACCAAACCATATTTTGAGCAGCATTTTCGGATAGTTAATAGGATTGCATTATTATCCGATATTCGATAAAGTTCTATGGTCTAGTCCTTTTTTTCTTTTCACATAAAATGACCTTGTTAGTCTCATACGTTTATTCCATGTTGCCCCACTTCATTGTGGCACTCATCTTTAACTCTCTTTTAGTCATCCATTAGGCAAGCAAGGATGGCATGCCAAGTGTTATTAGGATAACCTTACACGCTTAAATGATTTAAATTTTTTTAATTTGAACTTGAACTTGTTGGATTTGGGTGTCTTATATTTTGTGGAATATGAATACGAATATAATGTGGCAGTACCGCTTCTTACCCAAGAATCTTGTATGATTTGTTTCTGCGAACTACCATTCTGAGAGCCACCTTTAACCTACTTTTTCCATCATGACAACGTCATCCACCAGTTGAGAATGTCTTCTGAAAATGAATTCACACTTTGACAAATGAGTGTTTTGCTTGCTTGAAATCAGACCCAACAACCTGGTTGAGGGGATTTCTTTGCTTCCCTCAAATTAGATTCCTTTTCATCCTACATTAAGTTGTTGATTTGGGACGAGTCACCTCTTGGTTGGACTACCATCAACATTGATGCATCTAGAAGATTAGATGGAGCGGGTTGTGGAGTCATAGGTAGAGATCACGAAGGAAATGTTATATGTGCCATCGCTTGGTGGTGCAAATGTGAACAAAGGGATCTTTGAGTTTTGGCTCAAAACCTTTAAGAGAGGTATAACACTAGCAACAAAAATGGGCTTTACTAAAACTAAAATAAATTCTGAATTAGAGCTATTGTTGTAATGCGGGGGGCACGGAGGAACAGAGGAGAGGGGAGAACCGGACCGGAAGGGGGGGGGAGAACACGACCCCCCCAACCCGGGCAGGGGCCCGGGGGAGCCGCGAAGAAGAGGAGGAGGACGAAGGGACAAGAGGGGGGAGGGCGGGGACGGGCGCGAGGGGGAGAAGACCGAAGGCGGCAAGCCCCGCGAGAGCGGGGCCCTGGGGGCCGACAAACCAAGAACGGGGGAGGTGTCGTCTGGGTGGCGAGACAGTTCAACGCTATCAAAAAAATTTATTAACAAGGAGATACCAGTTCCTAAGTGCTTTAGAGAACTTTTGGAGGAGAATGAGGAGTTTAGTTCCCTATTTTTCTAGATATTGATTTTGTAGTTGTGTATAGGGACATAAACAATTAGGCAGATATATAGTCGAAAATACACGTACCATTCTTGTATGAATTTCACTCATTTATTGTCCCCTACAATATCTCAACAATGCTATTGGTACGGATGCATTTGGGATTTTGATTGTAAATGAGTGTTAAAAGAAATTGTCTCCTATATATTTTCTTTAATCTTTTTTATTTTTTAGATTTATTATAAAAATGAAAAACAAATGAAGTTCAATTATCGTTTTGATGTTAAAGTGGTCATATTTAGAAAATATGAAACTCTGCCACCCATCATAACACTTTGGCATTTTTGTAAAACACAATGAAAATGATTATTTGACAAAATATATCGACGGGGTATTTCCATTGACGGGTATTTCCATCATTTAGCTTTTGGTAAAAAAAAATATTAATATTTTTTTGATAAAAATATAAAGTTAATTTTATATTCTTACACAGCTGGAGTTTCTAAAATTTCATTTCAAGTATTGTCATGTTATCGCCATTCTATGATGATGTCTAATTCCAACATATAATTAAGGTCTCAACTCATATATTTTTGTATTAGAATGTCTACTCATACAAGCAATCATACGTATGCAATGAAAATACCAAGAATATAACTGAGGAAGACAGAAAATTATAGACAACAATAACTTCAATCTCCTCTACAAGGTAATTCAAAGAAGTAGAAAAATGCTGGTAAACCAAGGAAGGGTAAACGTTAGGAAAAAAACATCACTCTCAAACTTGAGGGAAAAAGTAATAATAATAACCAAGAACTCATACCAACACTAGTTCAACTAATACATTATAAAATTTTTCTTTTCATTGCAGATATAATCAAGCATTTTAAATTTACATTTTCAAAATGAACCCAGGATTGAGATCCATAAATGGAAACGACTGAAAGACTTGGTATTTCATTTGAATCCATGACGGCCGGACAACCAGCAATGAGACATTGTAAAGATTTGGCACATTATAATGATTTTTATAAAATAATAGAAAAACCCAAAACCAAAGGACCAAAGCCAGGGATACGAGGGACAACACCCAAGCGGGGCACACGAAAAAATCAAGATGGGGGTATAATGGTAAAAAGCATATAAAAGCGCCCCAACCCCCAAACCCTAACCCGAGCCTCACCCCCAACGAAGGAACAGCGGCGCCAAACCCCCAAAGCTCCCAGCACCAGGCGAAGGATTGTTAGTGGAGATGAAGTGGAAAGAAACCAAGGACGCAAAATGGCACAAATGGTACCAAAAGGAAGACCTAAAACACACCATGCGAATGACAAGCCCGGACTAGATGAGCACTAACCAGAAAGAGAAACCAAACCGACAAGAAGAACGGAGGAACCCAACGAAGAACCCACCGGGGCAAAGGCCGGGAGAGAAGGGGGAGCGGGCAACGCGATCGAAGCGACGAACATGGCGCCTGAAGTTGTAGAACGGGGAAGTGCGGGGATGGCCATGCTCCCAAAGCAAACCCAAGTGAGAGGGAAAGCAAGCGGGGGGAAGAAGGATTGCAGCCCAGCCGATTGACCCAGCGGAATGTTGAACGAGCAAAGCGGGGCGAGAACTCCCCGGGGGCCAACCCCGTAGGGGGGACTATATTGGAAGAGAACGAAACGCAAATGATAGGAGCAAACGAGGAGAAGCCGGACAAACCACTAAGGAGAGCCGGTGATCTTCCAATTGGCATTGTTAAAACCGCCCCCCGTGCAACAGAAAGAGGGCAACCACGTAGGTGTCAGATTGGAACCTGTATGACGGCAACCGATGACAAAGAATGGGCGCACGAGGAAAGAGAGCCGAAATCACGGAACAAGTAAGTGAAACACAACAGCCGTGGATGATACGCCAAAACAAAAAAACAGCGGACCAGGAGGGGAAGGGGGGAGGAGAAGAGGGACCGGAAGAACGGCGGAGAACAAGGCAAACGACGGCCGGGACAAGCCACGGCCAACCAAACCAAACCAAGCACCACAACAAGATGGAGAAGGAGGAAAATGTTAAAAAAGAGAAAACCCCAAGGAAAGCAACAAGAAGGCCACAAAGAGAACACCGGAAACAAGGACGAGGGAGGGACCAGCACAGAAAGAACCACCACAAAGAGAGAGCCACCGGACGGAAGATGACCAAGGATGATGAAGCCAAGGAAGCAAAGAAAAGAAAAAGAAGCAACAAAGAAGGAAAAGGGACCCAGCGAGAGAGGCGGAAGCCGAGGAACAACGGGAAGCACGAGGAACAAACAAAAGGAGCAAGGATAGATGATGAAGTATGATACTATCAAAGGTGAGTAAAAAAGACAACAGAAGGAGGTAGATGTTTAGGAAAACAAGAAAAGCTAATATATTGAGCATGGAATAGTAATTAATAAGATAAAGGATTTTGTATTAATTTATTAATCGAAAATTCTGCCCAAACTATTTCTCCTAATTGCGCAAGTCACAAACCATTGTCATTGCATAAGTTCTTATACTTTCTATGTCTTGCAGGGCCGGCCTCAATAAGCGAAAAAAACCATTTATTATTAACTCATTGCACTAGTAAACCAGACAAATTCTGCAATAAATACACTACATGATGAATGCATACAATGGCAAATCACAAAAATGTACCATCCAACAGAACTCTGAAAATTGGTTTCTGAGGCGGCAAATAACGATCCTAGGCTCAGGAATGTGGAGATACCAGGCCTTTCTCATACCCTTGAGCTGAACATCTCCTGTTTAGTCCGGTAAAGTAAAAACTCTATCAAAGCTTCCAGCACAACATAGTTGATCACGGACCACATTCGGTGGTAACATCATTTAACAGAGCATCCAAGCAAGATCCATGAACTTGCTGCAACATATCCAACCCAGAGGCTAGGTCTAAATTTTGACAATTGCAAGAAGTGAGAGGACTCCAGTAAAAGTTGGCTTACAGCTCCATTTTTCCCTGCACAAGTTATGGACAAATTGACAAATCTTTTTCAAGGATGAAGAGGAAGTAGAAAGACATTGGACTCATTATGACATCGCATCCTGTCATAGCAAATAATAGAAAGGTATAAGTTAGTAATAGTAGCCATCATAATGGCATACTGTCAAAAAAACCTAGGTAAAGATCCATCATTACAATACACAATATAAGTGGAAAAGTAAGTTCAAGTAAAAAGCTTAAGAGCATAAACTGGAAATCTTGAGCAACAGAGAGGAGTTTGCTTCCAGAATCATCACATCAAGGTATTATATAAATACATTAAGTTATTACGTAGGGGGAAAAAGTTGGAAGTTCTGAATGATGAATACAATGCTTAGCTATCAATCCAGCACTGTTAGAGCTACTGGGATTTTACATGAGCCCCCTCCATTCCATTGGAGACACAGCTCCACCATCATACCGTTGGGTTTCTATAAACCATGAAAGTGATGTTACCTTTTTATTCTCACTTATAAATTCAAACCCTAAACAATATTTTTAATATGGCCATATTAACCTATTGCTCTACAGATTTTTTTTTCCTTTTCTTTTTAAAGTACCTTAATTCAGTATTCTCCCTTCTCTTATCTTTCTCCGGTCATCTTCCCTTCTTCCAGTCGGACTGATGGCTTTGTTGTTGCCACTGTACATCTATTATCATAAAGAAGAAGACATGATTGAATTCTCATGCAAAATGGTTTAAGTTGTCTATCGTTGGCATTATTTCCTTAGCAACTACGGTTGGTGGCTTGTGTACTAGCAAGAACCCAAGAAAAGGGTTGGTGGCTTGTCGGACTCTGCAGTCCACAGAATATCTCATTATTTTATGGACCCAGCTTTGCAGTTTCTCTTAGTTTCTGGTCAGCTAACTGTGAACTCCAGCTTTGCAGTTCCTCTTGGATTCTGGTTAACTAACTGCCAAATCACTCTTTTGAATCTATGGACTTTGGACTAGCGATCTACCCCCGGATTCCTTACACAGAGAGAGAGAGAGATTAGAGAAGAGGGCGGGGGAAAGCTTTCAAGCTGGAAGAATCCATTTATTCTCTTCTCTCCGCTTCTCTCCTTTTCTTTTTTAGAGCTTTTCAGGAAGTACTTTTCAATTTTCCCATCTGAATTTAGGAGAGGAAGTATTCGTCTTCAAACTGAAATGAAACCAACTAAATATATTTCCAGCATGGTTCTTGCATAGCTAGAACCTGCTGGTGGCATAAATGCAGATTGTTCTCTACAACAGAAACCCTAACTCTATAAACGTGAATTAGATCTGCCCTATGGGCAAGATATCCCTTACCCAGATTCACCCTACACCTCAATTAGGCTAGGACTTCAATCCCAATTACAATCGGCCTTGCCCTTACCCACAATCAAAAGAACAAACCAAACCCAATCAACTGTAGGCTTTTCTAAATATCATCAAGAATAAAAACAATACCCAAGGATTTATAAACGTGTTGAAGTGCAATCAAACATGTGAATGCATCTCCATAAATGAACCATTGCTAATTCCCATCACACACAAGCCTTGGTAACAGATTGAATTGGTCGATCTCTTCTTTTCACACATTCTCCACTATTATTTTTGAGCTCCAGCCCGGCCGCAGCCACCGCACCCCAACGCCCAAGGGAACAGCACGCCTGCCAACAACCCAGGAACGGTTGAAGTGCAATCAAACATGTGAATGCATCTCCATAAATGAACCATTGCTAATTCCCATCACACACAAGCCTTGGTAACAGATTGAATTGGTCGATCTCTTCTTTTCACACATTCTCCACTATTATTTTTGAGCTCTCAAGAACAACTACTTGAAAGACAGAAAACTGCATATATTGCCATACCACAATACCAATCCAACTGATCTTCCAAAAATAGAGTGAAAAGCACAAGACTTTCTGCCAAAATAAGCTCTTCCAAAGATAAGAGTGAACAGCACCATTACATCTGCAGTGGGGCTTATTCTACCATCCCAATGTCATAACATTGACTACACCCAAATTCTCAAGTAACTCAAACAGCTTGAGACTTCAGCTTCCCCTTCTACAGCTACCTTAGCCCGCATAGGTACTTCCACCCTTCTTTCCTCCAAATAAACTCCTTGGAGTATTGACTCTGGTGTCTCCATGAACATTATTACCAAATCAAATAATTTAATCTTTTATCTTCTTTTAATTCTGTTTCTTACTGTTATTCTTACTAATGGTTCCTCCATTAATGTCAACTGTATCTTCTACCTTCATCTTTATTCTTGTCATCTGTATTTCATAATCCACAGTTACCCTAAGTTTTCAATCCTTAAGTCACTAAAATGCTTAATTGTTCCGTTGAATTTTAACCTTCATACGGTGTTTTCCAGCACCTTCAGACAGGGAGGATGGTTGGTGGAGCGCTTGGCATGCTTGACTTTGTTACCTACATGGAACTGAAGCTTCTACCGCTGGTGCTAAAACCACTAGAGGGCCATCCCCTTTTCTTTGGCATTTTCATCTAGGTCATACGTCTCTATCAAGCTCCAATACATTATTCGCACTTGCAAGTCCATCAAGAATCTACACTCTGAAGCTTGTGAGTTAAGGAAGCATCAATGGTCATCTTTCTGTTTGTGGGGAGTCTAGGAATCAGTTGTTTCCATTAGTCCATTTTAACATTTGAATTCTAAGTCATCTTAAAAATAGATAGGTTTCTCTTACTTTGTTACTTTTGTTGGTGACATGGTTTGAGATCTCTGTCTTGACAAGGATCTCGGTCCCTCAAAAAACTGTGATGTGAATCAGATCCAGGGCCACAGCAGGGGCCAAAGAGGGGCCTAGTGTGGTAGCCAAACACCCTATGGCCCAACAGGAATTTTCACATAAGGAAGGGCATTTTGGTAGGTTTTACTTGTTCTAGTTGAGTCAAATTACAGCTCGTTGGTTCCAATATGTTAGTAGACTTCCAACTCTACTTTTGTTTTGAAGTCTGGATTTGTTTTAGTCAAGTTAACGAAGAGTCCCAATCAAGTTAGGAGTGTCCCAATTAGAGAGGGATTCCCCTTAGTTGTAGTTTGAGTTCTACAAGGAGTTTAGTCCTACTCATGTTTTGTATTTTGAATCATCTTAGGATGAGTTAAGTCAAAGTCCTTGTTAGAATAAGAGTCTCAAGTCCATTGAGAGTCCTCGTTCATATCACCTTCTAATGTTAAGCCCTAGTGTGAGTCCAGTCCACTCATGTAAGGCTATAATGAAGTCTCCAGCTTGTAAAGAGACAGACTTGATTATTGAATAAACTTGAGAATTGAAGCTGGATGATGAAGTCATGGGATTCCAGAGGAAGAAGGCCTACGGTTGTGTTGGAGCTCTGATTTTGCCACAATTTGTCATCTCCCTCTCCCTCTAACAACTATACTTTCCCCCACCCCTGCCCTATTCTCCTATTCCTTCTTCCCCTTCCATCTTGCCTGCACCCTCCCTTATCCCAAACCTAATTCCCTTCAACGCAGCCCCCTCCATCCCATCACAACCTTCATTCCCCCTTCCCCTACCCCTGCAGCAGTTTTATTCCATCTCCTCAACCCCTATTCTCCCAATCCCCTCCACTTCCCCAACCCTAGTTCTTTATTCAAACCCTGCTTTCTCCTTTCCCCTCCCCTAGCCTGCGGCAGCCATAGTTCTTCTCCAAATCCTAAACCCTAGGTCAACCCTACCCTCTCCTACATCCCAATCCCTTTAGGAAACCTCTTTCCCTACCCTCCCTTAGTTTTTTATTCCAACCTTTAGCCTTAACACACACACCCCCCCCCCCAAAAAAAAAAAAAAACCCTACAAAGACTGAAATCCTCCTGTTCCCCCCCCCCCCTCTTTTTGTCATGTTTCATGAATTTTTGGATTTTTTGACCTAAAATCAAGGTCGCATGGCTCAACTGTAAATCTGTCCCAAACTTTGGAACCTTTTCCCCCCCACCCTAGGGCTTCCTCTCAATTCCGGCCCATCGACCTACCACCCTAGTCTAAACCCTACTTCCTTTGCTGTCCTAAATTTCAAGAAACCCTAAAAGCCTTCTTTCATCTAGACCTCTCAAACCCTTCACCAGATTCCAATTTACTTTTAGGACTATGTTACTTTCATTCCCAGTGCACTCCATCCCAATTAGGATCCCAAGCTACCCTTAGAGACCCTAATTCTAAAATCCCTAATTTTCCTAAACCCTAGACTTGGAATTCAATTCTGAATTTTAAATTACAGCAAGGTTAAGGTTTGAACCTCAATAAATCCGGCCATCCCAACCCTAGCAGAACCCTATCCCTCTCCTAAACCCTAAAACCATTCAGATCAGCCCTATACCATACCCACAGGGTTTTAAGGAACCCTAATTGTACTGCTGATTCAACTGAGAGATCCTGAAGACTAGCCCTCAACTTAGGGATTACATCAAACCGGCCAATATGTGGCAAAAATCCCCGGTCAACTAAACCCAATGCAAGGGCCCATCTCGGTGGGTATTAGGGTAATTTAGGCTGGAGTTTGATATTTAGGCTAGTTCAGGCCTTCTAAAAACAGTGGTGGCCTTAGATTTGTGAGAAAACAAATGTACATATGAGTTCCAACTCGACCCTATCTTTGAAACCAATATGTTGAAAGAGTGAACATGTAGACTTATAGAACATGATTTACACAACCATTACTTGATATAAATGAAAACAGAAAGGTTTAAGTCAAATAATACATCAAACATGTTCAAATTGTTCACACTTTCACATTACAACATCAGTATACTCATAAGTTACACTATGAGAGTACTAGAGTAATGAATGACTAAGCAGCTCCCTCAACTTCTGCTCCACCACCACCACCTCCATTAGCCTACAAGATAGGTTTTTGAAAGAATATTAAATTTGGGAAGAGCATTGACCTTGCTTCAAGATTGGCTTCAGAATTAGTAGATGACCTAGACAGCTTGTTGATGCAGTTTAGGTAGACAAACTTTATGGCAAAAAATTCAGTCAAGACACTAAAACCAACAAAGGGGGAAGGAGTGTCAAGCCAGGTCAAGATTGAGTAATGATTGAGATATCTTGACTCACCTCGACCGAGATGGGGTACTAATAAAGAGTAGTAAGACGAGATCTTGTGAAATCTGAGATTTCAAATTGAGATCTCGAGTTGTACCAAGATCTCGATCAAGATATTGTATTTACTCAAATTGCATGTGATCTTGTCTCAAGGTAGTAGTTTTTGCTTAGTTCATCTTATTATGCATCAAACAAGCGGTTCATATATCAATCAACAAAATGGGGTAAATGAAAATGACCCTAAACTTTTTTCCTGGATGGCCAGGTTGGGAAAATACTCATTTAAATCTTTTGCTTGTCTGCAACAGCCAGCTCTAAGAAACCCAACTTCCCCACTTTCTTTTGATTTAACAATTTTGACTTCTTCATGTCGTTATCTTGTTTGTTATTCTTGAAACATTGATCATTCTGACCTTGTCTTCACTTCTACAAGGTGTAAGATCAAGAAAAGGCTCAAATTGCCTTATCTGTTTGTCCAAACCCTAAAATTGAAAGCATGTTACCCAATTGCCAATTCCTTGGCATGTTCCAACCCCATTGCGCCCCTCTTTTTCGGGTTGTACTTATTGCATGTTACCTTGTTAATTGTATGCCCTCTTTGTGCTATCAAATCAGTCCCCATTTCTGTTTTGTTTCTTCCTGCCTCTTTATTTTCTCCTCCTACCTAAGTTTTTGGCTGCATGTTTTTTCATTTTTTCTTTTGATAGAAATGGTTGTATTTGTTTTTTTCTTATACATTCATACTGTGAAACTGTCACCCCATGTTACTGAGCATATATTCTAGATTATCAAACCCAATAGTTCTTTAAGTGTCATAATGCCATTACTCATTTGGCAGAATGGTAGTGCTGATGCAACTTTCTTTGAGAATACTGCCTTCTATTCTCCTACTACTCTAGCAACTGCTCTTGTTGCAGCTACTAATCATAATATTCATTTTCCTGTGGTTGTACCTCTCCTCCTGTACATCCTATACAAGTCTATATATGGCATCAGAAGCCAATTCAATCAACTACAGTGTCTGACCATGCATTGCCCTCTACACCGTGCCCCCGACTGATGTGACTTAATTTTGGTTTTTGGTGACTTGATGTGGCCTTGAGGTGAAATTTGATGCTATATATATGTGGTTGTTAGGTGTTCATGGAGGACCTCAAACACCTTGGGTTGCCTATTGCCTACCAACTATGCCAGCAATCTGAGGACCCATGAGAGTTTCAAGCACATTGAAGTTGATTGTCACTTTGTGTTAGATACTTCCATGAGACACTAATTTTACCCTTTGTGTTGTTTCTACTAATGAGCAATGCTAAAGTAGAGTACCAGACCATGGCTCACACTACTGCCAAGTTGCGCTTTGTTCTTCAAGAAGGGATTTCTTGTTCCTACACTATAAGCATGTACTATGATTACCAGGCCGCCATCCACAATGCTAGGAATCTGATGTTCCATGAGAGTTCCAACTTCCAAGCACATCAAAGTTGAGTGTCATTATGTGTGGGACGCTTTCATGGAGAAGATAATCATTACTCTGAGTTGTCTCTAGTAATCAGCTCGGTGACATGTTTATTAAACCCTTGGTTGCTCCCGTTTTTTAGAAAAATTGAAGTCAAGTTGAACATGAGAGATATTTATGTTCACCTTAGGGGTAGGGCTGCAACAAGGGTAGGCAAGGTAAGGTTTTTCAAAATCCCAGCCCTAATGCTCTTAGCACAGCCCATTCCTACCCTAATCCTAACTCAAGGCCTAAAATTTTTGCCCCTGACCATGAGCCCTGAAGGGCCAAGCCAAGCCTAGTCCCACCCCAGTTGTCCCTGATTGGACTAGTGGGGATGGGTTGGACCCATCCTTATCCATGTCCCTGATTGGCCTTGTACTTGTCATAACTAGCCCTATTCATGTCCTTGATTGGCCTTGTAATTGTCATGACTAGCCTTATTCATGTCCCTGATTGGTCCTGTCCCCATCCCTAATTAGCCCTCTCCCTATCCTTGATTAGTCCTATTCTTATCCCTAGTTGGCCCAGTTCCTGACCTGGCCCTGGCACTAATAATTCTGATATAAAAAAATCAATTGTTTGAAACTAGAAGAAGATACAAATGTAGATAGCATTAACCCTACTAAGTAACATTTTGGCAGTGTTTCTTTCTCAATCTCTTTGAAAGTTCATTTTGCATCTGGGGTCAAGGCCAAAACATCAAGGAGGGGTCGGGCAGGACAAACACTAACCCCAGGCCCACCCTTGGCCCTGATTTGGAACAAAAAAGCTTGAGCTCTGACCATGTTTTGGGGCCACACTTGCACCCCCTACTTAGGAGAGTATCAACTATCGGTTTATTATGTAAGAGGTATGAAATAATTACCATGGATGTTACAAATGCATCATGTAAACTTCATGAGCATACCATGGTAGTTTTAGACAGGATTACGTTTCATTTCTGATTAAGGTTTCCTCATTGTTTCTATTTTCAGTTTCCTATTCCTGATCTGATTTATGGTTGTAAACAACTTATCAGTTTGTACTTAAGTGGTGAGCAAAACTCACTGACTGTTTCCCTATTCCATCGACCTTCTCTTTCTCTTATTCTACTTCTACCTCCTTACATCACTGCTGGGTTATTAGCTTTGATATTTCTACAAAATACATCTGACAGAATCTAATAAGCAGGTTTGCATCACAGAAAATGCGACACATCATGCGTTTGACAAACAAGAGAGTGACCAACAAACAAAAGATACTAACTTTGACAAGCGTAGTGAAGAACAATAAAAAGTTATCAGCTCCCCTATAATATGGAGCAACAAAAGACCCAAGCAGGCAGCATTAACTATACTAATTGCAAAATCCAGATTCTCAGTCTTGCATATTAGATAAGTTTAAAGAATGAAAATAAATGGTTCGAACATATGTGACCATCAAAAATGGAGATTAGCAGAGTTAGCAACCATTACTATGCGTTAGAATTAAGTCAATAAAAGTCACAACAGTATTAAAATCAGATAGATAACGAGGTAGATAGGTAAGAGCAAAAGCAGAGAAAGCGCCCATTAATAAGAAAGGAGATTGATGCAGCGTGGCATTTGAAAAACAAAGAAACTAATCAAGCTAAAAATACGACATACTTGTCCCCTGGTTTTCTTCAGCCATTTGAGGGAACTCTCCAGTGCAGAGTATGCCGCAACATCTGACAAGCTCTTACTCTCCACGGCATAATCAAAAACTCCATAAGCCTCTGCAATTTTGTCAGCCCTACACAGTGCCCTCACAAAAGTAGCATAAGAAGCCGTCTCCAGCTTCATCCCACTCGACTTCATCGTCTCATACAACTCCAGAGCCTTGTCCAAAAACCGCGATTTACCCAACCCATGAAGCAATGTATTATAAGTGCAAGAATTGGGACGGCAACCCTTCTGCTCCATCTCTCCCAATAGTTCAAGCGCTCCCAGTGCATCTCCTTTCCTACACATCCCATTCATGAGAGACGTATAGGTGATGGCGTCAGGGAAATGACCCATTTCTGCCATTATAATGAGAAATTTACGAGATTCGTTCACCCTTCCAGCCTTAGACAATCCATAAATCAAGGTATTATACGTGACGAGATCAGGTTCCACCCCATCCTCCTTCATCTGCTTATAAACCCCAACTACCTCGTTTCCACTATCCAAAACACAGTAACCTTTCATAATGGTGTTATAAAGGTAACAATCAGGCTTAAACCCAGATGCACGCAAGACTCCAAGCAACCGAGTGGCCTCGCGGAGATTCTTACCTCTACAAACTGAATCAATCAAAATTGTGTAAGTGACCAGGTCAGGCTTCAAGTTGATCGAGTTCTGCAAGTCTTCAATGACAGAGTACACAGAACTTAAAACCCTAGTCTTGGCGAGGTGACGAATGAAGAAATTGTAGGTAAAGGTATCAGGTGGACAGTTCTTAAGCGCGAATTCCTTAATCAACAGGACAGCTTTGTCTTCATGACCAACAGCGCAGAGAGAACGAACGACGAGGTCGACGGAGCTCTGGTCGGGAGGAAAGCCGTTCTGGGTCATCATATCGAGGGTTTTGTGGAGAAGGGAGAGATCAGAATCGGCAGTGGCCTTGCAAGAGTGGGTGAGAAGGATATTGAAGGTGGAGCGATTGGGCATGAAGGAGGGTTGGGACTTAGTGATGTGGTGATAGAATGAGAGGGAATCTTGAGGAGTAGAAACCATGGTGAAAGATTGAAGGATTGCATTGTGGAAACGGGTATCGAGCTCCTGTCCAGGGGAAGACTGGATGAGGGAATTGAAGGTTTTCTTGGCGTCGGAAAGACTTTTGGAAGTGAACAATGGGGAATTGGAATCAGGGTTACGGTCGGTGGTCTTGAGTTGTTTCTTTTTGGAGGAGGAGGGTTTTCTAGAGGAGGGGAGGCGGGGCTGAGAAGCAGGTGGAGTTGCAGAGGGGGAAGTTTGGGGAAGAGTAGAAGGAGGATTTTTAAGGAGGCCGGAGATCGGAAATGAAGAACGGAATGAAGAAGGGATTTTTCCCATTTGGCTCTTCTTCTTCTGCTTCTTCTTCTTCTTCTTCTTCTGCAGCTGCCTGCCACTAGCTCTTCTCGGTTTAGTTGCAGGGGTTAATGCGGGTTTTAGGTCACAACGGGTGCTTCTTGTTGAGCCGTTAACGGTGTGCTTCAAGAAGGACGGGTATGCTTGTAATTATAGAATTCTTATTTTACATTCTCGAGGATGTTAATCTTTTAAATTTACAAATTTAAACCCCCTTTTGAAATTTCCTCTCTCCATTTTTTGAAAATGACCCTAAACTTTTTTCCTGGTATGGTCATTGGGTTTAAAAGGGAAGTGTAAAATTTTCATCATTTAAATCTTTTGGTCATGTCTGCAACAGCCAGCATCTAAGAAACCCTAACTTCTCCACTTTCTTATTTTGTATTTAACAATTTTAACTTCTTCAAGTCGTTATCTTGTTTGTTATTCTTGTAATACAATTGATCTATTTCTACGACCCTTGTTCTTCACTTCTACAAGGAGCAGTAAGATCAAAATTATCTGTTTGTCCAAACCCTAAAATTGGATAAAATCGGCATTTTGGCCGCCTCAAATTGCCAATTCCTTGGTCATGTTTCCAACCCCAATTTTGGTTTTCTTTGCCTCTTGCTTCTTTGGGCTCTTTGTACTTCCTCCTCAAAACGTTCCATCTCTCTTGCTGGTGAACTTTATGATCTCACCTTGTTTTGCCAAGCTACTCCTTCTTCACATTCAGCCTCCGCCTTTTCATGCTTGGGTTGCAGCTACGAGAAGGGAGTTTGTCTAAATTAGTTCCTAGTCATTGTTGAGAATGGTACAACACTAAGAGCATGAAGGAGGGATATTTATTTGCAGCAATAGTTGCAAGCAACAGCCAAAGGTCATGATCACGCCATGTGTATTAACTTGAAAGTGCAAGGATGTGTTGGTAAATATAATTTTAGTCTTTTATATTTAAAGGGTTTTAAATTTTCAATTTTACCACAAAAAAATTAAAAAGAACCTCTGTCAAACCCGACTTTAAACCTCATTTCCATACAAGAAAACTTAGCAGTTGAATAGCTATTGTGGATCTAAAATAGATAACATTTCCTCTTTGTTCACGTTAATGTGATTTAAAACAAGAAAAGGACGCCTCGCAACTAGGGCTGCAACTGGTCCGGGCTGGGTCGGCCTTTTGCAATTCCAAGCCCAGCCCTATATGTTCTAACCTGAGCCGATTCCAGCCCTAACCCTAATTCAGGGCCAAAGATTATTGTCCCTAACCCTAAGCCCTACAGGGCCAAGCCAAGCCCATTCCAGCCCTAATTGGGCCGAGTCAGGATGGATTGGCCCTGACCCTGATTAGCCTTGTCCCTAGCCTTGATTGGCCCTGTCCCTAGCCCTGACCGTGATTAGCCTTGTCCCTAGCCCTAATTGACCCTATGTTGGCCCTAGCCTTAATTGGTATTTTATATTTATATATATATATATATAATAAAATAAAAATATCATAAGTAAACTAAAAATAAAATTCATAGAAATATAAAATGATTCAAGCTCATACAAAATGATAAAATAATCAATAATTTGATAGTGTTGCTTTAAACATAAATAAGTTTGAATTTATGGAGTATGAATTTATTTAAACATAAAGATGTATGAATTTATTTACATCTCAAATTCATACACCATAAGAAGTTCTCCCATAAACCTACATCTTTCTCATCTTTTCAATTTGAACCTTTCGGATGATGATGACTCTTGGATGTCTCTTATTTCAAACAATGGAGAATTCTCAGTCAAAATGGCTGGGAAAGCCTTGTTACAAAAAACAATGGAGAATTCTTAGTCAAAATGGGTGGGTTTTTTTTTTTTTTGGGTTAAAATCTCAACTTGCTACTCACTCCATATGGTGGAAATATTTTTGGAAATTACCTCTCCATCCAAACTTAGCTTCTTTCTTCTGGCGCTCTTCCGTGGGGGCTACCCGTCAAAGCAATTTTTGCTCAATGGACACCAATACCATTAGAATGTGAATTTTGTGGAAATAATGAAAAATCCCTTTGGCACATTTTTCTCTCGTGTGAATGGACAAAGAGAATATGGGCGGCAAGTCCTGTTAGACTCCGAACAGAAGGAATTACACAGACATCTATTATTGATTTATGCCACTCTTTCATAACAAATACGGATTTGGATAAAAAATCTAAATGATGGCTCATGTCTGTTTTCATACATGTTACTTTGTTTGGAAAGAAGAAACAACAAAGTTTTTAATAAGCAACCACCCAACCCCCTAAGAGTTTTAAGTAATGTCTTAAATTGGATTAATGATTTAAAGCTCATAACATAGGAAACACAACAATCCACACACAACATGACACATGCACAATTTTATAAACCTTTTATTTGCTTTTGTGAAAGTATTGTTAACTTGAAGCAATTACCAATTCTGATGTGTGCAAGGGTACTTAACTCAGATTTGAACAGCACTAGATGGAGTGTGGGGCTGATTTGGGGTGGACAACTAAAATACATCAGCATAGGAGGAATAGGAAAAATGAACATCATGGAGGCGCATATGTTGGGTTTACAAAATAGATTAGAACAAGCTAAAGTGCTCAATATCCAAGTTTCTAAGATTTGGTGCAATGAGGAACAAACACTTGATCTAGTCTCACCAATGAAACACAAGAAATGGCCGATAGATTATGTCCCGATTTTGCTACACCTAACTTTTGGTATAAGCAATATTAATCTTAACAGATTTAACTATCTCACACTTCTACAATGGTTCACATATTTTGCTTCTAAATCCTCTGTAGAGTATGAAAATGGTTTAAGAGTGCTAGACACTAATAGCCTATGTAATTGCTACCTAAAATAATATTAATCCTTTTTCATATAAAAAAAAACCCATTTATTTATACAAAAAAAGAAAGTTTTTTTTTTGGGGTGGGGGGTGGGGGCGCAACGAGCTTCCCTTCAAAACAACCAGAAGTAACATGGAAGGGATGGGTCCCTAACCACAAAATGGAATTTCTCGCTATCGTACATTGCAATGATAGGACTCTCCTAGTTAGAGAGTCAACACACCATTGACCTATCTAGGAATACATGAGGAATGCACATGATGGTGGAGTATCATCTTGAAAACCATAAATGTTATTGATCTAGGATTAGTAAATCAACCATGGGTATCAACATCTATTGAGGTACCAACCCCCCCATCTTTATCAAAGGACCTTCTAAGGCGGAAGTCTCTCCCTTGATGATTGTAGCCTCTAGATCCCTCATTCCTATGACAAGCATAAAGAAAATTAGTGCAAAAAAGTAATTTTTTCAGGGGTGCACGTTTGGCCTTAATAGCCCCAAATTGTTTCGGTCAGCCCTAGACCCAAGCAAGATTTGCATTCAAGATTCTTCCCCAAAGAGATAGCCCTAATTAAGGTCAAAACAAGGTCAGGGTTGAATGTTTGACTAGGGAGAATCTGTCCATTCATTCAAATCCTTCATTCAAATCCTACCATCTTGTAGTTATTTTCAAGTAAAAGTAAAGCAACAAAGTATGCATTAGGATCAAAGTCAAAGTCAAGGTTAACTTTCTAACTTAATCCTGTAAAAATTTGGATCAACAACAGGGTTGGGCTAGAGTTTCTCAGGTTAGGGTCAAGGTTCTAGAAAGCCAAAACAATCCACTCCTATTGCGGAATTTTATCAAGTTTGACGAAATGGATCATTCATTTCCCTCTGAATGAATGACACATGTCCATCAATCACATCTATAGGTTCAGATTAAATTAAAATACAATAAGTTTAATATTTTAAATCTTGCCTCAACTTTGGATGTGACTAATAGACATGGATCATTCATCCAAAGAAAAATGAATGGTCCATTTCTTTGCAAAAATGGACCTTATAAAATTGTCCCCTGTTGCCTCTACTCTATGTAGGGCTGGTTATGGTTCGTTTGGGCCGTTCAAATGTCTAATAATTTTCCTCCATTTTCCTCCATTTCCTTTAACGTATAAATATCACAAACTAGAATCCCCATCTAATGTCTCACTTTATTCAAATGCTTTGCACTATTTCTAATCAATCGATCATGTGCAAAATAGTTCTGACCAGGAAAAAAAATCATGTTCAAAATAGTTGAGCAAGAAAGTACTTTGTAGAATTCTAAAACGAGTTTAAATGGGCTTTATGGGCAACACCATTTGAAGCCCATTTGCATTTAACAGGCCCATATCTGGTTATGCATCTATTAGGAATGGTTATGTTCAGGGAAAGAAATTTCGGTAATTTCAATATCCCCGATATCTCGGCGATATTTCGTCCCCCAATATAAAAATTTTTGCCCCTAATTTTTCTGAGTATTTTTACCTTTTAAATAATTTTGGTAAATTTGATGCCTATCCTAATTTGATGCAAATATGTGATAAATTTGAATTATTTTCTAAAAATTATTCCATTTAAATTTTCTTACCTAGTCACATTTAATATGTTACCTTATGAGGCCTACATCATTAGGAAATAATTGGAACGATTATCAAATCACTCTGAAGATTCTTTTATAAGATTCATTAATAATTTAAATTGTTTCCATAAATTATTTCATGTATACACTCTTCTCTAATCACATTTGGCATGTTGACTTTGATAATTTAAATTATTTCTTAATAAATATTTCCATTTAAATCTCCTGCCTAGCCACATTTAATGTGTTACTTTCTAAGGCCTAAATCATTCGGACATAGTTGGAAAGATTAACCGACGATTCTATTACAAAATATCTTCATAATGTAAATTGTTTCCATAAATTATTTCATGTATATATTCTTCCCTAACCACATTTGGCATGTTGACTTTTGAGGACTAGATCACTAGAATATAGTTGGTAAGATTGCTCATTAATCTTGATGATTTTGCTATAAAAAGTTTTCCTATTTATAAGTTATTCTATGTAGATTTTCTTCCGAATTACATTTAACACATTAACTTTTGAGTCTTGAATCATTGTGATAAAATTGGTAAGATTGTGATACAATCGCGAGAGAAATCACCTAAAAAGTGCAAGAAATAGCATAAAAATCACACACAAAAAAAATTTTAAAAATTAAAAAAATAGATTTTTTCAAAATATCGCGAATCGCGATATTTCACGATATATCGCTAGATATCGCCGATGATTTCTCTGCAATATCTGGTAAATATCGTTTCGCCCCCTGGTTTCGTTTCGCCAAGGGGCGAAACTGGCGAAATTCGTCGAAATTTTTTTCCATGGTTATGTTCAAACTAAGTTAGGAATTGCTCCAAAGCTCAATATTTGATATACAAAGATAATACAAATTGGGCCCAGCAGTCACAGGATTGTTGAAGGCCAGCCCATGCTTGGAGGCCCATTATTTTATATTCTGCAAGTCCCCGACGAATTTAGGACTCCACATTTTGATTATTTGGAACTGTAACTCCCACAGCCCATTAGCTTTGAGTATTTTTCGAAGTAGAAACATTTTTGCAGTTGTTTGATCAAACTTGCTTCTAAAATAGACACTACTAACGAATGTTTTACCACACTAATCAAAAACAGAAAATATGAAGAAGAGGGTCCCCTTTTGCAAAAATAGGGGTTAGAACTTCACCCACGATAGAGAAGATGAAGAGACAATTTGGTCACCGGAGATGGAGAAAAAGAAAAATCAAACAATCTTTATCGTTGGGGGTAAAAGAAGCAACAAATAGAAGAGTTATATTGCACCATGAATACCAAATTCCATCTTTAATATTGTTTTACTCAAACAGAGGCATCTAACTTTTGCTTTGAAAAATAGATCAAAAATATTTCTCATAGTAAAACCTTTTATAAATTTTATGCCAACCACTCTTGAGATTTTTGAACCCTTGCAAATCGGGGCCAACCGGATCTAGCTTGGCCGCTTAGTCCTCTAGCAGAAAGGTTCGTTGGTCTCTATTAAACCTCAAACACTTCTTAGAACTTGGATCCCAGATTGGCCACTTGGCGATGATTATTTTTCAAAAGTGTTGTTTTCTGGACTTCTTGACCATCAGTTGTCTACAAAATTATCACTAGATACGAATAACTCCTTATATAGCTATACACCTGGTAGAACATTAAATTCAGCGTTTCATGTACCGTATGTATTAATTGATTTGCACTTATTAGGAGTTATGCCTACATATTGAAATCCCTTTGGGTATTGCTTCTCGCTTGCTTGTCGAAAGTTCGAAACAAGACATGTCACGTCTGGTATCAGCTTTTGCAGAAATCAGTATGAACCTTGTCAAGCGCACCAAAAGTAAGTTTTTGTATTGGTACCTTTGATGAGGATCCTTGGGAATCGTACTTGGCTATCCTATGGCCAGCATTGTCGTCTCCATGGCATTCTCCAACTATAAAAGCAGTCACTTACACCATTGTTTGGTAAGACATAATTAATTCCGGCACATATTCAAGAGCTTCATCTTTTTGAACATTTACTCTTCCCTGAGAGAAATTGTGTTATTCAAAATCTAACTTCAACATTGAAAGCAGCTTTCCTTCCACTAAGGCGGCTTGCTCTCACTCGTTTATCTATTTACAGATCCGTAATTCAATACGCTTCTTGGTTGAACTGGAGCAAGAAAATTTTGGAGCAACAATAAATTTCAATTTATGTTAAAAATGACAAAACATAACGATTATCTCAAATGATTTTTGGCCCATTTTTTAATTGTATTTTATATTTCTCAACCCCATAAGTCATCAAATGGTAATGGAGAATATGAAATTTCCAAGACAATATAGACAAGATCAATATCAGAAACACATCTAGTGCTTTTAGATGGAACACTCTATTGGCTTAGGCAAAATCCATGCTGCTCTGTTTAATCAAATGGGACCAACCCTTTTAGGAAAAAGGCAGACAAGACAAGACCAATTAAACTCTGGTTACGTTCATCAAAGTTGATGAAAAATTGTCCAATCAGAAAAGGGAAGGTAGTCAAGCTGACTTTCATTTCGGTTCTAAAGTCATTCTTTTGGCTTTTCTTGCAAACGGTTCAAAAGTGGCTAACAACACTTTTGCGTTTTCTTTCTATTTTTTTTCGGTAACAAGACACTGATGCGGTGGAGAGGTGATACACGGTTACACGCAAACCCTGAATTCGACCATATGTCATCTTATGGTATTAGTTGTGCACCTTGTTTTTCAAATGTGAATTCCCAAGCTCAATGTGTGGTGGGAAGACATCAAGGTTAGGATACCTTCACGAGTGAAAAATTATGTTTCCTTCACACTTTTTTATTATAGTTTTTAAAAAGGACTCATCTTTAATATTTTACTTTATAAGTGCTTAGAAATTAACATTTCCCAAAACATACGATAAAAGAATATAAGCGGAATGGTAGAGGAGCGAAATGGAATCCTCTACCTGAGTGGTATGGAGGATCCAATTCTCCACAACATAGATTTTTAACTTCTTAGCGTACACATGTGATGCATTAAACTTTTACTTAACACACACATACATAAATATATATTATTTATTTATATAAAAGAAAAACTAAATTAGATGTCCTTAATAGAAATAAGTCCAGTCAATCTTTGGAGATTTTGAGAGTAAAATAGTAATTCTTTTATCATTGCACCAGATTTGTAAGATGGAGATGTTCACATTTTGCTATCCCCAACGATTCATTTATTGCAAAAAGAGTGGCTCCCATCAAATCCTTGTCACCCATACATCCTATCTTCACGTTGACTAGTTCGGCCTTTACACAAATTCTCGCACTCTAGCTTGCTTCCTTAGTGATTCATTAGATACTCCTGCACAATATAAAATGGGAAACACCTCATAAATAATTCTCTGGGTATATAATATGCACCTTGAGTGATAGGCATTGATTGAGAATTTTCAGTTACAACATGGGCTAATATATTTAGATGAAATTCATTTGTCCACTGACAAATATTATTCAAAATCCAGTATGGATTAGGTCTATTTTTATTGAATACCACATATTCCTTTCTATCCATAAAAAGTGGCAAGTGACAATAAAAATACAAAAAAAAAACCATTGAGTTGCACCTTTGTCAATCTATGTGTCAGCTAACAAGGAGGTGCATAAATGGAGGAAAGATTCATTGTTCAGAGTCAAGGGTCATGCTGCCCATGTTCTCTTGGTCTATTCACACGACAAGAATACATGTCATAGACTCTATGTTGCATCTCCGCATAGTTCACAGATAATATTCATCTCCGACCATCAGGATAGAACAAACTTAATTGGAAATTCTACATTCAATAGATGCCAAAAGAAATATTTGAATTTTTAGGTGGAGGGGCGATTTCCAAAAGAACTTCCACCAATGTTTAAAGAGATTGCAAGTCGTTGGATATGTTTGTCTCTACAATGCTCGCCCCACCAACTTAATAGAAAACTCACCATTGGAAGAGACTTTTGATACCCACCTATCATTAGAAGTGGCTAAAGAAATATAGGAAAAAATAAAATTAGGAAGATTAAAAGTTGAAAGATACTCCCTGTTCAATTCTAGATTTCTTAGCATTTGAGCAATCGTTGTTTCTGGTACCCACACTGAGACACCTTTGAATTTTTGAATAATCGAACTCCCGTCAGGGAGCCAACGATCAAACCAAAAGGAAAATTTCAGTCCTGTTACCAATTATCTTTTTTACAATTCCCTCATGCTGGGGAATGATACTATTAATACCATTCCATGGCCAAGAACCACTCTTTTTTTCGCACTTTAGGATCAAAGAGAGAAGTTTTTGGAAAGTATTAAGCCTTCAAGGTCATGGCCCAGAGGTTGTTGGGCTCATTAAGAAGCCGCCACCCCTGTTTGAGTAGTAGAGCGGAATTAACATCTTTAGTCTTTTGGAAGCCTAGACCTCTAATAGCTTTGGGTTGACAACACTTATCGCACTTTAGGGGTGCAAGTTTGGCCCTGACGGCATTGACCCACCCTAAGCCGACCCTGAGCTTGAATAGGGCTCGGACTCAAGATTTTGGCCCTAAGGGCGGGTTAGGCTAAATATTCTGACCCTAACTAGGCCCAAAGGCGGGCTTGGGATTACTCTTTAGCCCACTGGGCATGTCCCAACCCGTCCATGATATTTGGCCCTGACTGGTCCTGATCTTTGCCTGGAATTCGGCCCTAATAAAAAAAAACAAAATTAGGAAAATTAAAAGTTGAAAGATACTCCCTGTTCAATTCCAAATTTCTTAGCATTTGAGCAATCGTTGTTTATTGTACCCACACTGAGACACCTTTGAATTTTTGAATAATCGAACTCCCGTCAGGGAGCCATGAACCACTCTTTTTTTTCGCACTTTAGGATCATAGAGAGAAGTTTTTGAAAAGTAGTAAGCCTTCAAGGTCATGGCCCAGAGGTTGTTGGGCTCATTAAGAAGTCGCCACCCTTGTTTGAGTAGTAGAGTGGAATTAACATCTTCCGTCTTTTGGAAGCCCAGACCTCTAGCAGCTTTGGGTTGACAACACTTATCCCACTTTATAAGGGCAAGGCGCCTAGTTTTAGGGGTGCAAGTTTGGCCCTAACGACCTTGACCTGCTCTAAGGCGACCCTGAGCTTGAATAGGGCTCGGGCTCGGGCTTAAGATTTTGGCCCAGGGCGAGTTAGGGCTAAAATATTCTGGCCCTGACTAGGGCCAAAGGCGGGCCTGGGATTACTCTTTAGCCCATAGGGCCTGTCCCAACCCATCCATGATATTTGGCCCTGACTGGCCTTGATCTTGGCCTTAATTCTGGCCCTAATCTTGGCCCTTATTGTGTCCCTGATGCTTGATCTTAATGAATTATGAACAAGGACAAGGATAGGGCCAATCAGGACTAGGGCTAAGGATAGGAACAATCAAGGCTAGGGCCAAGGATAGGGCCAATCAGGGCCAGAAACATGGCTAATCAGGGCCAAGTATAGGACCAATCAAGGCAGCAATGGGCTTGGCTTGGCCCTATAGGGCTTAGGGTCAGGGACAATAATCCTTGGCCCTGAGTTAGGGTCAAGGCAAGAATGAACTTAGATTAGAATATACAGGGTTAGGCTTGGGATTGCAAAAGCTCGGCCCAGCCCCACCCTGCTGCAGCCCTACCTGGTTTTATTTAGATTACCATGCCAAAATCTTCGAAAGATGAAATCAATTTTTTTGTAGAAAGATTTTGAAAAGTGGAAGCATTGCATATGGTAAATTGATAGGGGTTGCAACACAGATTTAATGACGACCACTCTTCTTGTGAAAGATAAAGCGGCACCCTTCCATCCAACAAAGCGCTGCTGACTTTTCCTAAGAGAAAATTGAGATTCTTACACCTATCTTCTCATTGAAAAGATTGGTGCCCAAGTACAAAGCATCTTTTTTTCATTTCAGAGATGCCCAGAATGGATAGGATTTGGCTTTTGACATAGGCATTCACATTGCAATTGAAGAAAGCACCACTTTTCTCAAAGTTAATTTCTTAGATGGTTACATCGGAGAATAGCTCCAATGCAAGCTTTATTACTAAAACATCGTCAACTTTCGGTCAGCACAAGAGGAAGGTGTCGTCTGCAAAAAATAAATGCAAAATTTTAGGAGCAATGTTAGCAATTTTGATTCCCCTAAAGAGATTCAGGCTTCTATACGCATTAAGAAGTCTGGACAAAAGCTCCATTATTAGAACACAAAGGTATGGGCTCAAGGGAGGAAGTTTAGCTTTCTTACAATTTTCTAAGATGGGATCGGCAGATAGATGAACTAGATATTTCCCTATCCACCAAGGAGACATAGATAACACTTTACTTTGCAACTCCCTAGAGTTAAAGTTAGCACATATGTTATCTGTACCCCAAGGGATAATAGCAGGGCTTCCAAACTCTCGCCAGAATTATGATAAATAGCCATACAACATGAGAGGGGTAATGGGAGGATAGCCAATCGCATACCGACACAGGGTTTGATCAATGAGTGCATTGTGGATTGCATCATGCCTTTTAAACTCAGTGGTCGATGAGAAACTCGCCAAACCAGAGCTTGGCCCCTCTCTCCAGGTCTAGAGGAGATTCCCAACCCAAACCCAACAGGAGGCAAGGTTAGTAGGAGGAGGGAACTGCTTCACTGGAGAACGGGGTGAGGAGGATGAGGCAATGTAGCAACCCTACATGATTAGCAAAAAAGAACAGAAAAACACTACCACTTGACCAACAAGGCCGACTGGAAGCAATAGAGACCAAAACAAGCAAAGAACTAGAGTAAAATCAAAAGTCAACAACCATTGGATAAGTGAAACGAAATCGCAAGAAGCAAAAAGAAAAGAAAAGCTCAACGAAGGCCCAAAGAAGACAATAAAGGAGTAAAAAGAAGAGGAAAATGGAAATGGAAAGAAAATATCAATTAAGGGTCAGCAGGACCCTAAGTAGATGGCAAATGAAAGTAGTAAATGGACAAGATAGGAGACAAAATGCAAACATCCAAGAGAAGACGTTGCATCTCTTTTGGCCACACACAACCTACCCATTGTGCACTCAAATTTCAACCTTCCATTAACCTACTTGACACCCGTCCCTTAGGAGAGAAAAAACTTAGTTGCTTTGAGGCATACGAAAGAAACCATGTTAAAACGAAGAGGAAATGAGGGAAGGAAAGGAAAATGGAGCAATTTGCTCAATACCCTTTTTTGGCGACAATAATGGACAAGACATCGAAGCATCTAAGCAATTAACATAGCTTTGCAACTTGTCTTGCGGAAATATTGACGATCCATTATATCATATACTTGGAAGCATAAAGACTAAGCAAATAAGTATAACAAACTACTATACCAATTCTATCCAAGGCATTGACCTTAGGATAAATTGAAGTCTTAACCAAACCCAAGTTAACTGGATCAAGGGCT
Organism: Hakea prostrata; assembly: GCF_041222555.1. Lineage (NCBI taxonomy): Eukaryota > Viridiplantae > Streptophyta > Magnoliopsida > Proteales > Proteaceae > Hakea > Hakea prostrata. The sequence continues at coordinate 16,694,506 of NC_142604.1, forward strand.
CAACCCCAAGAAGGCATCAAGGAGGGCATGCCAAAGCCCATATCTCACTTGTAGGCGGCGCCGTGGCGGGGGTCCTCAGTCATCCACTTAAAGACATAGAGGAAACTTTGATCCCCAAAGAGCCAGCATGTCAATGATGGGACAAAGGGGTCTACCTCTGTTCTTGGAACAACTAAGGTTGGAAGATGGTACATGTCTCAAGTCCTGACATTCCTTACCTGTCAATAGATCGTTGACCTTATCAGTATCTATATGGGGTGTCACCATCGAATTATCGAGTGCGCAGACTTTGATTTGTCACATCAGCCTCCACTACCATGCCAATGTGTTAGGGGTAGATTCATCAGAACGGTCATATCCCTACTAGCCACATGCTATCCCCATAGGAGATCCAAGACACGCTAGACAATCGATCCACCACGAAGGATTAGGTTCAACTATAAATACCCTCCACCTGCCTCTATATCTAACAATGTGCATTTACTCCTGCATTGCTTACTATTTAATCTAATATAATAATCTAAGTCCTCGACCTCGAGGCACTGTTGTTCATGAATCTGACTTGAACTTAGAGGTGGTTGACCGACCCCTGAGCCAGCCTACACTCATCTTTCTCTTTATGAACAAGTTATAGAACCAGCTACTGATATTGACCATGATTCACTTCAAGGGATTAGATTTGAACGTAATAGAAGCATCAATCAATGCAAAATATACAGATTTGAACGTAGTGGAAGCATCACACAATGCAAAATATAATGTTCCTTATATTAGACAGTGCATAAAACTTGAGCAGAGAATTTTCTTTATGAATATCTACTCCATATTTATACATGAACTATGATATTTCCACGAATGTCATATACTTTGATGATATCACCTAAAGGCATATGCTGACATTGCCTAAAAGCAACACATGGGATTCTACTTTCATCCCTTTACATTGGCTGGAGAAAAGTTTGATTATATGCATCCACCATCATCGCATCCAAAATGAAAGCCGAAATTTCATCGAAGACCTAACTAGAATCACTTTCCATTAGTATTAAGAATAATTTTAATTAAACTCCAACTTTTGACCACAGATTAGCATGAGAAACTGATTTATGCAGAGAAAGTTCGCTAAGATTCGATCCCATTGGGGGATTCTTTCTTTGAAAAACTATTATGGAGCAAGTAACTAAAGTAGGTTTAGTCAAAAGAAAAAGGTTGTTTTCATTGTGTTGGTCGTTAAGGTGTAACTTTAAAATTTTTAATCATATAAGTTAGAGAAAACTAATCCAAAAATCATTTGTCTTTCATAGAGTGTGAGACATGTCGGCAATCAAAAAATTTTATTTTCACTCCTTGGAAAAGTTCTAAAATAAAATTAAAGAAAAGTTAAAATAGAACATGGTGGGCCCCATTGCTAAAAGGTTGTGAACATTATCCTTTCTCTTTTTGTTGTTCATTTAGTTATTTATTTATTTATTCCCATAAAAGACAAAAAATTTCAAAAGAATGTGAGTACAGATGATCATGGATGAAAGATTAAAAAGGTGTGGAACATGTGTTATCTTTGGCAACGAGTCAGTCAATAGTGTTACTAAATTTCCTTGGGAGAAAAAAACGAGACAATATAAAATTGGAGAGGGAGCTCTTACTTTCATGTGGGGGGTAATGAAGCAATTTCGTTGGAAAGGACCATTAGTTGTAAAAATATTCTCTACAAACCCTATAATGGGGTTAATGATAAATAGTCCCTTGATGTAGATAATCAATCAATAATGTTCTAATTTCATTCATTGATAATTGGATCATGATTGTTTTATTCACCAATAGGATGACAAAAAGAATTGAGTTCAGGGCAGGCCATGTAGAGGACACAAATAATGATTACAAAATTTCTAAAAAAACAAGAATAATTGAAAAGTCATAAAAATACAGCAACTTTTCTTAGCCATCTTTAAATATTTTTTCTGTAAAAGTATCAACCGTCAAGTGCTAATATTTCATGTGAAGGATAAGTTTCTGAATTCAAATATTTGAATTTGAATTACAACTTGTAACCTTATAATAGTAAGCTTTCTCACAATCTTATGAATATCAAGAGGATGTGGTTTTTGGAGGGGAAAAACTATGAACAACTCAACACTAGCTTAAGCATTGATCGAGCCAATCTTGGCCCAGATAAGATCAATCGCAGTCCATGAGATCGCAAATTTCTAACTATTGGGATATGACATTTGAAACATTTTTTTTTAATTTGAATTTGAATTTGAATTAGTTGGGATGGAATTATCCATTTACATTTCACACATGGAAAGAAGTCCAGAAAGATTTCTCTAATTAAATTTTAAAAATTAGGACAAGGAAAAAATTTCAAAAAATTGGAGGAGGGGGCCCTCTTGGCCCTAGGGTAGCATTACCTCGGGTTAGGAGATATGCACTTATGATCTAAAAATGAGTGGAAGACAATTTTCAACAATTTGATACAAACGTCCGTCAAAAATGCATCGATAGGAAGAGCTATTCACATCTGCTTAAGATGATCTTATGAATATCAAGAGGATGTGGTTTTTGGAGGGGAAAAGAGCAATGAACAAATAGATCACTAGCTAGAGCATTTAAGAGGGAGACTAGGGGTGTCAATTATGTAGCCGAACAATAAAAATCTGAAAGTAAATCCAAATTAAGAATATGGAGGGGGTAGATGGAAGGGGAATGATTATAGCCCAACCGGCCTTAATCGAACTTTAATGGGTTGTATTTGGGTCTAGAGTGTCTAACGCAATGCCCGAAAACAATCTAAACTTGAAACTGAACTTGAATTGCATACATAATTAAGTCTAAACATTGACCCGAATTTGTAATTTTACATTAAATAGTATTTGAATCATTATATTACCACTCAGTTGTTGGTATAGACAACTAAAAAAATTAAGCATGAATTCAAAGATCAAATAGTCATTCTACTACTTAATACCTAGGTTCTTGATTTCTTTAAGATTGGTGGTTTAGCAACTTTGTTTTCCATATAATTTTGGCTTTTGTTGTAGGATGCTCAATTATTTTTTCTTGTTCTTTTTAAAAAAATGTGATAGAGCATGAAACCGTTCATCAACCCAATAATATCTCTAAGATTTGTTTAAACCAGTAGATCAAATTGCCCTTTATCTCTTCAATATTTCGGAGTTGGCCCGATCACCTATAGATCAAGTTGTTTCACCAATGAGAACCAATGGACTCTTGCGTGTAAAATAGCATAATTCAAGCCCAAAACTCCAAATTTGGGTTAAGTCTGAAAAATCTTAAAATGAAAACAACATAAAAGGGAAAAGCATGATTTATGCTCTAAGATTTCACACATAAATGTGTTCATTAGGCACCGCAAAGAATTTTAAATGCCCAATCTTATAATAATCGTGAAAATGCTTTTTTGCCATTTGGATGACCTCCAAAGAAGAATAGACCTTATGCCTAAAACTAAGTCATTTTGATAACTATAGTTTCCAAGTGTACTCTTGATATATAATTTTATATCTGTATGGCTTCTTTCTTAATGAAGTTACTTTGCATTATCAAAAAAAGAAAACTATAGTTCCAAGAAATGAATGAACACAAACAATGAGTGTAGCTATTTTGTATTTCACTGCAAATTTCTCTAGGTTGTTAGAAGGTTTATTGCCATGGTGAGTCCGAAAGCATGTCCCTCCTCCTCTACCACCGCCGCAAATGCACATACACCATCAGCAATAGCAATAAAAACATAAAATATTTACAAACCAAATATATGACACATTTGCACTTTGCCTCAAGACCTTTTTAAATACTAATTAGATTTTAGCTCATTTGGATTTTTGGTTTCATGAATTCCTTCTAGCCAAATCTTTTGGGTATTCAAGGACATTTATCCAGTGGTGGTGAATGTAGCTTGGGCTCAGTGCATTAGAGGATGTCCATCATTTCCGCCTGCAGAAAAACTTTTTTCCTTGCAACACACTTTATCACACTATGGAACCGTAATTATGTTTAGAAGCTGGAAATTACAGAAAAGCAAACTCGTGAAGCTTTATCCAATCATGCAAAGGTACCTTTTGAAACTAGACCTGGAGAATGGTATGCTGAGGAAATCAGACTACTCGCTCTTCTCAAGAAGGTCACACATTAGATTTGTGACAAGTGGTACCAGAAGTCGAGGATTAATTGGTTGAATCTTTGCGGGTTGCAATACTAAGTTTTTTCATCTCTCTACCATTAAGTGAAGGGCGAGGAATCAAATCAAATCGTTGTCTCATAATGGTCTTCACCTGATGGATCACCAACACATTGCCTAAGTGTTCACATAACATTTCAAGAACATCTATTCTTCTGGTTTACTATGCCATCATGAAGAATACTTTCTGGTCATTAAAGATCGTCTAAAGGAGGAAAGAAAGTCTCAATTAATACAACCTTTCACTAAACAAGAAATTCAACAAGCGGTCTTCGATGCTAATGGTTTAAAGGCGCCAGGCCCTGATGGATTCTCGAGAATTTTTTATTAACAATCATAGAATGAAGTTAAGCGGATATGCTGGACATGGTGGATGCTTTTTTCACACAGGTACTTTCACTTCGCAGTTGAATAAGACCTTTATTATACTAGTACCTAAAGTTGATACACCCAACTCTATTAGAAATTTTTGGCCTATTAGTCTGTGCAACATGTCTTATAAGATAATCTCCAAGCTCTTGGTAAATCAATTGAAGATAGTTCTTCCGCATCTAGCGTCTTTCCAACAAAATGGATTTGTCAAAGGCAGACACATAGAGGATAATATTCTTATTGTTCATGAGCTCATCCACAAAATTCATTTACGTAGAAAGAGGAAGAAGGGCCTGATGGCAGTAAAGTTAGACATGAGTAAAGCTTATGATCGTCTTGAATGGTCATTTGTTTCTCACACTCTCACGGCATATGGCTTTCCACCAAGATGGATTCAATAGATAATATTATGTATCACATCACCGCAATGTTCAATACTATTGAATGGCTCACCACTTCCGTTCTTCAAACCGACCAAGGGACTACGACAAGGTGATTTATTATCTTCTTATATTTTTGTGCTGTGTACTTAAGTACTCACGTCGCATCTTGAAGAAGCACTACAATCTAAAAGAATAAAGAGCATACAACTCTCCATAGATGGCCAGAGGCTCTCACATCTTGCCTTTGTTGATGACTTGATTTTGTTTGGACAAGCAACAAAGCACAAAGCAACATAGTTTAACCGCAATCGGGACAACAATTGAATTTGACCAAGACACGCGCTCATTACAGTCCCAACACATTTGCTTCAATTAAGAGTGAGTTCTTTACCACCTACCATATTACACCTACCTTGGAGTTGGATGTGTACCTTGGAATTCCGTTAATTCCAAGTAAACTCAAGAAGAAGCACTGCTCCACCTTGCTACAAAGAGTGAATGGTAGGCTACAAAATTGGCACTCTCAACTACTCTTGGAGGCAAGCCACGCAATGTTAATCCAATTTACCTTCACTACTCTACCCACCTATTATATGTCATGCTTCAAACTCCCCTCTTCAATGATTGGCATAATGGAACAAGCATCTCGAAATTTCTTCTAGTCCTCAAGGTCAAAGCAGAAGGTACATATGGTGGATTGGGCCACTATATGTTCGCCAAAGCTTCAAGGAGGGTTAAACATCAAGAAGTTGCATAAACTTAACATGGCTCTTTTGTTTTGGAAGGCATGGGAATTGGTACAACCAACTTCTTCTCTATGGAGTAGATTAATGAAGGGAAAATATTTCCCTACCACAAGTTTCCTTGAAGCTCTTGCAGGTTCTTCAGCTTCTTGGGGATGGAAATCTTTGCTTCAAGTTAGGCCGTTAATCTTGGAAGGAATGTTTAAACAGGTAGGCACGGGTCACAAAATTAATCCATGGATGGATCCTTGGATCCCAAATGTAAGAAGGGATAACAGATGTTTTCCGTTTGCTACCTTAGTTCAAAAAACGGTCTCCAATTTTATCCATCCTATCTCTTGAAGGTGGGATTGGTCGCTGGTATAGAAATGGTGGTCGCCAGAGGTGGCACAAATAATCATGAAGATTCCACTTCCAACCCAACCTACAGAAGATTGAATAATATGGAGGTTGACTACATTAGGATAATTTACAGTCAAATTTGCATATGAGATGCAAGGGTCAATGCCAATAACAGATACGAAACAAGCATACACTGCACACTGGAAAATGTTGTGGAAATTACCATTAATCCTAAGGGTATTACATTTTGCATGGAAAGTATTATTGCAAAGGCTACCTATTGCAGATCTTCTTCTCAATAGGGGATGCAGTCTATTGGCTTTATGCATGTTTTGCGGTCAACAAGATGGTACAATGGAGCACATTTTTTTTGCAGTGCCAATTCACCCTAAAAGTTTGGAGTGAGTTAGCTCTCCCAAGCATGAACTAGGCAATGTGCCTCCTATCTCATCTAAGGACATTCCTACAACAATACTCCCAATCTCCCATTCGACACCCACAAGGCACTTAGTTTGAGAATTATTCTCACTTTCTTACAGTTGTGGCGCTTTTACATTGCTTTGTTTGATAATCCCACACTCCCCATGCCGACACACATAGCGGTGGTCATAAAGAGATCCTGGAGATTCTTCATTGCCGAAAGTGTACAAAGTTAAAAATCGAGACAGGTGATAGCTAACCTTATATGCTGGCTACCTCCAAAGCATCCTTATATAAAGGTAAATGTTGATGGATCATCCTTTATAGAGAAAAATCTGTCAGGTTTTGGTGGAATAGCTCGTGATGCTCAAGGTCGGTTCATATTTGTCTTCGAAGAAAGGTGTGGCTATCAGGATTCTATAGTGGCTGAATCTCTAGCCATTAGAAAAGCCTTCCACTGGTGTGCCAATTTGTCTTTTTCACATACCCTTATAGAAAGTGACAATCAAGCACTAGTGGATATGCTCACAACATCCACAACCATTCCATGGAAGGTGTATCACATCCTTAATGATGTTCGTGACAAATAGACTACTTTTGCGGGAATTTGTTTCTCCCATATTCATCGGAAAGTGAATTTTCCAACAGATACAATAGTCAAACAGACAGCCTTAAATCAAGTATGCTTCACCCAAGAAAAAAAAAAAAAAAAAACTGTTCTAGTCATGCATGACGAAAGCATGATTCAGTTAATAGTAAATTTTGGATAAACAAAAATCCTTGGGTTGCCTTGAGTTTAGGCTTTTATCCATAATTATGCCATGCTTTTAAGTCGGTTTCGCAGTTGGTTAAGATAGTCAACAGGAATACCTTTCGACCAAAAATAACAAAAACAAGAAAAGGAAAGGGAATCTCTCATTCTCTCCCCCCTTTGATTCGTTTCATTCTTCTTTTATGCTTATTAACCGTACGAAATTGTCTTTTAAGGCAAATGCCTTCGGAAAAAAAGGCCGAGGAAACGACAAACGACTTGTTGATGCGGATAAGCACAAAAGACAAGTTGCAATCATTTTTGTCAAGAAAGCATATCCAACAAAAGCGAGGTAGATTCTATAGGTTGCTCTTGTTTTCCTCATGTCATTGCATTAGAGGTATGTTTCTTGTTTTTCCGTAAGGTATGAGAAAAAAGCCAAGAAAAAGCTGAGTTTTGGTTCAATTCAAAGACTTGGGTTTTAGTTAGTAAATTCTATTATAATTTATTGATCTTTCAAATGCTTCCTCATGGTGGAGACATCGACTTTTTTTATGAAATGTATGATCTTGCAAAGAAAATTGTTAACTTAAAATTATTAGAGAAGTATAACTTTGATCTCCTTATTCATTTTGTTTTCGAGATTGTTGATTCTAGTGTTTCAGTCCAGGAAAATTCTTGGATCTATCCATTTTTTTATCACACAATTTTTCTATTTTAATAGTGATTTTTTAGGACAGGATTCAACAATGAGGGACTGCTTTTAGGTTTCCTTTACAAAAGTAATTTCTCAATATTTCACTTAACAAAACTAGTTAAAACTGCGTTTGTATTTACAAAACTAACAAAAATAGGGATTTTTCATCTAGACATTTTTACCCTAAAATTGATTATACCAGTATAGGGGTGAAAATGTCCAAAGGATATGAAAAACTAATAATTTTTCCCTTTTGGATAAAATAATGATTTTTCCTGTGATTAGTTTTAGGGGTAAAAAATGTCAAAAATATATGAAAAATTACTATTTTAGTTAGTTTTGTAAATATAAAATCAGTTTTAACTAGTTTTGTTAAGTGAAAGTTGAATAACTACAAACTGAAAATAACTAATCAAGTAATTTTTTCAAAAAATTTCCCCAAAATATCCAAATTTGGTTTATTACAAAAATTTATTTTTTATTTTTTTACATTAAACAATTAGGATTATTTCCACGTAATTGTATTGATAACATCACGAATTTTCTTTTGGACACTTTCATAGATAGGGGAAAGTTTTCTATTTTCTCTGGACTGGCATCCGATTCGTACGACAATGCTAATGCTTACAAGTGGCAAACTCTATTCAGTAAACAAATGGACTTGGTATTTTCCTCTTTTTTTTCACCCTCGCTATCCGCAATGGCTAGCAGGGTCTGGAAATCAAGTCTTAACTGATCTCTTACCTAATCTTGGGGGGGGGGAGAACTTAGCCATTTCATCTCTTGTTGTGCTTATAGATATATTTTTGGTACAGTAGTGGTAACTGTTTATACTTTCATAATACAAATAGTAAGACCAAAAAGATCTTGGATTCGAACCTACAGTGTACAGACCTACTAGAAGTTACCAATGTTGTCGTGACTTTGTGGTCCAAAATTTTGTAACAAACTCTGATACTTCAGCTAGCAAAAAGGTCGGTTAGTTAGTTAATGGCCCCAACCGCTTTACCCCAGCCTCAGCTTTTAACCGTGAATCATGCATTACTTTATCTTTCTCCTGTTTATTCTACCTTCGCTTTTCGGGTTAATATCTTAAGGCAGCGTAGGCTCTGCACCAGCACCAGGACCAATGAGAAAATCCGCTAAAGCATCATCTTTCTGTGTCGTTTTGACTCTTAAATCTTGAGCTGCCTTGCCAAGATCACTGTCAGGAAAACTCCGGTTATCTTCTCCGTCAACGACTATCTCCGACTGTAAGTTCTGGGTTACCTTACATCTCCTCTTCCTCACTCTGTGCATTTGTCTTCTTTTTCTCCATCGAATCAGACGAGAAACACTCGTAGGATTTGCAGATTTACCGGCGAATCAAACATAATCACGGAATCATTGTTCTGGTTAAAGTACCTGATTCACGAGTCACTGAAACCCTTCTCTTTTTTCAACTGAAATGACCATCGAAGAAGGTGTGAAGACAAGAAACCGATGCCGTGGGGCGCCGGGCCCAGGGCTGCTACATCTATCAATGGCCAATGGGGCCTCCTGGTTTGCAATCTCCCCAAATCAATTAAGAAGATTGATTTCCCCTTTCGAGACTCAACCATTGGCCATTCCCTCCGCCTCCGCCGTTTCGTTTGCCCTTGAGTGGGCAATTGATTTGGTTTTTCCTGCAAACAGCTACAGACCCTGATATGTCTATTAATTTGATTACCCATTTAACGGAAAACGTCATCAAAATGAAGTTTACGTATACCAGATAACAAACAACGTTTCACTGTTCGATTTGCAAGAAAAGGAAACAGATTAGATGTTGCGTACAATACTAATCATGAAAAGGGCAAAAACCCTTAAAGCTCTGGCTCTCTCTCTCTCTCTCTCTTTCTCTCTCTGCTTTCCCTGCTACACAGAGCTATTAGTCCAAGCTAGAGAGTTCACTTGCGACAGAGCTTTATCGTAGTGTGTGGGTTAAAGCTTTGTATTCGTTTGCAGAATGGGCAATTGAAGCGGTTTTGGGTTACCCAAACTGTTATTGTTCTTTTCATGATTATAATAAAAAGTAAATTAGTGTTCAGATTATCTCAACAAGTCATCAGATTCTCAGAACTCTGCCCAGTATCGTTTCTGGAAAAACGATTTTACATTGTTTCTGTGATGTGATTATGTGAAGCTTTTATTTATTTACATGGTTTTTTTCTGGATCTTCTACACGTGCTGTATGCCACAAACAGTCAGAGAAAGAGAGAGAGAGACGCCTGCGGCGGTGGGCGGTGGTAGATTGGATGAGGAGAATGTTTTTCAATTTTAATTTTTGCTGGCGTGGGAAGTCCTGAGTGGTTATTGGTGACAGTTAATTAACTTATTTGACCTGTCACTGATTCTTTTCTATAACAAAAGATTGAAAAGTTGAGATTTGCAGGAAAGAGGGAGGAAGGTTACGTTTCATTATATTTGATCATTTTACGTAACTGAGAAGAATCCTCACAAAGTCTTTGTCTCTTTGTCTCTGTAATCTGTTCCCTTTTTGTCTCACTTCATATCGCTATCTATTTATACGTGTTTTGAGCTTTTGTATTTATTCCTGGAGTCAATAATCAGACTACCAGAATCGTTCTGTTCCACATTGCTCTTGTTCATATTGTAGTGACCAATTTTTCTGGAATTCAGAAATGGATAACAAAATAGTGAAGTCGAGGTTCAAGCGAGTCTGTGTTTTCTGTGGTAGTAGTACTGGAAAGAGGGACTGTTATCGAGATGCTGCTCTTGAATTAGGGGAAGAGCTTGTGAGTTTTTTCTTTTCTGAACACTTCCATTTTGGGTTTCTCTTTTTTTCCCCATTTCCCTGATTTTGATAGTCTGTATGATGGGATCCTGCGAAGGTTTCACGGAGGCTGAACCTTGTATATGGTGGTGGGAGTATTGGATTGATGGGTTTGGTTTCTCAAGCTGTACACCGTGGAGGCGGCCATGTTCTTGGGTATTTGTTGATTCTTCTGTTTTTCTTTTCTTTGAAAATACCCTGTTTCTCAATTTTCTTTTTGTTTTGTTTCAGAATCATTCCCAAGCCTCTCATGAGTAAAGTGGTGGTCTGCAACTTGAACTTCATATGGTTTTTCTCCTTTTGATCTTCTGTTGTTGTTATGGGAATGCTGAGTTTCTGTTTTTCAATCAGATAGCAGGAGAAACAGTGGGGGAGGTGAGACCTGTAGCTGACATGCACCAAAGAAAAGCTGAGATGGGCCGCCATTCTGATTGTTTCATTGCCTTACCAGGTTTCAATCCTCCCATTAGAACTAGACAAAAAAATTTAAAACAATTATATATAAAGAACAGCAATGGTTTTTAACTTCTGTGTTCTTTCATTATAAATCTTTAACAGGTGGCTATGGAACCTTTGAAGAACTGCTGGAAGTGATAACCTGGGCTCAACTTGGCATACATAACAAGCCTGTAAGCCACCATCAATACATTTGAGTACCTTAACCCTCTATAGAAAAGTTGGATCATCACTTAAAATGGTTTTCTGCAGGTGGGTTTATTGAATGTGGATGGTTTCTACGATTTCCTACTCAGCTTCATCGACAAAGCAGTGGACGATGGCTTTATAAAGCCTTGTCAGCGGCAGATAATCGTCTCTGCTCCAACAGCTAAAGAACTCTTTCAGAAACTTGAGGTGGATCTTCAGTTCTTGCTTGGAAAAATTCAAATGGGATTCTAAACTCTGAATGATTGATTGATTGACATATTTTTGTTTTTTCTGATTAGGATTATGTGCCTGTGCACGATGGAATAGTTGAAAAGGTGAGGTGGGAGGTTGAGCAGGTGGAGTTTAATGTGTCCATGAAGGCTGAGGTTGCTCTCTAGTTTAGTTCCTGTTTTCTGATTTTCCACTTTGTGATTTCTTCTTCTTTTACTACTTTCTTGTTTGGTGTTCATGCTTGTAAGCATTGTATATGATATGATACTGAAGTGGGTCAGACAATGTAAAGAAGAAAAGGAAAAAGAATTTCAGTTGCATCAATTGGTGTATCTTCTAGGGATTTTCTTTTGGGTCTAAAGGACAAATAAAAACAGACAAGTGGGAAAAACAAACAAGGCAGTAGCACCAGCTTTAACTTATTCATTTTCTCTAGTGGTAAAATGAAATCTGGAGATTGGTAAGACAGAGAGGTTTGCATTGGGATTGGGTTGTGCTGGTTGTGAGGACTGAGGACAGCAATTGTTTTTGTCCCTCCCAAACAAGCAAGTGTTTCTCTGCTCCGGACCATTTTGTTTCAGAATCGGCTCTGACGAATGCGAGTGGATTCATATCCAGAACCTTAGAAAATTTCCTGCTTAGGGTCTGTGATCGATGATTCTACTGTCCTTGGAGGCTAATTTCGATTTGCCCAGATCGGAATCCTCATTAGACTGTCTGATTCAGTTCTTAATTGTTAGTTTTAAACCTTTCTCTACGCTGATTTTGTTTGAACAGACACTAAAACAGACGAAAGAATACAGAAATCTAAGGTGGTTCACACACTAATGCACTATGCTATTTTTGTGGGTGAAGAAGAGAAGAAAATAATTAAGATTCTTCAACCGGTCACCCAAAACAACGTTACAAGAACTCTCACCCAAAACTCTAAAACGAAAATCTCAAATATCAAATGATTTCATAGATAAACATAGGGTACTATTTACAGATTTTACTTAGGTAAATGGGTCCATCAAACGGATCAGATCATACCATATCGTGAGAGTGTGGATGACTGTGATCGAAGTAGAGGACTTGGGCCGACTAGAAGTACAAGAATTCAGGTCACATTATAACAGATTTAAACCAGGGAGAGCAGAGAAACAATACCATTTCTCTTTAATTAGCTGATCAGACCTTAATCTAATCTCATTGAAATGTTGATGCATAAGTTGTCTTCCCTCTTATGATAACAGTGTTGATGATTATGGTGTAATAACAGTACCTTAAAACGAATCTAAATAATACATATGGCACAAGAAAGGAATCTCAAAAAGATCTTTCCATATTTGGAAGGATGCCATGAAAACTATAACCTTGGAACTTGCCTAGTGAACCAAATTAAAGGAGTGGTCCATGGTTGAGCAGTAATTGAAATTGATTGAACCCTTTGCGGTTTGCTTGGTCTGTCAAACTGGGAAGTGGGCACCAAACAAAATTGTGGGTGGGGTGATGCCAACTCCTTCGTCTTCTCAATTGGGACAAGAAAAGACAGTTTATTCTGAAGACATTCCGTTTCAAAGGCCCACGGGCCAGCCATGGTAAGGACCTTCCAAGCTTTGAAAGATAGTCCAGCCCTGCTTGGTTTGTCGAGCTAGTTTTGGCCTTTCTCTTTGAGTATGTATTACATTACATATTTACATCTCCCTCAAGTGATAAGGTCAATCCATAATATTGAAAAAAAAAAAAAAAAAAAAAGTGGGTCCACCTCTCATTGAATGGTTCAAAAAGAGCATAAATGAGGCCAAAAACAAAAATGGAGTCATAACTCTTTCTTTTTCTCAATTCTTCTTCTTCTTCCTTCTTTTTTTTTTTTTCTTTCCTGGTTTTTGAGGGAGGAAGGAAGGAAGGAAGGAAGGGAGGGGAGGAGGGAGGGAGGGGAGGGGGAGGGGGGGGCTTGATTTACAAATAGTATATTTCGAGACTTTAGATCGAATGTGTTCCATTGTAGGTCCTTGTAAAGAGGTCGGATTCAAATCGAATTAGATAGCGGTAATGATCATATTCACATGTTATTATATTTATATCAAACAACGACATTATCAAAACCACATTTTATTATATTCGAATAATATCTTGTTGGTTCTCTAAGGCACCCTTTGTTTGTAAAGGTGAGGTAGAAAAAATAAACATGTGAGTCCAATATGTAATAAGGTGAGGGAGAAGGAAAGGAAATGAAGGGATTTTGTATAGAAATGTTAAATGTGCCTCCCACTTTGTTGTTTTTCACATTTTTTCATAAAATCTTATATATTTTTGACGAAAATTATAAGTTGTATGATTCAAGAGCTGTAATTTCCCTAGACGAGAGTTTGTGAGAAGTCGGTTGTTACTAGCTAGCCAAAGTAGAGTAATTACAAGTTGGGGAATTTTAAGTTTCCATATCCCTAACTAGTAATTCTTTAAGAATGTGCCCACTGGATTAATATACTCCTTTTTTGCCAACACTTCATAGCTAGATTTAACTGTGTAAATATCATTGTCTATATGCTTCCTAAGGATACAATTCCCTATTCCAACTAAATTTGGGTGGGACCGATTGAACTATCTTGCAATTTTATTTGGGGGCAAAAAGGAGGACAAGAAGAAGATTTTGGGTATCTTGGTTGAGGTTGTGTGGATCAAAAAAGAATAGGGGTTTGGGCATGAGAGACCCAATCTTATACAACCAGGCCTTATTATATATGGTTGATTGGAGGTTGTGGGCAAACCCAGATTCTCTATGGGCCAAGTTTTATAAAGTTATTTAATTTCCAAATCGTGATTTGTTGGATGCTTCATGCGATCATAGCCCATCATGGGCTTAGAGTAGTATTATGGAGGGGATTAAAGCTCTAAAGGAGGGTTTTATATGGAAAATTGGAAATGGACAAGATGTGAACATATGAATTGATAATTGGGTTTGCTCCAATATTGGCTTCAAAATTAGAGGAAATATCAATGGGATGCCCTTTAGAAAAGGCAGCTGATTTCATTGATGTAGGATCAAGAACTTGGAATAGAAATTTATTATTGTAGTGGTTTGGTCAAGAGGATGCAGTTGCAATTCAAAAAATTCACCTTTCAGGTCATAGTTAGGAAGATAGAAGATGTTGAGGCTCAAAGAATGGAGTCTTCTCCACAAAATATGCATACCATATGCTAATTAATCAAAGAGACCATGAGATGAACTTACAACCTTCTTCATCTAGGGTTAGAGAATGGAATCCATTCCTTCTTCCACATGAAAAAGTATTTGGAAGTGTAATATCTTTCCTAAATCAAAAAAATTCATGTGGAGAACATGTGCTGAAGCAATTGGCTCGGGGGAAGAATTGAGGAAAAGGGGCATTCGAATTGATGGAGCCTGCTATGGATGCGATTGTCCAGTTGTGTCTTCTTCTCTTGTACTATTTGACTACAACTATGCTAGAGCAATCTGGTTCGAATGTGGGCTGCGTTCTTTAATTCTAGACGAACGACCAACTTTATTGGAGAAAATCATCACCAAGTGGGAAAGCATCACCAAGTGGGAAAGCATCAGATTTAGCTCAAAAGCTGAAGGTAGAGAGGTCTTATGAAAATTATCTTTTGTGGTTTGACATATTTGGGGGGCTAAATGCTATGCTATTTACTAAGGTGGACTCTCCTCCAGAGATGATAGTTAAGAACATTTTGGATGCCAACCGGGAAGCGTGGAAGTTTCTTCAAGGAGGTTTAATAGAAACAAACTTGAATAGAGGGGAGCTCAATCTTTAGAGGAAGTGGCCATCTGTTGTGATGTTGCCTTGAAGCCCAATATTGTTTTAGGTGGAGTAGGGAGCAAGGAACTCAGGGCAAAACCTTCTCGATGAGGTGGCCTGCCTATGATTATGAATAATGCTCTTTTTGGGGGAGGCTTTTGCAGTCTTAGAAGCTTTGAAGTTGGCTCAGCTTGAAGGCCTTCAACATGTTCATATTATTTCTGATTGTGCAACCCTAATTAATCTTATTTTGGATCCTGAGCAGCCTAGGCTTCTTTCGGTTAATCCTATCAGAGATATCTTAGCCTTGTCTTCTGAATTTGTTTCATGTAACTTTTCTTTCTTTTCTAGGGAGGCGAACATGTAGCTCACTCTCTAGCTCGGAGGGCCTTGTTTTTGCCTAGTAGGACATCTTGGCCAATCTCCTCTCCGTGGATTCTTGAGTTACGTCCTTCGAATCCTCTCTTTTTCTAGGCCTAATGAATGATATCAATTTACCTAAAAAAAATGGGGGGCCACAGTTTTCATGCCCCCTTTCGCCACCCTCCCTATTTTTTTTCTCAAAAAGGGGGGGGGGGGGGCGGGGGGAAGAAGGGTTTTTTTTTTTTTTTTTTTTGGGGGGGGCGGCGGGGGTGGGGTGGGGTTGGGGGGGGGGGGGGGGGGGGGGGGGGGGGGGGGGGGGGGGGGGGGGGGGGGGGGGGCGGTGGTTTTTTTTTTTTTCTTTTGTTTTTCTTTGCTTGGCTTCGGCGTTGGGCGCCGCCCGGCCCTCCCCCGGGCCCGGGCCGGTTGTTGTATGGGTTTTTTTTTTTTTTTTTTTTTTTTTTTTTTTATAAATAAAAAAAAAAAAAAAAGTGGTTGTGTGGTTTTTTTTGTTTTTTTTTTTTTTAGGGGTCTTTTTGTTTTTGATGGTTTTTCCTCACCCCACCCCCCCCCCAACATATAGTATCCCAACTTAGTTGATCCCAAAAAAAAAAAAAAAAATCTCAAATTAGGTTTTTATTTTTTTTTTCTTCTTTTTGATATGGAATGTTTTTTCTTACGGAGGCATGAAAATTTTGAATTTAGTTCTTGTACACAACTAATTGAGCCAAACTATTAGAAATGTACTATTTGTTGTATGGACTGATTAATTGTTGCAATGTCCGTACCTAAACTTACTAACTATGATGTAGACAACAATTCTTACATCAAAGAAAGGGGATGATAGAATCAGACTAGACAAAGCATAGCACTCTTCAAAAAGAGAGAAATCAATGAGAAACAACACGGAAAAAAATAGTAAATTTAACTATAAAAGACAATTGAATGAAAAGACATTTTGAATAGGAAAAAGAGACAGCATATTGATTCAAAATAAATTGAAGTCAAACAAATATCTGAAAATAATGATAAAATGAATTGAACATGTAAATACATAATCAGCTAGGAAAAGATGACCAACATATTCAATTAACATGGAGTATATATACCGGAAAACAAACTATGAAGGAAAACTCAATCAAATAAAATGAAGAAAAAAAAAAAACTAATAAAATGATTGAGAAAAAAATCTTACATTTAGTGGTAAAATTTTAGATTGTTGAAAAGATTAGAAGAAGGAAGTAAACATGAACCACTTAGAATCAAAGAAAAACCCACTAGTTAAGGAAAATAGAGAGTAACTTGGGTATTTAAAAGCATCAAGGGAGATGAAGAAGCAAGAAGATTTTTTTAGGGAAATCATATTTAAAAGTTTGAGTAGGAGAGTTATAGTAAATACAATCTAAGAATAGAAGAATTCTAGAAATTTTCCCTAAATTTTAATTATTTTCATTTGGATTGTGTCTTTTAATATCCTTACTAATATATTAATTATTGAACATTACTTTACTTTTGAGTATTTTTGTTAGGTACTTGACTCGTGTCAAAAGTTTCGAAGCTAATAGAACAAGTTGAATCAAGTCCTACATATCGCAGTAAACCCCATTAGGCACATAACATATCACCAGTTTCCACAGTCATCGTCCTCAATGACTCTCATTCCAAGCAACTCACACTTTTGTAGTAGGTAGCCTATTCAAGTGGTCGCACTCTGCTTTCTTAATTATTTTGGATTATAGATAGCCATTTCTTGACAGCTTTTACTATACTTCAGGTACGCTATTTTGAGTAGTTTTTTTCAAGATCAAACTCTTGATGTAGCGAGCTTGGTCACCAAATGTTAGGTACTGGACTAATGCATAAAATACTTTAAAGTTGATTGAATGACTTAAGTCAAACCTTTTAACATATCCTATAATAAATTATTCAATCTAGTGCTCATATATCAAAGTAAACCTCATTAGGCACGTAACAATGTCTCCTTTTGGCATGACTTCGAAAAAATACTATTGCTCCCCACCCTTTTTTTTGCACAACGTTAAGAATGTCTTCAATAGGTTCCTTTTGTGGAAAACATTGGAAGATAAGGAGATGATTTCTTCGACTCTATGCAATAAACTAGCGAGAGCATATGCTAAGTTTAGAGGGACAGTATGCTAATTTAATTTCATTTAATATTGATCACACACTTTAACAATTATGCATAAAAACTTGACCCTACTAATAATTTTGTTTGAAACAAATCCTATAAGGAGTCAGATATGTATGGAAGGGATGTGAGAAAGATAGTTATATTGACCACAGAAGTTAGATGTCAACAAATCGAGAAGTCATCATAATGGGAAACGTATAATCTGGTCTCCTGGATTTTCTGCGTTGTTGATCTTTGGGTTGGAACTGCTTTGTTGATTTGTTGTGTAGACCATAGACCATTGGTGCTGGTCCAGGATTTGAATCTTAATGGAATAAAAATAATATTGGTCGACCTCTAAAATTATATAGTAGAACATTTTCAGGGTGAGTGGTAATAGAAGCCGTGGTTTTTGCCGTAATCATATTAGCGGTTTTGTAGTTACTAAGGTTGCCTTTGTTTGGAAAGGTGGGAAAAAAATTTTATGTAGGCCCATGTGTAATGGGGGTGAAGGAGAAGGAAAAGAAAAGAAAAGATTTTGTAGAAAAGTGATAGTGGTGGGTCCCACTTTTACTTTTTCCAACTTTTCCACAAAATTCCACCAAATATGTGGGGTTTTAAAATAACTTGTGGTGGGAAAGTTGGGCTATCACATCACCAGACATGTCTCTCACTTTCTCATCCCAAGCAACCAAACAATCTACTATTTTAGGATTTAAGGGAAAAGTAAGAAATCTACACTTTTTTCAAGAATTTTTCTACTCATTTTTTCCCACCCCACATTTATTCCAACAAACAAACGCAGCTTAATAGAGCGTAAACGGATCAAATTCTACTCGGATACACCAGTATCCGAATCCAATCAACAAAATCGCTATCCGAATCCGACAAAAATTTAGAGAAGGCATCTGAATTCGAATCCGGACTTGATCGGATATTCGATAATAATTCGATCTGATAAACCATCCAATTATTGATTGATGATTGTCATTTTTTTTTTAATTTACAATTTTCGGTTACCAATTACCAGTATCCGAATCGGATTATCAGCCATTTTTTATTTCTGATGATCCGATTACCGATTTTCGAATCCGATAATCATCCATTTCCAGAGAAAAAAATGTTGAATACTTTTCTAATTTATCCGGATACTATCCGATCCGATTAGCAATTATTTGAATCCGATTGCTTAACAAACAGATATAGATATTTTACGGCAAGAGAAATTTCGAATACGAACACTCTTAAAAGAATATAAATGCGAATTCAGAGACAAATTTCGACTATCCATTTACAGATCTAACTAGTAATATGGTCGGTGGAATCTCTAACAGATACTACTATGGACGGTGGAATCTCTAAGATTGGTAACAGTTACTAATATTATTTTTTTTCCGAAACAGTTACTAATGTGGTCGGTGGAATCTCTAAGATTGGAAACCGTGTGGGATCCACAACTTACAATGACCAGAATTTTCAGAATTTCAAGCTTCAACTTTCAAATCCCATTTCCAGTCCCCCTCGAGAAAACCCATTTGGTCACGTCAAAGATCAATCAGAGAGGCTCATTTCCAGCTCCATTAAAAAACATTATCAGTTCCACCAGAGACTCACAAGAGCGGAGCAGCTAGTAGCACCTTAATCTATAAAAGGAGAGCAGCAAACAGAACCCAAATTGCAAATAAAGGCAAAGCAAAACACAGCAAAGCAAGCCGAGGCAGTCATTACAGCACCGTAGTTTGTGAGTTTACAAGATGGATTATAGTAACACAGCAGCAACAGTGGCAGCACCGGGGATGGCGTTACCGGGTTTTCGGTTCCACCCTACAGAAGAAGAGCTGCTGGAATTCTATCTCAAGAGTGTGGTTTCTGGGAAGAAGCTCCCTTTTGATATTATTGGTTTCCTCAACATCTACCATCATGAACCTTGGGACTTACCTGGTAATAATAGGAATTCAGAAACTGATTTGATCTCTTCACAATCATGTATATATGCATGGCTGATGTTGTAACATGTAAATTTATGGATTGCAGGGTTGTCTAGAAATGGGGAGAGAGAGTGGTATTTCTTTGTGCCAAGAGACAGAAAGCATGGAAATGGTGGAAGGCCAAACCGTACCACTGAGCATGGGTTTTGGAAAGCTACAGGTTGTGATCGTCACATCAGAAGCTTATCCAACCCAAAGAGGCTTATAGGCCTCAGGAAGACCCTTGTCTTCTACATGGGCAGAGCTCCCCGTGGCTCCAAGACTGACTGGATCATGAACGAGTATCGAATGCCTGATGCTTCTTCTTCATCCCTGATGATCAAGGTGTATATATGATCTAAACATCATTTTTTAGCAGAGCTGATGAAACGAGTTAAATCAAACTCTTTAACCAATTTCATACTGTGTTGGCCTACAGGAAGAAATAGTACTGTGTAAGATCTATAGGAAGGCAACTTCATTGAAAGTGTTGGAGCAAAGGGCTAACATGGAAGATGAGATGATGATGATGATGCAAGACACTTCGCGGGCATCTTCACCTGCAACAATGGGTACCGAAGTTTCCATGTTCGAGCAACAAGAAAGCTCTGTGATGCCAACTTCAGGATGGAACATCCTATTAAAGAGCGAAGAAGAAGAACAAGATAATGAACAAGTGCTGTATAAGTATAACCATGATCATGGAAAGAAGAATAAGGAGCGAAGAACAGAAGCAGAAGAAGCCAATGAGGCTTTGGCTCCTCTTGAAATTAAAGGGTTGCAATTGAAGGAACTTCAATTACCTAAACTAAGCTTCGATTGGACACAGGATTCATTCTGGACCCAACTTCGGAGCCCTTGGATTGGGCTTGACAACTGGGCCCTTACTCCTTTGTCATGAACTGTTTGTAGGCAGTGGTGGACTTCAGAAGAGCTTCCAAATTAAATTCCAAGTCAACTGATTCTTTTTTAGTTAATCTTCTCTTATAGATGGGATTTCTAAGCAAATTACATGTAGATCCTTGAGTTTGCAATCAATTACATCTACTATGTCTTGGCAGAAAAATCAATTACAAATGCCTTCCATGATTGAGGTAAGGGATGATGTCATTGCAAAGGAATATTTAAAATATAATATTGAAATTCCTTGTTGGATTGTTATTTGAAGTATTGAATTTTAATGTTAACCCCTTGATGACCGTTAATGATTGAGGTAAGAGATGATGCCATTGCAAAGAAATATTTAGAATATCAATCTTGACGATCCTTGTTGGATTGTTGATTAAAGTATTGAATTTTAATGTTAACCCCTTGATGATGAACATGCGGTCAATTTTAATCTGTCGACCAATTCTCAATCTTGAATTTCACTATTTGAACTTGGTTGAATTGAGAAGGTTCTTTTCTTTTCTTGGTAAACTGAAGAAAATATTCCATTCCTCAGAGCAAGCAGGAAGTGCTGGAAACTTGAGTACACATATCAAGGATCTAAGTGGATAATGGTCAAATTGTCCGGCTACCCACGGACAAGGCCTCCTAGGCTAGAGAGTAGGTTAAGCTATTGTTCTCTGTAGGAACAAACTGAAAATTACAAAGTGGGAACACAAAGGAAGCATCAAGAATATCTTGTAGGGGAGCGCTAGCATTCAGTGGACACAAGAGAGAATGGCCCCGAAGGAACTCATGAAGTCCCAAGCACTCAGTATGAACATCAATGGTCCTATACCCTTGACTTTGGACCCATAAAACAGCCTCCCTCACTGCTAAGGTTTCACCGACCAAAGCTGAGCTCAAAATCAGAATTGCAAATAGTTCTACAAAAATAAGGTTATGAATCCAACAAGCAAAAGATACAAATCCATTGCTAAGTAAATGATACAAATCTCTTCTGAAGACCAAGGATGTTCCATCGCTTGCACCTGAAACCGAATAGAGAGAATGCCAAATATTTTCGAATGAAATTGCCCCAAACAAGCCAATAAATCGCAGCGCCCAGTCCGAATCGCATTTCCACACTGCTTCTAGTGGGAACTACTCTTCACAACTTTCCTTAGGATCCACGCCTCTACGTCACGTATGTAGGTCCAACTTTGATCCAAAGATTTGTCGATTTCATTTCATGGAAGGGAAATTCCCATCCGAAATTTCTCATCGCAAAGTTCTTCGAAGTTCTAATCTTCGATGATGAACATGCAGTTAATTTTAATCGGTCGACCAATTCTCAATCTTGAATTTCGCTATTTGACCTTGGTTGGATTGAGAAGGTTTCTTTTTCTTTTCTTGGTAAACTAAAGAAAATATTCCATTCCTCAAAGCAACAAGCGCTGGAAACTTGAGTACACATATCAAGGATCTAAGAAGTTGATAATGGCCACATTGTTTGGCTACCCACAGACAAGGCCTCCTAGGCTAAAGAGTGGGCTAAGCCATTGTTCGCTCTAGGAACAAACAAGAAAATTACATAGTGGGAACACAAAGGAAGCATCAAGAATATCTTGTAAGGGAACGCTAGCATCTAGTGGGTGGATTTTGCTTGCTTGGGAGCAGTGCCTACGTGGCACTGCTCCAAGCAGTGAACAATTGGATTTTAATTTTGATGCTTACATTAAATCTCCACTGTCCATTATGAGTATGTGCATTAAACACCAACTTAAGTGAGAATAAACCGTTTTGTTTCAAACTAACCGAACCATCAGAGGTTCAACTCAAACCTATGTTTATTTAATTTTGATTGCATTAGAATTTTAGCACGGGTCCGCCATATCGGCCCAAAGCTTCAGTGCTCCGACAACTGTGATGAACCAAGTTGCTCCGACGGCAGGCACAACTAAAGTGGTGTGGTATGCTTGCAGTTTAGAGTTTGTGATACAAAGTTAAGAGGAGCCATCCCTGCCAAGGTTATTCCAAAAACATTTATGGAATCCTAGCCTCTTCCCATCTAAGCAACAAAGCAAGGAAGTTTCCTTTGTTTGTTGGCATCTTTGGCTAGCAAGGAATGAACGAACATGTGGAAGGTCACCGTTTACACCTTTGGATGTGGCAAGAAGAGCAATGTCAGCATTCCATGAATTTTGGGTGATACAGGGTAATGATGGCTCTGTTGATAGGAATCAAAATGTAGGAGAAGAGGGGGAGGTTGGAGATTTACAATTTGAAAACCTTACAATCTTCTATGATGCTATGTTTGATGACAACATCAGACTTGGGGTTATTAGCTTTATAGGAGTTGTATAACCCCTGTATTCCTATCTCGAAACCTAAATTGCATGTCCGAGTACCCGAAACTCTAGTCGGAAGAAAATGTGGACTATCAGAATTGGGACCCATGTTTCGGCCTCAGAGCCCATAGATCTAGATATTGTTGGTGAAGAACCTACCTTACTGAGAACAAGAAGGAGATCTAGTTGGAGCCCGGATGGACTAGGCATATGGAAATCCAACGTGAGAAAGATCGAGTTGGAAGATGTCCGCGAACAAGGTAAGACCCCTCCACATGTTGGTTAAGGTTGTAGCAGAGTTAGGGATCAACCGGGAGTGCAAATGCCGACGTACTGAAAAGTATCAAGGGGCAGCTGCTTAAGGCGGTCGATTGACCAAGCGACTAACCACCTGGCAATCGATTGGAAAACCCTACCTAAAAACCCTACAAGTTGCCCCCGACACCCTATTTAAAGCCTTCTACAATCTAATTTTCACTTTATTTTATTCGTGGAGGCTTTTGTGGACTGAGTAAAGGCAGAGCACTAGTGAAATATCTTTTTTGCGGTGAATTGTGTGAGTTTTCTCTGACTTTCAAATCCAAGTGGATGTATGTTTAACCACTCTCTTATTCTACTAAATTTGTCTTGTCAAAGAGTAGTTATTCTTCTTCTAAATTCTATGGTAGTGATTTTGATTAGTTTAATTCTTTTTCCATCAATGATCTCGATTGGATCATACTAAGATGATGGATTTTATATCTGATTTAATGACAGATCTTATCGAAGAAGATGATGTGGATTTAAATTATTCCCTTATGAAATCTATAGTTTAAGTGACCTCTCTGGAATTCTAAAGATGTGAATTAAACTTAAATTAACCCAAAATCAGATCGAGGATAGGTGATCAAAAATCTGAATTTCGAACTTGGAATTCTACTCGAGAGTGGGGCGGTCGCTTAAGGCGGTTGATTAACTGGCCAACTGCCTTAACTGACTAGCTTGTTCCAAAGGCTGTGTTGATGTTGTTTTTGCCCAATTTGACTCTCAGACCCTAATGTAACCTTATAATCTTTATCTAGGGGTTTTCTGGGATCTATTAGTGTATTTGCTTGGGAGATCTAGCACGTTTTTCGATACTTTTTCACTGAAACAGATAATGACACAATTGCATATATCATTGAATTGATGTTACGATGAGCTGCTTACTTTTCTGTAAATGCCAATAGTTTTAACTTGTTGTAATTATTGTTATGCATGTTTACTTGTTAATGAAGTGTCATAATTGATGTTAATGAATGTTACTACTTTTTTTTAGTGTGGAATAATGTGTTTAGTGCGACTATAATTGGGGAATACCTAGCTTGGTGCTCCTAGTTTGGGATATCAGGGGTTGTGGTATGAGACACTGTCATCTGATGCCCCTAGCACTCTCATGGTTGTTGTCCCACATGACTAGGAGGTCTAGATTGCATGGTTAAGTATCCTTACATGCTACTTCCATTTTGGAAAGGGTATTGAAGCTGAGTGACTTGTGATGGAAATGACATGACTCAGTGTCATCCAAAAGAGGTAACGAGCCCATGAGGAGATTCAATGGTCCACTGTTTATCATGCAATGATAGAGTTGCATATGTTAGGGTTTGACTCATGGGCATCCAAAAGAAGGCTTGGGTGTCGTGAGGAGACATGAGAACATCCGCCCCAACAATATGTGGATGACTATAAGTTTAAGGAATGGGATCCAACAGAGGTAATTAGTCCATGAGGATTCACATTCCTAAGTGGAGAAGGACACTAGACCAACAATGCACTAGGTATGAGGAAAGATATCTGGAACACATGTAGTGTGTTACTAGAGTACCTTGCATTGGGTTTAAAATCTCTGACATGCTCTAGTACTCAAACCAATACCCCAGCTATGATTGATGATGAGGACCGTATCCTTACTGGGGATCCCAACAAAGGTAGCCAGTTCTTGAGGAGTCAAAGTGATGAGACCTTCCCAGAAGAGGGCTGGTGTTCCATTTTAAAGCATGTCTACTTGAATAGAGACTCATAGTTAGATTACTAAATGCATTTCATAACTCTGCATTTCATTATGTCATCTACTATTCACTACCTGATTTTGGTACATATATGCAATTGTTGTCTTACTGAGTTCATTAGAACTCATCCTTGTGGATTATCTTTGTTTTCTTCAAATGTCTATATAGAAATAGAAAAAATTTCCCATGCGTGGGAGAACACCTCTGAAGAAGTACTGGAGGCGTCAATGGGATCTGGTCCTAATCAACACAAAGCTTCCTACGGGTGCATAAAATGCTCTTATGGCACGCACCTATTGACGGGAAGAGAGTTTGGATTAACTAGTTCATGAAGGAATGTCTCATGACTCCGTGGATCGAGAAATAGGAAATAGAGTACCCTAAGAAGTTACAAGACAATAATAAAATATGATGAAACATTCTTTGGATAATTCTTGCTTTCGCTATTACATACTTTGATACAATCTTTTGAGACATTCTTTTAATATCATTCAATGTTATTTCCTTGGATTTTGGAACCATTTATTCTTAACTTATTATTGAATTGTTATTTGCTTTTGATTATGACATTTTGTGTATTTATTATTACTGATGATGTAACTGAGGATCTTATGGCTGTGAATCACACCCATGGGTTGTCGAACGGGTCTGATACCATCAGGTGAGGTGTGACAAGAGTGTAGCTGAGAAAGTTCATTGTGGCAATGTCAGAACATAAACTTGCCTCATCATGTGATGGAAGGGAAGGCCATTGCAGTCAAGTAATTTGTTGGGCCTTGGATAACGACTTTCCACAGGTGGATATCAAAATAGATTGTATTGGCCTTCATCGAATGTTGTTGGGTCTTTAGTTGAATAGGCCTTTTCAAGTAATAGAGTTAATCCAAGATGGTAAGGAATTTGCCATGGGCTTTTGTACTTCCTGCTTTTCTTTTGTTTCTAGAATCTCCAATGGATTGCACATGCTCTAGCACAAGAGGCCAGGTCTATTTATGCTAATACCTTTTGGTCGTTATCCTCTTTCTGGATTCGAGAGTTATGTAATCGTGATCAATGTTAGCTTCTGTTTATTTTGAACGAAATGAAATCGTTTCCGTACCAAAAAAAAAAAGAAAGTGGGCAATTGGAAGTTTCACTCCCACTTAAGTAGCCGACTATTAAAAAAACTCTATTTATTGAAGATCAAAAATCCACGAAGTAAATTACAAGAAAGGCCAAGGGAAGCTGACCCCCTTTCTACAAGACCTGCGTAAGGTCTATGAAGCTTTGTCATCGCCAGCTGGAGAGGGAACTGCCCATATGAGTGCCTTGCTGGAGGATGGAGTTGTATCACTCATAAATCACAACACTGATCTCTCAAAGAGGAGCCCCCTGTTCGAGGGACTGATCAACTCCTGGATATGTCCAAAGCCATATGACAATCTACCTTCCAAAACAAAAGCAAAAGCAAAAGCACAAAAGCAAACAAAACAGAAGAAACACAAAGCCCAAAAAGTGAGGGTGGTATTTACCAAAAATAAGAGGGGTTTTTTTTTCTTTTTTTTTTTTGGGGGTGGGGGCAGGGGGTGTGGTGGAGGTTTGAACCAAGAGACGCGTGGACGTAAAAAAATAGGTGGTGAAGAAAAGTGTCTTCAGCTAGTACAGCTGATGGAATTAAATTTTGGGAATGGGTCCCAAGAAGACTTGCGTGGATGAGTACAAAATTCTCTTATTCTGTTCCAACTTGCACAGCAGCAAGAGAAAAGTTTAAAGTTAATTTTTTTTCATTACTAAACTAAAAGTAGTATTGTAATTTGAATGAATAAATAATGAACTAACTACAGGGTTATATTGGGGTTTTTAAAAAATATAAAAATGCCATGTCAATAGTTAACTAACAAAACTCAACGGTAAGAGCATTAATAATTGTAGAAAAAGTTAAAAGTTGAATTAATAATTCAAAAAATCTAAGAAATAAAGTAATAATAGAACAACTGTACATGGGAGAATAATAATCATCCTTTAAAATATTTTATTTAATAATGACATCATCACTTGACCCCATCTCAGGAGGGCTTTTGTAAGTGATTTTTCTTAGTGGTGGATGTAATTGACCAAATTTTAACCAACTTCAGGCCCCAGATATGACATATATATGGGCAAGCCTTTGGGATTTCAGGTTTAAACCAAGAAGAAAGATTGGGCTGCTTTTGGTGATTTTAATTCAAACATATCCCCTCGCATTGCGCAGCTTTTCCTAGAGAGAAGAAACTGGAAGAACTCACGAGCTTCTATATTAATGGCAAAGCAGAGCATTATGCATTGCTTAACCACCCAAACACTTTTTGGCTTTCAGAATAACCTGCTTTATAATTTACATTCCATACATGTACACATACATCTTCAACAACACAATATAATTCAAAAAACAAAAATACAAGAAAATTTTCTTCTCACTATAATACATTTTCCGACAGAGCGGCCAAATCCCAACTCGCATGACTCAAATCTGAATGTGTTCTTCTCAACAATGGATAAAGTGGTACAAATTATTGGGGATTTAATAAGAGGGCTTCTCAGGATTAACATCCTCTACCGCCTTTTTGTCTCTTGTCTTCTAGGCCGGCAGCTTCATTCAGCATGTCTGCTGCATCCTTGTGCATGTCAAGCTTGGCAAGCGCAACAGCTTGCATATAGAAGGCAGTAGACCAATCTGGGTAGACACACTGTGCTTGCATTGCATCTCGGAGGGCCGCATCTGGTTGGTCGCTCATTAGATGGCAGAGGCTTCGTCGTGCATAAACAGTTGGGGAAATCATTGTTCCCACATCAATGAACTGCACAAAATGCATGAAGCCATGTCAGAGGATGTAGAAAAAGATAGAAAGCAAAAACTGGTCCAACCATGTTGCCGAATTGCCTAAGTTGTGACTAAGAAAACCAGATGCTAAAGTGACTGCCCCTAAAACATCTGCAGTAATTAGGGTGCATGCACAGTATTGGAAGTGATATAAGACATTGCCATAGTTATCAAGATATCCCAAGGCAACAGGAACCTTCTGCTGGGGTAGCCTTGATTTTTCATACCCTGCAATGCCCTATGTCACCTAGATGCATGAAAACTATGAGCTTAACAATTAAACAAACAATTGATGATTTGATATTCATATGAGTTCCACTGGCAGCATTTTCAAGGTCCCCTTCAAGAGTTGACCGAACAGTTGGGAGTCAAGCAATAGGGAACTTCACCTGAGAATAACAATCTATTGCAGTCTTAAAATCTTTATCACGGAATGCAAAATCCCCACGCTTCCTTGCTTCCAGCATATCTCGCATTTGTTGTGTCCACTCTTGGAACGATAACTGAGAAAAAACCATAGAAAAATATCTCACACAGAACAAAAAGGTTAAACCACACTTGAGATCCTTTACCAAGCAGACAGGTAAATTACCTCATTGGTTCCTTCATCGTCTCTGTAGTGTGTCGTCACCAAAATCTGGTGGATAGCTGTGAGGTCCATCCGTGAACAAGCCTCACCCATTGGAGAGAGCGGATGCTGTGGTGTAGGAGGAGCTTCCTCGTGTTTTGGAATTCCAAGCATCACATATGATGGAACCTGAACACCAGAGAGTCCTCTCATGATCAGGCACGAAATCTGCTGGACTCCGAACTACTAAACATCACCATATAGCAAGCAAAAGGCATTTTGATTGGAAGGGATGATGAAGTATTTCTGTTAGTGGCCTGGTATTTATGGTAGTGAACAATTAAGTTTCTCTTGCCTGAATGGCAGTGTTTAGTTGAACCGGTGACGGGCAAGAAACACTTTCCCACCAAAAGAAGACACCAAAAAGGGAAATAAGCATACCAGAATTCCCAGCCAAGTACGGTTTGCCTTACCCTTCACTCAGTTACAAACTGTCAAGGCAGTGGAAGGGTGCCCAAGCACTCATGCAACAAAGCAACTAAATTAAATAGATTCTATGGTTAGGTTATGCTACTTTAAGTATACCTTATAATTTTTAAGAAGTTTCAAAGAACAATAAGCTAATCTACAATGCATTCAAGAAGCACCGATACAGGATCCAGGACAACTGTAGGTCATGCATGGTCAAGAGAGTTGACATAGACAGGAAAATAGTAAAGACGTAAACAGGAGCTTATCCAACTAATAAGCTGGCTTATCTGTGATTTTATGTATTATGAGAGGGAACATTCTTCTCACTGATACAAGACAATCATCATACACTATATTTCAGCTTCTTGAGCAGAAACTCAGCCCTGTAGATCTAAACCCAACAGATAAGCATCATTCTTATCATTGGATCTGCGAATATAATTATAAAAAAACACAGATAATGTCCAGCGCTGAAGCAAATTAATGAGAACACATATAGACATGCATACAAACATACAAGTAACGCACATACTCTACAATCTCAACAGATCCAAACAGAAACCATCAATGAGAATCCGAATAAAAGAACTCACATCAGGTTTTATGCTCAGTGGTGTGAGTGTTGCAACGAGGTTTTTTGGATTTGGTCTCTCCCGAGGTTCATATTGTAAACATTGAGAAGCAAGGCCGACAACCACAGTGGCCTCTTCAGTTGAAAAGTTTCCTTCCAAGTGTGAATCCATCAGGAGTAGAATGGTTTTGCCACGTATCATGTCAAGAGCCTGCATACACCCATGGAAGATTAAATAACAAATTAAAGCATACTTGGTTTAAATCAGACGTCCCTTGATGTGTAACAAAACATAAAATAATGTAAGGAAAGAACCTAAAGATTAGATATCCACCTCTAATATAACCTAGACTTTCGGTTGAGTTCACTCCATTATTGAGGACCCCACACTCATCTTGCTGGTCAAGTTTAACTCAAAACAGCAGAAGTGCTTCAGAAATGAGTTTAAAGTTGAAGAATAAAAGAAATACTCACAAGATTGCTTTACAAGGAACAACATTTTTATGTAGTTATATTAAACTATAAGCTTACCCACTCCCATGCTTTATTTGGCTGCTATTTAACATGAGAGATGAGTGTGGATGATCCTCTTATGAAATGGACCAACCTTCATCTATTCATGCCAGCCACATAGGATGACAGCATGAGTTAACGATGATGAAACAACACAAGACCTTGTCACATTTATTTTCAATCTATAATTAGAAATGAAAGGTTTAAATAGACAACCACGTAAAAGGCTTACATGACTTGGAGGAATGTGCTTCCCACTAAGAAGATCCAAGAGGACAGTACCAAAGCTGAAGATGACACTTTCAGGAGTGACCCTTCCTGCCAAATTACATATTTTGATCAATGCAGAATGTACTAACAAATATCAACTAGGAAAACAGTTGAGACAACATAAGTTAAGAAACAGTGGACAAGCGCATATTAGCTGTAGTAACATCACTGATAAAAGCATCCTTTCGAAGCATAATGAACAATATTGTAACTTAGAATTTTCAAAACTCAACATTACCATTGAATGGCAGACTACACAATAGTTTGCACAGAGTAAAATCATTAAATGCCAGAATAAGTAATAATCCTGCAAGATATTCATCATTGCCTTTATTGAACAAAGGCTAGGAACAAAGCCATGTAGGAGATATCTAAAAGTCGAGGAGAGATGCTACAACAAGAAAAAGTCAAAATCCCCAAAGTAAAATCATTGGAAATTGAGCATAGGAGCATTATAGTTCCAAGCCGAAAAGAACTTCAAAAAAAATTTCATGTATCCGGTAGGGCATGGGATACAACTTCAAGAATTGGACATTAACAGAATATGCCAGTAGAAGTGGATGGCATACAGAAAAACCATTTGGAATCTTGTGAGGTTTTAAATACTCGACAAACTCAATAAAGTCACAAGTGGCGAACAAATAACAAGAGACTGAGTTAACATCTTGAAATGTAGCGAATATAACAGATATATTATCTTTAATCCATGTGTTGCCCCCACTTTGAACCCTAACAGGTTCAAAGTTTAATTTAGTTTCTCCTCCTACCCAGCCTAACACATTTCCAGGAAACCTAACTAGTGGCATACAATCAATTATTTGTGAAGGGTATCAGAGTAGATGTTATCAGTAATGAGACATACAAATTAACTACATTGTAAACAAATTAGATGGAAAATATAACGGTTCAAGACTTGTACCCTTTCTCCCAGTCCTACATTCCTACACATTGAAAACTCAACGAGGTCATCTTAATTCCACTGAGCAGCATCCATTAAAAGAATCTGTACATTAAATCATCTTTATGCATTATCAAGCAAGTATTTAGCATAACTGCCCATTATTTTATCGGAACACCTCACTCACATACTCCCACTTTCTCATTCATACTCAATTGGATTTTGGATGCCAAGGAAACAACTAGCTTTACCAATAACAATGAACTCAACCTGTGGCAAACATAAACTTTTCATGCTCGATTCATTTGATTATGGGCATTTTTGGCATTGGTACAATTAAACTAGCAAATGAACTTCCAATCCATACATCACACAATGGTGAGTTTGACAAAAAAATCTTTATTATCAAGATATAAACCATAAATTTTTTACGAAGATGCCAAACAACTAACAAAACAACCCTAGTAACCTCAGGAGTCCATTTTCTTGGGGTCCAGAATAGAGTTTTTTTTTTTTTTTTTGGGGGGGGGGGGGGGGGGGGGGGGGGGGTTATTAGGGTCCAGGCTAGTGTTTGGCTAAGGTTTGCATTTGAGAAAGAAAGCTGGAGTAGGGACCCGCTGTTCACTTTCTGTTTTAGCTTATGTTTCTATTTTTGGTAGCTTGGTTGATAAGGATAAGGATCCCATCATGGGCTCAATATTAGCCTTCTATTTTAGTTCTTTTCTTTCCACAACCATATCAGTTAGGAAACTTTATGGGATCAAGATTAGGAAAGTTGTCCTAATCCCAAAATATATAAATGAAGCTATTGTGACAGGATGCAGGTACAGAGACAACTCTCATCCCTTAATCTTCAACTTCTCTCTTCTCTTCCTTCTGTTCTCTGTTCTTTCTAGTTATTTTAACTTTATTTGTCACATGGCATCAGAGCATATCCATTGCTGTTCCTACAGTCATTTCAGGTTTTCAGTTTGAAGAGTGAAACACTGGTTTTTAGAAGAAGATGAACTAGGGTTTCCAAGAAGTTTATATGGGTTGCCGAAAACTGAATCGGTATCAGATTACAACCTCTGTTTACCAGTTTTTGGTTCCTAATTGCAAGAAAGAAGAAGATTTCCTGCTGCAATTGATATTTCTGGTTGTTGTTCAAAGTTGATCTATTCTTCTGTTGGTGTGCTCTTCGTGTTCTAGTGAAGAAGAATACTCAGTTATCGAATCTACCAGAAGATATCTGAATTTTTTTCCCCTTGTTTTCTCTTGCAATTTGTTTTTGGTTGTGAAGTAGATGGTAGATGATGACCTATTGGTTCCCAGGAATAGATTGAAGACAACCTGTTTTTGCTAGGTAGGGTTGAGGCTGGTTGCAAAATATTGAGAAGTTTTCAGTGGTTTTACAGGTTTAGATCAACGCCTCTTTCTTTTCTGGTAACCAAATATTGAAGACAACCTCACATGTTTCTAAATTCTAATTCCCTTTATACTTTCGGTTCTAGATTTGCCCTCACCTTCCAGTATTAATCTCCATTATTCTTATTTATTCTCCTTTTCCTCCTTTACCCCTGCCCCTTCTATTTTTCCACCTTTTTTTTATGGTGGATTGCTTGCCGGGTGCATTCGGAAATGGTCACATTACATCTCGACTTCTCCTTTTGTTTTTTTACTAGGGACTCCCTTAAGTGGGAGTGAAACTGAAGGTCCCTCCCTTAAGTGTCAAATATTGCAGATGACTGACCTTAATATTACTAGTTACTCATGCTTAACAAAGCCAGTCAGATTATGTAAGTCCCATAATGAAATGACCAAAACACCCTCCTAAATATTAATTTACTAAACTACCCTTGTGTCTCATCCCATACCCAAGCCTTAGAGGGATTCTCTCTCCACCCATCACCTTCCTTTACCTTGCTTGCCAGAAACCACCACCACCCCCCACCTCCTCGACCTCCTCCACCTCTTCCTTTTCTTCAATCTCAAATTCTTCATCATCATGTGCAGGTGCTCCACCTTTCTCAATGCTTCTATATCATCGTTCTCTACTGAAAAAACTGACTAGATCCTCTTCTTCTCCTCTTTGAAAAATCCAAAATAGTTGGGTGTTTTCGTTTCTCTTTAATGAGCTTAGCCTCTTCTATGTACCTTTTGATGATGGAAGTAAAGGGCCTTTTGTTTCAGGCTACGGCAGGGATGCTGCAGCTTCACCTATCCCTGTCAAGACAATCGAAGCCCTCAACCCTCACAGCCGCTGGCTTAGCCCTGAATTTCATGCACGCACAGCCTCTTTTCCTTACAGAGGATGGTGAAGCTGAAAGTTGAGATGGCACGGACACCAGTACCAGCAAAGGCAGTGGCACACTGTCAGTTTCTCGACCCCAAAATGGGCATCTTGGATTAGCGAGTTGGTGGCGCTGCTTGGAGGTGACCCACAGAAAAACGGGGGTGAAGAGGCCACTTGAGTGGATTGTTCTGCACCATAAGCATCCTAAAAGAAGAAAAAGTTGGGGGGGGGGGGGGGGAGGGGAAATCTTTGATTGCTGAATGGCTACAAAAATTGGTTTAATTTCTTTAACAGCAAGGTATAGTTTTTAGTTGCAGATCTGGAATAGTTTCTTCCCAAGGAAGGATGTAAAAGGAACATAGAAGCATTACCTTAGTGAATTATATCAAGAAGTTCCAACCCTGCCATCAAATCGAACAGCTCCACTTGATGACTACTACTCGAAAAAGAAAATCAGAGTTGTGGCGAGAATCATAGAAATTTGCGAGGGTGGGGGTAATTTCGAGAGAGAGAGAGAGAGAGAGAGAGAGAGAGAGAGAGAGAGAGGAATGTCTTGTAAAGGTGGATAGTGAGTGATTTCCGGCACGGGCAAGGTGGGGGTAATGGTGGTTTCAAGTAACGTGTAGGAAGAAGATGGGTGAAGGAGGAATCCCTTCACCCACCTAAAGGTTGGGTATGAGGTAATTGTAGTGAGAATGGTGGGGATAATTTGGTCATAACACATTATACAAGGGTAATATGGTCATTTACATTTCAAATTCTGAATTACTTAATAGAGGGTAACTGGCTCTGTTAAGTGTGAGTAAATAGTAATATTAAGGTGAGTCACTAGTAATACTGGGCATTTAAGGGAGGGACCTTTAGTTTCATCCCCACTTAAGAGAGTCACCAGCGAAGTTCGAAGTATCAGTTGGTGTCACCGTGTCGGTGGTGTCCATGCGACTTTTTGAGGGGGTTCAATGAAAAATCAACCCCCAGTTTCGAGGCGCATTTGGGATCATTTTGGCCTGAATTTTTATGTGTAGCATAATTTGAGGCCAATAAACACATTGGAAGTATTATTTTGACCTAAACTATGTTCTTAATTGACACATGTATGCGGGCGAAAGCCGCAAAACTAGAAGTCTGGAAACTCATATAAACCAAATCATCTAAAGTCTACAACGTGATATCTCCCAATAATGAGGCATGATGTACTCATAGATGTCGAAGATCAGACCAAAATATGGTGAAAAGTGCAAGAAATAAGAGAGAGAGGCTCTAAAGAGTTTGGAGAGGAGAGAGAAATTCGGTCGAATTTATTCTATTTAATTGTCGACATTAGACGATAAATCGGCGATATATCGTCAACGGTCGAAAAATCGATCAGCAACGATGTATCACCGACATATCAACAATATATCGTCGATATTTTGAAAAAATCATGTTGCCCCCCAGCAACAAGGCGATATATCACCGACAATTTGTATAGAGGTCACCAATAAAATCTATTACTCATCCTTCTCAAATTATTTACATCTTGCCATTAAGAGATTTTCCTTCCAAGCGTGTACTCCATCTATAAATCTTTCATAACCTATTACTTACTTATTTACTAATGGCCTCTTGAAATATTCTGATTACTTACAACTAAAATATTGTTATTATTTTTTATTACTTGCTATTTTGTTGACCGGTGGATTTATAAATGATCCAAATTGGGTTTCATAACCCAAGGTTACTTCATTGGTATATTCGCCTGGGCCCAACCAAAGGATTGCATTGGGATTGGAGGATTAGTTACTAATTTGCTAATGTCTGACTTCGGCCGACTTAAGACTACACCAATTTGGGGTTTTATTTATCATTGTTTTAGGATGATGGAAGATATATCAAACTTTTATTTGCTAATTCTTTTGAGATTTTAGTCATTACTTCTCCATATGTAACACTAACATGAGGGGAAGATTGGGGACATATTCTACATATGCTCAAGACTATAATTTTAAGATAGTATTATACATTAACAACTACCTACCCACTTGGTTGCAATAACCTATCTATCTACTTGACTACTACTACTACCTACTTGGTCCGAGTAGCCCATACCACCTCTTAACTACCTATTTAGTCTGCAATAACCCATATTGCCATTTACCAAATTGGTCCACAGTATTTTATACTACCATTTGGTTCACAGTAACATATACTTTTACTTATAGAGCTCTTTGTTTGAGGCTCTATTTCTGCATTTGGTTGAGCAAAATTACAACCTACAACTTGTCTTACTGTGAATAGCTAATGCATGGACATTGGAGCCACACTTTCATCTTCTTTTGTGGAGATTCCTACCAACTACTATCCTCTTATGATCTTATGATGTAGCCATTGGAGAGGCTATACTTATGAGACAATTGCTACTTACTACTACTGGCATGATCTGGAAAGTGCCTTCAATATTATTATTATTGCCATACTTGTGGATGTGGTTCATGTTTTCACCAATGCCTATCATTCTCACTGTTGGATTATTGAAGTTGCTGTTCATTATCTCCTGAGTAAAGTTCCCTTAGTGTTTGTTGGCATTTGCAATTGCTACTTGTGCTCAAGAATGATGTTCTTTAGCATATGTTTTATTGTTATTCCAAGCTGGAGCCTTTGATATGTATATTCCAGCTTGGGGGAGTGTTAATTAGTGCTGCCATTAATATTCTATCTTAGATTATGTTTCAATTTTTGGTTTGCTTGATTGGCAAGCAATCTTGGTTGACAAGGATTCAATCATGGCTCAGTATTGGCCTTCTATTTTACTTTATGTTCTTTCCATAATATGTAATCAATTTCATCTAATCAAGATTAGGAAACTTTTCCTAATCCTAGAATTTATAGATAAAGCTGTCATGATAGGGGGTCAGGCACACACGCAACTCTCATCCCTCCATCTCTTCTTAACATCTTCTATCTTCTCTTCCTTCTATTCTCTGTTTCTTTCTAGGAATTTTAATTGTTTCTGCACAGGGATTTAAGGACTGTTCAGGTGGAAACTGAGATTTGGATGCCATCTTTAAAAAAATGTGTAAACAAGGTGACAATACAGTGAAACGGAAGACAGGTTTATGGTTGAGAGCTGAGATACCAAAAGAGATCCAAAAAAATATATCATACAAGGTAAGAATAGATAGTGTGATTTCGGTTGTTTTCGATCCATACATCCACGGCTTCTATATCAAATCTCCACCTTGATTTGAATTCTTCCAACTAACAAACACAAAACTGAATAATCTTCATCTCCTCCCTTGTGGGCTAGGCTCTAATGCAACCAACACCAATCAAGTAAAAGCAATGCTCAAACTTGAATATTGCTTTCAGCAACCATCTCTCTAACATAATGGTACCAAACATCAATGTGGTTCATCCTCTTTAATACATCTGATCTCTACCCAAGTGAGACTCGTGAGTAACACTTTGACTATCACAATGGACAACATTCACTTCTTGATCATATTTCTCCTAACAAACCTCTAAGCCAAATAATTTCTTTAATTGCTTCAGTCACTAACATATACTTTGCTTCTGTAATAGATAATGCAACTATAGCTTGTATAGTAGCCTTCCAACTGATTGCACAACCTCCAATACTAAAGACATAACATATCTCTATGAATTATTCCTTTCTCAAGATCAGCTGCATAATCTAAGTCAACATAACCTATTAATCTGTCATCATTCCTCTCAAACTACAAACAACCACTAGAGGTCCCCTTCATACACCTATGACCCATTTCACTGCTTCCCAGTGAGCTCTACTGAGAGATGATAAATATCTGTTCACCATGCTAACTGCCATGAAATGTCAAGTCAAGCATACATCATAACGTACATGATAGAACCAAATGTACT
This sequence comes from Hakea prostrata, assembly GCF_041222555.1. Taxonomy (NCBI): domain Eukaryota; kingdom Viridiplantae; phylum Streptophyta; class Magnoliopsida; order Proteales; family Proteaceae; genus Hakea; species Hakea prostrata. Next base: position 16,731,848 of record NC_142604.1, read on the forward strand.
AGAGTATGGAACACATGCCACAGGTTTCTATGCCAAGAATCATCCTTGTTGCGCCCCCCCCCAAAAAAAAAAAAAAAAAAAAGGTCTTTCATCTGAAATTCAGAACTCGACTACAGTTTCAACCTAATAATCGCATTTGTATCTCTTGTAGCTATCAATATATAATAACAAATATGTGAATGAACCATCCGCAGTATGGTATGACTCGACTAGATAGATGAGTCGAGCCGTTTACCTACCTCCTCCCCCCCGCCGCGAGGTGCTCTCTTGTAAAGTCATTGTGAGATTTTGGGGATTTTCACTTTAGGGTTTTCTATAAGGGTTTTGTGACGCTGTTCTAGTAGTTTTGAGAGATCTCCATTGTAATTTTCTTCTATATACAATTGAAAGTTCTTCTCCTTCGCCAATGACATAGCACAGCGTGTTAGTGTTCGAACCACATCAAATCTATGTGTTGCATTATGTGGAAAGAATTGAAGAAATCCTAATTTGTGTCTAAAGGACACATCAGAAGCTTTATTTATACTCAAAACAAACCAAGTCTTTCCAATGTGGGAATCTCACAAGAGAAAAAAATCCTAGTAAATCTACTCCCAGTAAGGAAATAATAAAAAAGGAAAGTACTAACTAAGTCACCTAGGTCTTTCAACACTCCCCTTCAAGTCGGAACATAGATATTTACCATGCCTAACTTACCAATGATACTACTAAACATCTTGGTACTCAAGCTCTTTGTAAGCACATCAGCCCGCTATTCGTCTACAATAATAAAAATGATATGAATAAACCCAGCCTCAATCTTCTCTTTGATGAAATGTCTGTCAATCTCCACGTGCTTGGTCATGTCATGTTGTACTAGATTGTGAGTTATGCTGATTGCTGACTTACAATCTAGTACAACTATAGAGGAACATCTAAATCTGATCCAATCTCCTGAGGCAGCCCTCTTGGCCATAATACCTCACAAATGCCCTAAGCAATCGCCCTAAACTCGGCCTCGGGCGCTGGGTCTTATAACTACAACTTGCTTCTTGTTTCTCCAAGTCACCAAGTTACCTCCCACACAATGTACAGAGCTAGACCTCTTGTCATCTGGATATCTTGCCCAGTCTATGTCAGTATATGCCTCAATCTTCAAGTGTCCATGAGCTAAAATCAAAATCCCTTTTCCTGGAGTGGCTTTCAACTACCTCAAGATTCACTACACCACATCCAAGTGAGAGGAGTAGGGATCATACATATATTGGCTAATAAGACTAACTACAAATGTGATGTCTAGCTTAGTATAAGACAGATAAATCAAGTTTTCCACCAAATTTTGATATCTCATCTTATCAATCGGGTCTCCTCCTTTTGCTTTTAAGTGTAGGTTCGGCTCAATAGGAGTCCCAACAGGTTTACACCCTAGCATTCCAGTTTCCTATATCTGCTTATAGCAACATTAGAGATCATGGCCTTATAGAACCTTCTAAACCATGCTCTTGGAGATTGCTTCAGCTCATACAACACCCTCTTCAGCTTGCACACATTCCTATAAGTCTTGGCAGTAGAATACCCCGGTGGCACACCATTTACACCTCCTCTTGGAGTTCTCCATGAAGAAAAGCATTCTTCACACCTAACTGTTGTAGACTCCAACCTTTATTCACTGCACATGAAAGAATACCTTGAACTTTGTTCATCTTGGCAACAGGGGCAAACTTGTCATAGTAGTCAATGCCATAAGTCTGAGTAAAGCCTCTAGCCATCAATCTTTCCTTGTACCTCTTAATCGTCTCATCTACCTTGTGCTTGATCACGAACACCTACTTGCACCCACCAGTCTACTTCCCTACAAGCAAAGTCACCATTTCCCACACATTGTTTTTCTTCAAAGCTCGCATTTTCCTCATCCATAGCATCCTTTTAGTTTGAGTGAGATAATGCATATTGCCAAGTGTTACGAATAGAAGTAGAAGACAAGAAGGAAATGAAACTTCAAAATTATGGGGATAGAGACTAATATAAAACATAATTGGAAACTGGATATTTGTGTAAGTACGCGGCTGCTTTCTCAATGCAACCGATAAGTCCAAGGTATAATCAAAAGAAGGGTTAGAGACAGAATCACCTAGAGGAACAAATTCTCCAAGACCAAGAATTGAAGCTTCCAACTGGCTTGATTCAGAAAAGGTCACTCGCTGCTTTCTTTGATAGGTCTTCAAAGGCATAGGCTCCCCCTGCACATCATCCACCAATTATCCTCTCTGGTCACTCCATCAAAGGAAGATCATCTGCAGGAATCTTAAAAGAAATATTGAAAGAAGGAATCAACACCTAAACCTCTTCACTAAGACTCTCCCTCTGAAGAGGTATAGGGGAAAAAGGAACTTGTTCCTAGAACACAACATCCATAGGGACACAGAAACGACAAGAACCAGGATGATAACAATTAGACCCTTTTTGTGTAGGAGGACAACCCAAGAAAATGCATTGTAACCCACATGGATCCAACTTATCGTGAACGTGGTGGTTTCGAACAAAGGCAACACAGGCAAAAACCTCACGGGGTACTATAAAAGTTAATGTCCCCAAAAGAACCTCAAGGGGGCAGTGCTAGTCCAAGACTCAGGAAAGCATTTGGTAAATTAGATAAGTTGCAGTAAGAGCTGCATCACCCCAAAACCAAGGAGGCACATGCATAGTAAATATTGGGGAACGTGCTACCTCAAGGAGATGTCTATTCTTGCATTTGGGAATCCCATATGAGGTGGAGTGTCAATACAACTAGTCTGATGTATGATGCCATAGTCGGCTAAGTAAGAAATGAATGCATCACCCAAGTACTCAGTCCCATTATCTGTACAAAAGATTTTAACTGTCCTAACCATGTTATGAAAATTTTGGAAACACGAAAAAACATCAGTCTTTTGATTTGCAGATGCTTGATTGTTGCCCCCTATTTGCATTCCTACCTCCTCCACAAGAATTGGTTAGTCGTCCGTGCAACTTCCAACACTTGTTGTTTGTATAACGCTCTTTTCCACAGTACTCACACTTCACTGGAGCACAAGAATCACTAGTGGTACAGAACGGGACCAATGAAAATAATTCGTCCCATTAAGCTTAACAGTGGTCATCTGAAAGGGAGAGAAATTACGATCCCATGAAACAAAAAAACAGGAGGATCCTTCATGCTAAATGTACCAGAAGCGGCGGACGAAACTGTGTCGGCCATCATAGAAACCATGAAGCAAATTAGGTACTAGAAAAATATTATGGTAGGAAAAGGGTGCTCCCCACTCTTTTTTTAGGACAAGAAAAAATGTTTAGAACATGGGAATGCAGAGGTGACTTCTCCTTTTTTTTTTTTTTGAATCACAGGTTAGAAGGGGGGCTTAAAAGGGAAAAAAACAGAGGTCCAGATTAAGTTGCAATGGGGCTTGCATGGTCTAGTCAGGGTGTGGTTGGGTTATGGCTTTGGTTGAGTTGGTTTTTTTGGTTAAGGGATATGTTAATTGTTCACTGTCTTCTACCTTGGACAAAAGAAACTGAAAGCAATGATTGTGGAAAGAACTTGGCAGAAGACCAACGTCGATGGCCAAAGGAAAGAGAAGAAGAGGTGAGGAGGAAGAAAAGGCGACAGTGGCAAAAGAAATTAAGAGAAAAAACAACCAAGAGTTACAGAGGTTCTCTTGGCAGAAGAAGAAGAGGTGAGGAAGATCAGATGATGGTTCTGGTTTAGGTTTGAGTGTGGCGGATGGGTGTTGTGGTGGTGATAGTGTGAGGCGATGGTGGTTCTCGTCGCAAGTTTATGTTGCAGGTATAAAAAAAGGAGAAGGATGAAGTGCGATGGCAGTGGAAGGTAGGTGGTTCCTATGACTATTCTTTTCTTCTTTCTAAGGTTAGAACTAGGCAGAAGTTAGGTAGTGTTCAGTGATGGATCAAAATTGGCTAAGATACCATGTTGAAAGTATTGAAGAAATATTGGCTTGTGTCTGAAGGACAAATCAGGAGCTATATTTATACTCAAAACTTACCTAATATAGAACAAACCATATCTTCCCAGTGTGGGAATCTCATAAGAAGAAATAAAATCTTAGTAAATCTACTCCCAATAAGGAAAACAGAGAAGGAAAGTACTAACTAAATCTAACCAAATCACCTAGGTCTTTCAACACATTAATTTGTTTCCATTTCTGTTCATGATTTTTTGGTGTTTGTTTTAACAGACAATGTAAAGGAATTGGACCATCTGGTTTAGTGTTGGGTAGTGGGGTCAATTTTGGATTCAGATTCAGAATATAGTCCAGAGAAGGTAAAGAGATTTGAAGCCAAATCCAGATAAGAAATATAACAAGATAAAAGAATATTAATAGTACCCAAAAGGAGGGGGGGGAAGAGAACAGTAGGTAATGAAAGAGAAAAAAGTAAGGTCCTGTAAGGATAAGTGGAAATTGTAGAGAGGACCAAAGATTTCAGAATACTAGAGTCTACTTCACTAATATAAGCGTACCGATATTCAAATATGGCAGCATTGGCACTGTAATATATTTATAACAGCAACCAAAGAAATAGTCACACACCCCTAATGCTTGGGAAATGCCATAAGACTACTTCTAGCAAACTAATAAATACAAAAGAAACCTAAACTAAAGGAAACTGAAGACAAAATAAACTCCAGTCAGGGCCATTTTAAACAGCCATATGTAGACCAAACAAGGACAACAACAACAACTCAGCCTTATCCCAACTAAATGAAGTTGGCCACTTGGATCCTTTAATGTCCACACAGGTAAATGAAGAAATGAAATACCAAATCAGAAAAAAGTGAAATGAAAAATGAAGGTAAGGGAAAAGAGGATAATCTGTTAAATCAGAAAAATCTCAGTAACATGGTGCCAACCTGGATCCTTGCACTCAAAGGTCATACTTGGCACAAGACCCAGACTATGCATGCCAATCTTACACTCTCATTATGGTTATCTTACGCCTGCCCTTGCTCTTTTAGCTACTTCAACCAAAATCAGACTACTCATCCTTATAGGTGCATCCATAGGCCTCCATTTCACACAACCAATCCACCTCAAACGACATTCTTGGAACTTGTCGCTGATTAGGAAAACTCCCACATTAGCTCTAAGATGTTCATTCCTCACTTTATCCTTCCAAGTTTGCTAGACATCCACCTTAACATCCTCATCTCTGCCATAAGTATCTTTGTCATATGGGACTTCTTTCCTGCCCAACATTCTGCCCCATACATCGTAGCAAGTTGAACAACAGATCTGTAGAACTTCCTTTTAAAGCTTTAAAGGAATGTGTCAAGTCACACAATGCTTGAAAAATCATCACCAATGTCACCTTCTTTGTGCATACCCCAGAAATCTTACATAGTCACTCAGTGGTATGTCCCTATCTCCAAACCTCTAATTCAGTGTTGATCCTTGCTTGTCTCATCCACCAAAACAATATTGTCATTAGAGAGCATACACCATGATACCTCATCATGGATGTTTTCAGTTAACTCATCCATCATACGTGCAAACAAATAAGAGCTTACAACTGATCCTTGGCATAACCCAGCCATGGTTGGGAACTCCTCGCCCTCACCTTCGACAATCTCATACTAGTCACCACACCCTCATGGCCTCATCTAGTCCATGACTTCAAAATTACAGAACTGCCATTAGTGAACCAAACACACATGGAACTAATAAATAGAAAAACAAATGTAGAAACACCACCTATAGCTACCACCTTCATATCGAATATGCTGTTTTATGGGGTCACTGACCATGTGCAGCCCATTGTTGATGCCTTCTGTTCCTAGTATGCATCATCATCCTTGTATTCTCTACGGTGAATTATGAAAACTCTTAAAGATTTGCAAGTGAAAAATAAACCAACTCCCTCAGTAAATTGGAACAGGACGACAAGGTTTTGAAAATTATCCGTTATATAGCATAGTGGTGACAATCCCCATGCTCGTTAAATGGAAGTTTAATATACCATTTGGATCCAGCATTATTTCATATAAACTTAATTCCTAGCCCTATATCTTCAATATCCAATCCAATTTTCCAACAAGAGAATCTACATTTTGCGCTGTTTTTTGAAAGCTCATCTAAAATGCCAATAAAGAAGTCAAACATGTCAGCACCTAGAGATTCAGGCTTCAGCAATAAATGCATGAAAAAACAAAGCGACAACCAGGGAAATAGATACCATTTCTTAAATACTCCGGAGGAGTGTATGCAAGATTTGTGCTATAACTTTTCCCATCCCTGCTATTTTTCATAAGGCCAAAACAGGAAAGTCGTGGATCACCATCCTACAAGCACATGTACTATTGTCAAAATAGAACCTCTTGACTAGTAAAACACATGGCACAAAAGACATGAACAACAAACACTAAAAGAATAGATTCACATGGCTGAGATCAGACGAAGTAAAAAACCTCGTCAAATAAGACCCTATATGCATTGAGATCATGGTATAATGGTCGTTCTTCCGTACTACAGTAGTCCAAGGCTTCAGCAATATATAAAGCAACTCTTAGACGCATTGCCCACTCAATGGTTTGATTTTCCCCTGACAAAAGGTAAGATATTTGAAGTCAGTGTCACACGAATTGTTAACTGCTGATATGTCACAATGCTGCTTAGCTCACAACCCTTTTTTATAGAAGAATTAGCTTAAGATACAAGCACAATTCAGAAGATGTGGGAGAGTGTGGTTGAAGAGGCAGAAATCAGGGAACGACAAGTCCTACACTAAGACTACAAAAGACTGGACCATGCAAACAAACATAATGTGTTCATTACGTATGAGGATCCTTAAAATGGCAAAATATATCTCAATTCGGCAATAGTTACTCGACTGGACAAAACTGATGGATACCCAATTATGATAATTAATAAATACAAGTAGATCTCCCAGAGTAATTAAAGTAAATAAACTCCAGAGTAATTAAAGAAAATGAAGTAGAGAAAACCGTACATGATGAAATTGAGAGAACTAGATGCAGTAAGAACAGCTCTGTGTTAATTGGAGAACTAAAAGTTATATTTTAGAGACTGCACATACAGTGAAATAGATGCTTGGCGAGGGTGTCATTGGGCATGTACTCAGCAACAAGCAACCTCTCATCGCCGTCGCAGCAGTAACCAATCAAATTCGCAAGCCTGCGATGCCGCAATTTCCCAACTCCCCACGCTTCCTCCTGAAACCCGGCAAGGAAAGAGACGTAAATCGAAAAAGACAACAATCACCAAACATATACAAAACCTAAGGAAAGCAAGAGGGAAAAACAGAAAAGGATCTTCAAAAAACGGATTCAATTAGGCACAAAATAAAAAACCCAAATGCCAAATAAGGTGAGGCAGTACAGCGAACTGCTTGGGATCAGGCCAGGCCACTTTGGTGAATTTCTTGACAGCTATCCATCTGCGATTCTGTAAACGGCCCTTGTAGACGAGATTGGGGGCTTTTTCGCCGCTCTCCGAGACAATGAAGTCAGAACTGAAGTTATTTGTGGCAGCTTTGAGGTCCGAAAGCGAGAACTCAGAGAAAGGAGGGACTCCAGCAGCAACGGTAGAGGCGTCAACATCACCAGATGGAGGTGAATGGCAAAATGGTGGGTTTTCCTTATGATGCTGTATTTTGCCTTTCTCTGGTTCAATCTCCCGGAACAGAGACGATTCACAACAACCCATGACTATGTCTCTATCTCTTTTCACCCTCACCCCACTTCTGAGCAATTTGATTGAGCTGGGCTTACGGTGGCAACAGAAAGAAGGAGAAGAAGAGCAGCAGAAGCAGGTGTAATTGGGTTTGAGACTGAGCGCTTGCGAAGTCCGAAGAGCGTGAGAAAGAAGAGACAGGAAGAAAGGCCAGAAGATCTTAACGATGGCTGCTTTGGAGGTCAGAATACAAGTCTCTCTCTCTCTCTCTCCCTCTCTCTCCCTCTCTCTCCCTCCTTCCCAGTCTATCAATCCAGCTTTCCAACGCTAACACGGCAACGCCTTTTCTTCTGTCATTAACTTTTATTTATTATTTAATTTCTTTCTCTTATCACAAAGCATCAAGATGTTTTGGGTCAATACAAGGCAACAACATTTGGTGATTTTGACTTCCCATTGTTCCATATACGAAGACTTATAGGGGAAAAATTAGACTTAAACAGAAAAGAAATTTTTTCAATGAAAGAGAGTGTCAACTCTTAACTCTTACCAGACATTACAAGGGAAAATGACCATCTCACCAGAATAAAATGCCATGATCATCATTCTCTAAATGCTTATTATATAGATGTTTCTTCATCTCAATCTAGAATTTTTACTGATTATTATCACTTGGATGTATCTTTTTCATAGCTTTTGAATTGCACTAGGTGGCATTTTTCAGATCTAACCAAAGATATATATGCACAACAGCAAACACAAATTTCTCTTTGTATACACGGATGTCAAGCTCTCTTGTTAAAGTCTCTCACACAATAGTAAACAAAAGTTTCTACACAAATAAAGAAATGAAAGTCTCTCCTCAAGAATTTTGTTTTACATAATATGAACGATTTGAATTTTCCAATTAGATGAAAGGTCACGTCACAATGCCGAATTGAATGACTGTGAAAACCTACCATAGCTTGACAGTTATACACATTTGACAAAAACTAAAAGAGCCATAATCGCCTTTTTTTAGAAGAAAAAAACAATAAAATCCTTGCACCAATGTGGGGTTAATGAAAATGGGTGAGGTGGCGTCTAGTTGTATGGTTTTTTTTTTTTATTAGATATGGTTGGACAACAAAATTTAATGGATTTATTTTCTTAATGAATGACTTTTATTGTTCATTAGAAAACAACTAAACTCATTAAGGTTGTCATCAATCAACTGAAAATATTAATTTTTATTTGACTTAATTAATTTATGAAGTCTCATTATTTTCAACCTCGGCTTAGGTTTTTTTTTTTTTTTTTTTCCTCTGTTGTTTTGGTAAAATCTTGGCTTAGTTAGGACCATGGTACATTATGTCAACAATATATTGTCATTATCGATGGAGAGTGACGTGAAAAGTATAACCAACATGAGATTCCATCAAGTTGACGATATATCGCTAATGTTGAAATTTTTGGCAACTTTTCACTTTATTTTTTGTCATTTTCTCTATCTTCTCTAAACCCAGAGTTTCTCTCTCCACCTAGGCATGTGAAGCATGAGCCATGCTAAACAGAATGACTCTATATCCTTGCTTACAATGTTCTTTTGCAGTAGCATTGTATCTTGTAATTGTATAATGAATTATAGAATTTAATACTTCTTTTCACTAGTTTTTTTTTCTATAAACTTCTTTTCATTAATTGTATATTTGTGTTCTCTTTGCATGTTTACATTGATTTATATGAAATTTTCAGACTTTCAGTTTCGCCTGCATACAACCAGGCATGTGCCAATCAAAAACAATAGTTTAGGTAATGTTTTAGGCTAAAATAACATTCTTAGTATGTTTGTTAGCCTCAAATTAGGCTACTCAACAAAATTCAAACAAAAATGACCTTAAATACCCCCGAAACCAAGAATCGATTTTTCACTGACCAAAAATCGGCAAAATGTCTGCCATGTCAATGGTATTGACAGCCACCGATACATTGAAATTAGGTGACATTTTGAACATTAGTTTGGACCAAGGAACGATATCTCGCCGGGATTCGCCGGTTCGCCGGGTCGCCGATGTCGTAGCTGCTGTTGCTACTCTTTCTCTCTTTCTTTGTTCTTCTTCTTCTCCTTCAACGATCTGATCGCCGTTGGCCTGCTACTACTCTTTCTCTCTTTCTTTCTTCTTCTTCTTCTCCTTCAACGATCCGGTCGCCGCTGCTACTACGGTTACACACACAGAGATTCTAACAGATCGTTTTGAATGAACTTTTTTTTTTTTTCCTCTCTCTCTCTCTTTCTTTCTCTCTTTCTTTCTTCTTCTCCTTCAACGATCTGATGATGTCGCCAAGCTGCTGCTACTAGTGTCTTCTATCTCTTTCACGATCAAAAAAAAAAAAAAGATTTGAAGTTTCGCCTCCAGCGAAGTTTTAGAATTTTGCCAGAAAATTGTAGTTTTGCCGAAAAATCGCCAATTTTCCGGTGAAAATTTGAAATATCGATATCGTTGGCTTTTATATTTCGTTAGTGGGCGAATTTTGGCGATATTTCGCCGAAAAATAGTTCCTTGGTTTGGACTGCTCTTAGAGTAGGCTTTTCAAAATTTTTACTTGCTTTGAGCAATTCACCCAATCAAAATCAGATTCCATATCTATTATATGCATGTAAAAGGAAAGAGTTAAGATGAATAATTTTGTAATTCTGAAGTTACTTGAAATCGACTAGTAGAAGTGATCCATTCTGATTACCCAAAAAAAAAAAAAAGAAGTGATCCATTCTGGAGAAAAGTTCTTGAGTGCAACCCTTCTTCCAAATACGCTAGACAGTGGGGAGGCCTCCTTTGACTGAAACTTCCAATAAGTTCTTCAGTGCATTGGGCTATTGAAGTGGTTCTCTCCCACATCAACCCCTTGATACTTTATTTTCTTTTTCTCAATTCAGATATGTTAACTATGAGCCAAATTTTCTTTCGAATGATTTTTTGCTTTGGGTGAATGAGACTCAAAATGTTGACACATAATGTTCCATAAGCAAATGAATACTAAAAAAGGTAACTGTACATGACAACAAACTACTTAAACAATTACATATTAGTGATGAAACATATTTGTATTTATGCATCCAAATAAAAGATTGGTATTCTAACAAAAATTAATAAAAATGAAGATCTTTTGTCAACTCTGTAGAAAATTTAAACATTCAAAAAATGATAAAATCATGTTGTACAAGTGGACAATTAACATGAATTGTTTAATCATGTCCTCAGTTTCTCATTATTATTATTCATCACAAACTTGGTATAATATATTATTGAACTTTTTAAATATTATTATACAAAATAATAATATTTTGGATAAATATCACTTATCTCCCCTCTTAGTTAGACAAATAGCACTTACACCCCTTCTTACTTGGATAATATCACTTACCTCCCCTCTTAATTAGCAAATATATCAAATACCTCATTTCTGTTAACTTTCTCGATTAGTTTTTACTTTTACCGTTGACTAAAATCCCAAACTACCCTTGACTAAAAATTATTTTTTAGTTTAAATCCTAAATTATCGTAATCACCCTAGCAGTTAAAATACTAAATTCCTACAATTAAAATAATTATTAAAAAACCAATTAACCATAGTTAGAATTCAAATTATCTTTAATTATTAAAAACCCTAACATACCTTTTTAATAATTTAGTATTGAAATTGCATTTTGACATCAAGCAGTTTCTTGTTTTTTTAGTTATTTGATAAAATAAAAAAATAAAAAAAAAAGATAGGGTATGTTGGGATTTTAATAATTAAAGATAATTTGGATTTTAAGTATGGTATTTTGATTTTTAATAATTATTTTAATTGAGGATAATTTAATATTTTAGCTGCTAGGGTAATTAAGGTAATTTAGGGTTTAAATTAAAAAAATATTTTTAGTCAAAGGTATTTTTTGGGTTTTAGAAAAAACATTTAACGGTAAAAATTAAATGTAACTAAGAAAGTTAACAGAGGGGAGGTGTTTGATATATTTGTTAGATAAGAGGGGAGGTAAGTGATACTATTCAAGTAAGAAGGGGTTTAAGTGCTATTTGTCCAGCTAAAAGAAATGATAAGTGATATTTATCCTAATATTTTCACACATATGATGTGAGACTGAAATTCACTATTGTACAAAGAAATATGATAAAAATTATAATATTATATGGGTGTAAAATATGGAACATTTTGGGAACACATGTATTTCAGATTAATCAACCCTAAATTGAATGTCGACACTCTTTAAAAGTGATATTAAAGTACTAATCATTTATCACATGTACAATGTATTGTAACACTTGAACCCTCTTTATAATCCTGTTCTAGCTTACATTGTGTTATCATTAAATATTTTTAATCTATTCCAAGAGGTTGACTTAATTGGAAATGACAGAAACTTCGTGATTAAGATTTCTTGTGTTTTGAGTCTCCATAGAGTTTAATCACATAACTAATCGAGGCATCTTGATTATTAAAAAGATATTATAAAAAAATTCATTAATTATTATTACAAGAAATTAGTAATGAATGTACACACTTATCCATACCTACTACATAGGACAATGGCTCATGTGAGAATCTATTCCTTCCTGATCTCTTCATCAGCCAATTATAACACAATTAAAAAACAAATAAAATAAAACCAGTCATGACAACTGGCCATAGAAGAGCCCTTCATTCAATTTTAGAATTTTTAATCATTTGATCCATTATATGTTTGACATATTCATTATAATCTAAGACAATTTCAGGCAAAAAAAATTTCTTCCATGTTATTTCTAGGATAAGGGGAGGATGTGCACGAGTGATGACAACCTCCTAAGTCCAAGAAGATCATGGATTTGAACCTCCGCCCCTACCTCATCTTTTCTTTTCTCCCACCACTACACCTCAGGCTTGTGGACCCTAAATCACTATGACTGGTTGATAATGGCTCAAAAAACAAATTTATAAGTTAAGATAGGAAGATTGAGTTTATCACGACTCCTCTTACATTCCTTCGTATACATTTAAGAAGGAGGTCTACCTAGCCTATCATGACAATACGTAGAGGTAGATTATTCTCCTAAAAGTGTGATAAAAAAGTGTAAAGAAAGTAGAATCCTCTACCCCTGACTCAGGGAGAACCTCACTCCTATCTGCCCATATCTCATCAACCAATGTCACACCATACTACACCCAATATACTAGTGTGAGATGAGTTGCGGTGGTTATCTGTATATGTAGTTCTGCTTTTGAATGAGGTTATATTTACCTGAGTTTGGATCCTCTATCTACATAGAGAGGAAAATTTTCAGCCCACATGATTGATTCTTAACTCATGTCCAATCTCAAAATAAAATCTTTTATTTAATTATTTTTTGAGGAAAAAAAAGTTATTGGATTGAAATTCAACATGTATCAAGAATCCAAACATAGGTTGGAAATTTTCCTCTCAATGTGAGTTGGAAGATCCGGACTCATATTACCTCCTAGTTCCACTATCATATAATTAACAGAGAACCCACCTTATCGATTCTTATTGCGTATGTTTGCTGGAATAAAGGTGGGGTGGGAAAATTCTTGAAAAGAGTGTAGATTTCTTACTTTTCCTTTAAATCTCAAAATGGTAGATTGTTTGGTTGCTTGGGTTGTGAAAGTGAGAGATTTGTTTGCTGATGTGGCAGCCCAATTTTCCCATCCCAAACCATTTTAAAACCCCACATATTTGGTATGATTTTGTGGGAAAGTTGGGAAAAGTAAAAAGTAGAACCCACCAATATCACTTTTCCACAAAACCCTTTTCTTTCCTTTCCTTTCTTTCCTTCTCCCTCACCCCACTCACATGGGGCCCACATGTTTTTTTTCCCATCCTTTTTTCTCACCCCACATTTACAAACAAACGTAGCCTCAAAGGTTTCAACAGATTGTATGGCAGAAAAGATGGGAAAATACTGTTATACAGTATCATCGGAGAAGAAACGATCACAATGATGGAAGCTGGGGGAGCGGATGCTTTCAATGAGATTGGGCAACAGATTTGAGGCGATGGGGTTCTCATTTTATGTTATTTTTTCTCACAAGGTAGTGATTGAAGTGTAAGCATAAAGCTGTGACCCAGTTGCTCATCGCATAATTGAATCAAATTCCATAGGGACGTTCTGTCAACTGGGGAAGGTTTTTGGCCACATCAATAACTTTCAATTGAGAAAAGAACACCATCCGGTTCTATGAGCAGAGTCTGTTACACAAAATATTACCAAATTTATGATAAAATCAACACTTTGGACAAGATTGTTCATTTTTTCTTTTTATCTTCTTTGTGGACAAGACTGTTCATTAAAATCCTAGGAAAAATATCATCAAAAGAATTATTAAAAGTTGGTCCCGAGGACAAGATATTTTCACCGCATGAAAAATGTGCTAAAACAATCATTTGGTGGGAATTTATTAATTTTTGCATGGATGAGAAGGATAAGTTTCCAGATGTGTGATTCACATGGATTTACCTCAGTTGAAAAGGTAGAAAGCTATATGGACAATCAAGAAAGGGATTCAGATTCAAACGCCATAGCAGAGATAGAAGACAAGCTCAATATAAGACCTTCATTTTTGCATACATGGCTTTTAAACTGAGAAATTTTCTCCAAAAAGTTAGTGATAGCCTCATCATAAACATCTCTAGTTCGACAATATTTACTGTACAGTTTTAAACAAAGGGAGCAGCGCCCAAAACCAAGATGCAACCATGAGACAAGATTTGCCAGCAGGGCACACATACTTGGGTCAGACCAACTGTCCCAGAAGCATGAAATCCTAGGGCTAGTTTAAAGACAATAGAAGATTTACAAAAATCCTATACATAATGTTGAGAGTAATAATACCAGATTACAGGATTTGATGTCCGCGATATCAGCTTCATTGCTTGCGATCAATGTGTCTCTTTTCGCGTTTGTCACTGGCACATCAAGCATCAATTATGGCAACTGCAGAAGCCACAAGTTATTCTGTCATTCCGCCAAGAGCTGAAATGCAAAGCCATTGATATGTTCCAATTAGCAAGTCAAAATTGTGTTCATCCTGCATCCAATCGATGGGGTTCATTTATGAAATCCAATACAGCAAGGAGATTATAATAATGAACAGGTAAATTAGTTTCTTCTAAACTCTCAAAAATACCTGTTAACTGAATTGCGTTGTAAACTTCCGCGCAAAAGTAAGCATTGGCATCAAAACCGCACGTATGCATAGTGACACTCCCACTCCCGTTACCTAAACAAGTCAGTGAGCAGCAAACACCATATAGTGCAAAGCCCCTTAAATTTTCTGATCATCTCCATAACCTTCACTGCTGTAAGATCTTCCAGTGGCCATCTTATAATACAAAGCTAACTCGTTTCTGATCTTTCCTGTATCCTTCCCGGCTGTAAGAGCTTCAGGCAACCACCATATAGATCACAGTTGATACATTTCTGACTTTTTACATAACCTCATGGCTGCAAGATCTTTTTCCCCAAAAATCAATATGTATTTCCTCCCAGAAAATTCCTTGAAGAATCTTTTGAAGTTCAGCAAATGACAACTCTGTCTCCTTACCAGAAACACAGAACCACCTGGCACTAAACAGGCGATGCCTCAGATTTGATGGAAATGATCCAAGGATGAAGTGTGAAAGGACACCCATCAATAGTAATGGTACATCAGAAGCCTACTCCAGCCTTTTCAAAAAGTGTAACATATTTCCGACGTACTTCACGAAGGATTACTTGAGGAACCAGGAAATCTAATATCATTGTAGAGGGTGATTTCTACGGAACCTTAGCATTTTCTCGTGCAAGCCTATCTTCTTCAATGCGTACATGAAGCTCTTCATAGGTTTGCACACAACTGGCTGTGAACCTCTCCAGAGCATCAAAGATCTGCTTCAGACCAGACTGCAAACTACCAATATTATTCAGGTCTCTCTGATGCAAAAGCTGCTCAGGCACGAGCGCACCACTGCCCTGCCCAGAAACCATAACAATTTTCTTATCTAGTGCCTGAATTGCCTTCTGCAAATTCAGTTCATCCCTTTCCAAGCCCTTCGATTTTTTTTCCACATCACCAGCAGTCACAGGCTGAAATATACCTAATTTATGTCGCAACCCCACTGCAAAAGCCACCATTGCATCAACCACCTCCTTCTCTGAGATTCTCTCCATGGCCTGTGACCATTGGTTACAAATCACAAAGACAGGGGGTGCACCAATCCTACCAGGAGAAAAGGGAGGTCTCCCGTCTGGTGTTTCTTCTGGTTCTTCATAAATACATTTCAGAAGCCAAGTATTTAAGGCTGTAATATAGCCCTTTTGGGTGCCAATCCAATTGCAGAAATTAGAAATCCAATCAAGGACTTCATGTTGAAGCTGCATTGCAGTTTCAAGATGATCAGCACCAAACAGTCTGCTAGATATAATGGCATCTAAGTTTTTCACTTCTGTAATAGCTTGGCATTGATTCCGGTGGCATTCAAGCATAAGTTTCCACATCTCAAATAACCTGAAACAAATAAAGGATTATGGATTAATTACTTTCCAAACACTAAATGAATAAAAATCAACTGAGAAGGAAATCAGAGAAACATAGATGGATGCAATCATAACCATCATTGAAGCCCCTTCCTAAAACAGTGACTGCTCTTGCCATACACATATGTATAGTCTTTATCACGAATAAAAAAGACATGGTACTGAGAGTTCTTATTCTTCTTCCTTTTTTTTTTTTTTTTTTTTGGGGGGGGGGGGGGGTTGGTGTGGGCCCGCCTTTGCAAGGCAACATGCCGCGGCCAACGGGAAAGGGGGGAAAAAGGGGGGGGGGGGCTATTTTAATAAACTTCCACAAGGTTATGGCTGTAAGAATAAACCAAAAAAAAAATCTATCTATAAATCAAAAGGAACATTACACAGATATCCCTATATGCGTATTTAGAGCTTCAAACCTTTTAATTGCCCCATTACTCTTGTAAGTTAAAGTCAAAGGTCCAAAATGAAGGCATTACAATTATCATCAATTTCACTATCACAAATTGCCATTGTCTAGCACATTTTCAAAAACACATGTGAAAGGAACAGTCTGGTGTCATAAAAAGGGGAAAAAGAGCACCTCTTTCTCCTTCCTCATGTTAGTACTAGGTCCCTGGTTTTCTACATTACTTCATGGCATCATACCTCTTCTGATCAGTCCCATTCTTCATTCTCTGTTTTGGCAGTTCCTTAATGCTTTCCCTTGTGATCCGTAGCAAACTATGCTGCTGTCTCAATTCTATAGAACCTTAGTGACTTACGAAAATAAACTAGGATTTCTTTCATGACTCTGCAGATTTGTTTCAGTATCTACATAACCATGGAAAAGGAATCTACATAAAAGTTATCAGGCAGATGAAGGATATCACATGCAGCACTAATTCTGTCCATATACCTAAGTGGCACCTGGTAACTGCTTAGAGTGCTATCTTTCTCAAGGGTTTTGGACAGATCAAGAATCCCTAGAACTGCAAATCTGTCAGATAAAATTTAGCAATTTTTATGGCTGGAGGGACTTTCACCCAGAGTTTGGTGTCCATCAGAAACCTGTCGACTGAAATCTCCCAAATTCTGGGGTTCTGATTTCAAAGTCTAACTAACTTGGCTGATGGTTGCTATTCTGTGGTTAGATTATTAAGATACTGGGAGGGCTTGTATCCATTTTTGCTGCTATATCTGACTTGACTCAAGATCCATTGAAAAAGCACGCTTTGAATTCTGTTGAACTATTGTTTCTGGCTAGAGTGGTCCACTATTGGTGCAATTGTCACCGGTTAGTACCATATATTTATAACCACTATTGCACTGCTGTGTTTGCACTCCATTTTGGTGTCTTATTGGTGATTTCTTGATTGTTATCTTTTCATTTATAAAGCATGTTGTTCAAAACTTCAGGTGGACTCTCAACATCTATATCATCTACCAAGCTCAGTGGTGTCTCAAACTATCAGATTTGGGCGCAGCAATAAATATACTTCAATGCCAATCATAAGATGGACCATTTAATTCATGAAGCTCAACCTCAGACTTCAAGGACTACAACATAATATAAAATTTCACCAAATTATTTTTTTCAAAACGCGGTGGGGTAAACATAATGTGAGACTAATATACCTGAAAATGGCCATTCCAATAACATATAAACCAATACATGTATTCATAGTTTTAAACTTCCAATACCTTGCTTCTTCAGTTTTGCAGTCCTCTAGTTTTATGCTTGATCTTTGATGACTTGATCTGGCTTAGTGTTGTTTTTTGATGACTCGATATGACTTAGTGTTGATTCTTTATGTATTGACATGGCTTAATGTTAACTTTTTATAAGATAAGCTATAGAACTGATGTATTTTAAAAGTACCAGAATGCAACTAAGACCCCTAGGTGTGCTGTATTGCGCTCAGGAAGAACCTCAAATGTCTTAAATCACCTAGTGCTTTGACAACTGCGCTGTCTGCTAATAAATAATACTGCAAATAAAGTTACTTCTAAAAAAGTTCTACAAGGTGTCATCTTACACTACCAATCTTGCATCTGCATCTAGAGGTAGTTTATCCCTCCATAATGTATTCTATAAATTCAGTACGTCTATTTCCACCTCTACAGTTGCTCACTTAGGCATGGGTGCATTTCTTGATTCCTCTTCTTCTACTCCATAGGTCATTAACTTGGTGACACCTCCAATATAACATGGTAATTCACATGCATTCTTCTATATTTCCTCACCCTTCCAGAGACATACTTGCTGATGGCTCCAGCACTCAAGAGCCTGCATCCGATGTACTTATTTTAGGTGGGGGGGGGGGAAAGGCATTTCTTAATCTCCTTTTCCCTTCTCTTCAACCCTGACAGCCCATCGAGTACCCAAACCCAGGTTTTCCAAGAGCCACAGTTTATCCTATTCAGCCATCAGTTATGGATCAAACTTCATATACATACTACCCTCCCATACCCTGACCGTCAATCCCAACCCCTACTGATTGCCCTCATTCTAAACCCTATAACCAGCAAGTTCATCTAAAAACTTGAGTTCTCTAAGCCCCAAAAATTAAAAAGCTGAATATTGCCTACAACACTCATTTTAAGATTCCAGGCCCTACCAAACTCTAGGGACAACACCTAAACCTACCAGCTAAGTTCAATACTAATTACAGCCCCATCCCATTAGTAAAAGTCACCCTTCCGCATCTCAAGAATTATGCACCATTTTGTCCCATCTCAGCTCATTGATAAAAGAAACCCTTTTGTGTCTTATCTTTAGTGGTGCTGTAGTTAAACCCGTTACCCCCCATTAACCCAACCCATCTAAATACTAACCTATCTATCTAAGAAACAACAGAGATCATATCATTTGCACCCCATACACCCTACCCAAAATCCCAGGAAATCCTAATTTTCACTATATTTGACCTTCACCTCCAGTAGGGCTACATCAGGACAAGTTGGACACACTGGAATAAGATTGAATTGCGCTGCACATTGGATTTGTGAGGAACGGTTGGGTTGATAGGACTACAGCCTGAGGAAGGTTGTATGCCTTTTCTTCTTCCTGTTTATGTTCTGTCGTTCTTGATTTTTGTTTCTGATTTGATTATCTATCGATCTATTATCTGTCTCTCAGTTGTTTGACCTGAGTTTTTGGTACTATACCAGTGTCAAATCATACCTGAGAATTGTCAACTAAACCTGCCAGATACTTTCTTTATCTGTCGGTTTCAGAACATACCCTTTAGTTTGATAAGAGAATAGTCTGAGCCATGTTTCAGGTTTGTTTCATTGGTTTGATCTGAACAATTTGAGTTTCTCTATTTCATGGATCTCAGATTCAGAATCATAGTTTCCCAACTCACTTTAAATCTAACTGTTGTGTCAATCACATATAATGAAGGATTCTTACTCCACCTAGTTGTGAGTTGTGATTAATACCTAGAACCTAACCCCTATCTGAGATGTAGAGATTTCTGTTAATTATTGAATAACTATTTGAAAAGGGCAGGCCTTGGGGCAGTGGTTGGTGGACCACTGTTGTGGCCTTAGTCAAGGCATTGAAACAGCCCCTTCGCAAAAATTCTCAGGATAATGCTGTGTAGGAAACAACACACCCCCCCCCCCCCAAAAAAAAAAAAAAAAAAAAAAGGCCTTTGGCACCGGGTTCACCTTCTATTGAATTAACTGTCTGAGGTGGGTTTGCCAGGGATCCTACCTTGGAGGCTTTTATAGTTCATCCTACTTAGACTCCATCCAACTCACAAATCAGTGGTTCTCCAGTCTGCAAACCAATCCCGCCTAGTCTTTTACCCTAACTGACCCAAAATCTTCAAGAAAGGAATCTCACCATGGTGCAAATTCTATGTCAAGCAGCAACTCAACTGTCATTCAAGATCAGTGGGCATATTGCCAAGTTCACACCTCTGACACAAATACCCCTACTTTTAGCCCAATCAAACATCAAATTCATGTGAAGCTTAGAAAATTGGCAAGTTCATTGAAGAAAGAAAGAGTAGCTGGGGATGGTTCAAAATAGTGTTTTCATAAAGTTGAGTTATTAGTTCCAAATAGTGTTGTCATATAGTTGATTTAGGCATCCAATGATGAATCTCCTGCTAGTGTGCAACAGAGGATACTCCAAAAGGAACCAATGTTATTTATGCCATGTTCACCTAATCCCAATGATTAAGATTTCTATCACAGAAACTATCACACAAATTCCCCGAATGCCTAATTAACTGATCAACAAAAAATAGGGCCAATAGGACTAATAAAGGATCTTTACCATAACGTTACCTGGAAGTTAAAAAAATAAAGAAATAAGTAAAAGATATGAAAATATAAGTGTGGCTAGTTATGGCACCACGAATTCACATACCCATGAATTAATTCATTAAGTTGAGGCCACAACTCTTCATCCCTCAACGTAGCTATCTTAATTGATGTCCTATCAACAAATTGGATTGCCATCCTTATTTTGGTAGATAAGTTCCTGACCAGAGTTTGAACGGCGACAACTTTGTGAGCCTCAGCGCCTTTCTCGTCCAATCTCAGCAATCGCTTCCGCTTTCTGTCATGCTCTACCCGCATCTTTTCCTCAGCCTGTAAAAGCCAAAACAATAAAAAAATAAAAAGTGCATTAAATCATTTGACACTCCTTAGAAAATGCAATCTGGTACAGCAGGGAGATGAAAGTTGCATTCCTCCCCCCACCTCCCCCTCTCTCTTTGTTTTTATGAAAAAGAAAAATTACACATAATACGTGTGTGTGTGTGGGTGTTGATGTTGTAAGATCACTATTACTGAGGGCCATTATATAAAATATCATTTCAGAAGGCTAGACTGAATCCTAACCGACCAAATAATGCAGTATCAGACTGGTTCAAACCCTAAAAGAACTGGTCCAATGGGTTTTGTATTCTATTTCAGCTTTGACTCAGTCTTTTACTTGTTCTATTAGTCCTACATTAGATTAGAGTGAGTTAGACTGCAGTTAGGATTTTGTTTTGTAATTTGATTTTCAACTAGGGTTTGTATTCTATTTCCTTTAATTAGAATGTATTAGGATACAATTTTTATATAGAATAGATTGAAGAGTTTTGCTTGCTTTTGAGAAAATTCCTTTCCCCGTTACACTTCCCCTCCCTATTCCTCTAATTCTCCCTCCATTACACCCCACAATTGCAGCCCTATACCAGGCCTGCATCATCAGGATTCTGCAAAAATGGTGTATTTTTTTTTATGAGTTTTGCTTTGCCATCTTGGGGTGTAAAATGCCAAAAGTACAACAATTTTTTTAGTCCAAAAATTCGACATAGCATCTCATTCCAAGAATCTTGGCAAGATTTTTAAGTATGCTGAGGGCATGAAGATGGGTGAAAACACTACTGTTACTTGAAGATACTCAACAATGAAATACTCCATATACATTTAATATCCTCTTCAGTTTCTAGATTTTGGCAAGATTCTAATAGTCTCTGACTACTCCGGAAGGAATAAAATATCTATAGGATTCATAGTACAGTCCAACTGTTCCTATTACGTGGTCTTTAACAATGTTCAAACGGTTTATGAAATAGATTAAACAATGGTGGAGGATCCCCACACCCCCCTTTATCACGCTAGAGAAACCCTTGTCCCAACCAATATAATGAGCATTGGACATGATTGACATAATTCTTCTATTATATGACTCAAATAAAATGATACATGACATAAGAATATGTAGCACAGAGGTGTACAGAATAATTACAATTTTCTACACCCACTTGGAACTAATAATCATGGGAGAAAAGGGTATCATATTCATCATAAAAGTGAATTATTTCATAAGAAACTATTTAAGGTAATCTAATGTAACCGACTTTGCAAGTCAGTTTGACTTTCAACGCTCCCCCTCAAACCCAACTTGTCATACCAAGTTCTGCTATCAATTTCTTGAATACATTAGACTTAAGTGGCTCTATGAAAACATCTAGCACTTGATCTCCAGTTTTGCAATAGACAGGCTTCACATTTTGTCCTTCATATGTTATCAAATAAAGTCATACTTCATATCAATGTGTTTGCTTCTACTATAGGCTACTAGATTCTTTGCAAGAGAGAGAGTGGCTTGTAGTCAATGCATATGGCAGCTGGACCTTCACAAGGATGATGCATTTCTTGCATTATATTCCTCAACCATATTACTTGACACGTGCATGATGCAGTTGCAATGTACTCAGCTTCGCATGTTAAGAGAGCCACTATTGACTACTTCTTTGAAGACCATGATGTTGCTGCAGAGCCAATGTGTAATAGGTACCCAGAAGTACTTTACTTGTATCCAAGTCTCCCCCATAATCACTCTCTATGTAGCCAACTAGTCTTGACTTGGATTCTTTGCTGCCATAAAGTGAAACTGCTTTGGTTGTTCCATATATCTGCTAATGACACCAATTGTTTATAATGTCTAATCTTGTGAAAGTTAAGTACCTTTAAACTTCCAACAAGGCTTCTGTAATAGATTGGATTGACGGGCTCTTCCTCCAAATCACGCCTTAGCTTCACACTTGCATCTGCCGGTTTTTGTATTGGCTTGCAATGATCCATCTTGAACTTACTTAAGCATTTAATCTACACACATCTTTTGTGAGATGAAACTCCCTTCTTCTGCTTGAGTAACCTCCATTCCAAGAAAATATGACATTCACCAATATTTGTCATTTCAAATTCTCGAGTCATGGCTTTTTTAAAGACTTTGAACATATTTGGATAATTTCCCATGAAAATCATATGGTCCACAAAGAGACAAATTCACATGAAACCTTCATCTCAATTTATCTTCGTATAAAAGGTATGCTCATATGGATTCTCTATAAACAAGACTCGTTGACTACATAGACAGTGATTATAGGGGAGACTTGGATACAAGGAAAAGTAAATCTGGCTACGTATTTCATATTGGCTTTGCAGCAATAACATGGTCTTCAAAGAAGCAGCCAACAATGGATCTCTCTATAAGCTGAGAACATTGCAACTACATCATGCACGTGTCAGATTATATTATTGAGGAATACAACGCAAAAAATGCATCATCTCCAAGAAGATCCAACAACAAAATACATTGAAAAGAAATCTGATATCTCTCTTGCAAGAATTCAGTAGCCCACAACAGAAGCAAACACATGGATACAACTATCACTTCATTCAACAACATGTGAAGGACAGGAATGTAAAGCTTGTCTACTGCCAAATTGAAGAACAAGTAGCAAATATATTTACAAGCCGCTAAAGTCTAAAGTATTCAATAAATTAAGAGCAGAACTCAGCATAACAAGTTGAGTTCGAGGGGGAGTGTTGAAAGTCAAACCAACTTGCAAAGTCGGTTACATTAATCGATTTCTAAAAATGAGGTGGTAGAGTTGAGAAATTTTACAGAAAAAAAACTCTTTAGGCGGTCATTATTAGTCCGTAATCTAGAAATTAAAAAAGAAAATAACAAAAAGAGAGAAGAAGATGGTTATATTAACCGACTGTTTCTTCAAAAGAGGCGGTAGAAATCCCTTATATACAGGTATGGGCGTTGCTGTTTTAAAGAGAAGAAGTGAGCGGAAAAAAAAGGAAAGAGAAGTGAGAGAAAAATGGAGGATGAGAGAAAAAGAGCAAGAGGAAGAGAATCATTTGGTTGAGGTGTTTTATAGCTTTGTTTGTAAAAGCTCTTTTTTTTTTTTTATTTGAAGATTACATTGGATTCTTATTGATGCTTTACTCACCACCCTGGTGTGCCAATAGGAGGGGGGTGTACAATGATACCTCTCAGAGGAGCAGAGAGGCTGAGTCTCCTAAAGAGGACAAAAGCAGGGACCACCCTATAGGAACCGCAAAGAGGATGATACAGGCAAAGAAAATACTCAGAAAATAGGCATGCCTAGATCAACATAAAGGAAACATAAAAAATAAAGATAAAACTATCAACTTTACAAGTGCAGAAGCTAAGAATCAATCTGTAATTTGTATCACAACACTTTTTATAAATAGAATACAACAACCCAAGAGCTACAAAAAAGAATAAATAGCTAAAGAAAAGCTAGGATCTCCCTATTGTACCATAATACTCAGAATAACTCACATGAACGGATGACTCATAGTTTGCTAATATCATTTATATTAAGCCACATAAACTAACAGCAGACCTATTATAAATCAAGAACAGAGGAGATTCTCAGAAAACAGAATTAAAGTAGCATTTTATATTGTCCCATACAGGTAACACAAGAAATACATGCATACAAGAGCAAAATATAGACTGTTCCTTCATTTATTTGAGCACAAAAATAACCAAATATCACTACCAAAATAGAAGAAAGTAACTGTAAGCCCATCACTTGAGAACCTCCTCAAAGGCCACAATCACACTGACGGTAATTATACATGAACCCAAAAGTTGCTTAGCAAAGATCACTCTTATATTTCTTAACAGATACTGGGTATTTCTAAGTTATTCAGGCCCTGAGGTCTTCTCATACAGCTTGTAAATAAAATAATCATTTTTGACCCAAAAAGAGAGTAAATAAGATAACCACAGAAAAGGAAGAAATAGGTCAACAAACAGAACTAGGCGTAATTTACTGATGTTTGTCCAAACTGTAAACCTTCCCAACCAATTCAAAAGAACTGGCATAAATCCAATTACAAAATAACAGGATGTTAACAAATTCAATAGTACTGATCAAGGAATAGCAAAATCATACCTTGACCTCATCGTAGAGTTTCTTTTCCCACATATACAGCTTCTGCAAAGTGGCCGACAGACTTGCCGACCGACCCTCGAGGTCCGCGTAAGCAGAACTACTCTTCTCGGTGGACGACGATGCCTCAGAACGTTTAGAAGTGGAAAGCTGCGACGATAGAGAAGGCGTAACCGCGTGCAACATCTTGGAGGAAACTGTGTAAAAAAGAGAACGATATCAATAGATGCAGCAGATTTACCAGAATCCGACTGCTATTAAAAACAAGAAGGTCAAAACAGAAAACTATTGGTAGCCATCACAAAGAATGTTCTTGATGATCCACATACCAGAGTGTGAAACCTAAAACTAGGAACCAAAGTATAAAAATTCCAACACGCAGATTAGGTGATCCATGAAACATGCCCGATAATTCGTGATAAAAGAAAGAAAGAGGAAATCTAAAATTTTTTGATGAGAACAAGAATTAGGAAACAGAAATAAGATCTCTTACCTTGATAAACCCCTTTTTTCTTTCGATAAGGTAGTCTTCCGGCCTCGAGCATCCTGGACACCTCACTGCCGGCATCTGCAGCTCTCTCAAACTGAATCTTAATTTCAAGCACAACCTCTGACGCTCCCCCAAGGAGAACCCGAGCCTTAAAAGCAGCCATATTTACCTGATCATCAGCGCCTTCTTCCTTAGAAATCACATTCTTTTCTACCGGAGCAACATCAAATTCCACCCCCTCCACAGAGACACTGGGTTTCGTTTGGTAAAGCGATGCTTGCTCATCATCATTTCCGTGCTCAACCTCATCATCTTCAACCTTCTTATAGTAATTCCCACTTTCATCATCATCGGCAAACTTCTCGACGCTATGGACTTCCTTGACAACTTCGTGCTTTAAGTCCTCCTCCTCCAAATCAGGGATCCCTTCTTCTTCCCTCACATCTATGGAGTTGCGGCTGGGAGTGTATAGAGGTTTATAACTCTCCAAAGTTTCGAAAGGGTTCAAGAAATCCCAAGGCGAGTTACTCGGCGGTGAAGGCGGTGGCGGAGGGGGTTTGGAAGACGTTGACGATGACGGTCGTGCAGCCATGTGCGGCGGAGTAGAAGAAGAACCACCGTAAGACATAGGCTGAGAACCGAAGAAACTGCCATAGCTAGGGTAAGGTTGGTAAGGGTAGGAAGGGTAAGAAGCGGAGTCTTGGCCAGGGTAGGAGTGAGAATAGTAAGAAGAAGAGGCATCAACACGTACGACGTCTGGACTCATGGGTCGCTGTTCGTAAGACACGGAGGGAGTGGGACGATTCCTCATATAGTTCATGTTCATGAACCCACCAGGGAACGAATCCATCGGAACCTGATTAAACTGATAACTTGGTTGGAACTCATGAGGTTGATGTAGAGGAGAAGAATGACCAGAATGGTGATGGAGAGATCCAGAATCATCATCATCGTCATCGTCACCATGTTCTATATCTTCAGAATCAGAATGAAATTGAATATGACCTGAATTAGAGTTTGAATCCCGAGTTACAACAGCTGCTGGAGGGGGGAAGCTAGTAGACTCTGCCGCAAAGGTGATATTTTCACCTTTTCTCTGAGTGGGTAGAGGAAGAACAGGGGAAGGGGGAAAACCAGACTTGTCAAGACCTTCATCGAAGATTCGCTGAAAGGTGATACCAATCACTTTCAGAGAGTGGATGTAAGCGACATGGGAATCGGCGAAGGCGTAACGCCGCCGGATTGCCAGCTCCAGATAATCACACCGTTCACGGCAAAGCTTTACGGCCTCCAAGTCATCAATCTTCGAGCTAGCGCAACCCATCTCCGAAGAAATTGAAAAATCACAGCCAAAACAAATAAATAACCCAAGAAGGAAGAGTTAGGTGAGGAAGCTTTAATTACAGTGAAAGGAACCTAGGAGGAATCAAAGATGTGATAGAGGAACAGAAGAGAGAGATTAAACAAGCAAAGAGAAAGATAAATCTTTGCCAGCGCTGAGTATGTCGTCTGGTTATAGAGATGTAGCAGAGAAAAGAGAAAGACGGAGTAAGATGAACTCGCAACGGCGGTGGCAGCGGAGGTTGCTCCGTCGTTTTTAACATTTCTGGTCTGAGCTTAGAGAATGAGAAAATGATTTAGATTGGATTAATAACTCCATTACCATTGCTATTACAGTTGCTACCTGCTATTGCTCTGCTAGGTTGGAGATTCGAAAGATTCGAAAGCATGCGAATTTGATTCCAAAAGGGAAAAAGAGTTAGGAGTTTCGGTAAGCTTTTAGTTGAGAACTGCGAGATGAGAAGAAGAGAAAGAGAAGTAAAGCAGTTCAGTTTCTATTCGGGGAAGCGAAGTTACTTTGGTAACGGAAGTTCCGTTTTTGGTTTTCATTTTTATTTTTTATTTGTTTCAGTTTTTGACGGCTATTCTCATTTTCGCCGCTTCTTGGATTTTGCCCCTATGGTTCTGACTTCTGAGACAGAACACCATCGGCGATAGCGATACGATGATAACGATAACGATAACGTGAGGTTCCAAGATCCTTCTCCAAGTCTCTTCTCCCATGCAGTCAGGTAGGTACAAAGACAAAGGGGTTTCTCCGTTGCGTGTCAATGTCAATTAGTGCATGCTCGTGAATGCCAGCTAGGGTTCGACAGTTTTCAACGTAGAGGTAGTAAGACCAAGAAAGTCATGAATTCGAACAGTCATACATTTTTTTATTTGGTATTTTGTGTCCATGGGTCTTAGTCTTTGTGACTGGTTATCAGTTCTATTTCTCGATGGGGGCAGGGAAGGGGTATAACTCAGCGGTAGAGTGTCACCTTGACGTGGTGGAAGTCATCAGTTTGAACCTGATTATCCCTAAACCCAATGTAAGTTTTTCTATTTTGACTTGCTCCCCCGCCGTGATCGAATGAGGATGGATAAGAGGCTCGTGGGATTGACGTGGGGGGGCAGGGATGGCTATATTTCTGGGAGCGAACTCCAAGCGAATATGAAGCGCATGGATACAAGTTATGCCTTGGAATGAAAGACAATTCCGAATCCGCTTTGTCTACGAACAAGGAAGCTCCTCCACTTGCATAAATGGGGTCGCTGAGAATAAACACGTAGATAAAAAGAAAAACTACTCCAATGAAGAGTCTATGGAATTCGTTTGAAGAATCTTTTCTCCCACTTTGAATGAAGACCCGGCGAGAATACCAGAAACTCCGTGGAATTCCTACCCTTGCCTTACATGGGGTGTCCATTGGTCAAGCTTGATGAATCATAATCAAGTCTAACTAGAGTTAACAAGGTCATGTTAGATCAAGTTTTTCCAAATCTTAATTTTCACCTTGAAAGTTTGTCTTAGGCCTAGTTTTGACCATAAATATGACTAACTTAAAAACCTTGATCCAGATCTTAACCCTACAAGGCCAAGCTTAACCATGACCTTCCTTGATAAGCCTTGATTAGGTCAGGCTAAGCCAAATTGGCCTTGACTGACCTTGGCTTTGCTACACTCTAAAGGCAAGGCCTTGGACCTGGCCTAGCCCTAATCATCTTTTTGGTAACCAAACATATAATGCAATTCCAGTTACTCAAATCATGATTAGGATGCCATATTAGGCCTAGTTTTTTAGTGGTGGTGCAACATGAAACACCAAATATGGCCTGACCTTGACCTTGACCTTGACCTTCTTTGGGTTAGAGTATTTTGGCATGATTTGCCTTTAGGGTCAACATTAGAGCCCAAACTTGTATTTGAACTCAGGGTGGATTCACACCATCAAGGCCAAATTTGTACCCATAAATCTGACAGTAGTTAAAGTTGGTGTTGTGATCGTTCATTCTATGTAATTAAGTGACACTTTGTTCGACTCAAGCTGTAAATAAATAATATAATTCTATCTTGAGTGAAGAGAAACTTGATTTTAACTAAGCTTAAATCCTATATAGCTTTTAGGGAAAATTATCCAATTCATTTCCTTGTAAATATATGACATGTGTCCCCACATCACATCAAATGGTTGATATCCATCTATAAGTTACATCAAAGAGTTGTGATTAAATTTAAAAAAAAATGATATGACTTTTAAATGACTTTTAAATGGACATTAACCTTTTAATGTAATGTTATGATCCATGTCACATATTTACAAGGAAATAGACCATCCATTTCCTTGCCAGAAATGGACCATTCATTTTCTTATTAGAAATGGACATGATATTAGTCCTTGTTTTTAGTGGTATCATTTCTAATTTTCAAAATCATGAAGAGTGGCTACCATTTGGTAACTTTGTTCACATCTAGATTCTATATTCCTTTCTAATACTTTAAATTATAATTTTCTTTTTGTACCCCAAAAAAAATTGTAATGTCTTTTTTTATTTATCTCGAGTGCTATTGTATATGCTATTGGAGTTGGTGAGAAATCCACTATTTATCTAGTGCAATATTTCATATAATCTTTTCTTAACTTTCATTCGAAATTAAATATTGATAAAACTACATAGGCAAGATGAAATGTGCTAGATTAGGCACATGATGGGTTAGGACCGACCATAGGGGTGAGACTTTTACTCTTCTTCAGAGTGAGGCATTCACATGCTGCTCTTCTATATTTGTACATAAGCGACATTATCTTTTTGTCTACTAGAAAAGGGGGGGGACATTATCTTTTTGAATGTCATTTCTTTTTAATTTAATTCCTATCTAGGGGTGGAAGGAGAGTCTGAATCCTTTATCCAGAATAGTAGCCGATTGTCCCTTCAGAAGAATATTCACCTATGAACACTAACATTGTGAATCAGAGATGAGTCTTCTTCTTAAATATATGGCCAAGAGGTGTGAAAAAAAAAAACACAATGAAGATTGAAGCTACTAACTCAGATTGTCACATCCCTCCAGCCAGTACTCTATCTGGAATACGCGAATGTGTGATCCACAACCTCAAAGATCAAGTTTAGGAACGATCATATCCATTTAGGATAATAACATATTCAAAAGCAATAACAAATCATTGTATTCAAATAATTTAATAATAAAATAAAAAAAGGATCCCAGAAGGATCACAAAAGAATATCAAAGTACGGATTACAAGAAACCAATCAAAAGATAATTGTAGAGTATAGCGGAAATATACCCTACAAACAAATGCGGAAGGTAGATCGAAATCTAGGCAAAGTCTAAAGCTATTACAATCAAAATAAAAGTCTAGAAGAATAAGAGTAAACTAGTCAAAATCTTTTGTCGGCTCTCCTTCTTCTTCGATCCTCGCCTTTTTCACCTTAGGGTTGTGCTCTTGTAACTTTGTTTCAACTTCAAACTCACGATCCCATCGGCGAATAAGACGATGCCGGCTATCATCAATAAGAGCCATCAATGTAATCCAAACCTGTGTACTGGTCACACCACTGGTTATGACCTTCTCCAATGAATTCCGTAGTTGAACCATGTAAGGAAGGGTCTTCCGTACCGAAGCACGGGTTCTCTTCCGTTCCTGCAAAAGTATCTAAAAACAAGTCTCCCGAAGGGTAAAGCTCAAAAAACTTAGCAAGTAGTTCAATCACAACAAGCATCTTCACACAATCCATAGCAATCATAAATGCAATGATATGAGACAACGAATGTAAGCATGCTTCTAACTATATATACATGTTTGGTCTCTATTGGCATACACATTTTAAGTCATAGCACCATACTCCTCTAGGTAGGTCTCAAATCACTCTCCCTCAACCTTCCCGGTATCTTGGGTTCTCCGTTGGTAATTGGGTCAAGCATCCTTCCTGGACATTCCATAGCTGGAGTTTAGATCACCACTCTCTCATATCACCATTGGTCTAAGTATTGGCGTGTGTTCAGGGTGAATCTTAGCCCAATACAAGTCATTTATTGAGTCATATCTACTTAGGGTTAGATACATCAATTCCTCGCTTCCCGCGATCCTTTCCGGTATCCTTCCCCCTAGAGTCACCGTCTCCTTCCCGGTTACGTAAACTCTTAACCCTATTGGTCATCCACAAATAGTAAACGGGAAGCTCTCATATCCTCTCACGGGTTGGTTACTGGTCCTGAGCGCCCATGAGCCCCAAGTCTACTACTGCAACCCTCCCAATAAATGGCTCCTATAATGTGATTCATGTCCTATCATGGGTTGGTTACCGGTCTTGAGCGCCCACAAGTCCCCATTGCTGCCATGGGTCACTCAATCTCAATTCCCCTTCCGATAGGGTCAAATATGATAGGGGTTTTCCTAGCCAAACACTTCTAGACATGCCCTAGGTATGTCAACCAGTAGTCAAGGAAAGCACCAAAGGGCACCATAGGAAAGCATCTCATTCCACCTCTATTGATATCCAAAGACATAAACGCCAAAAGGGCATTCCCCATTCCACAACTACAACCTAGGCATTTCCATCATAGCATGATTCCACACATATCACATCATAGTCCAAATCACATTCACATCATTCAATAATCAATTTTAATATACGTAAATCACAATATGAACATTCTATTGTAATTACAGAAGTAATACAATATAAAGAAAGTAAAACAACGGTAGCTAAAATCATGCATTCAAATCATATCACAACAAGGCATCTAAGTATGCATATTGTGAGTGAACATACTCACTTTGAATTCCGAATCTATAACATTCAAGTGAGAGATCAGAGAATAAATTCAAAATCACCTAAAGAAGCTTAAACAAACATGTATAGACCATAAGAAGCAAATCCAAAAGATCGGAGTCGAAACGGAGACAAAACAGGGAATTTTGCTGTTAGGAACTTGCTTGGTCGATGGTCCTTGGTCTATGGTATAGACCAAGAGGATAGACCAAGTAGACAATGTACGGACATAATCTCCAATTTTTCATCAAAAACTCGCCAAAACACATCGGAACACTCCGAAATTAACAGAAAAAATCTAAAACAATATACGAAGACTATCTATGAAGGTCTAAACATCTAACAAGGTCAGTGGAAAAATCGGTGATATGTTTTACCTTGACTATAAGGGACTTTTTCTTTCTCTTTTTTGTTGTGGGTTTAATCACTTGTAGTTTTAGGGGCCTTCTACATTAAATGTTTACAGTTTATACAACAGCTTTGGAACGTAATTGGTTGATGTGTATAGACCTCTTGTCTGTAATCAACAATCAATTATATCTACTAATCCTTTTAAAAAAAATCAATCATAGATGCTCTTTTATTTTAAGAATTGAAAACTATAAATGGACAACTCTGAGAAGTAAAAGGCATCTATAATTGATTTTTCTTTCTTCTTTTCAAGTAGTAGATGCAATTAATTGCAAATACAGGGATCTATATGTACTTTGCCCTAAATTCATGGAAAACATCTAGAGAGTGTTCAGGAAAAGATAGTCCAATAGAGACACAATAATACAAGTATAATACTCGTCCCCATTTCAACTTTGGACTTTACAAAAATTCTATACAACATTGGTCCTAAATCTTAATATTTTAGTTTGATCTTGATCTTAGTTATGACCCTATAGGGTTAGGTCAAGCAAGGTCATATTAGAAAGTTAGTCTTGATTGATCATGACTCTTACATTAGAGTAACCCTAATCATAAAACAATAGAATGATGCATAATTTCATATTATTCTACAAAAAAAAATACCCCTACAAAATGGAAGGATTAGGTCGGACCAGTTCAAATCAAACACTTGACCCTAACCTGACTTTGACTCTAATCTAAGAATTCCATGACCTAATCCTAACCCATCATGTTGTAAATGTTTATTTACATGCATTAAAAATTTATCGATGTTCTAAGTATTTGGTTCCCATGTTCATATATAGGTGGTCTTAGTCTTAGATTTCATCACTATAACAAATATGGCATATAATCGTGGAGAGAATATTCTTGCAGTTAGAGGGAATATGTCATTGGTGTTCTATTAATTACACTTTTGCAATCACATCTATAAAAGTATTTGTTCATACGATTTTTACATATTGCAGCCATAAATGTTTTATATTACTTCACATGGAAAAACTATAGTTGGAAGGACTTTTAGCTACGTTTAAAATAATGATAATTAGTTATCTATAACTATAAGAGACTTTATTTTTTTTTTGGTAGTGGGTTTAATCACTAGTAGTTTTAGGGACTTCTACATTAAATTGATTGATGTGTGACCCCCCTTGGTGGCTTTTAATATTTTTGATGCATGTGGATTAGGAAAATTAAAATATATTAATACTTTGAAATATTCTTTAATAAGGTAGGTTAGGGCAAACATCTCATCAAACCACAATTTAATTAACATGAACCAAACATTTGGTTAGACTAATTTAGAGTCTGCATAGTAGAGTCACATGCTTTTATTTTTTGGGGTAAATATGTAAGGGTTCTAGGCTCTAAGTTGAGTCTTTGTCAATGCACACTTGAGGTTGTAGACCCATGTGAAACTATTTATCTGAGGCTTGGTCTAAGCCTAAACAAGGTTCACATACTTCTTAATTTTTTTCTATCACTAGAAAAACCTACCACTTGAAACCCTGAGCTGAATGTCTATGCATTCATATATCATTCTATATTAAAAATCTCTCCTCCTTGGGGATAGTTGTTACTTGTTAGCATTATAGAGCCTAGCCCTAAAAAAAATTTGCATTTGTATATCATTCTCAATGTTGGTTTTCATAATTTCATTTTTGGACAGAGAAAGAAGGCAAAAGATTGTTGTTTAATTGTGCAGTGCTTGCACTAATGTGGAGCTAGGAAGGGCATATCATATATGCGTGACTATCAACATAAATGTAATTTTTTTTAATGCATGTGCAATGGTACTCTTGCATATTATAGTGTTTGATGACAGAAATCACCTCATTGGGTAGTGTTTTGCCTCCCAACATTTGTGTGAAATCCCACCTAACCCTAACATTGACACCCTGTTTGTTTTGAATAAAGAAGTGAAGTGATTGGTGTTTGACCTTGAAGTTAGACGTTGAGTTCAGTGTTGATAGCTTTGGAGGTCCTAAGAAGTCATGTTAGACCTTTTCCTAAGTTGGTTGAAGGTCCAAGTGTTGGTTTTGACCTTGGAGATCCAAAATTCAGCAAGCTGGAAAGGGGGACCCTTTGGTCGATCCTCCCTTGATCGATACCATCGATCAAACACCATCTACCAAAGCAACTCCAGAAAACAGAATTGTCTTGGAAATTTTGGATTTTGGATTTTGGCCCCTATATATTACAATCTCGATCTAAACTTGATTATTTTGCCTCTCAACTGTTGGAGAATGTGGGAAGAACCCTAGAGACTCCTCCTCAAGCAAGGAAGATTCCTAAGCATTCAACCAAGGATTCCCTCTTTGATTACTCTTCTTCAAGGTTAGTGTTCAATCTCTTTCTTCTCTAATCTCATCTCTCTATTGTTTTTTTTTGTTGTTTTGATTATGAGGAATATATTACACTATTGTAATGACCCAACCTCTAATCTCCTTTGTTTTAGAGTGAATCCCCATGCACTCTATGTTTTCCCTTGAAACCATATGGTGATTCTCTATGTATTTGATTTAGTTTTGTTAACATGATCTACTCTTACTGTAGTTTTCTATTCTAATATGTGTTAGACCTCTCCCTTACTTGTATTCTATGCATGATCTACTGTTTTCTATCATTTTGAATGAGTCCCCTTTCCATCTAGCTTTCCGTGATGATCCGCGGTTTTAACCTAATAAGGGTTTTATTAGAATTCTATTTATAGTACCGTTGACCAACGATATGAAAAATGGATTGAGAACGAAAATTTTTAAATGTCGTGGGAAATCGCCGGATTTTCAGGCTAATTAGCAAAAATTCGTTGAAATCTCGCTGGATATCTGTCTTTTCCTTCAAATTTCTGAGTTGAATCAAATGTTTAGTTGAAGGAGAAGAAGAAGAAGAAGAAGAAGAAGAAGAAAGAAAGAAAGAAAGAGAAAGAAACAAAAGAGAACCAGTAGAAGTGGCAGTGCTAAAACAGCACCACCAACTACACTACCAGTCTACCACCACATATACCACCACCACACATGCATGCAACGCACGTAGAGACACAGAGAGAGAAAGAGAGTTGGATCAGATCAGGTTCGAACTTCGAATCTTCGAATTTGTCAATGATTTCCGGCGAACTTTCGGCGAGATTTTGCCATTTCGCCTGGTTAGCCAGGTAGCGAACGGGCGAACTCTGCTGAAAGTTCGCACCTTGCTTATAGTACTGATAAAATTATATATTTTTAAAAGAAGCTAAAAGTCCCTTGGAACTATAATTTTTCCATGTGGAGTAATAGAAAACATTTATGGCTACAATATGTAAGAATCGTATGAACAAATACTTTTGTAGATGTGGTTGCAAACGTGCAATTAATAGAACCCCAATAACATATTCCCTCTAACTGCAAGAATATTCCCTCCACGATTATGTGTCGTATTTGTTATAGTGACGTAACCTAAGTCTAAGACCACTTGTATATGAACATGGGAATCAAATAGAACATGTAGAATTTTGAATGCATATTAATAAACATATACAACATGATGGGTTAGGATTAAGTCATGGTATTCTATATTAGATTCAAAGTCAGGCCAGGGTTAATTGTTTGACTTGAGCTGGTAAGACCTAATCCTTCCATTTTGTAGGGGTATTTTTTGTAAAATAATATGAACTTATGCATCATTTTATTGTTTTATGATTAGGGTTACTCTAATGTTAAGAGTCATGATCAGTCAAGACTAACTTTTTAATATGACCTTGCTTGACCTAACCCTATAGGGTCATAACTAAGATCAAGATCATACTAGAATATTAAGATTTAGGACCAAGGTTGTATAGAATTTTTGTGAAGTCCAAAGTAGAAATGGTGATGAGTATTATACTTGTATTATTGTGTCTCTATTGACTATTCTTTTCATTGAACACTCTCTAAGGGCTTGTTTGATTACTTGAGTCTGGAAATTTCAAAAATCTAGAGATTTCAAATTTATGGAATTATAGTTCATAAAATTAACTATTTGGTTAGCCTAAATCTTTAGAATGAAATATGTAGATTCATCTTAAAAATACATATATTGAGCCATAGTTCAAATGTTTAGTGTTTTTATAGTAGGAGTGAAATCTCTGGATTTCACTTCATACTCATAAATCTACAGATTCACGTTTTTAGTGTAAAAATGTGAATCACTAAAAACGTGAATCCCTAGATTTCACAAATTCAGGATTCACACAACCAAACAGTTATAAATCTCCCATTTGTGAATCCAGAAATTTCTTTGAAATCACTAGATTTATATAATCAAACAGGCCCTAAATGTTTTCCATGA
This sequence comes from Hakea prostrata, assembly GCF_041222555.1. NCBI lineage: Eukaryota > Viridiplantae > Streptophyta > Magnoliopsida > Proteales > Proteaceae > Hakea > Hakea prostrata. Next base: position 16,768,074 of record NC_142604.1, read on the forward strand.
ATTTATGATAAATTACAAATAGGCCTCTTGTGTTTGCAATCAATTGCACCTACTACTTAAAAAAAAATCAATTACAAATTCCCTTTATTATTTCTTAGAACTATCTATTTATAACTTTCAATTCTTAAAAATAAAAGGGCATCTGTGATTGATTTGTTTAAAGTAGTAACATATATAATTGATTGCAAACAAGAGCTCTATATATAATTTATCCATGAATTTAAATAAAATTTTCATCTTTTACAAGTCTTCTTGTGTCCATACATAGTAGCATTGCAGATTTAGAAAGGAGAGCTTGTCTTTTTTTTCTAATAAAGAAACCAAGTCGATCAAAGTCAGGTTGAGCTGCACTAAATCAGGAGAGCTTGTCACGGCATGATTCAGAGATTGTCATTTTGAAAACCTGAGAAGAACAAGTCTCAAATATTTTAAGGGTCACAATCACTCCAGTGCAGACAGTCATGTCACTGCCATATAACGTTAAGCTACAATTGCTTCAGTGAAGTTGTCTTGCTTCTTCTTCTTCTCCTCCTCCTCCTTGTCTGCATTGAAATATATTCTTCCTTGGTCTACACGATACTTCCTTCACTGTAATCAATAATGGAGTTGCTGATCTTGACTTAAACTAGTTTCTTTGTCACAGTGAAGGGTTTCTTTTGTTTTATATCTTACGAAATGAAGAAATTATGTCATCATGGAAATGAAAGATGTTGACCTTTGTATGAGAATTATATTACATTCGATTAATCTTAGAATAATTAATTAACTTGAATGACGTAATGTAACATGTTCTTACTCTTACTCTTGTCTTCAAGATTGGGTCCTCTCTTCTCAAATGGGCCCTTCGAATAAGTATTCAATAAATCATATAATTCAAGCATGTAGAATATTTTAATTTAAAGAGTTAATTCAATTAGGATTCTTGAAGGAGAATATTAAACGTGATTAAATTCTATAACTTATTGAATACTTATTGGGAGATTCCCTCTAAAAAGATGAGCCAAATATCTAAATTGCTAGTGTATGTTCTTAGATTTTTTTTAGGAGATTTTTAGTGATAAATTTCTCGAGATATGTTAGGGCCTGTTTGATTATAATGCTAGATTTATACCCATTTGTTTGTCAAAATTCCTAGATTCATGAAATCTCAGAGTTCACGTTTTTAGTCTAAAAAGGTGAATCTGTAGATTTATGGGTAAGGGGTGAAATCAGAGATTTCAAAAAGCTATACAATGACATCACAAAAATCACGCGATCAAATAGTTTTTAGGATGAATCCATAGATTTCATCCACAACCAAACACTAATTTTATAAATTATGATTCCATAGATTTGAAGTCATAGATTTGAAATCTCTAGATATTTGAAATCTCCAGACTCATGTAACCAAACAGGCCCTAAAGTCATGAAATCTAGAGATTCATCTTTTTATACTAAAAACTTGAATATGTAGATTTATGGGTATTTACTATAAAAGCATTAAACATTTACGTATTCACAAAAATCACGTTGACCAAATAGTTTTTTATGATGAATCCATAGATTTCATTTCACAACCAAACAATTAATTTTATGAATTTTTACTTCGTATATTTGAAATATATAGATTTGAAATCTCTAGATATTCGAAATTTCCAGATTCATGTAACCAAACAGACCCTTAAATGTTGTGGGTGTAAATTAGTCTAGGACTCGAATATATCTTGTGGGAACATGTTATAAGCTTAAAATTTTAACCAAGTTAAAGTGGCCCTAAATTAGTTTGGGTTGGATCAAACTAGATTGAGTATTTGTCCTGGTTTATCCTAATCAGACCCTACAACCTTGTATGATATTTTTGGTAAACTTTACTGATAATACAAAGTTATAGATTACTTTATTATTTTTATGATTAAAATCAAGGTCAAGATTTAAGACCAAGCTTTGGTATTTAATTTGTGAGACCTATCTTAACTTTTCATATAGGATCTAACTTCAACTTTTTCATATGGTATCAAAATCGAGGTCAAACTAAGATATTTAAATTTTTTTTATTTGAGGTTCATTCGACCAGCTTGCGCGCACCACGATTACATCATCAGTGGAGCTTTATAGCCCTGAGGGGATTCGAACTTTGACCTCCTCTGTAGAGGTATTGGTCTTCTGCCAACTGAACCACCCCTCGGGGTTGAAGCCTTGTCCATTTATTTCAACTCTAGTAGATTATACAAGATCGTTCCATTGATTACATGATTTTCTCCTCAGCTACATTTTTCTTTTCTTCAGTGAAACATCATATGTAATTGATATTTAGAGAGCCAAAGCACCATATCATGGATTTTTTTTTCTTCCTATTATTATCAAACCAATCACGAAGATTAGGGGTTCATAAACCCAGAAGATAGAAAGATAGAAAGAGGCTATGGAAAATGTAATGTGATAAAAATTCGAATCCAAAATTAACCCCATTAGATTTTACTGTCTTTACACCATACGAAGTATAGTGAAACTGTAAAAAAAAATAACCTCCAACACCAAAGTCAAAAGAGAGATCAAAGCTGGCAAGAAAGTAAAATGAAAGATCAAATCAAATTTCCCATCAAGGCTGCTAATTAAGAAAGTTAAGATCAACTGTCTAATCGCCTAAAATAATTGCTTTGGCCACAAATAACAATAATGTATGGGTACCTCTCAAAGAGACTAATTACAGATGAGACAATCATCTCCGGATTGGCTCATGTACCACTCACTACCCCTATCTCTTATCTAACACTTATATAATTTTACTTGTCTATCAGATATAATTATTCTCTCAATTTATATATATATATTTTTCTATTGAAAGAGATGAGCATGAATCATGAATCTCGATCATCTCTCAAAAAATGCTTTCTGGGTAATGGTGAGGGTGACCAAAATGACTTTTCTGGGATGCTGAGTGCAATTCCAACTCAACCAATCTTGTCCTATCATCCTTCTTTTAAGAAACACATTTGTTTAATTAGCCTTTATGGGTTCAAAGCTTTTTCCCACTTTTCTTTCTCACCTTTATTTCTGGTTTGAAATTCTGGTGTTTCCATTAACTAAGACTATAGATCTCCATTGTCAGAACTGAGTTGAAGAACATGGCAGTTGCAGGAGATGAGCATCCACTGATGTTCCCTGTTAGCGTTTTGTGATATTTGTTATGGCACAATGGGTTCCACGCACTTGGAATAAGATCTGATCATTCCTTTCTGATGAAAGCATAAATCATGTTCAATGTCATTATGTCAACTCACTTGATTCGACCCTTCAGCGAAATTAAAAACAAAAGAAAATCTGCTGAGATTCAGTGAGTTCCATTTTAACACATTAGGGGCTGCGTCAGGGACGGATTGAGTCAACTTTTTAAAACTCAATTTCAAATCCTAAATATTCTTAGTTTACTTAATTTCACTTTGACTCTGATCTAAGGCTTAAAATTCTTATGTTTGATCCTTAATCATAAACGAACAACCTAATCCAGATCTACTCTAATTGTGTAAGATTTATTTGAGAATAATTTAGATCTAGATTAGAAACAGAATCTTGATTAGGGTAAAACTTGGATTAAGGTTAAGGTTAAACTTAAACCCAAAATCATGATAGACATTAGGGCAAAAAATTAGAGATCACTCGTTGAGGGTGGGATCAAATATTAGTTCTAACCCGTCCTCGATTTTGATTCAAAGCTATAATATTTTAGTCTCGACACACCCTTAGGATCAAAATCATGAGCTGGTGCATTCTTCAGGCTTAGGATTGCTCGAGATCACTAAGGCAAAATTTGTGAGTCCAAATCTTCTACCTTGAGATTGTGTTTCTTTACACATCTTCATCATAAATTTAAAGTCTGTTTGGTTGCATGAGTCTAGAGATTTAATATCTAGATATTTCAAATCTATGTAATCATAGTTTATGAAATTAACTGATGGTTAACCTGAATCTGTGGAATAAAATCTGTTTGGTCAACATGATTTTTGCACAAATATTTAGCACTTTTATAGTAAGGGTGAAATCCAGACTCCATACAATTGTTATGGCCATTATGGTTCAGACCAATGAACCATAGCAAACCGTTTGGACCAAGTATAGGGTTCGAATCTAGCTTAAGTTGATTCACCTGGTACTTCTCATATTTGGAACTTTCGGAAGAGATACTAGCTGAAAAGCTATTGAGATGACCATGTAGTGACACACAATTGTCCTCAAGCGGCTTCCCGACAAAAGTAGCGTAGATAAAAGATTCGGCGTATCCTTATTCAAACATCAATCACAACATTTAATTTAGTATTGAATGCAGTAAGGATCATTAAATGCTCATGGGTGGTGAGGAAGCTTCACATTCATCCAACGTCTACCTTGAGTATTTCATCTACATTTTTTGTCCCCCCAACTGTGGATTGGTGTCACATCATGATTAACCTGATGCTTACCTCTTGACTCACTCACAAGATCTCTAGCTATTGTGAAGATCACATGGTTTAGCTTGCTATGCAAGTCTCTCCAAGAAGTCACCTCCACCCTTCATCTCATCAGATGACCATCATAGAGCTATGGAGCGTATACTATCAGTTTAGGTATGGACCAGCTATATAAACCATCAGTATGCATGAACAACGAAATTACTTGAATACTCCAATCATTACTCTCCTGAAGAATATTTTCTTCTTCACCTCCTTGAGCATTTATTCCTCAAGGGGAGTTTCTGATCATTTTACCTAAACAGATTTAATCATTGGAGGTGGCTTCCCATCCTCAGAAGCGGCACACTCTCACCATTGTTTTGTTCTCATGAACTAGACCTGGATTAGGAGCAAACCAGGAGGTTTCAAGCATATTTCCATTCACAACACTCATTAATCTATAGATTCACGTTTTTAGTGTAAAAAGATGAATCTCTTAATTTCTTGAACCCAAAATTTTTTACAACCAAACGAATATAAATTTCTTATTCATGAAAACCAAACATGCCTATAAAAAAAGACCTATCTATAGTTATTAATTTATAATTTATTTTATTACTATTTAAGGGATAAATTTCTCTCCAATGTGTGAAAAGAACAAAAATAACACAATCCTCTTTTCATATGGGTGGAGGCTCCCAAGTCATATTTTGGATCCCATAAGAAGAGTAAAAATGATATTACCCAAGATGATAAAAATGGATGAGTAAATTGATGACTCTATGATCTAGACCTAACCCAATGCATGAAAGAGCTAGATCCGCACATCTCTGTCTCACTTTTTCAATGGTTGCTTTCTTTTTCCTAGAAAATGAATAGTAGTTTTCCTGTTGGTTTGACCTGATTCGATGAAACCTACAAAGGTATGTAAAACCTAACCCTAGAAAGAGAGCATGCATGCATCATAGCCTCCTTGATCAAATAATATACGGGTTTGGAAAAGCAAAACCTGATCTGCAAAGGTGGCACATATATACGACCGTTGATAATATGACAAGCTGCATGAAATATGTATGGATCACACGTACAGTTTCCAATAGAATTACATTTGTCATTTCGAAGCAGACAAACCCTAAAAATACAAACCTCTTTAATGAGAATCATATCATCCAAAGAGATATTATTGTTTTGTCCACCGCCTCTGATACCAATAATATATATATGCTGGCACTGGCACGCAAAATAATCCTTTCATTCTGGTGGGTAGGTTTGCATGGATGTGAGAACTCTCTGGTGTAGCTGCTACGGATTCCAGAGACTGTGAATGCTCACATGATACCTTAACTACATAGCGATCGATCCATCCAGAACAAACTTAACTTTGATTGATGTTGCAGGAATTTTGTTGGCTTCTTTCTATTCCACCTTCTTTGTCTCATCCCTTCATTTAATCTTTGTTTTGTCCATTTCTAAGGAAACTATACCTATGGTAATACTAGAGCTACGTGTTTCTTGACTTCTGTTCCGTGGAAGCAGAGAATTCTGCAATCTTTATCACTTTATCGTGGTGGAAGTGTTTGTGTTGGTCAGTCTTTGTTCTCATCAATCTTTTCAATTTTAGTGTTGCCCATTAAATGTGCAGTAATAATATTGTCAACAGTCGAGATTGAAATTTCAATCGAGATTTTGATTACGACTGTTCGTCTCGCTTTTAACTACTTACGAGACAGACAATTGATATCAAAAGTGGGTCAAAATGTTTATCTCAACTGTTGTAGGAGTTGCACATTTAATATGTAATATTTAAGTTTGCTCCATTAATCTTTGAATTCCTTAAACATGTCTTTGAAAATGATTTATACCACCGGGGGTGGTGGTCTAGTGGTCTCAAGTTCACTTCTAAGTGGTTTGGTAAACTTCGTGTCCTAGGTTTGAATCCCCTCTGCTCCTCTGTTTCTTGCATTGGATAGTTGTGTGCTCTTTGGCCTGGACTGAGTCATACCGGCTTCTGTGGACTATACTAGGCCTCTGGTGGGGCTCCGCTGACAGGGCTAGTGCTTGCGCTGGTAGTACATAGGGCTAATACTTGTATAGGTCACACTCGATATTGCGTAGCGGGGGGCGTTAGGTCACCGCTGCTGCATTCACTCTTTTGATTACCAAAAAAAAAAAGAGAGAAAAGGATTTATTGCAAGACCCGTCTCTTTATAGTGCAATTAAAGTAGTCCAAATCTATGTTGAGTTTGAATAGGGTTATGTGATTGAGAAATCTTAATCTTGAGATTAGGTTTGGATAGAGAGTTTCCAACCATATTGGTTGGGTCAAGGTTTGAGATCTCACACGATTTCTTGATACTTCTCGAGGGGTTGTATGATAATGTTTATGTTCCGTTTTTTTTTTTTGCAAAATTTTTGCAATTTTTTTTTTATTGTTTTTTAAGTACTGAAATCATATATAATTAGATAGGAAAAGAACATTCATGCAAACCCAAAAATTATAGGTATATGATTTGAACTGTTTTCATATAAAAAAAATACACACAAAAAAAGAAGAAAAAAAAACAATGAGATTATCATTCAACCCCTAAATCAAAGTAAAATCAATGAAAAGTGTGAAATTCCATTTCTAACACAATCATGATTTGTGAAAAGGGCCCATCATCATTGATTCATTGTTGTTGGATTTTCTTTCTAATTCTCTCTCTCTCTTAAAAGTGAGTAATGGAATCATCAATTCCCAGAAGTCACTATTGGTACAGTTTTTTGCTTTTTATTGGTGGTAGCAGTGTTCTTTGGTGGATTCCATCAATGAAACTCTTCTCACGAGAGAATGTTAGGTAAAATCACATGGTTAAGGTTACTATAAAAAGAAGGAAAATATCATAAGAGAATGTTAATTTGTCTTGGAAGTCAAACCGGTGGCTTCTCAAAGAGGAATCTTTATAGTTTATTTTAACATTTACGCGTATGTGTATAGTGTTTGTGGATGTGGTTCTAACATATTAAGTCTAAAGAGATTATCGGTTTAAACTTAATTTTCTACCAATACCTTTCTCTTTTCTTCTAGGGCCTATGAATTTTGCATCACTATGACCAATTGATGATTATAAAAAAAAAAAAATGTGATATATATATATTTTTTGGTTGCCAACTCTGTTTTCCACGGCTTTGCCTTGACTAATCCGGTGTTCGACCTGAGTCACACACCTGGCTATGGTGGGTGAGTCTCCCAGCGGAGATTTTTTGCATCCACATATAGAAACCTTGCTTAAGCGGACCAAGCTACTTACCACTTGAACTAACCCCGTTGGTAAAAAATGTGATATTTACTTTGACTATAATAGAGAATGTATTTGTTATCACCAAGCTTTATGAGTTTTATACTATTTATTTTTGAATGCATCTGTGAAAAGAATATTTATTATCATATTATTGTTGGAAAGTGTAATTATAGATAAAATGCAAAAACTAAGAGTATTTATTCATCCAATTCCATTGTCGTCCAGTGGTTAGGATATCTGGCTTTCACCCAGGAGACCCGGGTTCAATTCCCGGCAATGGAAATTTTTTTAGAGCAAACACTACGATGAGATCTCTCACTCAAAATCGTAATCGAAAATCCCAAATTAAGAAGAAGAGTTTTTCCAATATGATGAACATAAAAAGATGGAGATCTCTCATTCAAAATCCTAATAAAAAATTTCAATCTCTCAATGATGTGGCACCTTATCTAAACCTTCATCTCCACCTTTCAGTTGATGCTTGGATTAGATGCAATGACATGGTCTTATCTTGGTTACTTAATGTTATTTCTCTTCAGTGGCTTTTATTGATACGGCCTATGATCTTTGGAATGATTTGGCAGATCGTTTTACTGAAAGGAATGCCACCCGCATATATCACTTGAAACGGACCATTCGTAACCACATTCAAGGTCAGTCTTCCGTTTCCGTTTACTTTAATAAATTGAAAGCTCTTGGGGATGAGTTGGCTTCACTTTCTATTATCCTGCAGTGCTCTTGTGGGGCCTTAAAGGAATTGACAACATTACAGCAAGCAGAGAAGGTATTTCAATTCTTAATGGGCCTTAATGATAGCTATTCGATTATTAGCGGTCAGATTTTGGCCATAGAACCTCTTCCAAATATCAATAAAGTGTTTTCTACGGTTCTTCAAGAAGAGCGACAACGCGAATTGCGGATTATTCATTCTGTTCCTACTCATCCTGATGCCGCTGCCCTTGCCGCTACTCGCAATAATTCTAGCCGTGCGAGTCGTTCTTCTGGCACTCATTGATCAAGACCTAAGTGTGATCATTGTGGACGTGAAGGGCACTTGAAGGCTCGTTGTTATAAACTTCACGGTTTTCCTCCTAAAGTGCCAGATTCAGGTTCCTCTTCATCCAGTGTTGCAACTTCTACAGTGGCTCCTAGCTCTAGCCCATCTCTCACAGCTGAGCAGTACCAATAGTTTATGCAATTTGTCAATTCTGGAAGCCCTCAACTTTCTGCTAATCTATCTGGTGATTCTATTTGTTGTTCTTCAATTTCTTCATCTCATTGGATCATTGATATAGGTGCCACCAATCATATAACCAACTCTTTGCATCTTTTAAATAATGTTTTACCTTATGCTCATTCTAGACCTATTCGTCTACCCAATGGTACATCTGTCCCAGTGACTCACAAAGGGACTACTCACTTATCTTCTTCTCTTCACATTCATGATGTGCTTTATGTTCCTGATTTTCATTATAATTTATTGTCTATCAGTCAACTCACCAAATCTCTGCATTGTACTGTTATTTTCTTTCCTGATTTTTGTGTTTTTCAGGACCTCACCACGAAACGGGTGATTGGGATTGGTGAAAAGCATGATGGTCTCTACTTTTATCGTGCTCATGGTCATTTTGCTTCCTTTGTTTCCCACACTTCACATAGTTTTGACATGTGGCATCCGTCTCATTTTCCTCACAATTTTTTTATCTCAAAGTGTTTCTGATGTTACCATTTCACCTCGACATTGTGATATTTGTCCTCTTGCTAAACAGTCACGTTTACCTTTTCCAGTTCATGTTGAACGGAGCAATTGTCCTTTTTCTCTTTTACATTGTGACATATGGGGTGATTTTTCTATTGCTTCATTTTCTGGTGCTCATTACTTTCTTACCATTGTTGATGATTATTCTCGATGTACTTGGGTTTTTCTTATGCGTCACAAGTCTGAAACTCAATATCTTCTTAAAAATTTCAATGCCATGGTAAAAACACAATTTAATTGCATTGTCAAGAAATTTCGTAGTGATAATGGTCTTGAGTTTCTCTCTCTCTCTTCTTACTTTAATGAGTTGGGCATAATTCATGAACGTAGTTGTGTTGCTACTCTTCAACAAAATGGAGTTGCTGAACGTAAACATCGACATATCCTTGAGGTTGCTCGAGCTTTACGTTTTCAAGCACATCTACCTTTAACTTTTTGGGGGGAATGTGTTCAAACTGCAGTTTATCTCATTAATAGTCTCCCTACCCCCCTGTTAAAGGGGAAAACCCCAAATGAGCTGGTGACTGGTGTTTCACCTAAGTATTCTCATCTTCGTGTTTTTGGTTGTTTATGTTATGCCAAGAATTTAACTCCTCATCAATCTAAGTTTTCTCCATGTGCTATTCCAGGCATTTTTGTTGGGTATCCATATGGGCAAAAGGCATATCGTATTTATAACCCTGTCACTCATAAGATATTCACTAGTAGGGATGTTATATTTCATGAGACGATATTTCCATACCAGCATGCTTCCTTTCCTCAATCCATTCCTTCTCCCCACACCTCTTCTCCACCTGTCCTTCCTTGTCTTGCAATTGATGATCCAGTATCCCCTCCTCCTCCTACCCCACCCCCCTCTTTACTAGAATCACACTCTGATGATCCTAGCGTCCCTCTTCGTCGTAGTACTCGTCCTACTCGCCCTCCTCCTCACCTCCATGACTATCAATGCAATGTTGCTTCTCTTCCTTCTTGCCCTTATCCTCTCAATAATTACCTTTCATATTCGGCTTTTTCCCCTACTCACCGTGCTTTCCTTTCTAGTATTTCTAATGATTCTGAACCTCGTTCCTTTGTTGAGGCTTCCCACAATCCCAAATGGTGTGCTGCAATGGCTGATGAGATTAAGGCTCTTGAGCTAAACCATACTTGGAGCTTGCAACCTCTTCCCCCTGGCAAGGTCGCTATCCAGTGTAAATGGGTATACAAAATTAAATATCGAGCTGATGGTTGTATTGAACGCTACAAAGCTCGCTTGGTTGCCAAAGGCTTTACTCAAATTGAAGGTGTTGACTACCAAGAAACATTTTCCCCTGTTGCGAAATTAGTCACTATGCGATGCCTCCTTGCTATTGCTTCAATTAAAGGTTGGCCTCTTTATCAAATGGATGTTAACAATGCTTTTCTTCAGGGTGATCTAGATGAGGAAGTTTACATGTCTTTGCCACCTGGTTTTTCCCGAAAGGGGGAGAATAATCTGGTTTGTCGTCTTCACAAGTCCATATATGGTTTAAAACAAGCTTCTCGCAATTGGTTCTCCAAGTTCACTTCTGCTCTACAACTTGCTAGATTCAAACAATCATTAGCTGATTATTCTTTGTTTGTATCTTCCAGTGGGTCTAGCATCACTATTGTTTTGGTTTATGTGGATGATATAATTATTACTGGCAATGATCAAGTTGCCATCAATGCTTTGAAATTGTTTCTTCATAGTCGCTTTCATATCAAAGACTTGGGCAGTCTCAAATTCTTTCTTGGCATTGAGGTTGCTCGGTCAACTAAAGGTATCTTCCTTTCTCAAAGGAAATATACATTGGAGATGCTTAATGATGCAGGTCTACTTGGATCCAAACCCATCAATTGTCCTATGGAGCTAAACTTAAAATTGAACAGTGAAGATGGCGAACTTCTTGCTACTCCAACAGAATATAGAAGACTTGTTGGAAGATTGATTGATCTCACAGTCACTAGACCTGATATTGTCTATGCTGTGCAAGTTCTCAGTCAATTTATGGAGAAACCTAGAAAACCTCACTTGGATGCTGCATTTCGGATTTTACACTATTTAAAATCTTGTTCAAGGAAAGGCATTTTGTTATCTTCTGCTAGCGACCTACACATCAATGCCTATTGTGACTCCGATTGGGCAAGTTGTGCCACTTCTCGTCGTTCTACTACTGGCTATTGTGTTTTCATTGGATCAAGTCCTATCTCTTGGAAGAGTAAAAAGCAGTCAACTGTTTCTCGATTTTCTGCTGAAGCGGAATACAGATCTATGGCCACGACAACTTGTGAACTGACTTGGCTGCGCTATTTACTTAAGGATTTAGGAATTTTGCATCCAGAACCTATGGATCTATTTTGTGACAATAAAGAGGCTATACACATTGCTGCAAATCCAGTCTTCCATGAGCGAACAAAGCATATTGAGATCGATTGTCATGTGATTCGTGAAAAACTTCAAGCTCGGCAAATTCAAACAATTTATGTTTCTTCTAAGCATCAAGTGGCAGATATTTTTACTAAAGCTTTGAGTCAAGAACAATATCATTTTCTTCTTAGCAAGTTGGGCATTCATGATGTCCATGCTCCAACTTGAGGGGGAGTGTTAAATTGTATTGGGTCGGGTCATAACCCGTACCCAAGTAGAGAGGGTAAGGCGGTGGAAATAAACCTATAAATTGTGAATCATTGTAAAACCCTAGCATTAATGAAAACTAAAGTAGCCTCATTTCTCCCTTTTTCTTTTTTAAAAAAGGACAAGGAGGGGGGGGAAACTCCCCCCCAAAAATTTTTTTATAATTTTATTTTTTCTTTGGGGGGGGGGGGAAAAAAAAAAAAAAAAAAAAAAAATAAATCCATTGGGGAAAAGAAGAGGGGGGGGGGGGCTCATTTCTCCCTTTCCTAAAAGGAAGAAAAGGAGGGGAGGGAAACCCCCCCCCAAAATCCTAATCGGAAATTTCAATCTCTCAATGATGTGGTAGGCAAACATAAGATACATATATATAGACTCCAATCGGATAAACGGGAAAGATGTGGAGATTTCTCATTCAAAATCCTAATAAAAAATCTCAATCTCTCAATGATGTAGCATGAATCATTATTTTTTGGTACCAAGCTGAAATACTTAATTCATGAACTTTAAAGGAAATACAGACACATCAAAAGAAATACGGAACTACAAAAGATAAATGCATGAAAACACAAGGTTCGATCCGAACCAAAGAATGGAAATTGATCAAATGTCATACATGCAATAGACAAGGTCATCCTAACTAAGGAATGAGTCTAGCCCAAGTCCTTAGAATAATGGTTGTAACAACCACAATAACAATTAAGCACAATGAATACGACATACGTATCTTCCATCAAAAACACCTACAAAGACGACACGCCACAATGGTGAACAAATATACGCCACAAGGGCGGAGAGATAACACGCCACAAGGGCGGAGAGATAACAAGTCACATGAGTGGAAACAACAGTCATGGTGAAAACAAACCGACCGCGACCAACAACACGAGACTCTCACAATTGAAGTTGGTGACGAGCAAGAATCATGATTGTCATGTGGAGGGTTGAAGAACGTACGAAATGCTTTTTGGGTCATGGTGTCCAAATGACTTTTTAGTTGTTTAGGTTTTTGAATGATCTAAGTGCAAATCCAACTCAACCATTCTTGTCGTATCAACCTTCTCTTCTCTTCTAAGTGAGAGAGTCCACAGAAATGCATATACGTGACCAAGTTGTTTAAAACTTTTCTACTTTCTCCATTCCCAACTTTATTCTGGTTTTTTTACCCAAAAAAACTTTACTGGTATAATAAGTTTCTTCCCTTTGATTCTTTGGTTGAAATTCTGGTTCAGTTTCTTGATTTCTCATTAGTTTATAAATCAAAACTAAGGTCAGAATTTAGAATTCCTCTTTCAGAGATGGAGAAGATGGACTTTGAAAGAGATCTCTATGATGTTGAAAATCTAAAGATAATTAGGCTCCTTTTATTTTTCAATATCTATCAACTTTTATTTTCCTTTTCATACCATTATATATTTTGAGAGGCATGAATCACACAAGCACATGCACACATGGGTATCCAAACCATCCATCAAAGTTAAATCAATCAGAAAATGATGTTCTTAAAAAAGTAATATTCAATAAGAAAAAAAAATTCAAATAAAATTAAACAAATATTGTCTTCTTTGGACTCATTAGCTCAACATGACGGAGGGGGGATCTCCCAGAGATTGTGTCCCCACTTGTAAATATTTAAGAAGGAATTAAGTTATGGTCTATCTTGTCAACAGTTTCTTCTTCAAGCGTGATAAACAAGGAGATCTCTTGAATAAAAGATCTAACCGAACTCTTAAGGGCCATCAATCACTTCACATTGGGATTATGTGTTGGATTTCATTTAATTAAAAAAATAAATATTAAAACTTGTAACTTCTCTTAATTATGATGTGGCTGGCCCAAACATTATTTAGAATTGCAACTTAAGTCAAGGTAACCGCATTGGCGGTTACCTGAAGGTGTTTGATGGGAACACCAATTCTATAGGGCTCATTATGAAACCTATATTCTGAGAAGAAAACGCCGAGGGTTTTCTGAAAAAAAAAAAAAAAAAAAAAAAAACAAATATTGTGTCATTTGGAATAAAATGTGAAATGAAGATTGACTTCACAAATCTTCTACTACGGCACGAAGTGTGGGGAAGGTTAAAAAATAAAAGATCTAAACGTACTCTTTAAGCAGAAGGGCATTTCCTCCGATCAATCACCTTACTGTTTGTGTATTATGTGTTAAAAAAAAATAAGAAATTACTATTGTCCCCTATACGAAACATGTCCAATAAAAGAAATTATAAAAAAAAAAAATGGATTTCATTTAATTAAAATAAATAACCATAGTCTAAATTATTTAATTAACTTATATTAACATTATTATAAGTAAAGGGAAAACAAACTTAATCATTCTTTTAGCAAAAGAAAAGGAAAATCAAGGGATAACTCATCAAATTTCGAATGACTTACTTGGAGGTGTTTAAAAAAAATGGTAATTCAATTTTTGTGTATTTTAATTTGTTATTTACTCAGTTTAATGTTACCGTTAAGAAATTTCTACCCAATAGATTATTATTTATTTATTGCTAATTTGATGTTAGCTATTTTGTACTGTGAAATGGTGCGGTCTTTTTTGGTTTTATTAGCAAGATGATAAAATAACATGAAAATATTTCATAGATTTTCCTAATGAGGATAATATTTTATTGGACATTATTAATTGTAAAAGAAAATAGAGATTAAACATTCAACCATAGCAAACGACGTTATATTCTTGGAGAGGAACTTGCTAAAAACGACTTTTAGAAAAAAGTTTTCGGTGGGCAATAGTAATTATCCCTAATAAATATCAAACTCCCACGGGGGTTATCCTGTCTTCCACATGATTGAATTAAGAGCATAATTGGTTAGGTTCTTGAATTTCAATATTAAGTAAAGTTTGATTACTGTGTTTGTTAGTAGAACTTACATTATGATGTGGGCCTTACGATATTCTGTGGTGCCCCACTTTCTTGCCCCTTGTAATCCTTCCCAGTGAAAAGGTAAAGCCATCAAGTGAAAGAATCTAATATGCATGTGGTTCAACAAAATAAATGAATGAATAGGTAACAAAGTATGTGTATGAAAATATTATGATCTATTTTGTTTCTGCAAATATTTTAAAATTTTAGGATCATATATATGAAATGGATAATATTATGTCATTTTTGGGTCAAACTTGTAAAATTTCAAAAATCTTGGATGTTTTTGAGTTTTCATCTCTTCCAAATTATTGATGACAATCATACAATGGGAAAAACATTCAATAGAGACACATCATAGTTAATCAATAAAGAGAAAAGAAAATGAATGATTATGATAGTACAATCAGGTCCACTAAATTAGTAACACTTTATTATAAAAGTTAAGATTTCAAAATCCAATAATTGAGGGAATTTTTTTTTTGGGGGGTCTTCTTGCTTGTTTGCATCACCTTTCATTTGATCAGTTGTCCCCCATTGCAAAAGATGAATGATGAAGCTATGTAATGCATCTAAGCTACAAAATTCCTTCCTTTTTTGCTTACATTGTCGAAACTCAGAAGCATTCGAGGTCTCAACTGGAGAACTTCTTTACATTGAAAGATAAGTTCATTTCTATTATCTTTTGGTGAAAAAAGACCAATTGAAGTGGAGGGTTTCTTCAAACAAGAAGGAACTGAGTCAACTATTCAATCAAATGATATTGAGCATGTTTCCCATCTCTTCTCGAGAAAGAAGTGGGGTATTTCTTTGCAAAATTGTGCTCAATTTCATATGTGGCAATTCCATCAAGATCTCTTCGTTAGTTGGGGGAAGAATCTGCACGAATCGGATTTTTTGAGGAATGTATCCAGAGAGAATTGGATTTGGTTAGACAATGTGTGGTTGGTAAGCAAGGATCGGTTTTTTAGCAAGGTATTGAATGTATCGTCAAATATTAAATATGATTCCACAAGATCTATAAAGATTCCAACAAAGGAGTGTTGCCAACCTTGCTTTTATGTTTACTACTTTCACCTTCACATTCTATTGAGTATGGCTCGTGCTTCACATTGTGTTGCCGACGGACACGGAGGTCCCGCTCCCCGGTGAGCAGGCGGGGGTCTGAGGAGGCCGCCCTGGTGTGGGTGTGAGGGCAACAACCCCATAGCCTGTAGATAGTCCATGTTTTTGTGGGACTTGAATTTTCTTTATAGTTTGGAGCTTGGGCCAATGAATAGTTGTGGCTTAGGGTTTCTAAGCGCTTATATATATTCTCTTGTAATCGAATATTGAATATAGTGAAAAATCTAATGCTGAACGTAGCCTCACATTGAGGTGAAACAAGGTAAAATCCATGTCTCATTTTCTTTCTTTGTTTCCTATTCGATTGTGTGTGTGATTGATCGCTCAATTCCTAACACCTTCTAGCTAATTAATTTTGACCTATCTTCAATAAATAAAAATATCTTCACCTTCACCTCCATTAACTCTTCCAATGAACAAAATGTTAGGTGTAGGTGAGATCATCACATTCTTAGTCTACTATTATAGTATTAAAAAAAAGAAAAAGAAAAGGAAAACACTGACTAACAATGTAAATATCGAAATATAGTCAATATGGTGGCTGCACTAGGAAGAATGTTTGATTTATTTCAAAATTCAAATACATGTGAGAAGAAAGCAAAACCCTAGTCATTGATCTGAAAAATCTGCAGTTCAGTAGTTTATAATAAAAGAACCAAGAATGTTTCCTGGCGGCTAACCCTTGAAAAAGCAAGTGCATGCATTAGCATCTATATATGGAATCTTGACCTCAAAAGGCAGTTTCTTTGTTTTGGCAGTGCTGGAATTGGGTGATTTGTTGGTCAGAGCAGGAGACAAAATAGCTAAAGTTCTTCTCTTCAACCTCTGAATGTTTCTACATTCATTATAATATTAAAGCTAGAGCTTTCTCCAATGCATGAGGTCCTTTATTTCATGGCCTCAACTAGTCAATCTAGCCTGCTCTCCTTTTTAAAAACCAAGTTTTGCTGGCAATGGATTCATCACTTTTGCTTGCTTTCTCTATTTCTTAAGCCAAGTTCTGGCTTTGTTTCATTGGTTTTCAATCATACTTGGTTTGAGTATGTTTTATATTTTACAAATCCATGTAATTTTTGAGTAAAATTGTAATTATACGAAAGATTAAAGTCTGGGTTTTTCTATAAATAGTCTTTGCGAAATAACCTAACAAACACAGGGTAGCATTTTGTAAGGTGTGAAAGTAGTGAAGTTCCAGGAAATAGTAGAATCTCTTCTTCTCTATAGTAGATGGAGGCAATTTTATCGAATCAGAGTAAATTTTTTGTGTATATTCTGCTTTTGTTGTTTGTAATTGTGCGTTCCATCCCAACAAATCAAGGGGCTGATCTCTGAACAACATGAGTATGAAAAAAAATACAGATTCTTAGAAGGCAAATATGAAATTTAAGATGGCATTACAACATCAAACATAATGAGGTTGTGTTTTTAGTGTGGTAAAGAGGATGTCTCAGAGTTTGTGTTGCAAAGATGGTGGCTTTTGGAATTGTATTTACAAGAGATTATTGTTGTAATTGAATCATTAGAATATTAGATACAAATCTATCTAAGTTTACTTTTGCAGAAAAGTTTGAAATCTGACTTACTTTATATCCCTAAAATAAGAAGAACAGATTTTTAAAAAGCTAAACTTATTATGTGGGATCTTCTTTTGATGCAGATTCGAGTTTCTTTGCATGTGCTGAAATGCAAACAATCATGAAGTAGTTGCTTTATCAAATTACATGAAAACTGGGAAAGTTGAGCTTTGAATTGAACAGAACCCTTTTTTCTTTTCTTTTTTCTGTTTTTGGGGGTGGGGTGGGGGGGGGGGGGGGGGGGGGTAAATAACAGATTGAAGAGAACTGAGGTCTTCTGCAAGCATCAAAGATGGCTTTCAGGGGCTCCATCTAAAGGCTTCCTTTGAAACTCCACTTTTCTGGAAAGAAAATTCCACACAAACACATAGTGGAGGTTTGGGCTGTGTTTTTGAGATGTCTTATGTAGTCTTTTGCTATGACCTTGGGCTGGAGCTGGGCCTGGGCCTGGGCCGAATGAAAGATCCCCAAACTAATATAATTGGCAATGAGTTATGTTTTTTTCATACTACCCCTTTTTTTTTTATTTTTTATTGTCACGGTTAAGTTGGGCCAAAACAGTTGTCTAGTCACTAAAGTGGCAAAAATAACATGGGAAAATTAGGAGATTAGCCATTATTGGCTTTACGTTTACAAAAATAGCTTCAGTTTAACGAAATTGACTAATAACGGGTTTCATATTACCAAAATGGCCAAAACAATGTTATACCCTTAGTGTTTAAAGCACAGAGACCCAAATTGGATTTCATTAGTATATTTGTTCATTGTTATCGACAACAAAAAGACCTATTTCATCTTTGAAGTTGCAGGGACACAAATTTTTTTCTTTCTTTCTGACATTGTGGATTGAGTTGCAA
Source organism: Hakea prostrata (assembly GCF_041222555.1). Taxonomy (NCBI): domain Eukaryota; kingdom Viridiplantae; phylum Streptophyta; class Magnoliopsida; order Proteales; family Proteaceae; genus Hakea; species Hakea prostrata. The sequence continues at coordinate 16,786,598 of NC_142604.1, forward strand.
GTTCCAATCGACCAATATTCTACCAAAATTGCTGGAGAAATGGCGGGAGAAGACGTTGGTGTTTTAACTTTGTTTGCCATAACGAGAACCAATCTGGTCGATATTCAAGTGTGGTGGATTGAGGTAAGCATTCTAGGTTTTTTGTTTCCTGGTTAATCGTGTTCTAATATATCCCCCCTTTTCATCTTTTGTCCTTGCTGCTTGCTCTCACTGATTCTGACCATGGAAAACGGATCATAGTTCGCATATCAAGTATCTACCTATTCCTTCGTACCCCTTACACATTATTGTTGTTGACTCTTCTTCTTCCTAATTTTACGCTTTCTTTTTCCCATTTAAATTTAGTGTATTGAACGTTACTTTTACATACATTGTTAAATTGCCTTTGTTGTTCATTCTCCTCAAAATCAACTATTTTTGTTGTTGAATAATAATAAAAAAATTAAATAAATACATTTGAATGTGATCTTGTGTTGTTGGTTAGTAGCTTGGAAAAGAGGTGTTCGATGAAATGCCTCAATGGGACAAGGGAACCTAGAAACACTTGACTAAACACTTGAATAAATCGAGTCCCTGGGGAGAATCGTGTCGCCAGCGACATGGCAATATGTTGTTGACACAATGTTCCTTGACAAGGATAGGCCAATTAGGGCCAAGTCTAGGGACCGGGTCCCGAGAGATATGACATCTTTGGACAAGATGGGCCAAGTTGCATGTGGCCAATCAAGGCTAGGGCCAAGGGATAGAGCCAATGCAGAGGAGCTAGGAATGGGCATGGCTATGGCCGATTATTGAATAATCGAATGGTCGGGGAGAGGACCATGGGTTTGGGGTTTTGGATAAGGGTTTGAAGGAATGAGGTTAACACATAGGGATTAGTTGGAGGTTCAAGAGATCCACATGAAGGGGGTGTAAAAGAGTTTGGTGGACAATAATCCTTGGGCCCAAATTAGGATCAGGGTGGGAATGGTTTTAGATTAGAATATATATAGGCTAGGCTTGGGATTGCAAAAACCGGCCTAACTCGGCCTTGTTGTAGCCCTACTGTTAAGAAGGTAACTTGAAATATTGGATTATTCCATGGGGGGCGGCATGATATTTTTTACATATTAGGGGGCAGTCAAGAATTTAACTCCCACTTAAGCAAGCACCTTGAAAAAAAACTCTAGGATTAATGAATTATTCATTTAGTTGACTAAAATGCCCTTTATTTATTGCTCAAAATTTTCATATTGCGGTTGCAACTACCCTTGGTTATGCTAATTGACACTCTTATCTAAGGAATACCGAGAAGCCAAAACCTACTCAATAAAATTAAATGTGGCAAGTGACTCAGTGTTTGCAATTTAAGACGTGTAAGACATGTATCATGAGAGGATTAAAGGAGTTTCATTTGAAAGTTTTCTGAAGAGAATATGAATCCAGAAAGTGAAAAACTACAACACCAAAAAAATATTTGGGAGACTCAAGTGGTCGGTTATAGGGGTCGGCGTCTTTTGGTCATAGAAGAAGATAGGAATATTTAGTTATAAAAGATGATAACAATAACACTTTTGGAACTAAAGAAAAAATTTAACTAATTGAGTTTGAGTTCCAATTTTTCTGTTTTTAAGAACAAGGATGAAATGTATAAATAATAAAACTAATTGGCAAAATCTTGCTATAAGTTGCAATTTCCTTGTTATTGATGTCTGATGTAACATAAATAGATTTTACAAAATTAAGTAATTTTTCTTTTCAATTTGAAGATTTTGATTGAGATTATCGATCTGTTACCATAATATAGTAACATTTTCCTTGTTTTTTTGTCGTCTGCAAGCTATGGGCATGGCTACAGCTCATAGGCACAAGAGATGAGAGGAACCTGGAAAAAATGGGAAAAGTGTGAAAGGACAGAGGTTCGAACCTTTGAAGATCTCCTTTCCACAATAACATTTTCGTTGTTGAAGTAGTCAAAACCTTTCATCACATATTTTTATCTATTGCCAAATTTTACAAGTCAATACTCAAAAGAGAAACAATTCATTTTTTTTTCACAGATTTTACTCGAAATTTATACATTAGCTTATGAGCATTTTGTTTGCTTTCCCCTCAACAACCTTCATGACAGAAGCCCATTTGTTTCAGAGGTGTTTAAACTCCACTTCTCTTAAGCAGTCCTTGTAAGTAGAAGGAGAAATATTTTGCTATTAGTTCCAGATTTCACTAGAAAACTCAGAAGATCCCACAGCATACAATACCATTTTTCATGGAGTAGGGTGTAGTGAATCTTCAACATGGAAGATCTTCTAATACAAGATAGTTCCAGTAAGAACTATTTGAAATTACAAAAACCCACCCTCAATGAAACTCAAACACAGAAAAACAGCATTGAATTCTTTCTACCATTGAAACAGAAATACTATAACAAACTCCTAACCCACAATTCAATCCAATTCTTGGGCCCCCTTGATTTGAAGTAGCACCATTAAAGATGAGCAAGGATTGTTGCATACACCACTAATCCACAATTTAAAACCTTACATACATACAGAGAAATAATCAATTAATATACAAAGAGCTCCCAAACAATTACACATCTCAACAACATCTCAGCTCAATCCTGGTCTGTTACATTTTTATAAATTACAAGTCACTACTAAACCAGATTTGAGCAACCCCAATGAAAGATCAATTCCATATAGCATCTGGAATAGAAACCTCATGGAATCTCTCTGATCTGTACTTGCTTTCATGTCGATCGACAATTCTGGAAAGCAGCATAGACTGTGGACTAACAAATTGGAGAGCAGCATGGTCTACCCTTTCAATTTATGACTTCAGAAATCACCTATTATCAGGGACTCAAAATACATCCTTATTTAGAACTTCATAAATCACCTACTGGGAATCACTAAACTAACTGGAGACCAATAAAATGGGTAGAAGAACATCATGGGATTACTTTCTTGTTCAGCAAACTGTAAGCGACACTCAGCTCCTCCAGCAGCCTCCTTCCGTGCTATATCACTGGTTTCTTTGCCTCAAAATTAGATTTTGTCAGCCCAGCTTGATTTGGGTTATGACTAACCCTAAACAGGGCACCGAGCCATGGTCCTCATCAACCTAATACTTCTTATAAAACATGTCCATTGCGTTGCTGTCTTTTCTTGATTTTGGTGCCACCTGAGACATTCTTACCAGAAGAGTGTGAAAGAAAGGATTCTAGCTCTCACCTTAACTTGGTGACAATTCAGTTGACCCCTCTCTTGGTGATAATTCACTGACCAACTCAAATATCTGTGCCATGGACATCAAAGAGATGTACAACCCTGAGTCTATTGGTTGAAGCTCTAACTGATATCTTGCTTCTTGCAGACTTAGGAAAGGTAAAACTCTTACCTGCTATCACCCCAGAGCTGGAAATTAAATAAGTTAATGAGAACAAAGAACAATGGAAAAACACATAGGAAGAAGGATGGAGCTATATATGAGTTACCTAGATACTAACATACTGCAAATTAGGGGAGCCAGTAAGTAAATGTTTAGCAACTGAAATCTGTTTCACATCCTCAGCATTTAACATGAAAGAGATGCTCCTCAAGTGAGCATAAGTAGATTGAAGCCTGCTCGCCACATCACTAACAGTTAAGGCCTACAATAGAAAGGAAGCAGAAGTTAAAGAAAAAAAAAAAAAAAAAAATTCTACAAATTAGCACCTACTAAATATGAAAACCACAAGTTCCATATATTACCTGGATATAATAGCCTCCCAAGTAAAGCTCTTGAACACCAAGTAAAGAGCCCAGAAAGTTACTAAATTGTTGGTTTTCAGTTGGTCAGGTTGAGGCTTAATTGATGATGCACGGAAACTCGCATGAACTAAATGTCTTAAATCATTGAGGTATATATAGCAATGAATCTTCCAGATATATGCAAGTACCTGAGGTTTGGATTGCTAATCTCAATACAAGTAAGACCAAAACCCATTTAAATAGTCCATGCCACACTATGGGCCATGGGTAGGACAATACAGTAAGCGTCAATCAGGCTGTACAAGGCTACCTTGATAGGACGAATTCGCCTCACTGGGCAGACATTACAAGAATGACAGCCACTTCCCCCACTGTTTTTAGGTTAGCTATGACCCTGCTTGCTGGACTCTACCAATTCCTTTAAATCTTTCGCCTCTGTTTTTAGGTTGGCTATGACCCTGCTCGCTGGACTCAGCCAATTCCTTTAAATCTTTCCCCACTGTTTCTAGGTTGGCTATCACCCTGCTTCCTGGACTCTGCCAACTCCTTCAAATCGATCTAATCATCTCCATCCATCAGTGACTTCTAGCAAAGGCCACCAAGCTACCATGTAACATAGTTGAGTGCCCACTGCTGGTGTTAAGAACCCAAGAAGTGGGAAGTTCAAAATGGCGGGCGTGAGAAGATGTCCAACCATGCAACAGAGACATGTTTAAGGGATTTTTGCTGCAAAAAATTTCATTTTTCAGTCTGCCAACCATTTTCTACCTAATTTGATAATGTGCTGAGAAGAATCAAACACTAAACAATATGCAGCATCAAACCAATAAGAAACAAAGAATTCCAAAACTAAATAAGCCTTGAACAGAATAATAATCAGGTCCCTATATACACCACAGATCGTCAGCCAAAATTGTTGTTTTGCCTTTCCATCAGTAATCAGATCAGCCAGATTTTCCTTAGGCCAACACACTCTAAATTTGAAAACAACCATGGACAGGGTTTTATTTGGAATCACAATAGGCCCAAAAAAGAATGGGAAAAAAACAGAGGAGGGGGGAAGAAAGGAGAATTCAGGTTACCATTACTGTAGAACAGTAATGAGAAAGGAAGTTTGGGAAGAATGAGAGATGCAAACAAAGGATTGAAGGAGACTGTTAGCTCTTATACCAAGTTGGAGGAGGGCCAATTAGGAGAACATGGAAGCCCGGAGGGCCGATTAGGAGGACATGGAAGCCTGAAAGAAATGAAAGGGAAAAAAACACGTTAGGAGAAAGTTGTTTTTCTTTGGGAGGTGGAGGCGACACAAAATCCACAAGCTTCTGAAACCACAATCTATATTTCATCTAATCAATATGAGTTCTAGCTGCATGGCCACATGGAATAAATGAAAGGACCAAACGCTCCTATTCAAACTCAACTAATCAAACTTCAATAACTTGCGACTTTTAGAAGTGAAATCCTCACTCTATCATAATTCCATCAATGACAATACAAGAATCAAACTCTATATGACACTACAAAACAGAGCATAAAGTAACATCCAACTGAAATATAAATCAAACTGGACCAGGTTCCTCCCTGTCTGGACATCCACAGATCCCCCACTGCCCGAAGTACTCATGCATAACCTGGGTATGCTACTTTTTGACATTCAATCCATGGAACTAGAACACACAGGATATCTGGCACAGATCAACCTATGTAGTTAAAAACTGATAAAACATAGATGCACTGAATTTACTAGTTGGTTAACCCATTCCAGGTTCAACAAGGTAGTCTCTCTGGTTTCTCAATGAGGATGGGTACATCATACGGATCAAATGTCCCCACATCAAACAATCAGGTTAAACTGATCACTGCTTGGCCATTGCACAAGTTGTGAAGAAAGATTTCTTAAAAAGCAAAGACTCTTTGAGAAAGCAAGCTGCAATAAATATGCCCCTGATAGATCCACATAGACAGACAAAGGCACTTTGGCAAGCAAGCAAAGGCAGAGAGACCCTAACAAAACCAACAAAGCACAAAAATAGACAAGAGCTAGAGCACAGCACAAAGGTCTAGACCAAGGAGAAAAATAACAATGGAGGAGACAACACTAATTCCCCCATGTTTTTGGAAAATCCCTGCCTAGAAGATGTGATCTCCCTTGTGAAAGACAACTCCAAGAAAGGTAATAAAGTGCCTTTTGATATGCATAAGCAAACAGAGGAGTACCAAAAATAGCTGGCAACTGTGGCAGCACCTAACGGGGGGGAGAAAGGGAAGGATAGAGGAAGGGCTAGACCAAGAGAAAGGGAAGGAGGGGCAGGGGAGATAATGATAGGATCAGGGCTAGAAGAGGGGTGAGCAGGGGGACTCGGCCAAAGGAGGAGAGTTGAGAGAAGAAAGGACCAGAGAGGAGAGAGAGAAGGCATATAAGGAGGAAAAGGAGGGACAAAGTAAATGAGGGGTGGATGAGGCCAAGGCACTTGTATGTTACCACTGCTAAATGTAAACTATCATATTCACTCCTGTTGCAGTTATGATACTACAACTCTTAATTATATGACAAATGAGAGGATACCCAAAACAACAATTGCCAAATAGTGCCAAAAGGAGCCCTTTTCTGGCAATAGTGACAAGTGGAGGCAGTTATAGATTACTACTTTCCATGATTACCAACCCACCCCGGCGGGGTTAACCCTTTTCTCTGCTTTATTCGGTTTATCACCCCCCCCCAAAAAAAAAAAAAAAAATAGTGACAAATGGAGGCAGTAATTATGCTATAAAAGCAGAACAATTATATATAGTAGTTGTAATATTTTTGACTCCTGAGTTTTCACCTATGTATAGTGAGGTTGTTGTCCCACCCTAAAAAAAATACACCACCACCATAGCATCCACCAAAATGCAGCCTCTGCCATAATTTCAACAGCTGTAAAGTTGACGAATCCTAAAAATGTGAGTCAAGGGATTCTTACTAACCAACAGACTGAGGACAACTTTACCCCAGAATTATTAGATGCAAGAGTATCTTGTATTTGGTGTTGGATTGTTCGCATTTGCATTATAAATAAATTAGCATTTTTCTGCTTCATGAGTTGTAGAAAGTAATCTCAAACATACAGAAAGAATATAGTTCTAACTGAAAATACATGGAAAACATGAAAAAGAGAAACAAACCTCATTTTGCCTGGTAAATCATTGATCCGATTTGCAAAAACACATTCTATATCATCGATTGACTGAGATAGAATCTACCCAAAAAGAAATCAGAAAAGATTAACTCAGATGGAAACATCACATGCATGACGAAATTTAAAGACCATATTGAGCAAGGATTAAGGATGAAAAGAGTAATACCCTGAAGTTATAATGACAGAGGTGAGATTGTTCAATCGAAAACCCTGCATCATCGATTACCAGGATGAACCGATTAGCAGAATCGTTTGGCAACATAACTATCAGACTGTAGATAATGGAAGATCAGAAGGGGCACTCAGAGGAGATGCAGATGAAAACCCATCTCATATAAAACCACTTTACATTAGCTAGAGTAGACGGCGACGTCCTTGCATCTGAAAATGACATTTTATAGGTAGCTTAAAGGGATTAGGGCTCGTCTTCGGGAGTTACAGAGATATCTGGGGCGTGACAGTTGGCAACTAACGATCGAACAGTCGTAAAATCAGGGTTATGAATCATTCTTCTGATCCCATGCGTATATCGATCCATTCCGAAAACCACAAGTACTTATTTGATTTTTCTTCCATTTACCACTTTGCCTTCGTCGACAAATGAAAGGTACATTTAGCTGGAATGTGGGTTCATGGAAGAGTTCTGAGAATTAATGGATGGAAAGGATATAGCTGTTCTTCTCAGGGTTTAAGAGCAGTAAATTGGTGGAGCTAGTGAAGAGTGTCGGTTTGACAAAAAAAAAAAAAGAAGAGTGTTGGTTTGCTCAGTTCGTTCAAGGGTTTCTGGCGTACAAGAGCACGCATGATATATCTTTCAAAATCACTTTTTTCTTTTTTTTTTTTAATAATAAAAACACTAATATATATTTAGTTAAAGACAATCACATATATAGTTAGGTAGTTCATTATATAGTCTATATTTCCCATCGTAGCATTAACCGCTAGATACGTCATCCTAGAATGAAGCTACAACATTCATAGTGGCTATCTGCATCAATCTTTCTATTACAAAAAAGGGTCAAGTTAGCTGATAAAGTCTGGATAATAATTTCCTTAGGTCCTGCTGATTACTCCAAACATATTTTACTTCGAGTCTCAAAATCTGCACTGCTTTGAATCCTTCTTACAATCCAACTAGTGTTGCATCCAGCACTGTGTCCAACGCATTATCAATATTAAACATACAAAATTGACAGACTGTATATGTTCGTCTACTGCAATCCCCACGCTTCATTCAGCTGCATTCACCCGTTTGTTATAAATCCCTGCACACATTAATATAACATTAGTATTTAGTGGAATAAGATGGCATATTTTGGTTTGTGATTCATTGTGTTGAATCTCATTACAAAAATCATCAATTTGGCTTTCCTCTGGATCCCGTTTGGATTAGGTTTAGGTTGAATCAGCCCCACCCAATAATGGATTTGATTAACAATCGAAGTTGGATCAAGTTTTTTGTTTGAAAAGACCACTTCATTTCGTTCCTCCCATATGAAATAGCAAGAAATGATAAAGACAACCATAATCCAAGTAGCATTCCCCCCCCCCCCCCCCATTTGAGATAAAATTCGTTGGCACATCCCTAAGACCGATGTATCAGTCCAAAAATCAGTTCTTAAACCTTCAGGACCCGCCGCATGGATTCTTTATGTCCAATCACACGAGATGAAAGCATGCCAAATAGTTTCCCTTTCCCTTCCACAAAAAACACAATCTAATTGAGTGTTTGTCCATTGAGCAATTGTAGCTCGGATAGGTAATCCATGATTTAAAGTACGCCAAAAGAAAACAAGGAATTTAGGATGGATGGGTAATTTCCACATAAACTTCCACCATCTAGATTCCATGTCAGTCAATAGAGGTGATCTTCTTTTTTCAATTTCAGCCATTGCTAATTTGACCATGAAATCTCTCCTAGCATTTAACAGGTAGATGTGGAAGAATTCGATTTGGATTAGAAACATTAATTAGATTACTAATGTTAGAAAATACTTCCCTTTCGGTCAACTGCGCATCACTGACAATGTCTGCCACCTTGCTTTGTCTCGGCCAAAGTGTGAAATCCAAGTCTGAAAGGAGTGTATCCTGTTGGGCTGGTAACCATGGATCAAACCAAAACAAAGTTTGTGTTCCCCTCCCAACCTTTCGCTTAACCATTGATCTTAATTGTGGTAGTATACTGGCAATACAATTCCACGTCCATGATCCTCTCTTTCTTTGGACGTTTGGATAAAAAATGGAGGAGTTCTTGAAATATCTTGCTCTTAAAACTTTGATCCATAGTGCCTGAGGTTGGGTGATCATCCTCCTTCCTTGTTTGAGTCAAAGTGCAGTATTATAATCTTCCATCTTTTTAAAACCTAGTCCACCTTCTTCTTTCCTTCGACAACACTTTGCCCATGAAATCATATTCAAATGCCATTTTTCGCTTGTTTTCCCATTCCAGAATCTCCGGCACATTGCATCAATTTTCGTACAAACACCTTTAGGATATTTAATACATTGCATTTGATACAATACCCTTGATTGCAATGTTGATTGCATAAGAACCCCTCTCCCAGCATAAGATAAATTATTTGTTTTCCATCCAACCATCTTCCTTGCCAATATTCGATCCAAAACTGATTGCAATTTTCGAGTTTTTCCTCTCCCAACCAACAGAGTAGTCCCTAGATAATTGATTTCTTTCTTTGATTTCTGGTACTAGCAGAATGGCCAATGCACTAACTCTATCTTCTTGTGAGACACTCCGACTAAAGAAAACCCCGCTCTTTTCCAAATTAATTTCCTGTCTTGTTAAATCCGAAAAGAGTTCTAAAAACAGCTTTTAAAGCTAGAACTTCCTCCCTCTCTGCCTTACAGAAAAGAAAAGTATCATCCGTCAAAAAAAAAGATGTGTGATTTCTAGTGCCCCTTGTCCAACCTTAATCCCGCTCAAAAGATTCAAATTCCTGTACTCATCAAGTAACCGAGATAAAACTTTCATAATTAAGAGAAATAAGTAAGGACTTAAGGGGCAACCTTGTCTAAGTCCACGGTAACCAGAAAACCACTGATAAGGAGACCCATTTAGTTTAACTAAAAATGTAGGTGAGGAAATTAGAACTTTAATAAGTGAACACCATTTGGCATCAAAACCCAGAAAACGGAAAAGATTCAAAATTATATTTCGATCAGCCTTATCATACGCTTTGGACATGTCCAATTTTAGCGCTAGATACCCGACTTTGGACTGAGATATTTTCATATAATGAAAATTTTCCTGAGCAATGAAAATGTTATCCGAAATCTATCTATTTTCCACAAAAGCTCCTTGATTTGGTGATATAAAACTTGAGAGAAAAGGTTTCAATCTTTTAGCCATAATTTTTGCAATGATTTTATAAGAACATTGCACTTCCTCGAGTTCACTTTTTTTGGGAATAAAGCATAGTAAAGTATGATTTACTCCTGGTGGAAGGAACTCATTGATAAAGAACATTTAGACAAAGTTGACCACCTCCATTTGAATTAAATCCCAAAATTTTTGAAAGAAGAAAGCATTAAATCCATCCACCCTTGGTGCTTTAAAGGGCCTTAGGGAAAACACTCCATTCTTTACCTCTAGAAAATTCGGACATGAAGCTAACTCTCCTAGAGGTCCATCAATTGGAGGAAAATGATAGTTGATAAATTCCGAATCCAAGGGATTAGATGATTGATAAATATCTTTCCTCTGATTGGCAAAGACTTCCGTTATATCCCTTGTATTCGAGAAAGTATAACCATTAGCTTTGATTGTCTCAATCTTCCTATGATGAAGATTAATTTTACTTGCCATATGATAAAATCTCGTGTTTCTGTCCCCATCCGAGATCTTTCAAAATCACTTGACTAATATGATATCAATCCTTTAAATATATTTTTTGGTAAAGCCTTTAAACCTTGATCCTTACCAAAACGAAGCATAAGAAAATTAACATTATGAATTTAATATACAGTTCAAATTAGGCATCATATAATTTATGAGACCGGGTTCCATCGGCTTTAAAATCAATATGATACTACCCAACATCAGAACATATCGATATTACAACAAAAATTGATATTCCAACCGTTTTACCACTCGTAAGTGGATGTTTACAAACAACAACAAAATTACAGAGTCGACAAGCATTAGAAAAAAGACGACAATGAACTGCTAATGAAGTTGAGACCATGATTGAAATACACTCAGATCATAACATTATCCACATTGAAAGATATAATCAATCACATTTCTTTTACAAGAGAGCAGCTCAATCTCTAATCCATTGCAACTCATGATGTTACACTTTTATCAATTGCATATATCTTTACAAAACCAGATGTGACTCAACTCACTTCTGCCCATTTGTACTACCAAAAACAAAACACAATCAGTCTCCTGGATCTTTACTTCCCATCACTTCTGCCCATTTTCTCTGCTGTCCACAAGAAATCAATGTAATGCTATTGCTAACAGGGGCACAGTAGAGATCACCGCTTGGTCTCTTCTCTGTAACAAATCAGCATGAAAACAAATTGGAGCCAATTTACAAAGTTCCTGCACAGGTAGGTATGATATAAAATTCACACAGTAGGAGGGAGAGATAAAAATTTAAAATTAAAATTAAATAAAAAAGATGATATTAATTAACTGGTTTCAGACTCTTTGCATTAAAAGCTGGTTTCTCACTTTCAGCTTCAGTTCCCAAACTAAGCTTCAACCAGGCTGTGCAATGCTACCCTGGTTTGATGAGTTCATCTCAGTAAGCCAACAATGCAAGAATGACAGATTGAGGACAAACCATCCACCCATTGTTTTAGGTTGGCTATTACCTTAAACTGTGCTTCTCGGACTTGGCCAACTCCTGCCATGAACTCGGTGCAGTTTTCCCCCACCATCAGTTACTTCAAGTGAAGACCAAAAAGCTACCATATAACATAGTTGAGTAGTCGAGTACTCTGCCCACTTCTGCTAAAAACCAATAAAGTGGGAAATTCAATCTCAAATGGTGGTAGTAGAATGAATTCCAACCGTGAACCCTCATTAGCTAGCTGAAAAAGATAGCTCCTCAGCTCTCAATTCTGTTGGGTGGGTCTCAGGGAAGATCAAGGATAGAAAGAAAGATTTGTAGGTCTCACCTCAGCTTGGTGACAAATCCCTTGACCCCACTCTTGGAAGCTCCACAAACTAAAAGATCATCCCCAGGAGACGTGCAGTTTCATGACTACACCCTGAAACTGTCTGGTTTGAATGAGGACAGCCTCTGCACCCACAGTTTTAGGTTTTGACTAAGAACTTAATCTGCACTTCCTGAACAACAACAATAAAAGAAATCAAGAAATCAAACTCTTTATGGACCCAATTACAAAACAGACCATTAAAATAAGATATCCAACTGAAATATACATCAAACTGCACCATGTTCATCTCTGTCTGGATACTCAAATGGGTATGTGTCAGTCCAAGCTAGTATACTTGCATCACTTCTAAACCACTAACTGAGATCCAATCTAGTAATAAGAACACACAGAATAATCAAGGTAATTAGAAACCACGCACGAAGAACATATATCTACCCAAAGAACGGGTTTGATCAACTACTGCTTCTTCTCCGGTTTCTCAATGAAAGTGGGTGCCCCCACAGGATCATATGTATAATGACGATGTTTTCTCATGCTAATTAATGATGTATGAAGCAAAGGTAAAAATTTACCACCACCATAGGATCCACCAAACTGCAGCTTTGCTACAATTTTCACATCTGTTAAGTTGACGAATCCCAAAAAAGTAAGTCAATGTATTCTTACTAACCAACAGACTACTAAGTAGGATTTCTCCGTGGAATTATTTGATGCAAGAGATCTTGTATTTGGTGTTGGTTTGTTTGGCCTTTTTGATAATAAATGAATGATAATTTATTGCTTCATCAGTTGTAGAATGCAATCTCAAAGATAAACAAAGAATATAGTTCTAATTGGAAAAACACGGAATATATGAAGAAAAAAAAAAAGAGAGAAACAAACCTCATTGTACCTGGTAAATCATTGATCCGAAATGCAAATACCTTTTCTATATCATCGATTGACTGAGATGGTGTCTACCCAGAAAGAAAAAGAAAATGATTTACTGAGATTGAAAAATTACATACATTTTTATGCTGAAACAAGTTAAAGACAATATTGAGCAAGTATCAAGGGTGAAAATAGTCAATACCTTGTAGTAATGAAACAGGTGTGGTTGTTCTGTCAATTACCATGATGAGCCAATTAGCAGAATGGGGAGTTATAGGGAAAATTGGGGGGCAAACGTGGCAGTGGATGATCATTGGGTCTGTTATGGTCGGACCTGGCCGGTCAGGGTTCTCCTGGTCGGACCTAGAAATCATACTCGAACCTATTGAGCCGGAGCGGAGTGGTCGGATCGGTATCTTACCGAACAATAACGTCTCACCGTGCTTAGTCAATATTAACTCAAGATTGAGTCCATATTGGACTGTATTATTACTCTTTAAGCAAGACTCAACTAACTAGGGAGAGGATGATTCCTGATATGACTCTACAACAGGAAATCCTCTCAGTACTCGAACTGACAAAAACTATATATGGAGGTATGATGACTGATATAGAATAAATAACATGGCCCGAACCAGTTCGGGTGGACCCAGGTTGAACCAGGTCAGATAAACCTTGGTCAAACCTGTTCGGATATATCCAGGTCGAACAAACCAAGTCAAGGTCGGTTACACAAGCAGTAGATTGGTAACCGAAGACAAAGTATTTAACTTAAACTCAATAATTCATATTTGAGGAGGACTTAATCACTGAGGTTAGTATTGCAGTCCAAGGAATGTTTTAGTTCGAGACGAACTCATACTGAGAAAACCTATATAAAGGTAAGGGGCTTACAAGAGAAAGGTACGCTGAATAGAAACATCACTATTCAAATTCTTATTGTTCAATACTTTCTTGTCTTTCTTAGTCGGATCTCAAACTAGATCGTCGGAGGTGAAAACTCGACCTCCACGGTCGAGCTCATTCTTGCAGGTTCATCCGGCTGAAGGGACGAACAAGATTGTGCAGCAACAATTGGCACCGTCTGTGGGAAACGCATCAAAAAGTCATGGTGATTCCAACAAGAAAAATGCAAACAAGATCGATGCTGGGAGAAGGCAAGGAGAACGGAGGAGAAGAGAGGTCAACAAACAAAATCCTCTTCCAAAAACCATGGAGATCCCACAACAGAAGGATCAGCTCGAGCAACCTGATGAGCAATTGGTCACCAAAAATCAGATCGATGAACAACGAAATTGACCGAAAATCAAATTGATGGACTCCAAAAGTAGATCTCGTCTTTGGACGAATTGGTTAGGGTGGTGATGCGTCATCTAATTGCACCAGGAGCAGATAATCGGGAGAGCCCAGCCATTCTGGGGGAACCAGAAAAGACCGACCACTAATGCCCGACCAAATTCCTCGACCATCAAAAGATTTGAACAAGGTCAAAGACAAAGTGGGAGATAAAATTCGAGCACCCGGAGAAGGAACGTCAAAAGACCCTATTTCGGAGTTCGAGTAGGAAGATCAACATAGCAACACTAATCATGTGGATAAAGTTCGACGTGAAGAAGGAGAAAAAAGAGCTCAAGCTGAAAGTACGAAGAACGTCAACAAGCAGATTGACGAATTAAAGGAAGAGCTAAAGAAAATGAAAGATTCAGGTAAAAATACTTTGTACTTAGTTCTCAAAAGAAATCCTTTTGTTAAAGCTATTGTTGAGGCAGAGATGCCTAAGAGCTTCAAATGTCCAACCTTCACCATGTTCGATGGAACGTGTCCCCGGCATCACATTATGCATTACAAATCAGTAATGTCTTCTTATAAGCACAGAGAAGTTGCTATGTGCAAAATCTTTCCAGCATCTAAGTGGTTCCTGGGGCTCCAAAACGGTTTAATCGAGGATTTCGACCACTTGGGACGACAATTCTTGTCACGTTTTCTGAACGGAATCAGTGCTAGAAGAAGAGAAGATACTTTGTTCTCCATCAAGCAGGGTCAAACTGAATCGGTTAGAAGTTATATACGAAGATTCAGCAATTCGACCATTCGAATCGAGAACCTGGATGAGAAGATAGCTTTTCATGCTCTATATCAAGGGCTGACTCATGAAGGACTGCTCGAGGGCTTACTGCTGAACATTCCCGCAACGTACGCCGAGTTACTTGAACAATGTACTAGGCATGCGGAAATCTCAGAACTTTGGAGTCGAGGAAGAAAGAGTCGACCAACAGTTTTTTTCTCTGAAGTTCAAAATCAAGACACTTAAAGTTTACTAACCATCACCAGTAGAAGCTGAAGAACTAGGTTGTGCCCTCTTTGATCAAGGTACATTAGGAAGCATTGCAACAGCTTCAACATTCCATGGAAATATTCTATTTGGACAGGCTGCTGCAGTGGACTGATCTTCCCACTGTACCTACATAAAGACCAAAGTAAACAGATCAAAGAGTTACTTCTCAGCCCTTGATCAAAAAAATCCCTGCTCAGCAATTTGTACAAAGAGGAATCCCTGCTCAACAATTTGTAGAAAGGGGAAAATCCTTGCTCAGCAATTTGTAGAAAGCATGGTTGTCAAGGCAATAAAGCAAAGCAAGCTGATAGAAGGCAACACCAAATCGCCTTGTCTCACAAATAGGCCAAGGCAACAAGGTGGTCGCTTGGGCGCACCTAGGTAGACACTTTGACAACCTTGGTAGAAAGAGATACAATAACACATAGGAAAGTAATAAATTGCCTTTGGTAAATACATAAGCAAATTATGGCACTTAAATGTTTCTACTACTGAATGCAGAATATCATATTCACTCCTACTACAATTATATTATAACAACTCTTACTTATATGAAAAATGAGAGGATACCCAAAACTACTACCAAATATTCCAAAAAAGAAGCCCTTTTTTTGGCAAGAAATGGAGGTGGTCATACATTACTACTTTCTATTTGTGCATACTTGAATTAAGAATGGCGGCAATACAATATAAACCATCACATATAAAAGAAAAGATAATTCATTCTAGTTGTGATTAATACTATACCCTTAATTAGGCCCAACTAGATGTGGCAATTTATTGCCACTGCTAGCTCCTTACAAATAGCTACAATAAACAATTACCACCATTAAATAAAAATCACCATACCCACTTACGTCATGGTTAACACTTTTCCACTTTTAATTCGCTCAATCATATGCACTCTTAATAACTTAAGCCAAATAGTGACAAATGAGCAGGTAATGCATTACAAAAGCATAACAATTATATCCAATTCGTGAATTTTCACCTACGTATGGTGATGTTGTTTTCTCATGCCTATTTAGTAACGTATCCAGCAAAGGTAAAAATTTACAACCACTACAAAATCCACCGAAATGCAGCATCTGCCACAATTTCAACAATTGTTCACTGTTAAGTTGATGAATCCTAAAAATATGAGTTAAGGGGTTCTTACCAACCAACAGAGTAAGCTCTAGAACTATTACATGCAAGAGATCTTGTTTGGTGTTGAATTGTTTGCCCGTTTGCACCATACATACATAAATTGTAATTTTCTGCTTCATGAGTGGTAGAAAGTAATCTCAAAGAAAATAGTTCTAACTGATAATTCATGGAATACATGAAAAAGAGAGAAATAAACCTCATTCCCCTTGGTAAATCGTTGATCCGATTTGTAATCACATGCTCTAGATCATCGATTAACTGAGACGAAATCTACCCAAAGAGAAAAAGAAAAAGAAAAAAAGATTAACTCTAATGGAAATATCAATACATTTATGCATGACAAAATTTAGACCCAATATTGAACAAGGATTGAGGATGAAAACAGTAATACCCTGTAGTTGTTATGAAAGAGGTGAGATTGTTCACTCAAAAACTCTGCATAGTCGACAAGCCGATTAGCAAAATGGTTTGGCAACATAGCTATCAGGCCGTAGAAAATGGAAGGTCAGTAGGGGCTCTCAGAGAAGATGCAGATGGAGACCCATCTCATATCAAACCACCTTACATTACCTAGGTAGGTAGACGGGGACGTTCTTGCATCCCAAAATGACAATTTATAGGTAGGTTTCGTCTCTGGGAGTTACAGAGATAATTGGGGCGTGAAACTTGGCAACAACAGTCGTAAAATCAGGGTTGTGAACCATTCTCTGTTCTGATGCTTATATCAATCAGTTCCAAAAACCACACCATTCTTGAATTCAACTTATTTGATTATTCTTCCACTTCCCACTTCGTTTCGTCGAAAGATGAAAGGCACATTTAGATGGAATATGGGTTCATGGAAGAGTTGTGAGGATTAATGGATGGGAAGGCCATTGCTGACGTTGTTCCTCCCAGGATTTAAGGGCAGGTATACTAGTAGAGCCAGTGAAGCTTTGAGGATAAACAAAGAGTGTTGTTTTGCTTAGCTCCCTCAAGGGTTTTCCAGGGTGGCCATAGTCAGGGATCTGTTAGTCATGTGGTGACTTGCCTCTCGCAGCTATGTTCAAATCACGACCTCATCACTAATAAGGGAACTAAGGTTCATGTTGGCTAACTTATGCTCAGCTCGACTACATTCTCATAGGAAAATTAATAGTAAATTTAGCAATGGCTCGTCTAGTGCCAAAGAAATTCGAACTCTGACATTTTATGTGGGAAGCGTTGGAATTTAATTAAGCCACCCCTCAAAGTTTGTTGGGAGCCTTTTATATACTAGTGAATTTCCACATGTATATGCACAATTAACTATATACGAGAATATAGAAAAATATCAAACAAAAGAAAAGAATAGCATAGAGCAAATTGCACCCCCAAAATGGATGCCTTAAAGCACTGACACCCCCACTTTATGTTTAAAAAGCACAGAGACTCCAAAATTGAATTTTTATTGGATATATTTGTCAAATTTATCATTGGAAACAGTTAAATTACTGTTTATTTTAAAAAATATCCCAATAATAAATAGTGTCGGAAAGGTTTTCAAAAATACATCCAATTACCTACATCCATTCGAAAAGAAAAATAGATTCCATTATACCCTAAAACCTCACCACTTCCACACCAAACCGAGAAAAAAAAATTCGAATCACGACTAATGGGGTTGGTCAATTCTCAGTTAGAGCAGGGGTTTCATTTTGTGAATTTCCAAAATATTAAATACTAGAATTTCTCCGGAAAAAGTTATATTTACATATGCTTCCTTTTAAGTTTATTCTAAATTGTTAGATTATTTTTCAGATATATAGCATAATCGCCACCATTAGCTGCAGGCAACAGCGACTAATGCAAATAAAAATCCTTCATTACCCCTCAAATGGAGAAAATTGTATGTCAACATCTCTCAAGAGAAAGGAAGACACAGGGGACTCAAATCAAGGATTAACTAGAAGGCTTAAACTCCAAACAAATAAATTTAGAAAATTTTTGCATGATTACCACTAAAAGCAATTTTACTCTTCTACAGTTGAAGTATTTGGTGATGATGGTTGGGGTATGTCGTTATAATTAAAGAACAAACTAGATAAGAAATCAACAGAAGACAAAACTACATGACAAAAAGTATTACCAAAAAAAGAAAACTACATGACAAAAAGATGGACATTAAGGAACCCTAAATATCAGGGTTTGGACCCTAAGATACTCAGTCGATCTCTTTGAAAAGAATATCAATGAAATCATTTATATGTGTTAACTCCAACAACTACAAATGGAAGAAGAAAACCATAAGAAGAGAGAAACAGAAGGATTCTTTCCATCCAAGTCTCTTGTTGGTCTAGTTTGTTTGACCATCAGATGGATGACTTGTAGACGGAGTGAATGATAATTGTTGGATACAAATGCTGAAATTGAATTAATATGTTTTCAAAAGGTGTGATTCCTCTCCATCCATGGTTATCATTCTCTCTGTCCATGTATTTTCCATCCAACAATGAATAAGATGGACAAGAGGATTGGATGGAGAAGATTGAAACATAAAGAGGTGCAAATATCATCGCAGGATTATTCGATTGGTAATGCTCAATAGCTCTTAATGAAGAGGTCGTGAATTCGACTTTGCATCATAGTATATATAATGTCCCCTCCCCTTATATATATAAACCAAAAAATAATTAGTCAAATGAATATTTTATGATATTTTGTGATCATGTTTGGGATTGTGACAACCAATCAGATAAGAAATCTGCA
Source organism: Hakea prostrata (assembly GCF_041222555.1). Taxonomy (NCBI): domain Eukaryota; kingdom Viridiplantae; phylum Streptophyta; class Magnoliopsida; order Proteales; family Proteaceae; genus Hakea; species Hakea prostrata. Next base: position 16,805,743 of record NC_142604.1, read on the forward strand.
AAATCCCAACTATTAATATATGATCAGTTGGGGCTCTAAGATGCTCATATCTTTCAAAAGAATATCAATGAAATCAATTACGTAACCCTAACATCCACAAATGGAATTCAAGAAGGAAGAGAAAAAAAGAAGGGAAAAAAAAAAAGAAAAAGTAAAAAACATAATGCTGATATGATAATTTCAACTACACTGCAAAACAACATGCAACTGTACATCTGTAAAAATCTTCTCTTTGGGGTTTCCTATTGAGTGAGAATATTGAGAAATGAGACCCTGGTGTTGATCAAACTCCTAAACACGCTCTCATTCCCACTCTCGATCCTTCCAATACAATCCTCCAAAGCCTGCAATTTTTTTAATGCAATTCTCATCGTCTCCTCATCTCTTTTCTTTCTCAAAAACCTCAAACTTTCCAGTCCAGCTTCTTCCAACTCCTTGATTCCCTTCCCTTCACTCATTTTCTGCTTTCTCCATCCCATCTTCCATGACTTGGTCGACGAAGAAGACGATGATGACATCCCATTGAAGAGAGCAACCGAAACCGCCATTGTTATCTCGCTAACGTCCCTAAGAACCGATACCAACTCAGCATCGGTATCTGCCGGAGAAGAGCATTTGGCATCGATGCATCGAACGACGGCGGCGAGTTTCCTCATCTCCTTACCCATCTTCTTAAGAGCCTTAACGAAAGAACCCATCTTGGATTCGTCTCTTCTTCTAATGGCGACCTGTTCGGCCAACTGTTCTTCCTTGAAAGCCGCAAGTGCAGCTTGGAAGATACTGAAGACGTCGACGAAACTGAGAAAGTCTTCTAGAAGCTTCTCGACCCATTGAGGTCTTTGACGGAGGATGTCTTGTGTGTTGGGAAGCTCTAGGAGATCGTTGAGACAATCATGGACGTTCTTAAGGTGGGTCAAGGCGGCGCAGAGTGAGGTGGACGAGAGTTCGGTGGTGGTGGTGGCTCCAGCCTCTGATTCCCAGCTTCGCAGTACATTGATCTTGTCTTTGAGCTGAGAAATCAGAGGGTGGGAATTGCATGGAAGACTGAAGGATCTAGTGTGATGAGGTTTCTGATCTGTGGGTATTGGAGGTTTGGAAGTCGAGGTGGCGAAGGAGAGTGAACGGCGGAAACCGGCGACCACCATCTCTTTTCTTTTGCTTCCTGGGTTGAAGGAAGAAAATGAGGACATCGGTTTATAAGTAGACAGCAATTACGAGAGAGGAGAAGTGAGTTGGCAAACGCGTAACAGTGGATCACACTTGCTTCAGTTAAAAGGACTTCTTTGTCCTTTGTATGAAGAGTTGGGGAACCACTTTAATGTCCTTGGTGATGAGGCCTTAGATTTGTCCCATATGAGCTTATCCCAAGTTTAAAGTATCAATATTGAATATTACGCAACTAGGGTCCTCCAACCATGGAATGGTAATGGGCCAACTTGTCTCTTCTGGTATAGACAAGGCTACCTTTATTAGACTATCAACCATTGTATTGGCCTCTCTAGGAACAAAAGAGAAAAAATACAAAGAAAAATTAGCTACTAGGAGTTGAATTTCTGAAACCACCGGTTAGGAAGTCAAAGGGATTGGCTTGAAGGTGATTTGAGAACTGATACCAACTCCAAATTATCAGATTCTATCGTCACCACCTGATTTAGGCCCAATTCAAATGTATTATACCTCCTCTTATAGCCAAGGCTTCACCATAAAAAATTTCTGCAAATTATAGATGAACTGATCTAACTAGTAGGAGGGTGCCTTTCTCATCTCTTATAGTAGTCTCTGTCAGGTGATTTTAAGAACCGTATTATCTTTCATCAAGTGTTATATGATATTGGTCCATATTAGTTCAATCTAATAGACAGACATATCTATATATCGTGTTGGTTGTTCCAAATATGGATACATGTCATAATGTGGAATACTTCAAACTAAGGGCGTCAATCAGTATGGTTTCAGTACGATACCAACTTTGAATACCGAAAACCTAAACCGTACCGTATCAAATTTACACCCTACGGTATGGTCTCAGTATTAAATCGGTGTGAAAAACAGTTTAAATACAGTATCTAGTGCAATACAGTTTTAGTACAAATAAACCTATGCCCCTTTTGTTATTAGTTCATTAAGATCCTAATGAAATTACGATCAAACAATCGATAGAATATGCTATTAACAGAAACAAAATAAGTAAATCTAAGAAGAGGAGTGAAGGATAAAACAAAAAACTAAAACAGGGAATTAGGGACAGGGTAAAGTTTTTTAATTGCAAAATTACATGTATGTTCCTTAATTTGGTATGGTTTCAGTACATACCGACGGTATGAATACCTAAAATCGGAATCGTACCGAAGAAATTCGATTTCAATACATACCGTACCAAATTTTGAATGGTGTAGTTCAGTTCGGTTAAACAAATTTTGGTATACAATTGACACCTTTACTTCAAACCTGGTTTGTAGCACACCACCTCCCTTTCTTGAGAATTGGGAATTCAAAGGGGGTATAAATGTAATTAGACAATATTTAAATGTAAATTTTATATTAATTAATAAATATTAAAAAAAGTTCACACGAGGGGCTCGAGCGTGGGGGGACCAGCGGACCAGACACCGCGAATAAATCCAGATCCAGATGGCTAAAATGTAAGCAATTAATTTATTTAGGGTTTCAATTAATGTGGGCGTGTTTTGGAGTTTGAGAAGCCGTTGTTTCCTCTTTCTTTGTTTTCGTTTCATGTCTTGCTGGAGAAGGAGACAATCCACATGCATTTCAATCTGATACCCTGGCTTTTAACAAAAATATGACTTGGATCAGATCGTCAAGATTCTTTTTTTCTCTTCTTCTAATTGGAACTGGAACGGAGAGAAGATTTTCTAATGGTGGATCTACTGCTGGTTCAAAATGTTTCTAACGACAAAACATGACAAGAAGAGCAGGTAGAGCAAAATGGGTGAGTAGAGTCAACTTTAGGATTGAGATTGGTTCAGTTTTGAGACTCTGAAACAGCTAGTCCAGTTGGAATCTGGTTGGAGACTTCAAATGTTGACATGTAGTAATCAACTAACCAATACATTGCCATGCCAGCTGAGAAATCAGAAGATTTTTTTTCCCTTGGTAGAATAGTCTTTTATTCAGACAAAGCCGAAGCATATATTAGAATGGAAAACTTAAAGTCAGAGAGTAGAAATAGGCCATACAGTCAAGTTCACCAACAACTTATCCTCCTCTTTCTTTATAAGTAAGAGATCCCTAGCTGGTTGTGGGATGTAAAGAGCTCCTTCGCACAATCGCACACAACCAGGTGTCCCAGTTAATCTCTAGAACATCACTTATTAATTTGCTATTCACTACTTTCACCTTTTAATTTTTTTGATACGTAATTAAATTCAAGAGAATATCAGAGATAACTTAAATAGTTAAATGCAAGTGAGACAAAATACAAAGAAAGAATATTGAAGCTTAACTCAATGAGCTCATATGCTTACATTTATCAATACTCACTGCATACCATGATTACGATGTTCACACCTTGAGAAATCGTAGGAACACATAAAACTTTACGGAATATTTCCTATTTCAATATAATCAATGAAAAGGTCTTTACTGATAGGACCAAAAAATATCAATAAATAAAACACATTATCATATTTACCTATTTAAGGCTATATATATATATAGTCATTTTGTTTTTTCTATTAGTGCTTTAAACTCTTTAAATTTGTCTAAAACGTATGATTTTTCTTTAACAAAATATACTTAAATACTACAACTAAAATCATCAATAAAAGTAATAAAGTACCTATGACTTCCAAGTGATAATGCAACCTCAAGAGGTCTAACTATATCGATGTGAATCAGCATGCAATGGCGTTGTTGCTCATCTTGACTTTCCAACTTCAAAGCCTTTTCTGTGTGACTTTTCTTGAATGCATCATTCACAAATTTGATCTGGATGATCAATCTTTGGTAAACCATTTACCATCTTTGACTTCCACATTAGTTATAAGCCGCTGAAGTCAAGATGTCCAAACTACAAATGCCATAACCATGAGTCATTCTTGATGATGGAGTTTAGGCACTTTACATTTTCTTCTTCGGTCCAGTGTAAATAGTCTATTCTTAGACATTTGTACTCTTACAACCAAATCTCCAACCTTGTTCATAATATTGAGTATGAAATTCTAGAGATGGATATCATGCCCCTTTTCTAGGAGTTTTCAAGACTTATTATAATGTTTTGTAGTCCTAAACATAATAGACATCTATGATAAACTTGTGATCTCCATTCTTCGCCTGGATCATTATCTTGCCTTTTCCTTTGACTGTAATCTTATATGAATCACCAAACATGACTTCTCCTGGACTTTCTCGTTCAATTCTATAAAATACTCATTGATGCCGCACATGTGATTACTAGCGTCAGTGCCAAGGAATCAAGTATGCTCTTGTTCTTTTCCATCTCCTCTATAGGTCACACTATGGATTGATCGTTCACCTCTTCTTTTGCATTAAGGTGAGTCTTTTCTTCGATCTTTGGCTCTAGTTTTTCCTGGCACTCATAGCCAAGATGCCCATACCTCTTACAATTCTAGCATTGATATTGGAATCTTTCATTTACTTGAGAGTAAGAACCACGTCCTCTTGATCTCCAACCTCGATCTCTTATATTGGATCGTTCTAGATCGTACTTATTTTGTTTTCTCCATCCTCTACGTTCACCACAATTGCTATAGTTGCTATCTCTGAATGTTTCTCATCCACGACTGCTTCATCCACGATTACCTCGTCCTGTACTACTTGGACCTTCATCTTTCATGGATAATTTACTCTGTTGAACTTCATCCAACCTTTCACTAGGACTTTGATTTCTTTTTATCCTTTACTCATGTACTTGGAGAGAACCCATAAGCTCATCAATAGGGACTGTGGATAGATCCTTAGATTCCTCAATCGCCACAACAATATGTTCAGATTTATTAGGAACAAGGGATCTAAGGATCTTTTCCATAATTCAGACATCATCTAATATTTCTCCATTTCTCTTCATTTGATTACTAATAGTTTGAACTCGACTAAAGTAATCAGCAATAGACTTAGATGTACTAATTCTAAAGTTTCAAAATCAGCTCTTAAAACTTGAAGGCGTACCTTTTTTGCTTTATCAACGCCTTGATAGGATTTCTGCAGAATATCTCATGCCTTCTTTGTTGATTTGGCACTTGAAATCTTCTCGAACACTGATTCGTCAACACCTTGATAAATGAGAAAGAGAACTTTCTTATCTTTCTTTCTTAAATCCTTCAACGCACTTTTCTGTGCATCGGACAAGGCTACTTCTGCAGCTGGTTCTGTATAACCTTCATCGACAATCTCCCATAGGTCTTGAGATATGAGTGTGGAGGTATAACACACTCACAAGAAATAGATTTAAATACAATACAATATAAAACACTTTTACCAAAAGATAAAATAAAAAACTTACAAATAAGAAGTGTTACAACACTTCTCTCCTTCAATCTCCTTCTTCTCTCGCTCTTATCTCTTCAATCACATGCACGTTTTGCTCACATGCATCACTCAACAACGAAGGTTCTCTCTTTCTTCCTCTCCTTTCCTTCCACCAACTCTCTTTCTTTTATATATGACAATCACATTACATAAAGGCAGAACCTATCTTAATATATAGTGATTCACAACCACGTAATCTAGAGGAAACAGTCACTTACTAGAATCTCACAGTACTATTCACAACCACGTAACCACTCAAAACATGTACTAGCTGAAGAATTTCATCAGATTGCTACACATCCAATCCAAAGATCAATTGGACAACCTTAATTTTAAGTTTTAAGGGTAAGCACAGCAGAATTACAATCTGTGAAAGTCTACACCCTCGCCACCTGTATGTTGCATGCAAGTTTCACGCATATTAAGGTAATAAAGGTAATATTGATCATAAAGAACATCTAAACAATAATATATAATAGGAAGAAGATGGGTGAAGGAGGAATCTTTTCACTCACCGGTTGGATATTGGTTGAAATACAAGTGTAGTTTAGTAAATTGATGTTAGGAAGGTATTTTGGTCATTTCGTTTTGAAAATTACCTGAAACTAACTTAAAAGAGTCTGTGCCACATGTAATATTGGATTGAGTTAATTACATATAATTTAACTCACTTAAGAGAGACAAGAAAAGTTTCACCCCCCCCCCCAACTTAAATGAATTACACTTAAAAGCTCTTATTTAAACTTTATGCCACATGAGAAATTACAACCTAAATTTCTTCTCTATTCACACCTTCCATTATTATAGTCCACTTTATAAATGTTTAGAAGTGATCATTCTAATATATGTACTAGAAAAATGGGCGAAAATACAATCGTACATAGGATGCAATCCAAGCAAATCCTAATTAAAGACCAAAAGTATCCATGTGAACGAGGAACTTTAAAAAATATATATATAAACAAGAATCAAAAGAAGATTTATTGGAAGATTGTTATTGGAAGAGAATTTGGAATGTAATACATTGCCGAAAATTAAGGTTTTCGTGGGGAAATGCTTTACTTTTGGTGTTCCAATTGAAGAAGAATTTGTAAGAAGAAAGATTCCTCTTGATCAATTTCGTAAGAGATGGGGATCAAATGAATCAGTGGAGCATTTGTTTCTTCATTGTTCTTTTTTGAGAGTTGTATGGTTTGGATCCCCTGTTGCTTTTAGTCTTCCTCAAAGAAATTCAGTATTTCTCTATGATTAATTAAGGGCCTGTTTGGTTACGTGAATCCAGAGATTTGAAATCTCTAGATTCACAAATGGAAGATTTTTACCTGTTTGGTTATGTGAATCTCTAGATTCATGAAATCTAGAGATTCACCTTTTTACACTAAAAATGTGAATCTGTAGATTTATGGGTATGAGGTGAAATCCAGAGATTTCACCCCCTACTATCAAAACGTTAAACATTTGAACTATACTTCAATAAATATTTTTTAAAGATAAATCTACAAATTTCATTCAAAAAATTCAAGCTAACCAAACAGCTAATTTTAAGAACCATGACTCTAGAGATTTGAAGTCTATAGATTTGAAATCTTTAAATTTTTGAAATCTACGGACTCAAGTAACCAAACAGACCCTAAAGGGTTGGGATCAAGGAACTATATATCACCATTCCGTGATATCGGGAGGGGGCGAAACGAAACCCTCTCCCTAAACGAGATATGCAAGATATCGCCGAGAAAAGACATGCAAGATATCGCCGAGAAAAGATATGCAAGATATCACCGAGAGATCGGCGATATCTCACGATATCTCGAAAAATCGATATTATATTATTATTATTTTGCGATTTTTATGTTATTTCTTGCATATTTTTAGACGATTTCTCTCACAATTCTATCCCAATCTTACCAATTCTATCCCGATGTTTCAAGACTCAAAAGTTAATGTACTAAATATAATTAGGAAGAGAATCTACATAGAATAATTTATAGATAGGAAGATATTTTATAGCAAAATCTTTAAGATTAATGAATAATCTTACCAATTATATTCTAGCAATTTAGTCCTCAAAAGTCAACATGCCAAATGTGGTTAGGGAAGAGTATATACATGAAATAATTTATGGAAACAATTTAAATTGTGAATGAATTTTGTAATGGAATAGTCCGTTAATCATTCAAATTATGTTTGAATGATTTAGGTCTTAGAAGGTAACATGTTAAATGTGGCTAAGCAGGAAATTTAAATAAAAATATTTATAGGAAATAATTTAAATTTATCACATTTTTACATCAAATTAGGATATAACATTAAATTTATCAAAATTATTAACCAAAATAGTCTCAAAATAGGGGCGAAATCAGTTTGTTGTAATTTGTTTGGTATTGATTGACTCCTTTGTTAAAAAAAGCAAAAAAAAGAGAAAAAAGAAAGAGTATCTCTTTTCATAAGTAAGAGTTTATATTCCTTTAATCAATTACTCCTAATGTTTTACTTTATTATCAGTCTTGATCTTCCCCCTTCCCCACAGAAGGGCATCCATAAATTGAACTATGATGGGTTGGGTCCGGTTCATTAAGCCCATGTGGGGCCCAGCACCCAGCATGTTGTAAGGGATGCAATAGGGGTTTTCTTTTGAAAAATCTATTGTTGCCTCACTATTGTCGTCCCACAACTGAAGCGGGAGAAGAAGAGGAAGGAGAGAGGAAAATGGGTATTTTTTGTTTCTCTAGCAAATCCGAAGGTGATACATTGTCGTAATGAAGTGAGATTTGAAAGGAATGGCACCTAGCTCTTCATATCCAACGGTCAGAATATCATTTTATCACAGTTCTCGGAAAGCCTCTCTAGTGACTTTTCTCTCCATTCTTACTAATTTCTATTTATTTGATGATGTGCTTGTGACTTTGAGTTCCTTTAGTTTTATTTAGAGATGAAATTTTGATTGTATACCCATTGTTATTATCATTTAATGATAGTGGAAGTTTTGGGTGGACTCCGGTCCGGTGATTTTTTTTCCTTGCGAGTTTTTCCACGTTAAAAATTCATGTATGTCTATTGTGGTTTGTGTGTTGAATGTTTGATCCATTACAGCTGTGTTTGTTTCTTTAATTTACACTAACATATTGTTTAGCCATCATGATTATGCATGGTGATTGATTCTCAAAAAGGAAGTATTAGCTCTATTACTCGAGATGAGGTTGGTAGATTAATTTTAGCCTTTTCTTGTGGAATTTCATGTGACTCGAATTTGATTGTTGAAACTGCTGCATTTATATCTGGTTTGATTCAATTCAAAGCTTGCAAAACCAATATTCTCTCAATCGTTGTGGAGTCAGACTGCTTAAATTTAATTAACCATCTGAATTCAAAGTCTAATCCTTGTATTGGGTCATTCTCACCTATTAAAGTATTTTAATCTAAAACAATCTTTTGATTTTTGTTGTTTCTTTTATTCCAACGACTACAAATTGTCTTATTCCCACCGGTAGATGTTATGCTTGTATGAACTCTTATTTTTAATGATCTTTTCTCTTATAAAAAATATAAAGGTAAAAAAAAAAAAAAAAAAAAAATCAAGAAAGAGAGTGGATCAGATTAAGAGTCACCACTCACCACCCAGCTAGATCATCCATTGGAGGGATTAACCCACCGGCCGCAACGACACATTAAACACATTTTCCAGCTTTTCATAAATTTATTTTTCTAAATTGGAATAAAGCTGGGATTAAAAAATTCAAACGTACATGAGGGATTCCATTAAATGATGCCTTTTGTGTATTAATTTAGCGATAAACCTTACCAAAAACTCCACGTTTTTTTCTTCTGTATCACTCACTGATTAAGTAATCATAAACGTCGCTTTACGAAAGATTCAACGTGTCTACATCATTCGTTTCGTGGGTTTTGCAGAATGGCAGGTGGTTTTACCAAAACATGGGGCGTTGATAATGACCGACCGACATATTGAAAATGCTTCTGTGGGCGCCATTGGAATCAGAACTGAACTCGATGCATTTATATATGAACTATGGCACAACTCACAAGCCCCATAAACAAACAAGATCACTCATAATCGTATCTTCGACATTCAGAATCTATCTTACTTACCATTTTCGCAAAGCCATTCACTCACCATTACATCTTGAATCAAAGAAAAGAAACAGAGGAGGGGATCGAAGATGAACAGCAATCCACAGGCCTGCAAATTTGAGGTGGCGCTTAAAACTCTGCAAGGGAGCAAGCTGGCGGAGCACAGCAAGTCCGGCAACCAAGTTGGGCGGTTTTCCAGTGGCTTTGATCAAGTGAAGTGGGAAATTAGCGAGGAGAAACGGAAGATTGAAGAAGAACAGAAAGCCGATACTATTATGCACTTAATCTTCTGGGGAATTAGATAAACGAAGCCTCTGCTCTCTGCTAATCTTTCATGGTTTCATTGAGAAACCATTTTATGTACTCTAAACAGTAATCTCATTCAGGTTCATTGAAACCCATCAAATATTCAATCACTATATCTTTTTCAATTCATGTTTTATGATCATATGGCGTAAAAATTTCTAAAATTGAAACCATATCAAGTGCTAGTTGCTTCAGACTCCTCTGCAACGAAAAAAAAAGACTAGAATCTAAGTGGAGAACCGTGTAGAGAATTTCGAATTCTAAAGGAGAGCACTGCCTTCAGTGATCTGTGATCCTGATTTGCACAATCTCAGCCACAAAGTGAGTAGGGAGACTGGCTGTTAAAATATTAATATCCCAAGACTTATTCGCGATTGCTTGGGAGACCACTTAATGTGATCTCTACTCTCTGGATTTTGCTTAGGAGCAGTGTCTACGTGGCACGACTCCCAGCAGCTCACGCTCAACATTGAAAGTTGAACGCTACATGGCCTGGATCAACCAATCATATGCCAAAAATAAAAAGACAAGAACAAGGCAAGAATGAAAAGGTGGTGAATTTTAGAAAATAAATTAGAAATGGAAAATAAGTTTGGGTCAAGATAAAAATTATTAAAAAGATAGTAAACAAGTGAGAAAAGAAGGAAAAGTATGGTTGTTATAAAAGAATGGATGACTATTTTACCCTCATCTTACTTATAGAACTTTAAGTAAACTACACAAATGAAGATAATGAATCATCATAATCCATAATGGACAAAAAGTTCATTATGGATTTTGGAGGTTTTTCTATTATTTTAAATAAAAATAAAATTCAGGATAGATGCCAAACAATTTAAAATAATGAAAATTTCTCATAATTGACAATGATAATTGATACCAAAAAGAGCCTAAATAACAACCATAGATTTAAGCCACATGCAGAAAATCAAATTTTAAGTGGGAGCAATGCCGGATTTTTTAGCTTTAACTCGAATCGCAACGGTTCGCTTGGAACCATGCGAACCAACTTGCTCTACCCTCTTCTTTGGAAATCCGTGTAATTTAGTATAACCGTTTCTATATTTCCATAAGAACACTGAAACGATAGGTTATTCCTGAGCATTTTTCCATGAAAAATGACCTATTTCCAATTCCAAGTAAAGAATCACCGAAAGCATTAGGCTTGATTTCAGCCGGTCGCGAGAAAAACCCTAGTTTCTAGTAAAGAAAATAACCTCAGAATACCAGAGAATTCATTAGGAAGATGATGAGATGTGTAATAAACCAATGTTAATCTATAAATATAATACCCGAATTCCCTTGTATGTTGGCTGTTGCCACATCCTCCCTCTTCACTTTTTTTTTTTTTTTTTTTTCCTTTTTTCCCTAATGTGCCAACAGATTCGTTTTTTCATTTTTCCCGTGAATCTCAACCTTGGTTGTCTCCTAAGAAAGAAAAGAATTTCTCTGCTAACTCCTTCCCCATTTCCAAATTTGCAGATTGCAGAAAGAAGGTAAAATGCGATAAAGAAAAACTAAAATGAGGACCAATGCTCCCTAACTCCTCTTGCCTTCTATCGATTTACCCTCCTCGTTTTCCGTCTATAACATACTGAGATTAACTCCAAAAAGCTGGTAACGTTTTGTCTGAAACTACGGGCGACTCTGTTTTTCTTTTTTTTTTTCTTCCTCTGTGTCAGTTTGAATTTAGAAATTCTTATACCAAGAGACCAAGAGTCACTCTCGTTATCGATTCAGTTATCCCTTTGTGCATTCGGTTCTTTATATCTTCATTCCGGCCGATCGAGTTTATCGATTCATGCCTAGTTGAAAAGCTACTGTGTGGGTAAAGGGGATTTTACTTGGGAGCGATCGGCGGCAGTCAGCGGCAATCAGCGGAGGAGGTTTCCAAAGAAGAGGGTAGAGCAGGTTGGTTCACATGGTTCCAAACAAATCGATTGCGATTCAAGTTAAAGCTAAAAAACCGGCATGCTCCCACTTAAAATTTGATTTTCTACATGTGGCTTAAACCTATGGTTGTTATTTAACATAGCATTCAACTTTCAATCCTGAGCGTGAGCTATCTCCCAAGCAAAATCCTTACTCTCTACCTTGGAAGAGATGTGAGGAGCCTGATTTCTCAAGAGAGGCCCAGGCCCACCCAAGGAAGTTCCTTGTTGGACATAAGGTATGATTTAGGGGTCAGATGGTGAGGTTTGAGGGAAATATTTCCCTTTTAGTACTCGAACCCATATTGACTCGGGTTCTGAGAGTAATCGCCAACATTGTTTGAATATTAACGCTTGGTTGTGGATGTTAGAGGGGCAAACTCCTAGGCCCCCTTCTTCTAAGGACTTGAAGAGTAGGATTTTTTGGGTTTGAGGGATTTCTTTGAGGGATGGGTATGGCCCAACAAAATCTATGCATAATGTCATCCAATGTATTGCAAATATTGGCAAGGAGTTTGAAGCAGCTCATAGTGAAGGTGGATAAGGAAGAAAGAACCGATTTAATTAAAACAAGTCTACCTACATAAGATAACATATTTGCTTTCCATCGGCTCAAGTGGGATGTCATTCTGTCAAGGAGAAAAGAGTAGTCTCTAGAGCGGGAGCGAGAATTGAGAAGATAGGTTCCCAAGTATTTGGATGATACATCCTTTGCTGGTATTCCAATTATCTGAGACAAAGACATACATGTGTCAGGAGAAATATTAGCACTGATGAACATTCCACTCTTTTTGTAATTAATGCTCTGTCCAAATAAAGATGAGAATGGATGTAGACCCCCTTTTAATAGAAAAGAAACACATCATCCGCAAAAAGGAGGTGGGTAATTTCAAGGGAATGTCTCCTTATTTGGATCCCTTTGACTAGTTAAGATCTCTATAGGAGGTGAGGATTCAAGTGAGAACTTCCATGACACAAATGAAGAGATATGGGCTCAATGGGCAACCTTAGCACAATCTTCTCGAGGGGGAAAATAAGTCAAATGGAGATCCATGAAGTTTAATGGAGAAGGAGGAAGTAGAGCAAGGGCTTGGATGAGGGAGGTGAAGTGAGTGCCTAATCCCAGGCATTTCAGAGTGTGGATTAAAAGTCCCCGTTCTACTCTATCGTAGGCCTTAGAGAGATCAAGTTGGATTGCTTAAAAGCCCATTTTCCCCCACTTTCTTTTGTTTCAGAAAATGGAAGACTTTGTGAGCTATGCTAATGTTGTCATAGATTTGTCTCCGTGGGACAAAGGCTCTTTAGAGTGGGGAGATGAACTTGGTGATAAGAAGGTAAGACGGTTTGCAAGAATTTTAGCAATAGTTTTGAAGCTTACATTGCACAAGTTAATAGGCCTAAATTGACTAATTGAACTCGCATTAGGTTCCTTGGGAATTAGGGCCAAGAGAGTATGGTTTAGACTATAAGGCAAGGTACCATGGGTGAAGAAATGAGTAATCATTTGTGTTGGAAAATGCTATGTCAGCATTTGCAACATCAACCTCCATTGGTTTTGATGATAACAAACATGAATTACTAATGACTATATTGAGTTGTGTTGTTTTAGTTCAATACTAGAACAAGTGGACCAACTCCAATTCAAAGCAATATGCTCAAGCCCAAGCCAAGATGAACATAAAGTCTAAGTCAATATGACCATGCCAAGATGGACATGAAGATGACCATCTGGCAAATGGAAATCCGTCTGGTTTCAACTAAGCCTCCAATGGGTAGTTTTTTAACAGATACCTCAAACGGACGACCGTCTAGTCAGACGGACGTCTGTCTAGACTAAAAATTGGACAAAAATTATGTCCGATTTCTATCCGTTGGGGATTGGGTTTAGACACTCAAATGTGCTCTATATAAGCCCAATTCACCCCATTTGAGAGGGTTGAACTCCACACTTAATCAACTACTCCCCAAGTGATCTCAAGCTCTCAAATCACAAGAAAGCATTTGTGCTTTGCCTCTCATCCTCACTCAACCTTGAAGAACAATACCAAGGTACTAAATAAGCTTGTGAAAGTCAAGCTTGAGGCGATTGAAGGCGTCGATGTTGCATGCATTTCATATATTAAGCATATAACTCTTATTGCATTACATTCACACAAGAGGTAAAGTGTCACACCTCTTGTTAAGGTAACATCCTTCTTTTGTAATTGTTCAATTCTAGTCTAAGTATATTAGAATTGGTTTTGGGTGCTCTTGCTCGTAAACAAAGATTGTAAATGGTACTCTTGCCCCGTAACAAAGATTGTAAGGTTTGATCTCTACCTATTGTATTGAAAGGAACGGAAAGAGAGAACCAACGGGAAACCCAAACGCGCAATAATCGGGCCACGACGACGGACGGGCCGGCCGAATGGGGCCCACAACGGAACGGGAAGGATGCCGACTTCACCCGCAACGACGCGAAGCAATCACCGAAGAGCGCCGGAGAATGGGACCAACGACAAGGGCAGATCCGAGGAGAAACATCAGCCCGCCTAATTACCAAATACATAAAGGTAACACCCACACTATAAAGCACGATCAACCCCCCGTAAGCAACCAAACACTGAGCAAATCTTGTGAGCTTGCACGAGACTTCATTCGGTTCATCATCTAATTAACTTGCCATCGGAGGCGGTCCGCACACGCGGCCCGAATCTAACCTTTCTTGGAGGACTCATCGTCCCGGATACGAGAGGAGGCTCAGTCGGATCCAGAAGCATAATTGATCCGCATCATAAAGAGAATCAATAGTGGAAATATTCTCTTGAGGCCAAAAGAAGAGTGGACGTAGACTTGCAAAGTCGAACCACTATAAATCATGTGTTGTGGTTGCTTGTTATTGTTCAAATTCAGTTGAAATTTCAATTTACCTTGCATTTCCCTACAAACCGCAAAAGTGGGATAATCCACTAGTTGCAACCGGTTCACCCCCTAGGTTGCACCAACAATTTGAATGACGTTTGATTGAATTAGTTCCCTATGCTTTATAAAAGCATACCTGGTATCCATTATCACCTAGTGCCTTCTTTTCTTTATAAAAAGAAAAGAAAGAAAAGAAGAAAGGTTTTGAATCTTCAGCAAATTAAGATGATAATTGAAAGATTACCTACGGATTTCCTCTAACGTCGAGGATAGGCTTAACATATTAGATTCCTCCTAAGAGACCCATGACATTGTGGACGCATTTACCACGAGACCCATCACTGCTCCTCCACCCGCCACAATAGAGGAAGACAACCACAAGAAGTTCCCTACGTATCTTCTTTGACACTCATGCCCCTCTTTGTGAATAACCCGTTGAGGTGGCCAACCTAAAGTATTGACTTCTTTGAGTTTACCTTCACCTCTAACTCAGATAAAGAGGATGAGCTGATAAGCATGCATTTATCATTATTTATTTGATTTAATTTCTCATACTTAGTTAATTAAAATAGAGTTAATTGAGTAATTTTGTGTCTTTTTTAGGAATAAGGTGATTTGGTTATTACGGATAATGTGGAGCAAAATCGGCAAATATATTAGAGGATTTTAATTAAAATAAAATCATAGGATTCAATCTTGCTACCCAAGAAATCATGAAAAGTGAGATCCAACTTAATTAATGCAAAGAGAACATGAATCTTAGCAAAATTGGAAACAGATGGAGGTCTAAGGAACAAAATTGGTAATAAGATCTAAAGATCGTATAAACAGACCCACCTTGAGTATTTTGGGCATATCTCTCTCGTATGAACTCGAATTGCGGTGATTCAAGATTCTATGGAAAGATAATGGAAATATCTACAACTCTATAGTTTTGAGTTTTTCCAGAATCTAAACGCATAAAGGTCGAATTGATGGGTAAAGAAGATGAATTCATTGTGTGTGGGATACATAAAAGAGAAGTCAGCCACAGAGAAGAGGAGAAGACGGCGAATGCGGATCTTGGCTCTAATATTTATCATTGCTCAAGAAAAAGACCTCATCTCTCTCTATCTCTCTCTAAATTTCATCTTTATTTGTTTGATGATATTTGTTATAATGAGTAGCTAATTCCTTTTCTTTGGGATGTAGATGAACCATTGCTTGTTTCATTAAGTTGATTGTTCTATGTCTTCTAGTTGATGTTTTTAATTGTGTTTGAGTCTGGCCAAAGATGTTCTATAGCTAAGCAAACTAAGCGTGTCAAGCTTTGGCGAAGGATGATAGTCTTGCAAAGATAGGGCATATCTAGGAAAGATCATCATTTGTTTTGAAGCGTAGAGTCATATTGGTTAGTGAAAAGCATTGGTGATTTGAAATCCCAAAGATCTTCAAGTATTCATAGTTTTTGCATTGATGAGTAGTTTTATTTCTTTGTGTTTTTTTAAGTAGAATAAAAACAATCTAGATTTACTTTAATTTAGGTTTTGTTGAATCCAATCTTAATAACTTAGCCTTTTAGTTCTCCGTAGTTCGACCCCGTACTTTCTACTAGCTAAATTAGTAAGGGATTTTATTTTTTATTGGTTAACGACACAATCATGACCCTTGATCATATCACCAATTCACGAGATACTAGCCTTCACTGAAGAAGATCTCCACACCCAATTTTCAAACAACCTACATGCTACTCTAGCTCCTCCTGCACTCTCGGAAATGGATATCCAATTCCAACCTGGGCACAGTCATGGTTATCAACCCATCAGTTCGACGCCTTACTCCAAGAGGTCACTCTGTCGGCCTTTACGAATGCTCTACCGCACCAACACCCATCTGAAGTTAACCCTAACCCCTCCGCACTTGCCTCCACCATTTATCAAAACATATCTATTGCAGAGGACTTTTGGGAACCCCTCTTACCCTCGCTTCGCCCCTCACTAGCGAATGCATCTTAGTTCAATGACCTATCAAATATGGGTGACACCTCCATGGCAACTCAGCCGCTCCCAATAGCCCTAGCAGGAGACGAAACTTCAGTGGCGATGAAAAAATGCAAAGTTGTATGCCCCTTTCCTCCCCCATCAGTTGGCTACCTGAACAACCTCTTTGGAGTTTATGTTCACTGCATGTTCTCTCAAACCGACAATCCCACTGCATTATACCAAGATATGGATTCTTGGCTCCTCTAGCAGAATGAAGATTCACTCATGTCTTCAGCTTTGACATCAGCATCTTGAACCAAGACCTCAAACCAAGCAGTGTCGTCGTCCAACGCCTCTGCCCAGGTACACCCTGACACTTGCTTGCTCCTTTTTCCCTGTCCTTTTAGTAATCATTTATCCCCTCCCCCATTTCATCTGTTGTTGCCTTGGTTGTTATTTTTCATTAACTAACTTGGTGAATTTGTGGCCATTGGATGTTTTATTTCTTTCCCTTCTTTCACTCTTATTGAATGTAATGCAACTCTATTCCACTTTGTACATATTTTTTTTAATTTTTTTTAATTTTTTTCTATGCAATGTCTCCTCTAAATATTTTATCGTAGAACATCAGAGGCATTGTTTCAAGAAAATCCCAACTTTGCCTCTGCAAGCATGTCTCTGAATTATCGATTGACCTTGTTTCTGTGTAATAACCCCCATATTTCAAACCCGGAGTTTGTATTGCAGGCCTGAGTACCTGAAGTTCCAACCGGAAGAAACTATGGGCTATCTGGATTGAAGCCCATGATCTAGACCCTAAGCACATGGGTTTGGATACTTCTGGTGAAGAACATATCTTACTGGGAACCCGAAGAAGATCCAGTGGAAACCAAAATGGACTGGGCAGATGAATTTTTAGCATGAGACAAGTCAGGTTTGAAGATGTTTGAGCTCAAGGTAAGAGCGCCCCACGTGTTGGTTTAAGTTAAATTGGTGTTGGGGATCAATCGGAAGAGCAAAGCACTCAAGTACTAAAGAGTACTAGGGGACGGTTGCTTCTTGCGGTTGATTGACGCAAGTGACCGGTCAGCCTGGTTGCGGGTTTTAAACTCTGTTTTGCTCAAGTCATCTATAAATAGTCATCCACAACCTAATTTTTCATTATTATATTCGTAAAGGCTGCTAGGGACTGAGAGTAGAGGGTGTACACGTGGTTGGTGGTGAAGAACCTTCGATTCGCAAAAAAAGCTTGGATCTTGCTTTGACTTTTAGATCTTTTAAAGGTTAGTTAAACATTCTCTTATTTTACTTGAATTATATATTGTTAGAAAGTAGTTGTTCTCTCTAAAATTATGTAGTGGTGAGTTGGAGTGATTAGAATCCTTCCCATCAATGACCTCTCGGATCAAGGGATAATTTTGTCGAATAAGATGAAGTGGATTTTAGATCTTTCCATTTGTGAATTGGTGTGTGGTGACCGCTCTAGAGTTCTATGAACAAAGTTCAAACTTGAATTAACTTAAAATCAGATCGAGGATGGGTGATCGAAAGTCTGAATTTCAGACTTAAAATTTTGGTCTAGAAGGGAGCGGTCGATTGACCCAAGCAACCGGCTGGGTCATAGTGACTATATCAATGTTGTTCTTGCCCCATTTGGATCTCAAACCTTAATGAAACGATCTATATGATCTCTGAGGTCTGTTGGAGTGGTTAATTGAGAGACTTAATGCATTTTTTCGTGATATTTCCGTTAAGACAGATAAGGTTACAATTGCATATATAATCGACATATGTTATAATAAATTGTCTATTACTTTGAACATATATGTAGTCTTATAACATGTTATAACAATAGCTAAATATGATACTTGATGATGACATGTTATGAATGATATTAGATGTATTTAATTTATTATTTGATATGAAATGATGTGTTTGGTGCAATTGTGCTTGAAGGTTATCATTGTTGGGTATTCCTAGCTTGGGATACATGGACTATGGTATGAGGCATTGTTCTCTAATGTCTCTGGCACTATCATGATTGTTAAATTATATATCTAGGAAGTTTAGATTGTATGGTTAGGTACCCTTAAATGCTACTATTCTTTCAACAGAGATATTGAAGTCGAATGACCCGTGATAATGGTGACATGACTTTGTTTCATTTTACAATGGTAATTAGTTCGTGCGGAGATTCATTGGTCCATTGTTGATCATGCAATAATAGGGTTGCATATGTTAGGGTTGGACTTATGAGCACCCAATAGGCCGCTTGGGAGTTGTGATGGGACATGAGAGCATAAGCCCCAATAATATGTGAATGACTATAAAGTTAGAAAATGAAATCAGCAGATGTAATTAGTCCATGACAAATTTCATTTTTAGGTAGAAAAAAATACTAAATTAAAGGTTGATGTCATAAAGGAGATATCTAGACCACATGTATATGTTACCGTAGAACCTAGCATCGAGTTCGAATCTCTTACAAGACATTAAACACATTTTTCAGCTTTTCATAAATTAATTTTTCCAATTTAGAATAAAGCTGGGATTAAAAAAATTCAAACGTACAGGACGGATTCCACTAAATGATCCATTTTCTGTATTAATTAACGATAAACCTTGACAAAAGTCCACGTTTTTGTAACACTCACTGATTAAGTAATGATAAACGTGGCTTTACCAAAAATTCCACGCGTCTTCAAGCTTTTTCGGGGTTTTGGCGTTTTGCAAATCGCAAGTGGTTTCACACTTTTACCAAAACATGGGGCCTTGATAATGACAGACATATCCGAAAGGCTTCTGTGGGCGCCATTGGAATCAGAACTCGATGCATTTATATATGAACTACGGCACAAGCCCCATAAATAAGATCACTCACAATCATATCTTCGACATTCAAAAATCTTTCTTACCATATTCGTAAAGCCATTCACTCACAGTCGCATCTTGAATCGAAGAAAAGAAACAGAGGAGGGGATCGAAGATGAATAGCAATCCACAGGCCTGCAAATTTGAGGTGGCGCTTAAAACTCTGCAAGCGAGCAAGCTGGCGGAGCACGGCATGTCCGGCAACCAAGTTGGGCGGTTTTCCAGTGGCTTTGGTCAAGTGAAGTGGGAAATTAGCGAGGAGAAACAGAGGATTGAAGAAGAACAGAAAGCCGATACTATTATGCACTTAATCTTCTGGGGACTTAGATAAACGAAGCTTCTGTTCTCTGCTACTCTTTCATGGTTTCAATGAGAAACCATTTTATGTACTTTAAACAGTAATCTCATTCAGGTTCATTGAAACCCATCAAATATTCATCACAATATCTTCATCAATTTATGTTTTATGATCATATGGCATGAAAATTTGTAGAATTGAAACCATTTCAAGTGCTAGTTTCTTCAGACTCCTCTGCAACGTAAAAACAGAGTAGAAACTATCGAAAGAAAATTAACATCAAGAATTGGCTTCAAGACCAAAATGCCCCCATCTTATTGCTCTATTTACAAAAAGAAATCCTCGTGTCGTCTCTACTTGGGAACCAAGCCGAGCTTACAAATCTCTGCCGCAGGGGGTACGTCCCAATTAACGGTCCGTCTCTTCATCTCTTCAAAATCATTGACGCATTCCGTTAAATTTAACGCCCATACTCGTTTTCTAGCTTCCGCTCGCTTCTCACCAGCAACCCGGTCGAAGATCTTCTGCCAACCGGTCTCCCAATCTCCCCGAGCGTCGCAAAGTTGAAGAGTCCCATTGGACCAGTTGGTCCAGCTCCAATCCTTATGAAGCTTTCCCGCTATATTGTCGACACACGGACCGGTACAAACCGGTGTGCACGGTCTGCATTTAGTCCCGCTGAGTGGACCGGGGCTTAGTAAAGAGGCGACCGGGACGCCGAACTGATCGGGTGGATAGGAATACTTTCTGTCGCTGAGGATACAGAAGGGATTCCGTCTCGTGAAGTGTCTCACTCGTCGATTAGAGAGCTGAGCTTTGAAGGCAGTTTCTGAATTGAGTTGGCGGTAACCGGCTGCGTCGAGTTTTGGAATAAGTGAGAGACGAGAGAGGGCAACGGTTGAGGTTTTGAAGTCTCCGATTCCGAGCCGGTCGTTGAGGCCACCGAAGCTTGAGCCAGGAGGAACCAGGTACCGACCGGGTTGGAAGTTTTCTGGCTCGAGTTGGTCGGACCAATAGGCGTCGACTCGGGTCCGTACGATCCAATCGTATGTAAAGTTGTTTTGAACCTGATATTTCTTGATCATTCTCAGGCATCCTTCTACTAGGTTGAAGTACTGTAACAATCCCTGTAAATCACGAGAAAAGTTCCATTAGAACCTGAAAGCTGTGTTGTTTGCAAAGGTGGGGTGAGAAAAAAAACATATAGGCCTCATGTGTAGTGGAATGAAAAAAAAAAAATAAAGAAAATCAAAATGTGAAAAAGTGTTAATTATGGTCCTACCTTTTTTTTCTTCTATGGAAGCAAATGATGGAACCCACAACCTCTCTACGATGGATTATTTCAAAATGTATTTCCATTACATAACAATGGTGGTGGAGTTTAAGCGACAGGGGAACAATTGTAAACCGTACAGCAATGGTGGGGCCCACTTAATGAATGCTAATAAAAGATATTTGGACATTCCATAGGTCACAAGTCAGCCATTGTAGGATCAAAGAAAAAGAAACACATGTTAACGGTTGGGATTAGACTATGTTAATAGTATATCTCTGTTTGATTAAATACCAATTCATGTAGGTGGACGGAGGGCGAATCTCTCCACCCATCTCCTTCGTTGACTCAAGCCAACTAAGTTTACTTGAATTTTGGCCCATTTTAAGTAACTTAGACCAAAAAAAGTTCTTAATAAAATAATTCTAAAGATTCTGAACTAATTCCCAACTCGCAAATGGAAAATTAAACAAAAAATAATCTCAAATGCAGATGAACAGAGATGCAGCATCACAATCTCATGGAGTTGGGAGAGATCGATCGTTACCTGAATGCCGTTTGGGGAGTTGAAGGCGGTGAGGACTCGGACTTCTTGCGGCGTCTCTGGAATGTGTTTGGGTTTAAAGATTCGAATCGAAGCTATCCGTGGAGCTACCTTCAATAGCGAAAGCTTGTATGAATTCTTATCCAAGGGACTATGCAAGAATAGATCTGAATTGTTGTACACCTTCAGAATCTTCTCCACTATCGACGGTCCAGTGAGTTCGAATCTCCTCGCTCCGCCCACCAGGCATACCGCGATTCTAGACCGATTCAACTCCTCCTTCTTCTCCGGCTCCGATGATTCTCTCGGAGCAGGTGATGGAGACGGAGAGAAAGACGATTGAGGAGCTTGAGCGATTGAAAGGGATATTGGAGGAATGGAAGAGAAGGAAGGCGATTGAGGAGCTTGAGCGATTGAAAGGGATATTGGAGAGATGGAAGAGGAGGAAGGCGATTGAGGAGCTTGAGCGATTGAAAGGGATATTGGAGAGATGGAAGAGGAGGAAGGCGATTGAGGAGCTTGAGCGATTGAAAGGGATATTGGAGAGATGGAAGGCGATTGAGGAGCTTGAGCGATTGAAAGGGATATTGGAGAGATGGAAGGCGATTGAGGAGCTTGAGCGATTGAAAGGGATATTGGAGAGATGGAAGAGGAGGAAGGCGATTGAGGAGCTTGAGAGATGAAAGAGGAGAAGAAGACGTAAGGATCAACAGCGAATGGGGAAAAAGAGAGCAAGACAAAGAGGGAAACAGGAATGAAGATGAGAAGGATGAGACGCCAAGTGAGATCTGAATACCATCTCTTGTGAAAAAAAACATACATTCTTTCTTTCAGAATCTCCAGTTTCATCTCTTCCTCCCTCCCTCCCTCCGTCTTGTTGAAGCTTTCTGTTTCTCACCTAAAGAACTCAGCCGAAAACGTTGACTAACCCCCCAAGAAAGACAAAGTTTTCGTTTTTCTGTTTCTTTCGCCCAAAATATCAAATGGGTCGAACTGGACGGGCAGAAACTGAACAGCAATTAACTGTTTTTTGTTTTTCTTTGGAGGTGGGAATGTGAGATCACCTGGAGCCTTTCCCTGAACTCCCAAACGGGTTAGAACATGTTTTTAATCCAAAATTAAAATAAAATACAGTTACAACATAAAAGTTAGAACATGTTAGCAACATCTCTGCCATGATGTCTGTTTTGGAAGACAATGTTTCTGGAAACTCCATTTGAATCTTACATTTTCATGATGGAGATTGGAAGAATCATATTCGTGAACATCATAGGATTTTTAGAGTAAAATAAAGGGGAGAACAAGACCTCCATCTTATTTATCTTTTTGGTAGTTGGACTTAGGGGACACGTGGACCTCTCAGGTTTGGCTTTTTTTTTTTTTAATTGCAAACACAACAACCTAATATGTACACATGTCCAAATGGATGTCCAAATGGATGGGCTACATCCAAGGATTCACATCCTTGTAATTCCTTTTTCTTACAATTCCTGTAATTCCCTTATAGGATTGTGCCATGTGGCATTTAAGCAATCCAATGGTTATCCAATTTAAACTAAATTTGAATACACCCATAATTTGATTTTTATTTAAACTCTACTTTGTTGAGTAACCTTTGGATTACTTAAATGCCATATGGCACAATCCTATAAGGGAATTGCAGGGAATTGTAGGAAAAGGAATTAGAGATGATGTGAATCTTACATCTAATCTACGGTGTGTGCAAGAATGAATGTATTTGACACAGATCGATAATCCTAGATAGTTTGATATTGATATATCCATACAAAGATCTGTGTAGTTTACAAACATAATCTGGATATTGAGAACGAACATAACCAATGGGCTTAACCATATAGATGTCTTCTGAAATAGTATAATGAAGAAATGCATTGGTTACATCAAGTTGATGAATAAGCCAATTATTGGAGACAACCAAAGAAAGCAACAACCGAATTGAGGTGGTCTTAACAACCGGGCTAAAAGTTTCAGAGTAATAAATCCCATACTCCTGAGCAAGACCTTTAGCTATAAGTCTCGCTTTATAATGCTCCACACTACCATCTGATTTCAGTGTAACCCGATATACTCATTTACATCCAATAGGATTACGCCCAGAAGGAAGAGGAGTTAAAGTCCATAATCCATTACCAAGAAAGGCATTAAATTCTAAGTCCATTGCAACACGCCACTCAGAATGTTTAACAGCTTGAGAATAACAATTCAATTCAATATCTAGAAAAGCTAACAAAGCCTTGGGCATAGGTTATTTAGTAGAAATCATGCTATAAGGCAAGCAAGAAATACAGAGAGCCATCCATTCTATGGATAACCATTGGATGAGTTATGAGAGGAAAAATATTTGTGGACGAAGAAATAGGTAAAGGCCCATCTAGAGAAGACAAAGGCCCAGTTGCAGAAGGGACATATGCTATAGGTTCACTAGTGGAAGGTGAAGAAGGATAGATCCATTGAAAGAAGGGATTATGGGCTCTTGAACATTCAGAGACCCATCTATGGGCGAAGATTCATTAGAAGGGGATGACCCAAAAAAAAGTAATATTCTCACAAAAAGATTGTTCATTGAAGTTCTGCTCAACAAAATTCTGTACATGAAAAGTCTGCTCAACCGAATCAAAAACACCAGAAACCAAAACATTCTCAAACAAAATACTAGATGTGTAAGAAGGAGAAAAATAGGGTACACAAGCTGGAAAAACAGGCCATATATCTGGAGTAGAAACAAAAGAAGGTTTGCTGAAAAAGAAATACTAAGAAATTGAAACTCATCAAATGTCACATGCCTAGAAATAAGAATATTCTTGGATGCAACATCATAAAATTGAAAACCCTTGTGATTAGGACTATAGCCAAGAAATAAGCATTTGGAAGAGCGAAAACTGAATTTATGAGAATTGAAAGAATGAAGTAGAGGATAACAAACACACCCAGAGATTTTGAACATCGAATAGTCAGACAAAACACCAAAAACACATACAAAGGGAGAAAGGCAATCTATTAATGATATTGAAGCACACTAGTGGGCAAGCTATTACTGATATAGATTGTTGTCATAAAAGCAACAACCAAGAATTTAAAAGGCAAGTTACTATGAGCTAACAAACTAAGACCCATATCAGTTATATGTCAATGTTTCCTCTCAACCGCTTCATTTTGAGCTGAGGTACGAGGTAATGTACAACTTTTCTTTGAAATTCGCCGAATTTCCGCCATTTCAATGAACACCGACCCGAAACAAGTGGCGATATGTGAGATTACAAAATATTGCTTAAATTTCGGCGATATTTGCGATATATCGCTGAATCAACCAATATATCAGCAAAATCTTGATTTTTTTTAGATATTTTGGCGATTTCTTTTGTGACTCTATAGTAGAATCTTCAAGGTCAATGAATAATCTTATCAATTTTGTGCCAATGATTCAATACTCAAAAAACAATGTGCCAAATGTGATTAAAGAGGAAAATCTACATAGAATAATTTCTACAAATAATTGAAATTAGGCAAACATTTTGTTGCAATGTCTTCAAGATTAATGAGCAATTTTATCAATTATACCATAGTGATGCAGGCATCTAAAGGCAACGTGCAAGTGTGGTTAGGGAAGAGTATACATGAAAAAAATTTGTAAACACAAGTTAAATTATGAATGGATTTTGTAAACCCAAGTTAATAGAATCTCTAAGGTCAACGAGTCATCTTTCAAATTATGTCCAAATGATTTAGGTCTCCGAAGGTAATATGTAACCTAAATACCCTTACCCCCATTTAATTCATTCAATGGGTAAAGGAATAATCCCTTCACTCATCATCTTCCTACTTTTTATTTATTGAAAGACACTTGACACAATTGGTTCCCTACCGGAAATCACCGTCTCTTTCTCTTTAAATTTAACTATGGGTTACTTGTAATTTTTCAAGTGAGTGCCATGTAATTTATAGGATAATAATAAGTAGTAAATAATTTCATCCCAACTCATTCTTTTATATTTTTTTCATGGGGATAAAAATTCATGGATGACAAAAAGACTGAGACTTGTATTGTATTAGTATTTATAAATTAACAAAATAAACAATTAGCCCGTCTAGCTCAGTTGGTAGAGCGCAAGGCTCTTAACCTTGTGGTCGTGGGTTCGAGCCCCACGGTGGGCGTCAATTTTTTTGTGAAAATTTAATTTTAGATTTGTTTTTTGAAAGTTAACGTCTAAATAAAATATTTAAATTTATTTTGATTAAGAAGTATATCTGGTCGATATGTCCGAGTGGTTAAGGAGACAGACTCGAAATCTGTTGGGCTTTGCCTGCGCAGGTTCGAATCCTGCTGTCGACGATTTTCCATTTTATTTTCCTAATAATTTTACTTTGTGTACTGCTAGGCTTTTGCATGGTTTTACCCACAAGTTTAGTTGAGTGATCTAGATCTAACGGCTCCTGCGATTCCACCTCAGTTTTTGAAGGAGAGTTCCCTTATACTCTTCTGATCGGTTCTGATTACAAATTTCCGGCCAAGCAAATATCGTCTCCAATTGGTAACAGCTTACGTGATTGCATCCTACACATAGGTGGATGAGCCTTGTAGGCGTGGAGACATTTTCTGGTTGAAGTAAGCAATGGGATGTCCTCCCTATGATAGAACCGCCCATATTCACCTTCCTTCAAATGGCATCGGCCGGCTCGCAACATCCTCCTATTAAAAAATGAAACCGCCCTCCACCCCTCAAATGGCACGCGGAGGCCAAAGGCCAATTTGCCTGTCGCAGGAGATCGGCCGGCTCGCAACATCCTCCTATTAAAAAAATGAAAAACCCATGTGAATGCTTGGTTTTTGCTGACAGTTTAGTCCAACGACAAACCAGCGGTACGTACATACACAATACATATTTACGAATTTTAAAAATCAAAACCGGACGGTTCATTTTCAATTTTCAAAATCTTTTGAAATACACAAAACCACAACTTTCACCGCGAGTCTCATTTTTTCGTTTGAACCTATTTGAGCTTTGAAAATCGAACGAGAGAAGAAGAAGAACAGCAAGCAGGAGGAGGTTGAGGGTTTTGACTGTTGATCGAAATCAGTTGCAGGTGATTAATCGGCTTTGCTACACGATCGAAGCCTCAAGCACTTGGAGAAGCTCGCATCTGATCTGTCTGGCTGAGGAAGAAGAAGAAGCAGAGGAGAAGAAGAAGAACCGAAACTTGCTTCCTCTTGAGAACGAACTCGACCTTTGATCCATAGAGAGATTAAATCTGGAGAAGAAGAAGAAAAGCAAGCTCGCATCTTGAGAACGAACTCGACATTTTTCCGATTGAAGGAGAGGAAGAATCTTGAAGCAGAAGAACCGAAGCCCTAGTTTGAGTTGTGTAAGGTTCCTGCGTTCTGGTTCTGCGCTTTGAAGAAGAAGAAACCTTCAAAATCCCTCAAATTCAAAACCTTCTTTGATAAACCCACAACAACACTTCGTTATTCTTCTCTGTCTCTCTTCTTCAGATAACTGACTTCAGTTAAGAGGTAACATTTCATCTGCATCACTTTAAAAGTTGCAGAGTGATTTGTTCCCAAAGTCTGTTGTACATGTTGGTTTTGTTGAACACAATAGCTTGACTCTGACTTTTTATTTTACTAAAATTAAATAAAAAGTGATTTATATAGGTTGGCTTTTTATCTTCAAAGACAAACTTCATTGTTACTTAAAACTAATTAGCCTTTTTCTTCCTTGTTCTAAAAAAAAAAAAAAAAAACCTACCTGTCGTATCTGAATTTCGTTTGTTTCTCAAATTCTATGGCATAGCCCATTTTGATTCATCTCTCAGACTTCTAGTCAGTAATCACCACCATTGTATGTTTATTAACATATTATACATCATTCGCCTGTTTCCATAACTTCCTAAAGCATCAATTTTATGCTAACCTAGTGCGAAACAAAACATAATCAACCTCAAACTGGCATGTATTTTATCACTGGTCCATATACTTGTTCAACATTTCAGGCTTTTGATTTATTATTTATTTTCCCATGATTAGTAGTTCTTTCAATGGTGATAGTAGTTGGTTGTAATTAGAAAGCATGATCTCTATTCTCAAAGTCATGGTTATATGCATAGTTTGTATAAACTTTGTGGAAGTAGTGGTGAAGAAACAATATGGTTGGTTCTGGGTTTGTCCTAATGGTGGTAAATAGTGTAATAACAGACATGCTCTTCCTCCTAGATATGTATTAAAATCTGAAATGAAAGCTTTGTTAGAGGAAGAGGCTAAGAAGATATTGATTGAGGGAGAGATAGAGAATCAAGTAGATGGAATTTTCTTTCTGCCACTAGTTGTAGTGTTCTATCCTAAAACTTGGATTTTAGTAAAGTAGTTCCAAACTAGTGTGATATTTTGGTAGCAGCGTTCAAAAGTATGCTTGACTAGTCCCTCTTGGAAACCTTACATATTTTTGGTGTCTTATTAAGCTCCAAGGGGTCCAGTTGAGAAACAATAGAAATATGTTGTTCAATACCTTTTGTTTTCTTCGATGCTATGAATCTTTAGGGCGGGACGAACAGAGATCAAACCGGACAGACGAGAAAACCCGTGGTGTAAAACGATCAGCGCACATAGGAAAGGGAATCAGATCAGGGAGGGGAACGAGTTCAAAAGCATACAATGACATCACAAATCAGCGATCAAAAAATTTTGAGATTCGATTTCATTCCACAACCAAACACTAATTTTATAAATTAAACCCAAGATTTGAAGTATAGATTGAATCTAGATATTTGAATCTCCGGACTCTGTACCACGGCCCTTAAAGTTGCAACTCCATACCAACCAAGGTTGAGTTGGATCCTGGCGGAGGTTCAATTTGATATTATAAAGGTTCAATACATTGAGTTTTGGCTCAAGTTTTGCCACCAATATTTATATGCCTTCAGTTCACTCTAACCATTTATGTATAAGCTAGTCATGTGAATGAAAAATTGAAATGCACTCTCAGATTCTAAGCTTGACATTGTACGTTGAAATTGGAAGTTGATTTCTACTTTGAAGTAAAATTTGTTGGAGAACAGGAGTATAATACTTGTGTTGCTGTGGCTATTTGCTCTATCATGAGTGCAGTATTATCTTACAGAAGCTTCACTCTTTTTACAATTGAAATATTTATCTGTTCTAATTTGTTGGTTTCCTATGACATGTTTTCTGCATTTAATATGGAGCTGTTTTAGCCTTGGCTTATTAAAACATTTCGTGTAACTTAATTTAGAAAACATCTCATTTTTATGGTATGTTGTAATTTTTCTTCAGCTGTCATTTTTATGGGTCTTAAAGGTGTTTGTTCCCCAGTTTTGCCTATTTGATTTCTTCCTTCTTTTTTTTCTATAATTTGTTTGCCGTAGTGGGTTGTTCTATTTTTGACCTTAGGAATATGACAATCCTTTCATGCTTAGAATGCTCGTCTTCTCTCTTTAATGTCGTCTCATCCTTAGAATTATAATTTGTTTTGTTATACTTTACTTTCATTGTCATAATATGTTGTTTATCTAATACGTTTTTTGATCTGTGTAGCAATTACAATTGTAGTGTTGAAATGGCTCCTAAGGCTGCAACAAAGGGAAGGGCTAACCTACTGCGAAACAAAACATAATCAACCTCAAATTGGCATGTATTTTATCACTGGTCCATATACTTGTTCAACATTTCAGGCTCTAATATGTTTTTTGATCGTGCCAGCAATTACAGTTTTAGTATTGAAATGGCTCCAAAGGCTACATCAAAACTATCTCTTATGGCGTTCCCAATTTTTACCTATACTTCGTGCCACAAAGATGTATGGATATCTCGACTGATCAATTGCCCGCCCAGCAGAGACGATTCCTCTTTCTTCTGATCCTGCTGTCTAAACTAGAAACCCAGCTTACGATTGGTGATCAGCTTCTTCTCAGCTGGATCAATGCAACATTGACGGAACCTATGCTGGCACAAGTAGTTGGCCTTCAGACCTCTGCTGCTGTTTGGAATGCCCTTGAGCAATTATTTTTGTCTCAGTCATGCGCTCGAATCATGCGCTATCAGTTACAAACACTCAGGAAATGATCTCTTTTTGTAACAGATTATTTCAGTCGTATAAAGAGCATCACAGACTCTCTTGTTGTTGCCTCCCATGCTGTTCCTGACAGCGACCTTGTTTTATATGTTCTTGGAGGACTTGGTGCTGGTTTTGAATCCTTCGTTACTGCCGTCATGACTCGAAACAGATCTTGTATCCTCAGATGAACTTCTCAATCTTCTCATCAGCCATGAGTTACATCAGGCCCAGTTTCATCCAATCTCTGAGCCCTCAACCATGGCTCTTCTTACCAACAAATCTGTCTCGCAGCATACTCAAGGTCAGCACTCTTATCATTCAAACAATCATACCAATGAAATGCGGGCTGCACCTTCATTCAATCGTGGTCGTAACCGTGGCAAGGGGCGCACACACCCCCAAGGAAGTAGACCACCTAATCAATCTAGTGGTCGAATTGCATGCCAAATATGCAACACTCCATGACATATTGCTATTGATTGTTACAATCGGTTGAACCTTGCATATCAAGGTTGTCAACCCTTTAAGCAACTTGCTGCCTACAATGTAGTAATGGTTGGTGATGGCACAAGTTTGAAAATTTTACACACTGATTCCCATCAGTTACCTAATTCTTTAAAGCTGCATAATATTTTGCATGTTCCAACCATTTCCAAAAATCTTTTATCTGTGTCTCAATTTAGTAAGGATAACAACTGTTTTTTTGAATTCTATCTTTCTTGTTTTCTTGTAAAGGATTTGCCCACAGAGAAGGTTCTATTTTAAGGGCCACCGCATAATGGTCTCTATAAAGTTCGCTTACCTAGTTCTCACTCAAAGCAACCATAGTCTATCTCCAAGCCCGTTGTCTGCCTTGGTGAACGAGTTTCCTCCAACATTTGGCATCATCGTCTAGGCCATCCTGCACCACCAATACTTCGTCATGTTCTCCGCCGTCACCGACTTCCTTGCATTTCGGCTTCACTTACTAAAATTTGTTCTTCTTGTCAATGTGGCAAGAGCAAGCAATTACCATTTTCTAGTTCGAATTTTGTTAGTCAAAAACCTTTTGATTTAATATTTATGGATGTTTGGGGTCCTACTCCGGTTATTTCTGCCTATGGTTATCATTATTATTTACTCATTGTTGATCATTTTTCTAAATATACATGGCTTTTTCCTTTATTTTCTAGGAATGAAGTTTCTTCAATTTTCTTCACTTTTGCGAAAATGGTTGAAACGCAATTTAATGCACGCATACAGAATATTCAAACTAATTGTGGAACTGAGTTTGTAAATATCACCCTGCGTCACTACCTTCAGTCTCATGGAATTTTATATCAAATTTCTTGTCCTCATACTCCTCAACAGGTGGGTCAAGTTGAGCGCAAACATCGGCATGCAGTCGAAACTGGATTGGCTTTACTCTCTTATGCAGGCGCTCCTAAAGAATTATGGGTCGATGCTTTTCAAACTGTTGTTTATCAATTCAATCGGCTCCCATCTCGCACTACAAAAATGTGTACTCCTTATGAAATTCTTTTGCAAGGTGGATGTTGAAAAGTTAGTTAGATGACAATGTTGGTGGTTCCCAAATTGCGTGTTTTCAGTGTTTGGTTTCCCGGACTCTGCAATTTGACTTGAAGATGTTCCATGACTGTTCCTTTGCATATCTATCACTGGAAGTGCACTATTCCCATGACATGGGTATGACTCTCTAGGGAAAGGATCTTCTAGAGCTGATTCAATAGTTCCACTGAAATATTCACAAATTCTGGCAAAATTTGAGAGTTTCGGCAAAAATTCATATCTTGATATTAGATACTAGGCGGAGCTAATGACTCTTAATTCAAAGCAAATTCAAACTTTGGTGTTCTACTTGGAGTGATACTCTTGTCCTTCACGTCTTAGTAGAGTCGTGGCTCATGAGGTTGGGACTTTTATATGTCCATATATGAATTTACTTTAAACATAT
Source organism: Hakea prostrata (assembly GCF_041222555.1). Classification (NCBI taxonomy): domain Eukaryota; kingdom Viridiplantae; phylum Streptophyta; class Magnoliopsida; order Proteales; family Proteaceae; genus Hakea; species Hakea prostrata. Next base: position 16,837,466 of record NC_142604.1, read on the forward strand.
TTTCGAAGTTGAATTTGGACGAGCTTAATGTTTTTAAGGATTAATTTATATTACCATTAAGTGTACTTTGATTATTAGTAATTGTTTTTATATTAGTCATCATATTTATTTTATTATTTTTTTGGTACTGATGCTTTTTTAATACTGGAAATGAAATGTCGCCGGATGGATGTGAACTCAAGACCTCCCCATGGGAATCGGGGCTTTTAACCGCTTTACTAACCCACCATTGACTGTCATCAGATTTATTTTATTCTAATGCAAAATTTCAACACCTTGCTAGATGTTGAAATTCTGGTGTGCATAACTGGATTCCTCTACATTGCTAGATCTCGAGGTTTTCCCGAAGAAAAAACGATTCAGAGAATTGATAGCTGGTAGATGACCATAAACTGTTATTTATAGAATTGATAGCTGGTAGATGACCATAAATTGTTATTTATTTATTATCTTTTCTCGAAAAAATTGATAGCCCCCATAAATTTTTTCAAATTTCGCGAATAAGATATTTTTTTGAATTTTGAATAAGATATTTTTTCGAATTTCGAATAAGATATTTTATCATTATTACATTTATTAAGCAGTATTCAAACGATGTTTAGATGCTTGATTTTGATTAATTTCTTCTTTTTCAATTAATTTTTCCTAGTTTTTAGGAGAAACTCTTCCTATTCCTTAGGCTTCTTGTTGTTAACGATTCACGTAAAATCGTAATTAATATAATATTATTAGAAGTATAAAATATGAATTTACAATTTTAGACGTAATTAATTATATCAATGTAGTTAGAGAAAAAGGCTATTTTGAGAAGTAAAAATGAACATGAGTTTGAGTTCGTGCTTTTATGAAAGAGTTGTCAACCGATCGAGAAAAAAGAGACCGAATCCGTCTTCCTATCTAAGCGCTTAGATCGGAACTCGGAAGTCTGTCGCCGCCATAGCATCGCTTCTGAAACTGTGTTTTTACTATTTATTTTTAATCTAAGGAGGCTTTCTTCTGTTGAGGTATTTGAGTCATACTCAACTTATGTTGAGATACTCAAATTATACCCAACTTATTGTTGAGGTATTTGAGTCATTCTTAATTTTGTAGGAGAGTCTAATTACCGATAGAATTCAATTTTTATCCTATAAATACTAACTGAAAACAGCCGTATATTCCAATCCATATACTCAGGTGTAATTCTCCTCGTGCTTAAACCCTAACATCTTCTTCCAGGATTGTGGATTTAGTGTTAGGTTTGGATTTCTGCTCCTACGGAAGACTAGAATAGTTTCATAGTCTTACCAGTCTAAAGCCCTGAAAACATGACGAAGCCTGACCGTAAAACTATTGATTTAGATCGAGGATGGGAGTTTTTGCAGAAGGGTATCACGAAGCTCAAGAACATTCTAGAGGGGCTACCTGAGCCACAGTTTAGCTCTGAGGATTACACGCTGCTCTACACAACCATCTACAACATGTGCACTCAGAAGCCCCCTCATGATTATTCTCAACAGCTTTATGACGAATACAAAGTGTCCTTTGAGCAGTACATTACTTCAACGGTGTTGCCTTCTTTAAGGGAGAAGCATGATGAATTTCTGTTGAGAGAGCTCGTGAAAAGATGGTCAAATCATAAGGTTATGCTTAAATGGCTTTCGCGTTTCTTCCATTACCTCGATCGATACTTTGTAGCTCGGAATTCGCTTCCTCCCCTTAATGAAGTTGGACTCACTTGCTTCAGAGATCTGATTTGCAAGGAGATAAACGGGAAAGTCAGAGATGCCGTGATCTCTTTGATTTATCAAGAGCGTGAAGGAGAACAGATTGACCGAGCGCTATTGAAGAATGTTCTAGATATCTTTATTGAAATTGGAATGGGAAAAATGGATTATTATGAGAATGACTTTGAAGTAACCATGCTTAAAGATACTGGTGCTTATTATTCTCGCAAGGCTTCAAATTGGATTCTGGACGATTCTTGTCCTGATTATATGCTCAAGGCTGAGTGCTGCTTAAAACAGGAGAAGGATCGGGTGTCTCATTACTTGCATTCTAGCAGTGAGCAGAAATTGATGGAGAAAGTGCAGCATGAGTTGTTGACCGTGTGTACAAACCAATTGCTTGAAAAAGAACACTCAGGATGCCATGCATTACTCACAGACGACAAGGTGGAGGATTTGTCAAGGATGTATAGACTCTTTTGCAGAATTCCTCATGGGTTGGAACCTGTTTCAAATATATTTAAAGAGCATGTTACTGCACAAGGTACAGCCTTGGTCAAACAAGCAGAGGATGCTGCAAGTAATAAGAGGGCAGAGAAGAGGGATGTGGTTGGTTTGCAAGAACATGTTTTTGTGAGGAAAGTAATTGATCTACACGACAAGTACTTGGCATATGTTAATGGCTGCTTTTTGAACCACTCTCTATTTCACAAGGCACTCAAAGAGGCCTTTGAGGTTTTCTGCAACAAGGGTGTTGCTGACAGCTCGAGTGCAGAACTACTGTCTACTTTCTGTGATAATATTCTAAAGAAGGGTGGGAGTCAGAAGCTAAGTGATGAAGCAGTTGAGGAGACACTTGAGAAGGTGGCAAAGCTGCTTGCATACATCAGTGATAAGGACCTCTTTGCAGAATTTTCTAGGAAAAAACTTGCTCGAAGGCTGCTTTTTGACAAGAGTTCAAATGATGATCATGAAAGGAGTATTCTGACTAAACTGAAGCAGCAATGCGGTGGACAATTTACTTCAAAGATGGAGGGAATGGTTACAGATTTAACGTTGGCAAGGGAAAATCAGGTAAACTTTGAGGAATATCTGAGTAGTAATTCAACTGCAAATCCAGGGATAGATTTGACAGTAACAGTCTTAACTACTGGATTCTGGCCCAGCTATAAATCTTTTGATCTCAATCTCCCGGCAGAGATGGTTAAGTGTGTTGAGGTATTTAAGGAATTCTATCAAACAAAAACTAGACATAGAAAACTTTCCTGGATATACTCATTGGGTAATTGTAACATCAATGGGAAATTTGAACAAAAAACCATAGAGCTAATTGTGACAACTTATCAAGCCTCTGCATTGCTGCTGTTTAATGCTTCGGATAGATTGAGTTATTCAGAAATCATGGCTCAGTTGAACTTAACAGATGATGATGTAATTCGACTTCTACATTCCTTGTCTTGTGCCAAGTACAAAATACTTAAGAAAGAGCCAAGCACTAGAATAATCACCTCAACTGACATTTTTGAGTTCAACGGCAAGTTCACTGACAAAATGAGGAGGATAAAGATTCCACTCCCTCCTGTGGATGAGAAGAAGAAAGTGATTCAGGATGTTGACAAGGATAGGCGATATGCAATTGATGCTTCTATTGTCCGCATCATGAAGAGTAGGAAGGTTTTGGGTCATCAGCAGTTGGTGATGGAGTGTGTGGAGCAGCTTGGGCATATGTTCAAGCCCGACATCAAAGCAATCAAGAAGAGGATCGAAGACCTAATCACCCGTGATTATCTGGAAAGAGACAAGGACAATCCCAACACATTCAGATATTTGGCCTAAATCAGTGTGGTGATATTACCTCTCAGGCTTCTGGCAATGCAATGGCAGATGCTGAGTACTGGGTCTCTAATGCTGAGTACTGGGTCTCTAAGTCCAACCTTATTCAGTCTTTTTGGGTTAGGCTGACTCAAATCTCTCTTGATCAGTACTATTTCATCCAATTAATTACCTTGTAACTAGTCTCCAATAGAGTTAATTTTTTTTTTTTTTTGGTTGAGTTAAAACTCTTTCTCTCTGTATAGGTTGTGTTTATAACTTGAAAGTATTCAAGTGAATAACTTCAATAATAGAAGTCTTTTAATTTTTTTCTTTATTTTTAATTATTGTTTTATCATTCATAAAAGTTTAACAAAACCAGCCCGGTCCAGCCGGGTGTACTCACCGTCCGACTTACGTTTCAATGAGCACTGCGCATCGTAGTAAATCAGTAAATTTAGATCGAAGGCGTGAGACTTCGACACAAAAAGAGAGCTGGATCCCCGGACTGTTAACGGTTCACTGCTGACAGCAATGCAAGGAGGATCAACTGGCGTCGGCTATGGTCTCAAGTACCAGGTTCCCCAAATTCAAGAACATTGATTGTTGCACTGCAAATCAATTGCATTCTGATCCCCCTAACCTCACAATTCTTCTCGTTTCTGTTCATTTGCAGGCTCGATGCATTGCAGATGTCAAGGCAGATACAGACAACACCAGCTTCATCGCTGGTACCCTTAGTCTCAAGGAAGAAAACGAGGTTATCTTCCAAGATCCCATGGAACCTATTTGTCTTCAGCAGTTTTAGCTTGGTCCCCATGAACTCAGTACTCTTTGTCTTGGTTTTTGGGATAAAATTTCAGGTCCATTTGATACGGCTTTCTTCGTCTGGGACGGAACTCATCTGCGAGGGTTTGTTTTCCCATCCTAATGAGATCTGGGATCTCTCTTCCTGCCCCTTCGATCAACGGATATTCTCCACTGTTTTCTCTTCTGGTGAGTCATGGATTTAGTTTTGTCTGTTGCAGCTGTGGTAGCCACCTGTGCTTAACTAGCCATTAATGGGAGCGAATGGCCCAACCTGTGAATACAGAATTAAGTACATGATATACTCTAGTCTAGGAATAGATCCCCTAACCGGTCAGAATTTGCCATAATCAAATAAGAGCAATATAACATCACTTACCCAAATATAAGTTGGTAAAATCTCCAACGACTGTTGATATTAAATCACTGTTAACGCATCATGAGGCACCTTAAATGAGTTAGATCTTTTCAATGCAAGCGATGCTGTAGGCATCAGTTTCGGTCCCAGAATCCTCCTCCTGTGTTTCTGGCAAATTGTTGTGTCAATTCAGGTTGATCAGTGTCAGATGTTAGTTTGACAAGTTATCAATACAATCTGATGTTCCTATATTACTTATTATGATTCTAGTGGCACTTCAAAGCAAAACCCGAGTAAGACCATTACATCCATTTTGGCAGATCTGCTATTTTAGAAATCTCTATAACTGGTATGGAAGTGTAATCTTAACTATTTCACTATTTACATATCTTAACTCGCCGTTATCCCATTTAAGAAGAGGAGCAACATATCATTATTTATATGTCTGGAATAGGTGTATGTTAGTCCTTAATGTGGGTGTCCAATGGATTGAAATTTTTATTTGGGTTTCCAAATGCTTTGAGTGTGCATGATTTTGGGAGAAATCATGGACCTTAAGGTTGATTCAATCATGAATTCTTCTCTTAAAAGATCCAAATGCTTCAACTGTCTGATCTGGTTCATTTAATAAGAATACTTAAGAAGAATACTGGTGGTGTTTTATATGAACACGCAAGAAAAGGTTAAATGATCAACGTTGTGCATGTGTAACAGTAACAAGGCTAACATTTTATAAGTGTTGTAATATACATAGACTTTTCCAATCAAGGACACTACCATGGTGGTCTGATGGCACTCCTTGATGTCATAGGTGAATTATTTGGAGCAGCTGTTTGGAGAATACCTGAGCTATATGGCCAATCAAATTCTCCACAACTGGAACAACTATTTTCCTTGGATGGACATGCTGGGAAGATCAAAAGGTGAGTTACTTGTATTTGGATTCACACTTCTGTTCTTTGCTTTTGTGGCAACATAGACCAGTTATGATAAACTGTTCGCACTAGAAAATGAGTTAGATCTCTTCTGCGTGCCTCTGCAGTTATTTAACAAAATTGTGTTCATGCATAGCTTTGTATTTTAGTCTTCTATTCTAAGTTCATTTTTTTTCCATAACCCCATCTAGAAATGTAGATGAGTGGGTTTCAACTTAAAATTTTGAAAGGTCTGAACATGGTGCAAGTTCATCATCATTGAATATCTTGTTTGAAGAAGTTTGGACATGTCTGCTCATAGAAGCATTCTTATAGTGGTTATAAATACATATGCTCGAGAATTTTTCTCCAAATTAAATGAACTTTTTTGAAGCAATAGGGGGAAAGTATTCTGTTGATGACCATCTTATGGATTTGTTTACGGGGCTTGGCTGTTTGTTGTTGGTAATTAAGTGGGTTCAAATTTCTTGAAATTTTTTTATATCCCCAAGTCAAGCAGCACTTCTTTTCTTTGATTATTTATCTTGCTCTTTTCCTAATCATTCTATCATTGACAGCATTCTTTGGTGGCCATCTGGAAGGCATGATAAGTTGATTAGCATTGATGAAGGAAATATTTTCTTATGGAGTCTGGATTATTCGAAAAAGACCGCACAGGTGTGGTCAACAAGGAACTCCTTGGAGTGGTCCAATGTCAATTATCTATGATATGTATCACACAAAATGCGTTGGTGAATTTAAGGTTTTCGTTTTCTCTCTGTTCTGTGGGAGTATAATAGCCCTTTCAATTGAAAATTTAATATCCTGATGCTGCTAGCTGCTCTTTGCCTAATTTATTTCAATCTCATGTCATTTGTGGTCATATTTTCTTTCTAGATTTTGAATGATTATTTGATCTTTTCTTATTTTGAGCATAAGGTCCTGACAGAGGTTGTGGATGTATATTCTTATGTCTCACCTTTTCCTGCTGTTGTAGTAATTTAAATTTACCACTGTCAGTCATCCAAAAGAAAATTTACTGCTGTCTGTGCTGAAGTCTGAAGAAAGCTGGATCCTTGAAAATTCTTGTGTGAATGGATTACAGGGAATGGATGTGTGAGTCTGTGACTACAATCAAAACTAAGAGTTATGGTATTAAGGAATTAAGTTCTGGAAAGAAACTTTGAAATAAATGACTGTATCTATTATTCAATGGTTAGGCTTTTAGATGGGTTAGGTTGCTTGATGTATTAGTAAGGTAAGCATTTTCAGATGTCACACACACATATATAAGTGAAATTGATTTATTCAACAAGATTTACTCCAACAGAAGGTTGCTTAAATAACTTTCTTGCCTGTTTTGTGAAGGGTTGGGTTGGAATGGACCATCATTTTATTTTTCTTTTCGGGTGGTTTTGTGGTTTGTAGGATGGGGAACGTTGGATTGATAATAATATGGTGATATTTCTTTAGCCAAATAACATGTGAACATGAAATCATATGGTTTGAGTGATTCAATTACAAATAGCACAACATAGCCTTATCCCAATTTAACGTGATGTAAAACAGAGAGGGTAAGAAAGCCAAAAAATTGATCATGGAGGAGGTTAGGGTAGGTATACTGAAGATGGGATTATAATAGATGTAGATGAAGACAACTAGGTAGAAGCTAGAGTCCCATTGAGGTCACTTGTTCTCACCATAGAAATTGCACCTAAGCATACTTGATTTCCACACGATATGTTATATCTTTTTCTTTCAGAATTGTGGGTTCTGAGACAATGCCACATGATTCCACCACAGCTTCGGAGGAGGCTTAATAACCTCTTGGATTACATCAAATTGAATTTAAAAAACTACTGAATTTGAAGACTATTTAGAATATACCTCCTAGGAACTTCAGAATCTTATTAACTCTGCCTAGGAAAGTAAAACCCACCACATTAATTAACCTAGGAATGAAAATAAGCTACTAAAAGCCTAATCCAATATTCCTTCCTTGTTCCCACAGTTTAGGCCCATCAAACTAGCCCATTACAAAGAAAACACATAGATTCGAAGGCCCAATTTATGGATAGATTTGGTGACAGTCTCAGAGAATAACAGAACTAGTGTTAGGTGTTTGTCTTTTGTTCTTGAAGGACAAACTTGTGAGAAAAATGGTCCGAAGAACGGCTCCGCAGACTTGGTCTTTTAGGGAAACAAAAACTTGATAAAATGGTCTAGACATTGAAGGTCTCCCAAGACCACCCCCACTACCTGTTCACAAACCCCATTGACCTTGCCATCCTTTGTGCCCTTGCTCAAAAACTAGATTTTCAGGTTGTGTGTCCAATTGGAAAGTATTTCTAGAACAGGTTTATTGGACACCCATTTCCAAACAAAAAAGGTCTGCCGTCGCAGAATCTAGTGAAAGCGGTTTTACACAAAAAATGGTCTCCTAGAACAGAAATATTACCGAAAGCATACTACATAACGTCAATGAAGTTTATTTCTAACGCAGATGTGACTTATCTTCCTCACAGCGGGTCTGCCTCATGGACCCTTGCTCTCCAATCAGCTCTAAGTGTGGCCTAAATTAAGCATCTCCTATGGTTAATTGATGTCTGCCCCTGGATCTTGTAGTTTCCTCAGTTTAAATCAGATAGTCCAAACTGGAGCATCCCAGGATACCTCACCACTTCACCTGTTAATTATGTCTGCTCCTGGCTGTTTGAGGTTCCAATTAAATCAGATAGTCCAAACTGGAGCATCCCAGGATACTCACCACTTCACCTGTTAATTTATGTCTGCTCCTGGCTCTTTGAGGTCCCAACCTAAATTAAACTCTTTTCCCCTGGGACATCCCTTGGTTTAACTTATTTCTCTAGTGCAATATGGAGGTTGGTCACCATTTGAGCACAGTGGCTTTCCTTCACATCACTGGTGAATTGATTCCCTTGCACATGCCAGTTTTTCTTCTACTGTTGGGGGGAGATTGTATAAGCATTTGCTTTTACCATGTTCTTTTTGTTTGGTGAGAAATTTTGTTTTAATCTTTGGATCCTTTTCCAGCCCCTTGGAAGGGGAGAAAAAGAAGAGAGAAGGGAAAAAGTTATTATTATACACACTTGTGCATAATTTTCTTAAATCTTCAATGGTTCACCACTTGAGGGGTTGCTAAGAAATTTTTTAAAATGGATTTACTTTGGGCATCACTGCTTTCCACACCGAAACCACCTCTAATCTGATAGATATATTGGACAGCATTATTGATGAAGGTGCTGTAAAGTTTCATTGCTTGACCTGCCTAATAATACACTTGCAAGCCTTGAAGTTTACATTATTACTAACTAGGCCTGTGTATGCATGTAATTTTAAAGTTCTTGAACCTTGCCAACTTTTGTGGTGCCACTGGTGATGCAGCTTAATGTAAAAGAATTTCTTCCTACTATTTTGATGTCTTCTTTGGATTTCATCTGTGATGGGCTGAATTATAAACCCCAAAACTGGGCGGCCTAAAGTCGTCTATGAAAATAAATATTGTCATGTCCATTGGGTACTGTAATTGGCTTTAGTTTAGTCCTTAAAGAGTCCACTTGTGATTAGTTGTCAGGGGCTCAAGTTATCTACAAGTTATATAGAAGATGCAGGCTTTAACAATTATAATTAATTATTTAGAGTCATTGTGTCTTTTGTTAAATTGATGAGCCATACTATGAAATTATGGGAGAGAGTAATTGAAACTCGTTTGAGACACTTAACTACAATTACGGAGAACTAGTTTGAGTTTATGCTGGGAAGATCTACAACAGAGGCTATTTACCTAATTAGGGGACTTATGGAAATGTATAGAGAATGGAGGAAAGACCTTCATATGGTATTTATTGACCTAGAAAAAGCTTATGATAGAGTTCCTAGAGCGTTAATTTGGCAAGTACTAGAGAAAAGAAGTGTTGCAAGTAAATATGTAGACATAGTTAAGGATATATATGATGGTTCAGTGACAACTGTAAGAACAGTGGAGGGGGGGGGGACAAAGTAATGAATTCCCAATTACATGTGGGCTACATCAAGGATCAACTTTAAGCCCATATCTTTTTGCACTTGTAATGGATGAATTAGCCAAAGACATTCAAGATGATGTCCCCTGGTGTATGCTTTTTGTTGATGATATTGTGTTGATTGATGAGACTCAAGTGGGGATTAATACCAAATTCGTATCAAGGAGAACAACTTTGGAACAAAAGGCTTTAAATTAAATAGAATGAAGACAAAATATCTAGTTTGTAACTTTAGTCATGATCGGGTAGACAATGAGGTGGTGATACTTGACGATAAGGAGATTCCTTAGAGTTATTGTTTTAGGTACTTAGGTTCAATCATAAATAAAAGAGGTGATATAGAGGATGATGTTTCCCAAATAATTAAAATAGGGTGGATGAAGTGGAGAGGTGCGTCCGGGGTCTTGTGTGATCGACGTACTCTAGTAAAGTTTAAAGGAAAATTTTGTAAGACCTTTGTTCGACCAGCTGTGATGTATAGTGCAGAGTGTTGGGCTGTTACAAAGAATCATATAGATAAACTCAATGTAGCAGAAATGATGATGATGCTAAGATGGATGAGTGGCAAAACTAAAAAGGATAAAATAAGGAATGGTTAGATTAGAGTTGGTTTGGGAGTTGCTTCCATAAGTGATAAGCTTTGAGCAAGTTGTTTGAGGAGGCACGACCACATTCAACGGAGACCTATAAATGACCCTGTACGGAGAAGTGATATAATCCAGATTAAAGGGACTAGAAGAGCTAGGGGTAGACCTAAGATAACCTTAAGAGAAGCGGTTAGAAAGGATCTGCATAGCTTAGGCCTTGTATCTAGCATGACTTCAAACAAAACTGATTGGAAGGCAAGAATCCATGTAGCCGACCCCATTTAGTTGGTACAAGGCTTATTGTTGTTGTTGTGTCTTATGTTAGTCTAGTCACCTAAAGGCTTATACTTGTGAAACTTGCTTTTGTTTCCGTAGAAATGCCGAATGCGTAAAGAAAACCCTTGTTGTAACCAAAATCTGTGAAATAAACTGTAGCTATATTCCGCTGCACTTTGTCAAACTAACCGTTTGGCTTTGACCATACGATGGGCTAAAGCAGTCATTGTTCAATTACCACTCAAATGTGTTTGGAAAAGGTTTATTTGAATCAGCATCTTGTCTTTATGGGCATAACAGTAAATGTCCATACATCAGATCCTGCTACTGAAATAGCGCAAAGTTGGTGCTGTGCTATAGAACAGTCTGGCCTAGTCTCCAAAAAATCCTTCTATTGAAATGCCACCAAGTTGTTCATATTGTTGCTCTATATTTTGACAAAGTGAAGCAGCTAAGGGAACAGGACATGCACTGCACAACGAGAGAAGTGACAGGTTTTTTTTAAAAAACAAACATTTCCCTTAACCTGCAATCCAGCTCGAATGATGGCACAATCAGCTTTAGATATGGAAAACACGAATTTGTAAATGATCAATAAAGCTTTGACATGATTTTCTTAGAAAAATGAGTCTTGGTTGGCGATTTGGAAGAGAAGATAATGAGCCACAAATGGAGGAAGAGGGAGATTTGGAGGCTGAAGAAGAGTTGGGAGAATGTGCTTGGAGCTTGGTAGGAGAGGCCATAGTCAGTTTAAAGGCTTTTATTAGAGGGTTTGCCATAGTGAGTATCTGTCCAGGGATGTTTCGGGGTAACTCCGGGGATGGCCTAATATCCATTACTAATTCTGGAACCTGACTAGCGAAGCTTAAGCACAAGAGTCCAGTCCACTGCTCAAGACCATTAGTTGTATTCTGCCTTGAAGGCATTTCTGATCAATTTTATTGGCCAGAGGATGTATCTTGATACATTTGTTAGTGCTGCTGATTTCTGAAATTCATTGTTGTGTTCTACAACAAGGAGAATACTGTACAAAATAACAAATCTAGGTCCAGGTAGGTGGCATTGACCTTCCCATTTTCAGTTATCTGGAGCCTTCAGATATTTTCACTTTCATGACTCTTTCAAAATTATTTACCTTTGTCCTTTCATAGCCAAGTAGACTGTCAGTTCACAGCATTCATTTTTGGGGGATTTCCACCAATTCAGGAAACCTGAAAATTGTCTTCTCTTTCCTGCTGCCATTTCTTGGACTCTGACTTCTTCATGTTTGGTGTTTCCCCCTAATAATCATTGAGCCTAGACAAGTAGCATCAGTGACATTGCAAGAACTGTTCATTCTTCCCCAACTGATCTAGAAATTCTATATGCTTTGTCATTTAACTGTGGTAGCCTAGGTAATCAGTCCTCCTGCTGTTTCCAGCTCATGCCCTATTTTGCTTCTTCAACTCTACAAACCTCTGCAACTCATTCACCAACATTCTGTAGTTAGGCACCAAAATCTCTCCTTGGCACTTTCTTCACCAATGAATATGATGCTTGTTCTCACAAACTTGAAGAGAAACAAGGATAGAGGAAGAGGACCAAGTGGGAAATTAGATTGCTTCTTGCGACTCATGTTTTAGAGTATTTCATAAAGCTGTCTCTTTGTGGGACAAGTGAATCCATAATGCGGGAAAATTTTTGTATAAATGCCCTCTTGTCCACGTTTTCAAAATTTTAAATATTATAGAAGGGTAAAAAGAATTGGTGCAACTAGTTTAGACTTTGGAATTGCGAGTGAGAGAATGATATGGATTCTTGAGAATGGCAGAGGCCTTTCTTATTTATAATGTGGATTTGGGATAACTACTGATTACAACTAATGAATGTTAGGTGAAGACTAAATCGTAACCCTTCTTATCCTAGCATTTAACCAATCTAGGGAATTCCAAGTCATCTCCTTTATCCTTAACACTCGCCTTCAAGGTGGTTTTCTCGATGTCTCTCATTACCAACTTGCGTACAATACGATGAAACACCTTACAATTTTAACTCTTGGTAGAAACATCAACTAATTGAATTCCTGAAGTTACTAATGGAATGCAGATAAAGCCTTGTTTAAGCTTCTCTTTGATGAATTGTCTATAAAATAATCAATCTCAATATGCTTAGTTGGTTAGTCCTGTCATGCTATGCTGGATTATCAGCTATATTGATTGCTTCAATCACAATAGAGCCTCATTGGTTTCTCATACGTTACCCCTAGATCACCAAGTAACACCTTAGGCCATATAAGTTCAGTTACACCTTGAGCCATTGTTTGGTACTCTACTTTCTGCACTGGATCTGGAGACACTGGTTACTTCTTGCATATCCAGGTGATCAGATTTTTCCAGTATACAATATCCAGAAGTTGATTGTTGAGCATCTAGACCAGCCTAGTCTGCATTAGCAAAGGCTTCCAACTTCAATTTATCATGATTGGATGATAGAATTTCCTTTCTAGCAAGATTTTAAATATTGTGGGATTTGGTTTACCGCCTCGATGTGTGTACTGGAACATGTGGAAACCTGCTAACCTCCCCCACAACATATATTATATCTTTGTATGGGAAGAATATATCAATCTACCAATAAGCCTCTGATATCTCACTATCCACTGGATCAACACCTTCACTGCTGAGTTGATTGTTAACCTCACTAAGGGGATCAACAATTTGCACCCATCAATACTAGTCTACCTGAGAATATCTAGGACACAATTCCTCTGTGAGATAAAGATGCCGCCGATCGTTCTTTGCTACCTATTTTCTTAAGAAGTATTTTAGAGGTCTTAGATACTTGAACTCATTGACTAATTCAACTTCGAGATTTAAATGTCATCATTGGAAGGTACTAATGTATCATCAACATATACAATAAGAATGGTAACTATACTGTACTATAACAAAGAATGTATGATTGACATGGCTTGTCTGGAGATTCCAATATCATCATTGGAAAGTACTAATGTATCATCAATGTATACAATAAGAACACTAGCTATACAGCCTATACTCTACTCTAGAGTATGATTAACATGACTTGTTTGCATCCGAACTTCTCCATTGCTGTTTGAAAAGGTCAAGCCTTTGGGAACTGCTTTGAGGCCATAGAGTGACTTCAATTTGTACACTTCACCTTTTGTAAATGGAAATGTGAAGCCTAGATGAATATAATGTGAGCCTCTTCCTCATTTGCATGGACAAGGGGTTTTCTAACATCCTGTTGTTGAAGGTTCCATTAAGGAATCACACCTGATAGAAGCATAATTTTGACAGTGCCTAGGTGAGAACCAAGGTGATGGGGAGGACAAAAATCCAGGGAGACACCATTTAGGTGAGTAAGGTGTTCAGGGTGAACAAAATGCCTGGATGCCAAGGAATCGCCTAGACAATAATGGATATGAGAGATTGAACTGATTTATCTTGGCAATAGGAGCAAATGTATCCTGATGGCTGATACCATAGGTCTAGGTGAAGGCCTTTGCTATCATCTAAGCTTTGCGATTTCAAGTTGTTTGTCACTCTCATTTTCCATGGTGATCCTGTGTTTTTTCCAGTCTAGGAAGGTTGAACCATGATATTATATATATACAAGGAGAATTGAATTCGAGGCTTCTTGTATATAGTTTTCAGCAGCTCACTTTAGTTAGTGAATCAACTTTTTATTACTTGAGTTTGGTTTAAGGTGTGCTTGCTTTGTACCCATGTAGTTATGGTGTCCTGCCATGAGGATATTAACTGCCGGCTTATGTTATTTTTCTGTCACTGATTCTTTTTTTGTGAAAATCTCCACTTATTAAAAGCATTTTCTTTAAAATACAGGTACAATCTCAGGAATCTGTTGGTATGCTACATAGCTTATCAGGTGGAGCATGGGACCCACACAACCAGAATGCTGTTGCTGCTATTTGTGACTCATCAATACAATTTTGGGATATACGAACAATGAAGTATGGTTTCCTTTAATATTGCATCCTTCTGTCATTTCATAAAGAAGTGTTTGCTTGTTTGACCACTTCACCAGTAAATAAATTTTAAGGAATCATCCTTTAATCTCCACTACCTTATATTATGGCAAATAGGCTCCCCTATCTTGCGATTCCATGTTGATAGGTGAAAAATCCAGTACCACCAACCTATGTTGATTGGTTAGGCTCTTCCCAGGTATAACCTTACAATCCTTGACAACCTGTTGGACCTTCTTGTCGGAAGAGATCTATTTGGCTGATATGCTATGATAGTTTTGTAGGTAACTAAGAGCTCTTTTCTGAAAAGGTGTTCATAGTGGGTAATTCATAGAGTACTGCAAAGCCAAAAATTGAAATTCCCTCCTCAACCCTCTCCCCACCCCAAGAAAAGAAAAAAGAAATCTTTATCTACTATGAATGCCTTGATGTACTCCACGATCTCTTCCAATATGTCCATTAAGTCACTACATAATAATATTTTCTCCTTGACTAATACATGCATTAATCCCCATGTGTTCCCAATTGTGACTCGCTACATTCATCCAATTGCATCTCTGGTCCTTAGTTGCTAATAATTTATGACAAGCTTGCCAAATGAAATCATATTTCGTTGCTAATAATTTACAACCTAGTTCACAAGGACAAGCTTGCCAAATGAAATCACATTTCCGATATTTTAATATCCACCATATCATTCTTTAGATCCTTTTGGGTAATATTGCCACTCTATCTCTATTACGTTGAACTCTCATATATCAAAGTTTTAACTTCGCCCAACACCTTAGCTTTTTCACCCTTCTGTCTAATTCTTTGAATTTGAGGCAATATCAATCCTCCTTCTCCTCATAGCATCTATCACCTCTAGACTTTTAACCATTAGGGATCCAATGTTCCAAGATGCTAATCTAATCCAATGCTTCTAAATTTTTACTATCATTTTAGTAAAATATGTCCTTTAGCCTTATTGAGGGCTAGTTCTTCCAAGATCTTATCAAAACCAGCCTTAGCTTGAATTTCAAATTAGGGTTTGATGTTTGTAGGGTTTGGCTGGTTGGAATGGCTGAAACTTGGAGGGAAACTAGATGATGATATAGGGATATGATCCTCCAAGTTTGGTTGGTTTTGGTTGGCTAAATTGGAGCATTTGAATGACTTGAGTGAAGGCTGAATCTAAAGCTGTAGAGGAATCCTTGCTTTGCTTCACAAGAGACCCTAATCTCATGCACTTGGAGGATCCTTACTGATACTGAGAACATGATACTCAATGGAACAGCAAAGCAAACACAAGCCTGGTCTTAAAAGCTGAATTTTATTAATCAGAATTCGGTTAATTATGATTCACAGTGGGTGGCTTTTATAGCCTTACAATAAAGAAATCATATTGAAAATAGAAATCCTAAGTAGACTGTTTGCTCAAACTGAAAAGAAACTAACTTGAATTGAAATTAGCTAGATGGACTTGGGTTTTGTAATTCAACCCTTAGAAGGACTCCCCATTAACTCTAATAAGGATTAATTAAGCATCTGCCTCAATATGGACTAATTAAATAACATGCATCAACTTTAATAAGGACTAGACAAAACAGACTTAAGTTGTGAGAATTTTCATGCTTAACGCATGTACCATTTTTTAGGTCTATTAAGTTGGCTGATTACAAAGGAACCCATCCAATGAAGGCCTGGTGACCTGGTGACCTATCTGACCCAACTTATACGCCTATTCCTAGGGGAAATAGCCTAATTCAGAGTTGAATCTGCAGCAGTATGTTCTTGCTTTTTCTACATAATTTTCTTTTCAATTTTGGATCAATTCTGTGAAATATTTCCCATTTGAATAAAACATATACTTGGTAAAATGACCATTGTTGCAGTTTGTCTTGTCACTTGTTTTTCCCAATAAGATATCTGGTGTGAAGTTTGAGTTAATCTTTATTTAATATTCATCTTGTTAATTATATTGCAATGATAGTAAACTAACTTATGATACTGCTCACATTTGGACACATCAATTTCATATGTCGACTTATATCTAAGTTCAGGTTAGTGTTGATGACTAAGATATATTTTCATATTCTTATCTCCAGGAAGACAAATTCAATTGAGCATGCCCATGGTCGCAGTGTCGATTATAATCCTAAAAAACAACATATAATTGTAAGTTTCTTCCAGTTATGGGTTTTGAAGCCTAAATCTACAAGTAACAGAACTCCTGGGTGCAGTTGCTCCAGACAAGCACCCTGGGGATGCTTTTATCTGCCAAATGATAGCTTAGTTGAACTTTATATATAGTGAATTACTGTCCTGATCATTTGGTGATTGATTTGGTAAGTTTTGGCTCAAAAGCATTATACAGATTGTCAGTAACCGGTCCCTTGATCAGAAACAGTCCAACACGTGAAGGGCCTTATAGTTCTTGGCTTTCAAGTTAGACAGAAAATCTACAAGTCTTCTAGCCAATGTTTAGAATTGCTACATCGTCCTCCACTGATTTGATGGCCTTGAATAGAAAGGAAAACATCAATACTAGTGGAATATCGGTTGGATAACCTGTACAGTTTACATTTAAAATAATGATAAAATAATTTGAATGTATTTTAATGAATAGTCTAGTCTAATATGCTTCTCAGTTTAAACCAATAGTTTGTATTATGTGGCAGCAGAATTAAGCTTGAAATGTTCAATGAAATGCCTAAGAGAGTCAAGAATGTTTCATTACCTAATCAAATTACTTCTTCTTTTTTTTTTTTTTTGGGGGGGGGGGTGTTTTAGGCTTGCTACATGGATTTTGATCTCTAATCATCTTTATTCAAAGTCCACAAGATATGCATGTCTTTCCTCACTACTTCTCTTAGGGATACTTTAGGGCTGACCTTGGCTCTTTTGGTTCCTTGAATTTGATTATTCAAATCGCTTCTCCATACTGGAGCATCCAGAGGCTTCTACTGAACACGACTCTTTCATAGCATTTATTGGAGCTACTCCTAGCTCAGCTCTAATATGATCATTTCTTACAGTATCCTTCCTAGTTTTTCTATATGTCCATCTCAACATCCACATTCCCTTCTTTGAAGAATTTCAGACAAATACCTAAAATCGTAAAAAAGTTTAGCCAAATTTCACTTAGATACAAAGTAGCTATGGTTTCAAACTTTAAACTGGCTGAGTTAGAGAGCTTCAAGAGGATAAAACTGGGTTGGGTTGAAATTGGCATTCAAGGCTGCTAATAGAGCTGGATTCATCTTTAAGCTCGGACTAGGGTTGGGATAGTAGTCTAGTATAGTTGTAGACCTTTCATTGTTTCTTTTGCTCTTTCAATGTATGTAGAAAACTCTTACCTCAGTTGCCCCACTGCCCGCTTATAAATTCATATATACCATTTAATCTTTTGGCCGAACTTTCTCTGCCAGAGGTGGAACTATATGAATCGGGAATCGGCTTTCCTGGTCATGCTTCTAAGAATACTTTATCAGTGATATGACTTTGCCATGATGTACTAGACTTAATGTTGTATGCGGCGTACAGAAAACTAATCCAAAAACATAAAATAAAAAATCCAGTTAGATTATTGATTCAACAGTGTATGTCTGTCTGTCCATTACACTAGAATGTTTGATGGAAAAGACTTTCTGCTTTCTGTTACTCTATAACAAGGTTCATGTGGTAGTTGTGAATGTTTCCATTGAATTGCATCCAGATACTCAATACAAAAACTGCAGCAGTTGAAAATTCCATCAGGAAAATCTCCTTGGTGGAAATGGGAAAAGCTCCAAAAAGTGAAAAGACTCCTGTGGTCCTGGGATCTGGGAATAACTGGTTCAAATTCTACCATATTTCTGTTGAATTAAGACTGGTTCTTCATAGTGTCAGCAAAGGTGCTTGCATTTCAAAGATCCCATTTACCTTAATTCAATTGGAACAAGGATTATCAGAATATTAAGTTGCTGATAGTTTGGCTGGAATAATTCTTCTGCTATGAGAATTAATTCTTTATAGAAAATGTAGCCCTTGACCTCAGGTCCTTTACGTGATTATGCTTCAAGGTGCAGATGTCACCTTCTAATTAGGTCTTTCTGTTGCTTTATAAACTTTTTCCTTGTTGACAGAAAAGGATTTGAATATTAGATCCAGCATTTGTCTCAGTTAAATCATTCTATGTTCAATAAAAAAGGCCTGGGTTCACAGTAGGATATTAACGCAGTGTGTTCTAGATTCATCATTGTAGCATCCTAACGCAATTTTCATTCAGAAGTGGTCTTTGCCAAGCGATTGAATAGCTGTTTGTCTGTGCTAGTCATTCACCGGCGTGCTACTCTAAGAGTAGGAGAGGATTAGATATTGATCCACTTGTTATTGAAGAACAGATTATGAGGCTAGAACACCGGGGGAGCTTTTGAGTATCAGCCTTAACTCGTTTGCCCTTCTCTCCTTCATGTCAAATTACAGAGATTTCAACAATAACGATGCTGGACTCATCATTGATCAGGGCACTTCTTAGAGAAAGATACGGATATGATTCTAATGCATTTTTATGTTACATTAATTTCATATGGACATTGATGTGTAAGTTTAGACTGGCCACCAAGAGCAGTTGGCAGGCCAATTGCTTGAGATTGGCCTTTGGTAGTTGTATTATAAATTGGACCTTTCATAATTTCATTGTAGTGGGCCTAATTTATAAGTGCATAAAGTGGGATAAAATTGGTGCACGGGATAAGAGTTTGAGTTAGATTAGAATTTAATAGCTCTTAATGGATGGAATTCTGTTTTGAGTTTATTTACTTTACTAGTGTATGGGTGTGGTTAGGAGTCGTTTATGAGGAAGCGTATGCTTAGATATACATACACTCCCATCTAATGGAGTTGATTTGATCAAAGAAGTAGTGTTTTTTTTTTTACTTCAAAAGGGTTTTGGGTTGTATTGAGCAGATAGCGGATTAGTGATCTCAAATCTTTTCCTTTCCATTCCATTGCTTAGATTTCTTCTCTTGACAATCCAGGTGTTTTTTTCTGTTTTATTCTTTTGGTTGAATAGAAAATATATCATGGAAAAAGAGTTGAGAACAAAATATAGAATCCAAAAAAGGTAAGACTAGGGAGATCTCCATCAAGACAAAAACAAGGATGATGCATCAATTCCAAGGGAGAGAAAAACAACCAAGGATTATACTTGTCTCAGATCTGAATAACTTTGTTTATTGGGCTTGCTTGCATCTGAGTTCCATAATCTGGATTTTTAGATTACATTAGACTCTTTGGCAGTTTCAAAATCTACTTTTGTAAAAAAGGTAAGAAAAAGATGAAAAAGGAAAAATCAAGAATAAGTTTGTCTTGGAAATGACAAACCATCCTATGACTGGGAAGTGGGACCCTTATTCAGAAATTGTTTGCACATCCTAGTGGTAAGATATGAATAGGTTATTTCAGGCTGATATCCTCATATGGCCCCTTCGGCCATGTGCAAGTTGGAGTCAGCTATCTTAAATCATTCTTCTAGTAGTTCTTGTACTTGGCAGTAGATGTGGGCTTATAGTCTTAATCAAGAATCATGGTACTCCAGAAGATTTAGATTCCTAATCTCTTTGCAACCTACCTAGTTGGAGTTCTACTTTTCTGATTGTTCATATTGATTACATTTTTTACTTGAACATAAAACTCGTGCAAACCATTTTCGCCCTTTATATTGTATGGGGTGCAGTTTGGTTAGTGCATTTAAACATTGTGCGCCCGATAAGTGATTGCTGTGGAGGAACAAATAAGTTTCTTGGTCAGTCTGTCCAGTTGTAATTAAATACTATGTTGGAGAGGGAAGTATTCTAAAGGATGCATTCTCTAGAAGGGGGCTGTCTTTTCCTCTTTAGCAGTATACATTATCGGTTTCTTGGAGGGATTATGTCACAGTTCGATATAAATTTAGAATCTAAGTTTTTGGATAATGATCAGTATTAAAAAATGAATAGTAAACAAAAATACAACATCAGGTGCACTTTAGAATTTACTGGAATACTTCAGTAGTGGAACAAAAATATGAGAATCTGGAAGCAACCAAACTGTCAGGTTCAAAGCTGTAGAAGAATAGTACTTGGACTAGGACTATTCTAACCAAGAATCTGTAACTGAAATTGGCTGTTCTTTGAACAGCATGAATAAATAATTAGGTAACAACAGCAGTAGCAAAAGTTAGGATAAAAACATAACAATGCGGGTTTGAGTTGAAAACAATGATTAAAATCAGTACCTGAAACCTAGTTTCAGGTATCGAGTACTTGGGAGTCCAAGTGGTTGAGGAACTCGAATGATCTGATGTAAAGAACAGTTTTTTGAACCATAAAAGTATGACCAAAACAGAATACAGTTACCCAGTTTGAAATTGGGTCTCCAGTTAAGACCTAATACCATGTTGAATTCAGAATCTTGAAGCAGAAGTATCATCAAAACAGAATCTGGTTGCAATGTTTGAAATCAGATTGGATGAAGAATTTGATGCCTTCAGTAGGAAACAGAAAATCTAACAACTGTAAGCCGAATAAAACATGTACGCAAACAATATAGTACTGACCTAATAGTTATTAATCTAGTAACTGGGAAAGATGGAAGATATGAACCAAGCATCTCACGTGGAAATAGACTAAAATCCCATCCCATGCCATTATGCTGAATCTCACAGAACTTATGGAAGTACTGAACTACTGATCTAATTGATGATAGATAGGTTGAAGATTGAAGAAGTATAGAGAATATGAAACAAGCATCTCACCCGGAAATAGACTAAAATCTCAGCCTTGACTTTATCATCTCACCAAGGGCTGCACTGCATCCCATGCCATTACTCTGAATCTCACAGAACATATAGTAGCAAACTGAAATGCGAAAGAATAAGGTAAAACAAACATAGGTAACTCTTTCCAAAGTAAGAAAGTGTCCTACATGACTAAAACCATATACAATGTAGGAACAGTTTTAGTGAATCAAGACTCTGCTCAAATACCTGAAAAAGAGGTTGAGAATTACTGAAAGATTCCAGTTTTTATGAGGGAAATAAGTAGGAAAACAGAATGATCAAGCTCCTTGGAAGAAAAATTATTAGAAAACAAAGTATAAACTATTAGTTTGTTCTGGGTTTGGCCCTGCATTGTTACTTGTTGAAGTATGCATCAATAGACCTGAATATTGAACTTGAGCAATATTAATGAGACAGCAGGGACTGCTTGTTAACAAGAACTTCTTCCTTTTTCTTCGGCTGCTTTTAGGCGTATTGAAAGGTTTTAAGCCAACTAAGCTTCTCTTCCGCCTTAGCTTTGAGGGGTTGGGTGGGGGGAGGAGGTGTTGCCCTATTTTTGGATGCTTTATATTCATGGAAATTGCATCCATGGTGTACCCAACTGGATTGAAATAATTGATTCTCTTTTCTGTTTGTGGTGCTTGATTTGGTATTAATATTATCTCTTTTCTGTTGTCCCCAAAAAATAAAAAATTGGATCAATAGTGAATCCAACTGGATTGAAATAATTGATTCTCATTTCCACCATCTATCTGAGATAAATACAAAAAATAAATTTCTGATCTCACAGTAGTAGTGAATTAGCCCCCCCCCCCCCCTCTATTTTTTCTTCTTCACATTGAGTTACAAAATGCCACCAACTTACACAGGTTACTGCAGAGGATGAGTATGGGATACGCATATGGGATCATAGAATGCCAAAGGTTCCTATCAATGAACTTCCAGGGCATGCACACTGGTACATCTCATTCTTTTCTTTTCTTTTTTCCCTTTTTGTCAGTTTAATTTCCTTCTCTGTCTTTAACTTGATGTTTCACTGCTGTTTCACCAAGCTTATGCATCACCACTGCACTTGTATATTGATGCCATATCAGTCTTCGATTGCATGATTTGTTTTAGTTGCGCATGTTTAGATTTGTCTTTTGTATACACTTGCATTTTTTCTTTCATCTGATTTCTGATTGGTCATGTTGGCAGGACCTGGGCTGTACGATTCAACCCTGAATATGATGAACTGATTTTGGTCTCTCTCTCTCTCTCGCTCTCTCTCTCTCTCCCCCCCGCCTTCCACCCTCACCCACCCACCCACACGCACCCCACACTGACACAGTGGCCATCCTTGTTTCTCAATTTGGTTAACGAACTGGTTAATTGACTCTCTGGATTAGATTATTGTTTGGTTCTTTTCTACAAGCTGCATAGCTGGCATGCATTTGGATATTTCCTCTCTGAACACCCCTTTGGAAAGGATTATTTTGTGTTTGATACTGGGTGAAGTTTTCAACATATGAAACTTTCTGGGTAGACAACTATTCTTCCATGTAGAAGATTCTTGGAAACTATGTATTTTATGCATGAATCATGCTCCTAACCAGTCCCATACATACGCTTGGGCTAATGAGTAAAGACATGAAGCTATCATGCCTATTTTTCATATAGAACTTAAAGGGAGAAAAAGAGGGGGTTGTTTGCAAGAGATGCTGGTCATGAATCCTAATTTTCTTATCATGATTTTTTTCCCTGTCTCTATCTTTTAAGTGTCTATTAACTGTATGATTAAAACCATCTGATTGGGTCTCTGTTATTAATTTTGTAGACCATGATGATATACTCTGTTCAATATCCTACCCATGCATGGTGTGTGCACTTTTGAGTGGCATATATGTAGGAAGGATGTCCTCCCTTACTCTGGTGATATAGGAAAAATCTCTCTTGGTTCTTGAGCCATTATTCTTAATGACTAGGGTTGTAAAAATTTTCAGAGTGCTGGAACAGATTCTGCAGTCAATTTATGGTCAGTTTCATATGGGAGCAGTGATGGTTCAACATTGGAAAGGTCTGCCATTTGCATTCTTTCAAATGTTCAAATGTCATCTTTCCTATATAGGTTCTTATTCTCACAGTTTACAAATGTTTTTTGGTGATAGTCATTCACCTTCTCGGCATGTTGATCCATTACTCAACTCATACAGTGACTATGAAGATAGTGTTTATGGTGATGCTCATATCTTCCACAAATTCAGGCTGATCTTTGCACTAAATTAATGTGGTCTAATATATGAGTTTTATTTCAGGTCTTGCTTGGAGCTTTCGGGAACCTTGGATTTTTGCATCATTGTCATATGATGGGAGGGTAAGCCAATGCATGATATTACACCTAAACAAGAACAATCTACTTTATTTGTTGCATGACGAAGCTCTTTTTTGAGGGACAAGTGGTAATATTATTTTTTCTGGACATACACTATGATAGAACTTTTCCCATCATAATATGTGGCATTTTTCTAATGCACACTGCTTCACCTAGGTCTAGTATTAACCTATTTAGAGACCTGATGCGGCTGTTCGACCTTTTATGACAAGGCATATTGTTTGAATTGTTCTCCTGTTGCATTCTGTTTGCTAGACTAGATCTGATAAGAGTTGATAAAGGATTTTTAAATTTAAATTTTGAAAATTGAAATTTGTATTTTGAAATCTGAATTTTAAAAATCAGTTTGTATCAATCCCCATCCTGTCATAAAAATCCATTGACTCTTATCATGAGCAGACATCATGCTGCAATATGTGTATCCTTTTTCCATTATGGTGCTGGTTTTTGCATCCGGGTCTGGGGGCATCATGTCTGGATTGTGAGTCCCATGTGCTCCATTCTGTATTTTTTATTCCAGGTCTGGGGGCATCATGTCCTATAGTGGCACAATGCTAATGGTCAAAGAAACTGGAATAATTTATTTCTATAAGTTATTTTAAATTGATTATAGATAGTCAATCTTTAAGACTTTCACCATTCCAATTAAATGTGATTTGAATATTCTGAGAGTCTGATCTTGAATGTCAAATTTTTGGTGAAAAGCAGGTTGTTGTAGAATCAGTCAAGTCGTATCTCCAAAAAAATTGAAAGGTTAACAATTTGGCGTCCCACTCTGAGCACAACATTATGGTGAGTTTAAGTTGAGTCTTCATGTGTTTTACTAGTTAGGGAAACATTCTTCTGAACCCTAGTGGCACTTGTTTTGCTGCAGAACTACCTGATGTGAACTCAGTACTGCAGAAGTCGGAGCTTTATTGTTATTTTTATCCTTGATTTTACCTTTGAAACTTGCTGCCACATCACAATGATCACCTGGCCACATTTTTGTTTCTTATTACAGGAAGTGTGTTTAGATTTTGTCCAGACTGGATTTTTTTGAATATGAAGGTTTTCTTGAAGAGAGATGGTTATAGCATGCATGCCATAAAAGTAAAATATTTTTGATATAGTTTTTTTTTTTGGGGGTATAAGAATCAGATTGTTAGCTATTAAATAATTTATAGATAAACTCAGTGTAGCAGAAATGAAGATGCTAAGATGGATGAGTGGCAAAACTAGGAAGGATAAGATAAGGAATGATCATATTAGAATTGGTTTGGGAGTTGTTCCCATAAATGATAAGCTTAAGGAAAGTCCTTTGAGGTGGCACATTCATGTTCAATGGAGACCTATAGATGCCCCTATATAGAGAAGTGATATAATCCAGATTGAAGGAACTAGAAGAGCTAGGGGTAGACCTAAGATAACCTTAAAAGAAGTGGTGAGAAAGGATATGCATATCTTAGGCGTTGTATCTAGCATGACCTCAAACAAAACTAATTGGAAGGCAAGAATCCATGTAACCAACCCATTTAGTTGGGACAAGGCTTATTGAGTTATTTGTTGTAAATAATTGTTAGATTATGTCTTTGCTTCTAAGAATTTTAGAAAGTGAGGTGCATCATGTACAAAAAGGGGGGATCTCAATGATCAGGTATGAAAAGCTAAGAATTTGCTCGATCACTTCTAAAGCATTCTGACTCCACTAAATATAATTTCATTTATCACTTCTAAGCAGTTCTACTCCAGTAAAATTTTCTGGATACCCAGAGGCTGCCTTAACAAGGATTGCTCTTGTTGGCATTGGATATCCTATGTTAAAGCAGAGAGAAGACAGACTATTCTGATCTCAAAAAACAACCCCCATCTTACTCAGATTTTGATGAATCTCTCCAAGTAGCATCACAACTCATTAATAAATCCATGAGGATGGGGAGTCCATGTAGAGAGAGACCTATCATGAAGGATCAACAGAAGTTTTTCCTTTTGCAGCAGCAGAAAATTGTTCAAAAGCTTCAAGTGCCAAGTTCCAAGTTACAAAGACTTGGTTTTTACAAGTCTTAACTCTTTCGAGCATTCCATAAATTACCAAAGAATTGAAGAGGGAACAATCTTGTGCCTGATTCTTATCCTTTTTAAATGTAGGATCCCAAAGTTTGAGCTAATTCTTCAAAGAACCAAGATCATGCTTTATGATGATCTAGGTCCCTAAGTTGCCAAAAAGGGAATGTTTTTCCCTCTCTTTGCTCTTGCTTTTCTTTTTTGGTTATCTGATTACTGCATTTTTGTTCTCTTCTCTAGTTTCTCTCACTCTGCATAGATGAGTTTTCCTTGATTGTTTTGTAATGGGGCATTTAGCCAATCCCATTTAGTTGGTTTCTTTACTTTGTTAGTGGTGAAAATTATGTTTCGGGGCCACTCGCGTCTACATACGCCTGGATCATGAAAGAAACAACAAGGATGCTTTCGGGGAGGGGTTTTTCAGTAAATTAATTGGCTGAGGGTTTCTTTCTATTTCGTTATGAATAATTGTATTATCGTTTTGAGAGTGTCGTCACTACCAAAATCACATCCCCTTGTAGCTTCTTGAATTTTTAGTCACCAAATCAGCCATTGCTTCCTCAGTCCTCCATTTTGGCAATCTTCAATGCTCAAATTTTACCCAAAAAAGGGGAAAATCTTCAATGCTCAAATTAGGGAGTTGCCAGCCTAAATCAAACGGTCCTATTCAAACCCAAATTGGCCCACATTCATATTGATAACTAGGGTTTTTTTCTAGCCAATCCTCTTCAAAGTCGAGCAAAACTGAATACCCCAGGGGTAGAGTTTCTGGGCCTAATCATGATGGGAGTTCATTCTTCAATACATGGGTCAACATGTGTTCTTCTGAGGCCCTACAAACCTATTTTCAATTATGAAGCGATGGAGTGTGGATCATCTCTCTTGACGGGGAGCACTCGATGGCGTTACAACCACAAATTATGTGGAGTTCACAATTAAAAAATAATAAAACATTAAAAAAAAAAAATTCCATCACCCTAACCTTGTGGACCCCCTATAATTCTTGGTCAATAGCCTTCGGAGACTATCAGGACTCGAAGCGATAGGTTGCAAATTTGATGGGCTAAGAATAAGATTTTGTATGAAATGATAGACAAATCATTCCAAAGACAAGGAACAAGCTTATCGTAAGTATTCATATTCCTCTTAAGTATAGTCATCTAACTGGTTTTCGAATTTGATTTTCTAGGATTTATATTTTCTCAGTTAAGTTATTAGCTACTAAATTGTATTTAAGGCTCATCAGGTACTAATTGTGATTCTTCATTCTAGGACGGTAAAGAATTTTATTTGGCATTTGAAATTTCATTTAAGGTTTTGATTCTTCCACAGCGAATCCTCTTCTTACCTTTTGTAATAACGAACTTGAAACTAGATGTCATATATTTCTTTCTTGTGATCTCACTATTGAAACTTTATGACTACAGAATTCACCCAAAAAAGAAAATAATTCATTCTAAAATAATAATAATAATAATAACTTTATGACTATAGATTAATTTTCTCTGATTTTCTTTGTTAAGGTTTAGAGTTTATGTTTATCAAAAGAGGTTAAGCATATAGTTGCTTAAAGCGTAGTGTCTAATTTAGAATACCTAAATCACTATTTCCAGCTAGTATTTTTTATATTTTGTGTAAAAAGAATTAGTGAAGCAGTAGTCGTAGTGCGCGCAAGCTGGCCTGGATGAACCTCATTCCAAAAAAAAAGAATTAGTGAAACAACAAAACCAAGGATATAAAATTATACAAGGACTACAACCAAGGAGTGGATTTAGGTCATAAGGTCATGCCAGTCATTGATGTGGCCTTCTTGGCAAGGTGGTCAACTATGAAGTTGATTTCCCTAGGATAGAGTGGAAGTTACATTTCATGGAGATTGAGCATAGGCATTGGATGTCCAAGGGTGTAAATCAGTACAGTATCAATAATTCGGAATAGTATTGGCACAATACTAAATTTCGATATTTAAACGAAACCGTATCATACTGAATTTTATGCGGTAGCGTATGAAAATAGTATTTTAAAAACTGTGCGGTACAAAGTTGGTGTGAAAAAAGTGTAAATACAA
This sequence comes from Hakea prostrata, assembly GCF_041222555.1. Classification (NCBI taxonomy): domain Eukaryota; kingdom Viridiplantae; phylum Streptophyta; class Magnoliopsida; order Proteales; family Proteaceae; genus Hakea; species Hakea prostrata. The sequence goes on from NC_142604.1 coordinate 16,865,220, forward strand.
TATATGTTACGGTATAATTTATGTACGAAAGAACCCATTTTATATATTTATCAATTTTGGATTTCAAAATTCTAGAACCATATCGACAGCAACTTAAAAGGGTTGAGGACTATAGATCCCTATGGTAGATTTTGAGTTTAGACTAACATGACCCAATTTAGCGTAGGGGTGCAAATGGATCGAATGGTGGTAATACCATATTTGCATCATATTATATTTAGATATACTCAAATAATATCATATCGGTTTTTTAACAAATTCAGTCGGATTCGGATGACAATCGGATAATTATTTTCTTAAGTAGATTCTTCTGAATGTGAAAGAATATAGATTGAATACAAGTTTTTGACTACCATGTTCAAATCTTTACTATTTTATTTGTGAGAGTTAGTTAGGTTTGAAATTTAAAAATTTAATAACTTTGGTATTATTTTAGTAGAGAATCTAGAAAAATAGTCACATATATCAAGTAAAAGGTCTATAAAAATAAGAAAATAAATCCTAATAAGTATCTTAATCGGATAATTTTATTAGACGGGTAATAACCGATAAGAAAATGGATATACCATATCCGTATTCTATTAGTAATTAGATGGATTCGAATACCCATAAACAGATGTGGATATGAATTCAGAAGCAGATTTCAGTTATCTATTTACACTCTTACCGTTGACACCCCTACTTGAAACCCATTCATTTCAAGAGTGTGTGCAAGCAAACTAGTTATTGAGAAGCTTGCTCTTTTCAAAGGACCCCAAGTAATTCCAAAGGCAAAGAAAACATGGTAGTGAATGGCCTAACGGGCACTTTCCTTAGAACTAGGGTTTTACTTCCTATGAAATGAAAATCAACTGAACCTGTACCCAAGAAAGAAAAAAACTTCAACATGAGCACCTTCTCTTCACATAGCTATCTAAACTGCTATTTCACCAAAAAGACTCAGAAATTTGACTTATAATAAGCAAAATTGAGTCTTCTACAACAACACAATCTAAAAATTGTCAACACATAACACCATCCTAGTTCCTAAACCAAAAAATCTCCTAAAACAAAGTGCTTAGCCAAATACGAAATAAGGTATGGTAATTCGGTTTTGTACCATACCGTACTGAATTTTGAAACAGAGCAGTAGGTAAGGTTTAAATGGAGTGGTTTCAATATCCGTAAACGGTTTTGATACAGAATTGACACCCTTACGAATGTTTAAGATTATTGAGGGTTGATTTGGGGTTGCTAGAGCGACTCCTCAATGTTGATCATCCTGATCAACTCATTTCCGGTTTAAACCATACTTTATCAATCCTTCAAAGGCTTTTCCCAGTTTTGAAACTTCCAAACTAGTATTAAATAAAAATGGAATTTACAATTAATGTAATCTCCTACAACAGCATCAGATTGTTTCAAGAAGTTAGGTATACTTTAGATACCTCAACAATTTTTTTTTTCGATTTTATGATTTTTAAATTCTTTTGATTTTTTTTATTTTATTTTAAAATTGATTCCTTCAACTCTTGTGGTCACTTGTTTCTTTATTTGGATGGTTTGAATGCTACTATTTTGTTTGAAAAGACCAACCCTAAAATAAAATGAAAGCAACCTTGGAACAATCCCCATTAATAGTCACAACCACATAAGATGCTTTTTAACCACAAGAATCATGGAATCACTAGCAATAAATAATAAATTCATTCTGATAATCCCTTTTGATAAAGAAAACGTGTGGGATAGGTGAAGCTAAAAATTCTCCATGAATCCAAAATAAAATGAGAGAGATCATATGTAGCAATCCATGAAATCAAAACAAACCGGAAAAAAACAATCTCCACGGTCCACACACGGTTTGAAGTCCGGGTCATGAAATCTCCAGAGCTCTCTAGAATTGGATGAGGTACGAGGTGACGTGACGTGTAAAAGTGTCAGGCTTCTTATCCAAACTGACGTGGACAATGATGAGTCATTCTTTTGTTTTTCTGAAAATTCAAAGTGGGACCCACCGGAGTCTTTTGTGGCCAAGTAATTAGTCAGAAACAGATTTGGTGGGAAACAGATTTGGTGGAAGTGAACGGGACCCCACACTTTTCACATTTTCAGGTAATACACGTGTGTTAGGGTAAACCACGAACTCCTTTTACCACGTAGGATTGTGACACGTAAGCCTAACGTTTTTCCTCGGTCTCACTTTCTCTGTCCTTCATTCTTACTTATCCACATTTATGATTCACGAGCAACCTGTCACATCACATGAAGGAAGAATTTAAGGAAGCCACGTCATCACCTCATCGATATATGGTGTGACCAAGTGGAAGATGAGTCGGCACGTTATGGATAAGATTAAAGAGCAGGTGAGTAGGAGAATTTTGTAGCTGAATAGGATGTCGACTGTCTTCACCCATTAACAAAGTCTTTTTTTTCGGCCAACACCCATCAAGAAGTCAACAACAATGGATAATGCTAAGGTATCTCCATGGAATTAGGGGATTTAAATTTGTATTGGATCCAGATTAAGACTCGGATTCTAACAGATCTTTGATTCCTTTTATTTTTGGTTTTCAAATCAACATTTTGTTTTGGTAGGAAAGCAATTTATTTATTGAGGTTAAAACCTCTCCGTAATTTACAACCTATATGGGGGATTGCTCCAAAATCCTACTTGGCAGTGGAGTAAATCGACCTGTAAAAACGTGCTCGACTGAGTGGGTCGAGTTACGCTCCGATGATCAAGTTAGTGAAGCACATAGCTTTGGATGAAGAAAACAAGTTGTAATTATCAGTGCTAGGGGGAGTAACTCGAGAATGCGTACCTTATAATGGTGATGACGTGAGTATTTATAGATCTTAGGAGATTACTTTAGCTATGTTGTGATGGAGTTCAACCTAAACTCTATGATTGCTCTTAACTTCGCCCAGAAAAACTTGAGTCATATCCATTGAGGGAATGTAACTTGTATTGTGATCATAGAGTCTGATCTGGACTTTATCAACGATTGCAACTTCCCAACCTAGTTAGGATTCTAATCCCTAACTTTATGGAAGTTGGTTACAGCTTAAGTGTACCTTACTTAGAACTTGTACCTTGGCTCGTCGTGGTCCGATCAAGATTTGGTCTGTTTGCTTCATTCTAGATCGGACCGATCCCCGATTTGCTATGGGTCATTTGTATCAGAGTGTAAAGCAAAAAACTCGCCTGGAGTCTTCACAACAGCTTTGGCAATAGTATCAACTATTAGGTTTGCTTCATGAAAGATATGTGAGAAGTGAATTACCTTGAATTGCATTGCAAGCATACTGCAACATTTTGCCGAATTTTGGCCATTTCGGTGGTGGGCGAAATGATATTGGGGGCGAAACCGAGATGATCCAAAAATCGCTAAAAATTTGGCAATATTTCGCGATATATCGAAAATTTTCGTGATATATCGTTAGAATCTCAATATTTTGGAGATATCATGCAATTCTATAGCGGAATCTTCAAAGTCAATGGACAATCTTATCAATTATGTCCCAATGATTCAAGCCTCAAAAGGCAATGTGCCAAATGTGGTTAGGGAGGAAAATCTACATAGAATAATTCCTAAAAATAATTCATATTAAGAAGATATTTTGTAGCAAAATCTTCAAGATCAATGAACAATCTTATCAATTATATCCCAGTGATTTGGGCCTCAAAAGGAAACATGCTAAATGTGGTTAGGGAAGAGTATATACATAAAATAATTCATGGAAACAATTCAACTTATGAAGGAATTCTGTAATGGAATCTTCAAGGTCAATGGGTAATCTTTCCAATTATGTCCCTATGATTTAGGCTTCATAAGGTAACATGTTTAATGTGGCTAAGAAGGAGAACTTGCATGGAAGAATTTATAGGAAATAATTCAAATTTACTAAGTATTTGCATCAAATTCGGGTCTTCCACGGATAGACAGTAGTAATTGGTGTGTTAAGCAACATTATGATGGCTTCATTATCACTCTCCAGCTGAACATTCGATAGATGTATATCATGAGCCCAAACACAAAGCCCTTCGAATAGCTAATGCCTTTACTACGGTGGAATCTTGAAAACCACAACGTTGATCAAATAGAAGATTGATCATATTTCCATCTTGATCTAATCCTGTATAGGGACTTTTTCTTTGTTTTGATCTGGTAGTGGACCCTTAGAGTGAAGGTTGATAGCAACAAGGCCTGAATACTCATGTCAGATGACATTGGAAGCTCAATGTTGCAGTAGTGCTAGGTGGAGATATAGGAGGGGTTGGTGATGTTACAAGGAGAAGAAAACTTCTTATGGGTCCATATCACATTTATGGGAGGAAGGGGATGTGGATGAGTGTGAAATAGTTCTGAAGAAGTAAACATGTTAAATTTTTATTAAAATCTATTTTATACTAAGTTTCAAAATTAGTTTTTATATTTTATTTTATTTTAATTGTTTTGTTAGTGTGTGGGACTCATGAGTTAAGGGTGGTAAGGAGACACCCATGAGTAAATGAGGCCCTTCGTGACCTTGATTATGAGGCTACTCATGACATTGATCATGGGGTGTGAGGTGATTATGAAAATCAATTGCAATTGGTATGAAATTTTATAGGCCTTAATCATAGTGATGAGGTGGACACACTTGTAGGGCAGAAATTACTCAAATTCAAGCCATTGACCGTAACTTCTTATTAATCACTCATGACCATTTATGGCCATTACCATGAATGGGGTTAAGGCTATTCGATGGATTAAATTCAATTCATGCAAACGAGGAGAATATGAGAATTACTTCTCCATTTAGTGGGGATGGTAGATCAAGGTGATTTATTCCCATTAATGGAGAAGGGACAAATCCATTGATTCTCCCCTTTGTGAGGGAGGTGAGTCATTATGATTCAATGTCAACTCATTACCTTGAGAATCTCAAGGGGTGTAAGTTGTGGTTTAAGCCTATATAAACCCAACCCCTTTCTTGCATATTGAATGCAGTATATACACTCTTCACACTTGCATTATTGATTGCTTATTATGTTACAAAGTTCATTTCTATCTTTGAGTTTGTCTTAATGTTGTGTTGTAGCTTTTGGCTCCTTAAAGGGACTAAACGAACTACCTCACCTTCTAGTTGATTGATTTATCTTAGAGGTGATGGTGCAAATAACCCTTGGTAGTATGGTGTATCAACTACCTTAAAAAGCAGCACTCAAGGTGTGACTTAACTTTGTTCATTGGTGGTTTGTTCGATTGCAACATCAAGTTCTCCGGATTAGCTAAGGATCTTCAAATTTCAAATGTATTGCAATTCCGTTATTTTATCTTTAGAATTTGTAATACAAGTACCCCAAAAAAAACATCATCATATAGCTTGGTCACATATCACAATAGTCTTTGACATTTGGGAGTTAAGGTTGACTTAGGAAAAAGATTTTGATCTCCTGCATCTCTATAAGATGATACTTGATTAACAATTTTTAGTTCGGATTTGTATCCATAGTCTCAACCCTTGTGCCCAATATAATAGTAGAATGGACAAATGATAGAAAACCTATGCTCTTAAGTGAAGTTAGTCACAATGGGCTGATTTTGAGATATTTCAAACCAAATAGAAGAGACTAAATCTTGATTGTGAGGTATAACTACGAGCTGCTGGGGAGTAATTAGAGCTTATTCTATTTCCAAAACCCTTTGCACTATTGAGAAGATGGACTTCATATAAAAATGCATCATATACAACTGTGCATAAAAACTTTTGCCTTCTTCAACACATTCTAAGGTGAAATTGATACCAAACAAATGGTAAGAGTTGAAACCAATGCACCCTTATGGCCTATTTTGATCATGCTTTTTTCCTTTGGGGTAAAGAAAAGGTTATTGAGAGATGGATGAAAAATTAAAGCTTCATAGAAACAAACCTCTTGAAGTCAAGGAGAGGAAATTGTCTAATTTTCTAACTCGACGTGTATAAGGTGACAAATATCATTTAGAATTCAATTAAATCATGTTACAAGTTCACTCACTTTCACAGCTAACCCCCCCCCCCCCCCCCCAAACACAAAAGAATTTTTTTTTTTTTTGACAACCACCATGTGAAACAACCTGTTGTGACCAACTTTGACTCCTTTACTGGACTAAGAGGAGCTATGCTTTGGCCAAACTGAACCCTTTTCAAAAGAGCAAATAGTCAGAGTGGGCTGACCATTAGGATCATGCATTGCCTCCAAAGTTCAATTCAGATTAAATAACACCATCACCCTAAGGTTGGAATTTTCAGATCCGAACACCACGGTCTTGGGATGTCAATTAAAACAATGTTGGCTTGAACCAACCCAAACCCGTCCTAAGCCAACCATGCCTAGCTCGACTTTTTAACTCGAAGGGTAGGTTTGGTTTACAAACTAACTAGCCCTAACAAGGTCGGAGTTATATATTTGAATAATCATTTAACCAGGTATCCAACTAACCACCCCAAGGGACTAGTTCAGTTGGAAAATACCAACACTTTATAACTAAGATAAGGGATCAACACTTTATTGTGGTTTTTATTTTATCTTCTATTATATTTTATTTTTGTATTTTTGGAGCAAAAATGGCCTAAAACGTGTATGTGTAATCCAGTCCATTTGTTGTACTTTTTTTTTTGCCATTTTTGAAACAAACCAACATTTTGGCATAGTTTTGAGCCCACTTTGAGAAATACCAATTGGTGTTTCTTACAAAAAAAAAAATGCTTCTCTTGAAAAGGTTGAAGGACATTTTTTGTCTTTTTGACATCAAAACATAATCTTTTACTTTGAAACCCTAAAAGATCAAAATTTCCTCCCTATTTTTATTAATTTTTTTTTTCTTTTTTTGCTGCATACATATTTTTTTTGTCCTATGTAACCACACATGATTTCAACACCAAGAAACAGTGAAAATACATAAATATATATATAAAGGAAAACTAGTTGTTACCTAAAAATAGCCAAATAAAATAGAATCGTTGCCATATAACCCATGAAATCTCCTTGGTGCCACTAACTCATGCATATTGTTTTGTCTTCAATGTTAAAAATCATGATCCAGTCAAGGTAAATCAGTGTTAACTCAAGGTTATCGAGGTAAATTAGGGCAGATCGAGCTTAAAAGAACTGTGATAGAGTATGGTAGGGGTTGGGGTTCTCAAATCCAGGTGAGGCTTGGGTTTAGGGTTTAGGTCCCTAATTCCCTAGGGTTGGATTGGGTTTAGATTGGCTAGATCCAACTTGGTCCATTGACATCCTACTATGGCCAGGAAGAGTGAGAAGAGTAGTTGAGAATCTACCGTCTAATTGGTTAGGTGAGTGGTATTTATAACTTAACTTGTTGTTGGATCCTCTAGACAGGACCCAATCTTTGTGTGGCTTGACATGTCGGACAATGACTGGCGAAAGTTAGATGTGATAGGTTCATCATCAGTCTATAGAAGTCTATGATGGGTTCACTATTGTGCTGCTTAAGACAGGATAGTTGGACAACCAGTTGTCCCCATCTTGTCTCCTTAGGGACTGGTAGTTGTCATAACTAGTTAACGGTTAATTTCTAAGGATGGTGTGACTAGTTGTCTCCACTAGTGTTTGTATCCTCACATTAGGGTTTTTTGAAAGTGTTCTCGTTGTGGAACTGTACGGAGCTTGCTGCTGCAAGTTGGTTACCTATTAATTACTTTAGGCAATCGGTCCATTTGTGTGACTTTTTTGGTGTGGGATTAAACCTCTAATATCATTTCTAAGCCTGAAACCATGGGTTGTTCCCTCTTGTGAGGAGTTTAGCTGTGAATCCATTTATTCTATAATACCTATTTGTTGACAGACACCTTTAGTTCATCTCAAGGTATTGTAGAGTGATTTGCTTTGGACTTTCTTTTCTCTGGTTTTTATTACTTTTAGTTCTAAATCTATTGTTCTTGAAATCTCATCCCTTTTGTCCCCTTTCGAATTGTTTATCATCAATTTTATTGCTCAATAGTGGTAGTTGGTATAATACCTCCTTAGTAGGCTTTACTAATTGTCACTTCCTTTAGTATTTTCTTTTGAAGTTTTGTTTGATCCACACATCTGCTAATATTTTCTTGATATAACCATTGCAGAAAACAAAGTTGAGTGCTCACCATTTCCAAGGTTTTTTATATTTCTCTCTCACAGATCTCCATTACCCATATCTCTCCTTTCTCATTAATCTTCACTCCCCCCCCCCCTCTCTTTTCTTTGCTTATTCATATTCTTTATGTTTTATCTAGTTTTCTCCTCTATTGGCATTGGTTAAACAAGCATTGAACATTAGTGTTGTGGTGGGTTAGAATGTCTCTAGCATTAAATTGTTTTGTTGTTTTGCTTTCTTTATTAGTAAAATTTACCTTTATCCCTTTTCTCCACACCTTAGTTTTTGGTTTTCGATGGTTGCTTGAGCAATTATTAGGTTTAACAGTATTAAAAACTAGTTGACTCCATTAATTTGGTAGATGAGTTTGGTTTCTTGTTATGCTGTCTTTATTACTAACATGTAAAATAACTTCTTCTACTTGTCTTGACTTTGCAACCTTTCTTTCCCAATTTCTTTTTATTTCTCTATTTGACAAATCATTTAACATTTGGACGTTTTCTTCCACTTCATTAATTGTGTTTTCCGTAGCTTTTACAACCTTCCCTTCCAGTGGATTCAAGATACTTGGGTTACTTTACTAATTTTAACTGCTAGATATAAGGGTTTTTGTTTGTCTATTCTTGATCTTAAGTGAACATAATAGGCAATCACAACCCATTGAGCTCTAATCTGATTCAAGTGTAATAGAAGAGGGCTACCTCTCTTGAACAAGTATCCATAATGCTAAAAAACATAGACTAGAGGATGAAGAGGATCATTAGCCACATTGGAGTTTCTAGGGCCAAGGCTTAAATGCCTTAATCTTTAGAGTTGGTGGGAGATCTGCTAGTAGGTTTAGAGCCATTATGAAGCATAGGGGTTATCTCTAATTTGTTGCTAAAAGGGTGAGTTAAACTGTCCTTAATCAACCCCCATGTGCACTATGAAGCTCCTTTATGGAACTGTCGGTGGCTTGGCCCACCCTTGACCCAATAGTACTTGCAAAAATTATGCAAGAAAGGGAGGCCCAACATTGTTTTTCTTATGGAGACTAAACAAGGAGATGCTGAAATAAGTAGAGTGTCACAAAAGTTACATTTCAATGATTTTTTCTTTGTTAATCTTATACGCTTATTTGGTGCTATTGGTATTCTATGTAATGGTAATATCTCAGTCACTATGCTCTCTTCATCATCTCACATTGTTGATTTACTGATTAATGTTATTACCACTGGTGCAGAGTTTAGAGTAACACTAGTGTATAGCCATCCCCAAGTGGAGCATTGAGATATGATTTAGTATGAATTGTCACATTTAGGCTCATCTGCAAATCCCCCTTAACTTGTACTTGGTGACTTTAATGAATTATTCTGTAACGAGGATAAGCTAGGTGAGACCTCAAAACCACAATCACAAATGGATGCCTTTAGGATTACTATTGAGAATTTTAACCTCATGGAGGTAAAGTGCATTGGCCCCAAGTACTCATGGTCAAATAAGAGATAAGGGAGGGATTTGGCAAAGGAATGTCTGAATAGGGCTTTTGTTAATGTAGAATTTCTAACCTGTATGGGAGTATTCAGGGTCATAGGTATGCCATGGTGGGATCTAACCATACCCTTTTGGAGGTAACTTTCCACCTAGCCCAAAAAAAAAAAAAAAGAACTATGTGGTTTCACTATAAGTCCAAATGGGAAAACCACTCCAACCTCTTAAATCAAGTCAATATAGGTTGGAATGCCCCTAGGCTTGGTTCCCTTGCTTACCAACTTCAACAGAAATCAAAAGCTATACCAAATTATTGAAGTCTTGGAATAAGACAACCTTCCAAAACGCTTCTTTGAAAATTGTTCAATTATCCCAGGTGCCAAGAATTGCCAACAAAAAGTACCATTAGATTTCTATGCTAAGGGAGAATTGCAACTAAAGCAAAAAAATTAAGAACTAGCTCCTAGCAGAGTAAAAAATTTGGTGTCAAAACTCGAGGAGGGTGCTTTGGTTAAAAAAAGGGGATATGAACACCAAATTCTTCTATGCCTCTACCACCCAAAGGAGGCAGACAAATGCATTCACCAAACTTAAAAGACAGACTTGGAAATGGTTGACTGAGGATCCTCAGATTCACTATGAAATATGATCCTATTTCTCATCCCTCTTTTCCTCTTCTTTCCCTCCTCCCCAAGAGTTTCTTTCTAATACTACTTCATGCATTACAACTTTAGGTAACTCTGTTCTCAGCTCACCTTTCTACCCTAAGTGAATAAAGAAATCCCTCTTCTAAACGAAGGAGCCAAAAGTCCAAGAAACTGATGGGCTCCTTGCTCAATTTTTCAAAAGCATTGGGAGATTATAGGGTTTGATCTTGTCCAAGGAATACAACATTTTTTTAATGGTGGGGGGGGGGAATACATGCTTAGAAATCTTAATAAGACAATCATTTCCCTCATCCCAAAGAGAAGCCACCCCCAAGAGGTCTCCCTTTTTTTATCTTTCAATCTATATACTACTCTTTATAAAGTCATAGTAAAATGTTTGGCAAATTGCTTAAAACCCATCTTGAAGTTCATCATTAGCCAAACAAAAAATGCCTTTGTCCCAGGTTGGGATATCTCAAATAATATTAATCTTGCCCATGAGTATATTTATTTCCTCCAAAATTTTCAAATCAGTCGCTTGATATATGGTTCTCAAACTTAACTTGTGTAAGGCCTATGACAAATTAGAGTGGTCATATATTGAGACACTTGGGGTATGCTAATTAGTGGGTTTAATGAGTCATACAGTGCATAACAGTGTGGAATACCAAATTAAAATTAAGGGAACTCTCTCTAAAAAAATTGTGCTACATAAAGGAATTAGGCAAGGTTGCCCTTTGAGCCCTTACATTTTTATCCTATGTCATGAGACTTTCTCCCAAAGGCTTCCCTTAAACAAAAAAATCCCCAAACTCTCCAGTACTATCAGAATTGTCTGCAGTGGCCCTGAGCTTAATCATTTATTTTGCAGATGATTGCATGCTCTTTTCCCCTTCCTCAATTATAAATGCTTTCTAGATTGACATTCTTTTATAATATTTTGAATTAGTATCAAAGTTGCACATTAATCCAAATATATCTGTTGTTTTTTTTAGCTCCAAGACCTTGAAGCCTTAAGGAATGATATTGTTTCCATTTTGGATATCAAAGAGGTTTAATCCCATTGTGCATATTTAGGACTTTCATCATCTATTGGCAAGTCCGAAGTACAAACCTTCTCTTTTGTCTTAGATTGGTTGAACTTTAAATTATTAGGTTGGAAAGGAAAACTACTATCTTCGGCTGGCAAGAAAAGTCTGATCAAAGCTGTGGTTTTTGCTCTCCTAGTCAATAACTTTTTTTTTTTTTCATTGCCAATGATATGTGTTAGTAAATAAACCCAAAAATTCGCTAGTTTTGGCGGAAGGATGATCATAAGATCTATTGGGTCAAATAGGAGACATTGTGTAAAGAGAAGAGGGAGGCTGATCTAGTGTTTAGGGATATCAATTATTTTAATAAGGCATTAGTGGCAAAGCAAAGCTAGAGAACTGTTAACAAATTTGGATTCCCTATGGGCTCAAGTGATGCATGCTAAGTACATAAATGATTCCCCCTTTTTAGAATGTAGAGCTTCTTCATAATGTTCACGAGATGGAGGAATGTACTCGCTGACAGGGATATTTTTAGATCGGGTTTCGTTAGACAAGTGGGGAATGGGGCTAACATAAATATATACAAGGACCCTTGGTTACCATCCCTACCTTTTAAAGGTATTAGCAGCCTCCCCTCAGTCATAGCCCCATATGGATGTTGGATCTAATCCAATGGCAATACTCACAATGGGACCTCCCGTTGCTTCAATCACTCTTCACCCCCCCCCCTCAATATTAAAGCTATCCTTGCCATTCCACTTCTTTCTGTAGACTAACATGATAATTAGAGTATAGTGGTAAGTATTCCCGCCTGTCATGCGGATGACCCGGGTTCGATCCCTGGCAACGGCGCCAAAAACTTCTTTGTGAAATCAAAAGTAACTGCAAGCGCACGGTATCGTGTAGCTAACGGGTCGATCTCAGGGAGATATGCCACATAGAATGGAGGGAGGAGAGAAGATTAATAAAGAAGGGTTACTTACCTGCTGACTCAGCCAATTAGGGTTTTGATGTACTAATCGCACCGACTTAGAGAAATCAAATGCATAGTTCCACCATTGGATTTGAGGTTTAAGTAGTCTTGAAGCTCTCCTCCAAAAATCAGCACGATCGGACATCGGATGACCGTTCGATGAAGAGCTTGATCGAAACTGGACAGAGACATTCAAAAACGGGATTTTTGCCTTTTCCTTCTCTAAATATTATTCTTTTTCCTCTTTTTCTTTCTTTAATTAAATCCCTCTTTCTTTCTTTAATTAAATCCCAGATAATAAATTAGATAGTGAAGTATGCAAGGACTCTTTTCTCCATTTGGACTCTCTCAATATATCTCTGTAGATTTGATTGATAATTTGTAATCTCAGCCGTAAATCAAATTTGCCTTCTTTATCTCTTCAATATTTCGGAGTTGGCCTATAATCATACATCTCTAACCCATCATGCCCTAGATCAGACCCATTTTCGCATTTGAGAATTTGAATGGACTTCTTGACGTGTAAAATTGCATGATTAAAACCCAAAACTCCAAATATTTGCTTAAATCTTGAAAAGTCCTAAGATCTGCAAAAACAACATAAAACCCAAGGTAACTCCACTCTAAGTGTAGAAAATGCATGCTTTATGCCCTAAGATTTCACACATAAATGTGCTCATCAGTATAAAAATAAGAATGGTAAGTTTACAGTCAAATTTGCTTAATATCAATGCATAGTAATGGCAAATGCACAAGGTGATATTGCTTCATCCTCCTCATTTATTGGAGTCAAATTTGACATATCCATGTCTTCTCTAAAATCAAATACTTCCGTTGGAGAATATCATATAAAGCCATTGCAATAAGTAGTTCTTTATTTGCTAGGAAAACTATTCTAGCTCCATTGTGTTTGATTTGTGGTTATGGTAATAGAAGTGTTAGTCATGCTTTGTTTTTTTTGTCCCCATGCAAAGAGATATTGGAAACATTTTCATTTGCGTATTGACAACACTGAATTCCAAGGTGTGGACTTTTATGATTGTATGGAATTTTTCCAATCAAAATATAAAGGTGATGGTGATAAGGGTAAACCACATTTTAGTACATTGATTTGGTGTACTTGGAATGCAACAATCTTTCATGGTATTGATGTCTCGGTCCTATAAATTATGACTCATTTCTCTTTTTTATGTATAAATATTCATAATCTTATGAATTATTCATATGTCTTAGGGAGAAACTAGCCAAATGTCATTGTAAACCTAGGGAAGATGTGGCCTAATTCCAAGTGTTCGTGGATGGCTCATGGGAAAGCAGCACAGACAAGGAAGGAATGAGCTATATCTTATGGGCCACAAATAGAACATTCATTGTTGCACAATGAAAAGATAGCTTCGGTTGCTTAGCCTCAATTTTAGAGCTCCAAGCTATGAGGGATGGCTTGTTTCTTGATTGGTCTTTAAGGGTTTCCAATCTCCAAGTTAATTCAAATTAGTTGTCAACCATTTTTGCACTTTAGGGTTGTGGTCCTCTTTAGGTTGATGAGCCTTAATTTAGTTTATGATATTTTGAGCATTGGTAGACTTTAATCTTGTTCATTTTAATTTTGGTTTGAGGATTTGTAATGCCTTTGCAAATTTCCTTGCTAAGGGAGCACATGTCGTTTTTCCTTGTTTAGATCATGCTGGAATGTTCCACCTCTATTTATGGTTGATATCTCATTGTTGTGGTCTAGGTCTTCTAGCTTTAATTGTTTTATCTAATAAAGTTTCCAATGACCAAAAAGACTTGGGTGTGGAAGGTTCTTAACAATGAAACTAAGCCCCCGATCCGTTGTCCTCGGTAGTTGGTTCCAAGAAGGTGATCAAACCATTATTCGACTTGAGCACCAGTTTGGGGCCGAACCCCCGGTCTGGTAAGTTCTTGGCTCGACATGAACATTCTGGTCTGAGTACCAATTCGATGTCCAGTCCTTTGACTTGGTAAATTCCAATATAACATTGCCACACAATCACTTACTCCTCGCACTGTTTGATTTTTTCTTCCTATACGAAGTAGGTGCAAAGTACTCAAGGGTAGCCTTCTCTAAGCGAGTATAAATTATAAAAACACTTTGACCTCAAAAAAAATTATAAAAACAGATTAGTGATGAAATAAATGATTAAAATACTAATAACATTTTCAAAAAAAAAAAAAATTTATTTCCAATAAATAATCGAAGGCTCCGAAGTCCCCGCTCAAGTCCAAGTAGGCCAAGTAGACTTTTCAAAGTAGGCCGTATTCAGTAGACACCTCACCTTTAAATGAACAAACGGCTAGTGGAATGCCACGTGGCGATAGAAACCCCTGATTTACAGTATCGAAGGAGAGTGAGACAGATCGGATCAACATCGTCTTCACGTGTACTAAACGGGCAGCGGAGATCCCGAGCAGATCTAAACTCATCTCTCTCTCTTCACTTTCACTCGAAGCAGTCTTTCTGGATTCTGGTAGTGAAAATTTCAGTCATAGAATCCAACGTTTCACCGAACAAGAAGAACCGCAATTTCTGCAACTAAGTAGGAGAGCGAAATTTTCTTCTTCTGGTTCATTGGCTCTACTGTCTCTCTCTCTTACCTTACTCTTTATTGTTAAATAATTGTGTACAATAAGAATTATTTATACTGAGTCAGCAAACCTCTAGCTCTCAACTTCGAAGCAGAGAGAAGCGTTGAGAGTTCAGTAAGTGGTAGTAGTAGGGTTTCGTCATTTGGATTTACAATCCCACTTCTATGGCATTGTCTTGAATCATGGCGACCGGTTCCGCTGACATTGCAACGTCTGCATATGGTACTAAGTTCCGTAGGATTGATGTCACTCCTCTTCATCGTCATAGTTTGGAGTTTTCCAAGAGGAGAAACAATTGCAGAGTTGGTTATGGGGATCGATTGAATCGAATTGCCATCATCTGTTGCTCTAACTTGGTCTCTCCAATTAGTAGAAACTCTGGCTCGGAGAATAACTCCGTGGCTTGGCGGTTCCAGATCAAGAAAAGTTCTTGTAGAATTCGAGTCCAGGCGATACCTGCATTGCCCTTTGCCCCTCCACGGTACTGCTCCCTTTCTTCTGCGTGTTTACTATAACTAAAATGGATGAAATACTAATGCAGTGGGTTAGGTATTTTTTTCCTCTTTTAAAGATTGTATCTCTAATCTAAATGAAGTCTAAGCAGCAGATAGCATTTCGGTTCCCCCCCCCCCCCCCCTTCTCTCCTTTTCTGTTTTTGTTTTTGTTTTTCGCTTGATGACTGACTCAGAGATTCATTCATATGGAAGGTAAAAAAAATTATAATGAGAAAACAACTGAGTGGCAAGTGTCAATTGCTCTTATAATGAGCTTTAGAATTTTGATTTATGCTGCGAGCTACAATACTCCCGTTATCATACCCGGCTCATATAGGCACCTGGAGTTTTGTGCGTTCTTGGAAAGTATGCTAGCTGATTTGAGTGGTTCCCCCCCGGCCCCCGTAAAAAGATTTTAGTGGTTGAAGTAACTCTTTCCCCTTTTCTTCAACGAGTGTGTTTTGCTAGTTCCTGGTTTTGAGTATATGTTTGTCTAACCACGGGTATCATCTACGTATCCTCTCTGTTTTTTGTTCTTATGTATCTAACGTTGGCAACGAAGTAGATTGGCAACAGAGTGTTCAGACAAATTAGGGAGTTCACATTTCCCAAACTAAGAAACTACCTACATATAGAGCAGTTAAGCTTCACCCAGAAAGATGTGGACAGTACATGTCTACTCGCACTGGCACTTTTATTTCCCCTTTCTATTTATATGATTGTGGTATTAGAAATAGATATGAAGGCAGAAATCAACTTCAGAATTACGTTGCCTAATTAAGGTTGACAGTACATGTCTACTCGCACTGGCACTTTTATTTCCCCTTTCTATTTATATGATTGTGGTATTAGAAATAGATATGAAGGCAGAAATCAACTTCAGAATTACGTTGCCTAATTAAGGTTGTGCATTTAGACAAATCTTCGGCACACAGTTTTTCTCTAGTTCTTCCCTGTTCTTAACTTAGCTCTTAGATGGACTGAGAGAAGCCTAACATCCTGCTCTAGTAGTCAGTTCTACGTATTATGCTCTCATTTGGGAGAATATGATTTGAAATATCTTATGTTGTTTAAGCTTCCATTTTTTCAGGCGGCGTGGTGGTTCAAAATTAGATGAATTCTATCCTCGGTGTAGTTCAGGAGAGTGTGCTCCACAATCTCGTGATACTCCACCC
The DNA here is from genome assembly GCF_041222555.1 of Hakea prostrata. Lineage (NCBI taxonomy): Eukaryota > Viridiplantae > Streptophyta > Magnoliopsida > Proteales > Proteaceae > Hakea > Hakea prostrata. Next base: position 16,881,722 of record NC_142604.1, read on the forward strand.
AAAAGAGGTAGATAAAATGGCTAATCAGCTTAGTTGCAACATGTATCTTTATCTGTAATTATTATTCCTTAATAGTTCCCCAAGTTGGTTGTCGTTTCTAATTTTTTATATTCAGATGGAATAAACGTCATCTTTAATCATGAGGTAGACTTAAAATGCTAATCAACTGAATTGCAATATGTATCTATATCTGTAATTACCATTTCTTGATATTTTCCTTAGTTGGTACTTGTTTCTAATTATTTATATTTAGATGAGACCAACATCATCTTAAATCATGGTTTTTTTTACTTCTTGTGTTGAATCTTACTTTTTCACTGAAGAGATTGTTGTCCTTACTAATCCTTCCACTCTAGATACCGGCATTGCTAATGAAAAGGACTGGGGAATCAACTTAGCAAATCAGAACATCAGTGAGAGTGGCACAAATGAAGATGGAAGTACTTGGTACCGAGAAAGTGGTGAGGAACTCGGGGAAAATGGATTCAGATGCCGGTGGACAAAGATGGGTGGTCAAAGCAAAGACGGTTCCTCAGAATGGAAAGAGACGGTAGATTTTCGCTCTCTAATTATATTCAAGCTTTTACTGGTCAACTGGACTGCAAAAGATTGTTTCAAATGAAAGATGTCTGTAGGCAAGAATTTTTGGGTATTTTGTCATTTTTTCGATGGTTTTCCCTTCAGTGATATGCACTTATGCTACATACAGGGGTGGAGCTACCCCAAGATGCCCCCCGCTCCAAATTTTTGAAATTTTACCCTCCCCTTTCTAATTTTTGGAATTTCCCTATGATCCTATTTCCATGTGTGAAATACCAGCAGTTGCCACCCAAACACCCCCCCCCCCCATTTTTTGAAGTTTCCCCCATTCCCTTCCCAATTTTTTGAATTCCCTTTTGGCCCTCTTTCCATGTGAAATATCAATACTTGGCCCTCCTACTGGAGAAAATTTTTAACCTTAAAGATAATGGGTAAAAAGTTAATTGTGTTTTGTGTGAAATATTGGTACTTAACCCCTCCAAGTTTTATATCCTTTCTGTTTGATGGTCATAAGTTCTTGGAGTACATATATGAATTCATTCAACATTTGAACTGTTGAACATGACTCAGATTGGAGAAGAATGTGCAAAGATTCAATTTGCACCCAAATCAACCATTTCTTATCTCTCTTTTTTTCCCCTTTCTTTTCCTTTTTTCTTTATTTTCTTTATTTTTATTTTTTTTTTGGGGGGGGGGGGGAGGTTGAAGATGAACGCATTACATATTTTTTGATCCAGTCCCCTATTTATGGTTTCAAATACAGTTTTCCATTCTACTATTCTAGACTCTATGGATTTACTTCTTTGTTAGAAAATATGTGTCCAACGTTCAAATCAACACAGTGACCTTTCTGTACCCTGACCTTTATTTATTCAAGGGGGTGGGGGCTCTATTTTATGGTAAATGAATCATTCATTTATCCATCAGAGTTGGTTGACAACCATTAAATATTGATAAATTGAACAGAAAGAAGTTACTGTACAATCTTTGTGCTACGACTGAAAATTTCTGTGTTCCTCCTTTAGATTAGATCTTTATAGTGCCCATATCAATTGCATCATCCAATATTACGTTACATAACACTAAGAATCTATTATTTTCATCAAATTTTTTTTTTCGTTGGATGAATAATATTTTCATCAACTTTGTGATGGTATAGATGATTTATGTATATTTATTTGGTAATTTATCTTTTACTTGCGCTGTACCTTCTAAACTTGCAATTTGGAGATGATGGATGAGAATATTGTTTGTTTTATATGAATGCATATGCATCATATTCTGTTCTTAAAATTTTATGAATGGTAATTCTAGTGCACCTCTGTCAGCAACTATGACCTGGGATTTATCAAATCAACACTTTCTTCTTGAACCCTCACAAGTTGAAACTCGTTTCTCATCTTCTGACAGAAGAGCCAAACTCTACATTAAAATTTATGTTATACTTTCATATTTTTTATGTTTCTATAGCATCAACATCATCTACGGGAGATGCATTTAATTTCCTTTTCTGATTTCATTACAGTGGTGGGAGAAGAGTGACTGGAGCGGATACAAAGAGCTAGGTATATATATACATACGTGTATTCTTTTCTTTTCTAGAATGAGAATTGATTACTTTGATGTTTATGAAGAATTGAGGATATGTTGGTGATTGCACTAATCAATTGAAACTGCTGCAGCCTAAAATATGCTCCCAAATGAGTCCAAGTATTTATGCTTGGTTGTTTGAGTTCTATAGTTCCTTTTTATTTTATTTTTTGCCCCCAGGGGCTCTGCTTGTGAGGAAGCCTTAGGCACCGGGTGTGCCTTTTTTTATTTAATTTTGTTTAGTGCTTTCAGTTTGTCATCTTAATATATCTGGAATAAAAAGTGGAAAAATCATAATGATAGTTTTTGTTATCTGTGACATCTGAAATGCTCATTTTGTTAGTCATGACACCGGGTTTGCCCTTTTCTATTTATTTTTGTTTAGTGCTTTCAGTTTGTCATCATAATATATCTGGAATAAAGAGTGGAAAAATCAAAATGATAGTTTTTGTTATCTGTGACATCTGAAATGCTCATTTTGTGAGTCATGACAATTCATAGGTGTGGAGAAATCTGGGAAAAATGCTGAGGGCGATTCATGGTGGGAAACATGGCAGGAGGTTCTTCATCAAGATGAATGGAGGTACAATTTAAACAAGAACCCCTTTTAAATTGCAGGTATGCATAATGGAGTCAAAGCTGTCTGACAACTGTATGTTAGGATATTGGACTTGAATTTATGGATTCATCTACTATATGTGAGTATATAAATATCATAAGTCATGATTATATACTATTTTCAACTAGCAAGCAGTCTAGTTTTTTTGCCCAAAAGCAAGTAGCCTAGTAATCTTGATGCATCCTTAGTTTTCACTTTTCATCTAAAACAACAATATCTACCTACAAAAGTATATTTTGAACTTCCAATGTAATATCCAGCACTTAAGTAGGTAATATGCTAGAAAATGATGGAAGTCTAAAGAGGGGCCCAATGCATATCCCATTTCCATTCCCTGTCATATCATGTTTTACAGGGATGTTGTAGGTAGAGTGACAGGAAGAATTGTGACTGAGTTGAGATATCTACCTTGAGATCATTATGGCACATGGTGCTGTATACTCTTCTTATATTATTCTATTGGGACAAGCTTCGATTGAAGAGTACCTTGGTGTAGTTACACCCAATTGTCACTGGTTCAGAATCTTTTTTTATTTTATTGTGGTGATGCAGACTCAAGACTTTCTCCAACTGAAATGTTATAATTTTTACAACTATAGTTTGGTTTCATGTATTCTGCTTTAGCTGATGTGTTGCCAGCTTGTTTCCTACATCCATCAAACAATGGATTCTTTACATTCAGCATACCCCTCTTATTTTTGCTTAAGCTGTAACAAATAGAACTTCAGTTTTGCATATTATTGAAATCCTTCTAGACTAAACACCGACTTCTCCACTGGAGTTGGTCCAACTAAGCAAATAAACATGGAAAACTGAAGCTCTCCTTACAGTTTATGCCATATGTTATCAGATTTATTTTTCATACAAGTTACAAACAGAAGCATGGGAAAAAGAATCTTTAATAGTGTATTAGAATGAAAGGTTCTCCATGTCTGACCAATGAGTACTTGATGTTCGGTTCTAATTCTTCTGAAACACATCCTATTTCCTGGTTAAGTTCTTTGTTTATTATGAATATCTTTGTGAAATTACATGCTTGTTCCACTTTCAAATGTCAGTAATCTTGCGAGGATAGAGAGAAGTGCACAGAAACAAGCAACATCAGGCACTGAAGATGCTGGTTGGTTTGAGAAATGGTGAGAAAACACTTAGGTTATCCTTAAACCCTAATTTATTTTAAGTTACTTATTTCAAGTGTTATGTTCTGTGTATGAGTCTGTGCATATACACATGTTTGTGCCTGTCTCTTCATTGAAAATGCATTGTTTATCCTGCCAGGTGGGAGAAGTATGATGCCAAAGGTTGGACAGAAAAAGGGGCTCATAAGTATGGTAGACTCAATGAACAGTCATGGTGGGAGAAGTGGGGAGAGCACTATGATGGAAAAGGATCCGTCCAAAAATGGTTTTCTTAAATTCTGACCTCTCCTACATTTAGACTGTGTGCTGGCTTTAATTTTTACTGTCAACTGAATGTAGTGATCAAATAATTTAGGTGTACTTCCTAAGGAATTAATTCTGGTTACACCAAATTGAAATAATTTGGTTACTTCTTTATTACCAGTATATTGGCTGCTCATCCTTCTACTAATTATTTATTTATCTTCCCCCCAGTTGCTGCTATCCCTTTTTATTATTTTTTTCCGACCTCATGCTAATCAAATTCAGCTTTTCCCTTCCCCTGTATTAGCATAGTTTTTAACATCATGCAATGATTTATTTGCATTGATCTTGTTAGCTGTTTTATGGTTACTGGCTGCATTGCTTAGGACTTGTATAACATCTTTTGGTTGTCACAATTTGAAAGAACTTGCTATCTATGATGTGATACCATACGCTATCCCCACCTAGTGTTTCGCAATCAACCATTTTTAAAAAAATTAATGCATGATTATCTAAAACTTATGTTGCTTACTCACCTTTATGTCATGTCAAATCTGCATGTTTGTCAACTTATATGCTGCTACAGTCTTGGTTAGTAACTTTCCCTAGGTTAGTTCACCTTCAGAATATTCCTAACTGTCCACTGTAGGTCCCTGGGGTCTCGCCTATCTAAATTAGTATTGTTATTTTGCTTCTTTATTTTCAGAATAGCTGATGACATCCTGTTATTTACATTGCTGCTATCCAGTTCCCATATAGGAGGCATCAAAGTCAAAGATATTATGGAGTGCTCAAGGCTCCCGCATTTAGTAGGGTCTGGGTAGGATTAGATGTATCCAGCCTTACGCAGGACTTAAACCCATGACCAATTCAGTAAGTGACCACTTGACCAATGTGCCAAGCACAGCCTTTCTTCATATATTGGCAGCATTGCATATAAGTTATCTTTGCAATAAGAAAAGAGTTCCTCAAGCAAGCTTTGGTTTTTCCTATTTTGTTTTTCCTGCGGGGGTGGGTTGCGGTGTTAATGTGATCTAGTCTCAACCAAAAAGATCTAGTAGAAGACTAACTAGGAACAGCAGAGCTACAGTCATAGAAGCTGAACTTGGAAAGCAAATTTTCTGTACCCTTAGTCAAATAGGCTAAGATTACAGTCAAGACATCTGTTTTCTCACAGAATTGACTGGAGTGTTTGACTTGATTTTGACAACATAATAGTGATTTTCTGGAACACCAATAGCAGGTTCAAAGTTGCAGAACTTCATAATAATTCAGGAAATATATAACAGAATCTCACAGGGTACAACCGAAGATTTCCATAATCAATGTGAAAAGAAATCAAGTAATTTATGTATGAATTTCCAACAGCAATAAAGCAGAAAAAAAAGGTTCCAGAGTGGAGATATTGAGAGGATGAACTGACCTTTGTTTCAAGAAGGATGACGAAATATATAGGAGAGATACCAGGCTATGAATCCGCTTATAGGAATCATGCACATTACTGAATCCACAGCAGTAACTCCTGAATCAGCCACAAAAAAAGTAAAAAAAAAAAACTGAATGAAGCTATATTTCATAAATTTGTTTCTGAATGTTATTGGCTTCATACCTACATGTAACTCTCAAATCTGACTCCTAACTAGCATTAACCTAAATGACTAGGTACTCAATAGGCCTCTTAAGAAAATTATGGCCAAAAAAGAACTAGTCCAATGTTAATAGAATCCAACCATGGCCAAAATAGAGTATTCCAAGGTCCAATTGGCCATTGAACACCTTTAACTACGTCAGAGGGTGATGTAAACCAGGTCTAGGTTTAGGGGTATTTTAGTAATTTCCCTAGATAGGGTTTGCCCAAGAAATTTCCAGAAAAAAGTAGAAGGGGTTTTAGGGTTTCTAAAGCAATCTAAGCCTTCTGAATATGAAATTCAGAAGATTGAAGTTCAGATTTGAAATTTAAATTCAGGGGCAAGTTAGGGTTTCGGTTAGGGTTGGGGAAAGGGTATTCCTTGCTGGTTCTGCTAAACAGGGTTGACTTCTATTGCTATCCTTTCAACTAGAATGGGATCTAATTGACAGAACTTGATAAAAATTAGATCTCTGGAATTTTAAAATATCTGCAGAATCTCAAGGAAGATGAAGTGCAGGGTTTTCTAACTTTGGGAAATAGGACTGATTTATAGAAAATAATGGAAGGGCATGAACCTAGGGTTTCCTGCGATCTAATTGGGGGTGAATGGGGCTGGAAGTTGGGGTTTCCTAATGGGACTAGGTTGCTGTATTGCTGGGAGGAGGGTGAGGAAAGGGGAGGCTGTGGGTACTAGAGAAGGGGCTAGGGCTTGAAGGGAACTAAAGGGAAAGGGCAAGGTTAATTGCAATGTGGAGGGGGAGGTTTTCTGGGCTCAAACAAGAGGGAAGGGGCTGGAGAGGCTACAGTGGTGGTGGGGCTGGGGTTGGGATCTTCTACTTACTTGGGTATTTATGAAGCAGGCTGGAATGTTGAAAGAACTTGTTGGACTTGCTGAATTGATCTTTTATTGACTACTTTGATCTTGGAAACGAATTGAGAACACTCAACAAACAACCGCAGGGTCCCCCTCAAAGGAACCCTGCCACTCACTCAAGCAATTAATCAATTAAAATTCTTATTCATCAAATCTGAATATTACAATGCAAGAAGAGGCTATTTATCTGACTCGGTTTGGGAATCCCTAATAGATAAGGTTCTCAACTCTAGAGTACTACACTTGACTTGGGACTCAAGAACACTTTCAAATAAAAACAAACTCTAAAGATAAGAACCCCTTATGGATAAGGAATCTTTATCTTATCCAAAACTAACTCAACACAACTTAAACACTCAAGTAACTTTCAAACTACTAACTATTGAGCCCTAAAAAGGGCTGGAAAATGATCAAAATAGCCTTGGGGGGAGCATTTGACCAGCTTGGATTGGCCATTTGGATATGGATTTTGGGACTCAATTATAAGGATCCTTATGTTCACATCAGAGGGACACTTAGTTTTTATGTTTTTTATTTTATTTGGTGTTAAGCTCCTCTCATTATTTCCAATCTCTTATGTTGGTCTATCTTACTAATGCAATAGGTGCCGTGTCAGACACTGTATTCATGTTAAACTGCTTTATCAATACCCTTACTACATGGCTCGGTCAGCGAGTGTTTGGCCATTGGACACGCGGGTGGCCATTGGACGTGCTTTACTATATTAGATGGAAACTTGACTTTTATTCTTGTTTTCAAGTATTTGTTGTCAGACTCCTCTCATCACTCCCAGTTTTTTACATAAATGTGTCTTACTTATGCAATTGGTGCCATGTCAGACACCATATTCGTGTTGAACAGCTTTATCAGTAGTCATCATAAATCTGCCATCCAGTGGGAAACAAGTTTCTTTTTATATTTTTTTTTCCAAGGCAATGAGAAGCCCCATATTGCTATATATAGCAAATTTTGACTCACTTTGTTTGGCATCTAAGTGCACTCAACTGATTTGTTATTAGGCTTTATTTTACATTGACAAGCAATTTTTCTGTTGAAATATTCTCAGGACAGATAAATGGGCAGAAACTGAATTGGGAACTAAATGGGGAGACAAATGGGAAGAGAGGTTCTTTGCTGGCATGGGTACGCGCCAAGGAGAGACATGGTACTTATCTCCAGCCGGCAATCGTATGTACATTCCTCTTATCATTGGATTATTGCATTTTGATTATATGGATCATGCCTGGAAACCCAGAAGCAACAAAGGATTACATAGATTATGTCCCTAGTTCTTATGATGTTTTAATTGAAAGTACTATTTGATTAAATGCTAGTCAGGATCCATTTACAGTAATTTATATCAAAATACAGAGAAGTTTGTTGATGTTTGATTGGCTTAGGTCATGAAAATGAGAGATGTAGATAATGTAGAGATGAATAATGAGAAAAAGAGAGGAGTGCACATTCTTGAGGTTGGTAAGAAATTGGGACGCTTTCTTGTGGTGATTGATAATTCATGCACCTGAGATTTTGAGGACGTTGACTTATTTCTTCTTAGGTTAATGACAAACAAGCATGATTCTTGTATTTCTCAAAATTAGCAATTCTACTTTGCATTATCCTTTCCTTGTACTACCAAGGGGTTGTTGCTTGATGGTTTTTAACTTTATGCACGGAGGTTCCACAGCTTAAGATCACCTTCGGTCTGGCCTTCTCTTTTTGTCTTTCTTTTGGGTGGGTGGTGGGGGTTTGTTGGCACTAAAACCACTTAAATGGGAACTGCATCAGGTTATGAACCTTTTGTTTTCCTTTAACTATTTCAAACTATAGCAAGATGTCAAAATCTAAACACTACCAACATTTCACCTAACAATGCTTGGCTCATGAAATGTCAAATTGCACAAATGTTTGCAGTGGTATAAAAATTGCAAATATTTGTGATAACAGTTTTTGTTTGTGCTAACCACTATTTTTCTATTTGCCTTTTCTTTTCGATAGTTAATTCATTTCTTTTCGCTTGAAATATTGGGTTCTTTCTTTTACTATTATTGACAAAATCATCATGTAATTTCTAGGCTGGACAAGGACATGGGGAGAAGAACATTTTGGAGACGGGTATGCAATTTTAACCACAAGAATATGTTTTCCTTTAATCCTTTTGTATTGTGTAATCTCGTACATTTTTTTCAATCTTCACCCTCAAAATAAACTGTTATACCAAAACTTAGCCGGTTGCAACCTTTTTAACCTGAACAGGAAGAATTTTCCCATTATATCAAGTTTTATTTTCATGGACTAACAATGTGCACAACCTTATCTATTAGGAAAGTGCATAAATATGGTAGAAGTACTACAGGCGAAAGTTGGGATATCACCGTGGAGGAGGAAACCTATTATGAGTAAGACAACTTTCTGGTTTGGCAGAAAATTTCTTTTATTGAAATTTTTAGGTAAACCTGTATCAGTGTATCATACTCTCAGGAGCTGGTTTAGATGTAAACCAAGTTGAAGAATTTCCATTAAGTCCATCCAACTTTTATTTTTTCCCCATTCTTGAGTGGAAATCTTCTGATATTCAACTTGACATAGCATGGACTTTGATTTTTCAGGGCCGAACCTCATTACGGATGGGCGGATGTTGTTGGCGATGCAAGCCAATTGTTAACAATCAAACCACGTGAGAGGCCACCAGGGGTATTCCCAAATCTTGATTTCAGTTCCTGTTCTTCACCTCCGCCAGATGATCGACCTGATCCCCCAGCTTCAAGTGACTCACCAGATACTCCTCCCTCCTCTTCACAATGAAAGCTAGTTATTGTGTTCCATTTTTTTTCTTCAGGAAATTTAATATTTGTTGAACTTCATTTTTTAAGGTTACAAAGCCTCATGTAATGAACTAGTGGATCCAATTGCTTTTCAATTTATTTATTCTTTCCATTTTCAAGTTTTCTGGATTTTGTCCATACAGCATTGTTTAGAAGCACTACCATGGGCTACTAGAATTACATCATAGCTTTGCAAAACGCAAAGTGAAGCTCTGTAGACATTCCATTTTTTGCAAATTATTAGCAAGGATCAGATTTTTGGACAAGTTTTCAGCCAAATCTTTGGTGCTCAAGTATTATTCTTCAGTGTGCTTTGAAATTACAAGTTGACCAAATTTCATGAACAATAACCGCCCAATTTTCTTTATTGTTTAGAGGTTTCTTGTGTAGAGTTGTAACAGCAAGTGCATTTGTTTACGTTACATTTGGTTCTTTCTTCTTGTACTTCCAGAATACTTTCCTTTGGCATGGATTCCTTCTTGTTTGGGCCATGTTGATTTCTTGCTCCCTAAATTGAATGCTGGTAGATGTTACTGAACTTTAACACTTATTTCAAACACTCTTCTGCTAAAGACTGATGCATTTGCACCTTGATGGTCATCTCGCTTCTTAAGAGATCACGAAGTCTATAATCCTGAACCCTGATCCAGATTTAGTGTCAAATTTTTTGGAAACTTTGAAGTATTTCATCTAGGTTTCATCTTTCTGATTTCTTAGGACTGAATGCTCTTTATTGTTGTAGTGATAAATCAATCTCGCATATGCTTTTCTCATGGGACTGAAGCCTCCAAGGATTTTGCAAAACTTGATGCTACTGGTCTTCTTTATAAACTAGATTTGTGGCTGAGTTATTTGTATTCATTTCCAAGTATATGAACACTCAGCCATGATTCTCTTGTCTTTAATTTGTAGTTATATTTTTTGGTATATATATCAGGGGTAGGGATTATTAAAAATACCAATAATGAGAGTCCAATCCGTGACATCTTAACTAAGAGGTGCTGGTCATTGCCAACTAATCCAACCTTTTGGTGGATTCATTGGATTATGCCGACATTACTAATATGGTTCATCATATCAAATCAAACGTGGGCTTTTGGCAAGGATGCTCACTTTGCCCAAATCTATGTACTCTTCACCAAGAGGTACTCTCTGTTAGTTTTCAGTGTCTGAATCGCTAGGTTTCTTTGTGGGTGTGCGTACTGGTCAGTTGGGTCCTTGTGTCTCTCTTTTTCTCTTCGCTAACAACTGCCTCTTCATTCTCTAAAACTGGTTCAGTTGATACCAATCAGTTCTTCGTCTTCTTGCTGATTCTTGTTGTGCTTCTGGACATTTTATTAATTTTGATAAATCTAGTGATAGGTTTTAGTTCAATGACCCTCCGTTTTTAAATGCCACTCATTACCACTTGTTGGGGTTTTAGGAAAATGTCTAGTATAAATATCTCAATATTCCTACTCATTTTGGTAGATCTTGAAAATTCTCTGATATTTTTAGTAAGCTTGATTCTAAGATCGCCGGCTGAAAGGGGAATCTTGTTTCACTAGCTGGCAAAGAAGTCCTTATTAAAACCATATCTATTTGTCTTGTGTCTTATGTCTATGTTTCAAAACGGACATGTAGTTTTTTTTGTTTTCTCATCAATTATTTGGCATTATATGTGCACAGCAAACAGCAGAGAATGCTTTTCCTGTTCCTCCTTCCTGTGTCTATCTGTCATTTGTAATTCTAAGCTGTCGACCATTTTTGTCAGAAAAAGGGGATGGTCGAGGGATTTTTGGGTAAAATGAGATCAGTTATGTCGTAGTGTAGTAAGTGCTGCTGGGTTTGGGTTTCATGAATAGGCTTTCAATCTTGCCTCTAAAGCCTGTCAATGCTAGAGGCTTTTGCATCATGGGGTGCTTTATCGGATGTTCTATGGCTTTTCCGAGATGGGATTTTTTTTGAACTGCTGTTCCAACTCCCATAGCTCTTGGACCCGGTATAGCATTCTTTAAGGTCAGGGATTTATTGCTCAAAAGGGTACTTGCAACATATTGGTTTTGGTGATTCCACTTTCATCTTCTCAGATCCTTGGGCTCCTTTACCTGCTAAAAATGGGGAAGGGTGTTAGGTAATCCTTCAGCTGCACTGACTAAAGTCTCTGATCCTTCCGGTTGGAACTTATCTGCATTGAGATCAACCTTTTCCCCTGCAGAGGTTAATGTTATCCTAGCTGCACCTTAGAGTATCTCTTCCCATTGGCTTCCATCTAAGTCTGGCCTGTTTTCAGTCAAATCAGCCGATTTTCTTGCCTGAGACTGTTCTATTCCTTCTCTACAGGTTCAGCAGGTCCTCTATTGATCGTCATAGTTTATCCTTAACCTCCCAAACTGTGAGATTTTCTTTGGCGAGCTTGTTCTATTAGTCATGCTGTTGATGATTTTTATTCTGACGAATTATGGGTTTGGGTGCTACTTTCCTACCTACCTTTTGTTTGTGGTATTGACATTGAATCAATCACTCATGCCTTTTTTTTCTTTTTTTGGGGTTAAGAATAGCTGATTTTGCTTCAGTACTGTCGGATGGGGATTTGGTCGAAATTTTGACCAAAATCTCGATCTTGACCGTTGATTTTTTATCCGAGGGCAGATTTGGCCGACAGGACCGTCCTGTGTCATTATGGCATAAGTCTAAAGCAAAGTCCAACAATAGATCAGTTGAGCTCTACAGAATTGGGCTGTCTTTAGATTCTAAACCTATGATACCTCGGATTGGGTAATTGAATTCATTTACATCTATTTTCATTCACTACATTTCTCCCTCAATAATCAGAAAAATGCTTCCTCAATCAACTACGACCGCAGGGGAACCTACAACTTAACTACCAGGATTCTCTGTATAATAACTCTATAAAAAAAAAAATTAAATCATTAATAAGTATTAAAACTGTCATTAGTTTCTTACGAGTGTCGATCGGTTTTGATCTGCTTTTGTTTCAATTTGAACCATGGGTTTCTTCCTCTCTTTTTGTTCTTAAACCCCGAGATAGGCAACTAACACAGCATAAAAAGTCAGGGAACAGAGATCATCTACAAAAGTTCAATTCCTTTTGACCACCAAGAGATACTAGCTAAACAGTAAGACCATTCCAGTCACTGCTGCCTCAGTGGCAGGAACTGGACATTCTTAGCTTGTATAAAATCTTCAAACAGAAACCCAGATCTGGCTGCAGAAGCCATCGGGCTCCAAAACAGATGGAAGCAAAAGATTGCATCATTTAACAAGTGTGAACTTTCAGATTAGAACTCTAGAAGAAGATACGTATACAACTTTGGCCAGATGACCTGTAAATTCAAACAAGCTTATGAAAGTACTCCGGATGAGACTTGGGAAAATAAAAAATAAATTAATAAATTACTAACTGGAATCCGCATCTATTAGTAATAGACATGGTACCTCCAAAAAATGACTAATCAATATTATTCATAAAAAATATATATATACACAACTCCCAGATCATGCTCACAAGCAGAGATATGCAAACTAGCTCCATTGGCAGTGCAAACCAAACACAGATCTACTAATCCATCTGCATCTTTAGCATGATATAACCCAGCAGAGGGAACCGTTGTATACTTGCTCTGCAACTCTACTACACCACTCCAAATATACCACACCTGCCCTTGATCTTAGCTAACAGGTGCAATAACTGCAGATTGGCTCATTATCGTACGCTTCTTTTTTCCAGTAGCATCCAGAATTTAGTATCCTCAACATTGAGAGGAGTATTTGTGGTGAAATCACAGTGATTCTGGACTCATGGAAGGTCTTATTTTAGCAGGCATTCTCCTGGCTGCTCGAGGACAAACTGTCAACCCATGCTTTGAGGAAGTTCTCGGAGTAATGGACATTTTGTTCATTGAGTGCTCAAATTCATCCAGATCAATGTCATGCTCATCAACACTCCTAGCAGCGACATCATCATCTGACAAGACGTCATTATCATCATCTTCTTCACTAATTGCTTCATCGTCATCATCGTATGTAGTTCTAACCATTGACCAGTACACAAAATTTGGTCGAATGAACCTTCAAAAAAGATGTGAGTATTCTCAAATGAGAGGTGAAACCAAGAAGTTGAACCATCCAACAAAAAATCCTAGATATGTTCCAAACCAATGATAAGTATTTCGCCCATAATTGTGGTGAAAAAAATCATCTTATTTGTCTCTCTTAACGGTTAGGATTATTCAACTGAACCTCTGTTTGACCTATGATACAGTCATCATATGGATCAACTCTACAATTATGCATATATCAGAAGGGAAAGCGGCAACAAACCGGCCATCGAGACAGGTACTGAGAAATATATGGCATCGAAAATTCTTTACCTGTCACATTTCTTCAATAAATATGGATCAAAAGGAAAGAACATGTCCAATCTTTCCATCCCGCCAAAAGCCTTGGATGAATCTGACTCTAACAAGTCACTGAAAATGAAGCTTTCTGAGTGTGTGAATAGGCGAGCTGCTTTTGCCTTTTGGAGGAATTCTTTCACTATGGTAGGCAGGCAAACCTGTTCCAATATAAAGCTGAAAGAATTAGCATTTCGACATTGCTCACATCACTAACAAAACTCAAGTCTACTGGGATGTGTACTTCAAGTTTATAACTAAACTGGAGCCAAGACAATCCACACTGGATCTCTTTAGAACCCCAACTGGATGTTGACCAGGATTGGCTCCTCGTCAAACTTTGGCTACACTGGTTCGTTGAACCATTCATCCCAATAATATCATAACAACAAAAACAAACTTAAACCTAGCTAAGACAGTCAATCAGTTTAACCAGATAGTCAGGTCAAAATTGCCCCCCAAAAAAAAAGATAGTCAGGTCAAACTACAGCACATTGTATCTATGATCAGATACATATAGGAACAGATCCCATCGTCAGGCGAGGCAGGTAAATAACAAGTTGAAAATACAGCTGCTTGCAACGATATGTGAATCCTAATTCAAAAATCTTGCCTTCAATGGATCCAGTGGGTGATGTAGGATTTGTTCTAAAGGCATTTGGAAAAGCTGTGATCTGAGAGGAGGAACGTCAACCATTGAGCTCATTCTGAAGCAAAGCACATACATGACAACCTGTACACAAATAAAACTACGAAAAATCATATTCATATATATATATAGATGTGTACAAAAACGCTCATAAAAAGACCTGACACAGCAGGGTTTTTTTTTCCCCTTCCAAATACAGCATTCTCCTACCAAGAAATTCAATCTGTTAATGTTGGGTGGAATGCAGCATAGTAGTATATGTTATCAATTCACACATCCAATTAGCCAAATGAAAGTTGTCCCACCACCAAAAAAAACAAATCTGAAGATTAATGTTACAAGCATGACTTCTCCAAGAGATTATTCGGATAAAAGATAATTACATTTCAACCCCATGACCAAAAGACTAAAACAAGAACGACACTCTTTTCCAAGCAACCAATCATTCAGTAAAAATCAGTGAAAGATTTGGGAACATAATTAAAACACCAAGAAAATGAAAGAATAACTCAATCGTGCAATGATCATTGAAACAAGAAAGAAACTAGATAACGACTAATACAGATAGAGCACCTTCAATTGAGGAACTCACATTTCACTCACGCTATAACCCAAAAGATTGAATGACATTTTACATTCCCCTCTCAACTTTATATAGAAAAGAAATCATCCAATTAATGAAGATTACCATATCCAAGAACAGCTAGACTTAATCAAAACCCTCAAGTTAATCAAGTACCTGGCACCCAGAATAAAAGATCCTATGAACTTCAGGATTTATTGTCTTCACTTTACCATCCTGAATTTGGATATAGTTATAACACCAGCCAACAAGTCTGAAACAAGGGTAACAAAAGTGCAAACAGGTCAGGTGATCATTTTTAAAACATGTATGTAAAGTTTCTACAGTAAGAAATTAGAATGCCATTTACCTTTTCAATATATTGGCTATCAAAGAGGATGACAAGAACTTTGCACGAGCCAAATAACTCCCAAGATAAGCAACAGCACTCATCCTGTGAACAACCAATTGAAAAACTTCTAATCAGAAACATGTTTGCTATGGGAAGGATAGTTTAGAAACAAGGATCTAAGGATTCCCAAACCCAAGTTTGTCAAATAAGAATCCTGATTGACAATGCTAATATACAAGAATTATACAGAGTCTACAAGTCATGATAGAAATAATGACCATGCGAGGCCTTGATTGCACAACTAAGGCAGACCAGTTAGGCAGTTACAATGGATTCTATCACACACTCTGAAACTAAAGAAACTAGTTATCATGTTTTCATGTACAGTACTGAGTCTCAGCAGTAACTAATGTTTTCTTAACATGGATGTATGGAACCAAAAGTCATTCATATCATGTTGTAGTCACTATTATGCAGGGCAACAAAGATTAAGATCAGGGTTTAACAAATGCAATTAATCTGGTTCAATGAATATGGAAGGATTGGTTAAGTCCAATTGATAGGTAAAACTGCAACACCACTTGCTTGAAGATACCATGGGAAGGTTGTGAAAGGATATACAGGTAAGGCCAAGAAATCTAACGTCATATAGCAAAACCAGGCTGTAGAAATTCAATCAGGCAGCGCATTGTGTAGCCAAGAAGTAGAAGAAGTACTGCTGCAAATTCAGTTGAATTCCAATGAATGGGATTGCAAGATCTGGGCTGGTTCGTTTGGAGTAACAGCAGCAAGCTTTTTACAGGTTGCTTGAGAGTGATTTGGATGAAGTAGTCTAAGTTTGCACGCCTTGGCCCCCGCTTCAGAGCAATGATAACGAATTCCCAACAACCGAAAAGAGGCAAGAATAGATGGATTTTGCCTTTCAGCGAATAGGTTCTTCAGCCCCAGGACTTAGTAGTCAATAGTAAGATTCCCTAGACCTTAGGTGTTTACCTCTCACAGCAAAGCCATAACCCTTCTTTTTCACCTTTTTGGGTTGTTTCGGGTTTTTATTCTTGTGTTGGGGTGGGGGGATTGCGCAGGGCTGAGTAAAGCCTTGCATATTCATAGAGCAGATGTCCTTGCTCTCCAAGTCGCAAAACAAAAGCTACCAACTCTAAAAATAGTAACTAACTTCTGGAAACTACTAGACTTAATAATTCCGCCACATGCATGAGTACTAAGATATACTAGATTGACCGGGAATTAACACTGATACTCGGCTCTAAAAATAGAAAGAACTTAATGGCAACTAGGATCAAGAAAAATGAAACAAATAGATTCCGGACTCCCCCAGACAGGAAAAATTGACCCTTCTAAATATATTTTTTTAGAGATCATGTGAACACTTAAAGTCATGTAAGTTGACTAGAATTAATTGGATCAATTTTAATTAGTGGTCTCATTCTAATTGAAGGTTATCTCATCGCTAAAATTATCACATGACTTAATTTAGCATATTAAGACTCGTTTTCCTTCCTGTATTAGCTGGCTGTTATACCCCCATCAATCATGGGGAAAAAAAGGAAATTGAATGCTGAAGTTTTTCTATTTGACTGCTGCCTCCTCCTCTTGGTGAGAGTTTTGATTGGAGTTTTGAACCCAAGCCGCTGGTTCCAACTGTTTCAAAGTCCAAGAAGTTGCAGGTTCTAGTGACCGGAGCACTAGATCCTGATTCAACTATGGGACAGGCTTAAGCAGATTTTCCCCCAATACAAGTACAGCTTCAGAAACCTGTACATGGTAAGGGGATCTGATCTAATCCATCCTCTCTTCTTTGCCCCTTTTGTTTTTAGAAACCACCAGTCCACCATCCATGAATCTACCTATCCTATTTCACCACTGGAATACTTACAAATAAACCACAGCCCCATACATAGTCCCCCACATCCAATCCCCTTGCTACCAAGAATTCCATTAAAACCCCAACATATGCAGCCCTAATTTTATTCAAATTTAAGTTCAAACTACAAAAAAGCTGCTGTTTGGAGAACCTGCAATTACCTTCTTGCCCAAGATTCCTGCCTAGTGAAGTCTAATTATTGAAACATGTTAAAGTCACTCAATTCAAATTTCAGAATCATCCACCAGACTAATTTCCTGAAATTACTGGTTTACCCTTCATTCCTACTTCTACTAGCATCCTGCATAACTTCAGATTCAACCACCTGATTTAGTGGAGCCACACTAACTTTCAGTCCATTTGGATAGCTGGTTCATTGAAGATCTTGAAAAAACTGGCTCCTAATTGATCTCCATCAATCAAGGACTACAAGTGTTACTGTCCAGTACCTGCTCTAATTATTCATTTTGCAGTATTTCAGTATCTTTGCTGCCAGATGGTAATTTCATATCCTAATAAATTTCATCCCTTGATTCTTGCTCCATGCTCGCCTTCGCTTCCTTATTTCATCCAAAATTATTAGCATGAGGAGGCAGGATGGGGGAATTTTTACTTTAGAAATTGTAGTATTAATATGCAGTTAGCATCCCTAAACTTTCTGAACATCGTTGGCACTGACCATAAGGTTGCTCTGTTTGACCTAGTGTTCAAGTTGAAAACAGCACTTCCTTGAAACAGTGTCAAGGTTGCGTACCTTGTGAACCCTAAACCCCACGGTGGTGGGAGCCTTGTTACAGGATACACCCTTTTAGACTGTCACGTATCTACAGGATCACGAATATCCAAATTGTCATTCACACCCACCAAAAGAAGCTCAGAATTTTAAAGCCCCATAAGATAACCGTTTTAATCTCCAAAACCAATATAAACTTCTATGGCAAAATGAAATAGTATAAAACCCAACTAGGTTTAATCTCTAATTAATCAAACCCACCAACCACTCTGACCCTTGCTAAGCTCATACCATCCTGTTTGGGTGTAGAAATCTGATGTAGGTTCTCCTACATATGACATTTCCCTCATAGGCAATAACATCCTTTCTTAGCTAAACTTTCAAGGTGTATCCTTTTTCTTTTCCCTCAATTTACTACCCTTTCCAACTCAATTTCTTCAAAGAATGAAAAGACAACTGAAAAAAGAATATATCAAATAAGACAGATTGATTATACAACAAATGAGACAAAGTTGTGAAGACATAAAAGTTGTTCTCTACAAGGCAGAAGCGAGAGCAGACAACCACAGCCCCTTATTTTATGATCATAAGAAGTCATAAGTGAACTAGGCTATTACATTAATGCCAACATGAAAGCACGTGCCTCAACATTCTGGTTTCCTAGCACTTAACAACCTGAGAACCTTAATGGTGGTTTCATGTCAGAATCAAACATTAAAGACTTCCATACAGCTTGACCAGTCGCCCAGCAGACACTTAACAAGTCCAAGGGGTGTTGAACATCAACAATGCATTAATCTGCAAAGATGAAACCAGCGTCCACTCCTAAGACTGTTATGCATTTTAGACAGAGAGAGAACTACCAAAACTGAAAGATCTTAACAAGGCGCAATGCAACAATAAATACTGCACTCAAGAAACTTCAGAAAACTCCAGAACAATTGTTAATCTCTTTCAACTTACCTAGTAAGCGGAGGGTCAATTTCACACAAAAATATGTCTGAGAGAAAATAGGCAAATCTCACAGCACAACTTCCAGGATCCAGCGAACAGGCATAGAACAGTACAAACTGTGATAAGAAAGCAACTGAGTCTGAGTCATCGATTAAAGGTTGAAAGCAACACATACATAACTCTGAAGATAATATTTATGAAGATAAGAAACACATTTCTTAAGTTAATTATAAAGGAAGGAGAAAAATACCAAGCAAAGCCAGGAGCACATACACTTAAAGAGAAGAGGACAGTACCAAGAATTACCTGAGCAAACTTTGACTTGTAGGCATTCAGAATTGTGACCCGAAAGGACTGAAGAAGAGTATCAAATACCTAACCATATGAAAAAGGCAGATATAGGTAAGAAGCCCTTCTAGAACTGGACACACACAACTGATAAAAAAGATCAAAATACAGTAGGAATACCTTCGCAAGACGGCCTTCATTATAACATGATTCAAGATGTTGACAAGAGAGTACCATCAAGCTATCCAATTTTTCAGCAACCACATTGCCACCGAAGTTCAGTTCACAAGTTCCTCTTGAAAACTGAACAAATGAAAAAACATCTGATTTTTTTACCGACAAACTCAGAAAATTTCTTGTCTCGTGAATAAATTAGTTCACAGGGTATACTAGCAGTTTAGAGCAGATAGGGGTCCTCCACCCCAAACTTGGCCAATCAGTACACTTGCACATATCCAGGATGGTTAAGACTAACGACACACTCAAATCATAGTTATCATGGAGGCAAGAAGACCACAATGTTGGAGAGGAACTAAGAACCAAGGCAACACCAACAAGGTGACCAGATGCTAGGCAACCTCAAGCTCGGACACCCAGGCATCGCTTGATTATATGCACTCAACGGATCCAAAAAATGCACCAAACCCACCAAGTTATCCCAAGCCCCAACCAACTGATCCAAGAACTTCTCTGGGACCCTCATAGACATGCCACATGTAAAGGAGGATGATGGTTTCACCCCATGATCGGCCCCTGGTTACATGAGTCTATACTTGTGGGGCTAGGAAAGGTGATGGCAACAGTTAGGCAAGCAGTTGCAATTCAAATAAATAAATAAAGAGAATAAATAACAAGATTCATAATAAGTGGGACACATGTGTGACAATGCCCTGGGTAGTTAGGCAATTCAGTTAGAGGATTCGGAGGTTGTTATGAGGTTGGGGAGGGAACTGGAGAAGGCAAGGAAGAAGACTGTTATTGGTGTCGTAGCAGGGTTGCTACAGGAGATGCTGGACCCTAGGTAAATCCAGTCTTATTGCTACCTTGCTAGTTTATTTTTCTGCAAATATTTAATTCCAGTGCTCTATGAGTGGGAACCTATCACCCCCATATGTTCAAGAGCAATCATACCCCAATTTTAGAAACAAACAAATAGAGGTTTAGTACACTAGGAAAGCATACCTCAGCTCCATCTTTTGTTACAGGATCCACAGCTTCAACTAAATCTTCTAATTCCATGTGAAATATTCCTTTACTTGAGTCCTCCTGTATAATATCATCCCATCCTATCTCTACCTGGAAAGCAATATAGGCAGAACTATTTAACAAAGAACGAAAGAAAGATGTGCAGAGTGATTCCTAGAATATTTTTGTAGACAGCTGCATTACTCACGTCTAAATCTACAAGCCTATCCACCACTGCCCTTAAAATTGTGTCACCAATAAATTCTCCAATCGCACTGCTTTCCAGCCTTAACATGCTCTCCACATACAACACCAGTAACTGAATCACACAAGCAAAAGAATGTGACAATGGGAATTCAGAAAATAATTCTATTTCTAAAATAATAAACATAACAGAATAAACACTGGTATACTATTCAGTTAAAACAAATGTGCACATCTATAAATATATGGAATAAAGAAATAATTCCTTCCCAGGAAATTTATTTATCTGTTTTGCATAATCATACAATGATTACTGGTTTGTCAAAAAAAATTCATCATGTTGGATATTTTGGATTTCCAAACCTTTATAATGCAAAACTAAAAAATGTTCACATTCGATTTTTCAAACTAGGAAAATTTTGCAATGATTTTAATAGTAACACTTTTATCTCCTCCGCGTTCCACATTTAGGGAGGGCAGCGAACCTGTCTGCATATATCTGTCACAAGCCTCCATTGTCCAAAATCCATATAAATTATCAAACTACGAAAAACCAAAGTATATTACTCACAGCTTCATTATCAAACATGTTAGGCATTCTCTTTAGAATTATGTGCAACAATCTTGAGGGGGCAAGTGGCACCAAGCAAGCAATGTCAGTCAGTGCTGAATGCACCCGACTAAGAACCTCATCCTTTCTTGCAGCGCCCCGGGGATGTCTCAGAAAACCTATGAAAGATTTGGGTGGCATAAAATTCCTAACAAGCATATCCAAACATGAATCAACAAATACACCATTTGAAGCAGCCTGCAACATTACAAAAAATGGAACATTATTGCCATGAATCTGAGCAGCAAAAACCCCTCCAAGTCCAAAATAATACATCAAAACCACATACCAGGGATTTGATTAGCTCCACCAATGCATCCATAACATCAGGTCCATAGTTCCACAAACTCATCTCAAAAATCTGGAGAAGAATAATGAAAGAATTTTCATGCAAACTGTATAGAGCAAAACAGGAAAATGGATGTAATATTTAACTTACGGATGATAAAAGGGCTTCATGAAGAACGATATCGAAATAGGAAACCACTCCAGAAAGTGCCTTCAAACTTGTCTATACATACGAAGAGTTGACAAAAACGCATATAGTGAACTTTTAGTTGCAGAAATAAATATGCCAGTCTCTTGAACTGCATTCAGTAATCAACAAATGCCCAAACAAGGACCTACCACAAGCAAGGCCACATCATCTGGACCAAGATCTTTAGTATAATGCATGACTCCAATTAGCTGGTTATAATGGTCAGTATCACCCTAAGCCAAAAAAATTGAGCTTTTTACAACAACATAAAAGATTAAAAGAGGGGGGGGGGGGGGAAGGTTTATTTTATTGCTAAAACTAAATTGCATCATCAATTTGCACAGATAATCAAGAAAATGTAGTACATCAGACTCGAAAAATCCTATACACCAATACAGAATCTTGATTGAGCTATAAAACAAATAGTTACATTGTTGGAAGGCTTCAAACAGAAAACAGCAAGTAGAGTGGAAAAAAGCATTCAGGAAAACATTTATTATAATGCAACCCATAGACTATTTTTTTTGTAAAATAGTAACAAATACTTCTATAACTCAAGAAAACAGTTGGAGAACCTAGTGCCAAAGGCTTCCGTAAAAGCAGAGTCCCCCAGGTGTGTGGGTGGGGGGGGGGGGGGGGATATTTTTCCTGCACAAACCTTACTCAATGATTTTTGAAAACAATGTAAAACACAAAAACTTTCCTCTTCACCTTTACTATATTTCGTTTGTTTGGCAACTACATTTTTCATTAGAACAATGGCGAAGCCCCAAAACTAATACAAGTAAAATACAAAATCAATCAAAAAACCATGATCATTTGCATGAAAAATTATATGAAAAAAAAAATCCTTTTGTTAAAAGCGAAAGGTACAAAGCAAGGAAGATAGCAGGGAACAGATCAAGTAGTTGGGCAAGTGCATTTGAACAAGTGATGTAGCCTCAACTGAATAAGAAACAAACTGCCAAAATCAAGGTCAGAATAGAATCCATGCTCCAAAATAAATGGTTAGGTTACGGTTATGGCCTATGGATAAGGTATCAGGGTTTAGGCTATGATGGGATGGACTTTGCTACTAAGGATTGGTATGCTTAATGTTAAATGGCTTAGTGATCACACACAAGCTGGTCAACTTAGACTTCAAATAGATTAGGTGAGGATTCAAGCGGTTTCAAAGACAGGCCACAACACAGTGATGTCGGTAATCTATTGAGATGGGTTTCAGGGGTCTAATGGAATTGGAATTGGATGGAACTTGCATTGAACCTAGAACTTGCTGCCTAGGAGACGCTAACCAAGTTTCATTTATATGACACACGGATGATCAGAAGCTTGAGTTTCGGATTGAAACTCTCTGTTTTTGGGGCGGTCACTAGTGGCGGTCGCTCAACCTAAGCGACCGGCTGGTTTCCAATGACCAAATGGCTTTTGGTTTTGATCCGGTTTGATTCATTTGACTTATACCTTATTGTAACCCTGTGTATAGGTGTCCTCTGTTTGAAGAGAAAGTTTTATAATTGTTTACGGATTACTTTTTACGGACAAATTACTTATATGCAGGTAAGGACATACAATCCTGTCTTTATGAATTGACTTGAACATGCTAATCCAATGTTTGTTATTATTAATCTTTCTTTTTTTTTTGCTGCTGTAATCATGTTTCACTTGCTGATCTTGATGTATGACTGCTATTTGTATTATTTATACATGCACTTTGTTGATTATGAATGTGATATGATATTGGTTGATAGTATGTGGTTCTAACGGAATAGATATTCTAATTGGATATCTTAGCTTGGGATATCAGAAGGCGGTGGTATGGGACACATGCCTGTTGATGCCTCCAACACTGTCATAACTACTGGATGACATTCTTAGGTAGAGTCTAGAGTTGCATGGCTAGGTACCCCACATGCTACTACCCTTTCGGTAGGGGAGTTGAAACCGGATGACCCGTGATGACAATGATGTGACGATGGTCCATTGTTAATCATATAAATGGTAGGGTTGCATATGTTAGGGTTGGGCTCATGGACGTCCAAGGAACGGACCGGGTGTCATGAGGACTCATGAGAGCATTCCGCCCCAACAATATGTGGATGACCATAGGGTTATGGAATGAAGTCCAATAGCAGTAGCCAGTCTGTGAGGGTTCTCATTCTCTAGGCTGCAAAGGATACTGAACCGAGTTGGTTGGTGCCATAGGGGATGTATCTGAACTTAATGTAGTATGTTACCTGTATGACCTTGCATTGGATTAGAAACCCCGACATGCGCCAGTACTCATTGCCAATGGTCGTGGTGAGAGAGTGTTGACTTAACCCCAGCCATGGTTTGAGAGCCAGGTGTGGACTTTCCATCTTACCCAGGATCCCTACAGAGGTAACCAGTCCTTGCCGGATCAGAGTGACTAGACCTACCCAGAGGAGGTGGTGTATATCTTAAAGCATGTCAACTGTTAGAGACTTGCATAGTTATATCTTAGCAGCATTCATACTTTGCACTCATACATATCATGTATGCATTTCTGATTTGTTTGGACATATGGATGGGAATTGTTATTGTTCTTACTGAGTTCTCCAAAACTCATTCCTTTATTTGTATATGTTTTATTAGTCTGCGCAGATGGAGGAAATGTGTCGGAAGATGGATTGGTTTCCTATGAAGGAACCTTCCCGTATGAAGAAGATGTGGCACCAACAATGGGAAATGGAGATAGCCTGTGCGGGAGCTCCTGTGAGTGCATGGAATGCGCTTATCGCACCCATTGATGGGCGAAGGAGACAAGTTGCCAGACAGTTTGCTCACCGTATAGAGGAGAATTGGAGGACCCCTCATCTTGATAAACTTGAGTCTAAGTTTTTAGCTTTAGAAAAAGAAACTAGAAAGAAAATAATTTAATTCTTTTTGAATTGCTTCCGTTGAACTCGTATTCTTTTGATTTATTATTCTTTCATTGGTTATTTTATTGGAGTATTTGGACTCCCGTAATCCTTTAATTCATTAATTGAACTATTCTTGCTCTTGATTGTCTTTGTTTGTATTTATTATTGTTGATAAACTAAAACCGTGAATCCTGTAACAGATCACTCCCACGGGTTGTCGGGCGGGTAACCGAGACCGGCGGGTGGGGTGTGACACTTTCGATTCCAAGTTTCTCTCATGATTCTATCTTGGTATTAATCCCTACTTGTATCTCATCTATCAGCATAATATCATCAACAAAAAGCATACACCAAGGAAGCCCATCTTAAATGTCTTTGGTTAATTCAACCATTATAAGTGCAAATAAATGTGGACTTAAAGTTGATCCTTGATGTAGCCCAACTGTAATTGGAAATTCACTACCTTGTCCTCCCACCGTTCTTACACTTGTCACTGAACCATCATACAAATCCTTAACTATGTCTGCATATTTACCTACGACATTTCTTTTCTCTAGTAATTGCCAAATTGATGTTGTAGGGACTCTATCATAAGCTTTTTCCAAGTCAATAAAGAATATATGAAGATCTTTCCTACACTCTCTATACCTTTCCACGAGTCTCCTAATAAGGCTAGATACTCCCGGCATAAAGCCAAATTGGTTCTTTGTAATTGTGGTTACTTGTCTCAAATGGGTTTTAATTACTCCCTCCCATAATTTCATAATATGACTCATCAATTTGATGCTTCTATAGTTGTACAGCTTTAAATATTTCCTTTATTTTTTTAAATTGGAACTATAATGCTTCTCCTCCATTCATCTGGCATTTTTCTTGTGCTTATAATCTTATTAAACAACTTGGTCACCTAAGCTAGCTCATAAGTTCCTAAGCTCTTCCATACTGCTATTGGGATTTCATCAAGACCTTGTGCGTCACCTACTTTCATCCTCCTTAGAGCTTCATTTACTTCGAACATCCGATGGATGAAGAATACATGGCTGTCAATTCAGCCAAAGCATGGATCTAGACTTAATCCCATCTTAGAACCTTAGGGTTTCCTTCATCTTAGACCTCCTACCAAATTGATACTCATAGAAGGAACTCAAAAACAGAGTGAAAATACTAGTCATCTGAACTGTAGTCTATTCCAATTGATGGGGGCATATTTATAGCCTTACAAAAGAAATCCTATTATTATTAGGACTTGGACTTAAGACTCTGATTATGAAATAGAACAGCAGGCACTGAAGTTCTTTATAAGTAGACCTTTACAAGGATTAAGGAACCAATTCGCGGGGTTCATTATTGAAACAAACTGAATCAACTAAAAGGACTACGATTGTCCCTAGGGTTAGACAGCGCCCCTAACAAAGTTACATGGTTATGAAAAACAAAGTATGGAAGAACTCCATTACGGGTGTGCTGCTGGGCAGCAATCCTAGGCCTGATTTCAAGAATTATTATCCTGCTGCAACTTCAGGCCTTCAGAAAGCATTGAAATCAAGAATTTTTTTTTTATCACAAATACCTGTCAGCATCTTTCCCGTCGATCCAAACCTGAAGTTGATCCACCGGCTTGTTTGAGTTTTATTCAGTAAGCTTCTGTTATCATTGTTAGTTTATAATTCTGGGAGTCACTGATATCTCAACAACCATAGGTAGCATTGGCTTGAAACTCAGATAATCCCTGTTAAAAGTCTAAGCTCAATGAAAAGTTAGGATTCTTCCAAGGAGTTTGACAGCCAATTCTGACAGGGATATATATCTTTCAGGTTTTCTAGGCCTGCAGTGGCATCTTTGTAGTCACCAACCAATTGTGGCTGGAATTTTGTCTAGTATTGTGGGATATTGTTTGAAGTTTGAACTAT
Organism: Hakea prostrata; assembly: GCF_041222555.1. Classification (NCBI taxonomy): domain Eukaryota; kingdom Viridiplantae; phylum Streptophyta; class Magnoliopsida; order Proteales; family Proteaceae; genus Hakea; species Hakea prostrata. The sequence goes on from NC_142604.1 coordinate 16,908,271, forward strand.
GAAGTCAGTGGGTTATCCTGTCTGTAGTTGGGTGTTTATAGTGGCCTTACATTAGAAAGCTGGTAAAACAAAATGAACAAGAATGCCTTCTTAAGAAGTATAAGCTTCCCTCTTCAGATGCCATGTATATAATGCACAAAGGATCTGAGCCCATTTATCCACCCAAATGAATGTATAATTAATAAGAGTTGGTCATGTAATTAGGATTGCATGAATAACATAGGTTCAAAAATGGAAATCTGGATTCGGATCTGTCCTAAGCAATTCAGAGCCAAATATTATTCAGCCATAATCGTTCAAGAATTAGTGAAGATTAAATTCCCTAAACACTAGTTTATACAGAGGATCGGTCCAATCTTGACCCACTCAAAACCCAAATCAGGTGATCCGATCTGATTGTTCAAACCCTACTGTACAGGTGATCTCTTATGTTGGCTTGACATAGGAGAGGCATATAGGTGATCTTATGTGGGCTTAGACATAGAAGGGGAGCAATCAGGCAGCATAGTGGGACTCAAGCAACTGCCAATACACTATGTAGCTGTTTAGCATGAAGGTACCCTTAGTTTGATTCACAACTTATCTATATCCAATGCACTGTACCAGTTCGAAATGAAACATCCGTCCCATACTTCAGAAAAAGTCAACGATTCTCAAATTACTGCACATTTTAAATAAAGAAGTGATTTCCATTGAGAAAAGAAAGTAAAATTAGCAAGATCCCACAAACTATTCAATTATCAAACAAATAGATTGTTCCAAATACAATATGACAGAAGAGATAAGATCCAAATTTTCATCCAAACAGCAGACCACCTAAAATTAAATCAAGATGTGATCACGAATAGAAAAGAATATTTACCTGGGAAACCAATTTAAGGGTGTGTCGAACATGAGAGACTACCTCTGAATCACTAAAATCAACACCTGACATCTCAAAAAAATCTGTTCCGTATCTTGCGAATTCCACACCCATAGTCCCTAAGTTGAGGCAAGTTTGGCTACCTCAGCTCGACTGAAAGCTATCCAGCTACACAGCCTGACTGCCTGAGACAAACAAGACGGCCACTTGAAATAAAACAAATAATAGAGTATCGAGATTGAGAGAGAGAGAGAGAGAGAGAGAGAGAGAGAGAGAGAAAGAGAGAGAGAGACTAAGAAAATGAAAGTACGTATAATCATGTATAATCATGCCCACTTGAAATAAAACAAGATGGCCATAAACCTTGACAACCAAAATATTTGAGTTTAGGGCTCGAAAGAAAACTAAACCAGATTCCAAAAATTGAAGAACCAAACAATCCCAAATTGGAATCAACTTCAGTTAACTATACAACAACAACAACAAGCCTTAACCCAACTAAATGGGGTCGGTTACATGAATTCTTGCCTTCCAATTAGCTCTGTTTGAGGGCATGCTAGATACAAGGCCTGGGCTATGCATAAGGTTATCTTAGGTCTACCCTTAGCTCTTCTAATTCCTACAATCTGGATTATATCACTTCTCTGTATAGGGGCATTTACAGGCATCCGTTGAATGTGGCCGTGCCACCTCAAACGACTTTCTCATAGCATATCGCTTATCAAAGCTACTCTCAGACCCACTTTAACCCTTATCTTATCCTTCCTAGTTTTGTCATTCATCCATCTTGGCATCCTCATTTCTGTTACACTAAGTTTATCTATATGATTCTTTTTAACAGCCCAACACTATGCACTATATACATCATATCTGGTCAAACAATGGTCTTATAAAATTTTCCTTTAAGCTTTAAAGGAATACGTCGATCACACAAGACCTCCAACACCTCTCCCTTCATCCACCCTATTTTAATTCTTTGAGAAACATCATCCTCTATATCAACTTTTTTATTTATGATTGAATCAAAGTACATAAAACAATTGCTCTGAGGAATGTCTTTATCATCAAGTCTCATCACCTCATTGTCTGTCCAATCATTAACAAAGTTACAAACAAAATATTTTGTCTTCCTTCTACTCAGTTTAAAGCCTTTTGATTCCAAAGCTACTCTCCATGATTCTAACTTGGTATTAACCCCTATTTGACTCTCATCTATCAATACAATATCATCAACAAAAGCATACACCAAGGACCCTCATCTTAAATGTTTTTGGTTGATTCACCCCTTATAATTCATTAAGTGCAAATAAATATGGGCTTAAAGCTGATCCTTGATGTAGCCCAACTATAATTGGGAATTTTCATTACTTTGTCCCCCCCCCCCCCCCCCATGTCCTCATATTACTTGCAACTTTAGTTAACTATAATAATAGCCATTAAAAACCATAAGGGGGGAGGTAAATAACCTTGAAACAGTTCATCAAAACACACTAAAAGGAATTGCATTTTCTTATCCTACTTGTGAATTCAAGCTCGAACTGAAGATGTCAAAGGTTCAGTTCTAGCAATCTAGTTTGATTGACGATGAGTTATAAAACAAAACTGAACTGAATTGTATTCGGAATTAGCTTTCTGGGATTAAACTTGTATCACATTTGATTTTGGTAGGTCGGATCTACTTCAACCTTTATTTGGTTTTCATCTGGCTTGGAACTCCAGTTTTGATTTTATTTCAATTCCCAATTTGAAATTGATTCAGCTTTTAACCCGTCCGGCAAATACTTTACTCATTGACAGGTAGCCTAATATGGTCACTCAATCTCCATTTTGCTAGGTAAGGTTACGTAGCCACCCCTGTGTTTTGATTGAGCAAAAGACAGGAAACTAAGCTCGTTAAAGCCTCCCAATAGGGAGGAAGCCCAACATTCTAAAGGAAATAGGGTCATCTACAACAAGGTTGTCAAGGCGGCAAGGCGACCAAAGCGATTGGGGCTCCACCAAGGCAATTAGGCAACAAGGGGGCTTCTAAGTGACAATAAGGCTACCAAAGCTGTTGGGTCAAAATTTTTCAATACAACTACTATCTATAATAAGCTAAACAAACATTCAATAATCACATTCATCCAATAAAAAAAGCATTCAAGAATCATAATTATGAAAAATTATCCAAAAAAGAAAACAAACATAAGTTCATCTCATCAAGCATTATAACAATGACTATGCACTAACAGGGCTAACATGATAAATTAATAGATCTCATTATTCCGATTTCCAAGTCATTGTCCATTTAATGATTCATTGATTCTTGATGTTGAGTATGGCTCATGCTTCACATTCTATTGCTGACTGGCAAGGGGGTCCTTCGCAATTTTGGCCTCGATTCTGAAATGACTAACCTATTAAATTTATATACGGCTTTATAGAATAAATTTTGATTTAAATATATATATATATATATATATATATATATTTATTATGTACAAAATGTCAAAAAAGCAACTACTTTAGCGTCTAGGAGACAAAGTGGTAGCACTTAGGCGAAAAAGCTGCAAAAAAATAGAGCGTCAATTAAGCAGTTCAAAACAAAGCGGTTGAAAAACCACCTTCCCGCCTAGGCGGACGCTTTGACAACACTGATCTACAACCAACCACTTGAATTTAATGGAAGTATTAAGGGAAAAGGAAATCATTTTGCTTGTCAATTAATCAAACAAGTTTTCATTTTTTTTTTTTCGTTAAAAGGGTCATTTGTATTAAAAAGCGAAAAGAAAAATAACAAGCATACTATCAAAGTATCATCCCTCAAACCCGCAACATCAATTGCCCCCAAATACACCCGACCTCACTGGATCCAACTCACATAATCATAGATAATGAATCAAAATCTGAAACGAGAGCGACCAACAGCCTCTAAATCAAGTTCTCTCCTTATCAATACTATCTAGGGTATATTAACATCAGTTTGCTCTAACCTTCTTATTTTTCCTTGGGTGACCAGGCTTACGACAAAGAGAGCCACCCTCCACTTGAGCAGGAAGAGAGCTTGAAGAAAGAACTACTTCCAAAAGCTGTTGCTCATCCATACTGGAGTGAACGACCAAAGAAGAGCCTTCCAAACCATCCAAATTTTGTTGGGCCCCACACAATCCCACTTGATGCTCAACCGAATTTTGTTGGACCAACAGATCATTAATTCCATCCGAATTTTGCTGGGCCCCACGTGATGCTCAACCAATTGATCATTATCTCCATTTAAATTTCGTTGGGTCCCACTTGTTCTAGCAGAGCAATCCACGCTACATGAAAGAGTTGTAACCAACTTTGAATTCAATTCGGAATTTTTCTTGGCCAACAAATCATTATCTCCAACAGAAATTTGCTGGGCCCCACATGGTCCCATTTGATGCTCAACCAACTGATCAAAATCTCCATTCAAATTTTGTTGGACCCCACTTGTTCCAGTAGAGCAGTGCACGCTACTTGAAGGAGTTATATCCAAATTCGAATTTGTATCCAAATTCGAATTCGAATTCAATTCCAAAAATTGTTTGGCCAACTGATCATTATCTCCAACTGAATTTTGTTGGACCCCACATGGTCCCAATTGATGCTCAACCAACTGATAATTAACTCCATTCAAATTTTGTTGGGCCCCACTTGTTCCAACAAAGCAGTCCACGCTACTTGAATGACTTGTAACCAACTTTGAATTCAATTCCTTGTTCAAAATCTTTTGAATTTGAAAAGGATCCGTTCCAAGAGAGAGAGAAAGATCATGGAGGAACTCTTACCCGACTCAACTACCACCTTAAAAGGAACCACTCTATTGGATTTGAGTTTTGAATTCAAATTAGAAATTGAATCAACCGAATATTCATTGGATGAATCTGCCGAATCCTCCAAACCTGCCTCCTCTAAAGCTACACGGATGGGTTGTTGAAGTGAACTAGGAGTCTGCATTCGCACACCTACATTAGGAATCCCATCCACAGTAGGAATTTCTGCTGGAACGCTTGAAGGTTGCACCTTCTAAAGAAAACAAGTTTTCATTCTAAACTTTAAGTAATGTTGTTCTGGGATTTTAGAGATTACTTCACTGATAAGAATTTTAGTAAACCAAGCAAGTCCTTTTTTCTTTCTTTCTAACTCTTTTTTTTTTTTTTTTTTTTTTTTTTTTGGGGGGGGGGGGATGGTTGGGGGGAGAGGGGGTAAAAAGCTTGAATTATGGGGGACCCAAAGACTAAAGAATGAGACCAACTTATGGACCGTTCCATGGAGGGAATTCAAAAATATTAGGCTCTCTTTGGCACAATTTATATCTATGTTTACGACCTATTTATGAATAAACAATTATGTTAATAGGTAACGGGTTATAAAAAAATAATCGTTTGGTCACTAGACTCACTACCAAACATAATATAGTAAATAACAAAAAATGGGTTTGGCATAGCTGGGTGAATAATATATTATGTATTATTGATTTGGTTTGGAGTTGGTTTTGATTTACCTTGTAAATATATTATCAATTTTGGTTAGATCTTATTAGTTTGGACTAATTTTAAACTTCTAATACCCCTAAAATATTATAAAGGAGAAGATGGGAATATGGAGGACGTTGTAGAGAGTGAAAAGTAAAATTTTAATTTCTGTTGATTTTACTATTTTACCTCTACTTAGATAGCAATTCTGCACATATTCATTAATGGTGCTCACATAAACAAAAATCAATAATTTACAGTGATAGATCATAAACCGCCCTTGATCTATTTAAAAATTTATGCTTTAACATGGTTTGCGGTCTTGCAAGATCTCAAATTGGTGTTACCTAGAGACAAGATGGCCTTCGAATTGAATATAATATCTCGGCCAAGATCTCAATTCGAGATCTCGGTCCAACCAACCCATTCAAATACAAGGTTTCGTCAAGTCAAGATGAGATATCTTGACTTGACCTTCTCAATCTCCTCTTAACTCAAGTTGTTCCCCACTTGTTGTTTTTCAACTTTTGGCCGGATTTTACACAGGGAAAGTACTTGGATTTTCACCCTAGATTGCATCAACACTCCATTTAGCTCATCTACAACAAGTAATCAACAAGGATCTAGCGATTCTAAAGCCATTCTTCAAGACACTAATACATGCATCATTTATGGATATTATATGGAAACACCCAAGTGCCTTGCTGCCCCTTACATGTGAGGGATGCTATTTTTGACAACTTGGTGGAGTTGGCTGAACAACATAGAGGAGCTGCAAGACCTACAGCTGGTGGAGCTGATGGATTGTTGGTAGAGCAAGAGTTGGAGGACCTACTTAGTGACTTACCCATTGAATATTTCATTTTACTTCGGTACTCTCGTGGTGTAACTTATAAGTGCACCGATTTTGTGATATCATAATGTGGAATTGTGAACAATTGGACATGTTTGATGTATCGTTTTGACTTTAAACCTTTATGTTTTCATTTATTTATATTAGATAATGGTTGTGTATTTCATGTTTTATAAGTCTGCATGTTCATTCCTTCAGCATTTTTCAGTTTCAAAGTTACGGTCAAGTTTGAACTTATAGATACATTTGTTTTCTCAAAAATCTAAGGCCACCAAATTTCAGCCTAACCTAAGCCCTAAAATCCACTGACATGGGCCCTTGAGTTCACTCGAGTTAAACTAGAAAAAATTCCAAATCTAAGTTTTTGGCTGGCCAAGACCTTGAGACCAAGATCTCAAACCATGTGCTTAAATCAAGTTATTTTAGTGAGAAATAGGATCCTTGTTAGAATATCACTTTCTATTTTACCTGAGGTTTCTATTTTGGTTACTTTTTATTTTAGTTACTTTCTATTTTTCTTATTGCTTGTTTGACAAGTAATCTCTCTAGGATGGTGTCTTTTTTAGTAGATTTGAAAGATTCTACTCAATATTTAATTTTTCCTTTTTGTTGTAACTCTATTTAGGAAACTTTCCTAAACTAAGATTTGATTTTACATTATAAGTAAAGTACCAAGGGAAAACCAACATATACATGCGAGCTCTCTCCCCGATCTCTTCTCCTTCAGTCTTCTTCTTCTTTATAAATTTCCTTTCAGTCCCTACGTTGATTACAGGTGCTGAATTCTAACATGGTTATCAGAGTAAGTTTAATCATCCAGGGGACTGTTTTTTTCTCTCTTGACTACTCAGTTTTTCTTCTTCTTTTTTTTCTCTTTCCCCTTTTTCTTACCTGGGGCAGCCCCAACCTTCGCTGCAGTAATTATGTGAATGGTTTTCCTTCTTTGACTTTTGAAGGATCAAATATCTGTGTATTAATACTACAAAAGGCCCAGGAGTTCTGGAGGTATGTCTACCTATTTGATTCAACCGAGGCTGCTAATACCTAGCTTTTTGTGCAAATCTGAAGTTTGATCTGCACTTACTCATGTCCTGGGATTCCTCTTCATTTTTCCGAAGATATGCCCACTATTTGGATTGCAAGACCTAAGTATTGTCCTCCATTGTTTATGCTATAAGTTCTGCTGAAAGTTGTACATTGCTGCCCCCGTTTTATTGAATTTTTATGTTCTGAAAAATTATATTGGTATCGTCTTGCTTTACTACAGCTTCCATTGTTTATTTCAGAATCAAGTTCAGCCTTCTCTTTATCTAATACTTCTACAAAGACTTGGAGGACTATTTTTCCTTCATCTCAAGATTTGTTAGAGTTTCAAATCTTCCGGAAGTTTGCTACTATGGTCCCAGGCACACCGCAATATGTCTCTTTTCTTCTAAAGATAAGACTACACAGGCAAGGACCTCTGGGAATTTTTTTTTTTTAATTAACTATGAATTTAATCCAATCTGCACTTACACTGGCTGCTACTTTTTCTTCTTTTTTCCTGGTATACAAATCTAATATTATACTGCAACAACTGCCATTGCACTTCTGCTGAGGTATTCTCTGCTTTGTTGGTCTGATTCTACTATGGTTTCTAAGTATTATTGTGGGTGCCACTGCTGAATATTATAGTGGATTGCTGCACCTACTACTGCAATTCTGAGATTCCAAGCTGGTTCAGTAATTTTTTTTTTTTTTTTTTTTTTTGATACTGGTGCTTTTTTAATACTGGAAATTTAATGCCGTCTGCAAAGGTCGAACCCATGACCTCTCCACTGAGAAGTATGGATCTTTACCACTCAACCAACCCTGCATTGGCAAGTTGGTTCAGTAATTTTCTTCTGATTTAATTTGCTCTTGCCCTATCTGAGCGTTACTAGTGGTCCATATTTTTTTTTCCCTGGTAAATATGACTTTGTGAGACAATTTACTGTTGCTTGGTAAGCTTTATCGGTGAAAATTACACTGCTGCTGCTAATTTTCCTTCTTGGATTTCTTTTGTGCTCAAACATTGAGATGCTAGTAATTGGTCATCATTATTTGTCCACGTGTAATGCTACACATGAGAAGGAGATTGGAGACTCTTTCTATATCTACTAATGATTTGTTGAAGAATATTATTGGTGAAAATCTTTATCCTCCTAAGATGGTTTCTGGCACCCCTTATCTACCTAATTGGTCCGTAGTAACCTATAATACCTTTATCTACGTACTTAGTCCGCAATAACTCATACTGTCTTTTGTCTACCTACTTGGTCCACAGTAATCCATACTGCCTTTCGTATACCTACTTGGTCCATAGTAACCCATACTAAATTTACCTACCTTCTTGGTCTACAGTAACCCATATTGTCTTTCGTCTACATATGTGGTCTATAGTAAGCCATACCACCTTTTACTTACCCATACATTTACCTATTAGTTGCTTTTTTGCAAAGAGTTGATATGCAACTTTTGGCTCAAATTTTATCTTCTTGTGTGAAGATTCCTCTTTACTACTAGGCTACTAGCATTATTTGGATAGTGCCCTTGATGTAATTGTTGATGTTATACTTATGGACAAGGTTCATCTTCACCACTGCCTATTATTCTCGTCGTTGGATGGTTTGTTCGACATGAAGATTGTTTGCTTAAGTTGTTGTTTATTATCTCCTAAGCGAAGTACTATCAACATCTGTTATTGCTACATATGCTCAAGTGTAATGAAACTTGATATGCTTTCTAATTCCTAACTGAAGCCTTTGATATGTATACTCCAGCTTGAGGGGGATTGTTAGAATATAATTTTCTATTTTACCTTAGGTTTCTATTTTGATTACTTTTTATTTTAGTTACTTTCTATTTTTCTTATTGCTTGGTTGACAAGTAATCTCCCTAGGATCCTTTTTTGTAGATTTGATTCAATGCAATATGCAATTTTCCTTTTTGTTGTAACTCTATTTATGAAACTTTCCTAAATTGATATATGATTTAATATTATAAATAAAATAACAGTGGAAAGCCAACATATACATGCAAGCTCTCTCCCCCTTCTCTTCTTCTTATTTCTAAATTTTCTTTCAATGCCTAGGCCCATTACAAGTGATGAAATTCTAACAGTTCTAAATCATACAAAAAGACATCTATTTATGCTTATGTGTCAAACGATAAAAAATTTATAGTGTACCAAAGAGAGCCTTAGTTCTTCCAACACAAGAAGAAATCGGGAGTTATTTTTTTTAAATAAAAAATGCCTACTTCCTTAGAAGCGGTCAAAAGGAAGAATTAATGAAATTCAAAAAATTGCCAAAACAGTGTACCAATCCCCTGTAAAGAAATCAAAGGAAAATAAAGCTTTCCAGACATAGAAAAAGACCAAACACTAGAGAGAACCATAAACATTGAAAGAAACTAGGGGTGTAATTGTGTAAATGGATAACCGGATTTCGCATCCTTGTTTGTTTAGGGGTATGTGAATCCGTTAGATTACTAATAGGATGCGGTTATGGAAACACCCCCTTTGACCTATTACTATCGGTCCGGTAAAATTATCTGATTAAGTAGTTATTTGGATTTGATTTCTTACTTTTATAAAAAATAAAATTCTAAAAATTATAAAATTTTAAAAATAAATCAATTACTTGAGATATGTGAATATTTTTATAGATTTTCTACTAATATAAATTCCAAAGTTGTTAAATTCAAGATTAAAATAAGTGCATACTTATTCAAGATCTAATGGAAGATCTCACATTGTTACAGGGAAACCAACTGGGCTGTTGATTATCTGGAAAGGTTGGAAGCAATAATGGAGACCTCAATGGTGGATCATCATTGGCCCCAATCGCTGCTTGGAGAGTTGGGTTGGGATGAAGACCTTGATTTTGGTTCTAAGGAGGCTTTTTTATCTCTAAAATACAAACTGGTGGTGGTGAGTTTTTCATGCCAAATTTATGTTTTTCTTTACAGAGAAAGGAAACAATCAGGTTGGGTAACTGACGTTGCGGGTTGAGTGTTTGGTTTGGTTCCTTTGTATGACATGACTCATCTCAAATATTGTATTATTTTTTCGTTTTTAATACAAATGACCTTTTAGCAAAAAAATAATTGCTAAATTCTAAAAATTTCAAACCTAACTATCACAAATAAAATGGTAAAGATGTCAACACGTAGTCAAAAACTTGTATTCAATTAGTATTCATACCCATTTAGAAGAATCTATTTAAAAAGATAACTATGCGATTATTATCGAATCCGATTGAATCCGTCCGAAAACAATAGGATATTATCCGAATTCGTCCAAATATAATAGAATGCGGATATGGTATTACCACCATCCAATCCGAAACCGATCCGTGTACACCCCTAAAAGAAACTAATCTCAGGAAATTCTCAACAATGGCAACTTCACATTATCCCAACTAAATGGGGTCTGCCACATCAAGCCTAATGTATGCATGTCTATCAAGACTACTAGTCCTAGGTCAATATAGGCATTCCCCTCTCTCTTAGACCCTTCAATCTGACTACTTCCTTGTACAAATGCATCTTGGGCCTCCACTGGACGCAAACATGCCACCTCAAACAACTCACTCAAAGTTCTTATGAATCTTCTCATGAATAGGGGCTATCCTTATCACAGCTCTAAGCTGTTCAATCCCAAGTCCTAACTATATCTATCCTATTCCAGGAACTTACTACATCGGCCACTCACCAGCAAAACAACAAGCCTAAAGCAATGATACAATCCATGTTTATCTATGCAGCTGTATAAGAAAAAACAGGGGCATATGAAAAAGAAATCCTATTACATCCAGTAGGATTATCCTTTAACGAACGTATCAAAATGTCAATAACAAGTATCTCATAAAACATTGAAAAGTAATAATTACTGAGAAGAAGTTTGCTAAGCAACATAGCTGAGAATCTGGGGTAATAAACCATTTAAAGATGGGTTCTGATCTGGATTTAAGGAAGGTAAACCTGGAAATTTTCCATGCAAAGTAAGTAATCTTATCCCTGTATATTGAATTATCAACTGCAGTTACCGAATGTTTTTCTCTGATTTTGAGTTGGGGTGATATTACTGACCTTGTTGCTGTTACTGACAGCTGATATCACTGACCTTGTTCCTGTTATTGATGGCATAACCTTGTTTTCTGCGATTCAAGGCTTGCGGTATCCCTGCACTATCCTACTTTCAGCAATAGAGATTTGTGGGTTCAAACAAATACGCTAATCAGATCCTACCACCATTTTAGTATTCAAAGGGTTATCCTAAAGACTAACATTCGACCATACTGGGACTTATCCGAGGCATGAATGACTCTACCTGCTATTTCTCTAATTCCAGAATTCTAGTTTTCAAAACTAGTTCTTATCCCACGGTCTAATTCGAAAAGTTTTAGCTTTCAAAGAGTTATATAAGTTTTTTATTCCCTCTTTTCTTACAATTTTCCTTTTACCCCTGGCTGTTCCAGAACGGGGTTACATCCTCCAATAAACCCCAACAGATTACATATATTCAGAATGCTCAAGAAAAGTGTGTCTCCCATATAAGTACAATTGTTATATCTGTGAGACACAGAGAGAGAGAGAGAGAGAGTCATCATCCATTAGAGAGAAAAACACTTACAGGAGAGAAGCCCGGGTGAATTAACGGAGACTGAAAAGAAGAAGAAAAAGATGGTTTACCAGGGGAGGGGCTCGCCGGAGAGGAGCAATGAGTCAGCTTCCCATCGTTGCAATCACTGATGGAGCTTCAGTTTCTAACCCCTAGCCGGAGAAGTGGGAGAAGACTATGGTTCCGAGTTCCAACTCCAACTCAAGAACTCTGCTTCAATACTTGGTTTCGAATTTATAACTGTACGGTAGGGTTTATCTTAGCCTTCCCCTCACGTTGTCAGATGGTCTATAAGCCGTTAGATTAGCCTAGCTCCAAAAGAAATTAAAAGTTAACGAAATTACTACGAAGAACGGAATAATTTGAATAAATTAGCTTCTTCTGCAGGAGATAAGGGAGATGAGTTGGTTTTGATTTGAAGCAGAAACAAAGACGTAGAGAGGAAACTTCCCATCTTGCTTTCAGTCACAATGTGCTTGATTTAAAAGACGAAGGAGAGAGAGAGATTACCTTAGACGAAGTTGCAGCCTTGCAGGTCGCGAGGAGACTTCATACGCCCTTAGAGGCTTAGAGTTTGTAATTTCCTTTCAATCTTGAGCGTTAGTTTTTTGTGAGAACGACGTCAAAAATTTTGAAAGAGTCTCCAAGGTGTTTGGAAGGGATGAGGACATTAATCTCCCGCATCAACGTGATAAGGTAAAAAAATAACAATCAACCAAGACGAACCAATTCAATCATCTCGATCATGACCGGTTCAAGAATTAAATCAAGAGGTATAGTGACCATCAAGGAAACTGACTGTTATAGAAAAGAAGTAATCCCGTTAAACTTGGGATAGGCAATCGTGCTCTATATGAAAAATCGCAATTAATTCACATTGAGGGAGGGAAATCCTATGATTGGACAACTAATAATGAGACTTGTGAATTGATCCAACAATTAACAGTAAGAGGTAAACCCTATATAAATCAAAGCATAACATGAAGAAAATGTAACTGAATCATTTTCCTCCATTCTCACCTTTCACTTAAACTCCACAACTCGCTAGAGCTCTGTGGTGGTGCTCCTACTGATGTAGCCTTCGAAGGTGACTTCCCAACTGCCGAGTGGGCCTACGTATGATATTGTTTTGCAGGAATCCAAAGGCTGATCAATTTTTGGACACATCATTTGGCATCGTCTGTGGGAAGATAGTTCGAAGAGCCATGGTAGATACCAGATCAACACTTCATAAGAATCAGAATCAAATTTTCCCACCTCCTTTAGGTGAAAATTTTATTCCCCCAGGAGAGGATCAGTCTCGAGAGATCAAACAACACAAAGAAAAAGAAGTGATAGAGGGAGTACGCTTAAACAATCAGAATGGGGAGATCCAGATGATCCCAGTCATTCATGAGCAAATGAATCAAAGTCAACAACAGATGAACCAAATGCAGATTCAATTTCTCGAGATGCAAGCTCTACTCCAAATGATGGCAAGGATTTGGGGGGCTCCAAAGAACCCAAACCCTTATAATCATGAAAAGACAAGAAGGCAGGCTCGAAGAGCGAAAAGGAGATGTTTTGCAGTAAGAGGATGTTCTTCACAAAGAGAAAGGAACATGACCGAGGGACAAGATTTTCGACAACCACCCTTAAAGGAACTTAAGGCAGCAAGAGGTCGAAGGCCAACGTTTGGGAATACAAAGAACCGAGGAGCTCCCATAGAGAGATGACGTTGAAGTTCAAGATCGGTCACAAGGCAGTCAAACAAGGACCCTAACTCATCTCAAGAGAGGCATTCAGACACATTCTACAACATCCCAACATTCGTACATGGATAGCGTGCAAACACCTAATACCAGAGCAATTCAAATCGATAAAAAAGTGACAGATATAAACCAAAAGCTATGACAACTTACAAGGGACAAGAAGACAGATGACATATATTTGATCATCAAAAAGACCCTTTCCAGGTACGAATTTCCTCATAATTTTAGGCTCCCAACCTTTTCCCTATTTGATGAATGTGGAGACCTAGTGGCCCATATAAGTTGTTACCAGCAAATGATGGTGGTAGCTAGGAATTCAAATGAAATCTTATGCAAGATATTTGGGTCCTCACTGATGATAGCTGCCCATAAGTGACTCTCGAACCTGCCCTTGGGAAAGGTAGCTAACTTCGACGAGCTTGCCAGAAAATTCATTGGTCGGATTTCAAAGTAGAATACAAACAAAGAAGATCGAATAGACTATTTTCACTGTTAAGCAAACAAAGAATGAGTCCATTCGGGATTATTTGCAAAGATTTAATAAGGCAACAATGGAGATTAAGAATCTCGATGAACACGTATTGAAAATAGTCCTTTTTACGGGACTTTCCAATAGGCGTCTTTTGGAGTTATTGCTACAAGATATGTCGACCACCTATGCCGAACTTGTTCAAAGATATTAGAAGCAGGCAGAAGTCACAAAAATTCTTGATTCTCGACAAGGCGAAGCGAAGACAGCTAGTAGGGAGCACAAAGCTTTCGAAAAATGGCAAGGTTCAAAAGGACAAAATAGTGATCAAGGGAACAAGGGACGATCTGGTTGGGGGCAACGCACACCCAATCATGCCAAATACATCCCCTGAATGTGCTACGGTCAGAGATTTTGATGCAGATCAAGGATCGGGACATACTGAGATGGCTGCCTAAGATGGTGTCCAAACCTGAAGAAAGAAACATGAACAGGTATTGCCGATTCCATAAAGATTACAGGAAATACACCGAAGAATGCAGACATTTGAAGGCGAATATTGAGAGGTTAATATTCCAAAGGCATCTTGCCAGTTATGTGAAGCACAGAGAAGATGATTGGGAAAGGAAAACTTGCTAGTGAGAAAAGAAGAGAACGGTCAAGTAGCAGAGACTATAGGCTTGAAGCTTCCAACCCAAAGAAAGGAAAAGAGATAGTTGGGGCAAACCGATCCCCTCCTCACGATATTTGGAGGATTAGAGCCTGAGTCCCTCAGAAAGCTAAAAGCAAAAGTCTAAATTCGTGGGGTTGGAAGAAGTAACCAAGAAAAGAAAGAAACCAAGCTCTCAGGAAAACAATCACGTTTGCTGAGGAAGATGAAAAGGGAGTTTGTAGTCCTCACGATGAAGCGATCGTGATCAAGGTGGAGATTGGTCATCATGAGGTGCACCTATTGCTAGTAGATACGGGGTCCTCGGCAGATTTGTTATCCTATGAGGCATATCATAAATTAAAGATGGATTAAGATTTGATGAGACCAACTTCAACTCATTTGTATGGTTTTGTAGGGTCCTTAACTATAGTAGAGTGAGCAATATAATTGGACTCAACAGTAGGGACAGTGAATTTTCTAGTCGTTCAAGAGTTGCTTGCATATATTGTCATCCTTGAAAGACCATCCATAACCAAATTAGGAGCAATCATGTCAACCAAACACATGGAAATCAAGTTCCTGACTGAAAATGGAGTTGGTGAAGTTGCTTCAAATCAAAAAAACTTCTAAACAATGCTATATTTCTTACCTAAAGGACAAATTTGGACTGAGGAAGGCAATCGTCATGCCGATCAAGATCCGTGATGATCGAGATGAAGAGACCATGCAGAGGCCTAAGCCTTTAGAGAAGTTGGAAAGGATCCAATTGGATCCCTCTAAGGAGGCAAAAGGAACTTTTATTGGTTTGGAGCAGCCAAAGGACTTTAAGGAGAAGTTAAAGGAGTTTCTTTGAAAGAATATGGACGTGTTTGCGTGGTCGGCAATAGATATGCCGAGGATAGACTGCAACGTAGCTGAACACAGGCTATGGATCAAACCGAAAGCCAAACCAGTTATTCAAAGAAGAAGGAACTTCTCTATTGAAAAGCATGAGACCATACGAAATGAAGTGGAAAAACTTAAGGGTTCGGGATTCACTGAATCGATCGAGTACCCAACATGGTTTGGCTAATGTTCTTATGGTTAAGAACATGAATGGCAAGTGGTGAATGTGTACTGACTACACTAACTTGGACAAAGCATGTCCGAAAGATTATTATCCTTTGCCCTAAATTGATCTCCTCATTGATGCGACAACAAGATATGAGACTATGAGTTTCATGGACACATACTTAGGGTACAACCAGCATCCGATGAACAAGGAAGATGAGAAGTTCACAGCGTTCATAACCTATCAAGAAAGCTTCTATTACAAGGTGATGTCATTCGAGCTCAAGAATACAGGAGCTACCTACTAGAGAGCGGTTAATAAGATTTTCAAAGACTTGATCGGTCGAAACGTGGAGGCCTACATCGATGACATGCTCATGAAAAGATTTCGGTGCTCAAATCATGTCTCGAACCTAGCAGAAGTCTTTGGTGTACTGAGGAAATATTAGATGAAGTTGAACCCAGAGAAGAAATGTGCGTTTGAAGTATCTTCGGGAATGTTCCTGGGGTTTATGGTGTCACAAAGAGAGATCAAAGTAAACCCCATTACGATTTGAGCGTTGATTGACATGGAGCCACCAAAGACTATTCGGGATGTCCAATGTCTAACTGGATGAGTAGCTGCCTTAAACACTTTATAGTGCAATCGGGAGAATGATGCTTACCGTTCTTCAAAGAGTTGAAAGACCTGAGGGGTAATAAAGAAGCACAATGGATAGAGGAATGCCAAAAAGAGTTCGAGAACATGAAGGAGATGCTCGAGAAGCCAACCTTGCTATCCTGACTAGAGAAAGGTGAAAGACTACAGCTGTATTTAGCATCCTCAACTTCAGTAGTGAGTGTTGTCCTAGTTTGGGAACAAGAAAAGAAACAGTTGCTAATACACTATATAAGTCATGCACTTCTTGACGTAGAGACCAGGTACTCGAAGATCAAGGAATAAGCTTTGGCATTGATGATGGCTGCAAGGAAACTGAGGCCCTACGTCCAAGCTCACCCGATCAAGGTATTAACTAATTGTCCCTTGAAAAAAGTACTTCATAAGCCAGACCTTTAGGAATGGATGGTGGCATGATCGGTAGAGCTGAGTGAATACCGGATGGATTTTAAACCCCGAATGGCCATCAAAGCATAGGCTTTGCCTGATGTCGTTGTCAAAACAACAACTCCAATGACAGAGGATACCGAACTCCAAAGCTCGATGATGTGGAATGCTTATGTAGATGGTTCAAGTAACAAACAAGGAGGGGGAGCTGGAATCCTACTAAAGAATCCTGGAGGTTTCCTCATTTGGTACGCATTGAAGTTTGAGTTTGAAGCAAGCAACAATGAAGTTGAGTACAAAGCTTTTTTAGCAGGACTTCGGCTGGCAAAGGCACTCACCCTCCCAGAGATAACCATCTACAATGATTCTCAATTAGTGGTGAATCAAGTTCAAGGAGAGTTCGAGGTAAAGGAACCTCGGTTGGTAAAGTATCAAGAAATGTTACGGGAACTAATGAAGGGATTCAAAGAAGTTCGAATCTTTCAAATCCCGAGGAAGGAGAATGAAATGGTAGATGAACTATCAAGATTGGAAAATGCGAAGGTAAAAACTCTTGAACTCTCTGTATACATCGAAGAATTTAACTTTCCGAGCACGAGGGTGAAGGAGGTGATGTATATGGAAGAAGAGCACTACTAAATGGACCTGATTGTGGAACACCTTCAGGACGATCGATTACTTGATGTCTCAAAGGAGGCACAGTTAGTTAGGTGTCGAGCTGCAAGGTACACTATCCTTAATGGAAGACTTTAACGTAGGTCTTATGTGGGATCGCTACTGAGGTGTTTAGGACCAGAGGGGTCAAAAAGTGCACTGGTAGAAGTTCACGAAGGCATTTGTGGAGAACTTATGGGAGGGTGAGCGTTAGAGCACAAAATTCTCAAGCTCGGGATGTATTGGCCAATGATGCAAGAATGCGTTGTAGTACGTTAGGTGTTGCAAAAAATGCTAAATACACTCAACCATATCAAAAAGGCCAGCAATACCTCTAACATCCATCTTAGACCCGATCCCATTCACTATGTGGGGGATGGACATAATGGGAAAGTTCACAAAAGCTTCAAGAGGAAGGGAGTACCTAGTCGTCGCCCTCGATTACTTCACAAAATGGGTTGAAGCAACTCCACTTGCCATAATTATAGAAAAAAGAATCGAGAAATTTGTGTTAGATTCAATAATACACCGATTTGGCCTCCCAAAGATAATAATCACCGATCATGGAACGTAATTTGATAACCCACTGTTCACTCAGTTTTGTGGCACCTACATAATCGAATATCAAATGTCTTCTGTTGCATATCCCCAAAGCAACGGGCAAGTTGAGGTAACTAATCGAACCTTGCTAAATGAAATCAAGGAGTGGTTGGAAGCAAATAAAGCTTTATGAGTCAAGGACCTCTCGAATGTGCTATGGGCCTACAGAACTCCATTCGAACACCAATTGGAGAAACACCATTCAAATTGACATACGAGTCAAAGGCCTTAGCTCTAGTAGAAGTAATGGCCGAGACTCTCAGAGAAAGAATTTGGAGAAAAGTTGAATGAGGAAGGTCTATTGGACAACCTAAATTCCTAGATGAAGTTCGGGCAAAGGTAGTGATCCGAATCCAACAATACCATAGGAATATTTCGTCATACTACAATTCCCGAGTAAGGCATTGGCAATATTGTCTAGGAGATCTTGTCCTAAGAAATACTGCTACTTCAGACCCTCGACACCAAAAGAAACTAGATCCTACATGTGAAGGACCATATATAATAATAAAGCAAGTAGGCTTAAGAGCTTATCGGTTAGAAAGCGCAGCAACTGACCGAGAGCTAGACAGATTGTGGAACACTTGAAACCTGAAGAAATTTTACCCTTAGTCTTTATTTGTAATGCAATTTTGACTTAGTATTCAATAAAATGATTTTTCCTCACACCGAACATCTCTTGAATGGGGGACATGTAGGTAAATGAATTGAGAAAGGATTCAAAAGGCTTCAGTACACGCCCAACTAAGACCTTCTAACACTTAGAAAACATCTGTGAATTTTTCTATGGAAAGGCTTCGGTACATGCCTGACTAAGACCTTCTAACACTTAGAAAAATCTGTGAGTTTTTCTAAAAGGAAAGGCTTCGGTACACGCCCGACTAAGACCTTCCAACACTTAAAAAAAATCTATGAATTTTTCTAAGGAAAGGCTTTGGTAGACGCCCGACTAAGACCTTCTAACACTTCGAAAAAATCTGTGAACTTCATCTAAAGAAAGGCTTCGATGAACACCCAACTAAGAGACCTTCCAACACTTACTGAGAATTTTTCTAAGGCTAAAAGCTTCAATTCAATTTTAATTAATGCTTCGAGTCAATCCAGTGAACAACATAAATTTAATTAACAGTAGATGGAGAAATAAATTCGTATTTATATGAAGGCCAGAGGGGGCCAACCCTTAAAAAAAAGGGAACAAGTGAAATATAGAACGCAATCAGCAAAAATTACAAGAGATCAAAAGAGAAACGAGAAGAATAAAGATTAAGGTTGTTCAGCGGCAGGGTCTTGAGCTTGGTTTGGTGGAGGTTTAGGGTCGACATTCTCGTCTGCAGCTTTGGGATCAGGAGAGGTAGGAGGGAAGTCGCTTAGGTAGCCTTCAATGTTTGGATCCTCTGGGGGATAGTCGACCTTTTGGAGAGTCCATTCAGGGCCCCCCAAGTTCAGCTCCTCATACACCTCAGCATGGCATGCCTCTTGGTGTGGTTCGGTGTCAAACAAGGGATTCTATCTCAGGATGGATCTTCAAACCTCATTCTGCCCATCACGGTAAGCCATTGCAAGTATAGTTGATCATTAAATTGCAAAAGGGCCTACTGTTGAGATATTTTCAAATGCAAGCTTTGTGAACGTCTGAGGAAAGATGTTCGGATTCTGAAGGAGCGACATGATCTTGTAACTCATCCCTTTCCTTCATAATGCCCTCGATCTTGGCACTAGACTCTGAGAGAGCCTTCTGGAGCCTCATAACTTCTCTTTCCAACTCCCCGATCCTACTTGTGGAGACCATAAGCTCTTCTCTTTTCCTTTAGAGTTTGGAACTCTCATCCCGAAGGCATGAGACCTCCTTCCCCTTGGCCACCATTTCTTCATCTTGGTGCTTGGACTAAAAGCTAAGATGCTCGACCTGAAGCAATGCCTCCATCTGCCTATGGAAGGCGTTCACAATCATCCTGTGGCAAAAAGGGATCAGAGATTGAGATAAGGGCCTAAAAAGTCTTGAAAAAGTTGTTAAAGTGAAACGAGGAACTTACTTGATTGAAGAGTTAATGAACTCCTTGTTGGGGGCAACATCAACGATCTTGTGATCCGCAGGCATTCAGGCATTGGTTGCCCACT
This sequence comes from Hakea prostrata, assembly GCF_041222555.1. NCBI lineage: Eukaryota > Viridiplantae > Streptophyta > Magnoliopsida > Proteales > Proteaceae > Hakea > Hakea prostrata. Next base: position 16,928,447 of record NC_142604.1, read on the forward strand.
CCAAGGCCAGGATCCAGTCCCTGGTGACACGTTCGTGTACCTTGAGCTTCCAAGGAGGTATGTAGGCTTCCTCCCGCTCAACCCTAACCTTCTTGGAGGTCGTATCATCAAAGAGATTGTGCCTCCTCTTCATCCAAATGATGTCATCATGAGTTTGTTTGACGGCATCAATCAAGGCCTTCCCTTTCTCTAAAAGACCATAATGAATTTTTTAGTAGGCCCTTGGGGGCTTGTGAAGGAATTTTGAGGTCAGGTTTGTTGGTTCGGGCTCCTTTCTTTTGGTCTAAACCGCCCTTTCCTCAGCGGCATCAAGCCCCTCGAAAGCCCTAGCTTTTACTGCCTTTGGGTTGTACTTGGGAGGCACTGTAGAATAGAAACAAGGAATAGTTAGTAAAATGCAAGATCAATATCAAAGGCAACAAAATTAACAAAGGTTCGGGAGCTCACTAGGGGCTAGACCGCACCACTGAAGCACTACTTTGTACTCCATGGCAAGCCCTTGGATCTCTTGATGTGCCTGAATTGACTTTATAGTTCAAACGACGCTACCTTTGTTGGGAGATAGGGAAAGAGGACGATTCACCTGGGTATAGGAGTCCTAATGGTCCTAGGTGATTGGGAAGTTTAAATCTCTAAGGGGCGCTTGATAGAACAAAAACTTATAACACCACCCTTCATAGTTGGAATGACAGGTACCTTCGCAAGGATACCGCCCTGACCATCCCAGCTCACTTTTGGGACGTTTGGAGAAGAAAACCCTTACCAGGAGGGTTGGATTTACTAAGATAATAAAATTGAAAAAAAAAATGGGTAGAGAGGGGGGTGATGCCTAACTCGAAGTAGAGCCCGAGGAAGTTGACGATAAGGCACCAACTATTCGGGAGAAGCATACCAGGACATAGGTCCCAGTGATTGAGAATTTCAACAAACAAAGAGGAACAAAAGGGGAACCGAACCCCACTTTTTAGGGTATCGATGTATAGAGGAAAATTCCTCAAGAGGGTTAGAGTTAACTCTCTCATCTGAGTTACGGACCCGAAGGAGGTATGAAAATGGAATAGAAAAGTGATCAAAGATGTCGTCAAGCTTAGCATAACAAATATAAGAAACGAAGTAGCTCGAACCCTAGGAGGGCCTTTTTGATGGCCGAGAGCTACTAGCAATGGCTTTTTGAAGGAGCCTTTCGCTAATGGGGAGCAGGGGGCAAAGTAGTGGCTCCACCCTCCATTGGGTTCCCTGGCTGGTCCCTACGGAAAGATTGGGCAAAGGGACTAAACCAGCGGTCGGTGATCCTAATATTTCTATCCCCTAGAAGCTTAATGGAAGCTAAGGGACTGGATTGGTTGGCAAAATCGTCTCCCTCGACCATTTGGTTAATGGATTCATCCTCAGAAGTCATACCACTACCCATCTTCAAAAGAAAAACTATAAAATTCCTAAGGGAAAGGTTTGGAAAAGGTCTGGAGGCAACCCAAAAATTAGCTGAGACTATGAACCCAAGAGAGAAGTAGACAATGGAAGAAAGAAGAGAAAAAAGGAATGAGTAGGAGACAGAGGAGACTTACTTGTGAAAAACTTAAGCAAAGTTGAAGTTGGCACTGGGAGACTTGGAGACCAAAGGTTGCTTAGAGTTCGAGGGGATCTTCAAGCATAGGGGTGTTCGCAAGTTGGCAAAATAAAAATGAAATGGGAATACACAGGGGTTTAAATAGATCCAAAGGTAAATTTGTATGAACAATATTAATTCGAATCAACGTCCGAGTGTGAGCGACGATTTGAGAGTAAGAATTCAATGAATGAGATTAATCTAAGATCAACAGCCAAAAGTTGGTGACAGTTCAAGGAAAAGAGTGTTATAATGGCGTCTGTTCCCAATAGGCATGTGGCGTTAAAGGCACGATTCTTGATGAGCATATATGGCTCGAGAAAACATACCATTTCTAACAATAAATGCGACATTTGGAGGACGGTTGGAAGACGTAGAATTGTTTAAACCTTCCACCTATTACACCCATGATTTGTGGTCGAGAAAGACATACCAAGTGATCTGTCTCTTGATCTGATCCCTTGGTCTGAGGGGCTCATGATAAGTAAAAAATAACAATCAACCAAGATGAACCATGGTCAGTTCAATCATCCTGATCAGGACTAGTTCAAGAATTAAATTTAGAGGTATTGTAAGCACCAAGGAACTTGACGGTTATAGAAGGAGATGTGATCCTGTTAAATTTGGGATATGCGATATGGAAACCACAACTAACTCACAAGAGGAAAATCCTATGATTGGACAACTAATAATGAAACTTGTGGATTGATCCAATGAGTAATAGTAAGAGGTAAACCCTATATAAATCAAAGCATAACAAGAAGAGAAGGTAACTGAATCATTTCCCTTCATTCTCACCTTTCAATTTAGCTCTACTACTCGTTAAAGCTTTGTGGTGGTGCTCCTATTGATTTAGCCTTCGGAGGTGGCTTCTCGATAGTCGAGTCGGCCCACGTCTAACATTGTTTTGCAGGAATCCAAGGGCTGGTCAATTTTTGGACGCATCACAACGTATTTAGGGTTTTCTAATAAGTTTTCTACCCCAAAAATGAAGAAGAGGTTTTTTCCATCTGAGGTTCATCCAGGCTAGGTTATCGCACCTCAACTACATATCCTTAGGAGAGCTTTGTATAATTAACATAGGCGATATTTCTTCCCTATCCCCTGGCCCAAAAATGAAGAGGTTTTTCTCTCTTGGGTTGAGAGATGCTATAATGAGCAAGTGTGTGTGTATATATATATATATATATATCTATATATATATTCCAAATTTTATAAAAGGAAAAAAAAAATTATATGCCTTAAAGTTGAATTCTAAATTTTATCAAAAGAAGAAAAAAAATCTATATAACTTAAAGATTGAACTCTTAGCCTTTTACTAAGAGATGTTAACCTTTGCCAACTAATTCAAAGTTGAGTTTAGAAAAAAAGGATGGACAATCATATTCTTGCAAGGAGTTGCATAGGCATATGATGCACCGTAAGTCTATAATAGTCAACAAGTAAGATCATTCTACAACTAACAGAAGAAGAAGATGTGGATCATGGATTCTCAAGGTTTTGGGGTTTAGAATAAAGTCATAAGGGGAATAATCAATTGTTTTAATTTAGAAAATTGTATAATTTCATTTTGTCTGTGTTTAATAGTTAATACTTTAGAATCAATGTAAGAAACATACTAGGAGACTAATATGTCAAGTAAATATTTTAATACGTATATAATGCACATAAATGTCATACCTAATACACGCTAAGAGGAAGGAAAAAAAATTATATGTTGTGCACAACAATGCATTTTTGTACCAAATGATTGGTTGGAGATTAAAAGCTTAATTTTAAATTTAAAAAATCCTCAAAGTCTTGTATTTACTTTGTTTTCTCAGCCAATCATCTGGTATATATGTCCAATACTGTGCACAACAGAGGAAGTTTTCCCTGCTAAGGAAGACCATATTAGAAAACTTATCCATATTTCTAGATTACGAATTTAAGGTACATCTTACAATAATGGTCCTTGGTGATGGTGATAAACGTGGCTATTCATTTCTTCTGAATTTTTTTTTTGTTTGGGGGGGGGGGGGGGGGGGGGGGGTTGAATATTGTCTCCTGATTTACAATATAGTAAATAAGGTGAGCATATGCAGTTGATAAACTTGGTTTTTAGTTTGTGCTTCAAATTAATTGTGCATTTGATCTGTAAAAGATACAGGACATACTTTCCAACTTGGCGGAACATAATGAATCTCAAATAATCAAACATGATACATGAATTCTTGTACAACCTTGAACTGTTTTCTACTTATAATCAATCATAGAAAATACAAAGTTCAAACATCCATATCAACGTTCCCGTCTTCAGGGAAACACTAATAACCCTACGACTCCTCCAACCACCTTTGCAAAATTACAATGACTGTTTTTCTCGGGGTCACCTGTGAGGCCTGAAGATGCCCCCATTATTGTAGAGAGAACCGCAGCTTGCCTTCATTGTTCTTCAATTTGAACTTGTTTCACAAAATTTTGATGCTGTACAGCTATTCCTAATTCCTATGGCTCTATATACAAGAGGATAATTCTTGATAATCCACCTGGGGCCAAAAGTGGTTCTCCAGGTAAGCGAAAAACTGTTGAAAAATGTGGAAGTCACCAAAAGAATGCAATGAAATAATGGGTTAGGAGCAATCAACAGAACCTTTTTTGATTCAGGGCAAGGTAGCTCCATCAGTCTGATAGTATTTCTTCCAATTCCGATTCCTCAGATTTAAGGAACAGATTATCATCTAATTGTGTCATACTAGAATTTCCCTTCTCCCCTGGCCCATCTTGATTGTCCATATAATCTAAATCTGAGAAGTCTGGTTCATCATCAGCAAATTGATTGTCAATGGCTTCACCAATATCTTTGATTGATTTGTTTTCCCCAATATCCTTTTTCTGGCCACCCTTAATCTGACTTTGGGAAACTCGACCCTGTTTTCCCTTTGCCTTGGAATCTTCACATATGCAGGTTGATGGGTTCTCATGAAATTCACCCCTGCCTGGCCTCACCTCATTTGGCTCTCCCATGAAGCCTATTTGATAAGTACGAACTCTGGATGCAAATTCTTCCCAAGTCATGTTAGTCCGAGAAGGAAACAAGGAATTCAGTTTTCTACCATTTGGACGAATAGTACGTTTATGTCCAAAATATCTCCTGCAATAGAAGATAAAAGGCAAAAGTAATGTCATTACCAATCTTTGTAATATGGATACCAAAAATATAAATTAAGACCATTATACCTTCGACCGGCTAGAATTCTGGCCATGTTACCATTATTATTGGTTACAAATACATCACTCTCATCTGAAACAATAAAATCAAGTGCAGCCATGCGAGACGAAAATGTGGAGAATAGTGCTAACTCATCCTTGCTTGCCAAAGTATCTTTTGAGTGGAAATTTGGGAAAAGAGCTTTGAGGGGGCCTATTGTTTCTTCTCCCCCATATATTTCACCGGATGCGACATATATGTGAACATCACTGCCAAACCCCAGTGCTCTTAACATTAGTCCAACCTCCTCTGGAGTGAGAGGACATCTTCCATGCCTCCGTTCCTTGTCAGGGTTGTTTTTCTGCGAGGTATTTATTTGGAAATTATGTAAGGCATGCTTACTATATCCTAATACTTGAATGTTGTTCACCAATAAATCAGAGCAAGGAACTTACATGCAATGTTTTCCACCTCTTACGGATTGTGCCTAGCTCTTTCCTTTCCTTGTCTCCTCCACCATAGTAACACCCAGAGAATGCAAGCATATCAGGTTCAAACCTGTCAAGAGAAAAGCATGGTTGCATCAAAGTAACATCAACAATCTCCCAGCTACTATTATATATCCTTTTTTATTGAAATACAAGATAGTAGAAATGAATTTTCTGAAAATTGTTAATGCTACTCCTAAAAAAAATCAGATACTTGAATAAGGTAAAATATAACGCAGGCAGCTTCCTTTTTTTATTATTTTATATATATAACTTTCCTTGAGAAACACGGGAAGGACATGTGGTGGAGATACTACATAAATCAACCAACCATGGAGTGGAAAGCGGCCAAGATGTCCTACCCGATATGTATCCTTCCGGGCCAGGTGTTCAGCAATGCTGTTGCCACATCTGGGAATAAAAGCAAAATTACAATCCATAAAATAAGACTGCAACTGCTGAATATCGAACACTAACCAAAGAGGGAGCAGTAGCCGGGGAGGCAAGGATTTTTATCAAAGCCTGAGAATCCAATTCCACCACCAAGAAATCAATCCCCTCAGAGAGAGCTTCGAGTAACCCTTCCCGAACTGCCATTGATTCCCCAAGAGTACCAAATCAAACTGTAACAGATTCGACACTACTACCGGCAGAGGCTCATTATAAAAAATGATCATGAAGCCCAACCCAGAGCAGGCCTTTCTAAGGGTTGCATCGCTATTCATTTTAAAGTATGGTGGGTTAAAATGCTGGGTGGGCCTGATCTTTATTTCCTGTGGCTCAATGTTCACTTTCTTTTGATTTTTCAAACAATATCCACTCCTTTTCAGCCCAACAGACAATGTCCAGAGGGCTCCTTGCATCCTTCGAACAGAAACCTATTTCTTCCCTTACATAGATGCCAACAGTGTGTATGAGACAAGTCCTTCAAGTGTTCAGTCCTCTTTACCTTTCTGAAAAATATTCCTCCAATCTCCCAGTAAGTATGAAAAGATGGGTTTTCCAGTGCTATGTAACCAAGGGGGGAAGCCAACCAGGTTGCTCAACCTAGCAGCTTTTGTTTCTACAAATTTTAGTTTAATATGTATATTCTTCAATGTTCCTTTTGTTTAAAAAAGTAATACTATGGAACCAAAGCTTGTTAAGGTAGGTGCTGCAAGGGTTTTACTGTCGAACTTGTAAGGTTATTGGGATGCTAGTGACTGTAATGAGGGAAGAGTGTCCCTCTCCTGGTATACTTTAAGTCTTAGAGTTGTCATTATCTTTGAGCTATTGTCTTCTATTTCATTTTCTTCATAACTCATAATTGAAAGCCCATTTGCTGTTATTATAAATAGAGGGACTGCACCACAATAGGGACAGGTTGAACCCTCTCATGGCCTCTGGATTCTCTCCTCCTCCTTTTGTTTTCTCTTCCTCTTCTCTTCTCCAACTTCGTTAAGGACCAGCAATTGGTTTTCCTGATGTAACCCAGATTCTAGGGTTTAGGAATTTTGATATCAAACACTCTAGGATCTTCTCACAACCCTTGGGAAGCCTGCTTCAATTATTATAACCAACAGTAGTTCGTGGAATGTGGAATGGAATGTGGGAAAAATAAGGGTTTTAACAATATACAACATGGGATGGGTGGATTTAAGAAACTGGTATATGGGAGCCTTCAGGGGACTGAGTTCTGTTATCAAGATGTATAGAAACCCAACCCATGGGAAATATGGGATAAATTTCTTAAGATGGGAGCTTTGGTTTATAGGTGTCAGAATGGGCTGAAACTTGGATGGACTGTAGGTACTAATATCATAAGATGATTCCCCAAGTTTGGTGGAGGTTTGGACGGCTAAATTGAAAGATGTTAAGGTTCTTGTTTTTAGGGTCTTGGTAAGTATGAAAATTCAAGAAACTAACTATATCTTGAAATCAGACAGTCAGGATGGGGTTAAATTGAGACATTGGGTCACTAGGTTTCTGGAGATAATGCTCCTAAAGTTTGGGACAGGTCTAAATGGTTAAACTGGTCTAGATTTGACCTTGAAACTTGGGTCTCAAGAAAAGTCCAAAAATTCAAGAAAATAAAAAAGAAGGGTGAGCTAAATGGGGGAAGATGCAAGAAGGCTGGATATGGGGTTGGGGATGATATTCACTTATTGGAGATGGTTAAGGGATGCTGTGGTTGTTAAATTGCTGTTGGCGCTTCAAGAACTTTGAAGAAGTTGATCTAATAATTCTGCCGTGGCCCTCCCACGACCTGGGTTTCCTCCAAACTCAGATTTGTATTCAATTCAACTTGAAAATTATATAGCTGGAGGGCTTCATTTATAGCCTCAAATAAGCAATAGAAAAGGACTCTTATTTGGAAAACCAACTAGAACTCTAATTGACTTATCTAACAAACTCAATGACTACCACAACTCTAACTACTTTGACATAAAAGGACTCTATAACTAACCCTGGAGGACTCAATTCAAATTCTAAGAGTAGACATGGAATCCTAAAGACAAGGAGATTAAAGTGGACTTGAATTGTGGGATCCAAACCTAACTGAGATCTCACCTAAACAAGGACTCTCAAATATCTTGCAAAATAATAATCAGAAAACAATAAAATAAAAATAGATCTAGGGTCCAAACAAAACACTGGACTCAAGGGGACAAAGATTTAAGACACGAAATTTGTCAAAATGACCTAAATACTCTTGGGAGGGTTCGGCCAGCCTTTGCACAAATTGGGGCTTGGTTCTTGGAGGGGGCTGGGCCAGTTTACATCTTTTCCCCACCTACAAAGCTAGTCGAATATTATGACCTAAATAAGCTACTTTTTCAGAACAAGATATTCAAAACTAAAATTTGCAGAACAAAAGCTGCTACCTTTGTATATTATCTTATTCAAGTACCTGATTACATTTTTAGAAGTAGCATTAAAAACTTTCAGAAAATGCGTTTCTACAATCTTGCACTACTATGAAGCATAAATCAATGTATTAGTCATAGCTAATTTTTTTAGGATTTTCATGACAAGGAGCCTATCAAGCATTAATCTCTAGCAAAGCCAAAGATTTTTGGGTATCTCTTTGTCTTATTATTCTTTTCGGTAAACTTATTTATTGTGGGCCAAGGAAAGGTTGGTGTGTTGTTCTCAAACATCAAGAAATAATCACCGATTAGAAGATACCAGAGATTTGGTCATGTACTTAAATTAGGTTGGTTCTGCAACAAGGACATGATAAAGAGTATGTCGGTTTTAAGAGAAAGACTGTTTTTAGTTTAATATTTAAGAAGCAAATCTAGCTCTGAGGTCCACAATTAATGGACAAATGTAGAAATGCTGCCTCACACATCAAGAGATTCATCAGATGACTCCCAAGTTCCAACTGACCATCCTAATCATCTAATGAGCAAAACTTTTTTATCCACGTGCTAAGCAGTCCAAGCCACATCTATTCAGTCCGATTCAGATTTCAGTGAGATTTATCAGATCATGTTAGTCCAGGATCCAGCCTTTCAATTGAACAGTCCGGAGTGACTGAGAAAGTACATGGTGAATAACTAAGGACAGGTCATTTCGAGAGTTCTTGATATCATTCATTCTTTTTCCTTTAAAAACAAAAAGACATTCTTATACGGCTTTGACAAAATCATAGGATACATAAGAAGACAAGGCAAGGCAATAAGACAGGGAAAGAAGATAATGGAAATATTTCACTTTCCAGTATTAGTCATGAAGGAGAAAAGCAAAGGACTAATTGACTAGTTGCATTCTATGGTGAAGCAAGAAATTTCAAATACAATGAAAAGAAAATACCAAGAAGGAAAGAGGGAACCAAGTATGCCCATTACCTCAGGTGGAGAACAATAAATCGCTCGCTTTTCATCCTCATTCTATGGACCAGTTTCATGCCCATTTCATTTATAGAACCAGTAAACCTTAAGGCATGGTAATTAACTTTACATCTCAGCTTCTGCAAGTCTGTATCCAACTTGTTCGCAAGCCTATAATCAAACTTGTTGAGCTGGACAGCCTGTGTCACAAAATAAGGCACACAAATCTCATCGATATTGCAGCTGAGATCTACAATTATATCATACAGTATACTTCAAGTCTTCAACAAATTGTTTGTTCTTAAGGTTCAATTTATTCTGGGTTAAAACCATTGTAAGATGCAAATTGTAGGTAAACATCCGTTTTTCATGCTGGCTTTACAGGATTTTCTGTTATTTCAGTTTCACACTTTTACCTAGAAACAAACAAGAGTCTTAAGTAAAACACTCAACAAGCTTGAACGGGTTCTTTGTTGGTTTCATTTGGTCATTGGTAAATGATCTATTGAAGATACCAATAACATTTGAAATCAAACAGTATAAATGTAAAGTCAAAAGCAATTTTCAAAATTCGAACAAATCAGATGCAGGGACGACAAACTGAAGCACATTTGAGTTTGTAATACCAATGGCCAAGAAGAACCTCAATGAAATACATAAAAATAAACACATGTCCTACATTTCCATCATGGAGGTAAGGCCCTTTCTGAGAATCTATAAAGTACAGAGTGTAAATAAATAAATAAGCAACACGATCTATTATAACCTATAATAACTCTGCAATTGAACTTCAACTGGAAAAACCCATAATGCCAACCTTAGCCCAGAACCATAGAGGAGTAAGAAAAATGTGGGCCAAATGCACATTCAGTTTTGTTAAGTGCCTGGTTCATTATATGATCTAGGAAGCTGTTTGACATTGAACCTGTGGCCCATTCTACCCACCATTCTGTAGCAGTTAATGTCAGACCTCAGTGACAGGATTTAAGTTGCAAACAAAAAAGATAGGCTCATGGGAGAAGAAAGAGACAAGTTAGGGATGGTCTTCACTTAGTCAACAAGTTTGGGTTTCGGAATGCTCTGTACATATAATAATCAATTGGTCAATAAAAATACATTTTTCTACCAAATTCAATAAGAAGAGAAAAAAATCAACAAATGGAAAGATGAAATGATAGCTCAAAATGTTCTACACTTTATATCACTATAAAGGATGATGAAATGAAAGATCAAACTGTTCTATGCTTTATAACATTCTGAAGCAACTATTTGCAGTGTACTAATCAAGATCTTAATTTCTGTGCACAACTGAAGCCTGACTTCCAAGTGTTGGAACTGGTAGATGACAAACAATGAACAAGTAGGTTGCACTGCTACATCTTTAGGAAGAGAGGGGTCTCACAACCAAAACACTCAGAACCAGAAGCAACCCAAGTGACGGTGTAAGCAGAATGAAACCAATTGTTAAATGCCTTTTTAACATAAAAACTTACTCACAGGCTCTTGCTTTCTCATCAAGACTTGTGCAACTTGTCAAGCTCAATTGTAAGCTGAGGACTTCAGTTCGCACACCATCCTACCAGAGCTGTCAAGGCATCGCCAAGTTGATGCCTCAGCAATGAGGTGCCATTTGAGGCCCAAGACGGTTGGTTGCCTCATGTGTGCCCACACCTAAAACCTACAATCTAGACATCACCCCTTACATTCTATATTTTGTACTTCTGTACCGCATACATTTGAGCCTCCCCAGGCCTTGCTAAATGCGGAAGCCTTCTTCCCTGGGAATCTGGGATGTAACATATGGTATTAGCCTTGATTACCTGGCAGGGCATTGCCTGTGGATCAGGACACCTTGCCACCGGTCTCGACACCAAGACAACTATATATCCCCCAATGAAATATGAATGGACATTCAAATCAATGTGCCATATCTAGAAAGGATATGCTCATTGTAGAAACAATACTAGTAGGCCTGCTCAGTAGAATCAGTTGCAGGACAAAGAGTTGTGTTGCTGACCCCTTGTAGGGGATTGTTCTTGGAATACTGCTTGGACTATTACTCCGATGTCTTCCTCTACTTTGATTATCCACAAATAGCTTATAGCCCTTCCCTCCATTTTCCTGGTGGAAGAGACCCCTTCCCCTTTGATAGAGAGTGGCGACAGTAGCTTCTTCCTTTTCAGGTTCTACAATTTGCAACAGTATTGGTAAGCCGGTTTTAAAGCCTTATCTCTCACACTTGGTTGGAGAGGAATCTCAGGAGATGAACTTCCAACTGTAGATCTGTTGATTTAGTTATCTTGTTGGATGCCAGCTCCAGGATCATCTTGTTTCCCTGGAAGCCCTTGTGTGGCTCCACAAAGAAAAAGGATATTGTTGTTATTTGTGGTCTAGATCCCTCTCTTTTGATGCCTTCTAGGTCCCCCAGACCTTTTTCCCCCTCTCTCTCTCTCTCTCTCTCTCTCTCTCTCTCTCTCTCTCTATTCTCTCCTCCCCCTTTCCCCTCCACTCCCTTCCCTCCACTCCCTTCCCTCTTCTTCTTTTTCCCATAATACATTCCCTAACTTCTCCCTCGTTTGGTGCCTTGATTGAATTATTAATTAACCAAAGAGAGAAAAAAAATCTGCCTATGAGTTTTTAAAATATAATTTGTTTATTTATTTTCAAGATGGTTTTATTTTTAGCTGTGAGACAAAATGTTCTGTTCCTTTGGGTAAGGTTAGGTCCCTCCCCCCCCCCCAAAAAAAAAAAATAAAAAAAACTATTTCGTCATTCAGATTTATATTGAATTTTCAATTATATTTTAGGGGTTAACCCAGGTCCCAGATAATATTGAGGTTTAAAAAAAAAATGGAAAGGAAAAGAAAAGAAAAGAAAAGAAAACAGAGATACTCAGAAAAGGCCAGCACTTGCCTCTAATTCCAATTAACACAGAAATGATCCTACAGACAATGAATAGAAAGTTTGGCAACACAGCATACTGTTGAACAAATATTCAGTTTTAGATACAAGAACAGAAAATGCAACAAAGAAACATGGCCAAGAAAATCTCTACAATTCTGTAGAACAACTTCTCAGAAATTTACTTACATGCTTTTTCAATAGAACAGGTAGTACACGATTTTGATAGCATCTTGCAGTGCACTTCCTTGGAACACGCATTGTATATGGAGTCAAAACTTTCCCTCCTTTTCTTGGGAGCTGTTTTATGATTTTAACATCATTTGACAGAGACGAAATAAACCAATCCACATCAAAGATCTCACTAAAATTGCTGCAGAAAACATTTTTATCAAAAATTAAATATAAAATATTTTATCATTTGTATAATTTTGTAGCATAAATTGCTTATAGAACAAACCTTGAATCCTTCCAGTAAGATTTCTGATCCAGCTTAGGAACAACAAGAGTAGCATTCAAGATGCGGGCAGCGACAACAGCATCAACTATCTGCATCACATAATAGGTATATAAAGTTGGGCAAATCAATAACTATTGATGTTTTAATTTATCAACTAAACACTCTCATCAAAGCAATTAATAATTAATGATGTTTTTACATATCAACTAAATACTCTCACCAATGCTCCTCAACCATTTGCTCAGCCACCATCAAGGGGAGTGACTCAATCGATAATACTCCCAAAGACAACACTAGTAGGCTACTCCAATCAAATTATGTATTTGCATTATGCAATACAAAAGTAACATGTTTAATTATCTACACAACTCAAGTGTAATTTCAAATTTAGTGAACGTGCATAGGAAAATGAGAGAAACATGACCTGAACACAAATCCAATTGGGCACCCCCAATAAAATGACTTTGCAGGTGTCTTACTCAGTGATAAAAAATAAAAAAAATAAAAAAATCATAATACTCTGCTTCTTCCCTGGATGAAGTTTTTCTCTGAAAAGCTCTTAGTCCTGTTTTAAGCATGTTTGTATACTTGCACAACAATACACATAATGCTCACTCAGGAGATGCCAAATGGACTCATTTGCCATTGATCAACATTCTGCAGTGGAGTCCAACAAGTGTGGTGCAGTCCTAGACTGAAAAGAAATCAACTAGAAGCCAGTAAACAGGATCTTCAATGAACAAGCAGGCTCAAAGAAGCCAAACTAGGTTTTCAAGTCAAACTAGGGTTAGGTTTGATATGTTGGTTTTGTTAGGCAGGTCTAGGGGAGTCTATCAGTTAAGGTTTGAGGTTTCGTGGCAGGAGGAATAGTTTTGGACATTTGAGTTTTAGCAATTTAGAGTTAAGATGTTTCAGGTTTCTGGAAAGTGAAGATTGAAGGGGTCTAGGATCTGCACTTGGAATCAGGGCTGGAAGTTTGGATCGAGTAACCCAGGGAATGAAGGCCAAGTATGATCCAAGTTTGATGCTGTGTGAAAACCAGGGCTCTCCAGGAAGAACCAGGGAAGCGGGGTAGAAAGGTTCGAGCAAAGGGCTAGGGCTGGGATCTGATTTGAGGGAGGACCCAGGAGAGAGGCCGGGAATGAGGGAGAGGGAGGGAGAGAGGCCGGGAAGAGGGAGTAGGGATGAAAAAAAAGAGGGAAGAGGGAAGGAAGACACGAATTGGAGAGCTGTGGGAAGCCGTAGGCTGAGGGAACACCGTGAGGTGTGGGGGGGTGACTGGCACCATAGAAACCAGTGTTATCTTGTTATTTCTTGCATTCTTGTATGAATTTTTGGGAAATATTATTAGGGTTTCAACAGAATGCTCTGTAGGGCAGGTGTAAATCTCAATGGACTAATGGAGTATCTAACGTTTTTGATGGGGGGAAAGGACTGTGAGTGATTCAGGGCCTGGGGATTAGGGAAACACAAAGAGGAAAGCTAGGGACCTAGGTTTTGGGGTTTGGAGGATCAGAAGAAGTTGGGATGTTGTAAACTCACGTTGTCCTCCAGAAACTTGGCACCAGCTTGTTTAATGGTGGAACTTAATAAGAAGCAGAACTTAAGGGACAACTCCAAGTGGCTTTAATTGAATCTCCCAGGCTTCACACCATCAAGGAGCCAGTTGGATCAAATGCCAAGCCCACCAATCTAAATCAAACACTAGACTAAGGCTTCTTGAAGAAGAGTGAGCTGCAGCTGCAGATTGCAAAGGCAATAATTTTCTACAGTTCTTGAGTGAGTATTCCAACCCCCCCCCCCCCCCAAAAAAAAGGGGGGGGGGCATGCCCCCCAAGTTGCTTTATTTAACATGATCTATGGGCCTTACTCCTAGAAAGCCTTGGAAATCTAATCCTAGGCTGATTCCTAAACATAACGTACCCACCCTGAGAAATCGTGAAAAGTGTGTGATGCAGGTCTAAAGACCTAGCAATAAGAATAAGAACAAACATGGAATACTAGTAGTGGAAGTGGGAGTAAGACACTAGAACGATTTCTTCTTCTTCTTGTGGATGTAGTTCTTCAGATCTTTATCATAGAGTGATTCACAGAAGTCAACTAAATTCCCAACAGAGGCTCCAGATCCTGTTCAGAACAGCAGTGCTTTTCCTTGAACTCACAAGTTACAGCTGCACCAAAAACCAAATGCTACCACTTGCCATGTTATACTCCCAGCAATCAGAGTTCAAAAGTATGTGTTAAATCTCAAGACAAAGTCAATACTTGCGTTAAAATTAGACTCACAAGATCATCTTTCTGTATTATGTGCCATGACAATATATACGCCACTGATATCAGATAGTTGAACAACTATTTACAGTTGTCAAGGTGTCGCCCAGGCACAAGAAACTTTGCTGGCGCCTAGGTGTCCAGGTGTTGCCTTGATTATTTTTTCCTGCTTGGGTGCCTTGCTCGCCTAGACGCTGTGAAAACTCTCTTGGTGAATCTAAACCATCTTTATTTGTAATATGTCAATTTTATATTTCTACCAAATACCTTTTACTGTCGCTAGGGATTAAGAATTATACTGTCTATAGTAATCCAAATTTTGTATAAGAAACAATATTTTACTAGCTGTAATAAGTTCCACAATCTACTGTCCATGGTATGTATAGATGTGCAATATTTATCATTTTCGGTAAGTTTCTCTTTCAAGCATACCAAAGTTTTGGAATTACCAAAATCTCGACAAAATGTTGTATATCTTCCCCTATGAATTTTGCTTGGTCATTTTGAGGGTTCAAAAGGCCGAAACCCTGAAATGAGCATCAGAACGAAAAGCAAAAACAGAATTTTGACGAAACGATGCACTTGCGAAATATCCGACATTTTGCTGAGTTTTTTTTTCCCTATGGTTTTGAGTTCTATTCAGGTTCTATGTTTAGCCAGAAGTAAAATTTTTGAGTCTTAGTAGTATTACATATGTTCTTTCGTCTTTTTTTATCCAAGTTTGACAAGGATTTAGGAGTCAAAGCTTGACCAGAATTCACAGAGTCTCAGCTAGTAGAAACCTACTATAATTTCACCTCCTATAAAAACCTCCTATATAAACGATCAGTAACATCGACAACAGCTACTGAGCTTTATCCCAACTAATGGG
The DNA here is from genome assembly GCF_041222555.1 of Hakea prostrata. Classification (NCBI taxonomy): domain Eukaryota; kingdom Viridiplantae; phylum Streptophyta; class Magnoliopsida; order Proteales; family Proteaceae; genus Hakea; species Hakea prostrata. Next base: position 16,944,049 of record NC_142604.1, read on the forward strand.
ATTGGCCAACTGGATCCTTCAAACAATGCTGGGGAAAACCAAGGCCTGCACAAAGGTTAAGAACAAAAATGAAGAAACTTGAAGTAGCCTCATTTGATTGAGGGTCAATGCCAAGAAATCAGATCAAAACCGACATGGTTGAGGGTTGAGGGTTTCGGGTGTCAGAAGGGGGAACTGGTTTCAGAGGTTTATGGGCCATAACTTTAATAGGCTGATGAGGGGATGGGAAGTGGATCTGATACAGGTCAGGATCAGTTCTGATGGCTGGCTGTGATTCCCTAACTTTTAGAGCAGTCGTGAAAACTGACAAGGTAGAGATCAATGGGGTTTCAATGGATTTTGGATTGAAGAAGTGAACAGGGAGTTGATTCCCTAAATAAATAAAAAATTAAAAATGAATAAAACACCAAGTTCTGACATACAGAATGTAAATAGAAATCAGCAGTTGCAATTTTAGGCTTAAAGGATGTTCTATGGTTAAGGAGAATTAGAATTTCAAAAATGGGTTGAGGCCGTAACTCAGATCTAGTGAGCAGGCCGCTGTAGGGGTAAAACCACTTAAATATGGAAGGATTCTGATGAGTAGCACGTCTGGAACTGAATAATATCTAGGGTGAACTCTGGATAAAATAAAACCAGGATGAAGGGATGCAACCGCCAACCAGTAGCAACCTGATCCAGAATGCATAATTCTTTATATAATTCATCAGTTTTATTAGGCATGCCTCCAAAAGACAGATGATGCAGATGAATAAGAAGACCTGCAGGTAATGTGCCAACCTCCAAGATTCCATTTCAGGTTCTGGTTTTGGCTAGGTCTACCAAAAAAAAAATCCAATGGCTGATTGCTCAGGTCTAATAGTAAAAAAATAATGGGATACTCTACACCACCTAATATTTAGGATTTAGAAAATGTCAAGTAAGCCAAAATCACACCATAGGAACATCAAACTAGAACAGAGGAAGTTAATAACTTCTCAAACACCTATCCGATGAGGATCAAATTCTGGTCAAATAGCTTATTGGCCATGGAGAACAAACCAGCGAAATTTGAAAGAGAGTGACACTTAAATTAAAGATATGAATCCATTTTGCAATTAAAAAAGTGAAACACAAAAGAGAACCCAGAAACATATTTAACAACTTCCAAAACAGTCTAGCACCACCATAGCATTGACCGTTACCATGGTATTACTTCCGCTTATAAGCATGTATACTGTTCTAAACACAGATACTAAGTAGCACAATTGGAAGGAGAGGGTAAACCTTTTGACAGTTTATGTCACATCAAGAATGCATTTAATATTGTAAGATATTGCCTTATTCATTTGGTGGAGTTGAATCTCTGGAAGTTTCTAAGTGGATAAAAAAATTACAAATGAGGTGAGGAAAAGAACGTTTCATGTGCCAAATCTGTAAATATGATCAGAATGTATTGAGTACTAGATTAAGAACAGCAATGCCTAAAGATAACAACTGATCACAAAGAAAAAGAAATAGATCCCTTGAAATTTTGTTATCTCCATCATTCAGCATTTCAGGGACCCTGATAATTAGTATTTATTTCAGCAGTAACAATGGGTTCAACATTATCTAGTGAGAATAAAGTTTAACGTTGAAATATATATAAAGAAGATGTGTTCCAGAGAGTGCTAATTAAATAAGAGCAGGTTAAGGGATATGATAGAGAGGAAGCACATGGTGTCCACAAAATCCATCAGCCAGGCTTAGGTCTATAACCAGCCTTTATTCCTATGGTTAAGCTCCATCTACATATTTATTCATCTATTTACTTTTTTATTTTGTTTTTTAAAGGAAGAAGAACACAAGGAAGAAATAATGGAGAATTAATCCCTATGAGATGAAGATCATTGAGACAATTGACATAGAAAACTAGGTTTTTCAGTTGAGGTGGAAAAAGATTCTTCAAAGCATCAGTAAACATGACCAATCCAAATTAGATAAACCAAACAAAGGCTCAAGAATCTCACCCCTGTCCTTTGTTGATTTAAGCCTCCACTGGTTGCAATCATCAAGTAACGATCGGGCTGTGTGATAACTTTAGCTTCTGTACCAATGACGATAGGCATTTCACATCAAAGACCTTAACTGAACAAAGTTTGGACTAATGAAAACAAAAACTTCAAACAACGAAATATTTCTACACCTCAAATGAAAAGGTAGCACAAATAAAACAACCATGGTTAAACAGGGTCACAAGAACTGTTCACTTTGTGCGAAGAATACTTCAGTTTTCTCTCCAAAACGCAGAAACATACAAATCAAGCATCCGAAAAATCTTCAATAACTACAATACCCTGCTGGTCCACTTCAACGACTTGTAGACTAAAAATATACAAATTTCCTGAATCTACGGAAGCTTTAGAGTTACGAATTAAGCAGATCAAAGCACCCACACGAACAGACACAGCAAACAAAACAAGCCAAGAGAACGAGTAGAAACTTACTGCGAAACTTATTGCTTGCATTACTGCATCCATAGTAAAACTTTGATAAGGTGGAAGCCCATATCTCACGTCCTAAATTCCCTCCCTCCATCTACAATGAAAAACAATCAAATTAAGCAAAAATGAAATAACAATATCCAGAACAAATAGTTGCAGAAACCTAACTGGAACACGGAAAACTCCATTCACACTCGCATTCTTCTTTACTCCGATTTCATCACTGATCTGAAAAACACAAGAAAGGAGAAAAAGAGTAAATCAGGGGTAATTAAATGAAGCAAAAAACGGTTAGAAAGGGAATAAACAAGAAGTCTTACAGAGGTGTGATGATGATGGTGAGAAAAGGAGGTAGCATTATCGACCGGAGCAGGAGCGAGAAACGAAAGTACGGTAAGGAGGAGTAAAAGAGCGGCGGAGACGGCGGAGATAATCGGAGTCAGGCAGCGAATGTAACGATAACTGTAGCAGTTTTGCTTCTGCTGCTGCTGGTGGCGCCGTCGCTGAGAAGCCATGCCTCGAACCGTGGAGTGCTACCCCACCCCACTGTCTCCCTCGTCTCTCTCTTCTCTCTCTCTCCCTTCTATACAAAAGAAATATGAAATTTAATAATAAAGTACAGGTGCACACGTGGCAAATCTTTAACGCGGAATTCTACAGAAGAGAAGAGAAAAGACGAAACGGTCATACCAGACCCAGTTCCCGATTTCTGTGTCTGTCTTTCTCAAAGTCTCTGTCTCTGAAAACATCAATTTCGACGATTCAACGACCGAGTCATGGGTCCACGACAAATCTGCAACTTGGAATTCAATAAAACTGCCGAGCGAGCAGACATGAACTACACCACCACTACCACCTTCAATCAACCACATTGAGGTCTGCACCCAATCGCAGTCATTTTTTATTAAATTTATTCTCTGCTTTCTACTTTTAATTCCTTCTTACAGAGGTAGATCTGGTCCATTTCTGTCAGCAGGTTTTAAAATTCAGAAAATGGAAAGGAATCGGTTTGGGAAGATCCAGATCCAATTCCGGCTAGAATTGATTCAAAACGGATTTCGATCTTTTACTACTGGTCAACACTACTTTTGTCTATTCATAGTAAGTTCGGTTATGGATACGGATACGGATACGGATACGAACACGAATGGCAATTAATCAGTCCATACTGTTTCAGAATCCAATTTGACGATAATTACTGACGGCTTAAGTGCAACTTGACTACATTCTCAATATGTAAATTTTTTTAGGGCTTGTTTGGTTACATGAATCCAGGGATTGAATCATAAATGCGAAATTTATATCCGTTTGGTTTTGAAAATCTCGATTCAGAAATTAGAGATTCACATCCAAAATGTGAACGAGATTTATGCGAATGAGGAAAATTTAGAGATTTCATCCCACTAAAAAACACAAACATTTTACATTCACAAAATCCGATGAATCAGATTTCATTCCACATGTTCGGTTAACCAAACAGTTAATTTTATAAATTATGACTCCATAAATTTGAAATCTATAGATTTGAAATCTCTAGATAATTGAAATCTCTAGACTCATGTAACCAAACAGGCCCTGAGGGGTTTTGCTCCTAGTCTTAAGGGAATTCGAATCACTGACCCTTGCTTCAAAGTCCAAATCGTACGAAGTGTTTGCTAGGTGTTAATTCAAGTATTTATGTAAAAAGTTCATTTTACCTTTCATTAAAATGAGATATACGTAAGACTAACACTTTATCTTCGTGCTAATATATGGACGTATTATCAACTTTGGTGCCAAATTTTATTTTGAAGGAAAATTTTGAGAGGTTTTTATTTATTATTTACTAGAATAGTAAAATAATTTAATTAAGAGGTTAAATCAATAGTAATCACCATTCAAGGTTATTTTGGTATTTTTAAAAAATAGAAAGATATCACTCATTATTAGTTAATAAATGGACAATAACAAAGATAAAGTATAGGATTTCATAAATAATTTCAAATAATGTATAAGATAAGATTGTAATTTAACATATAGTTATCCTTAATATTAGTTATCCCATTAGATTCTCTCTTATATAAAAAAGTTAAAGAGGAAAGTTTCTAATTTCTTATTTGGGCTAGTGGACATAATTTATAGCTTATTATACGGATTTCAAAATTTCCATTAGCTATTTATAAAATACAATTCAAAGAAAAGATATTCAAATCTTGAATGAGTAAGCAATATTTGAAAAGACTTCTATGTTTTGACTTTTGATTGAAACAAGGGATTGGCCAAAAAAAAAGAAACAAGGGGTTAGGGTTAGTTGATGGGTAGGAGATGGTCCATTCAAAGTCACCATTCAAAGTTATAATAATTGGGGCTCATTGGCTCATGGGTGCAAGGGGAAGGAGGTTTAAACCTAAATCTTTTTGGACTTATTGGTGTCACCACTCATTTTTAAAGCACAATCACAATTTCATTTTAAAAATAAACAAAAAAATAAGTTCAAATTTGGACAATTTGAGATTGTTTTAAAACTACAATATTATTAATACGGGTTGGTAGATTGGGCACCTTAGGAGGCAACAAGGTTTAAAGTATCCCACGATATTATAAACATTTCTTTAAATATTTTTGAAAAATATATGAAAAAAAAGTTGTTATTTAACTATATAGAGAGTAATAGTATTTTAGGTAAATATCACTTACCATCCCTCTTAGTGAACAAATAGTACTTAACCTCCTCTTAGTTAGATAATGTCACTTATTAGCAAAATATCAAACACCTCCCCTTTATTAACTTTATTGATTAAATTTAACTTTACCATTAAATATTTTTCTAAAACCCCAAACTACCATTGGCTAAAAATATTTGTTTAATTTAAACCCTAAATTATAGTAAGTCTAACAGCTAAAATACTAAATTATCCTCAATTAAAATAATTATTAAAAATCAAAATACCTACTTAAAACCCAAATTATCTTTAATTATTATTAAAACCCCAACATACCCCCCATTTTTTTTAATTGTATCAAACAACTAAAAAACACATACTGCTTTATATATTGAATTAAAGAATCGAAGTTAATTAAGGGTGTTTTGGGTCTTAAAAGTAACATCATGAGGGTGTTATTTTTAAGATCCAAAACACCCGGCCAAGATGTCTAAAAAAAAATTGCATTTTGATATCAAGTAGTATGTATTTTTTTAATTGTTTGATAAAAATAAATAAAAAAAATGTATATTGGGTTTTTAATAATTAAAGAGAATTTGGGTTTTAACTATGTGTTTTGATTTTTAACAATTATTTTAATTGAGGATAATTTAGTATTTTAACTGTTAAGGGTGATTAGGTAATTTAGGGTTTAAACTAAAAAAATATTTTTAGCCAAGGGTAGTTTGGGATTTTAGAAAAATATTTAACTAAAAAGGGAGGTAAGTGATATTATCCAACTAAGAGGGGGTGTAAGTGATATTTACCCTAGTATTTTTATTTTTTTTTTTTTTTTTGTTCTTGTGCCTTTTTTTAATTCTAGAATTGAAATATCATCTGCAAGGGTCGATCCCAAGATCTCTCTACTGAGAAATATAATAGCTTAGTCAAGCGGTTAAAGACCCAACCACGGGGAGGTCATGGATTCGCACCCACTCTGCGGTGTATATTAGTAATTTAGTTCCCATCTCATAGTAACAAGCTATCTTTCCCAAAAAACAAAAACAAAAAACAACTTTACCATTCAACTAACCTGCATTGATGAATAATAGTAAATTACCACCTTTGTTCATTCTCTATCTTTCCTTTATATTTGAATTTAGTGGAGATGATTGTCCTAAAAAAAATTAATGAAAATAAAATCTAAATCAATAGCTAATGCATGGTTGGTTCAATGGTAAAGACCCATACTTCTCAGTGGAGAGGTTTTGGGTTCGACCCTTACGGATGGCATTACATTTATAGTATAAAAAAAAAGCACGAACCAAAAAAAAAAATCAAGATCAACATCTATTAATTTTGAAAATAATAACCAACCTAACAAGATTTCCTCTTATATAAATGAAGAAATTTATTATTTAGGCCATTGGAATTTGGACATCATTTATAGTTTATTATACGGAGTTCAAAATTTACAAAATCTGGTGACCTTTTTCCCTGTTTTGTTGAAAGGCCATTTATTCAGACGGAGAGATCGAGGATATAGAGCATAAATCTCTAAGCTAAGAAATGGAATATAAACAAATAGGTTGTATCCACAAGGACCACAACCAATCGAACCTTTTGGAATTGTGACAAGATTGCAAGATTGCAATATCTAGAAACAAAACAAAATTCACATTGATCAAAATAATGGCTAACGAAGAGTTGAATGAGTGGACATGACATTTTAAAAGACTTCCAAGTTTTGATTGAAAGAAGGGTTAATTGAATGGGGGGATTGAAGGTGAGAGGGAAATGACTCAGAAATTCTTCATTCAAACCTACTTTATCTACCTCCACCTGAAATATTCCTCTCACTAGTCAAATTGTGAGATCCAACCTTCAATTATAAGAAGGATTTTCTCTTGTTAGTTCAATTATGATATCTAAATTAAGGTGTTGGTTGAGTTGGCAAAAACACCAACACCTCTTATTTGAGGTTTAGAGTTTGAAACTCTTTGGATTCTTCGTATCATACATTTAAATTATATATAAAAAAAAAGTTACCTTAAGAATATAGTCGAAGTGCGCATAAATTTGTCTGGATGAACCTCAGATCCCAAAAGAAAACTTTGTTGAGATCCTTTTAGAGTGATGCTTTGTGGGCTTGCTATTGATTGATCTATTTATCTCTTAGAGTTCTTTTGAAGGAAGAATCTCCAAAAAGAGTATGAGATCATCTTCTCTTATTCATCTACTTTCACAATTTGCAAGCACACGATATGAACATAATTATCAATATACTAGTTGGCGATCGAGCTGAATTTTAAAATTTAAATTTGATATCTAATAATTGAGCTCAACAACTAATCACTCAATTGACATCTTAGCTAATCTGATGCATTGCATTCATAGCTGTAGATGTACAAGCTTTAAAAGTAGACAAGTTGAATTTTGTAATTTTGTATTAATGAAATCGAACCTCCAACTCTCTACGTCTCTTCTGGGCTTATGGACCCCAGTCCTTATCACTAATTCAATGCTAACCAAAAAAAGAAAGATATTCAAAAAATTTATGTATGTCTAATAATACATGTGAACCAATTAAATTATTTTGTTCTCCTTAAACATTTAAATAGTATTTCTAATGAGACAATATTCATTTGAATTGAAAAATAAGAAAATCAACCGTTGTAGAGTCTGAGATTCCCTTGAACAACAACCGAGGAGGGCTTTTATGCTTAAAAGCACACCAGAATGGTCCAAACAATTGACAACTCAGATACCACCACCTGCTACTTTCTGTTTCTGTTTCTGTTTCTGTTTCTGAATCTGTCCATCACAATCGTCTTTTGTGGCAGTTGAGACCTGAAACAAGCAAAACCCAGAAAAGCCAAACATGGATTTTGATTTCCATGTCGCCTCGCTTTTAGAATAGTTATTATAACAGCAAGTCTTACCTTCCGGTCTAATCTTTCTTTGCCCTACCGGTTTGGTTTAAGGTCGTCTTGTGGTTCGTACTAATAAACCAATAATACTGTATTGGTTTTGACTGAACCAATCCGGATCTGAACCGATCCATATTGATATCGTATCTGAAATGGATCTTATAATAATGTGTACCTAAACCATGATTGAGAAAATCAACAATAAACAGCAACAGCAGGGAGGTGGGTATTTTTCTCGCTATAAGACATGGTAGTGGTTAGTGGTTATCTAACCAAAAACAAAATTTATATATTCTAAGTTTTTTGTTTTTTTGTTTGTTTTTGTTTTTCATATCTCTTCATCACACATTAAGAGGAAGATCTTAATATTAATAAGTTCTTTATAATAGTTCTCATTAAACCAGTTACAAGAACCGAGAGACCATGGGAAGCTCTCATCACAATGTCGTATGACATAAATATGTTTACGACACTAACATTATGTAGTGGAGGTGCATTGGGGGGGGGGGGGGGGGGGGGGGGGGGGAGAGGGGAGAGTACATTCATCTATCTTGTGACCCAACTCATCCCAATCCTACATTAAATTAACCAGTTTTGTAGTGTTTTTTGAAACAGAAACACTTGGTAGGTTATCTGACACATTCATAATCTCATAATCATCTACTGCCACCTTTTCATCCATTTATTTTTCATTCAATTATTAATTTTACCTTTTAGTTACCATATTCATTTCATTTTGTTTCTATCAATCTCGTCTTTGTTTTTCCTGTTTTTTTTGGGGGGGGGGGGGGGGGGAGTGTGGATCATCTCCCCTGACTGGGAACACTCTATGCTCTCTCGACGGCCTTAGCACCTCAAACTATTTGTTGCATCTAAAACTTCTTCGAGAGCCGGATATTAAGATGACCACCTTAAGAGCTCTCCAACCAAGTTGGAATAACTGGGATGCTTGCACACACAAAGAAAGCAAGAACTGTCCGGCCTAGTTTTGGCCGGGGAACCGCCTCCGACGCTCAAGTGAGCCTAGGCAACAATAATGGTTCTTGAGAGAGTTCTCAAGAACGTAATGAATAAGTACTCAGATGAAAGTTCTCGTACCTTTCTCCATGTAGGAGGTGGGTTTATATGGAGGTTACCTGGAGGCGGTGATTCCTTAAGTTCCGGATCGATAGTTGAGGAGTGAGTGGAGTAGTGGAATAACGGCTCCTTCTTTGTCGCACCTGATAGTGCCATTATGTTGACTCACCTCCCCAATTCTCGGAATAGATATGCTGAGTGTTTATGCGTAACTAACTCTTCTTGACTTGGTCAAGAGAGTCTTCTGAGAAATGCTAGAGTTGGATATAGATATATATTTTTCCCAAGTGTGGCACTCGGGACCCTTCTCCAACAAAGAAATGAGCCTGCCCAAGAGGGAGGTATCTCTCCCGAATGAGGCCCTCGGGACCTTCTTCAAGGATGAGGTGAGCCATCCCAAGAGGGAGGTTTCTCTCCCGAATGAGGCCCTCGGGACCTTCTTCAAGGATGAGGTGAGCCATCCCAAGAGGGAGATATCTCTCCTTGAATGAGGCCCTCGGGACCTTCTAAGAGGGAAAAGATGCACCCGCCCACGGGGGTGCCTCTCTCTCCCGAGATGGGGACTCGGGACTTTAGCTCCCCACAACACTATGTGAGGCTTACAAGTAAAAATAATAATTTTTTTTTAAAAAGTAAATCTCATACCTAGTGGACCCCATGTAATTCGTGGTCAATAATCGTCGATGTTGGGGGAAACAATTTGCACTAAGGGGACTAAAGTAAAAACTTGATTGTTTTGGATATGAGATTTATCTGGGCCAGCTTGCGCGCACCATGATTACATCCTCACGAGAGCTATTATATAATTAATGCTGTCGAATGGGTGCAAACCCGAAACCTCCTCTACGGAGGTTGAGCCTTTAACCGCTTTATTAGTTCATCATTGGCAAAAAATACTTGTATTATTAAACTATATAGGATATAGAAGAAACCTCAGACATACAAACTAAGAGAATAGATCCTCAAAGTAGAGTTAACCATCAAACTGTAAATTAAAAGTCCTCGTGACTTAGTTTAGCAAGTTTATCCAGCTCTTAATTTCCCCTTTGAAAAAACATTAAAATTATCCATCTCTTGTTAACCACACACACAACGTGAGAGCTCAAAAATCCACAAAACTTTAAATTACATTAACATCCTCACATAAGTATAGTTCAAAAGAGTCTGGACCATTACATACGTTGCCAACCCCAAGAAACCACTATGTTTATTAATTAAAATTGATGAATGCAAGAGATTTTTTTATTTTATTGAAAAGTAAGATTTATATAATTGGGAATAAAAGGGAAGTCACAAATGTCTAGAACGTACAAGATTCGATTTGTTTTTTTCCCTTTGGACTAATGGATTAAGCTTGTATTCAAATAGCTTGTGGACTAGTGTCTAGAACGTACAAGATTCCGAGGTGGATTTAACCACCAGACTTTAAGAAGCACAGAAGCAGGAAAATCTATCTGGGATTTACATCCTTTGTAATTCATTTTCTATAATTTTCTATAATTTCCTTTTAGGATTGTGTCATGTGGCATTAAGTAATCTAACAGTCACCCAATTTCAAATTAAATTTTAATTTTATTTAAATTCTAGTTTGAATTGGATGACCGTTGGATTATTTAATACCACATGGCACAATCCTAGGAAGGAATTGAAGGGAATTGTAGAGAAAAGAATTACAGAGGATGTGAGTCTGAAAATCTGCTAGCATATTTTTTGTTCTATTAATATGTCAAAACTAACTTGCTTCTTGGTTCGACGAGTCAAAATTATAGTGTTTGGGTTGGCTTATTTCATTGGTAATAGGATTTCATTTGTTGGGTTTTAGAAGTCATAGAGAGTTGCAATTTTAGGGCTTAGGTTCCACTCTTTTTTCTCTCAGTGTTGGATGATTTCGACGGGATTCTTGGCTCAGATCGATCGGATATCATGGAGAGTTGAGGCCTAGGGCTTAAATCTATGTTCGATCATGTTCTTAAGCAGGTATTGTAATTGTACTCTTACCTTGTTATAGTGGAATTGAGCTCTACTTGAGCTCCAGAGACAGAACATTTTGGTTGAACTCCATCTACAAAGCCTTCATGCGTTCTTCTTTTAATGACGGAGCATCATAGAGGATGGCATCGGCCAACCATTCGATTGATGTGGAGAACTTATAGGACTCATTGGTCTTGGCTACCAACAACATGCAATCTTTTGATATATGTTGGTTTGGCAAAAGAGTTCCATCTTTGGAGGAGCCTTTTTTAATACTTGAAAAGAAAAAGAAAGATTAAACAGCCTTAATAAGGTCGGCATCCTTGATGTAATGAATTTTAGACATTAAACTTCATCTTTTGCCCTAAAAAGTGAAAAAAAAAATAAAGCAAAAAGGGAGATTAGATTAATATTTGGGTGCTTCCTTTGATCTTACTCCAAGTAATCAATCAATTCTAGTAAGTAGAATTAGTTAAAGTAGATTACTTGTCCTTCGGTTCTCAAGTTCTGGTTTGTCTAGTAAAGTTAATTTGTACATATAATTTCTTGCTCATCCAAGTTAGCTTTCCTCTTCTTTTCTTTTCTTTTCTTTTCTTCTACTTCTTCTTCTTCTTTATTTATTTATTTTTTAATTAAAGTTTATTCGGGCCAGTTTATGTGTGTATTTCGACTACATCCTTTACCCCTATATGTATTATATATATATGTGAAGGTTTGTCTACAGCAAAGGAATTCTAACTCTTAACATCATACTATGAGGTTTTAGTCTTTTTAAGTATAGAAATTCTTATTAAGTACCTAGCTAAACTGTTTCAGTTTCCAGCTTACTGGTGATGAGATTAAAATTTGGATTCTCAAAATAACTGATGATTTACCCAAAAAATTAAATCCATTTTTTCTGATCAAAATGATCTGTTATTAAAGCATAATAGGGGGTTGAGAGTCTCAAAGACTCAAGTCAAGATTGAATGTCTTAAGTTTGGTATTACAACTACTTTTAGTATATCTCGATTTTCGACTAGTAATATGCTGAAATAAGGTTGTGAAGGAAAACTGTAAAACTTTGTTTGTGCAAAAGCCTCTGCCATTGGATTTGCTATTTTGTAGTCAATATTAGGTTTTAGGTCGATGTTCAAATGTTTATTTCGGTCTAGCTTGGCTCAACTCAACTAAGTTAAGATAAGAATTAGTCCCATAGGGTATTTGACTTGGTCCAACATGATTTCGTAGAATTAGGTTAGGATTAAGCGTAGGAGTTTGGATTACTTATTCGGCAAGGGAGAATAATGTGCTCCCCAAATATTTTTCAACCACTTAATACGGTGGGATCTAGTTGTAAATAAATAAATAAATAAATAAATAAATAAGAAGCGAGAAGCTCAATAGGTCCCACGTGGAGCCCTGTCCTTATTATATGATTGAAAAGCATTGAAGAAATATAGAACTAGAGGTGATCCAAACTCATAAGATAGAGTATGGTATTCGAGATTGTAGCTTTGGAAAACTCAATAAAAAAAATTAAAATTTATTTTAAAAAAACAAATACAGAAAGAAAAGATAAGAGTTCAACCAAAACCAACCTGCCTTAATTTAATAAATGTACATTGATTAGTTCTCTTTTTATATTAATCCTTAATAATTGAAGTTTTTTATTTCTCCAAGACCCTTAATATATTGACTTTACAAAGGTCATGAACACTGTTCACATTTTCTTGGCGACAACTCCAAGTAAGCAATCATCCTTTGTGGTTTTATTATTATTATTATTTATTTATTTATTTATTTATTTATGTATAAATAGTCATTCTTTTCTATACGGCAACTATTACTTTTGGGGCGAAGCTAGTGACTACCCATAATTGTAAATTATATAGCATTTACTTGAAAAATTATAAGTTATCTACAGTTAAGGTTTGCTGTTAAATTGAGGGTAAAATCACCTAAATGCCTTTATCCTTATTTAAGTCATCTAAAAATTAAAATTTAAATTATGTAAATGCCTTGCAAGCAAGGAAATTACAAAAATACCCCAACCTCTCTCTCTTTGCAACGTATATTCTCCAACTAGTATTCAACCCCTTTTCATGCTTCTTCTTCTTCACGGAATGTTTCCAACTTTGAGTTTGAGATTGTCTTAAAGGTTAGGAACCTTTGCAACTACAAACAATCAAAAACTTCCCCTTTTTATGAATAATAGAAGCTCTCTTGTTTCAAAAGAAAATGTTGAGGTATTTTAGTCATACTCAAATACGGTTGAAGTATTTGAGTTATACCTAACATATGTTCTAAAATCGCTATCCGATTAATTATGATCCAATTGTGTAATGGGCCTTTGTGGGAGAGTTCAATTAATTGTAGAATTTATTGTTATTCTATAAATACTAGTTGGAAGTAACGGCCTGGGTATTCCAAACTAGATATTCAGGGTGTAATACTTTAAGCAACATTGTGCTTAAACTCTAAATCCTAACAATCTTAAATGTATTATAGGTTTTACTTTAGAATTTGGTTTGGGTAGAATCAAAGACTTGCTTCTCTTTATGTTGAGCAAAATCAAATGCCCAAAAACCCCAAACTTTGATACAAAGAACTCAAGTTGATTACAAAACAATTTAGAAGATAAACACTCCAAGAAGCATGGGATTTTTTCTTTCTTGGTAAACAGAAGCATGGGATTTAGAAAGAATGGAATAGTGTTTAACGGTGTCCAAGAGGCGAACCTACATGGGGTCGGAGGGGGCCATGGGCCCCCCATTTTTGGAATTTGATTAATCTCTTTAATTTTTCTAGTTTTTGCTCTTAATATTGATAATACTTTTAAAAGTAAAATAATGGGTATAAATGTCATTTCTAATTAAAAATTAACTCTTCGATCCTTATTTATTCTCCCCCTCCCTCTCTTCTGTCTCATTTTTCTTCTTATTTATTCTCTTCTGATCTTCTCTTTCTATAAACATGGATTAAGAAATTTTTTATTAAGTATTTAAAATGTCATTCCTAGTTAGAAACTAGCTCCTCAATCCCTATCTATTCTATCCTCTCTTCTCTTTTCTTCCAATTTATTCTCTTTCCTTTCTCTAAACGTGGGTTAAGAAAATTTTGGAAAAAAAATATTCTCCACCATTAGGTACTCTTTCTCTATCTCAATTTATTTATCTTTTATCTTTTTTTCATTTTTTTTTTGCTTTTTATTTGATTTTATATTTTTCTTTATTTTTTCTGTAAATTTTGTTATTTGATTTAGAGGTAGGACCCTTGTATGTCTTATAAGGATCCACACAATATATGTGGTAAAAAATCATTAGTGTTTTTTTAAGGGGAATTAGGTGATATGAACTTTCATTATTCAGCCCCCAATGTTGAATCCTAATTCAGCCCCTGAGAGTGTCTCACCAAAAGAATTGATTGTTCATGTTGTGTAGTTGGTTGATTACTGCAACACCACAAAACATTTACATTTGGGGATGGCTTTAATCTAGTTGAATCTGAATGCATAGAATAAAACGAGAATCCTAAAATGACAGAGTATTTATAGAAAGGAAGGTAGAAGAATCTTATTGATAAGAAAGTCAATAATGAGAGAATATAATCTCAGGTGGGTGAATCGAAGTATCTCTGTCCCAAATAATAGTTCATTATATACATTGTTGGAGATGGAGAAAGTCAACCTAACATGTTGACTATGAGAATATTAGGCAATTCTCCCACTCATGTTTAGGTAAATGCATGGTTCCTTCACCTATTGGTTTAAATACAAATATTTTTATTATTTGATTGAACTAGATGCTCTACTACCTCTTTGAAACCTTCGTAAGGCTTTCATTGGTATGATTTGTATTTGTTTTATCTAACTAATTTATGTTTTCGCAAGTATAGTTACTTATATATACTGCTTTTTGTTCTTGGTCAAAAGGAGATTTATATAAAGCTATTCAAGAAGAACTTTCTCAATGCAACTAGAGAATTATCTACATTGAAAGTAGGCCTGTAAACGGACCGGATTTGGCTCGGATACATCAGTATCCAAATCCTAATCTGATTAGTAAATCCGGCAAAAATCTAGAGAAGGCATCCAAATCGAATCCGAAACTTTATCGGATA
Source organism: Hakea prostrata (assembly GCF_041222555.1). NCBI lineage: Eukaryota > Viridiplantae > Streptophyta > Magnoliopsida > Proteales > Proteaceae > Hakea > Hakea prostrata. The sequence continues at coordinate 16,959,214 of NC_142604.1, forward strand.
TCCGATAATAATCTAATCCGATAAAATATCCGATTATTGATTGATAAATGTCACTTTTTTATTATAAATTTCTAATTTTCGATTATCGAATACCGCTATCCGAATCCGATTACCCCTATCCGAATCCGATTATTATCTATTTTTAAAGAAAAAATGTTAAATACTTTACTCTATCCGGATAAAAATTTATCCGGATATTATCCGATCCGATAAGCAATTATCCGAATCCGAATCTGGTTGCTTAGCGGACTGATACGGATATTTTCCAATAAGAAAATTTTCGGATACGGATACCCTTAAACGAATACGAATGCGAATTCGGAGGTGAATTTTGACTATCCATTTACAGGTCTAATTGAAAGACAATAGAGACACACATGATCAAACATATGTAAAGACCATACAATTCTTTCTCTCTTCCATAATCTAGCCCAGGCCCGGCCCATCCAACAGCCAAGTTTTCACCTAATGGGCCTAAACCTGTCAAATATCGCACTGGGCTCACTTGGTTCATTAGACCCTTCTTCTAGGCCTGGTAACCTACTTCCACATCCATAATAATTATATAAAGTTTTTTTTTTAGTTTCTTTGGTCATCTATATCGACACTTGGCTCACTCTTATTGAATAAATTTTTTTGAAAATAAAGACAATGAGTTTTTTTTTTTTTTTTTTGGATTCATGTGAGACAATGAGTGGAAAGTTCATTAGGCTCATTTCCTTGACTTCGGGGAGTTTCGAACACAATAGAATGAATATATATGAACACAATTGCACTCTTAAACATTGATGACTAGAATAACTAGACTTTTAATTCAAGATGAAAATACCGTCGTATTAGACCTTGCCAACTAGTCTATCAAAGATCAAGATATCTATACTTAATTCATCAACTTGTTATATTTTTCTAAGTAATTTTCCCAAAAATATAGCTATGAAGCATATAAATATTGATGGGTTAGTGGACTTTTTAATGAATAGAGTGGCTTACAATGTCTACATGAACTGTAACAACTATTTTAGCATATTTTGATGATTCCCCAAATGTTTCTTCTTCTATCCAACTTACGATTAAAAGCATTGGTTCCTATTGCGAGAGGGGCCCCATAACACTTCAAAGTTTTACAGACCTTTCTAGAATTCTAGGATGTTATCTCATTTTGTCTCTTGGTTCCTGTGTTCGGCGGTGCTACTCCTTTCGGGTACCACCGCCTTGATGAGCTAATTTTTTTTTTTCTGGGGGATGCTTGCAATGGTGATGCTTTTCGGTGCAGAGAGGGATATGGATGGATTGTGCATATAAAGGCTCTGTGGAGGAGTTATTAATCCCCTCAGCTACAATGACTGTTACCCATACTCTTAATTCCTTCTGCTCCCTAAAACAAAATCTCAATCCAGCGATGTCCTATATTTATTGCAAATCTTTTTATTACACCAGGAATGATTGTCTCTCGGTTGAAGCCTTTAATTGTTCAGGTGCTTATCACTTTTGCTGTCGATCTTGCACTTGCTTTGTTCCCCTGTTTTTTCTATTTTTGTGCAGGTTCTTAGACCGCCTTCTCTGTTTCTTTCTGAGCTCAAACTATTTTCTACCTTCCTGCTTCGGTGACTGGGATTAAGTCTCTATGGCACATACGGGAAGATTCTCTAATGCAAAGTGTAATCGGCCTCAGCCGTGCTTCTCCAAAGAATATGCTTCTGGTGCATCTGGGAAGGACCTCGTCAGGGGCATGGATGGCTTCGGGGGAGGAGCGTCGAACAAAGGCTGGATGAATTCTGGTTTCGATCGAGCGCTGACCTCAAAGACTTTGTATGGGAAGGTGGTTGGGGACTATCCGGTGGCAGTCAAGGAGGTTTGCAGGCTGCTTGTTGAGCTTTGGGTTCCATTAGGTGCGACCGATGTTGCAATCTTCGGGAGAGATGGTGTGCATGTCGTTTTTGCTACTAAAACCAATAGAAACAGAATCATTTCCCGTGCTCCATGGTGGCTTGGCGGGAGGTTGGTGTTGCTGTCCCTCGAACCTATTCTAGATCTTCGCGGCAAAGAACTTCTTCCTCCCACTCCGGTGTGGGTACAACTATAGGGGATACGCTTAGACTGCTTTGAATATGGATTAATTTTGAATGCTGCAAACGAGTTGGGTAAGGTCGTGGAAATCCAATTGGAGGTGGGTGCGATGAATTTGCCTGATAGGTCGGCTAGGGCCAAAGTTATGCTCAATCTTAACAATCCTGTGAAGGTGTTGGCTCAGATCAGAAGCAATGGTGATGAGTGGGTAAGTGTGAAAGTTCAGTATGAACTTTGGGTTCTCTGTGAGATCTGTGGAAGAATAACTCACTCTACAATGAGGTCCCCGATGATATCTCAATTTGAAGTTGGTTCGGGTCATGTGAGGGATAAGATCTACTGTGATCTTACTACAAGACCTATCAAGTTCGGGATTCACAGGATGCTGTCTACTAAGGCATTGAATAACCTTTTTTTGTTACCAACCTTGAAGGGTAGCCGCTCCAGAGAAGAGGAAAGGTCCGGTAAATGTAATGCGAAGTACAAGGAGAAAAAAGGTGTGGATTTTGGAAAAAATAAGGTGCAGATTGAACTTGATTTACCTGAAGGAAGTGCTAAGGAGGTTAGGAGGGCGAATCCTAACACCAAGAGCCTGCTGGAAGCCGGTACGGTTGGGCTTGATACTGAAATTGATGTGTGTCTTGCGATTGCAGCGGATGGAAAGGAGAAGTGGAACCAGATAAAGGATGACAATAGATCTGGAAAATCGATGGCTACTCCTGAAAAGGGAGATGAGTCATTTTTAAACACTGGTTTTAACGATTTGGATCTGAATGAATTTATTCAGAAATTGGGTGATAATGTTGCTGTTCTGAATCAAGAAAAGGGAAACGGCAACACTATCACTCTTGATTGGCCAGAAGGGAAAGGAGATGGGTATGTTGAGGCCGTTGGATCTGAGGATCCAGTTTAGGCCATTGAAAGAGGTGCACCAAATCTGGCCCGTGAAGGCCAGAACAAGAAATACCGTGATGATAAAGGAAAGAAAGAAGGAAAAAGTAAAGAAAAAAGTCAGGGAGAAAAGGTTGTGGGTTCTGTTAGCATGAAAGAAAAACTATGGGATAATGAGGGTATACATGTGGAATTTGATGAAGAAAAATGTGATCTTAAAATGGAGGATTCGGACCTCCTAAAGAAGGTGCTCTCGGCCTTAGAAAGAATTGAAAAGATTGATCGTGTCTCGATTAAGACCTTAAAAACTCAAGCTGTTACCATTGTGTCAAAGGGTGATTCTACAAACCTGATGTTACTTCCTTGAATCCGGCCACACATGGTCCTTCTCTTATTGATGCAATGACACAGACCGACGAGGGCTTGTCCGGTATGGAGGGGGCTGAGGATACGGATGCATTAGTTATCTTCCCTAGTAGGAAGCGTCGTAGGGACTCAATCGACATCCCGGAGGTTCTTGATTTATGCAGCTACGACCTATTGAGCGCTTTAACCTTCTTCTGGATGCTCTCTTACGGGATGCTCCTGATCCCGCCCACCGGCCTCGGTTACCCGCCCGACAACCCGTGGGTGCGATCCGTCACAGGATCCACGGTTTTAGTCTATCAATAATAATAAATACAAATACATGTAATCAAGAGCAAGAATAGAGCAATAATTAATAAAAATGTTACAGGAGTCCAAATACTCCAATAAATATCCAAGAAATAGCCAAAGGAAAGAATCAAGAATCAAATGTAATATCGAGTTCAGCGGAAGCAAAATAAATAAACTAGATAATCTTCTCTTTGGTTTTCTTTTCTAAATCTAAAAAACTAGTTTTCTAAATTAGCAAGTAAAGATGTCCTCCAATCTTTCTTCACACAATCATCAAAATCCTGGGAATCTGCCTCCGTTGGCCATCAATGGGTTGCTAAAAGTGCACACAAGCATCTTCAGGAGGCTCCATGCTCTGCAAGTCCATGTACCACTGTCTGTCTCACATCAGCTTCATACGAGAAAGCTCTTTCATATGAATCATCTCCAACTTCCGACGTTGAGCCACCATCTGTACAACTCATATAATATACACAATGCCAAATCGCCAGCCCAGACTCCTCGGGGACCACAACGAAGCGCGGATGTGGCCGACCGCGGGGGGGAGTCCACCTCCGAAGGCAAGTCGGGATGAACAACACAAACGGCCCGCAGAAGCACGAGCAAGGAATGAACCGGGAAAGGTGATCTAGATCGAACGAAGTTAAGTCTATCACATGTATCCGAACCCGAGTCTCAGGGTGCGATCTCCCCACCTCGATGGTAGTGAGGTTTATATAGAATGTACCCGAACTCCTCGGGATGCACGAGCCTCTCGGGTGTCGTTGGATCTAATAGATAGGCCGTTGAGCAACAGACTCACAGTTTGGACAATAGAGGACTCCGAGATAACCTTAGGATGCGAGATTATCCCTTTGATAATGATGCCGCGCCGCAACGGCCATCATAGGGATTAACCACCAAAGAGGTTAGGGCGGCTCGAGCGATAAGTTTTCTCTCGCAGCCATCTCGGATCCGGTCGCCGGGGCGAGTCGGTTCTCTGTCTCGACCGGGGTCGAGGGTCGAACGTATGAACCCGGTCCGATCATAATTTCTCCATATCATATACAATGAAAGGAGTGAGTTCTAACGAACTCGATGAGAACAGAGACAATTCTCATATATATGTCAATACAATCCACGAATGCATATATGAAATGATATGAATGGTATGCGGAAATATGAATGCTACTAAGATCTAACTATGCAAGTCTCTAACAGCTGACATGCTTTAAGATATACACCAGCCCTCCTTTGGGTAAGTCTCATCACTCTGATCCGGCAAGGACTGGTTACCTCTATAAGGATCCTGGGAAAGGGGTAAGTCCACACTGGCTCTCAAACCATGGCTGGGGGTTAAGTCAACACTCTCTCACCACGACCATTGGCAATGAGTACTGGCGCATGTCGGGGTTTCTAATCCAATGCAAGTCATAATGGTAACATACTATATGAAGTCCAGATACTTCCCCTATGGCACCAACCAACTCGGTTTAGTATCCTTCGCAACCTAGGAGTGAGAACCCTCACGGACTGGCTACCGCTGTTGGACTCCACTCCTTAACCCTATGGTCATCCACATATTATTGGGGCGGATGCTCTCATGACTCCTCACGACACCCGGTCCGTTTCTTGGACATCCATGAGCCCAACCCTAACATATGCAACCCTACCATTGCATGACCAACAGCGGACCACTGAGTCTCCGCACGGACTGATTACCGCTGTAGGATGAAACAGAGTCACGTCACCATTGTCACGGGTCACCCGGCTTCAATTCCCCTGCCGAAAGGGTAATAGCATGTGGGGTACCTAGCCATGCAATTCTAGACTCTCCTAAGTATGTCATCAAGTAATCATGATAGTGCTAGAGGCATCAATGAGCATGTGTCCCATACCACAGCCCTCTGATATATCTAGCCAAGATATCCCAATGGAATACCTCTTCCATCACAACTACATTACATCACTCTTTATCATACCATGAACAGTTGTGCAATATCATAAAAGATGAAGTACATTAAGGAACACCACAAACAACAAGTATACAATAAGATTCACATGCTTTATACAATTACAGTAAGTTACATGATCAAAGAATAGTAAATAGAACAGCTGAATCATCATGTATATGTAATTGCATATAAATAAGAATGCATGTCCTTACCTGTAATTTAGTAGAAGTCCTCTAACTTGCAATCCAAAAACTATTATAAGACTTTTATTTGAAACAGAGAACACCTAGGCATAGGGTTACAAGAATGTATAAGAGTCAATGAGTCAAAACAATTCAAAAATCAAACCTACACGATATCGGAAACACCGGTTGCTTGTGGCGGTTGCTTAAGTTAAGCGACCTCCACAAGCGACCGCCCTTGTTTCAGACAGTTTCCAACTCCGAAAATTAGACTTTTTATCATCCGATTTCAATCCGTTTTGGGATGATCGTAGTCCGAATTTCAAGCTTAATAGGTCTAGAACAAGGGGGTAACAAGAAACCCTAAAATTAACAAAGATTTATTACCCAAATCATTCCCCTTGATGGGATCCATCCATTAAACAAATGCCGGGATTCGTTTTCGGACAGGATCTCATCAAGAACATTGAAAAGGGAAATACAACAAATCAATTGGGTAACCACTAACAAAATGGGGATGGGTTCATATCAATCAGAGGTTAAAAAGAAGAGAATAGAAGATGGAGATTCATTACCTTAATCAGAATCACCAAGAATAGAAGGAAAAAAGGTTCCAGATCATTAACAGCACTTCGCCCACCTTTTAGCACGTTTCCACTGCCGTTTAATCGCCCAAAATTGCAATCCCGAACATAATAATGCGTTAATAGGGCGAGGGATGCTATTTATAACGAATAGGGGGCAAAATAGGGCATTTTCCCGCAAGCAGAACCGGGCAACCGCTTAAGGCGGTTGCTTGGTTTAATCAACCACCACTAGCAACCGCCCCCATGTATATTGCTACACAAGGGTGCTTTGCTCAGGGGGTTGAAACCCAAACACAACCTAGCCCTAAACAACACATGGGGGATGTTTTACTTTCATTCCGGACATCTCCAAACACCACTTGCCTTCTACCAGAGATCCAACTTCCCAGTAAGGCAGATTCTTCAACAAGAGAATCCAGATCCATGGGTTCTGGATATGGATCATGGACTTCAATTTAGACACCCCACAAAATTAATTTGACTAGACCTTCGGGTTCTCGGACTTGCAATACGGATTCCGGGTTAGAAAAACGGGGGTTGTTACACTTACAGTAACTTGTCATAGATTCAACTACTACATCTCGATTAAACAAGGGATGGTAGAAACACGAGAGAGAGAGAGAGAGAGAGAGTCTTGGGTTTATTCCAAGTTAATCCCGTAAAGCATAAACTTCCCAAAATTGCACTCCTTTAACGTGGGGATGCATTTTTTTTTAGCAATAGAGAAACTGAGGAGAAATGGAAAAAGAACAACCGATACTTGTCGAATCCAGCGCTAGTGCTTGCCTGCGTGGAGGAACAAACACAAATTTCAAGTCAACATCGGAGCTCTAAGAGGGGAGACTTCCACAGGGAAGGGGAGAGAGAACGACTATGCAATCTAGGGAGAGTGAAGAGGTATCCACTGATGCTTCTTCTGGTGGTAAGAGGGAGAACAACAGTTTAGTGGAAACAAGAGATTGAAAAGGTATACAGTGAAGCAACAAGTCATGGTGGAACAAGAAACAAAGTTTTGACATTCCGGCTGATTTCAAGCTTTCTAAGGACTAAGACAAAGTCGAGACTCATGGCCCTTGTAGATGTGGATGTGGAGGATGAAACAACAAAAACAAAATCTTCTGAATGTGGCAAATCAAAAAATCCTTTGTTAGAGGATGTCCCTAAAGAATAGAGAAAAACCAATGTTACTTTCATTGGTTGGATGTCTAAGCTTCTCATAATCAGTGGTTTCATTGGAACAACTAGAATAGATTGGTTAAGAAGTAGGGTTTCTTGGGATTTCGGTCTTATTTTTGGTTATTATTTGTGGGATGATGGTGTCCGGTTGGGCGATATGGCTGGTTGTTTTTTTAATTCGCCACAATTTCATTTTCTCAAGGAGAACTCTCTAGTGTCTGTATGAGGTGAAGAGTTCCCTCAATAAATTTATTTGGACGGTTCTACTTCTGGCCATTTGGCTTCCCATGGTGTTGGATGAGAAGGTAGACCGTATAGCTGGCACAACATCTTAAGATACATCACTAGGTTCTTGATTTGTCTCGTGGCGGGCAGGGGCGGACCCACGATGAAATATTGGGGGGGGGGGACGAAGAACAAAAGCCAGATAACATTCTCGTTAAGGAAGCATTAATGTTTTTTTTATCACACATTATGTGGGCCCTTATAAGATTCATTTGAGGTCCCACCTCTAAATTATTTTATTATATTAAAGAATAGACCCACATATATTTTGTGGAGCCCACACATATTTGAAAAAAATAGGTAAATTATTGATAATGATATATTTTTTTTTCGACAAAATATAGGTAAAATTAAAGCAACAATATAGAAAAAATATATACACATGACTTCAACCCTAAAAAGTTAGATGCAAGCCAATATTTTCTTTGGAAGGAGATGTAAACCAAATTTGTTTTTAGGTAAGAGATGCGAACCAATGGCAATTAGTCACCTACTAACTATAGAAATTTTATTCACAATTCAAAATCAAATAACAAAAATTGCAGAAGACAAAAAGAAAAATAGAATATAAAATCAAATAAAAAGAATAAAAAAAAGGAGAAAAAAAAAACGATAAATAAATTGAGAAAAAGAAAGAGTACCTAATTGTGGAGTGGATTTTTTTTTCCAAATTTTCTTAACCCACGATTATAGAAAGCGAAGAGAATAAATAGAAAGAAAAAAAAGGAAGAGAATAAATAAGAAGAAAAGAGGAGAGAGGATATAGAAGAGAATAAATAGGGATTGAAGAGTTACTTTCTAGTTATGAATGACATTTTGATTTTTGAATACCTAATAAGATGTTTTTTCAAAAATTTCCTTTAACCAGGTTTATAGAAACATAAAAGAATAAATAGGAAGAAAAGATAAGAGAGAATAGTGGGGAAAATAAATAGGGATTGAGGAATTAGTTTTTAATTAGGAATGACATATGTGCCCATTATTTTACTTCAAAATTTGTTCTCAATATTGGGGGGGGGGGGGCAAATAGCGACATTTCACATATAGGAAGAGAAAAAAGTGGAAAAAACAAGGGAATTAAAGGAATTTATATAAAAATTTTAAAAATCTGGGGGAGGGGCCATGGCCCCCCTCAGCCCCTTCATAGGTCTTCCCCTGGTGGCAGGTTACCCATATGGTTGGCTGCTAAACTCCTTGCTTCTTGCTTCTTGCTTCGATTTGAATGTTTATTTTGAAAGGACTCAATGATCACTGTTCAATCAGTATGTGATTGAGACATTGTTAGGCAAAGACCTGAGGCATAAGAGAAGTAAAAGATGAACTTAAGGGAAATAGTAAATAAGATGAACTTACCTACTATTGCATATGAATACCATGTTTATATTGTTATTTTCTTGAGTTTTTTACTTGTAATCCACTTAAGTGGGGGGGGGGGGGGGGTGTAGGTCATTATTGGATGCTTACTTTTTACAATTTCAAATATTATCCATCCATAAAGCAATGCATTAATTTTTAAGGTATTGAGATCTAAGTGGCCAAAATATGCTCTAGTGGCACAACTCTTAAAGATAATATTTGAAAAGTGATAAGTGATTTCAGGCAGAGGGAGAGGGGAAGGTGGTTTTTGGGGGTGGTGGGTGGTTCTTGGCGAGGGGAAGGTAGAAGTTGGGTCACCAACTTGGGGGTTGGGTAGTGTGAGTGAGAGGGAAGGGGCAATAACGCCAACTTATCACACATAAAGGCAAACCCGTGATTTTTCATTTAAATTTAACAGTAAAACTAATCGTGGGTGACGGGTAATTTTTGAAATCGTAAAAAGTGAGCATCGAGTAAATTTTTCTCGCTTTCATAGTTTCACACCCACTATCCACTTAAGTGAGCTATCAGTATAAAAAACTCTATTTTCTTTCATTTATTTTTTTTTAGAAAAATAATAAATAAATAAAATAAAAAAAAAATGTCACAGGACTACCGTAAGAATACGTTGGTTGGACGACTTGAGTTTTCAACCCTTTATTTATTAGATTTAATCTCATCCATCGAATTTTTTCACACGTAGGAATCTGTCTCCTTCATTTTTCATTGTTGGTGAACCTTTCAGAACAACAAAGGCCTAATAATTGGCAATACCACTGAGAAGCTTGAGAACTTTCTCCACTACAGCTTTAACGGGATAGAAGAATCGACGAGTTCTCTAGCCTTTTTTTGGATTATTTAAATCAAGAGTGTTGGAAAACACCAAAGCGGTGACTCTTACTTCACAATTGGGAAATTGCTATAAAAAAATTCAACGCATGAGATGGGTTAGTAGCATTGGAATAGCTATTGACTCTTGGTTTATAGAGTTGCAGAGGAGGTGCATAGGGAGTCCGGATCTGCAATCCCGGCTCCCCGACGGCTTACCACCACAAAAAACAGGGGGCCCAGGGTGGTGATGGGAGGGTTTTTCTTTTTTTTTTATTTTTTTATTTTTAATATTTTCAGGTGGGGCCCACCACTTTTTGTGGTGGAAAAATCTTCGGCTCCTCGTCGGGGGTAATGATCCGGATTCGTGCAGAGTAGGAAACAAATAGGGATCGATTATTTTGAACCAAGAGCTAAAAATGGGTTATTACTTGGAAATAATTGCCCCAAACTCTTTTTTCCCTTTTCTTGGACTATGGTTTTTCGGAAATCAAATATTTACAAATTTCCCCCATCGTTATTATTTCTTCGAAGTAGTCCTGGGTCTATTCGAGAGAGTCTATGTTGGAAATAAAAAATTTACAAATTTCCCCATTGTCATATATTTTCTTTGAAGCAATCAAGTTAATCTCGTAAAGCATAAACTTCCCAAAATTGCACTCCGAACTCTGAAGCTAGCTTAACGTGGAGGATACATTTTTTTAGCAATAGAGAAACTGAGGAGAAATGGAAAAAGAACAACCTTTACTTACTTAATCCAGTGCCAATGCTCGCCGGAGTGGAGGAACGGACATAAATTTCAACGTCAACTTCAGAGCTCTAAGAGGGGAGACTTCCACAAGTTGTTTTCAAAATTTAAATTTGAAATCTACTAATTGAGCTCTACAATCAATTACTCAATTGACATCTTAGCTAATCTGATGCATTAATAGCAGGTAGATGTACAAGCTTTGGGAGTAGACAAATTGGATTTCATAATTATATTAATAAATTCGAACATCTATCTCTCCACACTTCCTCCTCTCGCGTTTCCATCCTCTGGGTTTATAGACCCCAGTCCTTATGACTGGTTCAATGCTAACCAAGAAAGAAAGAAAAGAAATATATTCAAAAAATTTGAAGTTAAAAATATGATTCTTAGTACTATACGTATAAATACATGTCAACCAAGTACACTATTTTCTTCTCCTTTAACATTTATAGTATTTCTAATGAAACAAGATTCATTTGAATTTTTTTTCTCATCTGTTTCTGAATCTGTCCATGGACAACTTAGAATTAAATGGGAACCACAACATCAGGGGGCAGTTGAGACCTTAAGCAAACCCAGAGAGCCAAACATGGATTTTGCTTTCCATGTCGCTTTGCTGTTTGAATACTTACAAGAACACGCCTTACCTTCCGGTCTAATATTCCTTTGCCCTACTGGTTTGGTTTAAGGTCGTCTCATGGTTCATAATAAACCAATAATACTATATTGTTTCAGACAAAATCAATTCGGAATCCATACTGGTATCGTATCCGTAGGATTTTCGTTCATACTTGTGTGGATATTTCCTGTGCAAGCATAGAAATTCGGCACATAGAATTGTTAAAACACACACCACGAAATAGCTAATCGAAAAGAAACAAAAATGAAAACACAAAGAGATTTGACGTGGTTCACACACTGATGTGGTATGCTACATCATCGGACAAAGAAAAATAGTGAGATCTCAAAACCACGCCGCCCGCAAACCAATGAAACAAACCCAAAAAATCGTGGTTAACTCCTGCCCTACAGTTGGTTTAGGTCGCCGGGCATAAACCCTTATTGGTTGGGACGAAATCAATTCGGAATCGATATCGAAAGACGTGCGGATATCTCCCAAAACACGGCAAAAAAAATTGAACCACACCAAGAAAAGCTAATCGAAAAGAAACAAATAAAAACACAAAGAGATTTGACGTGGGTCCAAACACGGGGGGGGGATGCTACATCCGTCAAAGAAAAATAGTGAGATCTCAAAACCAATCGCCAAGAACTGTCACGCAAAAACCTTAATTGAAAATTTCAAATCTCTCAATAAAATAATAGGTGAAAAATATAGCGTGAAAAACCGTCGACAGCAGGGTTCGAACCTGCGCGGGCGAAGCCCAATAGATTTCAAGTCTATCTCCTTAACCACTCGGACATATCGACAAGGTTGTGTGTGCTTTGGGTTTCATCTTAATAATACATTTAAATAGGAAAATATCTCCAAGATTCTGTGAATTGGTTTAGGTTCCCCATATATATATATATCATACTATCATATCATACTACTATTATAAAAGTACGAACTCATGGAAGATGGCTACATTTTTTCCCCCTAAAATACCCCTAAACTTTTACTAAAATTATATATTAATTATGTCTAAGATTGTATATATAACACTCTTAAATATAATTAATATCAATATTTATTATTAATTGAATTTTCAAAATTTTTTCAATTGGAATCCCAAGACGGCTTGAAACTCTTAGTTGGTGGTCAAGCAAGAACCTTAGAAGAAAAAATCAAATCATTGATATTCATTAATTAAAACGAATAGAAGCGAACATAATAATAATACACAAAATAATAATAATAATAATAATAATAATAATAATAATAATAATAATAATAATAATAATAATAATAATAATAATAATAATAATAATAATAATAATAATATTATATTAATTATATTTATGAGTGTTGAATTACAATCTTAGACATAATTAATATATAATTTTAGTAAAAGTTTAGGGACATTTTAGGGGAAAAAAATGTAGCCATCTTCCATGAGTTTTACTTTTATAATAGTAGTATGTGTATATATATATATATATATATATATATATATATATATATATATATATATATATATATATATATATATATATATATATATATATATATATATATTATAGTATGATATATATATATAGTTCGTACTCGTACTAAATGCTATCTTTGTAATCCTTTTTGAAGAAATAAAATAAGCTTTCTTATGGTGAGTGCCTCCTTTCTTTCTTTCTAATTTTCTTTTAATCTTTTTGGGAACCGAAAGGTGCGATAAAAATGTAAGATCAAGGGCTTGTGTTTTTTTTATTTTTTTCTTTTAAATTCATAAATGAAGGATTTGAGATGGCATGCCTATAGTCGTGCCTCTACCATCTCCTAGGTCTCTCTATAACTTTTTGCATCGCATACATATAATTTAGCATTTAATTAGCATGTGTTTATTTTTTAATATTTTTTAATCACTTTCTTGTAAATCTTTGTAAAAATTTCCAAACACGCCACCAGTCATGCAAAAAAACTGGCCATGTGAGCGGGGTTTCACTTTTTCATGTGATTCTTTGTTCACCTCTCCAATAATGGTATCGGTGCATATGCAATTCTACATTATGTTTTTTTTTTTTTTGGGAAAAGAACAACAACTCTTTTCTTTCTAGTTCTTCCTTAGTTTCATATCTTTTGCCTAAGTCCTTCCACCTTGGCCACCTTGCCCTTTCTCAACGCACTAAGGACAAATTTGAAGCTTTATATGGCTGTCCTAAAAACCATGTTGTCCTTTATGGATTGGGCCAAAATTCTTGTGGTTTTGTTAAGATTCACAAAAACCATCTCCTAAAGTTTAACGTCATTTGGGTGTGAGACGGATGATAAGGGTATCACCCTATAATTGGAATCTAAATGTCAAGGAGACTTTTCTCCTTGTCTTTTCCTTTCTTTTTTCTAATCACTTCAAATTCGGCATCATCTGGAGGTGGTATGATGTGTGGCTGTGATGATAAATGTGGATTTATGGGCCCACTAGTGCTTGCATGTGATTGTAACATGTTGCGAACTTCGCCCATGATTGCTTCTTTGAAGCCTTGAAGGAAATCGGATGGTTGTAGAATTGGGTCAACTCTACAACTCCCAGCTGTGTTCTGGAGTTTTTGTTTTATTTTGTCCAAAGCTAGTAAAGATAAACTCAACGAAAAATACAACAAATTTGAAACACCAGCTTTAACAACAAATTTGCTCCTGTACAAGAAATCAGTGTGGGTTACCATCTTCACAACTCTTAGAAACTTCCCCAGAAAAAAAACTTCCCCTGAAATTCTCTAAAATACCAATTAGAAACTTATTCTGAAGATTTTTGTCAAATAGATCCTCAAGACTTTGAAAACATCATAACAGGAAAAACTTTATATTATAGCATAGAAAATAATAAAGACATTAAACAAGTCATAAGAAATTTAGATGGAGTTAATGCTTGGAAGTGGAGGAAAAAAGAAAATCCTATCTTAACCTTTCCATCAAATCAAATCACAAGTGTTTATTCTCATCTCAATTCTCAACTCAACCCCAAGGACTACTTCACCAACATCCATCCCCACAGGGCCTCACCTATTCAAGCTTTTCCAAAACAGAAACCTGAATTCAATACAAGCTTTAATTCTACTTAATTTCTTCTCTATCTACCTAGTACTCAACAACCCACATAGGAGTGGAATGGTCCTGTTAACCTTCTTCAATCAGAAACCACCAGTTAGCACTCTGACCCATCAACACCTAGAATTCCTATTCAACAACTCATCAACCCAATCCAAGTCAAGATGGTCCCAATTTTACTCAACAAATATCCATCCCTCTTACTTTGAGTCCGATCATCTCCATCGATGGCTGTTGACCACAAATTACAAGGAACCTACAAGATTACGGTAATGGAGTTTATATTTTTAATATTTTATTATCGGCAAGAATTGCCAGAAAACAGAGGAAGCACTGCAAACCACGCTCAAAGACGAGTCACCGCTGCAATCACTACTGTTTCTCCGTCTTCCTCTCTTTCTACAAAATCATCTCCACCGAACAACAAACCCCTTCTCTATCTCTTTCTACTTCTATTTGCAAAAATCTCATGCAATCAACGAGAACAAAACCCCTTTTAAGTCAGATTTGCGAACCACATTGTCTCGTTGAAGGAACTTCCTAAGGAGATGGGGTGCGAGATCTAGGGCATTGATTTGTAAGAAATCAGGGCTCAAGATCACTGCTAAGAAGTTTTAAGATCTTTCTTTGTGTGTGTTGCGAGTGCCAATTCATTCTTTCCTAAACTCCAATTCGCTTTGAAACGAAAAAATGAAACCGATCCGAGAGAGGCCAAGTTCCGCCGCCCATACGAAAGAGGGAGAGATCTGCGGATGCTCTCCCTGCAAAGCAAACCTTCTTTAGCCGCTAAATCTCCCCTCTCTCTCTCACCTCTCTCCCCTCTCTCTCCCTCTCGATGCCATGGAGAGTCGTCGGGTCTTAGCGTTTACGTCGGTTCTCGCCGCTCTTCATCCATGGAGATTCCTTCTATCTTCCCTGCGCCCGTAAGATTTCCAAAGGTCGATTCGGTTTTGTAGTTCCCCCATGCTCTCCACCGGTGTCTGATTGCCTAGGCTGTTTCGCGGGTTGTTTTTTCTTTCAGTTAATGGAAATTTCTTACCAAAAAAAAAAAATTCCTTTAAATGGGACAAGGGCATTTATGTCCTTTTACCTTTCACTTAATAGAAAAAAATAATTGTGAATAACTTTTAATTTTTTAAGTAGATGTCATGTAAAAAAATCAAAAAATCCAAAAATCAAAAATCAAAAATCAAAAAAAAAAAAACTAGAATTTCAATTCAATCTTATTGTATTTGGACCATCAAATTTGACATAATTTAATATAAAACTTATTTGATGTCACCCTACTTCTCGCATTATGATCAGCAAATATGACCATTTTGACCAATCTTGGAACATGGCACACCTTACCAACTAGTTTAGTACTTCTATAATTAATTCATCAACTTCTTGTATATATTTTTAGTAATTTTCTCAATAATATAACAATGAAAGCAGCATATAAATATTGATGGGTTAGTGGACTTTTATATGAACAGAGAGGCTTACAGGATGGATATGAACTGTAACAATTATTTTTGTATACTTTTATGACCCTCAAAATTTTTTTTCTTCATCCATCCAATCTATGATTAAACACATTATAATTGACCATTTATTTTCATTAATATAATTTCAATTATAACTTTTGAAGTGTACGAATAGGTTAATTGTGATTCCCTAATCAGATATGGCCTAGTTCCAAATAACTAAGGAAAATATAAAAATAATGGTTATCATGAGCTTGTAATTAAATGGAAAATTTTATTTAATTAAGAAAAACAAATACTATTGGAGACTTTAAAAACAAGACCAAATTAATAGTCAAATTGACTAGAAAAAAGAGATGTAAATTATTTTAGGACGGGCTTATAAGCAGCCATCGACCCACTTCATGCTTGCATTATTTAAAGAGCAAATTGCATATACATCCTTAGAAACTATTGTATTTATATTTTTTATAAAAATTTCAAGTACACTCTTAAGATAATTAACAAAAAGTATATACCTTTGTACAAATTTAAGAGTTATTTTAAGGGGTCGCATTACCAATTTGACTTAGTCTTGAAGTGTCTTAAAATTTTCTTTTTATTATATTACAAAATCTTCTCTCTTTCTTTCTTCTTTTCTATTTTTATTTTTATTTATTTTTTATTTTTACAAAAGTCTCTTTATGAATAAAATCATTAGTTTTAGAATAGAAAAGTGCATGTTTATCCTAATTCAATCTCTTTATAAGTGAGTAAAAATTTGAAAAATACTTAAAAAATTGTCATGACTCTTTCAACAGACTCTCTTTCTTTTTTTCTTGAAATTAAAGTGGGTTTGAAAATAAAGGAGAGTAGTTTTTTGTTTGAGGAATTGATAACTTTATATAAGGATGGTGAAATCTATTACATATATCACATGAGAGTGTTGCTAAGAGATGATGACCATTACTAATTGAACAATCCATCACTAAACCTTATTATTCTAACAATAAAAAGGTGTTTGAAATATAATTTGAACACAAAGAATTAAATGTGAAAACATAATAAAATGAATTGCAATTAGTTTATAAACTGAGCACTATATATATAATTTATTCTTGATTAAATTAAAAATAATTTCGACCATGAAGTTCCTTCTCAGCAACAAAATATTGTATTCCCATCATTGCATCACTTGTTCTATGGCGCGCTGTCTCACGCAGCCTTCAAATTCAATCTCTAATCCCCACATCCTGTCCATACCTGAGAGCGACACACACTTTTAATCTGACCCTGGATCACCTCTCTTTCATGGAAAACAATGTTTTTTCTTTTATATTTGGTGAGATCTACTTTTAAATATTGACAAAATAGATCAAAGGTAGACCTCATGCAATAGATCCCACGAAGGGACTTCATTCCTATTACATTTATAAAAGCCTACGTGAGAGAGCTTGAGAGAGTCAAACAAATTCTAGCCGGCCGGCCGGCCTGAAAAGCTTTAGAGGGCAGCTTGGAAGAACAAGAAAGCGCGCGCGCACGATGCAGACGAGAGATTTCCCTTCCAGCGCGCTGCTGCTGCTGCTGCTCAGCCTCATGTTGGCCTTGTTCTCTGCCCTTCTAGTGGTTCCATCGGCGGCTCTCGGATTCAAATGCACCAGCACCGGTGCCACATGCGAATCACTGATCGATTACGTCTCACCCAACGACACAACCCTGGGCAACATCTCTACCCTCTTCGGAGTCACCAATTTCTACTCTTTACTTGGAGCCAATTCCTACCCTCTCTCCACCCCACAAACCCAGGCCTTCGCAGCCAATAATACCATCAGAATCCCCTTCCCTTGCAGTTGTTCCAACAACACTGGAATCTCTAACCAGGTTCCTATCTACACTGTACAGCCAGGAGACAATTTGGATCACATAGCCAGAGAAGTGTATTCTGGGTTGGTGACGTACCAGGACATTGCCCAAGTCAACAATATCGCCCCTCCAATGTATATTATTACAGAAGGTGAGAAGCTATGGATTCCGCTCCAATGCAGCTGTGATAAAGTGGGTGGAAATCAGGTCCTCCATTATGGATACCTCGTGCCTGCAGGGAGCACTGTTTCTCAGATTGCCATGGAATATGGAACCGACGCGAACACATTACTGAGTCTAAACGGATTGGCCAGCCCAAATGCTCTCCTGGCCGGTAAACCGCTCGATGTTCCTCTCAAAGGTCTGCAATTCTTATAACTCAAAACTTTGAAATTCCAATCCAAATGCACAAGGATTTAAGATTTTCTTCTACTTCTAATTTCTTCAACACTTTTAGTTTAAATGAATTGGTTGAAATTTCTTAATGTTTTGTGTGATCTGAATTCTTGTATCTGCCATGGAAGATTGACCCGCATCAATATATTTCGGTAGATAATCCAAATGACCTGATTTGTAAGATTTGTGATGGATCAACCTTATTTATCTGATTAAATACTGTAAATATGTATCTTATGTTCTCTTAAGAAGTCATTGAGAGATTTATGATTTTCATTTTAGGGTTTTGGGAAAAGTTTCTATAATGCTATTTCGGCAATTAGTTGAGAGATCTTTATTGGAATTTTCTTCCTACAAAGGGAGGAGTTACCCTAAGCTTGGGAGGGCATGGCCCCTCTTCCTTCAATTTTAGAAATTGCACCAATTTTTTGAAAATTTCCTTCTAGCCATCTTTTCATGTGTAAAATATTAGCACTTTCTCCCCAACACCCCCCTCCAAATTTTTTGAAATTTCCATCGCCTCCTTCCCGTTTTTTGGAACCTTGTATAAAGTATCAATACTTAGCCCCAGATCAGATAAAATAATTAATTTTAAAAAATAATGGGTAGAAAAGTCATTGTGTTTTGTGCGAAATATTATTACTTCCCCCCTCCAATTTTTTTGGATCTTGGCACTGTTGCGGCAGTGAAAGTTCTTCTTTGTCCATGAACATAACACATTTTATGGGTGTGTAAACATCGATAAATCTCTTAGCTCCTTCAATATAATTATGTTTTGTTCATGATTTCTTGGTGTTTATTCTAAGACATATTATCCACAGTTTGCACATCCCAGGTCAGCAATAAGTCGTTGGATTACCCTTTGGTTGTTGCTAATGGAACGTATGCCTTGACTGCTTACAACTGCATCCAGTGTTCTTGCCAAGCTTCTAACAGCTTAATGTAAGTATTTTTTTCATCATTAGATATTTCACCCTAATCTTATACAAGCAAGCATATTTCATCAATTAAGTTGTAACTACTTGGATTATCAATTAGATTAACAAAACCTAATCTTGTTTACTTGATTAAATGATAACTAGGTTGCAATGTGCTCCATCTCAAGGGGTGAAACCATCCAATATTTCTCAATGCCCTTCAATGAAATGCACTGATGGACTTCCTATTGGAAATTCTTCTTCTTGTGTCACCTGTGCTTATGCTGGATATGATAATACAACAATACTCACTACTCTTGAAAACCTCAACTCCAGCACTTGTAGCGGTAAGTTGATCATACATTATATATCAAGTACACAGATCCTCTACGTCCAGCTTTTTGTGCGCTCATCTGTCCAATCTCTAGATGGACGATGGACGATGTTTGGACACACAAAGAGCTTATTGTCAAATATTTTAAAGAATGTTATGGATCTGATGGTCTAGCTCTTTGCATCTAGATGTTGTCCATCTAGCGATTAGACAACTAAACGCACAAAAAGCTGAACGTAAAGGATCTCCATCCATGCACTCAAACATAATAAGATCATTTTATGAAAAGAGGCCAAATAATTACTTCACAAAATTATACAATTTTTTTTTTTTAATTTAATCTATTATTTGATGCATCTTATTTGTGGTTGAAAAAATTGTATGGCACCACCAGGCAACTATGCAGCAGCAAGGATCGGTTCAGACGGTTCAAGTTGGAGGGTTCTTCTTGTCGTGTGTCACTTGGTGTTGCTTTGTGTTAGCTTTCTTTAGTAGAATTTCTAATTCACCTTGTATACTCCTAATTACCTTTCATATGAGAAATAAAAGAACAACCTATTTGAAAATTTTCTTTCTCTCTCTCATACTGAGTTTCTATTTACTCTTACTTTTCTCTCAAAAGTTTTAATTCGGATTATTACCTCTACTGCTTTAATATTTCAAAATGGTCTAATGTTATTCAATACTAGCAAAATAACTACAATGTATAATAATAAGAGTTTTAGAAATTGTATTTTTCTTTTCCTATAAATAATACAATGTCTATCATTCCCGAAGAGATAATACCAAAAAATGTAACTTCTAACTAAAAATTTCATCCACCTTATTGCACAATCTTGGCGATCCACATTTTCATTTTATGCACATTCCATCTTGGGCAAAAATATATGCTTACATACCAAGGGCATCCTATTGTGCAGAAAAATCATATATTATAAAGTTTTTTTACGTGTGAGTCCCCTTAGTTGACCAAAAACTAATGTTGGGTCCCTTATATTACGTGTGAGTCCTAACTAAAATATATTCAAATTTCAAGCATGGATGGATCAAAATGCCCCTCAGATTATTTAATACATTGTGCTATTATATATATACACACTTTTTTAACCATATAATTAACGTTTAATAACCAATTATCTCTTTTTGAAATCATATATTAACACAATGTATTAAATAATTTGAGGGACACTTTGGTCCCTTCACTGCTTAGGACACACATGTAATATATTGCATTAAGGGGATTCAACATTAGTTTATGATCCACTAAAGGGACCTACACATAAAAAGCTTTATATTATATTTTCTTATATGACTTTGATATTTTTATATCAGAGAAGATATTACTTCTATTATAAATATGTAATGTATACAACTCATTGAAAGAGTTCAATTGATCTTGTTCTAATTTTCTTCATTTTTTAATATTTTTTTCCATTTTATAATACATTATCAGTATGACTTTACTCAAAGTAATTGTGTTTTGGAAAGAAATAAGAGTCTATAAACCATTATACTTTCTATTCTAAGGTGAAAATATGATCAATCCTCTCTGCACTTACTTTCTATATAGAATGGAATATGTCTTGTTCATCTTGCAATGTAAGTGAATCGTGGTTATGATATGTAATCTATTAAATCTTAGAGTCAAACAAATGATGAGTTATTAGGTAATTAGTTTTATTGGTACAATGAGATTTTTTTGAGAGTTTTATCAATATCTGGCTTTGTTAAAAGATGAAATCTTATAACATTTATAAATCCTCTTTGTTTAATTAATTAGTTGATTGGTGATTGTTACTATTTTTCTTCATTGACCAGGTTTTATTGACAATGTGTTAGGAATTTCATTTTGTGGTAAGTTGAAAAATATAAGAATCTTCAATGTGATACTATAAACTCATTAATATGATTTTTCAATTGATTGAATCATGGCCTATGAATCAAGATTTCAATTTTTAGTTTTTCTTAAAGGCCTTGGTTTATTGGGGGGGGTTTTTAAATTTTTTTTTTCAATTGTATGGAGTTATAATTTATAAAATTAGTGTTTGGTTGTGGAATGAATCTGGATTCATCCAAGCAACTATTTGACGCGTGATTTTTGTGATGTGCATGAGCTTTTTGATCTGGTTTCCCCTACCCAAAACTCGATCACATTGGAAGGTAATCTCGATTTCAGAACAATTTTACAACCAACCGTTCTCATTCATGATCCAGAGATTTGATCCTGGATTCATGTAACCCGCCCTAAAGCTTGTATGTTTTTTTGGAACAAGGCAACTTTAAGCGCCCCCCCCCCCCCCCGGGCTCAAGATTTTGGCCCTAACTAGGGCCAAGGGCGGGCCTGAGATTACTCTTTGGGCTGTCTTGACCCGTCCATGATTTTTGGCCTTGACCCTGACCTTAATTTTGGCCCTAATGTTATTTCTGATGCTTGATCTCAATGAATTAGGAACATTGACAAAGACAAGGCCAATCAGAGCTAGGCCTAGGATTAGTGACATGGCCAATCAGGGCCAAGGATACGGCCAAGTATAGAGCCAATCAAGGCTAGGGACGGGGCCAATCAGGGCCAAGGACAAGACCAATCAAGCCTAGGGATAGGGCCAATCACAGTGAAGATAGGTTTGGCTTGACCCTATAGGGCTTAAGCTAGGGACAATATTCCTTGGTGTCAGGACAAGAATGGACTTCAATTAGAATATATAGGATTGAGCTTGAGATTGCAAATACCGAGCCCTATTGCAGCCCAAGCACCTATGTGCTATTTTTATGGCATATGCCATTTGCCTAAAAAGTTCTAATTGAAGCACAAAATCTGCCGACTGGAGATGAGATTAACCAAGAAAAGAGGGCTGTAATATATCCTTGTATATCCTTATAGTGCATATCTGTATCCTCTCGTCTGGCATCATCCTCTATTCTGTACGTTTGATTGTCGGATGGGTAACGTGTTGGCAAGTTTAATTTAAACGTCATATGAAAAAACTGAAAAAAAAAAAAAAAAAAAAAAGCACCTGTAGCTCTAACTTTCAACTGTCAATGGTGGGTTAGTTGAGCGGTTAAAAGCCCATGGGGAAGTCTTAGGTTCACACCAATCCGGCGACATTTCATTTCCAGTATTAAAAAAAGCACCAGTACCAAAAAAAAAAAAATGAAAATAATGTCAATCTGTTTAGAAATGATTGAAATGGAATCTAGTCTGTTTTCGGAAGAAGCAACTCCTCTTCATCTGACGGTTGTGATTAATTCCATCCTTGAGTTGCCCATTGGATGATCGAATGAATAGGACGGATGACAATGCAGGACAGTGAGGATCTGGATCTAACTTGGTGTGAAGCTGAAGATGGTAGCGTTGAACATATATTCTTGGATTGCCCTCTTAGCAAAGCTGTTTGGGATCTGTTGGACCTCTAATTATTAACGCAGATCCTCTGCACCCAGGTAGGGCACCCAGCAGCAGGATGCACGGACATGCCCTGACTGCAAGGCATCTAGCAGTCGAACGCATAGACAAACGTCCTGCCCGGATGCAGACGATCTGGAAGCTCAAATTATTTGACCGGGTAGGAGAACTAGATTTACAAATACAACAGCTTATGATGATGAAGGCAAAGACACAAGAGTAGCATCAAAATCTATATCGTCACTCAGACATCCTCTGGTCAATTAGGACAAGTTTTATAAACAAAACTAATGGAAAGGTTTCCAAATTGGTTCTTAAGATTCTGAGATTTGCATGGCTCACTAACGATTTTTGTTCCAAGAGACAAAAGATAGCAAGGTTATCAAGTGGGAAAGCCCAATGCATGGCTGGACAAAAGTCAATGTGTGAAGCATTGAGAGAGGTAGTAATGAAAGATGACATTCTGTTTTGCTCAAGGCTACCAATCTTAAGGTGCACTAGTAGCAGAAGTTTTAGCAATTGAACGAGCACTCTTGTGTGCTAAGAAGAGGATACCCTGGGGGGAATAAGAGGCTCTTAATGGGGAACAACAGCCAGAGGTAGCTTGAAAGGAAAAAAAATTCACCATGACAAATATCCAAGAATCATTAAGCTTCTTTTCTTCAGTTAGGTTCCAACATACTTTGAGAGAAGGAAATAATGTGGCGAATACTCTTGCCTCATATGCAGCTTGGAACCAATGATGACATTTTGAAATTTCTTCTCCACCTCCTGAAAACTTTGTTAGCCAATTCTGGTTGATAACTTGGACTATAAATTTCCTAGAAATTTTCAAGTTTAAAAAAATTCATGTTTCCACACCCCCCCCCTCTGTCTTTACACATTTTCCTGATCAGAGTGATATAGTAATACATGGAATATATTAAGAATCAGATGCAATTTATAGGAGTCTTCCTTACAATACAGGAGGCCTCAAATGCATGATGAAAAAGCAAAGCATGCTCCAACCCCTTGCAGGTCAAGAATATCCCTTTCCGAGGCAGTTAAGACAACGTTGCACCCTGTAAACAATCAACCCACACATAAAAGAGTCAGTATGAAAGAAGAAAAAAAGAGAGACAGATACCCAACTTTGCTTGCTCAACACTGTGATATCATCAAATAAGTCTCCATGTATTTGATTGCGTTTTATATTACCGTGAAAAACTTAAAACAGATTCCAGAGGAACATAGAAAAGCATTCCACAAACCTGTTCCCATCACATGTAGGGCAAAGACAAGGATGTATGACTACCGGATCATATAGAGGTGACCATTCTATTGTAGAACTCCCTTTGCATAACTTGCATGTGTAGAAACCTATTCCTTTACAGACTCCACAAGGTAATGCTACCTTTTTCTAAACAATCCAGAGAAAAATATAGATTTAGCACCAGCAAGAACAACTATGAATTGCTAAAAGCAAGAAGCACATAAATGTAAGTGAGCGGCTTTTAAATCCACTCCAAAAGCCAAATCCTGCAATTCTCCTACTCCGTCCTCGTACAAGATTATATAACTTCATGATTAATCTATTTCTCTCTCCTGTTGTCCTTATTATAGGTCAAACTTGACATGCAACTCTATTAAAGCTCCTTGCAAACAAACCAAATGAAAATAAATAAAAGAAGGAATGATCATATCCCATGACGCACACAACCTCCCTTCCAGGAAACCCTGATGTATGCTCACTCCCTTGATTCCTCATCAAGGGTATTTAGAGAAGATAAGTATAGTCCAGATGCAACAGTTATAATCAGTCAATTAACTAGAACCCTTTTTTTTTTCTTTTTTTTTTGGGTGGGGGGGACACTACCTTGTGTTAAAGAAGCTCGACTGTGAAACTAACAAAATTGCCAATTAAAAGAACTAGTGAACAGTAAAGATTCTTAAAATTTCTGAAAGCACTTTCAGTCATTAGCAAGGCCAGCGTAGCTTTCATCACCCACAATGTGGAGATTTAAACCCACTCATACCAGGAAAAACTGCGGATTAAGGTGTAAAATCAGTGCCAATCATTCAGAGTGCAGTATTACCCGTCTAGCTTCAGTAACACCTTGTAGTGTTCGAATGGTTACTGATGAAATCACTGAGAGACCAAATACAGAACCAACAACAAAAGCACCCACTGTAGCTATCCTACGCAAAGGGTGGGGAACCCCGTTCACCATTGTCGTGCAGCTGCTCACCAGATTCAAAAGTGGCTGAAAAAAAACAGTGGTACAGCAGGTTATTAACTCCAAGTAATTCCCTGGCTGCAAGACTTTTGTGTGGAACTAAAGTAGATGTATGGGTTCCATGGTCATATATTATGGTCACTCCATAAAAAATTTGAATGTTCTGGCTTGGCCGATTAAGCTTGTCGGTAAAAAGGGAATGCAGTGCCCCTGAAAAACCTGAACTAGGGGTCTAAATTCACAATCTCAAAGAAAAAAAAATTAAAGTTTCAAAATGGCATTAGGATTTGCCAGTTGAGTTCCTAATAATGAAGAGGTTAAGACTAAGAAGGTTTTTGAACGAAAGGAGACAAAGGTTAATGTGGACAGAATCAGGAAAATTCTATAGTTGCATTCATGCCCACACATTGCTTAAGCTTGAAAATAGATAATTATAACACCACCAAACTATAGATTTGCGGATAATGTTACCACTGAGAAAAAGTAGACAGTGTCAAATGGAGCTTATAAACAAGAAACAGAGTTCAAAATCCTTACCAAAGAAGGGCAATACTGAGAAGGATATTATTACAAAGCGGCAGTTATTCAGACCAAGCATGAACACCAGTAAACCTGATGAAGTGAAGGAATCAAAAGTTAAGTCTTTCTATTGAACGATAAAGTGAATGTTAGAATCAACTCTTGCACTTGCAGAATAGGAGTACACGGACAAACATAACCTCAACTCCATAAGCAGTATCAGAGCTCACTATATCATCAAATAACATAAAAAATATATCCAATTGCAATAGGTTCTATAGGATGCAAGGTTAAAGAATAGGTTTATTTCTTAAAGGTAAGCAGGATAGCAAAGCATGGTGCCTTTTGTCTTTTATGATTGAGCTTCCACAGAAGAACTCTCAAGTTCCTTTCTTTTCCATGTGTGAAACAGACTTAACCAGTCCACAAGGATCTCTCTTATCCTATCATTTATTTCAGGCTGAGAGAGCCCATGTAGTTAGGAATCCGACTTTCTATCTATAATCAACAATTAGAAACAATCAGTTACTTATATGAGATGACAACAGATTCAATAATAGATATGTACAGAAAGAGTTAAAGATGTGTAACACCTCATCTTTCTTGTAAAACTTCTGAATGTCTTCATGTATTACAGAACTGCTAACTGATCCTCAACATTCTCAGTGTCGACGTTGTGAATTGGATCTTCTGGTTAAACAACTTAAAACTGGCCATTTCTAAATAAAAACAGAGGTGTTTGCAGCCTTTTGAACTACATAATTAAAACAGCATAACATCCATCCCATATAATTGACATGAAAAAACAAATCAACATTCAGGAATATATGGGGGGGGGGGGGGGGAAGAAGGGAAAAAACTTTGAAGATTAAATAAAAACTTGCTCACCATCCACACAATTCAGGGCTTGTGTTAAAATCAATATCAGCTTAGATAAAGCAAACAGGAATCGTTCAAATACAATTGGATTCCTGAGACCAATAAAGCAAGTCCTACAGTTCACTTAGGATAGTTATACAATTCGACCAAAATGACATCAGAATTCAAGCTGTACCTGATGTCGTCAATTAATGGGCCATGATTAATCGATGCCGGACCCAGAAAAACTTTTCATCTACCCGAAAGACTATTGAATCCACAACCTGCAGAACAGAACAGTCACAACATAGAGAAAACAGGCCAGGCCAAAGCTCTTGCACTGACATACTTGATTCAAGCTATTGTACTGTTGAACCAACATTTATATGAAATGATGACATCAAATAATGCTATACAATTCCTGCACAACATAGTAATGCATCCTCTTGAATGGTTACAAGACAAAAGAAATTTAAGTAAAGTCAAACTACAAATCAAACCCCCACCACTTGAGTTCCAATATGATTGTTCACACGGCAAGCACCATCAAAAGAAAATTCCCAGTAGCCAGCTGCTTTTAGTTTAAAGGATGATAGGTGTGTTCTCACAGAAGGACAGACCCACAGATATATGTGTGTGTATTGATTTGAACAGGACCAAATGAGGAAAGAAACCAGATTGAAGTATGACAGATAAACAATTATCATTCATTAAGAGGATGAAGGTCTAAATCTGATTTGCAAATCTTTTTTTTCTTTGTTGATGAATGATTTGATATTTTAAATCAGATATGGGATAGATATAAGGACAAAAAATAAAGTTTCAGATGCAAGTAGGAGATTAGAAATTGGAGCACCATAGCTGCCTCAAGTTAACGAGGAGATATAAACATTCATGCTCTAGGAGATATAAAACTAGCAATTATGGAAATATATTTAGGTCGTTGAAATTTGATTTCCATTTAAATATAGAAAGGTTGCTGATCATAGAAGCTTTTGATAATCCAATACTTTAACAGGTATACATGGTCAAAAGTTAAATACATCTGACCTCAAAGTAAAGCTCAGCTGGTCCAGAGAGATTTACAGCCAGGCCTCTTTTGAGCATAGACCAGCAACCATCCTTATCTGATACAGGTCCCAGAATAACATTTTAATTTTGTGATTCGCTAATACAGATTCCATAATAAGATGGAGATGACATTAAGGGCCTTTTTGGTATTAATTCTCATTATCAAATTTTGACATTTTTTTTTTTTATGTATTTGGTATCCATTTTGGATCCTTTATTTATTTAAAAGAATAGAAAAACCCCAAAAATTCATAATAGACTTTTTGTCTATATAGATTTTGGATCAAAATTTCATTCTATTCATTTATGCGCAAGTCACTTAAATTCCAAGTGCAAATTGAGGGTATAATAGTCAATACACAATCTTTTTATGAAAACCCTATCATTTCTTCTCCATCTCCCTCTTACACCACTGTTCATGGCTTCTCTTGCTCAAGACTTCTCAAACTCTATTCATGGCTTCTCCTTTGTTCACAGATCTCTCCCTCATTACCGAGACGGGTCGGCATGGGTTTCAGAGAGGAGGAGCTCAACGGTAGAAAACATTCTTCTTGTGCTTTTTGGACGGGGAATTGGTGTTTGGCTTCATAACCTGTTTGGAAGATGAAAGGGTGGAGCGTAGGTTTTGTTGTAGACAAAAAAGTAATCTGCGTTCTTTGTTCAGGATTTTCTCAGCTCTATCATAAACCTTTAGTGACCCGATTCAATGTCCTCCTTGGGCTTTTTCATCTTCCTACACTCACTTTTCATCAGTAGCTGATCCAATGCTTTGTCATCAGTATAAAGGCACTTCCATCTACAAGCAGGTGAACCAATTTTTAATTTTGAAGAAATAACATGCCAGGTGATCTACATTGACAAAATGCATGTTGTGCAATACCTTTGTACTGTGAGGAGCCATTGATTGAAAAATTGAGTGTATCCATCGGAGAAGAAGCAGAATATCAAACCATCTGCTTTTCATTGCAAGCGAGATTCTTCAACTCATCTGAAGATCACATTGTTATTTCTTTCGTACTGTGAGAAGCCATTGATTGAAATTGAGTGTAACAATCGGAGAAGAAGCGGAACATCAAAAGCTGACTGCTTTCCATTGCAAGCCAGACTCTTCAACTCATCTGAAGATCACATTGTTATTTCTGCTAAGTATTGTCTTAATGCACAGAAATAGGTCCAGATTTGCTTCCAATCAGAAGAAGTAATAATGAGAATCAAGCTGGTTTTACAATTTCTACCTTGGAATCATCACCTCTTCTCTTTGTTATGGTCAATGGTCCAAGCAGTGGCCATATCATGGTCTCTCTGATTCCTGTTCTGGAACTCCACTAGGGCTGGGTTCTAAAATCTGGGGGTAGTTTTGCGGAATTCTCTCCATCTTTTGGGCAGCCCAAGCTGCTTGACTCTTTTTCTCTTCGTATTTCTATGATGTGAAGGTAGCCACCTTCTTCCCTTCCTTGATCGAAGGTTGGAAAACCTGAACTTCTTTGCCATTCATTCTAGTATGGCTGTCCTAATAGCTTTGTTTCCAAGGTCTTTTGCTCATTGATCTACCTTTCCTTGTCTAGACCTTCTATAACCTCTCCCACCAGGCCAGCTCGTTCACCCTCTTCACTCTTTTTGTCCAAAGACCCAACACCAACAGAGCCCCATTGCAAGGGAAACCCCGACTACCATACCCAAAGCACAATTTTTTTAGACGTTCTATCAAACAGATGTCATGCATCTTCTATAGAGCCTTACTCAGCATAAAGCTTGATCAGTGAACTACCAGTCCCAGTCATCTGCAAGGAAATATGACACTGAAAATGAAAGGAAAGCTGTGCTATAAAGCATCTTGACCTGACCATTGAATCTCTGATGCATTGCTGTTTACCACTATGGCTAAGATGCCGAAAGTTGCATTCATACAAGTTGAGTTTCCTTCTCCTAACCTAATGGCTGAGTGTTGGCCACTTGTGTTTCATTTGAGTTAGCAGAGGATGAAGTAAATATCAATGATGAAATAAAAACATGGTTTCAGAACCTTAGCCTCGAATTCTAAATTATGAAATTGGGCTGAAAAAAAAAAAGAAAGCTATTCTATATGTGAAGACTTCCGCTGAACCAGAAAATGTACGGAATGAAGAATTTAGAGAAAACAATTGCTAAAACATTTATTAAAAGAACTTCATATCAGAATTTAAACACTTGCTACTGCGGAAAATAGAGCAGGAATCCATGGTTCGAGCAGGAAATAGGATCCTTGGGTGAAATGACATGAAGAAACACATGGCGAGAGAGAGAGAAAGAGGAAAAGAGACAGAAGAGAGCGTCAGATACCTGAAGTTGAAGAACGCAGGATTCTGGCGCAACCTCCTCCTTTGAGCAGCGAGTTACTGGAGTGCCTTCCCTTGCGGTTTCAAGGTATCGCAAGGTATAAGCTGGCCAACGTGAAGCTGCAAACAAAACACCGCAAGTAGAGCCGACTCGGATTCGGTTCAGATTCACCCGTATCCAAATTCGAATTTGATTAGCAAACCCGCTATCCCAATCCAAATCCAAATTTCATGAAAATTTAGAGTAGACATGCGAATTCGAATTCAAAACTTTACCCGCTATCCGATTATTGATTGGTAATTGTCATTTTTTTTTCTTTTCGATTTCCAATTACATAATCGCTTTCCTTTCCAAATCCTGTATTATATCCGGATGAATTTTAATCCGAATTTATCTAATATGCCCACACATATTTTTAAAAAATAGATAAATTATTGATAATGATATTTTTTTGATAAAAATAAGTTAATTAAAGCAATAATACAATATATATATGCCGATATATATATATATATATATATATATATATATATATATATATATATATATATATATATATACATGATTTCAACCCTAAAAAGTTAGATGCAAATCAAAATTTTATTTGGTAAAAGAAGATGCTAATTAAAAAAAAAAAAAAAGTAGGAGATGCAAACCAATGGAAGTTAGCTACTTAGTAACTATAGACATTTTATTCACAATATAATATCAAATAACAAAAATTACAGAAAAATAAAGAAATAGAGGATATAAAACCAAATAAAAACAAATAACAAGAAGAAAAAAAAGTACCTGATTGTGAAAAAGATTTTTCCCAAATTTTTCTTAACCTACGCTTATACAAAAGAAAAAGAATAAATACGAAGAAAAGAGGAGAGATGAGAGAATAAATAGGAATTGATGAGTTAGTGTCTAATTAGGAATGTCATTTTGAATACCTAATAATAAATTTTTTTTCCAAATTTTCCTTTAACCCAAGATTATAAAAAGAGAAGAGAATAAATAGGAAGAAAATATGAAAGAGGAGAGGGAAAAATAAATAGGGATTGAGGAGTTTGTTTTTAATTGGGAATGACATTTATACCCATTATTTTACCTTCAAAAATTGCTCTCAATGTCAACGCATAACCATGGAGTGGATAATGGCCATTGTATCTTAGTGGTTGAAACCAACACCTCTGATAGACAAGAACATCGTGATCCTCGGTGCCCAAAGGAATGTTGAACAGTATGCTTGAATTGTGATAGAGGTGAGCATATTAACATGGAACACAATTTCGGCAGTTTCGGTGAACGGTAAAACGATACTTCTGGCGAAAACGGAATTTCCAAATATCGCCGGAAATTCGGCGAAAAATCGCCGATTTCCAGGCAAACCAGCGAAATACACCGAAAACAGCTCCAGGAAGTTGCCGGTATCTCCGGCTGTCGTTCCAATCCTCGAATCAATTTGAACCTTACCAAATTTGTAGAGAAACAGCAATACAGAGACTAAGACAACATCACTTGTCTCATCACTTTAGCATTTCAGAGAGAAGAGGTGAGAGGAGAGACTAAGAAGAGCTCGTTGAGTTTACAATCGCCGGAGATGGTGGTCGTCATCGTCCATAACGATGGCTTCAGCCTTCAACGTAGATTTGGACCTCTGCAACTTTGCAACTCACAGAGAAGAAAGAAGAAAAAATGAAAAATGACTCTTTAAGTCTTGACCATCTGACGGTCCGAGAGACTTTTAAAAAACAAAAACCCCCCAAACATTTGCATTGAGATTTGTTCACCGTGGTACAACCTTCAAAGCATTTAATGGTGGTAGATGAGGGATGAATGGACACTTACCCACTTTACATGAATAATTAATGGGGAATATAAAAGATTTTTCACAAGTGTAGAGCTGTGCAGACAGTGCAGTACATCACATCAATCACTTTTTTTTATAATATAATTTATCTTTCATAATTGCTTTTAGAGTAAGTCCGTAATCAGCGAACCTTAGATGTCATATCTCGTCGATATTTCAGCGAGATATATCCATATCGCCCGGTTTGCTGGGTAAAATGTGAGGAGAGTAAAAAATTGAAAAAATTAAACTTAACAAAGCTCATTTATACCAAAAAAATAAAAATAATAATAATTGCTCTCAAGATTGAAAATGCCAAATAGTGACATGTTACCTGTGAGGTAAAATGTGAGGAGAGAAAAAAATGGAAAAAATTAAACAAATTAATATAAAAATAAAAAAATAATATAATTTTTTTAAAAATTAGGAGGGACCATGGCCCAGGCCCCACTATGGGTCCACCCTAATTTTTTTAAAAATCAGGAGGGACCATGGTCCCAGGCCCCACTATGGGTCCATCCCTGGACTCATAGACAGCTACAGGTACTCATCCAACTAGACATACATGAACATACAAATTAACTTCTTTACCCTAAAAGAAAATGTATAAACAACTTATTAAATTATTTTTTTCAATGGCAATCATTTTACTATCACAAATAAACACTCCTATGCAACGGATTTTAATTTCCGCAGTATAAGGATGCTCTATTTACAACAGAATTAGATTCGTCGTATAAAGTTATAATCATTTACAATGGATCTTAGTTTTCGTCGTGTACATCTACTATGGTTATAAACGTAAATTATATAAGGTCAAAAAATATCATATCCACTCAATTTTCTTGTAGTGCACTGCACACAACATGGTTTGAGCCTGACCCAGGCAGGACAGACAAAAAAAATCATAAAAGATAGAAGGGAGACATTATTTCCTCTCTACCCAAGGATTTGCTCCCCCCAAATTGACAAATGTTGATTCATGATAAGCTTAAGAGGGTAACCCAAATTGATTGTGGTCCACTAGTTGTCATACATGGTCCATCACCAACTTCTGGGACAACGTGTCAATGGCAAACCTCTGTCTATATATGGGATTTTGTCAAGTAAGAAGCATATTCTTTTAAATATTTTTATCTGTTTCCGGAAAAGATAATGTTTATCCTCTTACTAGTACAACTTGAGCATTGAAGTTCTCCTACCAGTCAAAGGATAGGGATCGTGCTTAGGAGCAGTAGTGTCGCTCCTAGCAGTGCACGGTCCAGAAGCATTTTAGAGTTTAGAGCAAATCTAAACCGTTGAGTGAACATTTTATTTAAATATCTAAATTTGTTTTGGACACCAAAATACATCTAGGCTTTTTTTTTTGGTAACAAATAAACGGGGCTTAGCAACCCTAAAAAAGAAAATTACTCAAGCATGCAAAATCTTATCCGTCAGTAGGATCTCCTCCAATTCTTGGGGTGGATCAAAAAAGAATCGCGAAGGTTCTTCTAAAGAAGTCGGACTTCTAAAGAAGTCTCGTAGTTGGACTCTCGGTTCAATAGCTTTGAGAGAGTCTAATTCCACATATAAATTGCATGAAATTCTTTTAGCGTGCAATGTTAATTCCTTCATAGATCGCCTACAATTCAGCTTCTAAAATATTCATCTTCATTTTTCTTTTCACGAATCCTCCAACAAAGCTACCTTCTGTGTTGCGAATTACACCTTCTATCTGACTGTATTCTAGGCTTTTGACTGGTAGAAGCAGTAGTGCTCCCAAGCAAAATCACAAGAATAGACATTCCTTTGACTTTATCTTTTCTTCGTGTATGGTCACACCAAACCCTTGGAAAGAAGTTATCAGAATCTTGCACACAAAAGAAAATGTCCATAAGTCCAATTCAACCGTATTATGATGGGTCCAAGGTGTCCAACTTTGCTATAGAAAGTTGAAAATGAAAGAAAGACATGATCCAAACTCTCGAAAAGCATTTCAGACCAGGTATACAAAGAAAAAAAAGTGTTCCAAACCAGTAACATAAAGGTTTGGGGATACCATCACTTGATACCTCATTACCAAAAGTATAAAGGTTTGGAGATACCCAAAACTTTGGATGGAGTTTCAATGCTGTGCAATAATTGCACAGCATTGAGGTGCATACGGTGATGATGGAATGGATGGTCGAGGGTGAAATCTTGACCACCCGATTTACTTTTTTTTTTTACAACTTTTACAATCATATCTATCTGTAACAGAAAAAAAATATATAAAATGAGTGGCCGAGATTTTGACCTCGACCACTCGGAGAGATTGTGACCATACCTAGCTTAGTGTTGTGCATTCGCATTGAATGTGCACCACTGAACCCGAAAATTTTAGATTCATTACATTTGATTCCCTACCACACCTAGAGCTCCTTGCGCAACATTATTATTATTTTTTTTTTTGTAACAAAGGCGCTTTTTATGCAGGGAAATTGGGGATGGGGATATTATATATGCCGCTAGGGGTTAAAGATTTTGGCTCTAAGGGCGGGGTGTGATTACTCTCTGGCCCACCCGGTCCGTTCTTGATTTTGGCCCTGATTTTAGCCCTAATCTTGGCCCTGATTTTGGCCCTGATCTTAACTTTGATTTTAACCCTGATTTTGGCCTTAAATCTAATCTTGATCTTGGCCATTATCTTAACCTTAATTTTAACCCTGATTTTGGCCTTAATTTTGGCCATGATTTTGGCCTTAATTTTGGCTCTGATCTTGGCCATTATCTTAACCTTGATTTTAGCCTTCATTTTGGCTTTGATTCTAACCCTGATTTTGGCCCTGATTTGAGTTTGGACCCTCCACCCATATGGAGAGGAATTAATTCTAATCCACATGAGTGAATACTTAACACATGTCAAATTTTAAAAACATGATAATGTTTTGTAAAAAATTAATAAAAATAAATTATATCTTCATTACCAATGTAATAAGCATCCATCTTATTTTGGCTGGGATCCTAACCCTAATTTTGGCTCTAATCTTAATGTTAATTTGACCTTGATCATGTACTAGATTTATACCCTAATTTTCATATTAACATTGATATAACTATAAGTCTCGACTTTGATCTTCATTCATTTTGATCATATTAGACTATGAATTCATTTTCTATATTATTTTTAAGATAATTTATATTTTTTGAACTAAGTCATTTTTAGTTCCCAAAAATCATTGATTTTTTTTTTTGATTAAGGCGAGATAATATATTATAAATAATAAAATCTAGTATATAGATATTTAATATCTAACAAATCTACACCCCAACTTCTCATCATGAATATTGACATTTTTCTTTTGCCTTCAATGTGTTATTTTAGGGGAAAAGAAAGAAGAAAAAAAAACTTATTAAGGACAGATAGCTATGTTTGTAACTAAAATATCATTTTCTTTAACTATGAAAAAAATACCAATACTAAATTATTGTTGATTTACTTGTTAACAAAGTTTTGAATATGAATTTTTTGGTTGAATAAGGATATCACCAAAGTAGTGGGAGAGGTTTTCAATTTCCATCACCAAAGCAATGGGAAACTATCAGAGCTCAATATATAATTATGGAGTATGAATTTATTTATGTTTAAAGCAACATTATCAATTTAATGACTATTTTATTATTTTGTAGGAGCTTGAATCATCTTATATTTCTATGAATTTTATTTTTAATTTACTTGTGATACTTTTATGTATTTTTACTTTTATTTTTTTATAAATTTACATTTGATATTTTAGGTTCAAGGATAGGACCAATTAAGGTTAGGGCCAAGATATGGTCAATCAAGGCCAGAGACAAGGCTAATCAAGGTCAGGGCCAGGGATAGGGCCAAATAGAGTTCAAGGTCAAGGCCAATCAGATTAGGGCCAATTAGGGTCAGGGCCATTCAAGGTTAGAACCAGGACAGGGCCAACCCATCCCGACCCAGCCCAATTAGGGCGGGAATGGGCTTAGGCTAGGGATAGTAATCATTGGCCCTAAACTAGGGTTAGGATGGGAATGAGCTAAGATTATAACATATAAGGCTGAGTTTGGGATTGTAAAAGCCCGGTTTAGCCCGGCCCAGTTGCAGCCCAATATGCGCCAATAAGGATTGAACCTACAGTCTCTCAAGTGAGAGGTGAGATTCTCAACCACTCCATTATCCTTTCCATTGGCTCCTTATGCAGCATGTGATGGGATACAACCGAGATTTTGATATCGAACTGTCTATTTCTCAAAAGTGTGATCATGTACTTTTTGGAAAGAAAACATCAAGATTTCGATTTCTACCATTAGCTGCAGCAGCTGCGCACTACCCAAGCAATTATGCAATTTTAGCCACACCTGTCTTCCTATGTCATGTCTTTGTCATATGTGGCGTTATTGGTAATCATGCAAGGACCATGAGTAGTTGACAGCACGCCGGTCATACTGGATCTGGGAAATTAATTTTCTAAAGAATCTCGAGTCCCACTTCTAGTTCTTCGGTTAGTTCCAGTCCTCAATCCATTGTTCATCATCTGCGGAGCGGTCATGGCGAGCTCTAATACATCGATGCTTCTGTTATTTGCGGTGGCAGCACCTGTGGCGCTGGCGGTTCTCCTCTATAGACTTGATGAGTTCAACCCTGCATCGCTTCCCGAACAGGGATTGTCTCGATCGCCACCCGTTCTACCGCAGAAGCGTTACGGCCGAGTGTTAGAATTGGCGGAGCGAGTCGGAGAAGGGCTCTTACCAGGGCCTGAAGACTTCGCATATGATACCGAGGCAGGGCTTCTGTATACTGGTTGCGAAGATGGTTGGATCAGGCGTTTTAAGGTGGCAGCAGACTCGCCTGATGAGGAGGAGAAGACGAAGAAGACTCAGGTGGAGATCGAGAACTGGGCTTTCACCGGTGGTCGACCGCTTGGTTTGGCTCTTGGAGCCGATAAAAAACAACTCATCGTCGCTGATGCTAACAAGGTCTACTTGGAATTAACAGTCTGATATCGACTTCGATCCTCAATAACCTAGAATCTATTTTCTGAGCACTAATTTTCTCTTCTTTGATCGATATAGTTTGATTGAATTGAATTGATAATTTGTTAAGGTTGCAGGGACTCTTGAGGGTGACTGAAGGAGCAACAGTGGAACTGTTGACAGACGAGGCAGAGGGTTTGAAATTCAAGCTCACAGATGGTGTTGATGTGGGGAGAGACGGAGTGATATACTTCACTGATGCATCATATAAGTACAGCTTGGAAGAACACGTGGTTGATGTTCTTGAAGGTAGACCTTATGGTAGGCTGATGAGCTATGATCCATCCATCAATAAAACCCAGGTGCTGGTTCATCACCTATACTTCGCCAATGGAGTTGCTCTATCACCCAATCAAGATTTCCTAGTCTTCTGCGAAACAGTGCTGTAAGTCTTTCTACCCAGTGTTGCACAGTGCCCGATGGAGTGATATACGTACTTTGTCTCACCTATGAGAGATTTGGATTTTTTGTATTAGGGTTTGGGGTGAGATTTTTTGTGAATGGTTGAGAGACATCTCCGTTATTTTCTTTTTGTAAAGGTCTTCTTTTTGTAAACCACTCTAGGGTTTCGCTATGCATGCGTAAACCGCTCTGTGTTCTTTTCGTTTTGTTTTTGTTTTAATTCGTGATTCGTTGGTGTTTTCTAACAAGCTTTAATGAGAATGATTTAACTGGATCTTCTCTACAGATGTGGACACTCTACTGATCTCCAACTACCCAATTAATATTTGCAGGAGAAGCTGTAGCAAATATCATATTCAAGGTAAGAAGCAAGGAAGCGTGGAGCCCTTCATTAATAATTTGCCTGGTTTCCCTGACAACATTCGCTATGATGGAGATGGCAGTTTTTGGATTGGATTAGCCACGGTAATTTATTGCCCACTTGTAATTCTCTTCTGCAAATTGAAGTGCTGAACTTGAATGCCTTTTCTTTCTTGTGGAGGAGGCAGGGAAAGACGATGTTCTGGGATTATCTGATGAGATACCCACTGGTCAGAAAAACTGTGTGGATGCTGTCAAAAGTGATGAAACTTCCTCATATGCAGAGTAATGGAGGAGTGATTGCTGTCAATTTGGAAGGAGAAGCCATTGCACTGTTTTCTGAACCTGGGTTGTTCATGGTCACTGGTGGCATCAAAATTGGGAACCAACTATACATTGGTTATCTTGGCAATTCCTACATCACTCGTCTCCATCTCAGCCAACTTGCTTAGAAGTTGAGAGTGGAACGTGTAAACAATGAGATTGGAATCCAAACATGGGCTTTTGGTCTTCAAAGAAAGAATAAACTGGGAAAGAATGTGCTGAAGACAATCCAAATATTGAGTTTCAGATCTTCAAGGGGAAAAGGCATGGGAGGGGATCTTCAACTTTCCCTCATAAACTGGAAATGCATTGTAGCAAGCCCCTACACAAGTCCTCTTCAGCAGCAGATATTTTGAATGTTACATCATATAGTAGACTTTGAAAATCGTTTCTGTTTTGTCATATTTTTTTTTTTTTGGTAAACAGCACTTCTTTTAAATAATTAAAAAAAATACAAACTGCATGAGTACACAAACTTCTTGTTTTGTCATATATTGAGATAATTTAGATGTTTGGAGTTTAGGTGCAGAAATAGTTACTAGATATGACAAAATCATCAAAGACGGGGAGGTACCACCTTGATCTTGTCCTTTCCGTATGAAAAGGCAATTTTCTCCTTAAATGAAATTGATGGTTATTATTTATATTGTCAAATTGATCAGGTTGCAGTTGCAGGCTCTGCACAGTAGTGAACTCATATGTCATTGAAAATGACGAATTTATTTTACCAAAAAAAAAAAAAAAACAAATTTATAAGATACCACGAAGAGAAAGCCACATGGCATTCATTGGAGTGTGGATCATTTCTCCATCCAGGAAGCACAAGCTTTACAACCACAAACTGCTGGGGCCAAAAGTATAAAAAAAAAATCTCATCACTTATTCCTGTGGGCCTTCCGTCGTAGGGATGATCCCGACTCGCATTCAAGTAACTTACAAAACTACCATGCTTGAGAGAAAACCGAATGGCATTCAAGGCTAGTGTGGTGCTCATTTACCAAAAGAAAAATATTCACTCGTTTTTATAACAACATCATAGCTCATTTACCAAAAGAAAAATATTCACTTTTTTTTTATAATAACATCAAAGCTGCTGAAAAGAATTCCTTCCTTTATTCACTACTACTAAAGCATTTGCTAGAAGATGGAAACTAAAAGATTGAGATTAAGACCTCAACTTAAATGTTGAATTTTATCTTAAAAGAAAAAAAAGAAAAGAAAACATCCGAATGTTGAACAAGTTTGGATTACTCCTTGTTGGTGCGAATTATGCCTGACTCTGTAGATCGAGATAACGCACCAAACTATCAAATATGGATTGATCTAGTTTGATCTCTCTTCTTCCTGCAAGATAAATGGATTTCTTAGAAACGGTGCCGATCGGTTGGATCGGCGTTCCGTCTCCAACGATCTAGTCAGGAATGGATTTATGATGAATCACTCAGAGCTCAACAAGAGCTTCTTGTCAAGCTTTAATGGAAAAAAGTGGGAAGAATGTGAGAGATTTTGGGAATTTGAATATCTTACCATCTACATGTACTTTACTTCTATTTATAGTCTTTTCTGTCTTACCTTCCTTCATTGAAGATCGTCGGATGACCAGCTTTAATTGTGTGGACATGATTTAATCTTTATTCGATTTTTGGGCGGACCCGTATGTAACTTTTGTAGCTCTAGTTGAACCCATTTAGGCCGGTACAAACCAGAAGGGGATATTTTATTCACAACACAAGCCCCCAAGCCTACTGATCAGGTAGATATCTGATTGAAATTCTAATCAGGAGGTTTAAGCCTTTTTCTTACTCAAGGGAACTATTCATTGTTCGATCATTTCTGACTTATTACTTGATTTGTCATAAGCTGTGAAAATTCTTCAGTGCTTGAGCTCATCTCCAGTTATGAGGGATTATTCGAACGCTGAGTTCATCCTTAAGTTGAGAGAGTTCATCAGAGATTCCGAGATCAATCTATAGCTTCGTAGAGCTCATGAGAATTCTGAGCTCATCTGCCAACCTTGGAGCTCATCAGAAAGTTCCAAACTCATCCTTTGATCAAACGAGTTCATCAAATATTCGGAGAATTCTTCGTTCAATCTTGAGAGTTCATTAGGAATCATTTAGATCATCTTAGCTGGAGAGATCAATCAATGAACATTGATTCAATCAGAGCCATATTTTCTGCATCTCCTAAAAATAATCATTTTGTTTTTACTTTGATCCACGATGCTAGGTTTCAATATGTTCCTCCACGTGGCTGAACTCTAATTTGTCCTCGTTTAAACTTCTAACACCACCGTATTTACCTTCGTAACTGCAACTTTGTTTCTCTATATTCCACGTTATTAATCCATGATCCAACCCCTACTAAGAAAATTGAGTTTTTGTCATCTTGGGAACATAATCAGCCTCCGTAATTATCAAGTTATTGTGCTCATCCCCCAAATCATTTCGAAAATCCCTGAAAATCCTCGTTTGTCAGCTTTTTCTACCTCTCCATAAATGCGACTCTTCAGTTCCACGAATGCTGACCGCATGATTTTTTCACATTTTCCTTGACAGTGGCTGCTCCATCCATGTGTTCAATTGCACTATTCCTTTCATCAAACTATTAACCCTAGACGTCGATTACGATCAATTACAATCGTTGATTCGAAACATCGTATATCTTCCCTCCAAATTTCAAGAGTTCTCATCAACGTCACTTCTCACTCTATATTTACTTGCTCCTTGTCTTCCATTTCTATAACCTCCTTTCGAACTACTTTTTTTTTTTTTTCCTTCAGTTTGTTTGCAACTTCCTTTTACCCCTTTATTTTCTTCCTTTCTTTTCTTGCATGGATCCTTCTACTGATCCTTCAGCCCTTAGATCTTCTCTTCCAGCAAAAGTTCCTTCTAACTTGATCGATAATGAACAAACCCTAAGCGTCGTTCTTTTTGATGAAACTCCATTAGACTGGAAACCTACTCCATATGCTCATGATGAGGTTATCATGCCGTACATTCCTTTGAACATTGCCGGTCAGAAGAAAAATGCAAAATATGCTTGGTCTGAATGGTATCCCACTATCGTTAAGAAATCTCTTCTGTCTTTTAGTTTGCAGGAACATTACTTCCCTCATAAAATTAGAGCATGGGTTCTGGACCCTCTGATCGTCCTTATGACACTGAGCCTAGTGTTATTGTTTTTTATCTTGATCATCTTGAGTCCGGGTTTTGAATCCCTCTGATTCCCATAGTTCAGTCTCTCCTTGACTATTATTGAATTTGTCCTTCTCAACTTACTCCAAATAGCTGGAGGCTTGTTTACTGTCTCTTTGCTTTCGTTCGTAAGTTAGGGCGTATTCCTTCCATTGAACTTTTTAGAAATTTCTTTACTTTGAAAGTTGGTTGTATGCGTGGTTATCTCCATTTTTCTCGAAGAACCTGCATCACCACTGAGTTGGGTGCATGTCCCATCTTCATTGATTCCTCCATTCCTCATGATAACAAAGGATGGAGAGAAAGATATTTTTTCTGTGACATTCCGATTCCCAACTATCGTTCTCGATGGAGTTTGCACACTCAAAAGGCTCTTCGCCCTTTGAGTGATCGCTCTGGTCTCAATGATTATGACAAACATACATGGGGTATGCTTCCCAGTGGAGAACCAAATAATGCCAAAGAACTTAAGACTGAAGCTAGCATAATCAGACACGATCTTCTACCAGGTTACTCATTTGTTCACCATCATTTTGCAAATGTACATTTTGTTTCTCTTTTCTCTTTGAACCAATTTCTTTCTCAAGAACCGGAGTTTGGAGGGCCCCTAATATTTCCAAACTTCAAAGAGCAGTTTGTGAAGAAAGAGAGGCTGAACGCCAGAAAGAGAAAAGGAAAAGAAGAAGTTCTCCAGGGGATTTGCCAGATAACCATGATCTCAAGGTGACCCCAAAAAAGAAGTTTAAGAAAAATTTTGATCAAAAGAAAGATCAGGTTGATTAAGAAGACGCTGATCAAGGTAATGATGATATTGAGAATTCTGATGTGCATGTTGTTAAAGTTGTAGTTGGTGAAAGTCATGCAAGGGAGTTAAGAACTTCAAGGTGGAGACTTCGCTCCATGGGTGGTCCCTCTTCTAATCAAGAGCCGACCATTCTGAAAAAAGGTGAAGATAAAAAGGTTGATAAAGAGGCTTCTACACCTTCACCTTCCCAAGAAAATGTCAATTTTAAGGGGAAAGATGCAGAAGAGGTAGTAGAGCCCTTCTAGCCTCTGGATCAAGTTGATCTAAATCCTTCTGATGATAAAATATCTCCTGTCATGAGAACTGATAACCCTGATACTGAAGATGAGGAGTTTTCGAAAATTTTCCTTAGTCAATTAGATAAAATGGCAATAACATTTGCTTCCCTAGGTAAATAAACTATTCCATTATTGTTTGGTGATTGTCATTTTTTTATTTTTTATTTTCGATTTCCAATTACCGATTATCGCTTTCCAAATCCGGTTATCTGTCCTTTTTAAGAGAAAAGAATGTTTAATACTTTACTCTAATCGGATAATTTGCGATTTCTAATTATCCAGTTGCCGATTAGCGATTTCCAAATCCGATTATCATCAATTTTCAAAGATAAAGATGTTGAATACTGTACGTATTCGGATGAATTTTTATCCGAATTTATCCGATCCTATAAGCAATTATCCAAATCTAAATCCGGTTGCTTATTGGAGCATACAAATATTTTTGGATAAGAAAAACTCAAGATTCGGACATCCTTAAACAAATACGAATGCAAATTTTGAAGCTAATTTTGGCTATCCATTTATAGGTCTAATCGCAAGTTCCCTCAACTTGAGATATCAAAATCTCGGGGCTCTGAACAAGGATGTTTATTTGCGGTAGCCGCTGCTGATTGTTGCCAACAGTGGTGATCGCACCATGTGATAAAATAATATTGAACGGTTGAGAGTCAAATGAGGGTTTACTTGTAAATACTAATTTTTATTCTTACATTTTAAAAGTTTAAGGTTCACTAATTTACAAAATCAGACCCCTCATTTACCCGAGTTCAAATCCTAAATCGCCCAATTTCCCAAACTCTAAGTGCTCCTTCGCTCCACCTCCACCATGGGCATGTCGAGAATGATACATTTTATAAACTTCCGCCAGATATAGAATTAGATTCGAATACCAGTTTTACTTATCCGAATCCAAACCCGATCCATTACAAGTTTACTTGAAATTGAGTCCCATGGGAAAACCCACGATTGTCATTCAAACGAGATTATCATAATATATCCGATAAAGTTCTAGATTCGAATTTGGATATATTTTGTAAACTTTTCCCAAATATCGGATCAGGTTTGGATAGTAGTTTTGCTTATCCGATCTGTTTACAAGTTTACTTGAAACCAAATCCCATGGGAAAACTCAAAGATTGGCATCCAAATCAAGTTTGAATCTAGGTACTCAAGTTTTTCATGGGATTGGGTTTCAAGTAGGATAAAATAATGTTTTACCTTATCCCTTGGATCAAGAGCCAAACTCGAAAGGGAGAGTAAGAGATAGTAGAGAGTCTTTTTTGGTGATTCTATCCTATTATGCACAAACAGGACCTTCCTAGCTAGGGTATGTGCAATAACATTTGCTTCCCTAGGGCTACGTTTGTTTGCAAAGGTGGGGTGGGAAAAAAAACATGTGGGTCCTATGTGTAGTGGGATGAGGGAGAAGGAAATGAAAGGAAAGGGTTTTGTGGAAAAGTAATGGTGGTGGGTCCCACTTTTTACTTTTTCCAATTTTTCCACAAAGTCCCACCAAATATGTGAGGTTTTTAAATGGCATGAGATGAGAAAGTTTGGGTGCCACATCACCAGACAAGTTTCCTTGATTCAAGGGAATTTGTCTCTTACTTTCCCATCCCAACCAACCAAACAATTTACTATTTTGGGATTTAAGGGAAAAGTAAGAAATCTGCACTCTTTTCAAGAATTTTCTCACTCCTTTTTTCCCACCCCACCTTTATTCCAGCAAACAAACGCAGCCTAGGTAAATAAACCAACTGATAGTCAAGAACATCCAATAGACAGATGAATACTCTCAATAGGTGCCAACACAAAAGGAAAGCAGTGGACCGGGGATTTACATAACCAACCACCAAGTGAAAATTAGTTTGGATTAGCAGATAGTCCACTGCTTGGGCCAGGCCTTCCAGAAGGCCCAACCGAACTACTGAAGCTTTACCCACTAGAATCTCATTAAACAAAGGCCCATCCGAGACTGCTGACACCAACCCACCATCAACTTCCTTCACCACAAACCCCCACACCTCCTCTTTTCTTCTTAGCATCCCATGAAGCATCACACATCAGCATATGGGTCCCTCGTGGCATATTTGAAAAAAGTTGGTCTCCAGGAGGCCATGTGGAGTCGTTCCTATATTGGCGTCTTCTCCACCTTTTGAAACCCAAAAATAGACGCCACCATGTGAAGGACTTGTTTTGATCCCTTTTCACCCTTCAAATTACAAATTGATTTCTTGCAAGGTTTAAAGTATTCCATAATATCATATGATACTAGTTGATACATATCCATATTTGATCTAACCGATGCCGTACATCTCGATACATTTCTCCATTGAATTACGCTAAAATACATTAGCCAAAGCGATACAATACTCGATACAAGACGATACGTCTCTTAAAATCACCTGACTGATACGATACTCAATACCGATACTTTAAATCTTAGTTTCTTGCGTGCCTTAAGTACCAACCGAGGCAGAACTATGAAGGGGCCGGGGTCCCCCGGATTTTTAAAAAATAATACTATTTTTCTTTTTATATAAATTTCCTTAATTTTTCCAGTTTTTCTCCTCTCACATGTGAAATGTCATTATTTGGCTCCCCAAAATATTGAGAACAATTTTCAAAGGTAAAATAATGGATATAAATGTCATTTCTAATTAAAAACTACCTCCTCAATCCCTATTTATTCTCTCCTCTCTTCTCTCTCATCTTTTATTTCTATTTATTCTCTTCTCTTTCTATAAACGTGGGTTAAAAAACTTTAGGAAAAAAAATCTTATTGGGTATTCAAAAATTTTATTCCTAATTAAAAACTAACTCCTCTGTCCCTATTTATTATCTCCCGTCTCCTCTCTCCTCTCTCTTTCTTTTCTTCTTATTTATTCTCTTCATTTTCTATAAAAATGGGTTAAGAAAATTTGGAAAAAAAATATACTCCACAATTAGGGACTCTTTCTCAATTTATTTATCGTTTCTCTCTTTCTCCTTTTTTATTATTCTTTT
This sequence comes from Hakea prostrata, assembly GCF_041222555.1. Lineage (NCBI taxonomy): Eukaryota > Viridiplantae > Streptophyta > Magnoliopsida > Proteales > Proteaceae > Hakea > Hakea prostrata. Next base: position 17,004,200 of record NC_142604.1, read on the forward strand.
TATTTGATTTTATATTCTCCGTTTTGTTATTTCTTCTGCAATTTTTGTTATTTAATTTTGTATTGTGATTTGTGAATAAAATGTTTACTACCATTGGTTTGAATCTCTTACCTAAAAAAAAATAATTCTGGTTTACATTTCTTGCCAAAGACAATTTTGGCTTGCATCTAACTTTTTGGGGTTGAAGTCATGTTTATATAATTTTTTGTAGGGATAATTACTGTTGCCCCCCTGTAGTTTGATTTTATTACTAATAAAACCCCTTTCTGGGAGTTAAGGCGAAGTTTGAATATTAATGCTAATTTGTAATTAAGAAATTTCTTTAATTATAAAACCATATAAATGAATTTTACCTAATGTCAATGAAAAGAAAAAAAATCATTACTCAATAATCTAACTTATTTTTTTCAGAATATGAATAGTGGTCCCCACAAAATCATTTTTAGGTATTTGTTTTTGTGGTCTATTTTCTTATTATAATAAAAGGAATAGTTTTTAGGGAATTAAGGGACCCCAAGGAAAAAAAAAAAGAAAGAAAGGAAGGGGAAAAAAAAAGAGCAACAACTAAGAACAACGGAGGGGAAGAATAAGACAAAGAAGGGATAGAAAAGAGGGAACAAAAATAAAACAAAGACAAAAATTATCCTTGTATATGCTAATTACCATATTTTGTCAGAAAAAAAATATCATTATCAATAATCTAACTTATTTTCATCTTATCATAATTTAGAGATGGGACCCTCAATGGGTCTTATAAGAGCCCACAAAATATGTGTGGCAAAAAAACATTAGTGCTTCCCCAACGGGAAGGTTATCTGGCTTTTGTTCTTCGACCGCAAAAAAATCCTTTGCTGTGCACAGAGTGCGGCACCACAATTCGACACGTGGCGCATTTCTTAATAAATGGCTCAGATTAGAAGACAGGGTTTTAAGTGAAAGTGATCCATCTTATGACTCATTTTAAAAAATAATAACCCGTTTTGGTAACGCGCTTCTAAATATGGATGTCAATTTTTTTTTTTCTTCCATTTTTCTCTCATTGTGTCCCCACGCGATGTTCCCTTTCCTCCGTCTCTGTCACCCCATTTTTAGAAGCGGGTCACTAAAATGGGTTATTATTTTTTTTTAAATGAGTCATAAGATGGATCACTTTCACTTAAAACCCTGCCTTCTAATCTGAGCCGTTTATTAAGAATACGCCACGTGTTGACTAATGGTGCCGCACTGTTGTGCACAGTAGAGGTCTTTTTTCCCTCTTTGGCCCTCCACTAACAAATCTTGGGTCCACCCCTAGTACCAACTAATGGAGCTACAACAGGCCATGAACTCCTAGGCTCCTTTGCCAATAAACTTTCCACCGTGCTTCACATTTTCCACCACTCCAGGGAGGTCGTTGTAGGGTTCCACACACTCCAAATCACCATGGGAGATCCTAGCACACTGTCTTAGTAAAGGAGAAAAAAACAACACATGTGCTGTAGGCTCCACTGAAGCTCCACACCGCAAGCAACCCTCTACTTTTGCACACCACAAGAAAGATGTAAGCCTGGGCGATGCCTCGCAACTCTATGCAGCCCTCCACACATCCTCACTCACCAAACTCCACAAGGAGGATTGTGAGGAAGGGTGTCTATCCTCCTGAGCCATTTGCTGGGCATTAATGAGCATATTTTATGTTGTCTTCACCGGAAAAACCCTTGTCTCTAGATTTGCCCTAGTCTCAATTTGCTTTTATTTATCCATTTCCAATATTACCATTGCATTCTAGGCGAAGGAGATACAAATGAAAGGAAAACAAAAAAAATATTCATGTAGATGCAAGAACAGTCGAGTGTAGGGTTTTTCATTCAAGGCTATTCTTGTATTTTTGAAAAGTTCAACTTGCTTACATTAACACGACTTTTATTTCCTAATAGTAGGAGGTTTCATTGGTATATTTTTCAAATATAAGGGGTTTAATTGATAAAAAAAAAAAATTTGTTGATAAAAAAATAGATATAGATCAATAATTACATTATTTGCCCTTCCCATGGGTTTTCCTCTCTTAATGCTATTTCTGCTATCAAACTAGCACTCTTAAAAATCTCTTGGTAATTATTTGTGCACATTCTTAGCTCCTCTATGATTGGCAATAAGAACATTAGATCTTGGATTGCTTCAAAGGGCCATGGTTTTTTTGGTTTTGGTATAAGCTCTTTAATCTGATTCCACTGATCCTCATTTGTTATAATGCCTTCAATCCGCAGATTGTGAATTTCTACCCGTTTCAATCCCAGAACTAGTCCTTTGGCTATAGTAGACACCAAGTTGTGTTCCTTGTATTTTCCACAGTAGCATCCTGTTTCATTGTTTCCGTCTTTGGTCGTCCCTGCACAAAAAGCATTGTGAGATTTTCTGGTATTATCGATTGTAGATTTAAGAATTGCATTCCTTTGTCATTTCCATTCCAGTCTACTGGTGGATTCGGACTAACATCTATAGTCCCTGGTGGTTTTAACTTTAGGTTATTACACCATTTATTAATATAGGCCAACACATTCCTGGGGTCCATTGTGGCTTTCCTGAATTTTATCGCATTACGAAATCACCACACACTATAGCATGTAATGCTTATAATGGAAAATAACCACCTTAACATCGTCTTATCAAGGTTTGAATTATAAAACAGATCTAGGCAGAAATCAGAGATCTCTGCAAAGGGTAACATTTCTGTTCTAAGTCCTAATGGTCCCGCCGTCCAGATCCTCCACGACCATTCGCAGGTGAAAAAAAGATGCCAAGCTGATTCAGTACTGCAACCACAAAGTATACAAGGATCTGTATTTGGGTTCCATCTGGCCAGTACCGCATTAACTGGAATACCTGCATTCACAAGTCGCCAGAAAAAGTTAATAAATATGTGATGGATCTTAAGTTTCCATAGAAAAGACCACCAATTTTTATATACACAATCAAATAAAGACGGGTTTTGCTTAGACATCAAATGTTTATATGCAAATTTTGTGGTCACTTCCTGTGCAGATGAATTTCTTGGCTTCCAAACATCCTGTTCAGGTGAAAGCATAATAGAGTTTATAGCAGAAGAAGTTTGTGAATCAAAAGTAAGAGAAATTTCAGAATTAGATGCATCTCTGGAACCTATCACTTCTGCCAGATTAACCTTGTAATGCGCAAACAGCATGTTAAAATCACCCACCACATGATCTGATTTATTTTTAACCCACCAATCAAACCAAAAAAAGGTTTTTTCCCCATTCCCCACCTTCCTAATCACTAGATCTCTAAGAATGGGAAGAATAGCGCAGATACTATTCCAGACTAGAGATCCTTTCTTTTTCCACACTTTTGGATCACACAGAGAAGTATTATGAAAATATTTTGCCTTGAAACATTTTACCCAAATAGAATTTTCCTCCGTTAAGAGTTTCCAACCTAATTTAATAAGTAGAGCCTTATTCATGAGTTCCATTTTTTTGAAACCTAATCCTCCCAGAGATTTTGGACGACAGCATTTGTCCCAAGTAATGAGGGAAAGATTCTTACCTTGTCTCGAGTTTCCTAGCCAAAACCTTTGGCATATGGAATCCATTGATCTACACACCTTTTTTGGAAACAAAACATACTGCATATGATAAATAGGCACTCCTTGTACAACAGATTGAAGTAGAACCGCTCTCCCCGCAAAGGAAAAAGATTGTGCTTTCCATCCTGCCAGCTTAAGCTTCATCTTATTCAAAACTGGGCATAATCTGTCCGATCTAGCTTTCCCGGAAAACAGAGGACTCCCCAGGTAAGATGAGGTATTATCCATCTCCTTGATGCCTAGAGAATTGAGGATCTGCTCCTTTATCATAGGGCATGTATTTTTGCTGAAGAAAGCTTCACTTTTGTCCAAATTGATTACCTGTTCAGTAATATTTCCAAAAGTATCTAGGATAGTTTTGATCACACAGACATCTTCTATAGTAGCACGACAAAAGATGAAAGTGTCATCAGCAAAGAAAAGATGTGAAAATTCTGGAGCATACCGTGCTATTTTAATTCCTCGGAAAGCATCCTTTGCTCTAAAGACTCCAAGGAGCCGGGAGAGGATTTCCATAATGATCAGAAAAAGATAAGGACTTAACGGACAGCCTTGTCTTAGCCCTCTACTCCCCTTAAAAAAATTATAGGGGGCTCCATTCAATTTTATGGAAAAGGAAGTGGAAGAGATAAGACAAGAAATCAGATCACAAAATTTATCATTAAATCCCAGACATTTTAAAACTTTTAAAATGACGCTCCATTCCACCCTATCATAAGCTTTTGACATATCCAACTTAAGGGCAACAAATCCATTTTTTGCTTTTGACTTTTTCATGAAGTGGAAAATCTCATGTGCAAGCATAATATTATCAGTTATTTGTCAACCTGGCACAAAAGCAGCTTGGCAAGGAGAAATAATATTATGCAACACAGACTTTAACCGAGAAGCCAATAGCTTCGCAATTATCTTGTAGGACACATTACACAGACTAATGGGTCTATAGTCAGTGACCTCAACAGCCTTATCCTTCTTTGGAATAAAGCACAATAGAGTATGGTTAATTCTAGGGGGAAGACCAAGATGATTAAAAAAGTCAGAGACAAAACGCAACACATCCAATTTAATCAATTCCCAAAACTGTTGAAAAAAACATGCCTGGAAACCATCAAACCCAGGGGCCTTCGAGGCTCCAAGGGAGAAAACAATTTTTCGGATATCATCCAAATTCGGGTAGGAAGAGAAACTATTATTAACAGTAATAGAGCCTTCAGTAGGGAAAATCATATCAACAATTGGGGGAAGGGATGGGTTGCTGGATTTATACAGGTCCTGCATAAAACTTGCAAAACAATTAGCAATACTGGCAGGATTAGAGACATAACCCTCCCCTTGTTTGATAAACTCAATTTTCCTACTTTTCACATGAATTTTTGCAGCATTATGATAGAACTTGGTATTTCTGTCCCCATCAAAAATGAATTGAACTCTAGATTTTTGAAACCAAAAAGTTTCATGAGCTTCATAGATTCTGTGTAACCAACTAATTTTTTGGTGATAAAGATCCCAATCAGGCCAAGAGCATTGTTCTATAGTAGCCAATTCCAGTTCCAGTCTTTCACATAACGACTAGATATTGCCAAATTTCTTAGCATTCCATCCCCTAAGAAAATTTGATGTTGTAGCTAATTTTTGACCGAGACCCCCACACCCCAACTTGTTCCAAGACTCTCTCAAATCACTTTGGAATTCCGGGTGACCTAACCATGCAGCTTGAAAGTGAAAAAGTTTCTTGCCCTCGGGCAAGAAGAAGCAGGTATTGATAAGTAACGGAGAATGGTCAGAACCAGCTGCAGGTAGAATAGAAAGTTTTAGATTTGGGAAATGACTTAGAAAATTTGGGTTAGTGAAGACCCTGTCGAGGACTTCAAGGGTAAGATGTGGGGGTTTTTTGTGGTTTGACCATGTAAATTTTGATCCTTCCCCCAGTACCTCATTCAGATTGAAGCTGGAAATTATTTCTTCCAAATGAGTAAGGCTTGGAGATGGCTTAAAAGTACCCCCAAATCTATCCAAAGGATAAAGTAACTTGTTAAGGTCACCACACAGAATAAATGGATCAGAAAGAGAGGATAGTTGAGACATCAAGTCCTTCCAAACTGGAGTTTGTAGATGATATTGTGGTGGTGCATACACAAAAACAACAACCCAATTGATGACCAGATCACATACTTTGATCGCAATGTAATGATCACCAGAAAACACCACAGAAAGGGACTTGGATTGATTCGAAAGTACAGAATAGCCACCTTGGAAGCCTCGTAACCCTTTACTTGGGACAACATGGAAGACATCGTAGGATAACAAGGATCCGTGGAAACGTTTAAGCACATTACTGAAATCTTTACACTTGGGTTCGCAAAGAAAAATAATTTCAGGTTTATGTTTTCTACACAATTTTTCAAGTCTTGAAATGGTAAAGCTTCCATTAATACCACGAACATTCCAACTAAACAGTTTCATATCTCCTAACTTTTCTCTCCTCAGTCCTTCAAAAAGGTGAGTAGGACGAAGACAAGTGACACAATAAGAGACGCAGAGAGAGAAAAAACAAAACAGAGGAAAAAACAGCTACACAAAGACCTATCTTAAGGATAGAGCGCATGAAAATTTTCGTTGAAGACCTGGGTTACCATACACAATCAATTATAAGAGATGTTAGAAAGCACAAAGAACAATGGATTATTAGAAGAAAAATTTTGCAGTCTTACGAAAGCACCGGAAAACAAAGGTGCAGCAATCAAAAAAGGAGAGAACAATAAAGTCAAGAAACCACAAGAAATGAGAAGTAGGGGTCACCTGGTTGTCCATCAGTGGTTGATCCTGAGCTGGCGCTGGATAGAAGTTATTGGGAAATGGGTGTAGCATATTCTGATTTTCCCTCTCAAAAATTCTCATCAAAATATCCTCTTTAATGGAATTGAGAAGAGAGTCAGGATTGAAGGAATTGGCAAGGAGAGAGTTGACAAAAGCATGGTAGGATTCCATAGGATCGTAGGGCATAATGTTAGTGTTGGTCATTCTCATTCTCTTGCGGTTTGGGTGTTCAGCTTCCGTCTCCCAGTTCTCACTAGATTCAGTAGGCATTCTATTGTTAGCCACCTTTGTCATGCTGCCTTGACACCCCCCCTTGGAGACTTCATTGTTACAATAAACATGATAGATGTTCACGTTATGGGCCCCTTCAATCAATTCTTTCTCCAGATACGCACCACATTTGATTGGTTCACACATCCCTGTACCTGTAGCTATTTTCTCACAGGTTTGTTTGCCCTTTCTTTTGTAACTCAACACATTTTTTCTGATCTTCATCAAAAAGTTCTTTTAGATTGAAGCCTTCTGTGCTGTTTCCCTCATCAGTTTTTTCAGCTTTTGTAACATTCTCTGGCTCCCCATCACATTCCATTGCCGCCAAGTTAGTGTTATCAATCACCATTGATGCTATGGTGATTTTATGCTGTCCATCTTTTAGAGATGATAATTCTTTGGTTTTGAGCTCTAGGAACTTCTCCAGGTTTTTTGTCGAGAAAATCTTCGAAGAGCTTGACATTATTGGCCGGGTCTTTGCCTTCATGAAAGATCCCACAAGTGGGATATCAAGGTTTGGATTCCCTGCACCGCTGATTTGGGAAGGGCAGTTCATATCTCCATGGGAAATATGGCCACATCGTGAGCAAATCATTTTTAATTCAAACAAACACTTTGCCTGAAACATATTGCCTTTTGTGTTTTTTTATAGAAACTTGCAGTTCCACAAGTACGTCAAGATTGTACATCACCTTCACTCGAGCAGCATTTGTTGGGAGACCCAGTGCTTTTACGTTGATTTGAACGTCAGCAACCTTCCCAAATATAGATGCTGCTTCAGCAATTAACGGCTCCTTGTAGCAATCTTCCCGAATGTTGTGGATCTGTAGCCATACTGCCAAGGGGGGTGCTAGATCTTCCACATTTGCTTTATCTGGAAAAGGCGTGAGGGCGAGATGCAGGATACACGACTCTATCCACCATGGTGCAGAGGATATTGCACGGTTGCGATGCTCCTCCGACATAAACTCTGCAACCAGCAGATTTTTGTTGTAGCAGATAATATAAATAGCTCGCCACATTCCCACAGCTTTGCCAAGCTTTTGACCACCTCCGCTACTGGTTGGACTTTATATCCCATTACTCTGCCGAAACACACGCGCTTGCTGCGCTTGTGAGGGAGATGTCGAGTAACCGATCCTTCCAGCTTCGTGATTCCATGTTCGGACAGCTTCCAACAAGCCGCTTTGTCTTCAGTTCCCATTTGTTCTCCAGTCGCAGGGAACCAGCTTTTCCCAGGCGAGCTTCCAAGAATGCCAGAAGATGACCCACTGTGAAGATGGCCTCGAGGCGTTGACGAAGAGTTCTGTCTACCCATAGCTTCACACCGCACCCGCAGAGAGAATGAGAATACCGTCAGAAGAGAGAGTCACCGTTCAATAGAAGAGATAAAGGAGAGCAGAAATAGAAGAGGGAGAGTCACCGTTCAGCAGAGAGCTTCCGCTATTTTTCTGATGGAAAGAGAATAAGAGGAAGCAAGAATGACTATTTTCCCGAGAGAAAGATAGAAAATTACGGGGGATATCGAGAAAGAAAAAGAAGGAGATTTATTTAGAGAAAATATCGCAGAAGAGCATTTTAGGAAGGTCGAATTTCATTCGTGAAGGGAGAATTGGGAAAGTCTCTCTATAAAAGGAGTGACCGTAATACGGGGGAAGTAAATACGAGAGAGGGAGATAGGTGAAGAATTAAAGAAGGTAAGTAGAGGATTTAATTGATTTGATTTTTGAAAGGAAAACTCATAAAGGCAAAAACGGCTACACCCCTTTTCCTGTTAAATCCGCACCGCCTCAAGATCTTCTCTGATTTCCCACCAAGTGACCCCTAGAAGATTTACTGACTACAGAAGACAAGAAAACCAGTCATTGGTTGGGAAGTCCAGATACACATAGAGAGAAAGCAACGTGTCCAAAGAAAACCTAACATTGAGGTTTAATTGATAAATTTGATAACTCAAAGGGTGACGTTAATTTTGGGGGATAACCCAAGGGGTGATGCTGAAATCTCCCTAGTTTAAACCATGCGCGACAGTGGTTAAAGATCGTCACAGACATCTACAGGCACTCATCCAAGTAGACATAGACAAAGGTACAAATTAACTTCTTTACCCTAAAAAAAAAAGTGTAAACAACTTATTAAATTAATTTTTTCAATGGCAATCATTTTACTATCACAAATAGACACTCCTATGCAACATATTTTAATTTCCGCAGTATAAGGATGCTCTATTTACAACAGAATTAAATTCGTCGTATAAAATTATCATTTAGTTTTGGTCGTGTACATCTACTATGGTTATAAATGTAAATTATATAAGGTAACCTGGTACTATGGGAATTCATTTTTGTCTAAAAAAAATCATATCTACCCAATTTTCTTGTAGTGCACTGCACACAACATAGTTTGAGCTTGACCATGGCACCACGGACAAAGAATCATAAAAATAGAAGGGGGACATTTTCTCCTCTTTACCCCCAAATTGCCATCCACTAGTTTTCATACATGGTCAATCACCAACTTCTGAGAGAAGGTGATCAATGGCAAACCTCGGTCCACATATGGGATTTTGCGAAGGTAAGACATGATGTTTATCTTCTTACTAGTCTAACTTTGAGCATTGAAGTTTTCCTACCAGTCAAGGATTGTGCTTGGTAGCAGTGCCGCTCTCAGCTGCGCACGGTCCAAATGTATTTTAGAGTTTAGAACAAATTTAGACCATTAAATAAACATTTCATTTACCGATCTAGATTTGCTTTAGATTCTAAAGTGCATCTAGGCATTTGACTGGTGGAAGCAGTAGTAATCCTAGGCAAAATCACAAGAATAGACATTCCCCTGACTTTCTTTTTTCTTTGCGTGTGGTCACACCAAACCCTTAGAAAGAGCTTAACAGAATCTGCACACAAAAGAAAATGTCCATAAGGCATAAGTCCAATTCAACCGTATTATGATGGGTCCAAGGAGTCTAACTTTGCTATAGAAAGTTAAAAATGAGAAAAAGATGTGATCCAGATCCTTTAAAAGCATTCCAGATCAGGCATACAAAGAAAATAAGTGTTCCAAACCAGTAATTTCTCAATTACACGACAATACCACCACCGATTGATACCTCATTACCAAAAATATAAAGGTTAATTTGGGATACCAAAAATTTGGATGGAGTTTCAATGCCGTGCAATAATTGCATAACATTAAAGTGCGTTGGGTGAGGATGGAATGGATGATCAAGGGTGAAATCTTGACCACCTAATTAAAAAAAAAAATTAGAATTTTTGCAATCATATCTATTTGTAACAGAAAAAAATATGAAAAATGAGTGGTCAAGATTTCGTCCTCAACTACTCGAAGAGATCGTAGCCATACCCAGCTCAATGTTGCTCAATGTTGCTCATTCCCATTGAATGCCCAACACTTAACCCAAAAAATTTAGATTCATTACATTTGAATTTAGAGCTCATTGTGTGCTGCGAACGATCGAGATTTTAATATTAACTATCCGTTTTATACACCTTTTGAAAACGTACTATCGTGATCTCGATCTCTATCATCTATCATTAGCTGCTGCTGCGCATTACCCAAGCAATTTTAGCCACACCTTTTGTCTTTTGTCGTGTCTTAGTCATATGTGCGAAAGGGGTAACCATGCAGGCAACGACCATGACTAGTTGACAGCACGCCGGTGATACCGGATCTGGGAAATTATTTTTCTAACGAATCTGGAGTCCTACTTCTAGTTCTTCAGTTAGTTGCAGTCCTCAATCCATTGTTCATCATCTGCGGAGCAGTCATGGCGAACTCCAATACATCGATGCTTTTGTTTTTTGCGGTGGCAGCACCTGTGGCGCTGGCGGTTCTCCTCTATAGACTTGATGAGTTCAACCCTGCATCGCTTCCCGAACACGGATTGTCTCGATCGCCACCCATTCTACCGCAGAAGCGTTACGGCCGGGTGTTAGAATTGGCGGAGCGAGTTGGAGAAGGGCTCTTACCAGGGCCTGAAGACTTCGCATATGATGCCGAGACAGGGCTTCTATATACCGGTTGCGCAGATGGTTGGATCAGGCGTTTTAAGGTGCCAGCAGACTCGCCTGATGAGGAGGAGAAGACGAAGAAGACTCAGGTGGAGATCGAGAACTGGGCGTTCACCGGTGGTCGACCGCTTGGTTTGGCTCTTGGAGCCGACAAAAAACAACTCATCGTCGCTGATGCTAACAAGGTCTACTTGGAATTAACAGAGTCTGATATAGACTTCGATCCTCAATAACCTAGAATCTATTTCCTGAGCACTAATTTTCTCTTCTTTGATCAATATAGTTGGATTGAATTGAATTGATAATTTTTTAAGGTTGCAGGGACTCTTGAGGGTGACTGAAGGAGCAACAGTGGAACTATTGACAGACGAGGCAGATGGTTTGAAATTCAAGCTCACAGATGGTGTTGATGTGGGGAGAGACGGAGTGATATACTTCACTGATGCTTCATATAAGTACAGCTTGGAAGAACACGTGGTTGATGTTCTTGAAGGTAGACCTTATGGTAGGCTGATGAGCTATGATCCATCCATCAATAAAACCCAGGTGCTGGTTCATCACCTATACTTCGCAAATGGAGTTGCTCTATCACCCAATCAAGATTTCTTAGTCTTCTGCGAAACAGTGCTGTAAGTCTTTCTACCCAGTTATGTTGTCACAGGAATTCTTGTATCTGACTTCGAAAATGGAGTGTATATACGTACTTTGTCTCACCTATGAGAGATTTGGATTTTTTGTATTAGGGTTTGGGGTGAGATTTTTTGTGAATGGTTGAGAGACATCTCCGTTATTTTCTTTTTTGTAAACCACTCTAGGTTTCGCTATGCATGCATAAACCACCCTGTGTTCTTTTCGTTTTGTTTTTGTTTTAATTCGTGATTTGTTGGTGTTTTCTAACCAGCATTAATGAGAATGATTGAACTGGATCTTCACTACAGATGTTGACACTCTACTGATCTCCAAGTACCCAATTAATAATTGCAGGAGAAGCTGTAGCAAATATCATATTCAAGGTAAGAAGCAAGGAAGCGTGGAGCCCTTCATTAATAATTTGCCTGGTTTACCTGACAACATTCGCTATGATGGAGATGGCAGTTTTTGGATTGGATTAGCCACGGTAATTCATTGCCCACTTGTACTTCTCTTTGCAAATTGAAGTACAGAACTTGAATGCTTTTTTTTTTTTGTGGAGGAGGCAGGGAAAGACGATGTTCTGGGATTATCTGATGAGATATCCACTGGTCAGGAAAACTGTTTGGATGCTGTCAAAAGTGATGAAACTTCCTCAGATGCAGAGTAATGGAGGAGTGATTGCTGTCAATTTGGAAGGAGAAGCCATTGCACTGTTTTCTGAACCTGGGTTGTTCATGGTCACTGTTGGCATCAAGATTGGGAACCAACTATACATTGGTTATCTTGGCAATTCCTACATCACTCGTCTCCATCTCAGCAAACTTGCTTAGAAGTGTGAGAGTGGAACGTGTAAACAATGAGATTGGAATCCAAACATGGGCTTTTGGTCTTCAAAGAAAGAATAAACTGGGAAAGAATGTGCTGAAGACAATCTAAATATTGAGTTTCAGATCTTCAAGGGGAGAAAGGCATGGGAGGGGATCTTCAACTTTCCCTCATAAACTGCATTGTAGCAAGCCTCTACACAAGTCCTCTTCAGCAGCAGATATTTTGAATGTTACATCATATAGTATACCTTGAAAATCGTTTCTCTTTTGTAATGTTGAGATAATTTAGAGGTTTAGGATTTAAGGTATAGACTATAGAGGTTATTAAATATGACAAAATCATTAAAGACGGAGAGGCACCTTCTTATATTTATTCACTACTAAAGCATTTTCTAGAAGATGTAAACTAAAAGGTAGAGATTAAGACCCCCACTTAAATGTTGAATTTTATCCAAAAAAAAAAAAAGAACACCCAAATGTTGAACAAGTTTGGATCACCGCTTCATTCAAGGAACCCATTGCTCTGCCACGCTTTTTTATTACATATTTTGTGAGGCTCATATATGAGTATAATAAAAAAATTTAGATATAGGACAATTAGTGGGTCCTACATAAAAAACATACGCATATCAATATTCCACCATTAGTACTTTCTTTTTCCCTTCTATCTGTTTTGTAGCACATACAGGGATTCTTACCATTCCTTCCAACAAAAAAAAAAAAAAAAAAAAAAAAAAAAAGGGATTCTTACCCCCTCCCACTTTTACAAGGGTTCTTTTTCCCTTCTATCTGTTTTGTAGTACTTACAGGGATTCTTACCCCCCCCCCCCCCCCCACTTTTACAAGGGTTCAAATGAATAATCCCAATAGTAAACCAAGCCGGCTACCTTAAAAAAAAAAAAAAAACTCAAAAACCTGCATCGTCTTCTTTCTTCCTCGATTTCCAAATTTTCCTTCCTTGCTCTCTCTCTCTCAACGTGGTTTCTTTTATTTCTTTCTCTCTCTTTCTATCAACACCGATTCTCTTCCATGGTTTCCTCTCTCTCTTGATGGTAAGGTCTGTTGAAGAACATCAGAGATTTTTATTACATGGATGTTACAGTGTTCTACGGCAATAGCAAGAATGAAACTACCCAGAACAAGAGCGATGACATCATCCATGTAAGTTTCTGCAACTTCATCTGCGGTAGAAATTCCGAAGAGTGGGTAGAGGAAGAGAGGAGAAATGGAGGTAATTGGCATGGGTACAACTTCTGTTAGCCACCAGAGAAAAACCCATGAAAGGACTGCAAGCATATCTCTGCTGGTGTCGGGTTTGGGTCCATCAAAGCGGACGAAAAGTTTAATGGCTGCACAGGAGAGAGGGCCTAGCAGTATGAACAAATTGCTGGTGGTAAAAATCGATTTCAGAGACCAATGGAAGTTCGGCGATGAATTCTCTGAAGAACCATGGATTGGTAGTAGTGGGATCTTTAGGTTGTTAGAAGTTGACGTAGCTCCATGATTTCCGCTCATTTTTCTTCGTTTTCTTTTTTATTGTTTTGTGTCGTGAGGGAGGGGGTGAGGATTATCTAAGATTCTATTTCATTTGGAGAGATTAGAGATGATGGGTTTTGATGATTGACTGAAATGGCAATCTTGAATTCTGCAAATTTTGGTTTCGTTGGGAAAGAAGACGATGCAGGGATTTAGAGTTTTTTTTTTTTTTTTAAATGAATAATCGGCTTGGTTTACAATTCGGATCATTCATCTGAATCGAATTGTTTGATATCCGGTTTAATGGGAAAACCATTTTAAAACTTCAAATTAAATCTAACGGTTTTTTCTTTTTCTAGTGACATGTGGCGGCCATCAGGAGCTGCCGCTGGATGGTCGCATAAGACTAAAACCCCTTTTACAATAGTTCGGTTAAAGATGATATTTATTATCTAAAAAGAAGAAAATTTCTTTTTTACTACTTGTTTTTATCGTTTATGGTACTTCAAAAGATTTACTATTTTTTTTTTTTTTTTTTTTTTGTGTAAGAACCATGGTAAAACATTTTGTCAAAATTTGATGAATTTCAACTGGTTCGAATACTAAATTTGACAAATTTGGCTCGAATTTCACTCATGGATGAAGATGCCAAATAGGAGACGCGAGGAAGAATGGCATTTTCTGATTGTTCGAAACAGTTATTTGATTATTTATTACTTAAAATGAAAAGACAAACCCATGTGTATTGACACAAAGAACATACTTCCCTGCCATTTGAGGTATGCTAACCTAAACCATGTGATATTTGATGGTATGCTAACCGATATCATGTATGTGGTCTTGTGTCAGACTCGAAATCTGGGTCAGAGTGCAAGACAATTCTTGAAAAAGAAACTTTTTTGGAGCGGGGGGGAGGGGAAACAAGGTCCGAATCAGGAACGCCCCCCCCAGCAAACCCCCATGGGGGATTGGGGAAAGTGGGAAAAGTAAAAGGGACCCACCCGATCACTTTCCACAACCCTCCTCCCCTCCCCCACCGTGGGACCCACAGTTTTTTCCCACCCCACCTTTGCAAACAAACGCACCCTTTGGGAAAGTTTTACCAAAATTTTCGGCAAATTTGCCCGGATGTCGCACCTTACTAAGAACTTAAAAAGATTTACTTGATAACACTATTTAAAAGAAATTACATTAGAACCATTTCACCCTCTCTCACATAAACACCATAAAAGTTTCGAAAGAGATTACACTAGAACCATTTCACTCTCTCTCACATAAACACCATAAAAGTTTCGAATTCCTCAACAGCAATACCTATCATCTTCCATTCTAGTGATTTTCCAAGCAATTTGAGCTAATTCTTGTCAACAAACTCCAATTCACATATCTAAGTTGACACATGTCTAGAGCTGAGAAAGGACATTCTGAATTCTGGAGTTGCAGTGATGGAAATTTGGAGTTTAAAGAGGATACCAGAGAAAAAGCTTGGTCTCTCCCGGGGCTCTAGAGCTGAGAAAGGACATTCTGAATTCTGGAGTTGCAGTGATGGAAATTTGGAGTTTAAAGAGGATACCAGAGAAAAAGCTTGGTCTCTACCACAAGAAGGGTGGTTGAAATTAAATACAGACTTCTCTTGGTTTGAGGATTCTGGGCAAGGAGGTGCAGGTGCCATCTTGCGGGATCATTTGGGCCAAATCATCTGGGCTTGTTCTGATCGAGTGGAGTGTGGGTCGGTACTTGAAGGTGAGGCTTGGGCCTTGAGAATGGGTTTGGAAGAGTTGGTCTATGGGGGCTTCTCCAACATCATTCTCGAAGTGGACTGCAAAGAGCTCGTGGATCTTGCTTATGGGCATGCCCCGGATGACCCTTTCCTTGCTTCTCCTTTGTTAACCGATATCAGAAATTTTATTTGTAGGTCTGATTCCTTTGTTCTTTAGCCCATTTCTAGAGCTGCCAATTGTGTGGCTGATGCTCTAGCCAGGAAGGCCTCATCCTTGGCAAGTAAGGTGATTTGGCCAAATTCCACTACATGGCTCCTGGACCTGTGTTGCCAGGATGTTGTTGGTCCATCTTGCCCCTTTCAATGAAATTACTCTTTACCAAAAAAAAAAAAAAAAAAAAAAATTAACACATGTCAACCTCAAGGGGTTGGTTCATTTTATAAAAGACTAATGTTTCATGGTATGAGATCAACAGTTCAAAATCTGGATCATCTACTTTGATTGATAGAAATTTGTATTTCTTTCACACTTCTTCACCATATAATAAGATGAAACTCATATTTGAATTCTACCAATAAAACTTTAAAGTAGATTTTTCTCCTAATGTGTTGTAAACTACTGATGCTTGTACTAGTAAAATCCAACGGTTCTTATTATTTTATTTTTTTAAAAACCAACGGTTCTTATTAATCCTACGATCCGTAATTTCTTTCCACTCCATTGATAATTTGCCTTGTTTCCCAGACAACATCCACCATGATGGAGAAGCCTGTTTTTGGATCGGATAAGCCATTGTGATCGATTATCCACTTGTTCTTTCTCGCTTTCCTCTGCTGGATTGGTCCGTTAGGCAGTGAAAATGTTAAAGACAATGAATGTCTTGGGAAGTACTATCTCCCAGATTTTGCAACGATTAATGAAAACGATGACCAAAATAAAGCTTGTATAAGGTGTACAGCAATGAAAAAGGGTTATTGGCAAAGTATAGACATCAATTTCCTGTTCTGAACTTCATGAACACAAAATCAGAATATTTTGCATTATGGGTAAACAACTGTTTATCCTAATATCTGGTGTATAAGCTACAATATATGAACTTGACATGCAGAGCCGTAAGCTCAACGATATCCTACCATAAAAATAGAAAACTTTTTAACGAAATCCTCCCCGGTCACACGTCTTCCCTGCACTATCCAAGTCATCAGTGTTAAATAAATCAGCTTCTAGGGATGAAAAAAATCAGAGTGGTAAGCCAGAAACTACTTGTCTGCTATACTTCGTCTTTGAAATCCTAGAACAGAACATGAAGAACAAGAGAACTGAAGATAGTAAAAACAGTCTGAAATAAGTCCTTATCTCCTGCATGCCAAGCTCAAGAACCTCTTTCTTCTTGCCGTATCTACTGCTCCTTTCCATCAGGTACCCAGATAAATAATCATCTATGGATATCCATCCCTCTGAATTATTGACGGACCCTGAATGTAATCCCAGATAGTGTGGCCCTTTTTGGAAGATCATCAAGAATGCAGCACACCAATCATTGATAACTCTCTGAAATCCACAAAGCCACAAACGAAGAAAAAAAAACGATGAGATTGTCAGGAAATAATAAGGAGAAGCATCTGTTTTAAAAGTGTCACATACATTGAATGTTGTCAGGTCAATTGGGTTGAACATTCTAAAGCAATCTTTTGCTGAGGCCTCTACATCTCCATAGATCTGTAAAACAGAGACATTTACATAAAGTTCTCCAAGGATGAATCCCTCAAACAGCACCTGAGAAAGTGCTTGTCATTCTGACCTCAAACGTGAATGCCATGGGCACCTTGATTATGTCGTACATGTAATCTGTGGCAGTTCCATGAGCTAGATACCTGAAATTTGGAAGGACTCAGAAACACATGTTCACGGATAATATTAAAGGTATAAAAAGGTACAACAAAATCAATGAAGAAAGAAATATTCATGGGAAAACAAACCAAAATAATGGAACTGGGTACCCAAGAGGTAGCTCCAGGGTTCAAGACTGATTCTGCAATCAAGGGTGTACAATGTATAGAATCTTGATTGTATTCAGAACCTGGATTAAAATAACAGATTGCAAGCTCCTTGGGCCCCAATTTTGAGATTATTAGTATTGCTATTTGAACAACTGATTGACACAAAGGCATAAAGGAATGCAGAACTCTATGCTTCCAACATTTATTTGATATGAAAACCAAATGAGAAGAACAATGGATGCAGTGCTCAAGGAAAACAGTGCTCCTTGGGGGGGGGGGGCAATTGATGTAACTTGGGTTGGACTGCTTCCTAAAGTCAGACGAATTACCCCAGGGATATTTTAGTTATTCTCCAGCCCCCTTTTAGGGCTCAATATGAGTCTTGATAAAATCCCCTTGATCCAATGGTCATGGATCTACTTTTTGTTTTTTGTTTGAGTCAGTAGTTTTAAGTCATTTTTAAGTTGTGTTGAGTTAGTTAATTGTGGATATGATAAGATTCCTTATCCAAAGGAGAACTTGTTATTTAGAGTTTGTTTCTATTTGGAAGTTAATCTTTTATCTCTTAGAGTTAATTTTATTCTGAAATTAGTAGTTGAGTCCTAATTTGGAGTCCTTAGTGAAGTTAATTTGGGATTTGAAGGCTATGTCATTGGGTGTAATAGTTAGTGTTGATTGATGAATAAAATTGATTTGAGAAATTGACTTGCGAGAAGTCGTGGGATCCTTTGGGAGACCTGTGGCTGGGTTTGTGGCACTATTCCTGCAATTCTCAGTTTAGTTCATCTTCTTCAAAGCATTCCAGCAGCAGTCCAATGATCCCTCAGTTTACAAGTATAGAAGCTTCCCACCCCTTTCCCCATCTCCCCTAAGCCATTGCACTCATACCCCAGCCCCTTCCCTGATCTGTGCACCTAGATTTTCCCCTTGCTATTGTTGCTGCACCTACACAGCAGCATTCCCTCAGCCTCTACGGATCCATCTTCCCCTCCCCTAAGCCCAACGATAGCAACAGATCCCTTAGGAAATTCTGCAGGTCTGAAGTTCTGAAAGGAGCATCTGTTTCAGTTTTGAAACTGCAGACGGTAGCCAATTTCCCCTTCCCTAACCCTAGCCAAGACCTTCCCTAACCTTAGATTAAGTTCACTTTGAAATTTAAATCTGAGATTTCAAATTACAGCAACCTCAGGCATAATTCCCTGTTGCAGCAAGGTTCCCAAAAGCCTTAACATACCTAAACCACCTTGTTCAGACTTCCTAATTGCTGGAAATCCTGGGCGGTGCTAGGAAACAAGGAAATTACCTTACTACCCTTAACCCTATATTTGGGGTTTCATCAGTGGTATCAGAGCTGCTGGTTCCAGCACTTCTAGGAGTCCTTACTCAGCATAGATGAAGCAGTAAGCATGGATGAACCGACTAGATCACTACCAGTCTCACCACCATATCTACAGGGGGATACGACAGCCATAGAGAACTTCAGAGACATATGAATTAGAAACATATGATGGTGTTAAAGACCTCCAGGTGTTCTATGAATAATTGCATGATCTAGACAAGTATTTTGAGAAACATTATTATTCAAAGAATGATAAGATAAGGTTTGCATAGAGATACTTGGTGGGAGACGCTCATGAACAGTGAAGCTACAAAAAGGAGCAGCTGTGGTATACAGACTGAACCAGACACTTGGGAAGAGATGTCAGAGGTGTTGGGCCAATTATTCTTCCCATAGGAACACCCAGTCATGTGACACCAACAATGAGACTCATGAAAGTTCACTGAATTTGATGAAAGAGATCATGAGGTCTGGTACAGAAGAGCACGTGACAAGGTTAACCATATCAGCCATAACAGGTCCTACACTCACAATTTTGACCACGAGGTACACATCCACCGAAAGACTGTCCATAGGAAGGATCCACCGCCCACTAATTCTCCTTCAAAATTATCACCACCTCCTAGGACAGTGTACAACAGGGGATCCTACATCAACAAGGATTACTTAGCCAGTGAGTGCCCTCAAAGAAGGGGAGATACCCCTACTCCCCTAAACTAGCTCTTGAAGAAGTCATCTTTTGCCCACTTCTAGAAGCAACCAGCAATGATGAAGAAGAAGCCTTGAACAAGCCACCAGCTTTTGAAAAAGAGACTGACACAAACCAAGCCAAGACAAAGGAGGACCTAGCCCATAATGCCAAGGTCCTAATAACCAAAGGAGGAGTTGAGGTACCCACTCCACCAGGGTGATGGATATAAGGCCCATATCAACACCACTCCTATGCAAGATTGGACCTACTTTGGGTCTCAATTTCTTTTTGGGAGAAGATATTATATCTAAGGGCAACCAGCTATAGTCATGATAAAAGTGGTGACACAAGAAGACCCCAAGGGCATGGCTATCAATTCCATCCTTCCTCCTAGGGCTTCTAACACTTAGGTCCCTAGGATTGAAGATTACATTGCCACCGGTCCAATTTCACCAAGGTTCTGTCAAGGAAGGTGCAAGTAGCAACACACCTACTACTTCTTGCCCACTACAAGATGAGAGGACGAGTCCACATGCAAGCCCTCTAAAGGGTTGACCCTAAAGCACACGAAGAGCACATTCACCAGGAGATGAATGTTTCAAGACCCAAAGAAGCTTCCTAAACTGGACGAATGACCCCAGGGGTATTTTGGTCATTTTCAGCCCCCTTTAAGGGCTCAATATGGGTCTTGACAAAATCCCCTCAATCCAAGGGTCATGGATCTACTTTTGGTTTTCGTTTGAGTCAGTAGTTTGAGAGTTATAGCCCTTTTAAGCTGTGTTGAGTGAGTTGTGGATAAGATAATTCCTATCCACAAGGGAACTTATCTTTTAGAAATTGTTCCTATTTGAAAGTTAGTCTCTTATTTCTAGTTGAGTCCTAATATGGTAAGTATTTGTTCGATCCTATTAGTAGGGAGTCCTTAGCGAAGTTAAATTGGGATTTGAAGGCTACAAATAACCTAGTTGTTGGGTGTAAAGTCACTGTTGATTGATGAATAAAATTGATTTGAGAAATTGACTCGTGAGAAGTCATGGGATCCCTTGGGAGACTTGTGGCTGTTTTTGTGGCACTATTCCTGCAATTCTCTGTTTACTTCATCTTCTTCAAAGCATTCCAGCCGCAGTCCAACAATTTCCCTCAGTTTACAAGTATAGACGCTTCCCACTCCTTTCCCCATCTGCCTAAGCCATCGCACCCATACCCCAGCCCCTTCCCTGACCTGCGCACCTAGGTTTTCCCCTCCCTATTGTTGCTGCACCAACACAGCAGCATTCTCTCACCCCTATGGCTCCCTCTTCCCCTCCCCTCAGCCCAACGATAGCAACAGATCCGCAGATCCATTAGGAAATTCTGCAGGTCTAAAGTTCTGAAAGGAGCATCTGTTTCAGTTTTGAAATTGCAGACGGTAGCCAATTTCCCCTTCCCTAACCCTAGCCAAGACCTACACTAACCCTAGATTAAGTTCACTTTGAAATTCAAAAATGAGATTTCAAATTACAGCGACCTCAGGCTTAATTCCCGGTTGCAGCAAGGTTCCCTAAAGCCTTAACATACCCTAAACCACCTAGTTCAGCCTTCCTAATTGCTGGAAATCCTGGGCAGCCCTAGGAATCTAGGGAGATTACCTTACTACCCCTAACCCTAGATTCAGGGTTTCATCAGGGATATTCTGGAAAACGGTTGAATTTAAGGACGGAAAAAAAACCAAATACTAGTAAAAATTAATAAATAAGAACAAGGTCTTCCAGTGATCTTAAATTTTATTTATTAATTTTCCTTTATGCAAGAACAGAGACTCCTTTCGGTATGCTTTATAACTTGTACCTGAAAAGAAGCAATCATTGGTCCACAAAAGATTTCAGGATGCTAAAACAACTTAAATTTCCCAGTAAAAGGTCAGAGCACTGGATCCATTCAGGTCATTTATACTTTGATGGGAAGTCGAGGAAATGAAAATCAAATTATCAGTTATTATAACAACTTAAAAAAATCAGAATGTCATCTACTATCTACATTCTCATTATAACTGATACTTACCCAACAGATCCGCCTCCTGACCCAATTATGCAAAGGTCGTGGCAGTGATGATGATTTAATTCTTTGAGCATCATTCTCATTATATTCGAACTCGATTCATCTGGAGTCGTGTTTTTATGGTCATATGGCATGAACAGAGCCTGGACAAAGTAACTTTGACATAAGAATGTAATTATTTGAGAACCAAAAGGAAAAGGAAAAGGAAGAGCAATAATAACAAGATACAAATAGAAAAGCTATAAATATAAAATCTCTAAGCAACACAGTTATATTCTGAGTCCACAATAAACTAAGGGGACAACATATGTTTGCATCCCTGAATTCCATTTTTATTTCCATATAATTGTTAATTTCATTCCCCACATGTGATCATAAAGCTAGAAATGAACAATCAATCCTCATCGTATTCTTGTTCACTCTGCTCACTCTTCTGTCCTCAATGCTATTCTTTTCTCCATCTGTTGAAATCCAAAATATTCCATCCATTTTATAAGTTTCTAGTCATCGAAATCTTTTAGTAGATTATTGAGGACTCCCAATACTAGCTGAACCCATATCCAAGTGCTAATAGGATACCAAATTGAGAATGAACTTCCTAATGAACTCAACTCAACATAAGTCAACTAAGCCTTATACCAATTAAATGTGATCGGACACATAGAACTGTTTCACCCATCAATGGTATGTAAAGTAATGCTTGTTTGTCACCCTTAAATGATCCAGTTTGAAAGAACAAGGCAGCCAACGGTAAACCAGGACACTGAACAGTTCCAAGAATGACAAAGAGGTTTAGTTTTGAGTGTCTAATAGGTTATATGACCACGGGCGTAGTATTTTTTATTTTTTATTGAAATGGGTCAATATTATAAGGTGACACCCCTTTGTGGCTTAATATTGTGGAGTTACAATCTAACAAGGAAAACAAACAAATCAATTAAAAACTGACACCTAAGCAACAAAAGTCAGAACAAGATTAGAACTTAGGAAACTAAATAACATATCACAATGGAGATTCTCCTCTATCATGAATACGCCAAGGACTAAAGCTACCGCCAACTTCACAAACCCAAACAGGGTCTTTGGTCACATTATTTTTCTAACTCCATTTGCACTAGAAATTTCGTGATCCTTACTCCTCCATTTTTAACATGTTCCCACTTGTTTTCACTTGTTATCTGATTTCCATTATTTTTTCCAGTTAGGATAAAGCTCTGGTGATCTGGTCATTATTTGGCAACTTACAAAGTCAGTTCCAGTTTCAGCTAGTGCCTAATTTCTGTCATGTTTTGCCATCTCAGATCAAACCAGAATGCTTCTATTTTGATTGGTTTCAACATTTTGAGCCTAACTGCCATTTCTTCTCAATCATTACTACTGTTTTTTGGAAATATCTATTTTTGGATCACTTCCATATCTCCAGATGCATCCACTGGATCAAACTTTGCAGGATTACTCCTCTCCGCTGTAGGGTTAACCCATTTTCAATGCCATTAGATTTGTCCATCTTGAATCATTAAAAATCTCATCAACTTGGTTCTAAGGTTGTGTCCTGTGGTCCATACATATGGTGTGCATCTAAACCTAACTTTAGGTTAACCAGATTGCACAATTAATACAAGCAAGTCTTTTCCCACTACTTATCTCAGAACACTTAAAGCCTGCTACTTGGTATTTGCCACTTGCAATCTGAATCATATCATTCCTCTTTTACAAGTGCACTCAATGGTCATCAATGCGCATGATGCCATGACGCCCATACTACCTCAAACAACTTTCTCTTATTTGTTGTGTTCACTATTTTATCTTTTCTAGTAACACATCTATCTCAACATCCTCATCTTGATGCAAATCCCACAATGAATTGGCCTATTTTGCTTTGAAATCAACCTAGGGTTGATAAATATAGGTTTTGGGTGTTTGTTTAACAAATTTATGTGATCATGGGCTTATCTTATGGGGACAAAGTTTAGCTTCTAGCTCTAGAGAGGGGGGAGGGGTGCTCAAGCTATGCCAGCCTGGGGTTACAAGAGTGAAATATCTAAGTCCCAGGTAACAACAACGTGCCTATTCCTTGGGTTATCTACAAGAGGCTTATGAGGCAAGGGAGAGGTTGGAGGAGACATTCCTTGCAGACGGCTTTCCGAATCTGATGCAAGGATCTAGATTTGGCTGTCCATTGTTACGTTCCATAGTTTAATTGGTCTAATTACATAAATTCTGCCCAACTTAAGTTCTAAGGGCAGAATAGTCTTTTCCTTATGTCTTACTTCAGCTTTAGGTAAGTTAGTTTCTATCTTCCTAATTTAAGTCAGTTTCTAAGTCATAATTTCACCATGAGTTCTAATGTAAGGCTATAAATAAACCCCCAATTATTAGAATAGATTACAATTAATTAAAAGATAATTTTCCCTTCAAGCCTTGAGTGCTTTTATGTGTGTGTTGCTGCTGCAACTATTGGTTTATGCCAACTTTGGCTAGAGAAGGCCCAAGAGTTGAGTAATCCCATTGAGGTTCTTGCTGAAGTCAAGCCAAATCCTTTGGTTAAAAAGACAGCCTTCAAAAAGCCATTCTGTGCAACCATTTTTTTTTTTTTTTTTAAATTTCCGTACTTCTTGAAACCCTCAAGACAAGAACCTTGATATCTTCTAAGTTAGCCATCCAAACGCAACCAAACTTGGGGAATCATATCCCAAGATTACTACCTACATTTTCTCCAAGTTCCAATCCATTCTAACACCTATAAACCCCAGTTTCCCATCTCAAAGAATTTATTCCATGTCTCCCATGGGATGGGCTAAGCACCCATGTTGCCTTAAATATTACTTGAGAGCTTATGATTTTTACACACAAAACTCTAACTTAACCTTTTTGCCCCTAAAACCAAACCTTATAAGTTGGTTTTCTTAAAGATCTTGGACAAACTAGCCCTCATTCAATTGAAACTACATCACATCTTAGTCACACTAGTTTTGTTTATGTTGATTTTATCACTCTACCACATTCAAGTTCAAACACCAGTGCTAGTCTTACAGCTGTTCTGTTCTATAAATTTTATCTTTGAGTTTTAGTGAAATGCAAATGCAACGATTAGATAATACCCAAAGAAGGATCTCTGTACTTCATTAAGACTGATCCAAGAATGTTGGAAGAAAGTGTGAACATCATACACGTTACTTGAATCAGGGCATAGTGGATAAATCCCCTTCCATTGAAACTTCATTAGAAATTTTCTGCTCCCTTTCTTGTTTTGAGTCATCTTGTGTTTGGAAAACTCTCAATAGGTTGTTATGATTATGGAAAAAAAAAAAAAAAAAAAAAAAAAAAAAAGAGAGAGAAAAAAAATTCTAATTGTGAATTGCCAGTGATGGTTACAGAAGTTAAACATATGCAGAAAGTTATAACCAAAACAAAAAATCAATAAAAGGAAAGAAAAGGAGGGGGGGGGGTCGGACAATGTCTGTCAGAACTTCACTTCATATCTACAGTGATTCTCAAGGGAATATGGTGAATTTACATACAAAACTCGATCATTTTATCTCGGTAACTCAATGTGTCACAAAAGTTCGATCAAAGAAACTCAGCAAGAAATATGTAATAATATCAGTCAAAACGGGGAATAAGATTAGCAAAACATTACTCACTTCCATTCCAGAGTGCACATTAATCCATATATGTGGATTAAATGACTTAGAGATTTTCCGCATTATCTGAGTCTCAGGCTCGCTGAAGGGAGCCACTCCTGGATTTTCTTCATAGGGATCATAGTCCTACATAAAATATTCAGAAGATGAAGATGGGGAAGAAAGAAAAAAAACTGCCCTCAATAATTCCTCCATTGTATTAAAATGAACAGGGAAAAAAAATATTCCAAATGACGACCAGCAAGCAAAAGAGGGAAAATAATCAGTTCTAGAGCAAGTGGCAAATGATAAATCACTGTAACCAAGTCAATTGCTCTATCAGACCCTGTTATGCAAGTGAAGACCAACCCAAGTGGAAAGCAAACAACTGGAGGCAAAGATAATGATGGTGCCAAACCAACCTTCTCTTTCTTCCCCCAATCTACACTCCAATTTCGATTGAGGTCAACCCCCCTTCCTGCAAGACAACAAAACATTAAGCACTCAAATATCTTGACACCCAATCAAAAATATTCTATGCATATAAAACAATCAAATGAACAGTCAAACCATTTCTCCTCTCACAAAGTTTGCCTTCCTCAACAAGTTTGCGGCCATTCAAATTTTCCATTGGGACCACCTGAAATTTTGAAAGATATGAGGATTCCTGGGGTACCTAAGTTCCCTAAAGCATAATCTTTAGAAAGATAATGATAAAATCTATAGACAATGTCAAGAATTTGTTCAACTTTTATGATCTACATTGAGAAGAAACAACGTGAATGCATCTATTTCAGATATGGTTCAGCTACACCCAGATGTTTAAAGGTTTACGCAACCAAATTACTTTTGGAACTGTCAAAAACTGAGGAATGAGAGTCGAACAAGCTTCAGAAATAGACTCAAGCTAGATAACTTAGATAGTTGAATAAGAATTGTAATAGACATCATTCATTAGAACCGAGAGTAGGAAATTGAAAGTTAACAAAAACTTGCTGTTACGGAAGAGTCAGGTCAAAAAGGTTAGGTGGCAAAGTTACATTTACAGGAGAATCGGTGCAAAAAAGATAAGTTCCTATTTGTTCTTGGGGCCCCAGGTTTGTCATAAGAAGATAGACTTGTGAGCAAACTATATCTACTCTTCCATATGCATCAAATAATAAGTACAAGCCATTACCTAGCGCATTCTTAAGGTTGGTTCCTTAAAAAAATATCAAATAGGCTAGCCTTATAATCTTCCAGTGTAAATCATACACCTATGAAGCATTGAAACAAATCTAGGCACTGATTATCCTCTCTACTGCTTTCACAGTACCAAATTCAGCACCATGAGTTTCAATATTACCATCTAACTTACATCTCAGTATGTCAGACTTTGCAATTGCAGAAGCACATCCTTACATCCACACCAACGTGTGCAACTGTGCAACTATGATATACAGAAAATACTCCAACAACTGAATAAGTTGGTCAAACAATATCAAATGCAGTTAACAGAAAAGAGGACTTTGATGCCTAAGTTCACAATTCCTAAACAAGTTATGATCACAGTAACTTTATAAAGTGATTTATTTATTTTCTTCAATCTATGATATATATGAGGCAAACCCAATCACCCTTCCAGGGACGTGACTAATAAAAATAAAACCGAAATAAGTACACAGAGATGGAAACATGTGAGATGCTCCAATCAGGAATTAAGGAATCACAGGCATGAAAGGGCCAACCTGACATCCAGGGTCCAAGCCAGCTCACCAATATTTGAAAATTTGAAATTTATTGGGCTTCTTATGCAGCAGAAAATCGAACTCCAACTCAATCCCCTCACCTCCCCCCCCCCCCCCCCCCTCTCTCTCTCTTTTCCCCCCCAAAACATAAAAGGGACTGGGGGAGCTACTACAACTGGTGGTTGTTATGCAAGAAGATGAGTAATTGCAAGCAAAACTCACTGAGAATAGAAATCCAAAAGAAACTCATCCAAATTTTGAAGGATTCTTTTCAATTTACCTTTATCACAAGCTTCTCAAGTATTCGATTTAAAGAAATTGGATCTATCTTGGGAATGGATTTTTCTCCGCTTAAGATGGACAGTAACCTGAATGCAACTTCAGAGGTAATAAGCTCCCTTCCATGCTGCCCAAAACTCTGGAAGACAAGGAATCCTCTGTCAAAAAAACCAGCCATTTACCAATCTCAGACATATAACCAAACCTAGAATAAGTATAAAAAGTTATTTCTTTCCAAGAACTAAAAAGTATTTCCGGAGTTCTAAAAAGACAAGCCAATAATTTAACGACATTCTTTCACTACCCCCCCCCCCCTCCTTCCTTTTTTTGTGGTATTATAGGAAAGCACTAAGGCCAAAACCCCTAGTAATGTTGCAGTAAAGATCCTCGTTGATCTGCTTAAATAGTAATCCAGGAGAAGTGGGCTCTAGAAAAACTTACAAGAAGAATCCGAAACTTTGAACTTTCATTGATCTCTTTGCTAAATTCTCCAGAAGTAACTACCAAGACCTCTGCATGGTAGCCATTGTTTGCAGTTCCAATTGTCTCCATCTGTTAAAATTAGCACCGAATTTTTACTATCAAAAAGTAATGCCTACATTACTGAGCTGAGATCAGAACAACAAATTTAAATTAATGACTTACGCTAAGTCTCTTTGGATGACGACCCACTAATGCCTTAATTTCTTTAATCAAAGCTTCACTGCCAAATTACATAAGAACAAACAAAAAAGTGAAACCTTATATAAAAGCCAGCATAATTTCTCCACTACAACATTCCAGGATCCCGTTAAAAATGAAAGATTTAAAAAAGAAACAAGAACCGGCTTCACATCTCGTCTACCTCAAAGATGAAGCCAACTCAATAGTTAATAAAGGAAATGCAATTCAATCTATTAATCAATTAAAGGGCACTAAAATGAAGAAACAGGTTTCGGCTCTACATACCTCCAACAAAGAAAAACACATAAAACTAGTCTAAAATGTACGCAGAACAGAAAAACCAGTAACTAATTTGAAAATAGATAAATGGGTATTGACAAGCGTACCTCGAATGATAAAGATCGTGTCTGATAGCAGTGATAGGTGAATCAGAAGAATTTCTGCCATTAACGAGTGAGAAAAATTGCAGAAGACCCAAGAACAAAAGCAAAGTGGAGAAAGAGGAGGGAGACGCGAGACAGCCCATCTGCAGAGAAGCTCCCCTTCCTTCTGTCTCATTTGTTCATTCAAATCTTTTTGTAGAGAACTAAGAAGATCAAAAGAAAGAGAGAAAATTATCGAAAGTAGACTTCGGACATCAGAGAATAAAAGGGCTATTCAACCCCTCCACGTTCTACGGTTGTGATAATTTGGAATCGTTGCTTTGAACCATTTTGTAAATCATTCGAACGATCAGGATTCACTGGTAAACCATTTGCATCAAATTATATAATATTTTTATTAACGGTGAAAAGAGAGCTGTAGATGAGAAAGAAACGAAGCTTCTTTACATTATTTCTTGTATCGAAATTCGAAAGTCCTGAACTCGACAGACATTAATCATTTAAAATGTTGAATTCTAATTTCTAAGATCTAACTACCACGAAAAAAGGAAAAGAAAAGAAAAAAAAAAAAATGAATACGAAAAATGAATTTCTAAGATCTAACTAACATGCCACCTTGTCAAAATTTTGGATCATTCAAGAAAGGTTTTAACCAATCCATTGTTATATATATATATATATATATATATTTCTTATTCTTCCTTATTCCTAAGAAGCATCAAAAAGTTAGTTCGTTGGCAATGACAAATGCCTCTTACTGAGGAGGGTCAGGTTTGATTCTTATTGCGATATATTTAAATTATATAAAAGAATTATTTTAAAGAGATCTAGAAAAAAAAAATGCTTCTCCCACCTAAATAATGGTAATTTTCATTTCAACTCATGAAGTTTGACTCACATAGTCTTTAATTAAAAAAAATGACATTTTTCATATACTTGTCCTATGGTATTCAAAAAGGACCACTAACGATGAAACTTAAAGGGTCCAAATAAAAACAACACATAAACATATCTTGGTCATCAAAACCACTAAAGAAATGAAAACCATTTGATCATTAACAATATGTCTTTAGTCGGTCTTCTTTAGATATTTCAGAGGAGACAAATGCAAAATTATTATTTTTTTTAAAAAAAAAAAAATTTTTGTGGAGTTTTTGTTGTTAGAATATTAATTTAATATTCCACATAAGGTGGGCTTCATTGATTGTGTTACACTTTGATTTGGTTTCTTATTGGTCTGATATGGGTAATATACAGTTACTAGAACTCTTATATGGCTGGCTAGTGTGGGCTAATAGGAACCGTTAGATCTTGATGGACGATCTAACGGATTTGCCTATATAAAGGATGCTAGGTCCCTCCTCTAAACCCTAATCATAATCACAATCACATCTGCTTAGTCAGAAAAGATATACCATCAAGCCAGTGAATAGGGAGGAGTCTAGAGGAGAAGATCCAACATCAAGTTGATCATAGAATCAACTTCCACCTCAAGTTTGTTCCTAGTGGGAGACATAAAGAAGATATTCCGCTGCGCTTCATCTCCAATAGAACCATAGAAAGGTATGCTCATCATCATCTTGTGTCATTATCATACTAAGGTGTTTTTAGTCGATCTATGTGATCTTGGATAATTTAGATTCTTACATGTGGTATCAGAGCCTGCATAGAATCGATTAAAAACCCATAGGATTGTTGACTGATGAACTTAGGGTTCTAGAATGGAACCTATGAAACTTGTGAATTTGTTCTCCGTGTTTTTTCAACAAAACCGTGGGGTTTTTTGTCAATAACTTTTTTCTAGAAAGAATTTTGAAAATCTAAAACTACCACTGCGTAGATCTCGGAAAAAGAAGAAATTGATATATTATGGGTCTCCATCGGACTTCGGACGCGCCGGCAATCGCTGCCGGAATCCGGCAGCATCTTTTTGATCTTTTTTAAATTTGTGCGGTGTTGACGTGGCCCGCCAAGGCGACCCGTTTTTGAACCCGTCAGGTCAAACGGGTCGACCCGGTTGACCAGTCATCGGTCCAAGCGAATGGATTAACTTGGGCGAACCGGATTTATTGTTTGAACCATTTTGGACCAAACTCGTTTTTTGACTCAGCGAGTCAACTCGCTGATTTCTGTTTAATTTATGATTTCGATTCGATTTCTGATTTCGATTCCGGTTCAATTTTGGTTCAATTCGATTTCTGATTTCGATTTTTCGGTTCAATTTCGAATCGATTTCTAATTTAGATTCTTGGTTCAATTTTGATTCGATTCAATTGCTGATTTCGATTCGGTTCAATTTAGATTTGATTCAATTGCTTATTTCGGTTCGGTCCGGTTCGGCCTAATAAGATTCTGATTTATTAGACCGTTTTTATTTGCTGGTTGAACCAGTTTAATAAATAAATAAAAAACCGAATACTATATGTTTAGTATTTGTTTATTTCTGACCAAACCGTAAGAAACTTTAAAGCGTTCTTCTGGGGTTTTATATTTTGGATCATTTTGAACGCAATGGAATCATTTTCAAGACCCAATTCTACCCCTATATATGTGAAATATTATATATCATGTTTTGGTTGAGCCGATAATTGGAATGCTATTTATTAGTATTTTTTTATTTTTGGCTAAACCGTAAGGAACTTTAAAGCATTCTTTTGGGGATTTATGTTTTGGACCCTTCCGGACACAATGGAATTATTTTCATGACCAAATTCCACTTTTATATGTATGAAACATGATATGACATATTTATGTTGTATATGTAATTTCACCGTTGGGTGAATTTTTTAATATGGATTTTTTTATCAAATGGCTTTGTATTGTAAGCATGTTTTATATGATATTATACAATTGTAAAATATATATCATGCATGCCTTATAAAGGGTTTGATTACTTCTGGTAATCCGGATTTTTATGCAAATGTATTTTCGATTGCCTTTTGGTAATCCGGAATTTTAAATGTATGATGTATTTTATACATGCTTCGATTGCCTTTTGGTAATTTGGAATTTTATATAAATGTATGATGTATTTTATACATGCTTCGATTGCCTTTTGGTAATCTGGATTTCTTCCAAACAATGTATTAGCATTATTTGTGGGTAACATAAAGTATATCCCAATATGAGAATTTCATGAGCTTGATTGTGAGTGACTGCCAAAGTGGCATTCATGGTTGGGTTTATGGAATGTCAGCCATATATAGTAATGGGATGTCTCTTGATGTTAATGCATTTTTATACGCCCAAAGGTGGTAATTATGTGATAGCATTAAGAGGGAGACATGTACAACATTTGGTTGGGAGTTGATTAATCTAAGAAGTTTATACACCCAAAGGTGGTAAAATTTTCGAAGGTTGGAATACTCTCATGGACGCCGACGTATAAGGGAGTATCACAACTATATGTCATGAATTCTGTCCAAAAGGTGTTTTCATGATGATATATGTGTACTCTTTAAAGTGATGCACTTATAAGTTATATATTACCCACATTGTGATAATAAAGCGATGTACTTATAAGTTACATATTAAAGTGCTAATAAAGTGATGGAGTATCACAACTATATGTCATGAATTCTGCCAAAAAGTGTTTTCATGATAATATATGTGTGCTCTTTCTAGTGATGTACTTATAAGTTACATATTAAAGTGATAATAAAGTGATTGAGTATCACAACTGTATGTCATGAATTCTGCCAAAAAGTGTTTTCATGATAATATATGTGTGCTCTTTCTAGTGATGTACTTATAAGTTACATATTAAAGTGATAATAAAGTGATTGAGTATCACAACTGTATGTCATGAATTCTGCCCAAAGGTGTTTTCATAATGATATATGTGTGCTCTTTCTAGTGATGTACTAATAAGTTACATATTAAAGTACTAATAAAGTGAGGGAGTATACAAACGTATGTCATGAATTCGTCCAAAGGTGTTTTCATGATGATATATGTGTGCTCTTCGTTAGTCACATTTGTCTATAACAATATGATTGTTATTGAGATTCTTAAAAAGTCAAACTTCATGAAATTGTTGATGATGTGTTGTTAACACACATTCTTGTACTGAGTAACGATGGATATGACTCATAAGAGTATAGAAGACAAAAGTTGATTTTTTGCAGAGGTGAAAAGTAGTTATGTTCTTTTACGCCATTAAGAAGTCCATCAAGGAACACTTGATGAATTGTTTACCAGAATGCACTGTTTTGAAATTGTTGAATGGAGGTAAAGATACTAAGTCTCATCTAGTGTTGAAATAAGTATATTTTTGTAAGAGTTTTTTATCATAAGGTGGATGGTTTTGGAGGAGTTAGGGATTATTTCATCAGGATGACTATTTTTTAAGATAAAACTCAGATTCCTAATGTTTCTTTTATTACCCTTGCTATTATCCATCAATGCCCTGCATCCTCATGAGTTTGGAATTATAAAGATCAATACCTTTTTCAGAAGAAACTTTGTTCTTATGAGCATCAATACTCATAAAAATGTTCAGGGTAAAGACTAAGAGTCCGGCGGACTAACAATTTGGGACGTGAAAACTTCCTTATAAATAAAGATGATTGTTGTAAGTAGAAGTTGCATTGAGTATAAGGTCCGGTTAACTAAGTGCGAAAATGAAAGCTATGATTCCTTGGTTTTTGTTTGAAGATTTGATTTTCTCTTGTCCCATCAGCATGGTGTCTAGATAGTGGTCCTTATTCCTCCACCTGCGATAAATTATTATTTCATCATATTGTTCATGACCACTCTAATATGGTTTTTGTATTCAATTAAAGAATAATCTAAATCTCTAAGATCTTCAAGAATTTTAGACTGAAGTTAAGAAATTGTTAGAGACCGGGGAGGAGAGTATTATGGCTGATATGAGGATCTTGGACAGCTTAAGGGCCCATTCGCTAAATACTGGAAGATTCGGATATAGTTGGTCTGTTCACTATGTTTGATAGTCCCGAGCAAAATTGTGTAACCGAAAGGCTTAATCACAATTTTGTGAACATAGTGAACAGATGGTATGAAAACTATTTTGTCTGAATTATTTTTTATAAGGTGAAGCCCGATAAAGACCTCTTATATCCTTGATCATGTTTCTTTCCAAATATGTTCTTTTTTTACTCCCTTTTCCATTGCAAATTATTCATAAATCTAACTTAAACCATTTTAGCGTTTGAGTTGTTCTGAAATCTAAGGTTGAATAATCAAGTATTGTAGAAGTTGGAACATAAAAGTTTTTCATTGTTAATTTGTTTCTTACTCAGATCTTGTTTTACCATCATTGTTAAGACAACAGAATTGTGAATTCTTAAATAGTTTTTGGAGTTTGATATAGCCAAGAAATGTAGCTTGTTCCCAGACTACTTGATATAATGAACATGAATATAACATTGGCATTATGGTTGACCCAGATTACTAAAAAGTTGTATTTAATTAGATTTATGATTGGGTGCAACGAGATATATGATATAGTTGATGAGACAATATGATGTTTGGGAAGCTTGTTAAGTTGCCCAAAGGCTTTAAACCCATTATTTAAGTGGGTGTATAAGACTAATAAATATCAGAAGAAAGATTGTAAGGTTTAAAAAGAGGAGCAAAGAGTTTACTCATAAAGAGGAAGTAGACTAGTGAAATTTCTCACATCTCTTCTAAGGACTCTTTTAGAGTTATACCAAATAGATGTGAAGATTGCCTTTCTAATTGAAAACCTTAATAAAGAAGTCCATGTCATTTAGCCTGAGGATTTTGCGGTTGATGACCCTGAGGATTTTGCGGTTGATGATTTTAATCATCTTGGTGTAGACTCAAGAAGTCTAATTTGTGGTTTTAAGTAAGCTTCCAACTATGGTGTTTAAAGATTAATAATATTGTGACTTCATTCGATTTTGTTGAGAAACTTGTAGATCAAATATATATATATGGAAGGTCAGTGGGAGAAATTTTATCTTTCTCATTATTTATGTTGATAATATTTTGCTCACTAGTAGTGAGTTGGCGATAAAGAGAGCAATTGTTATTTGAGAATTATGATATAAAAGACCTTGGTAAGGCATCTTTGTCTTGGGCATTGAGATCCATAGGGATTGTTTATGCTATTTATTGGATCTTTCTCAGAGGGCATATATAATTTATATTTAAAGAAGTTCAGTATGCTAGATTGCATACTTGAGAATGGTTTTGATTCTCAAGGGAGATACACTGAGCTTATTACAGTTGTCCTATAAAGGATACTGAGAGAGAACAATTGAAGAAAGTATCTTATCTTGAGATACTTGAAGAGGACAATTGATGATAAGATAATCTACAAGCTTGTTCCAGACCTATAGCATTAAGGTATATATATTTGACCTTGCTAATTGTCCGAATAATAAGAAGTCTACTTGAAGTTGTTTTCCTTGATGGCATGAGGGATAATATTGTGAAAAGTGTAAAATAAGGTAAAATTACTTATTTCATCATAAAGGTTGAGTTTGCTACATGTTATGGGGCAGTTACTCAAATTGTTTGACTAAAGAATCTCATCAGATAATTGACAGTTCTATTTTAACATTTTGCATAGATCCATCCAGTGTACATGATCACAATCAGTTGTGTTGTTTATTAACAACAAGAAATGTGTGATCATAGGGTCTAAATACATGATGGTCGAGTATTTGACCACTAAAGAAAAAGCGTTTGGTTAAGGAACCCATTAGACAGTTGACATTTTTTTATGTGGATAGATCTATCCAGTGACTGTGATAACAATCGTTGTGTTGTTTGTTAACAACAATAAGGGTATCACAGGGTCTAAACACATGGAAATTAAGTATTTGACTATTAAAGAAAAGGTTAAAGAATGTGACACCACAGTAGAGCATATTTGTACAGATAATATGGTTATAGATCCCCTAACTAAGGGTCCCTGCGCAGACGTCTTTGATAGACATGCGGTAACTATGGGTTTAGGAGGAACCTTAGATGCGGTTGTTTAGTGGGAGTTTGAGAACTTTGCTCTATTGTGTAATAAGGTATTCTATCTGTACTTGTCTCTTGTATGCACTGATAATTTATTTGAATTCAATAAAGTTCTTTGGTGACATATTAATCTTCACATTATTATCATGTTGCATGTTATGAAAGTCTTAAAGTATGTGTTAACTTTAAGCAAAAGCTAAGGCATTCATGTATTAGCCTTAAGGTGTGTCATGTAACACATAAAGTTAAAACTCGAGTTATAAAGATGACACAGGTTCGTGGGAACCATAATGTACATATAATCTCATTTTTGTGGCATTGAGTCACAGGTTCGAACCATAATGTACATGCTTTCGTGGCATTGAGTCACAGGTTTGTAGGAACCGTAAAGTATATTCTTTTGTGGCATTGAGTCACAGGTTCGTGGGAACCATAAAGTATATTCTCTCGTGGCATTGAGTCAGGTTCGTGGGAACCATAAAGTGAGAGATTTGGATTGACAACAGAATGACACATGAGGATTTCTATAAAGTGTCATTAGTTGCCACACTACCATATTGCATCTATTTTCAGTAAAGTTAAGAGTATTTGTGACCATGGATGGTCCTGTGTTGCATAAAAGATGCAGTCACTGCCATGATTCGGTACTTAAGGCTCTATGTGAAGGGATTGAGCTCTAGGATTATCCTCAGACCAATATAAAGTTGTGCACATAAAGGTCAAAATGTTTTCAATGTATCTTTTTCAAATGTTTTCTTAAAACAAAGGAGATGTTTTGTTTTACTCGACTGTGTCACAATCAATATAGCCCAAGTGGGAGAATGTTAGAATATTAATTTAATATTCCACATAAGGTGGGCTTCATTGATTGTGTTACACTTTGATTTGGTTTCTTATTGGTCTGATATGGGTAATATACAGTTACTAGAACTCTTATATGGACTGGCTAGTGTGGGCTAATAGGAACCGTTAGATCTTGATGGACGATCTAACGGATTTGCCTATATAAAGGATGCTAGGTCCCTCCTCTAAACCCTAATCATAATCACAATCACATCTGCTTAGTCAGAAAAGATATACCATCAAGCCAGTGAATAGGGAGGAGTCTAGAGGAGAAGATCCAACATCAAGTTGATCATAGAATCAACTTCCACCTCAAGTTTGTTCCTAGTGGGAGACATAAAGAAGATATTCCGCTGCGCTTCATCTCCAATAGAACCATAGAAAGGTATGCTCATCATCATCTTGTGTCATTATCATACTAAGGTGTTTTTAGTCGATTTATGGGATGTTGGAAAAATAAGATTTTTATAAGGGGGGGGAGCACTTTGCCGGGGAGGTTTTTTTTAAAAAAAAAGAGGTGGGGGGTGAGAAAAAAAAACAATTGAAATTTTTTGAGTGGTGTGTTTGTTTGTTGGGGTGGGGGGGGGGGGGGGGGTTTGTGTTGTTTTTGTGTTTTGTGTTTGGGGTGGGGGGGGGGGGGGGGGGGGGGGGGGGGGAAACACAACAAAAACAGTAGGAGCCATATAATGGGGAAGACGATTGCGACAGAAGTTGATTATTTCCTCAGCAGTGGCATCAATACCTTCTTTCAGCTTCACAAAGGCACAAGGTGTTTCTCCCCAGTGATCATCTGGTCTTCCTACAACAGCAGCCTCAAGAACTGCTGGATGACTAAAGAGCACTGATTCTACCTCAATTGTGCTTATATTCTCTCCACCAGAAATGATAATATCTTTTGATCTGTCCTTCAACTCTATGTAACCATCAGGATGTTTAACACCCAAATCCCCTGTTCTAAACCATCCACCTTTAAAAGCTTCCTGTGTTGCTTTCAAGTTCTTGAGGTACCCATTCATCACTGTGTTACCTCTGAACATAACCTCACCCATGGTCTTTGCATCAGGTGGAACACTTTGCATGGTCACTGGGTCTTTTATATCAACCTCTTCCATTCCATTATGATGAAGACCTTGGCGTGTTTTGATCTTTGCACGTTGATCTGCAGGCAAGGAATCCCACTCAGGCTTCCATGTACAAATTGTCCCAGGACCATATGTTTCAGTCAGCCCATATGAATGTGTTACACTAAAACCCATCTCCTCCATCTTGGAAAGGACCTGTGGGGGTGGTGGTGCAGCTGCAGTCATTACATCCACCTTGCAAGGCAGTGGCTTTTGATCACTTGCAGGAGAATTGATAATCATGTTCAACACAGTTGGTGCACCAGACATGTTTGTTACCTTGTGAAGGGCAATACTATCAAAAATGCCCTTTGCAGAGACATTTCTAAGGCATACATTGGTACCACCTTGAACTGCCACCCCCCATGTAAGACACCATCCATTGCAATGGAACATGGGAACAGTCCATAAGTAGACAGGCATGGATGACATATTATGAAGAAGAACACCAGCAAGGGAATTGAGATATGCACCTCTATGGCTATAAACAACTCCTTTGGGGGTCGAAGTTGTGCCAGAAGTATAATTTAAAGTAATTGGATCAGACTCATCTTTAGGCCATTTGATAATGAAATTGGGTTTTCCCATGGCTAGTAAATCCTCATATTCCAAGTAACCTGAACTGGAGTTGATTTTTCTAATGGCAGATTCTGGCTTATTGTTTTCTGGGATTAAGATCAGGAGAGGCAAGTTGGTTTGTGTCTTGGAAAGAAGCTCAAGTGCTCCAAGTGCAACTTCAAGAAACTGGTAATCAACAAAAAATAATTTCGACTCTGAATGTTTCAGTAGCATGGAAATCATGGTGGAGTCATGGCGTGTGTTTAGTGCACAAAGGACAGCCCCAGCCATTGGGATACCAAAGTGCAGCTCATACATTGCTGGGATGTTTGGAGCTAATGCAGCAACCTGCTCAATGCACAATTTTTGTATGTTCAGACTTCAATTAATTACAAATCAAACAAGAAACTTGTAAGTCCATACATAACACTAGACTAAGTGGATTTTAAGATTTAAAAATTTAGAAAGTTATATACCCCAAAATCACAGTTGAAAGACAGAGCATGCAAAGATAGTAGAACACAAAATTAGACTAAACTGAAGGAGGAAAACATAAAGAAAACAGAGAAATGATGAATGATCTGCAACTTACTACGTCCAATGGGGAAATTCCCATCTGGGTAACAGAAGAAGCGAGTCTGAGGCATCGTTCTCTTGTCTCTCTCCATGTATACTTGACATTACCATAAACGATGGAGACCCTCTCTCTGTAAACACTAGCTGACCTCTCTAAGAAGCTTATGGGAGACAAAGGAATGTAATTTGCAGAGCATCGAACCAGTCCCTCCATTGATGAGCTTGGAATCAAGAAATATTTGTTATTTCAACTCCTTATGTGCTGAATCTTAGAATTTGAATTACCTAAAAGTGAGAAAGCTCAGAGTGAGCAAACTTACAAAGAATCCCCAGAGACACAGATGCGATCTACATATTATCATGTTAGGGGAATGTTAGGTGGGTTTCACTTTCACGCCTGATTAACTATGTGGGTTTCACGAGGGGAATCAAAATGACTCAGTGAAGTCACATCAGCATGTGACCATGCTCATTAAAATAAAGTCAATAATGCATAGCAGTTAAACATGAATACATCACATGGGGAAGAATCTATACCAACTTGTCTCATAGGGAATTTTGAATTTTTAAAACCTGATTACCACCTTTTCTTATCAATTAAATGCTTCTCAATCTCTGGATCAAAGTAAATTTTAAAATTTGAAACCTTAGTTATCTCAAGCATAAAACATTTATTTTTCTCTTCCTACTTAGATTTGAGATTTGAAATAACTATTCTTGGCATAGATCATCAATTAGTGACGCCCATATCATCTGATTACATAACTCAAATGGGCAATCCAATCACTCAGATTGAAGAGTTAGATGTCATGAATTTACCGTATAAAAGTCAGCGTAACCGATCAACAAATGACCATCCAATGAAGCACTTGATGAAACCTGTATAGATCAGTCTCCTAAAACAAAAACCATTACATTTTTTCTCTATTATAGATTTATTTTATTTTATTATATATATTTTTTGTTGGCCTGGTTATATTCTTTTTCCCCACATGAAAGGAAAAAAAAACTTCAAATGAGAAATCATAGGAATGGATAAAAATGCCCCTCCCTATAGCCTTTTAACTATATGGCTATGGACAATCATCCTCCGCCAAGAGGAAAACTCAAATCCAAAAAATATGTATCAGTCGCCCCTCTCTTCCTAGCCATTAAACAAACACCATCAGCACCACCTATCCCTCCTGCCTCCCCTGCATTCATTCAATCTTCCTTTGCTCCAACACATGTTTAGAAGGGGGACCCATCTTTGGACCATCTTGTTGGTGCTCAGAAGTGGGCTCTCTCATAAACTTGTGGTGGAGGGATGCGAAGGGAGCACAATCTGATCCAAACTCCTACAACTCATCTCACTCCATTCGTCACCCATCCCAACGTATTGCCCTCCCTCTGCATCTGCCTAGGTTTTGCTTAGTTGCCTACAAGTCTCCTCACAACTTGCATCTCTAGAAACCATTAGCCACATTTAGGGCAAAGAAAGGGGAAAGTCAATCAGGGGGGTTGAAAGGAGCAAAATAGACGACCATGGTGAGGTGGGTCTAAAAGGCAAGGTGGAAAATTGGGTGAGAGTAAGAATGGCAAGAAGAAAACCTACAAGATAAAAAGGGAAAAGCCAACTCCCTATTGGAACTAGAATTCCGGCTTTGAGATAATTTGGGTCCAAAGATTTGGGGAGTTGCACCTCTTTCATAGTGAATCTTATGGGATTACAATCTTGGCTTTGAGCTGAACTCCTGGACTCGGTCAACTTCTCATTCTACTAATCCAGAGTATGAAACAATATTGAGTGAAATCTCTGTTATCTCAATATGAGAATAACACATGTATATTTATAGTATAACCTAATAATACAAGATACGGTATATAAGAGAAAATACACAATACAATACTCTTATACAATACTCGTATCTCTCACACCCTCCCGCAAAGTCAAGGGTCCTGGAAGAAGCCTAACTTTGGACCGAAGAAGTTGAAACCGAGAAGACGAGAGCCCTTTTGTGAGAATATCAGCTAACTGGTCCAAAGTAGAAATATAGTGAACTTGAAGATCACCCTTGGCCACTTTCTCACGTGCAAAATGAAAGTCGACCTCAATATGCTTGGTTCGAGCATGAAAAACAGGGTTCACCGACAAGTAAGTAGCCCCAATATTGTCACACCATAAGACTGGAGGAGAAGACTGGGAAAGGCCTAACTCGGAAAGAAGAGATTGAATCCAAGTAAGCTCAGTAGTAGCAAGAGCAACAGCACGATACTCACTCTCAGTACTAGAACGAGCAACAAGAGACTGTTTGCGGGACTGCCAGGATACTAGATTATCACCGAGAAAAATAAGATATTCCCTTTGGGATTTTCGATCATCAGGGCACCCAGCCCAGTCAACATTAGAAAAAGTGGCTAGTGAACAAGAGGATGATGGAGTGATATGAAGACCATAAAGAATGGTACCCTTCAAATAGAGAAGGAGACGTTTTAAAGCCACCCAATGATCATCAGTCGGGGAAGCAAGAAACTGACAAAGCTTGTTAACAGAGAATGCAATCTCCGGCCATGTCAAGGTGACATATTGCAAAGCAACAACAAGACTCCTAAAAAGAGTCGGATCAGACAAGGGCTTTCTGCCAATACGGGAGAGGTGATGAAAAGACATAAGAGGAGTGGATATGGGCTTGGCATCAGACAAACCAACACGCTGAAGAAGTTCAAAAATATATCGTTCTGAGAAAGTAATAGACCATTAGAGAATGGTATAAGCTCAATACCCAAGAAGAATCTAGCAGTACCCAAATCCTTGAGAGCAAACTCTTCCCGAAGTGTGACCAAAAGGTCTTCAATAGCTCTAGAAGACGGACCAGTTATCAAAATATCATCAACATAAACCAATATATAAAGAGGTCCATGGGGCCCATGAGAATAGAATAACGAAGAGTCAGTCGTAGAACCATGAAACCCAAGAGTCAGAAGAAAAGAACTAAGCCGTTGAAACCACGCTCTAGGGGCTTGCTTAAGCCCATAAAGAGAACGTTGAAGCTTGCAAACATGGGAAGGATAGCTAGAGTCAATATAACCAGGCGGCTGCTGCATATAAACATCCTCTATTAAATGCCCATGCAAGAACGCATTATTGACATCGAGTTGTCGTATTGGCCAATTAGAGGAGACGGCCATGGCAAGCAAAATACGAATAGTAGTTGGTTTGACGACTAGGCTAAAAGTCTCATCATAATCAAGCCTGTACTCTTGGGTGTATCCTTTAGCCACCAATCGTGCTTTATAGTGTTCAATGGTGCCATCGGACTTCCGTTTTATACGGTATAACCATTTACATCCAATAATACGGCGACCCTTTTATACGGTATAACCATTTACATTCAATAATACGGCGACCCGGTGGAGGAGGAGTAAGAGTCCATGTGTTATTTGACACTAAAGCATGAAACTCATTATCCATGGCATTGCGCCACTCTGCATGCTTAGATGCTTGTGTGTAACAAGTGGGTTCACAAGTGGTCGAGACGGAGGCAACCAAAGCATAAGGAAGAGGATGTCAAGAGGAATAAAAACTCCGTGGAACTCGAGGTTTACGGGTCCCGTCTTGAGACCGAGTTACCATAGAATGGGTACGAATAGTATGAGATCCATCTACTATAGAATTGGTAGTGGAGGGTGGAGGAACTATCAAACCATCATGTTCTAAAATGGAAGAGGGTGCAACATCCAAAAACTCATTACTAGAACAGATTGGCAAACTGTTAGAGGGCCCAACAGCAACTATAGAAGGCCCAACAACAATATTAGAAGGCTCAACAGCAATATTAGTGGGCCCACCAGCAACTATAGAATGCCCAACAGCAATATTAGAAGGCTCAACAACAATATTAGAAGGCCCAACATCAATATTAGAAGGCCCAACAACAACAGTAGAAGGCCCAATATCAACAAGAGAAGGCCCAACAGCAATACCAGTAAGCAATTCATTAGGAATTCTACTACCAACTGTACTACCAACAGCAGGAGCACATGACCCATTAGGAAAAGAATTACATAGTCCAAGTCCATAAGACTTATCATACAGTCCAACAGTAGTACAATTATTATTACAAAACTCATTATTATTAACAAATGGTTCAAATGGAGTAAGTTCTTGAATAGTAGCAGAAACTCCTGGAACACCATTCAGAGGCTGAGCAGCTGTGGAAACATCATGTGCAGGCAAAATAGCAGCAAGAGAAATACCAGTGGCAGATCCAACAATAGTTGAACTAGAATCAGACAGCATACATGGGGCCCAAAGAGATGCTGGAAGCTCCTGTGAAGCTGAAGAAGAAGCCAAAAAACTAGGCAACCTGTGCTTATAAGGGAAAAATGACTCATCAAAAATCACATGGCGAGATACAATAGTCTTCCCAGTGATAGGATTAAAACATCTGTATCCATGATGTTTAGGGTTGTACCCAATAAAGGTGCAAGGAGCTGATCATAAATCAATTTTATGAGAATTAAAAGGACGAAGAAGAGGGTAACAACAACAACCAAACACCCGCAAAAACTAATAATCAGGCCACTGTTGATAAAGCCTATGAAAAGGAGAGTCAAACTGAATAGTGGAAGAAGGAAGTCGATTCATTATATAAACAGCAGTGTAGAAAGCATCAGACCAAAATTTTAAAGGAAGCCCAGACTCAACCAAGAGAGCAAGACCCATCTCCACAATTTGTCTATGCCGTCTTTCAACTTTCCCATTTTGCTCGGAAGTATAAGGACAAGAGAGCCGATGGACAATACCAGAACTCTCCAAAAGTTTAGAAAAACTATGAAACTCACCACTCCAGTCTGACTGAAAAGATTTAATTGTAGTTGAAAATTGATTCTCCACAAGAGAGTTAAAAAGTTGAAAAACCTTCACAGCATCAGATTTATGAGAGATAGTGTATAACCATGTATATCTAGAAAAATCTTGATATTGAGTGAAATCTTTGTTATCTCAATATGAGAATAACACATGTAAGGGTGTCAATTTGGTTAAAAAATCGTTAAACCATACCGTACCGAACCGTTTAAACCGTACCGTACCAAACCTTTTCCAAATTCGGTACGGTACGGTTATGGTATAAGGTATCATACCGTCGGTAAATACCGTTTACCATACCGTTAAACCGATTACCGATTACCGTTTACCATACCGTAAAGTTATTAACCCTTTAAAGTTTAAACCCTAAACTCATCTCTCACTTCACTTCATAGTTCACTCCCACCTAAGGGTGTCAATTCGGTACGGTACGGTATAGTATGGTATTGAATTTGAAAACCTCAAACCATAACCGTACGGTACCATATTTATATGGTACGGTATGAAAACGGTATTTTAAAAAACAGTACGGTATAAAATTGGTATGGAAAAACGACACGGTTCGGTATACAGTATGGTTTTATTACGGTATTGTATGGGAACAAGTGAAAAAAATCAAACCTAAACAGAAAACTAACAGCAAATTACTTAAAATTCAAATATCTCAACCCAGTCACATGAGGTTGAATTGTCATTAAATTAATACAACCACCATTCTAAACATCTTGCCAATGATGTTATAATGCATTATGGAATGGCCAATGACTAGTCTTGGCTTCCTTGCTTCGGTTATAATGCATTATGGAATGACAATGACTTGGTCACTTAAAGGAAAAAAACTCAACGGACCTTCAAAACATATGAAACAAAAACCACAAAGTCCTTTATATTGGGATTGCTTGGGATGCCAATCTTTACCTGGGAAGCACTTGGGAAGCTTCAGCAACTTTAGATAGACTTAAAGAGTTTAGTGGTACTGGCAGGAACAAGGATCACTACCAAGAATAAAGAACCTGAAAACCTATTTATAAAAATGAAGCATGTTATCAAATGCCTACCTGCAGATAAGAATGGCCATCAAACAAGCCATCAAGACAAGAACCAGATGTGGAAGCTCAGCCTCCCTGATTGGGGTCATAAGCTTATCTAGCTGGATCAAAGCCATTATTAACTTGATAATCCACTGGGTCTCCTTGTATTATGTTTATATCTGCGCCGTGCTTGAATTTCTTTTCATTAAGCAGATTGAGGCTGTAAGGTGGGTATGAACTATGAAGTGAAGTGTGAGATGAGTTTAGGGTTTAAACTTTAAAGGGTTAATAATTTTACGGTATACGGTATGGTAAACAAG
The DNA here is from genome assembly GCF_041222555.1 of Hakea prostrata. Taxonomy (NCBI): domain Eukaryota; kingdom Viridiplantae; phylum Streptophyta; class Magnoliopsida; order Proteales; family Proteaceae; genus Hakea; species Hakea prostrata. Next base: position 17,048,558 of record NC_142604.1, read on the forward strand.
AATCGGTAATCGGTTTAACGGTATGGTAAACGGTATTTACCGACGGTATGATACCTTATATTTATAGTATATCATAATAATACAAGATACGGTATATAAGAGAAAATACACAATACAATACTCTTATACAATACTCGTATCTCTCACTCAGACTACCACCAAAAATGGCACCATTTAATCCACTTCATTGGAAAATTACAATGTGGAAGATTAAATCAAACTAAATTTGTGTTACGCCACATAGTTCTAACAGTTGATTAACCTACAACTCTAAGATCAACAACTTGTTAAAATTCTGCACAAGCAGTAGTTAAACACCCTGACGACCTCTCTCTGTTATTAAAACTCAAACCAGAATAGACTCCTCTGCATCCTATTGTTTAGTTCTTATCATGCAATTCAATTGATCAGTAAAGAGTACTAAAAAAATTCCAAATGTTAATTTTTTTGGTGAACAATTCCAAATGTGTGACATAAAAATTCTCATCATTCACAGAACTCCCTAAAGAAAAACAATCAAATATATACACATTCTATTGAATTATCCAAATTCATAAGGAGAACAAAAAGAAACAAAGGGAAAATGAAGAAAGAAAAAAAAGAAAAAAAAAAAAAAAAAAGGAAATTGGCATCAATTTATCATTCTTGAAAGTAAATGGCAAGAGCACTAAGATCAAGAAGCTCCAACAGAGAACTCCTTCAAAGTTCACGTTTTAAGAATCCTGGGAGCTCCAGCTTTTCTTACTCCACCAACCACTGCCGTTAAGGAGATGCTAGACTGCTTCTTCTTCTCCTCATTGGCCTTGCTGTTGCTCCGCACTCGCAGAGGATATCTGGGAATCTCAGTGCTTCCACTAATAGAGAAATTTGCAGGGACAGATTTTCTTAAGTTCCCAAATTTCTTTAAATCCCTTTTCTTCCCAGATTCATTATTAACACCCAGATTACAAACACTCTTCCTGGAATCCTCCTTTCTTTCACCACTCCTTTTCCCCTTCAGCCTCTCATTCCTTCTAGCTGAGTATTCATCATATAATCTCCCTTTCTCGAAGACAGAAATCGAATTAGCAGTAAAATAATCAGGAAAAACGGTATTACCCAATTTGCGGTTCCCAAATTCATGTTCGATCATCTTCGCCAAAGCCCTAAACTCACATGAGATGGATCGGTATTCCGGTCGAGTATCCAAATCTTCCATTTCCCACGATTTATTTCGGGTATGTGGTTTCGCCATTGGACCTGCAGCAATTATAACAGAAAAATAAATGGAATATAAAAAAATTGAAGTTTGAGAAATACGATATTATTGAGTTATTCATCTAGGATCACCCGATAGGATTGGAACGGTGGAGGAAACACTGGTGCGCAAGATCCCATTAGGAAGACGATGAGTCGAGGAAGGCGATCTCATCTTCGACATTGAAGCTTCGAATTCGCAAAAGGAGGCTGCAACAAAAAAATCTCAATCTCGTCCGGAGGAATTTCGTAGGAAAGATCGATAGAAAGAGGATAAGGAGAGTTGAATTTCTTTGAAGTCTGGTTTCTTTCTTCTATAAACAAGGGATGTCAATTTAAATGAAGAGGAGCGTCACCAACAGTCATTTCAACCGAATGGCCGAAAGAGAAAGAAGTAGATGTCCCACTTTCCTGTTAAAAGACAATAGACAGAGAATGTGACTAGGTAATCCCTTCTTTTCCGGGATTAAATTTCCTTTCCTTTTTAGAATTTTTTTAAATATATTTTGATTTAGATCAAGCTCTTTATGGGAAATTGATGCGCACTCATGCGAAATTTTGGATCATCGAATCTGAAATTTCGATCGAGATTTCAATCCCAACAGCTGAATATCAACAGTCAAGTTCGATCCGGCGGTAAACAATGTTTGGCCGGCAAAAAATGTTTGGCTCTTCAGTCCTATGCATTAACTTAAGCGAGGTCACTCTTTATGGTTTGAATCTTTTTTTTGGTGAACACTTCTTTATGGTTTGAATCATGATGACAAGAGAGGTAGGTAATTACTATGATCACCTGGCCCTGGGCCAAGGGATATGAAATGATTATGCTACCCCTATAGATGAGGAGGAATCATAGTTCTTGTGATTTTTGTGGACATTCTTCATTGGTTGTTGCTAGGTTGTATGGGTGGCCTTTATGGTTTGAGCCTCACTTGGCTCATCCGAGTCTGAACTAGACTTGCTCAAAAATTTGGCCCTAAGAATGGGTTAAGAACAAGTCAAGTTGACCCTTATTTAGGGTTAGCACTCTTTAGGATTGTGTTTTTAATAAGTGCTTTGGTAAAACTAGGGCAACAACATAGAATTTTGTATTTTTATTTTTTAGTTAATGTCAATGTCAAGGCAAAGTTGAATGTCTAAATTGGATTTGTCTAGCCTTGTCTATCTTTTTTTGGTACGAAGTTGAAAAACTTCATTCATGAACTTGAAAGGAAATACAAACATACATAAAAAAAAAATAACAAAGTACAAAAGATAGATGCAAGAAAAACATAAGGTTCGGTCCGAACCAAGGAATGGAAATTGACCAAATTTCATAAATGCAATAGACAAGGTCATCCAAGCTAAGGAATGGGTTGAGCCCAATAAATTCTTAGAATAATGGTTGTAACAACCACAACAACAATTAAGCACAAGGAATATGACATACGTATCCTCCATCACAAACGCCCAAATAGGCACCACGCCACAAATGGCGAACACAAACACATTATAAAGATGGAAATACACGCCACAAGGGCGGAAAGATAACATGCCACAAGGACGGAAAGATAGCACGCCACAAGGGCGGAAACGACAACGACGAAAACACACCGACAATGACCAACAACACAAGACTCTCGCAGAAGCAAAGCTTCCAGATCCACCAGAGGCACTTCCAGCTCTGGCGTAAAACCTTCAGATCTGCGGAATGCACGACTATATCTCGCATCTACTTGAGTAATAATTTTTTATTTTTTTTCCTAGATAACTACAAACTTCCACCGGTGGGAAAAAAGATAGCAAAAAGAGAAAACAGAGAGAAAGATAAACTGAGATTTTTGCTTCTGCTTCCTCGTTCCGACTAATTTGCTTAAAACGAAGATGAATGCGAAAGATCCGCTATCAGTAGGGTTTGAGGAGGAGAGCCTCGATCCGACTAACTAGAAACCTTGCGGTGTAGGGGGGCGAGAAACCGGAAACTTGGAAACAGCGGAGAGAGAGAGAAAGGAAAAAGCGAAGACGAGGGAAAATGAGAAAGGAAAAATGCGAAAGATCAGAGAGAAACAAAGGGAAGAAAATACCCTAAACAGAGATAAACAGAGGATCGAAGGGAAAGATGCTAAGAGAAACGAAGTGGAGAGAGGAACGAAGGAAAAATAAGAGAAGATGAGGTGAGCAGATGGAGAATAGAGCTGGATAGAAGAAGAAAGGAAACAAGAAAGCAAAAGCAGAGAGGCTCTCCACCTCAAAGCACGGCGCCGATCGAGTTCCTCAGAGGCGCTATCAGTAGGGTTTTCCGCGTTTTCCAGTCTTGTCTATCAATGTTAAGGTTTTAAAAAGCCCAATCCAAGTGACCCTAGGTCCCTGCATTGATATAATCCATATGTCAAAATACTGATCTCTATGATTTCACTAGGTGAGTCTGTATTCACCTTGAAATTAAAATCATTTGTCTGTTGGACATTTCAATTTTCAAACCATAATTTGGAATATGTAAATTTTGGAAAAAAAAAACTATAAGATCCATGTAATTCAACTTAATTCATTTGGGAGTATTTTGTTGTAGTCAAGAAAGGCTGTCATGTTTTTCGGAAAGCTAATAATGTCATGGATCATCTGGCAGCTCAAGCAGTTAAGGATCAATCCTCCTTTTATTTTGATTCAACACCCCCTTCCCCAGTTTTATGTTGGCTTTTGTTAATTGATAAACTTTCTTGTTCTTTCTCTCGTGGTTTTAAATTCAAATAAACTGCTAGTAAAAAAAAAAAAGATGAACTTACATAATCTAGCAAGGACAGCCTTGTCAAGAGGGAATTCAACAAATGGTCTCGATTCCAATCCAGAATCCATGGTTGATAGATCTCTATAGTCTATCTTCTACAACTTTAACTCTTGAATAAATTTACTTTCAACCCAAAATAAAATGAAGGTGAACTAAGAAAATTTGGTTTTTTTTTTTTTTTTTTTTTTTGATGTGCCAGTATTTCCTTTAGAGTTCATTAATGAAGATTTTCAATTTCTTTTTTCCCTCACCTAAAATCCTTGCCCATTCAATCTATATGTACATATACTAGTAAAATTTCTTTTTTGGACAAAGAAAGTAAAATATGTAAAATATTACATGCATAAGCTGGTTAATTGTCATTACTTTCATTTTTTTTCAAAATAATTTAAATATTAAAGGGTTTTCATATTGAGGGAGAAATACTTTTTTTTTTACCCCTTTAACCGCATTATGAGATTTTTATTTAACATATCTTTCTTAAGTCATTAGAGTTTTTTTTTTTTTTTTTTCTTTTAATTTTTTTATTTAATATGTTGAATAAAATTAGGTATTAAAATTAATTTGGTCCAATGTAAAATCTACTATAAATTTGATCAATAAATAAATGAAATTGGCCTTATAAACAATACAATGCACCAATTACAGTCAACAAGTACGTAACAAATAGGACAAATTGGTCCAATGAAAAATTGACCACAAACGAGTCACAAAGCTTCAACAATGTAGGGGTTGCTAGAGTGATAAAGACTCATACCTCTAGGTTCGACCCTTACAAACAACAGATGTAATACATGCATCCCCATGCATAAAACTCTCTTGCTTTCAAAAAAATAACAATAATATAACTCTTTGACGGTATTTTAGGCAATGTGATCAATTACTGGTAATTATTATATTTTAAATAATTTTATCCATTAATAATAACAATTATTATAAATTCTCTCCTATTTTGGAAAAAAAAAACAATTATTATACTTATAAATAGAAATTACAATTTTAGATATCATTTATTAAAGATTTAAAGGTCTAATGAATTGAATGGATAAGGGTATTTAAGAAAATGAGAATGTAGTCATGTTCCTTGAGTTCCTATGGCAACGATTTTGTGCCAATTTGCCACATTATCAACTTTTTATGCTTATACGCCAAGGTGGGCAAATTAGATACAAAATATGTACTGAAATTTTGTATGTTTGAATATAGATATACACGTTTCTCTATCAAAATGGACACAAAATCTTATATGGTATATACAAAATGGATAATTTTTTTTAATAAAATAAATAATAATAATAAAAAGGTAAGGGTATTTTTCATCTGGACCCCTTGAAGTTTGGTCCATGTCACTTTTAGTCCAAAAAAAGTTCTCCTTTGCATCTGGCTCCCCTGTGATTTTGAGAAATGATAAAATAAGGACATATCATAATTTTGATGACCAAAATGCCCTTATGGTTTCGATTAACGGTTCATATTAAAAAGACAAATTATAATTACAAATATAATCTTTTCATTTTATATTCAAGGGTTTTAAGATTTCAAATTTACAAAATTATGCCCGATATATCAAGCGCTAAACTAATCGTAGATGGCTTACCAGCTGGTGCCGAAGCTATCGTCGATATGATCTCCATGGATCAAATACAGTATCTCAAGATAGCCTATGACCTCTTGAAACCACAACTCAAGCAGTTTTTCTCCCAAGATACCCCAGATTGGATCGTTCAAGATTTTTTTCCCCATTGGATGTCCGAGATTTTCCAGGAACTCAATCTCGAAATCCCTGTCATCTTCTTCTCAGTCTTCACCGCTGCCTTGTTAGCCTTCCTCGGTCCACCAGAGTACCTCACTGTTGAAGCCCAGAGTAAATATTGGTCAACCCCTGAAACCCTAACCTCTCCATCTGAGTGGATCACCTTTCCGTCCACGGGTGCTTACCGACCATTTGAAGCAGGCCCTTTACATGTCGGTTTCTTTGGTAACAATGCCTCAGGCATCACTGACACTGACCGAGTCGAGATCACGGTGAAGTCTTGCAAGGCGATCGCTATATGAAGCTGCAAAGATTTTGAAGGTGAATACGGTCGATTTGCTGGAGAAGATCTGTCTTTCTGATTAATGGTTATGGGTTGTATATTTCTGTTAAAATCAGTCAGGTATTGCTTGTGGGTGCCCCTGGAACACAACTGAAACTAGGTAAAGTGTGGAATTACAAATTCATATTATTATTGTAATTCCTCAAAAGTAAATTTGTATTGCGTTCCTGCTTGCCCGTATCTATTTTTGGTGAGGCGTCTTCTCTTTGGCAGCACATCAGTATTAGTTTGACGCTTGATATTTCGGGCATAATTTTGTAAATTTGAAATCTTAAAACCCTTGAATATAAAATGAAAAGATTATACTTGTAATTAAAATTTGTCTTTTTAATGTGAGCCATTAGATTGAAATGGCATATATGGATACAATCTTGACCTTTGCACCATAAGGGCATTTTGGTCATCAAAATTATGATATGTCCTTATTTTATAATTCCTCAAAATCACAGGGGAGCCAGATGCAAAGAAGAATTTTTTTTGGACTAAAAGTGACATGGACCAAACCTCAGGGGGTCCAGATGAAAAATACCCTTGTTTTTTTGAGCAAATTTCACCAGTACCTATAATGGAGACCTTGAAGCACTGACTCCCCATTTTATGTTTAAAAATACTAATACTCCAAAATTAGATTTTTATTGGATACATTAATTCAATTTGTCACCGAATATCATTAAATCACTATCAATCTTCTTCCCATTCCAAAAATATGCATATAATAAATAATGACTTAAAGGTTGTTAGTGACAAATTTGACTAATGTATTCAATAAAAATCCAAGTTTGGGGTCTCTGTATTTTTCAAACATAAAGTAAAGTACACTTTAAGACCTCTATGTTGGGGTGCCATGCAATTTGATTTTCTTTTATGTCCAAAAGAGTTCCTTCTTTTAGTCAATGGTAGTTCCTCTTTTTTTTTTTATATTTTATTTTCCCCGTAAATTTGTCCCTCCCCCTCAACTTAATTTATCATTTGCTTCTCTCGTACATTTATTCCTCCCTCTGTAGACTAAACAACAAAACAGCCACCACATCAGTGAAAACTGAAAACACAAAGAAGGCTAGTACTAAATTGGCGATGGAGCAACCCCACAACAACTTGATCATGAACCAAAATTGTTCTATATTTGACAAATCAATTCCATATGCATGTATGACTTCATGGCCCAATGGATAAGGCGCTGGTCTACGGAACCAGAGATTCTGGGTTCGATCCCCAGTGAAGTCGTTTTGTTTTTCATTTTTCTCAATTGGGGGCAACGTCTACTTTGGCCGGACTTTTGAAATTTTAGATCTTAAACGGACCAGGCGACTCCTTTCTCCTTACCCACCTTGACGATCTCAATTTTTAGGTCTCTCCCTTGCACCATTTCTCACAGGCTCTGAGGTGTCTCCTAAAACTGAATTGTGAACCCCTTTTTTTGGGTAAATAACTGTGAACCATTGAAGCTTTACGTAATAATGTTTCTCATGTCTACAGATAGACAGAGAAAAAAATAATAATAAATAAAAAGCCCATTCTCATAGGGTTGCTGGTAACAATTCCCGTATTTCTAACATGGAATTCGTATTGCAGGTCCGAAAATTCGAAGGTGTAGCCGGGTAAATTTCTGGAGTGTCCGGATAGAAGTCCTTAATCCATACCCTGAACCCATGGATCTGGATTCTTTTGTTGAAGAGCCTGCCTTGCTTGGTAGTTAGATGTTTAGAAGGCAAGTGATGTCTGGAGATATCCAGAATGAAGGTAAGACCTCCCCCATGTGTTAATTATGGTTAGGTTGTACTTGGACTTCAACCCCTTGAGCAAAGCACCCTTGTATAGTAATATACTAGGGGGTGGTTGCTAGTAGCGGTTGATTGGACCAAACGACCCCTCAAGCGACCGCTTGGTCCTGGTTGCGGGGTTTTGCCATATTTTGCCCCCAGACTTCTATAAATAGCAACCCTCGTCTATTTTATGAATATTATATTAGGAATTGCTGTTTTTTGTGGATAGGCGACAATGGAGACGTGCTGGAAGGTGATCCGAAATGCTGTTAGTGATTTAGAAGCTTCTCCCGTCTTTTCTAGTTGATTTGGTTGAGGTAAGTGATTCCCTGTTCACTTATACTCTACTCTTGGCTATGATTAAAGTAGATTTGTTTTCCTCTTTGGTTGTTCATGATCTTCTTATTATAGTACCTATCTTTTTAATTCTCTTGACGAGATCAGGTCCAAAAACGAAACCCTGCTTTCGTGAAAATGACTGATCTAGTCAACAAGAGGATTCTAGGTAACCAATTTGGTGTCAATTGTTAGGTTTCATATTACCCTTGGTTATGGGAGTGTTAAGTTTGAAATTCGAACTATGATCATTCAAAAATTGGATTGAAAACGGATGATCAAAAGCCTGAGTTTCGAATATGAAACTCACTGTTTTGGGGACGGTCACTAATGGCGGTTGCTCAGCCAAAGTGACCGGCCTAAGTGACCGGCTGGTTTCCAGTGACCAAGTAACTTTTAGATTTTGTCCGATTTGATTCATTTGACTTACATATTATTGTAACCCTGTTTATATGTATCATCTATTTCCAATAAAAGTCTTATAGTTGTCTCTGGTTTGCAATCTAGAGGATTTTTACTTATTTACAAGTAAGGACATACAAGCTCATCTTTATGTAATGACTTGAACATGCTAGTCTAGTGTCTTTCAATACTGTTCTTTCATTTTATATATTGTTGTACCCATAAATAGCATGTTGATCTTGTTATATGCTTGTTGTTTGTATTGTCATTACATATGAATTATCAATCATGAATGTGGTATGATGATGATGGTTTGTGGTTCTGATGGAAAGGGTATTCCATTGTGATATCTTAGCTTGGGATATCAGAGGGCTGTGATATAGGATACATGCTCGCTGATGTCTCCAGCACTGTCATAACTATTGGATGACATACCTAGGCAGAGTCTAGAGTTGCGTGGCTAGGTACCCCACATACTACTACCCTTTTGGTAGGGGAATTGAAGCCGGATGACCCGTGACGATAGTGGTGTGACTCTGTTTCATCCTACAGCGGTAACCGGTTGTGCGAAGACTCAGTGGTCCACTGTTGGTCATACAATGATAGGGTTGCATATGTTAGGGTTGGGCTCATGGACGTCCAACAAACGGATCGAGTGTCGTGAGGAGTCATGAGAGCATTCCGCCCCAACAATATGTGGATGATCATAGGGTTATGGAATGAAGTCCACTAGCGGTAACCAGTCCGTGAGGGTTCTCATTCCTAGGTTGCGAAGGATACTAAACCGAGTTGGTTGGTACCATAGGGGATGTATCTGGACTTCATGTAATATGTTATCATTATGACCTGCATTGGATTAGAAACCTCGACATGTGCCAGTACTCATGCCAATGGTTGTGGTGAGAGAGTGTTGACTTAACCCCAGCCATGGTTTGAGAGCCATGTGTGGACTTACCCTTTTTCCCAGATCCTTACAGAGGTAGCAGTCCTTGCTGGATCAGAGTGACTAGACCTACCTAGAGGAGGGCTTATGTATATCTTAAAGCATGTCAATTGTTAGAGACTTGCATAGTTAGATCTTATTGGTATTCATACTTTGCATTTCATACATATCATATATTCATTTCTAATGGTTTGACATACGGATGAGAATTATTGTTGTTCTTACTGAGTTCACCATAACTCTTCCTTTATTTTTCTATGTTATATTAGCCTGTACAGATGGAGGATATATGCCGGAAGATGGATTGGATTTCCTATGAAGGAGCCTTCTCGTATGAAGAGGATGTGACACCAACAATGGGAAATGGAGATAGCCTGTGCGGGAGCTCCTGCGAGTGCATGGAGTGCGCTTATAGCACCCATTGATTGGTGGAGGAGACAAGTTGCTAGACAGTTTGCCCATTGGATGGATAAGAATTGGAGAACCCCTCACCTTGATAAACTTGAGTCTAAGCTTTTAGCTTTAGACAAAGAAAACCGGAAAGAAACTTATTTAAACATTTTGAGTTGCTTCCACTGAACTCATATTCTTTTTGATCATTTATTCTTTCCTTGATTATTTTATTGGAGTATTTGGACTCCTGTAATCCTTTTATTTAATTATTGAACTTATTCTTGCTCATGATTATCTTTACTTGCATTTATTATTATTGATGGGTAAGACCGTGGATCCGTGACAGATCACTCCCACGGGTTGTCGAGCGAGTAATCGAGACCGGCGGGTGGGGTGTGACAGTTGCAATAAGGTTGGTTAGGATTTGGCTTTTTGAACTCTGAGGTTGATTATGACAGATCAAATCAAGCCCGTACTCTTGATTGGCCATAATTAGGAGATGCTGAGTTGAGTAAGTCTTGATTGATCTTGTCTCCGACGTTGTCCTTCATCACAACAAGAATAATCTATTATCATGGTTGAAATTAGGGTTAAACTAGGCAATTTGCCAGGATTAAGCCACGTCTTCTGGTTTGATAATAACTTTTGATTTTAAACATGTGAAGTTTGAGTTGTTTTAAGTGAATTAACTAGTAAGTAGATTGGTTCGGCTCAATTCCGTTTAATACCAAATCGGTTCAAAAGGTGCAAACCGAGGCATTTTGAAATGTCAAATCCAAGGAAATCTACCCTCTTCTTCTTCGTTCTCTGAAAACCGAAAAGCATAACTTGGAGGAGAGAGAGAGATTCTGCAAACAAGAGAAAGAGAAGAGAAAGAGAGAGAGTTGGTCTATTAAGGTTTCCGACAACGAGGGTTCTTGCTTCCAGCTGAAACTTGAAATCGTGTTGATGCGTCCAAAAATTGTTCAACCTTTAGATTCCTACAAAACAGATGTCAGACATGGGTCAATTGTGTCGTTGGGTAGCCACCTCCGAAAGTTAAATCAGTAGTTGGAACACCACAGAACTCTGGTCTGATGCAGAGCTTGAATTGAACGAATTAATGGAGGGAAACGATTCAGATACCTTCACCGTGTGTCCTCTCTTAGTTTATATAGGTTTTACCTATGGTTCATAACCGTTGGATCAATCATTGCCTCCCCTTTGTGGCTGCCCAATCATAGACTTATACCTCTCTTTTGAAGGTAATGGTAGTTACCTTCTTTGGCATGATTGCTCATCCCTTATTGGTGTTAGTTACTTTCTAGGACACAATAGTATATCCTAAATTTTAAGGAATCATGCCACCTTCTACAACTGTTCAAGTCCCTTCCTCTTCACGTTACTTGATGGTTCAACCATTGAGCCAGTCTTGACCGGGTCATCGGCCCGACCGTGGTTGAACCTAGCTCAGGGTTATTTTGTCTATATCACGTGCGAACATGATAGTGCGAAGGAGAAAAGGAGAGAGTGAGGACATTTGCATTGTGTTCTCGTCTTGCATCTGCTTGTTCATTCTCAAATAACTGAACGAGAAAGATTTGCAAACAATAATTTCCTACAATGGTAAGGACGAACACAAATGGCCTTTATCTCATCAAAGTTTGAGGGTACTCATTGACTCTCTTCTATAGGCTTTTAAATTTTCTTTAAGTCATGAAAACTTAAAGCTTTGTCTAAGAACCTTATTTTAAATAGCCTTTGATTTAGCCATTCTCTTAACTACTCGTCTTTTCTTTTCTTCAGTTCTTGAACATTGTGGAAGGCAAATGGGAATGTGAATCTGGTCCATGAGGGGGCTTAGGAGAGAGCATTGCTCGAAAGTATCTCTGAGATATAGTCGTTGGTTGATGTATCTGCATGGTCATGTATGATCTAGAAGCTGGGCACTTTGTGCTTATTGTTGATATTTTCACCCCAAAAATAAATAAATTATATGTGATATGGATAACTTTCTTTCAACGCCTTTCTTCTTTTGCTAAATTACCAACAATTTTAAGTTCAATTGTTTATTTTCCTGTGGATATCTCTGTTACTTTGAATGTTGATATGTGGGGTGTGAATTGGTCCTTAGTGTCAACCACTTCTATAGACTCTAGTATTATTCTGTTCTTTTCTGATATATGATTTGGTTAATATTGCATTCATTTAACAAGTATTATATAGGATGACACCTGAAATGCATAATTCCCTGTCAGATGATATTGGGTTTGTCTGTAATAAGATATTGTCTGTATGTTGATTCTAACTTAAGGTTCAATATATGAGTATTGTTGCAGCCTGACGTCAAGTTATCAAAACAGCCTCCCAGCAAAAATTGTTGGAATAAGGTTGCATGGGAGAATTGTTACATTTTTCTAGGGATTTTGCTTGTGCGGAAGCCTTTGGTACCGGATTCGCCCTTATATGAGTATTGCTTGTCTTATATCAATTCAAGCACAACGTCAAGTGTAAAAATGGCATCTATGGCTTTGTCAACTTTTTTTTTTTTTGTTGCCAACCCCGGTTTCCAAGGCTTTGCACTAACTAATCCGGTGTTTGACCTGGGTAGCACACTTGGCTGTGGTGGGTGAGTCTCCCAGCGGGGATTTTTTACATCCTCAAGGTTTTGATACTGGAACCTTGCTTAAGCTATGGATAGGTGAGTCTCCTGGTGAATGGCTACTTTCTACCAGGTTCCTTGCGCATTTGTGCTTGTGCATCTGGCTTTCCTTTTATGAAAACACACTCCTGTATAACTCAACTTGGAATAACCTTGTTTACCCAAAGAAAAAAAAAAAAAAACTTGGAATAACCTTAGTGGGGGCACAGTGCGTGCATGGTATTGGACCAGTCCAAACTGACTTCATGATCCTTGTGAAAGATGAACCCGGTCCTTGGGTTCAATATTATATTTAGTCCATTTATTTGTAAGGTCTTCGTTTAGCTGGGGCATTTATTGTAATCTTTTCTTTTTATTTCTGATGAGCTGAGCATTAGGATTTTATTTCAGTAATCATCTCAATTAGGAGCCATCATGTTTAATCCCAGCTTCAGGTTACAATTAAGAATCCATATTTCCTTTTAAAAAAAGTTAAAATTGTTGTTTCTCTCGGTTTCATTTAAATAACTTTTTTGTGTTTTTTAATTGTTACCAGAATTGTATGATAGATGCAGGCTGTGAGAGACCTTTTCCTCTGCTATCTTCTTCGTTCCCCTAGTACATACCTAGAAGGCTACTGCACTGTTCTGGATGGTAGTTCTGTTCCAATCTCCTCTCTTCCTCTTCCTATATCTCTCAGGTTCTGTATGTAGAAAATCTTTCATTCGGTGACCAAAGGCCCCAATTCTGGTTCTTGATCTTCCTTTGATGTATCCTAGATTGATAGACGATCAGCTAGGTCCTTCAATATCCAAACCCCCCCCCAACCCTGGTTCTTCAGCTACCTTGATGTGGTCCTGGATTGATAGATGATCAACTAGGAGTCAATTCTTCCAAGATCTTGATTAGAACCAACTTGTGGGATTAAATATGAAGTCTACTAGCTTTGGTTATGGCTTTGTGGATAGGGTATTGTTATTTGGGCGAAAATGGGATGATTTTGATGTTAAGGATGTAGATGCTTAATGTAATTAAGCTTGGCAACCTCAAATTGGAGATACGTGTGGTTCAAAAGAATTGCTGTAAGTTTCACTGCAATGAATTGGGTGAACCTGTCCTATTTCTCAGTGATGTAGATGGTATAGACTTAAAGGTGTCAAAATGGGATTAAAACTAGGATATGATGTTACTAGGGTTGGGGAGGTGATGGGCTTAAAATTTGGATAGATCTGATGGGTAGATTGGTGTAGATCTAACCTTGAAATTTGGGTATCTTGAAAAGTCTGAAAATAAGAGAAATAGAAAACAGGGGCGGATGGAGGCTGCTAAAATACTGGGATGGTGGAACCTTATGGAGCACAGGAGCATTGGGTTGAATGGTGATGGAGTTTTGCAGCCTTTGAATTCAGCTACAGTAAGGATCTTTGCTTGACTTCACCTAGGGATACTCATATTTAGGCCCCCCTGCAAACGTGTTGCAGCGTATGCTGTTTTTAAGCTTGGAGAACATTTAGTGAAATGGCACCATGTCCGTTTCACCTCTTGCGGGACAAGCCTCTGTTGAAACGGCAGCAACCTGTCGTGCCTCAGACTCTAAATGAATAACTTGTTCTTTCTCTAGGGGGTTAAATAGCTTAAAATGGCCTGGCAGCCATGCCATGTAATGGACGATTAAACGGCAAAAATAGAGGCACCAAAATTGGAGTGCTCGCTTTTTTAAATTATAACATTTAGTGAAATGGCACCAGCTCCTTTGTAGCCTTGCGTTTTTTAAATTATACTGTTCCAGTTGAAGCATACAATTAGGCTATTGTATCCACTCTAAGGGCACCATGCCGGTATTTCACAATTGTGATTTCCTGAAACGTAAGGAATAGTTGATGGACCAGGGCTGTGAAATTTTCCAGTTGCCTTGAAAGGAAAAAGACCAAAACAAAAAAAGGGGGGGGCCAAAAGAAAAAAAAACCCCCCCCCCCCCCGGGGGGGGGACATGATGTCGTTTTAAATTATAAAGGGTTTAGTGGCCATGCCGTTTCAAAATCTTGCAAAATAACATCATGCTATTTTAAATTCCAAAGGTGATTCATACATTTTAGTGAAATGGCATGGTGTTATTTCACAGCTGCAGAGAACAACACCATGCCGTTTTAATTTGAAATTTTTTTGTTCCTCGGTATGCTTTGGTTTAAAAAAATGTCATCGGATTCGTATGCATCGAGGTACCTCCATCGAAGGCTTTACTAAGTTTCTTCAAATTCTTATAAATTGAGAGTATTTTCTCACTACCATCGGATTCATGTATATTGCTTCAACTTACAAGAGTTGAATGCCTGGGAAAATAACAGCCTTTATGTCTTTCAGTGCCACAAGAAATTCTGGAAATGGTAAAATTGTCCTCTTAATTGTTCAACAGGATTGTAACCTTCTTTAAACCAAGCAAAATAAAGTGTCTGGACTCTGGAAATTTTTAGCTTTCCACCATGTCATGAGCTCTGGTTGCTATCATTTTTATGGACATTTATCAACATATCTGATCAAATTGTCAAATGCTAATTATCTTCTTTGGACTAATTTAAGCATTTTTAGCCTGGACACTTTATGGTTTCTTCATTACTTCAAAACTGCATCTATAATTTGGAGAGTTCGTAAATTGATTTCTCAAACCAATACAGAGTCTATGCATTTCAAATTTTCAGTTTGTAGATTTCATGTCTAGTGTAAGGTTATATTACAAGATCATAAGTCCAATCATCAAAGGAGAAATCAGTCAAGAAAATTTGAATACGAACAGCCCTACCTCAAGTTCCCAAAGCCCTTGAATCCAAATGGAAAGTCAATACAGGATTAGAAAAACTTGGACAGTCTTTTTAACAGATGATTTTATATATTAGGAATGAGGGTATCATTTAATATAAAGCCAGGTTCCACTCCTGGTCTTGACGGGATTCATACTCCTGATCTACTTGGAGGTGGCAGTCTTTATCGAATGTGACAAAACCAAGATGGAATATCATAAATTATACCGTAACCTTAGCAGGGTCATCAAATTTCCATCGGCCATAGTGTAAGGAAACAATCTCAGGATGGGAAGGTTATGCCCGGATGATAACTTCAAAGCTCATAAAATATTCACATTGTTCTCTTCAAACACACAACATAGTGACAAAGCAAGACGAGTGGGTTTTTTTTATACCGAAATTATACCATACCGTTTTTCTTGTACCGATTTTTATACTAAAACCGTATTGAACCATTTTTCAAAATATCATTTTCATACCATACCGTATAAATTCAATGCGATACGATTTTGATATGAGGGTTTTAAATTCAATACGGTATCATAATGAATTGACGCCCTTCCTGGTCCCTTCAGGATTGAGAACTGAAGTTTTCTCCAACAGGTGAAGGCTTCATTCTTGTGTGGGACTCTCCTCACATAAACTGCGGGACTCAAAACAAAACTCATTGCCTTCTTCAGTTTTTATAGGTATTTGCCTTTTTATTGGAGACCTAGGAACAGTGTGGTGTATAGATAAGTTACAGCTGATCCTCTATGGATGTTACATATAAATAAATATATAAATTATCAGAGTAGAGTTGATCTTGTTTCAGATTATATTAACTAGCAACCTCTGCTTTTTCCTTTGAAATTTACTAATTTTTCTAACCCAATTCTAAGTTGTAGATGGGTAACCAACTCTAAATTGAAAAAGATACATGGGTGTACAGTGTTTTGTTAGCAAGGATCTTCATTGAAAGTTGAAACCACAGGTATTTTCGAAATGGAGAACCAGGTGAAAACGCTGCTTTGGAGCATTATGAAAACCTTGGATCTCTGGGTCATGCATTGGCACACATTCAAATGGAAAAAATGGCCGAGTGCAGACTTGATGCCTGTACAAAGCTTGACTGGGTTTGTCAGGATACTGATAAAATGCTCACGTTTTAAGCCAAAACTTGGACATGGGCTTAAATATATTCAGGATAATGTCGGCTGTATTGGCTGAACTTGAGATTACTGGTTGTTGATGAATTGGTGGTCTTGACCATCCATGATGCCCATAAAGTTGCTCAGAAGATCCTGAAGAGGAAGGATAGTAAGATGGCTTTATGGATCATGGAGTGAACTCAAACGCCAAGAGGCCAAGTGCTTGTGAACTGTAGAACTTCCTTTGACAGTAATTACAGGAGAAGACTCTTGGCTCAGCTTCGGCACCTTGGGGAGACTAATCTGGGGAATTCTGTGATGAACCCATGTTGAAGCAATCGATAAGATTGAGTTCTTCCTTCTACCCATGATTTGGATGACTGTTAGAAAGACTAAGATCTAATAAGAGAACATACAACCAAATCAAAAGAAGTAATAGAGGTTTTTCTTACCTCGGTTTCAAGTTTGAATTTCAGCACCAGCGAATAAATTGATGGAGAACAGAAAAGATTTGATGAGAAAATTAAATGCCGATGGTGAAGATGAGTAACTCGTTTAAGAAGCATAGCAACCCGTGAAAAACTAATAGCAACCCGTGATGGAAGGTTAACATAATTAATTAATGAGAGGAAAATTAGAAACTTTCTTGGACGATTCAGATAACAATTTGCGCGTTTCTTCAGCCACAATTTAGTCATTAATTGATTAATCAAAATGACGAGGGAGTGATTGAACCAAAAGAGAGTTTTCTTTTCTGTAACAGCCATCAACGTTGTCGCGAGTAAAAAAAAACCGCCGTAACACACATAAGATAAGATGCAAACAAATGTATTGACATATTTGATTTCATTAATATGTAACAACTTACAATATCAAGATTCAAGATTCAAACAGTTATTGTTCAATTCACAACTAAAATTTACAAGGTCCTAATGAGACCGTAAGTAATCAAGATTCAGATTGTTTTGGCATTGCAAAACGACATAATGGGCACGTGTTCTTGTACTCCAACCACTTGATGATGCATTCGCTGTGAAAAAAATGTGAACAATCCAACTTTATGATGTCAGCTCCTCTCACGTAATCATCCATGCAAATCATACACAAGTCTGTAGAAGAGGCATTGTGTAATTTCTTTATCTCCAAAGCTTCAATCGAAGATTTTGAAGCAGAAAGCAAACTAAAACCTTCATCTACATTCAAATTGGCTTCAAATTCTCTCATTTCTTGCCAAATATCTACATATTCTATCATACAGACATCAATAATTATGACGATATTCAATTCTCCATTATTTTTTTCTCCATTATTTTTTTTGGCTTTGTGGAACTCTGTCTGCTTTTTAGAAACATATGTAGATATTTCATCTTTCAATCTCTCAACGGAGACAATAGGAATGTCAAGTTCGGTAAGCATAGTGTGGATTTGATACTTATTAACTTGAGGAATAAAGAGGCTATGAAACTCAACCTCAAATTGTTTCACCGGTAACAAATTAGTTGTCTGCTCAAGAATAATTGAATAGCAATCATCGTTTGGGAATGTTGCCCTAACATCCTTACGTGCAACGGCGAAATCGAATCTGACTCCGATTTCAGGTTCAGCGCTGACTCCGACAGTGTTCTCTCTCTCTTTAAACCGGTAACTGATAGATGAAATGATTGCCGGACGCCTTTGACGCAAAAAGTGAAGCATGATTGAGTGACCGGTGAAGTTTCAGAAGGAAGACAAAAGAAAAAGGAAAAATGGCAGGACGAGATGGTAAGAGAAGGGCTCGCCAGTTATATATAAGACTAGATTAAGACTCCTAGTCCTAGTTGTATTCTGTGATGAACCCATGTCGAAGCAATCGATAAGATTGAGTTCTTCCTTTTCCCCATGATCTGAATGGCTATTAAGTAATCATATTTCATATAAACAATAGAAATATTTGTCGAGTGAGTGATGTAAACCTGAGTTTTCTTGTTTAATAAGGAATCTCCTATTATAGATTTTATAGAAAAAAGCAGTGAAGAGCTCTCTTAAAATTGGTTTTCTCAAGTTGGAGTATAACTAGGATTAGGACTTAAGAGTCCCTGAATTTAGAAAACAGAGGTGTTTTTATCGTTGTCTTCACAGTTTGCATCTCTTCCTTCAGTTTCTGATCATCTATCAGATCAATGTGATCCTTCTCTGGGTTGGGTTACCATGCTTTTAATTCACGTTTTCACAAGTTCAAATCAACTGGGAGTCTCCGAGCTCTTCTTCAAATTGGTTTTCTCGAGTTCAATTTCGATTAGTTGTATAATGTATTATAAAGGGCAGCAAACATAGTCGTCAAGTTCTTCTTCAAACTGGGTCGGTGCTTTTATCACCTTGTGCTCTTCCTCTTGTTTGTCCAAGAGAGATTAATCATGATTTTGATTGCAATTACTGAACAGCGTTCAAAGTTTTGAGGAAAGCCCCATAAGCTCCAGTGATGGTAACTGTGATGTGATGCAATTCTATTAAAATCCATGGAGTAGCGATATGGCTGCCGGTTGGTAGTCCTCAGTGACTCAGTGTAAGGGTAACCAAAAGTTTCTGCAGTTGAATCAAGGAGTCGGAGGTTATTACAGTAAACCACAATGGCTTCATCGTGCAAACAATAATGGCCCAAGGTACTACTTCCTTCTTCCTTTTCTATCTCGCATGTCTTTGCCAGGCTTTTGGTTTTTGTTTCTGCATTTCATTTCCTACGTTCTATCTTCTATATGAATCCCAACTCCTAGAAGGCTACAAAACATCGAACTCTGATTAAAATTTGGGTCTCCGTTGTAAATCACTTGACTTTGGAGAATTAGATTAACGAATAATTTCCAAACACTAGTAGTTTGATAAACAAAAATCACCTAAACTTGTCTAAGATTCGCATAGAATCTTCTTTGCTTCTGCTTAGATTTGAATGGGAACTAATAATAAATCAGCTAACCAAAGGTCTCTTCTAATAAGAGGAATGTCAATTTCCTATTCCGCTAAATGAAAAATTCATCCAAAGACAAAGATGGAACACCCAGTCAATATTAACCATGAATAACAATGGAACTCTTCCAAATTGTAATAAACAAAGGGCATTCCACAAATATAGGATGAAGGTTCTCATATGCAAAATAACAAAGATTATATATCAAGACGATAATGTGCCCTTCTGGATGATTATGTCATCTCCTGGGAGCTTCAAATGTATTAGCCTCCGCCCAAAGACTGAATGGTGAGGTTGAATACGTTGACCAAATCAAGGAGTTCCATGAAACTCTTGACTTCTGATTCTCCGATTTCATCCGAAGCAAGTCAAAAATACCCAGGATGTTTAAACTCGCAGAAAAAAATGTCATCTACTTGCGTTTGATGGAGAGTGACACTCTCAGCTAAGGTGCAGATATTCTGCATAAAACTTGATTTAATGTGAGGGAAATACCTGTGAAAGTCAAATAAAGTCCAAGGCCTTTACCCTTCGGTATTGAAATAACATTGGATCAAGGCTTGAAAGATGGATAAGTCATATTTTTTCCTCATAGAAACACTGAAATTTGATTATTCATGCTTAACTGACCAGCAGAGCTTGCACAAGAAATACGTATTGTACTTATTATCTCTCTCAACCTACGCCCCTCCAAACCCCTTTTCTTCTTTGACTTACTTTAAGAACTCCGGAGGATGTAGTCTTGATTGATTGAGGGTCAGTTCTTTTAAGATCTCTAAAGAGAACCAACTTAAATGAGACCAAAAAAGGTTTCTTGATCTTAGAGTTATGTGATGAATACTTTAGAGATGAAGAACTGAGGTTTGTAGGTGTTAGAATGGGTTGAAATCTGGTGGGGTGTAGTTAATGATATATGGATATGATCCCCCAAGTTTGGTTGGATGGAGCTAAATTGGAAAAGACGAGGCTTCTTGGTTTTTGGGGTTTTTGGAAGTGCATAAGTTCAAGAGAATATCTATACCTTGAAATTGGATGGTCAAATAGGGTCAATTGGGATAAGGTCCTTAGGGTTGGTGGGATGATGTACCTAAAAAGAAACATATCTAATGCTTAGATTGGTGTAGATTTGACCTTGGATTTTGGGTTTCTTGGAAGATTTGAAAATTCAAGAAAGATAAAAAAGGGTTATACTAGAAAGAAAATGGAGTGTAGGCTGGCAGATAGCTGGATGGGGAGACTTAACGATGGGAATGCTTTCTTGAAGACTGTCTATTCAGCCAAAAAAAGATCTAGTCTTGAGTTTCTTGACCTCGCTTTAGATCTTTAAGAGTCTCTTTCAATCTTGGTCCTTCACTGACCAAATTTAACAAAAGCAGTATGCATCAGCATAATGCAAGACAATCACTCAAACCTGAGAAGCTTTATTGAGCATATCAAGTTTGGGTCCCTTTCCATCAAGTGGAACGGTTTTATCTGTACATAATAAGCTGGAGATCTGATCTGATTTGAGTTCTTAATTGAACGTTAACTCAACATTGAAACTAATTTAAGGTAGAAACCAATTGACTTAGACCACCTTAAACTGCAGCAAGAACACAAGAAATGGTTATTCGTACTTAGCCTGGACATTTAACTTTTGCGCCTGTAGAATAGGCCAATGAACACATAAACATATTAAACAAAAGCCCAACACACATAAATATCCACCCTAGGTTGATTTCAGAGGAAAATAGGCCAGTTTGGTGTTAGATCTGCATCAGCCCCAGCTTACCACTGTTGCTCATGAGATATTCAGATTGGAAGAGCAGATAATTTTTGCATCTAACATTACATCAGAATATCAGATTAATAGGAGATGTAGACTGCTAGTAACTCCACACACATGCACACACAAAAAAAATAAAGGCAGGAAAAGAATGGGGAGACTGAAAAGGGCTAGTTTTGCTGGTCATTAACACTCACCTGAGAACTGAGTTCTCCCCAGCAAGACCTCCTTGGTTAATTACAGACTTCACACATAAAACCCCTCCTCTGCCTCTCTCCCTTACATAACCCAAAACCCCTTTTAATTAACTGCTGTACCCTACTCAATACTGTCTTTGCCATCTGGACAACATTCTCTGTCCCCTGTCATAACCTAACGTTAGGGTTGCTGTAGTGAAGGATTGTCGTATGGAAAGATCCAATGAGCCCGTTGCAGCTTGGAACAACTCATTGTTGTGTCAGTTGAGTCATCAAATGAACTGGAAATTGGCTATTTCAGATAGTCCTCTTACACATAAAATAGGGATGCGAATGGTTGCATACCTGACTTTTTCCCTTTTGCTGTAAACTGTACCACATAAATCATCAGAAAAATGAAATCAAGCCACAGAAATGTTGATTAAGAGTGGCCATCATGTTTCCCTCCTGTATGAGAGGCCAGACTAATAAGAGAACATGAATCACTCATAGTTGCAAAATAGATTTTCAGTTTATTCTCGTCATTTGTATTTATATTTGGGATTTACTTTCTGACACATTAGGTCTCTAATGATTTGTAACCATACATTTTGCACGTTTAGTATGATACTTTTTTCAGGGGGAAAGATGTCTTTTGGGCATATTCTAAACTAATAGAGCTCTCCCTTTTGCTGAAGGGTCTGGCGATTTCCTTCTTGTTTTGCTTTTTTCAGTGAAGGTTTTTTGCGATTCTTACATTTTCGGTAAGAGAAAGCATCACTTTTTAGTGTAACTTTTACCTTTGAGGGTATTTCTGTTACTCCGATTCTTGATTGTGAGTGTTAACCCTCCCGTGAGGGGGTAAAAACCTCTGTTTCGCTGGTGAAGTTAGGGTTTTTTTTGGGTTTTGACATCGGTATGTTTCTTCACTTCTATTTTTTCAGGGTTTCAAAACTTCTCTCCAAAGGAACTGATTTCTGCCATTTTCTCTAGTAGTTGTAGGGTTTCGGTTATTCTGGAATATCTGTTGTGTATATTTGTGCTAATGGTAGGAAACGGTATGGTTTTTTCTTATTTCTTCTTAGAGTTTTAACTTTTTTCTTTAACAGAAACGGTATGGTTTTCTCTTATTTCTTCTCAGGGTTTTTACCTTTTTCTTTAAAAGACACTGATTTCAGCCATTTTCCTCTAATAGTTGCAGGTTTGCTTATCTTAGTCTATCCATTTGTCTTTTTGTGTTAATAGTAGTAAACGGTGCTTATTTATTTCTTTTCTACCTACTTCACTTCTCTGTTTTGTTTTTCTTTTGGTATTTTATTGATGCAGGACGTTGAACTTCCAAATGGAGGAATCATCAATACAAGAGGATGCTGATCTGTACATGCCAGATTTAATATTGAGTCCAAACTGCCAAGGTGATTCTGCTGGGATTATTTCATCAATCGACTGGACCACAGTAGTAATTGGGAAAGTGGTAGCTCCAAAAAGGATTCCAGGTGGAGCAGTAGCAAGTTCTTTGAAAAATGCTTGGAGGCTACACCATGAAATTGAAGTTCGATGCTTAAAGGAAAACTTTTTTCTTATAAAGCTTCAGAATGAGGAAGAGAAAGTTGTGGCTACAAAACAGGGACCGTGGCTTGTGAAGAATTTTCTCTTGATGATGCAAGATTGGGTTCCTGAATTACCACTAGAAAAGTACCCTCTCAATACTTTTGAAATAACCATGTATGCTGCAAATGTTTCCTCCGCACCTGTATAATGAGGATATTTCAATTCAGCTTGGAAGCAAGATGGGAATGGTTAAGTTAGTAACAATCTCAACTCAGCTCAAGGATTTGGGGAAACCCATCAAGATTAGAATTGAACGCAAGATTGATCAACCATTCCGACCTGGGTTTAGAGTTGGTGGGGATGATGGGTTTAAATATTGGATTGATTTGCAGTTTGTAAAGATTCCTCTTTTTTGTTATTATTGTGGGATTATTGGACACGAAGCTCATCAATGTTTAGTGAAGGATCTCATTAGGAAAAGAGGATTTCCAATTTTTTCACAGCTTCCTGAAAGAGTTGCCACTCAAATATGCAATGCTGATTTTGGTGATTGGATGCGGTATGGAAGCAATCTAAGCAGGCCTGCAAGAGGGCAACTTCAAATTCTGCTGGCTAAAGCCATTTTGATTGAGTCCAAGATGTTAGTGCCTGCATCTGCAGCATTTAGACACATAACTCTTCCTTTGCGGTTACAGAAGCTCGTGTCGGATCTCATTATAATGCAGGAGCAGATGCAGATTGGAGATATAGGGTTTGAGGGCAGCTTGCCACCTGTGCCGTTGTTGAATGAAGTCCCAAATCTGATTACATCTTCTCCAGCTCAGGTTACCAGTAACAATGCTATTTCAGCCCTAATTATCCAATCAGGCTCACATCAGATTCCAGGTATGTTTCAAACCACTTTGGAAAAGGGTAATAGGCAAGCCCAAGAGGGCCCATTAAGTCCAGCCCTTTCTACTACTGGGCCCATAAAATTATCTGAGGAGGAGATGGATCATTCTTTTAAATGCTATGATTTCCTAATGGATGTTGAAAAAGGCCCAACTCTTGACCCATTAAGAAAACTTAAGGGAAAGGAAATTATGGGCTGTCCAGCCCATTATCCTGAAACAAAAAATGACCAACATGCAAATACAGAAGCAGAAAGCCAAAATGACAACCATGCTAAACCGAATGAGGTAAGACTTCTATTACCTCATGCTTTATATGGGCTCACTTCTAAAAAGGAGGTTCAAGGAAATGAAATGGACAGTGACAAAGGAAAACTTAGTGATAATTCAGAGGACAAACTTTTACCAGTGGTAAACAGTTGGATTTAGGCCATCAAAATATGATTGAAGAATCAAAATTAGCTATTGCAGTTGCACAAAAGATAATTATCATGACTTCAGCACAGCCGAAGCCTTTTATCCCTCTTTCTTCTGTCACAATTGAAGAATTACCGCGTCCAGATGATATCACCCCAAATGGAAATCATATGTTCAAGAGGAAACTAGAAGAGGACCTGCAAATGGCAAATCATTTTAAGAGACTTAGAATTTCTGATGCAGACCAGAGCTTTACTTTGGATGCAGTCCGAAGAGTTTCTCACACTCACATGTTAAAGAATTGGGCTAGAACAATGCTGCAAAATCAGAGAAACTGGGATACAAAAAAGTCTATAATAGTTTCAAGTTCTTCACTGGAAAATAGCTCGGCAAACAGGGTGAGGATGGCTGCCCTAAATCAGCCCCCAGGTGAACAATGAAGCTTCTAATGTGGAATAGTCAGGGGTGTGGTCAACCCCTGACTAAGCAATATTTGCATAAGATATGCAAATTGTCTAGACCCAGTTTGGTTTTGCTTCTTGAAACAAAACAGTCCAATACTGCAATGGAAAGATTATCTGCTTCTCTAGGCTATGCTGATAATTTCTTTTTGAATCCAATAGGACATTCTGGAGGTACAGCCCTGCTTTGGAACGGTAATGTCTCTATTACTTTATTATCTGCTTCCGTTCATTTTGTTGATGTTATGGTTAATGTGATCTCTTTGGATTTAGAATTTAGAATTACTTTAGTATATGGGGATCCAAAATTAGAAGAAAGGAAAAGGAATTGGTTAGAACTTAGTCAATTAGGCAGAACTGTCAATACACCTTGGATAGTACTTGGAGAGGAAACCAAAACCACAGAGACAAATGGATCTGTTTAGGGACTCAATTTCAATTTGTGGGCTTCATGAATTAAAGTGTACTGGGCCAAAGTTTTCTTGGTCCAATAAAAGAAGAGGGAAAGCTCTTGTAAAAGAAAATCTTGACAAAGTTTTTTGTAATTCACAAATGCTCAACTCTTGTGGGGGTATTCATGCACATAAAATGGCTATGGTTGGGTCTGATCACACCCCCATTGAGGTCACTTTAGTTAAATCTAAGAGGAAACCTATAAGATTCAGCTATGAAAACAAATGGGAAGAATATAGTGACCTTCAGGAACAGGTTCGAAAGGGCTGGGCAATAACCAACCAGGGATCTCCTGCTTTTATTCTACAACATAAAATATATCAATGCACCAAATCTCTCAGAGAATGGAGCAAATCAACTGTCACTGTGGCTTCACAGGAAATTAAGAGATTGCAACAGAATTTAGAGGAAATTCAACAACTTGACCCGTCTGAACAACAAGCTCAGGCTGAATTTGAAATTACAACTAAATTAGTGGGTCAACTTAGGGAGGAAGAAAAATATTGGCATCAAAGGTCTCGAATTAAATGGCTTAAAGAAGGGGATAAAAATACTGCTTTCTTTCACTCAATCACAAATCAAAGAAGACAAAGAATGCCATATATAAATTTCGAGATCAGAATGGGCAATGGTTGAATTCTGAGCAGGAAATATCTAATGAAATATTTGGGTATTTTTCCACTCTTTTTCAATCATCTCAACCCACTTCTCAATCACTTTTATCTTGTGTTCAACCATGCATCACAAGGTATGAAAATGAAATGTTATGTAAGCCATTTTCCCGAGATGAAATAAAATTTGCTCTATTTCAAATGAAAGGTAGTAAAGCTCCAGGGATAGATGGTCTTCCCGCAAGGTTCTATCAAAAACATTGGGAGATAATTGGGGAGGATTTGATTAATGGAATTCAACATTTTTTTAATAGGGGATATATGCTTCAAGTCTGAATAGAACTGTTATATCCCTTATCCCAAAAAAGAAAAATCCACAAGAAGTGAGTCACCTAAGACCGATCAGTTTGTGTACAAAGTTATTGCAAAGTGTTTGGCAAACCGACTAAAGCCCCTTTTACAATCCCTGATAAGTGAAACTCAGAGTGCCTTTGTTCCTGGTAGATCTATTTCGGACAATATATATCTTGCTCATGAGTGTCTTCATTATATGAAAAACTCAGGATCAAAAGTGGGTTATATGGCTCTGAAATTAGATCTCTGTAAAGCGTATGATAAAATGGAGTGGGGTTTTGTTAAAGATTCTTTAAGAAGTTTAGGCTTTGAGGAAAAATGGGTTAATTGGATATTTCAATGTATATCCACGGTGACATATCAAATCAAAATCAATGGCCAATTAACTCACATGATCACTCCTTCTAGAGGTCTTAGACAAGGTTGCCCCTTAAGCCCCTACATTTTCATTCTTTGTCATGATGTGTTATCAAAATGGCTCTCTTTTTCAACTGGGATCCCTAGGCTCCCAGGTATTAGGGTGGCTAGATCCGCCCCAGAAATAAATCATTTGTTCTTTGCAGATGATTGTATGCTTTTCACACATGCAAAAATTTAAAATGTACAGCTCATTAAGCAAATTCTGAAAGAATATGAAGAAGCATCTGGACTACACATAAACCAATCTAAATCTTCAATTCTCTTCAGTAAAGGGGTTTCTGATCAGAAAAAGAGTCAGATTGCTCAATTTCTCAACATTAAGGAAGTCACCTCTCATGGAGTATACTTAGGACTTCCCTCAAGTATTGGGAAGTCTAAATCCCAAGTATTTTCTTTTCTATATGAGAGATTGAAATCAAAACTAGAAGGCTGGAAGGAAAAATTACTTTCACAAGCGGGAAAAGAAATTTTAATTAAAGCAGTAGCAAATGCTATTCCCACTTACACAATGTCAAATTTCCTCCTACCAAAAGACATGAGCAATAAATTATCTAGGCAAATTCGAGACTTTTGGAGGAAAAACAAAGGAAATTCAGGCATAAACTGGATAAACTGGGAAACTCTGTGCCGTTCAAAGAATCATGGAGGAATGGGCTTTCGTGATCTCCATTCTTTCAATAAAGCTTTATTGGCCAAACAGGGATGGAGATTACTAACCCAACCAAATACATTATGGGCAAGAACTATGAGGGCCAAATACTTTAAGGATTCTACTTTCCTTGAAGCACATATTCCAAAAAAAGCCTCTTGGGGTTGGAAAAGCATCATAGCAGGAAGGGATGTCTTAAAAAGGGGACTTCTAAGGAGCATTGGAAATGGTTTATCAACGAGGATTTATAGTGATCCTTGGATTCCACTCGTGAATTCCCATTACCCGGTGCAAACTCCACATCTACCTGGACCATTACTTGTCAATGAACTGATTGATTGGTCCAACAGAAGTTGGAAAATCAATCTTTTAGATTCACTATTTAGTTAAGAGGAAAAGAAAGCTATATTAACAATCCCAATTATGACACAGGACAAAGAGGACCATTGGGTGTGGGTTTTTTCAAAAAATGGTGAATTTCAAGTTAAAACAGCATATCATTGTATTCAAAATACCACCACTGCTATGGGTCTTTCCAACTCTTCAATTTCAAGAATAAACTGGGGTAGAATTTGGAAAATTAAAACATTACCCAAGATTAAAACATTCATGTGGAAAGCTGCACATGAGGGAATAGCTACCCAACAAGCTTTATTTGAAAGAAGTAGTAGCTTGACGCCAATATGCTTGTTATGCACATCCCAGGTTGAAAGTGTAATGCATGTTTTATTTCATTGTGACCATGCAAAAGCTTGCTGGAGGGCTTCCCCGCTACGGATTGATACATCAGAATTTGTGGGAAATAGTATGCATGATTGGTTAGATTTTTTGGACTACAAATTCCATGGATGTAATCAACGTGATATTGTCTTTACTATTTGCAGTATTTTATGTTGGGTGATATGGAATGACCGAAATGAAATGTTATTTCATGGGAAAAATCATTCTCTTACCCGTTCTATTAATTGGATGTACAGATTATTAAATGAAATTCTGTGGCTTCAGGAAAATGTAAGCAGCCAAGAGTCGGTTGTGGTGCAGCCCCTATTTTCAGGTTATGCAAATGATTTGGATGAAGACGATAGTCCTGTTCGGTCCAGCTTCAAAGTTTTTACGGATGCATCGTGGGATCGACTCTCTCAAATGGCGGGGAGAAGTTGCATTATATGGAGCCCTGCAGGCCAGTTTATTTGGGCAAAAGCATCTTTTTGTTTTGGTTTTTCAGCAACTGTGATGGAGCTTGAAGCTATTAGGGATGCTGTTTTTGCAACTCTTGATTTGCAGATATCGCAGGTTATCTTTCACTCTGATTGCCTTCCAGCCATTAAGGCCTTAAATGGCCAAACTCAGTCTTTAGATTGGGTTAGTTGTGGGCTGGTTCAAGAAATTAAAAGGCTGTCAGGTTGCTTTGATTTTGTCCGTTTTGTTTTTGTGAATCGATCTAGAAATCATCATGCTGATTTTCTTGCCAAAGGGGCTAGGGCTCTTCAGTTAAGTAGAGTTTGGAATGATTTGCCTCCTATGTGTATTGTTAATCCTTCTGTAATCTTCTCTAGATTTAATCTAGAGGCATTTCAATGAATGTCTATTTGGCCAAAAAAATTTAAATGGGGGGGGGGGCCCCCCCCCTTTCTATTTATAAAAATATTGGGGGGGCCGGGGGGGGGGGGGCGGGGGGGGGGGGGGGGCGGCGTGAGTTATAAATTCATCAGATTTATGATCATACCTGACATGCTGAAGCACCGATGTTCTAGAGGCTTGATGCTAGAATCAAGGTATTCACACCACACACACATGATTGGTTTTCATTATTTCATCATATATAAGGTTCTGTTGTTCTTAACCATCTCTGTTTACTCTTACAGGGGCAGGGCTCAGCTCTTGGATTAGGTTGCGGTCGTGCTTTTGCAATGCAGGCCAGGGTAAGTTAATTTTTTACTACGCACAAATTTTTGTTCTGCTGGGCCAGCATCCTTTTGAGGTAATCCAGGCCCCAGGGCCCTTTGGGTTCTGCTGGTAGGTATTCCAAGAACCCTTGTGATGGAAACCAGGTCTAGGGTTAGGGTTATTTTAGTAATTTTCCTAGACTTAGGGTTTGCCCAGGAAATTCTGGCAAAGAGGGAGACTGAAACAGGGGGCTTTAGGTTATATTAAAGCTCTAAAACCCTGCTGTACTTGGTTATTGAGATCTGAAATTGATCAAACTTAGGGTTTCAGAGGCTCTTAAAATTCGGCAGAATTCTTCCTGTGAAGAAGATAAAGTGCTGAATTTTAGAACTTGAGAAAAACAAGGTTAAATAAGAAGGGAACTGTAGGGTTAATACCTAAAGGATGATATGACCTAATTGGAGTGAAAAGGGAGGCTTAAAGGGGCTGGGAAAAGGAAGCTGCAGGTATTGGGTTCTAGGGTAGCCATAGGGAAGAAGGGGAAGTTGGGGAGATGTGGTTCTAGGGGAGAGTTGGAGGAAGGGCCTAAATAGGGTTGTGGTAGGGACGTAGGGTAGGGGAGAGACTGGGGAAGCTATGGGGTCTGAGAAGACTGCTACACAGGTGTGGCAGCAAGGACAGGGGGTAGGGGAAGTTGCACCGAACAGGGGGAGGGGCAGGGTATGGGTGCGATGGCTTAGGGGAGGTGAGAAAGGGGTGGGAGAAGCTCTGTACTTACTTGGGGCTGCTGGTCAAAGGCTTGAAGACTGCTGTAAACTTGTTTGCTTCTGTGATTGAATGCTTTAATACTTGAAGAATGTTGTTGATGATTGAAACCAGAAAATTAGAATGTTCAACTTGACGACCGCCGGGTCCCCCTTCAAAGGAACCCTGCCACACCTTGGCAATAAACCAGAAAATTAGAATGTTCAACTTGACAACCGCCAAGTCCCCCTTCAAAGGTACCCTGCCACACGTTGGCAATAAATACTCAATGATCTTTATTCATCCAAAAACTGAAAATTACATTGAATGAATATGCTATTTATAGCCTTAAAACAAAAGACTCTAAATGTGGTTGGAAATCCCTAATAGATAAAGATTCCAACTCTAGACCAAAACACTCAAAGGGATTCAAATTAGTACAAGACTACAACCCTAAAATTGGAATCTTACTAAAACACGATAATTTAACTTAAAAACACATGCTAATTAAGATAACTTAGGACTTAGTTACAACTTTAAATCAAACTAGAATTCTCTAAACAAAACCAAACTCCTAAAAGATAAGAACCCTCTTGGATGAGTAATCTTATCTTATCCAAAATTAACTTATAATGGACTTGTACTCTTCATATCTCAAAATTTACAAACCCAATAAAAAACTAAAATTAGATCCATAACCCTTGGATCGAGGGGATTCAATCCAGACCCATATTGAGCTTTAAAAGGCCTTGAAAATGACCAAAATGCCTTTAAGGCTGATTCAATTAGCTTTAGATTAGTTTCTTTGGTCCGAGTTTTGAGCCCAATTATTTTATTATTAATTTTTTTTTTGTGGGGGGGGGGGGGGGGTGTGGTTCAACCATGTTCACATTACCTTGTAAGCTAAATCACTTGAACAATATCAAAGCCTAAACGCAAGTTGACTTGTGATCATCTGTAATGGAGGGGATGCTTAACGGTTTAGTACAGTGGTTTCGTGCATGGGGACTAAGAGGCAAAAATGGTGGGTAGGCACCAAATCTACAACATGGCTGATGGATGAAGCTGAAATTATGCAGTGAGGCCCCAAGATCCTTAGGTTGCAAGTCTAGGACAACCAAGAGGGTACTTGGGACAAGGGTGCATGGACGTATATGGAAGAGTTTGCCATTAGGTGGGAGGGTAAATTGTTAGAAGATTCGCTATATTTCATATCGTAAGAATTGTCACAGAATTCATCCTAGTGGTATGACCAATGTGCTTGTTCCAGCTTTATTTCCTGGTTTTCCAACCAAAAAAATTGTGATCTTCTATAAACAATTTATTGATTGTTATACAAGAAAAAAGAAATGATTTCTAGCTTTGACCAATAGAATGAAGGTTGCCTATTTTCTTGTTTAGAATTTAGAGCTAGTGGTTAATGCAACTAAATACCTAATACAAAGAATTCGTATTTGTATATGTTCTCTCTAGAAATTTAGAATTCTAATGTTAAGCTGATGACAATGGACTGAAGT
Source organism: Hakea prostrata (assembly GCF_041222555.1). Taxonomy (NCBI): domain Eukaryota; kingdom Viridiplantae; phylum Streptophyta; class Magnoliopsida; order Proteales; family Proteaceae; genus Hakea; species Hakea prostrata. The sequence goes on from NC_142604.1 coordinate 17,079,875, forward strand.
ACGATCAGACTATTGTTTACCACTGAATCCCCCTGCGCTGTGATCTTTGTTCTGCTTTTTGTCACGAAGCCGCCTCTTGTTCAACCTCAACTCTTCGTGCTTCCTCCTCAGGCATCCATAATCCTGATTCTCGAGTATCTCTTGCCTCTCAGCCTTCATTAGCAGAGCCACTGATAGAGAAGATGGACTTGATTCCTGCGAAGCCCCGAAACTCGATAGACTTCCTTGAGTCTGTCTCGGTCGATGTGCTCCAGCCTTTGCTTCAATCTGTAGCTGCCCCCGAAAAAAGGATAGCCTCCACTGTGGTTGTCGCCGGTAGAAACAAACTGTCGATTTCCCATCTCGCAAAAACCTACCGTCGAAGCAGAAGAAAACTTAAAATCCTGTCGCCGGCGAGTAGTGCTATCCCCCAGACCTTCAAGGACCTGCCGAAAGCTGCTCCCCTCTGCTCCTCTGCTCCTCTGCCTCTACAGAGCTGAGCCCTGAGCCCTGAGCCTCTTTGCGTTGCCTCTGATGCCGCCATCGAATTGGAAAGCTCCCCCCTCCCTGCTGATACGACCAAGGCCTCAAGAGATATGCTTGCCTCCGCTTGATCGATTGTTAAGGCAAGGTCTGATCTGTTGACCAATTTTCCTGTAAATCTCGATCCTTCTCCCACGACTGTCTCCCCTGCGAGGTCTAGTGTGAGCCGAAATAGGAAAACCAACTTGTGCTTTACTGGTTCAACTCCCACCACCTCCGATATTAACCTAAACCTTTCCTATCCAGTGAAAATTTTCATTTTGCCCTCATCCCCTCCTTCTAAGAACCTTCCCGCTACCATCTACCATCGGCCCAAACCCATCTCCCAAAACCCAAAACCGTCTCCATCACCTTCGCCACCTTCTTCTGGGCCTAAGCCCAAATCTCCTGGCCCCCCTAAAAAGCTAAACCACATATATCCTAAACGTTCTAAACCTCTTATACCAGTGCTACCCATCTCAAAAGCCTAATACCCATCCCACGACCATACAGCCCAAGCCTCTGCAAACAACAAACCTCGGCCCAATACCACCCCCGACTACCACTCAACCAATTTCCTCACCTCCTCGAGTTCCAAGCCCTCCTCCCCTCACCTTGTGACACCTACAAACCTGAAACTTACAACCCTTGTTCCTAACCCGCCTTTCACCCCCTTGACCTCCCCATTCCTGAAACTAGCTCCCTTTCCTCCTACTCATCCATTGACCCCAATATATTTGAAACACCATCCCCTCTCTCTTCCCCCCTGTGTGAGAATCCCCTCCCCCATTGCCCCTTCCCCGAAAACGATATGGATGCCCCCCCCTGTTAAGCTATGTTTGATTTCTTTATTTGGAATGTTAGGGGGCTCAACTCCCTTGAAAAGCAAGCTAATGTTAAAAATGCCATTAAATCCTCTAAAGTATCCCTTTGTGCCCTTCTTGAAACTCATGTCCATATGGACAATGCCCTTCGGATAGCTCTATCTATTGCTCCCTCTTGGTCTTTCATCTCTAACACTTCCCCTTCTATCAAAGATCATATCTGGATTCTTTGGGATCCCTCTAGATTTCAAATTTCTCTCATTCGTTCCAATCCCCAGCTTATGCATCTCAACATCCTCGATAACCTCTCCCATCCCTTTCTCCTCACCATTATCTATGGCTTCAATCGAGCCGTTGATCGTGCTCCTCTTTGGGAAGACCTTAGATCTATCTCCATCACTTCCCCTAATACTCCCTGGGGTATTGGCGGGGATTTTAACATCATTAGGTTTTCCATGAGCGTGTCGGCGGCTCCCCTCTCGATCCTGTCGCGATGAATGACTTCAAATCCTACATTGATGATTCAGGGATTTCCGACCTCCGGTGGTCGGGTCATTCCCTTACTTGGCATAATCGTCACTCGGGTCAAGCTCGAATTGCCTCCAAGCTTGATAGATTCCTCTCCAACGATTCTTGGCTCTCCTTCTTGGTCCGAAGCCCTTCAAATTCTTTGATATGTGGACTTCTAGTGATTCTTTTATTCCCACTGTCATGGATGCCTGGTCTAGGTCTGTCCATTGTCATTCTTTCCCTCTTGTTGCCTTCGCCCGAAGGCTTCGCAATGCCAAAGAAGCTCTTCACTCCTGGAACTCCACTTCCTTTGGCAATATCTTGGCCAGAGTCTCCTCTTGCCGCTCTGGTCTTCAGTCCACCCAATCTCTTCTCCAAATTGACCCTTTCAACTCCTCCCTCGCGGAGGAGGAAAAATCTCTCTCCTCTAAACTCTCCTCCCTTCTTTCCTAAGAAGAAAGCTTCCTCCGCCAGAAAGCTAGAATCAAGTGGCTTGATCTAGGGGATTCCAATTCCGCTTTCTTTCATCGTTCCCTCAAAGCTCGGAATAACTTCAATTCCATCCCTTCCCTCATCACCAATAATAGTATTTGCATCTCTGATCCCGCTAGCATAAAGGCTGAGATTGTCTCCTTTTTCTCCAATCTTCTCTCCCCCCCTCTCTCCCTCCTCGCAATTCTCTCCCCCCTAATCTCATTAACAAGTTTGTTGATCCTTCTGCCATCTCCTCTCTCTGCGCTATCCCTTCCTAGGAAGAAATCTTTCTTGCCATCCACTCCCACAAGCCTAATAAGGCCCCAGGTCCGGACGGGTTCAGTATGGGCTTCTTCCTTATCTCTTGGGACCTTATTGAGCATCATCTTATCCTTGCCATCTGCAACTTCTTCTTCTTCAATGCCTCTCAGCTCTCTTCCATCAACCAAACTTTCCTCTGCCTCATTCCCAAGAAACATAGGGCTTCTTCCCTCTCTAACTTCCGCCCCATCTCTCTCTGCAACCTCCTCTATAAATTCATCTCTAAAATCCTTGTGAATAGGCTCAAGCGCGTGATTCCCTCTCTTGTGAGTCCGAATCAATTGGCTTTCATCTCAAGCCGTAGCATTGCGGATAACATCCTCCTTTGTGCGGAGATTGTTCGCGGCTTTGATAGATCCGCTCATTCCCTAGTTGCGCTCCTTAAGGTTGATCTCCATAAAGCCTTTGACTCTATTCGTTGGGATTTCATTTGGGATGTCCTCTTCTCCATGGGTTTCCCTCCCCCCTTCATCCTCTGGATCGAGCCCTGTATCTCTTCTCCCCTCTCCATCTTGGTCAACGGATCTCCGGCAGGATTCTTCCCTTCTCGTGTTGGCATTCACCAAGGTTGCCCCCTCTCTCCTTACCTGTTCTCTCTTGCCTTGGAGGTCCTCTCCCGCATCCTCCAATCCAAAACTAATCAGCTCCTCATCTCCCCCATCCCCAAGTGCAGGACCCTAAACCTCACCCACCTTGCTTTTGCTGATGACCTTAGGATTTTCTCTAAAGCTGATCACCTGTCCATTTCCTCTCTACTCTCTCACAGTTTGAATCCCTTTCGAGGCTTCGTGTTAACTTAGACAAATCCTCAATCTTTCTATCTGAAGTCCCCGACCAGCTTCGTGCCTCTCTCCTCCACCTCTCAGGATTCTCCCCTAGATCTTTCCTTGTTGTGTACCTTGGCTTCCCGCTCATTCCGGGTAGGCTCACTCGCCAGTCGCCACCACTGCCTTCCTATGCTTGACAACATTCGTAAGAAGCTTAAACTGTGGAAGGGTAAGCTTCTATCTTTCGCCGGTAGAGTGGTGCTCATCTGATCTGTGCCTTCCTTTGGAAAGGGCAGGAAGCCACGCGCGGAAAATTCTCTTGCAGCGCCTCCGCGCCATTTCCGCTATATCCACTTCCATCTCCTCCGGCTCCTCCACCTCCTTCTGGCTTGACCCGTGGCATCTGATGGGCATTCTCTATAACATCTTTGGTCCCCTTAGTGTCTATGATTCCCGTATCCTTAAAACCACCCCCTTGTCCAACTTCATTTTAATGGATCCTGGATACCTTCCCCTCTCCCCATTCTCACACAGGTTTGGGAATCCCTTCCCCGAATCTCTAACTCCTCTAGAGATCTCATTGTTTGGCTCCCCTCCCCACCAAAACATTCACCGCCTCTTCGGTATGGAACCTCATCCGATACCATAGCCCTAAGCCCCCCTGGCCCCCCTTGGTTTGGTTCAAAGGCTTCATTCCCCGCCATTCCCTTACCCTTTGGAGAGCCCTCAACCTAGCCCTCCCAACCCAGTCCTTCCTTATTGGCTGCCATATCCCTACTAACCCCAATTGCATCCTTTGCTGGAGCGGCTTGGAGAACCTTGAACACATTTTCTTCTCTTGCCCCTTCTCCAGATCTCTCTGGGGAAAAGCCCTTGCTTCCATTGGTCCTGCTCAAGACGATCGTATGGGTTCTTTAGAGATTGGTCTTGGATTTTGAGAAACTTTTCAGGCTCCTCCATTTGCGATCGAATTGGCAAGCTAGTCTACTGTGCCTTGATCCATCACCTATGGTGGGAGCGCAATATGAGGAGATGGACTTCCAAATCCCATTCTATTGAGAGGATTTGGAATGCCATCTATTATGATGTCTCTTCTAGGCTAATAGCTATCCCCCATCCCCCTGTTGATGATACCCCAAGGAACATGCTCATTGTTGTCTCCTGGGGTCTTAACTCTGCTTCTTGGCCTTATGCTTAAAGGCCTTGTTCTCTTGGTTTCTTTTGTTTAATATATTTTTATTCATCCAAAAAAAAAAATCTGCTAAAATGAATTTGTCAGTGTATGTTTGACTTTCATAAGTCATGGTTTCTACTTATTTCGAATTATATCCTTTTGTAAACCAACTGATCAAATCTTACTGTTTAGACTTCTTTTGCTCCATGCTCTTTCTGTGGTGTATGGAGTGCAGCATCCATGCCAACTATGTTATGCACCACAGTAATACATTGGCAAACCCAAAAGAATGGTTGTAAAGGCTTATGGGCTTATGCCAATAAAACATATTTATTTCATGATCCTCAATCCATATGAACTTGAACAACTTGACTGTATAATGTACCAAAAGAAGAGGATGGGGAGGAAGTAGAAAAACATCCATCTGTGGTTACCTTATACATATGTACTAATGTACCTTATATCCTGTTTGCAATTTTATTTGGTATATAGAATCTGCGGTACACTTAGTATTTCATGAAATATTGTTGCCTGATTTGATTTCGCAATTTACTGAAGCTGTTTGTGCTTTGAAGGTGTTTTAGTTACATGTGTAGGACTTCAATGTTCACTTCATTGATGGTGTTTTCATAGAAAAGGAAGAAATGATATTGTTCTTTCAAGTCCAGCAAATGTGGTTGATGAACGCATAAATAAGTCCTAGCAATATTTGTTTGTTCCAGAAACATTTCCATAATAAGTACAATGATGATGCTTTAGATTGGTTGCATTTATCTCTTATTTGGTATGAAACTAGTTCTTGGTGTATGATTCTTGAGATACCCTTCTTACCTGTTACCATATTAAACATAGACATGAATCCAAGAAGAATTTCAAATAAAATATTTGCCATTTTGCACTTAGATCCTTTGTTACTGATTTAGGGTACTTGAGTGCAAGTTGGAGGATCTGTTAACCATATGATTAGATAGAATGTGGACTAAGACATATTTACTTGCTCATCTGAGGCTCGGAGCTGCTGGACGTGGTGCTCCTCCTGGTAGAGGTGTTGTGCCACCTGTACAGAGGTAACCTGTAATTTGGGAAGGAATCCTGGCTGCTTAGTTCCTTGATGCGGAGTTAAGTTCTCACAAGTATACTGTCTTCATTAGTGTAAGAAGAGGTTGCTAAGGAGTGGTGGTGCAAATGGTTTTATTTGTAATTGATGTCATCTGGTTTTCACCCGAATTTCTCCCCGGATTCATCTGGAACAAATGACACCTAAATTTTGATTGCAGAACCTGTGTTTTTGCCTATGTATTCCAATAGGATAGGATGTTCTAGACACTGCTCCAATGTTATGGAATAGTTTGTGGTATATGAGTTGAAACTTTCTTCCCTTCTATTTACTCCGTTTCCTCTTTTCTCTGGGTCATGCATTTGGAGTGCTGACTTGATGTGTATACAAAGCTTGGCTGTGTTTGTTTGGATACTTTGAAGATGCTCACATTTTAAGCGGAAACTTCGACATGGACTTAAATATATTCAAGATTACATCGGCTATATTGGCTGAACTTGAGATTTGCCAGGAGCAATTCAAGTGATAATTCAATCTGCATCCAATATTAGGCAAACAATGGTTCCTCATTACATTGGCCGAGCTAACAGGAATGGTAGAAATATTTTGTTTTTTTTGGTAGAAAGGAATGATATGAAATATACGGATATGGGATTCCCTGCACTTTTATCCTTTCAAAACACTATAGAATTGTTTGGCTGAGCGTGCTGCTTGGCCATTTTCTGGATTGAATGCTCTTTCCAGGGATAGATTCCTACGTGTTATTCATTGGAAGTGGTACTGAAGTACAGCGTTCGTTGAGAAAGTTGTCAGGACACGTTTGTTTGATAACCCATCAAAACAAAACACTTTTATCAAACAGTTTTCCATCAATTCTTTGTTTCTTGAAGCGAGAAACACCATTTATTGGTGGATTATCAAAGGGGTCCTCGCAATGCCTGTGACCGGCAGGTAAGAAGCCAATCAAAAGCGTCTGTTGGGTTAGTAAAAAGGATTACATCCACAAGCACAATGCCAAGGTTGCTCAATTGCTCAATTGTGAGAGTTAGCACAGGTCCAGAGCAACTCCCCATTAGGGGAGGGGTATCGTTTCTTCACCACATAATAGTAATAGGCCTCAGTGAGACTCATTGGAATTTCTTGTATTTATTGGAAAAACATGAGGAGAATATATACAGATGCAAACTCCTTAAAACCCCCAAGGGCTGACCAAAAATGATTCCCTTTCATGGATCACGGCACTCAACTGGATCTAGTTTGGTTTTTCCAATGACAGCTTCAACTGCTGTAAACACTCAACCCCTTCCTGCATCGGAAACTCAAGAAAGGGATCAGCAAGAAATAGAAAGGGAGCAATTGCAACCAATTGATATTTGTCCTCGTACAGGAATTCTTGAGCATCCACAAGGAAAACAGAAGACAGCACAAAGCTTGAAGGCAAAAGTAAAGGCCAAGAAACTCAGAAGTGTTGAAAAACTAAGAAGTAATTTGATTATGGAGTCGGAACATTTTTTAGCCATTACCCCCGTGGAGGATGCAGGTTGTCATCCCCACGGGAGACAATGAAGATTTTGGTTTGGAACTGTAGGGGCTTGGGGGGTCCTCTTACAGTTCGTCATCTCTGTAGACTCTCAAAGGAAAATGAGGTGGATATTATCTTTTTGATGGAAACCAAAGCACAAAAGAACTATTTAGAAGGTATCAGGAGAAAGTTGAGTATGGATTGCATGATAGTAGTAGATCCTATTGGATTGGCAGGGGGCCTCTGTTTACTATGGAAGAAGGAATTTGATATTGATGTCCAGAGCTGTTCACAGAATTTCATGGATGTCCATATCCAACCGAAAAATACACTTGGGTTCTATTTCACTGGCGTATATGGCAGCCCTGTCCGAGCCGACAGAAAGGGTATCTGGCAAAGGATCCAACGCTTTGGAGAGATACGAGACCAAAGATGGCTGATGGCAGGGGACTTCAATTCTTTTCTTAGATGGCAGGAGAAGTCAGGAGGATCTTGTAAGGGCAGTGCTGATGTTTCCCACTTCAGAAATTTGGTAGAACAATGCAATCTAGTGGACCTACAATCACAAGGACCTGCGTATACGTGGAGCAACAGGCGCAAGGGTAGAGAGGAAATACGAATTCGTTTGGACCGAGCATTGGCTAATACTACATGGAGATCTATCTTCCCTGAAACTCTTGTTTTCACTAAAGCGGCAGTTGGGTCTGATCATAGCCCGTTAGTCATCAATACTGAAGGAAAACCTCAACGAGGTCCTCGTCCTTTCAGGTTCCAAGCGATGTGGTTAAGGCATGCTGATTTTAATGTGGTGGTTGATAAGGCGTGGAGGAAAACAGCAGCAACGGAGGTTGAGAATGTTATGGATGAAAAATTCGGGCAATGTCGTAGAGAATTTGAAATGTGGAACAAAAGAGTTTTTGGAAATCTACAGAGGAATATTCAGAATACTATGCATCAGCTAGAGTTTCTTCAAAATAAATCAGTGGGTGAAGCGGATCAAGAGCAAGAAATTTCTCTCATGAACAGACTGGAAGAACTGCTGCAACAAGAAGAGGACTTCAGGGCTCAGAAATCTCGAGTGGACTGGTTAATAGCAGGTGACCAGAATACTGGATATTTTCATGTTGTTACTACACAGAGGAGGCAGTTCAATAGGGTGATGAAAATCAAAACATCAAATGGTGTTTGGACTGAGTCAGAATCCATAATATATAAAGAATTTCAAGAATATTATCATAACTTGTTTACAACAGAAGAGTGTGACCCGATGGCTATTAAGGAGGTGTTGGAGGCTTTAAACACTAGCATCAATGAACAAGAGAATCAGTACCTCAGCTCACCACCATCAGAGGAGGAAGCAAAAGCTAGCCTATTCCAGATGCACCCCCTCAAAGCTCCTGGAATAGATGGCTTCCCAACGTTATTCCTGCAAAAATATTGGGAGCTCATCAAATCTGATCTAATGGTTTTTCTAACCTCATTTTTTGAAACAGGTACCCTCCCTCCTCAAGCCAATGACACTTTAATCAGTTTAATTCCAAAGAAGGCTTGCCCTGAGGAAATTGAGCATTTTCGTCCCATAAGTTTAGTTAACACCTATATGAAGGTAACAACTAAGATATTGGCTGCGAGATTGAATAGATTTCTACCAGAGTTGATTGATCCAGAACAGTCGGCTTTTGTAGAGGGACGATCCATCTCAAATAATGTAATGGTGGCTCATGAAGTGTTCAACTTTGTGAAGAAAAAAAAGAAAGGGAAGATGAAGATGGTGATCATGAAAATGGACATGAAGCGAGCATATGATAGAATGGAATGGCACTATATTGAACAGATCCTTCTCCATATGAGATTCCCTCAAAAGTTTGTGAAGCTACTTATGGCATGCATAACTTCAGTGGAATACTCCATCTTAATTAATGGGGCTATTAGATGTGTTATTAGCCCTACACGTGGACTACGGCAAGGAGACCCCTTATCGCCTTCCCTATTTGTCTTGTGCAACCAAGGGTTTTCAGCTTTAATGCGTAAAGGAGAAGCAGCTGGACTGGTTCAAGGTATTCAAATCAGAAATAGGGGAATGCGGCTCTCACACATGCTTTTCGCTGATGATTGTTTAGTTTTTTCAGAGTTGAAGCTAACAACATTACACCAGGTGAAGAATATCATTAGTTCATATTGTAAAGCAAGTGGCCAACAGGTAAATAGAGCAAAGTCTAGCCTCTGTTTCAGCAGTAATACTCATCCTAAATTCAAAAGATGGATCTCCCGCATCTTTAAAATTCCATATGGAGATGGCCCCTCAAAGTATCTCGGTCTCCCATCTACAATTGGCGTTTCCAAAACACAAGTCTTCCATGAAATAAATGACAGGGTGGAAAAAAGAATACAAGGATGGTCTCGAAGTTGCTATCACCCAGCAGGTAAAGAAATCTTGTTAAAATCTTCTGCCCTTTCTATATCCAATTATGCAGCAGGGCATTTCAGATTACCAGTGAGCTTCCATAAAAGAAATTCCCAAGTGGCTGCAAAATTTTTTTGGGGTGATCTAGAGGGTAATGAGAAAACTCATTGGATGTCATGGGACCGATTATGCACGTCTAAGGAAATGGGAGGACTCGGATTTAGGGATGGCTCGTTACATAACAGAGCATTGTTGGCAAAGCTGGCCTGGAAACTACTAACAAATTCGTCTTCTCACTGGGCTATGATTATGAAAAGTATTTACTATCCAAAATGCAATTTTCTGGAGGCAAAATCAGGAAGTTCGCCTTCATGGGGATGGCGAGGTGTTCTATTGGGCAGAGATGTCATCAAGAAAGGCCTTGCGTGGAAGGTTGGAAGGGGAGATAGCATTCATCTTTGGAAAGATAGATGGGTTCCTGGGCTAGAGGACTGGCGCATTCCAGCCTCTATTTTGCCATCAGAGGATGTAGTATATGTTAAAGATTTAATTGATGGGGATGGTATGTGGAATAGAAGCATTTTAAATGCACTGTTTCCAGCTGAGATTGCCTTAGCCATTTTACGAATCCAATTACCAATGTTCCCAGTAGAGGATCAACTCATTTGGGCAGCAGATAAGAAAGGTATTTTTACAGTAAAATCAGCATACCACATGCTGATCAATGAGAAGCAGGAAATTAAGCAAAGGAAAGCTTCAACCTCAAATCGGAAAAAGTGGGAATTGGTGGATAAAGCAGTCTGGAAAAAGGTTTGGAGTCTTAATGCGTTACCAAAGGTGCGAGCTCTACTATGGCGTGCATGTAACCAAGCTTTGGCATCCGGAACAAACTGCATACATAGGGGAATGGAATTGGATGATAAGTGTGCTAGATGTGGAGATTTGGAAACTACGGAACATATACTTTTTCATTGCACTTATGCACGAGCGGTGTGGCTGGGCTAGAATCTAGGCTTGCGATTTGATGAAAGTTTGGATTACACGACTGATAGATGGATTGCAGAATGGGAGCACTATCAAATGGCGGACAAAAGCACCTATAAGCAGGTGGAAGCTCAAATAGGATCTATTCTCTGGTATCTCTGGAGAGCCAGAAATATGAATGTGTTCAACAATGGATGCTGGCTTCCTACTGATGTAATCCAATTAGCCTCAAGGGCAGCAGTAGACTTCCTCAATGCACAAAGTAACTCCGTTGCCACAACAGCAACTCAACCCAATGTGGTTAACGAGCAGATTCAGAGGACTCAAGTTGGGTGCTCATGGAATCCTCCGGAAAGGGGAGTACTAAAAATAAACTCTGATGCTGCGTTGAAATCAGATAAATCAGCCAGCGGGATTGGTTTTGTGGTAAGAAATTGGAGAGGGGATCCATTATTGGCAAGATCCATGCCTATGGTATTCGGAGAAGCTGAAGTTGGAGAGGCTCTAGGTATCAAGCATAGTTTATGGACTGCAATTGGTGAAGGCTGGCTGCACGTACATATAGAATCTGATTGCCTTAATGTGGTAAGACTACTTCTACAGCCACATCTTCCGGTACCTATTAACTTGGTGACTGTAGTTGAAGATATACGTCGGCTTGCTTGTGCTCCAATCTCATGTATCTTCTCTTTTGTTCCAAGGAATGCTAACTCTGTAGCTCATTCCTTGGCCCAGGAAACCCTGACGCTTGAGACGGCGTTAGATTGGCCTAACTCTACTATCTGGTTGAAGGAGCCTGTTCCTCATCCAGTTTCCCTGTCTCTTGCATAATCAAGTTTTCTACCAAAAAAAAAAAAAAAAAAAAAGAATATGTAGGATGATATAGTTTCCTAAATCAATCTGATGGTGTGATTGCCCTTTCTGTTTTAGTTAATTTCATAGGACCTACTGATAATATGATTCACCGTTGTCTTCAATGGTTTTTAATCTGCAGTTCCCAGGATCTGGGGAATTATGTGATGAACCCATGTTGAAGCAGTTAATAAAATTGAATTCTTGGAAATCCAGCGCCAGCGAATATGGAAAAACGATTGTTGGGGTAATTGTATTACAAATTCTTCAAACATACAAAAATGAAATTGCAATACAATTGAGAGATGAAGATCTTTAGCAAATCCGAAAAGCTTGTAGTTGCAACCAAACGAACCACCGATCAATGAGGTTGAATCACACCTTGAGTGCTGTCTTTAAAGTAATTGATGCACCCTACTACCAAGGGTTCTTCGCACCACAATCTCCAAGATAAAGCAACTTCCAACTAGAAGATGAGGTAGTTCTTCTAGTCCCTCCAAGGAGCCAAAAGCTAGAGCACAACACTTAGACAACTCAAGAAAGAAATGAACTTTGTAAAACAAACAATGTGAGTGAGGAGTGTCTCAATTGCACACCACATGCAAGGAAGGGTTGGGTTTATATGGACCCAAACCACACCTCCTCACAAGGGGGAGAATCAATGGCTTGTCCCTCCTCCATTAATGTAAATAAACCCCCTTGACCTAACCTCCCCATTACTTGGAGAAGTAACTCTCATATTCACTTCTTTGGAATGAATAGGATTTAACCCATTCAAAGACCTTAACCCCCACTCATGGCAATGGCCATGAATGATCATGAAGTTGAAATGAGAAATGAATGTCAAGAGTTAGAATTTCAAAACCTTTAAGACCCATGACCAATGTCATGAAGAGTCTCATAACCAAGGTCATGAAGTGCCTCCTTTACACATGGTGCCTCATTACCACCCTTACCTCATGGGTCCCATACACAAATAAAACAATTAAATAAAAGAAATACAAAGACCAATTTTGAAACTTAATATATAGATAATATAGATTTTAATAAAAATCCTAACAACGAATAAATTGATGTAGAAAAGAAAAGATTTGATGAGAAAATTAAATGCCGATACTGAAGATGAATAACTCGTTTAAGAAGCATAGTTTTCAGAGAGACGATGTGTTGCAAAAAGACGTTACTCTCTCTCACCCTCTCACCACCGGCGAAGATCAACCGTAGTTTACTCGCTTTCCTTTCTGAAAAACTAATAGCAACCCGTGATTGAAGGTTAACATAATTAATTAATGAGAGGAAAATTAAAAACTTTCTTGGACGATTCAGATAACAATTCCTATCCAAAAAAAAAAAAAAAATCAGATAACAATTCGAGCGTTTTGAACCAAAAGAGAATTTTCTTTTCTGTAACCGCCATCAACTTTGTGGTGAGTGAAAAAATAAGATGGTTACACATAAGACGCAAACAAATGTATTGACATATTTGATTTCATTAATATGTAACAACTTACAAGATTCAAGATTCAAACAGTTATTGTTCTACTCACAAGTAACTAAAATTTACAAGGTCTTAATGAGACCACAAATAATCAAGATTCAGATTGTTTTGGCATTGTAAAACGACACAATGGGCACGTGTTCTTGTACTCCAACCACTTGATGATGCATTCGCTGTGAAAAAAATGTGAACAATCCAACTTTATGATGTCAGCTCCTCCCACGTAATCATCCATGCAAATCATACACAAGTCTGCAGAAGAGGTATCATGTAATTTCTTCATCTCCAAAGCCTCAATAGAAGATTTTGAGGCAGGAAGCAAGCTAAAACCTTCATCTCCATTCAAACTGGCTTCAAATTCTCTAATTTCTTGCCAAATATCTACATACTCTACCAAACAGACGTCAATAATTATGAACATAGTCAGCTCTCCATCATCTTTGTCGGTTTTGTAGAACTCTGCCTCTTCAAAAGCATATGTAGATTTCTCTTCTTTCAATCTCTCAACACAGACAGAAGGGATCTCAAGTTCTGTAAGCATAGTGTGGATATGAGACTTACTAACTTGAGGGATGAGGAGGCTATGAAACTCAACGTCCAATTGTTTCACCGGTAAGAGATTAGTTGTCTGCTCAAGAATAATTGAATCGCCATCATCGTTTGGAAATGTTGCCCTAACATCCTTACGTTCAACCACGAAATAGATTTTGACTCCGATTTCAGCTTCAGCACCGACTCCGACTTCAGGTATAAACCGGGAACTGAGACATGAAATAATTGCCCGACGCCTTGGACGCAAAAAGTGAAGCATGATTGAGTGACCCGGCCGTGAATTTCAAAATCGAAAGGAATTCAGACAAAAGAAAACGAGATAGCAAGAGAAGGAACACGGAAGAATGGCAGGACGAGATGGTAAGTAAGAGAAGGGGCTCGCCGCTCGCCAGTTATATATAAGAAAAGACTCCTAGTCCTAGTGGTATACCACTAAGTAATCATATTAACATTAGAGTTTAACTAGGACAACTACTAGTGTTTCCTCACTAGTTCCGTTTCTACTTTCTATTCTTGCTCCATGTAGGTCATTTTGTTCGTTATGATCTGATGGTCCCCAGCGGGATATGCTTGATCTGATCGGTTAGATGATCAAATTAATTTGATCGATTTCCTTAAGCGTAGGTCTCTTCCCACTCAATTTGGTAATATTCTTCTATTCAATTAGGAGAGCCTATTATAAAGAGATACCTTGACTTAAATTGGGAAAGCTTGTTTACAAATAGTTGATTGCCCTTCATCTCAGATATTTAAGGATTAAGTGATGTTATGATTTGAATTTAATTTTTGTATTCAAGTTTTTAATTTTGAATTCAAATTTGAATATTGTAATTGAATCTTGTACAATAGCTATGTGGAGGAATCTGGGTTTCTGATCATCTATCAATGTGATCCCTCTCTGGGTTGGGTTACCATGTGTTTAATTTATTCGTTTTCACAAGTTCAAATCAACTGGGAATCTCTGAGCTCTTCTTCAAATTGGTTTTCTCGAGTTCAAGTTCAACTAGCTGTCTCGTTGTATAATGTATTATAAGCTCCAGTGATGGTAACTGTAATGTGATGCAATTCTATTAAAATCCATGGAGTAGCGATATGGCTGCCGGTTGGTAGTCCTCAGTGACTCAGTGTAAGAGTAACCAAAAGTTTCTGCAGTTGAATCAAGGAGTCGGAGGTTATTACAGTAAACCACAATGGCTTCATCGTGCAAACAATAATGGCCCAAGGTACTACTTCCTTCTTCCTTTTCTATCTCGCATGTCTTTGCCAGGCTTTTGGTTTTTGTTTCTGCATTTCATTTCCTACGTTCTATCTTCTATATGAATCCCAACTCCTAGAAGGCTACAAAACATCGAACTCTGATTAAAATTTGAGTCTCCGTTGTAAATCACTTGACTTTGGAGAATTAGATTAACGAATAATTTACTTCCAAACACTAGTAGTTTGATAAACAAAAATCACCTAAACTTGTCTCAGATTCGCATAGAATCTTCTTTGCTTCTGCTTAGATTTGAATGGAACTAATAATAAATCAGCTAACCAAAGGCTTCTGATAACCAATAAGAGGAATGTCAATTTCCTTTTCCACTAAATGAAAAATTCATCCAAAGACGAAGATGGAACACCCAGCCAATATTAACCATGAATAACAATAGAACTCTTCCAAATTATAATAAACAAAGGGCATTCCACAAATATAGGATGAAGGTTCTCATATGCAAAATAACAAAGATTATATATCAAGACGATAATGTGCCCTTTTGAATGATTATGCCATCTACTCATCTCCAGGGAGCTTCAAATGTATTAGCCTCTGCCCAAAGACTGAATGGTGAGGTTGAATACGTTGACCAAATCAAGGAGTTCCATGAAACTCTTGACTTCTGATTCTCCGATTTCATCCGAAGCAAGTCAAAAATACCCAGGATGTTTAAACTCGCAGAAAAAAATGTCATCTACTTGCGTTTGATGGAGAGTGACACTCTCAGCTAAGGTGCAGATATTCTGCATAAAACTTGATTTAATGTGAGGGAAATACCTGTGAAAGTCAAATAAAGTCCAAGGCCTTTACCCTTCGGTATTGAAATAACATTGGATCAAGGCTTGAAAGATGGATAAGTCATATTTTTTCCTCATAGAAACACTGAAATTTGATTATTCATGCTTAACTGACCAGCAGAGCTTGCACAAGAAATACGTATTGTACTTATTATCTCTCTCAACCTACGCCCCTCCAAACCCCTTTTCTTCTTTGACTTACTTTAAGAACTCCGGAGGATGTAGTCTTGATTGATTGAGGGTCAGTTCTTTTAAGATCTCTAAAGAGAACCAACTTAAATGAGACCAAAAAAGGTTTCTTGATCTTAGAGTTATGTGATGAATACTTTAGAGATGAAGAACTGAGGTTTGTAGGTGTTAGAATGGGTTGAAATCTGGTGGGGTGTAGTTAATGATATATGGATATGATCCCCCAAGTTTGGTTGGATGGAGCTAAATTGGAAAAGACGAGGCTTCTTGGTTTTTGGGGTTTTTGGAAGTGCATAAGTTCAAGAGAATATCTATACCTTGAAATTGGATGGTCAAATAGGGTCAATTGGGATAAGGTCCTTAGGGTTGGTGGGATGATGTACCTAAAAAGAAACATATCTAATGCTTAGATTGGTGTAGATTTGACATTGGATTTTGGGTTTCTTGGAAGATTTGAAAATTCAAGAAAGATAAAAAAGGGTTATACTAGAAAGAAAATGGAGTGTAGGCTGGCAGATAGCTGGATGGGGAGACTTAACGATGGGAATGCTTTCTTGAAGACTGTCTATTCAGCCAAAAAAAGATCTAGTCTTGAGTTTCTTGACCTCGCTTTAGAACTTTAAGAGTCTCTTTCAATCTTGGTCCTTCACTGACCAAATTTAACAAAAGCAGTATGCATCAGCATAATGCAAGACAATCACTCAAACCTGAGAAGCTTTATTGAGCATATCAAGTTTGGGTCCCTTTCCATCAAGTGGAACGGTTTTATCTGTACATAATAAGCTGGAGATCTGATCTGATTTGAGTTCTTAATTGAACGTTAACTCAACATTGAAACTAATTTAAGGTAGAAACCAATTGACTTAGACCACCTTAAACTGCAGCAAAAACACAAGAAATGGTTATTCGTACTTAGCCTGGACATTTAACTTTTGCGCCTGTAGAATAGGCCAATGAATGCATAAACATATTAAACAAAAGCCCAACACACATAAATATCCACCCTAGGTTGATTTCAGAGGAAAATAGGCCAGTTTGGTGTTAGATCTGCATCAGCCCCAGCTTACCACTGTTGCTCATGAGATATTCAGATTGGAAGAGCAGATAATTTTTGCATCTAACATTACATCAGAATATCAGATTAATAGGAGATGTAGACTGCTAGTAACTCCACACACATGCACACACAAAAAAATAAAGGCAGGAAAAGAATGGGGAGACTGAAAAGGGCTAGTTTTGCTGGTCATTAACACTCACCTGAGAACTGAGTTCTCCCCAGCAAGACCTCCTTGGTTAATTACAGACTTCACACATAAAACCCCTCCTCTGCCTCTCTCCCTTACATAACCCAAAACCCCTTTTAATTAACTGCTGTACCCTACTCAATACTGTCTTTGCCATCTGGACAACATTCTCTGTCCCCTGTCATAAGCTAACGTTAGGGTTGCTGTAGTGAAGGATTGTCGTATGGAAAGATCCAATGAGCCCGTTGCAGCTTGGAACAACTCATTGTTGTGTC
Organism: Hakea prostrata; assembly: GCF_041222555.1. NCBI lineage: Eukaryota > Viridiplantae > Streptophyta > Magnoliopsida > Proteales > Proteaceae > Hakea > Hakea prostrata. The sequence continues at coordinate 17,097,078 of NC_142604.1, forward strand.
AGTTGAGTCATCAAATGAACTGGAAATTGGCTATTTCAGATAGTCCTCTTACACATAAAGTAGGGATGCGAATGGTTGCATACCTGACTTTTTCCCTTTAGCTGTAAACTGTACCACATAAATCATCAGAAAAATGAAATCAAGCCACAGAAATGTTGATTAAGAGTGGCCATCATGTTTCCCTCCTGTATGAGAGGCCAGACTAATAAGAGAACATGAATCACTCATAGTTGCAAAATAGATTTTCAGTTTATTCTCGTCATTTGTATTTATATTTGGGATTTACTTTCTGACACATTAGGTCTCTAATGATTTGTAACCATACATTTTGCACGTTTAGTATGATACTTTTTTCAGGGGGAAAGATGTCTTTTGGGCATATTCTAAACTAATAGAGCTCTCCCTTTTGCTGAAGGGTCTGGCGATTTCCTTCTTGTTTTGCTTTTTTCAGTGAAGGTTTTTTGCGATTCTTACATTTTCGGTAAGAGAAAGCATCACTTTTTAGTGTAACTTTTACCTTTGAGGGTATTTCTGTTACTCCGATTCTTGATTGTGAGTGTTAACCCTCCCGTGAGGGGGTAAAAACCTCTGTTTCGCTGGTGAAGTTAGGGTTTTTTTTGGGTTTCGACATCGGTATGTTTCTTCACTTCTATTTTCTCAGGGTTTCAAAACTTCTCTCCAAAGGAACTGATTTCTGCCATTTTCTCTAGTAGTTGTAGGGTTTCGGTTATTCTGGAATATCTGTTGTGTATATTTGTGCTAATGGTAGGAAACGGTATGGTTTTTTCTTATTTCTTCTTAGAGTTTTAACTTTTTTCTTTAACAGAAACGGTATGGTTTTCTCCTATTTCTTCTCAGGGTTTTTACCTTTTTCTTTAAAAGACACTGATTTCAGCCATTTTCCTCTAATAGTTGGAGATTTGCTTATCTTAGTCTATCCATTTGTCTTTTTGTGTTAATAGTAGTAAACGGTGCTTATTTATTTCTTTTCTACCTACTTCACTTCTCTGTTTTGTTTTTCTTTTGGTATTTTATTGATGCAGGACGTTGAACTTCCAAATGGAGGAATCATCAATACAAGAGGATGCTGATCTGTACATGCCAGATTTAATATTGAGTCCAAACTTCCAAGGTGATTCTGCTGGGATTATTTCATCAATCGACTGGACCACAGTAGTAATTGGGAAAGTGGTAGCTCCAAAAAGGATTCCAGGTGGAGCAGTAGCAAGTTCTTTGAAAAATGCTTGGAGGCTACACCATGAAATTGAAGTTCGATGCTTAAAGGAAAACTTTTTTCTTATAAAGCTTCAGAATGAGGAAGAGAAAGTTGTGGCTACAAAACAGGGACCGTGGCTTGTGAAGAATTTTCTCTTGATGATGCAAGATTGGGTTCCTGAATTACCACTAGAAAAGTACCCTCTCAATACTTTTGAAATAACCATGTATGCTGCAAATGTTTCCTCCGCACCTGTATAATGAGGATATTTCAATTTAGCTTGGAAGCAAGATGGGAATGGTTAAGTTAGTAACAATCTCAACTCAGCTTAAGGATTTGGGGAAACCCATCAAGATTAGAATTGAACGCAAGATTGATCAACCATTCCGACCTGGGTTTAGAGTTGGTGGGGATGATGGGTTTAAATATTGGATTGATTTGCAGTTTGTAAAGATCTTTTGTATATTTGGGATTATTGGACAGGTGTCAATGTTTAGTGAAGGATCTCATTAGGAAAAGAGGATTTCCAATTTAAGCTTCGAAAGAGTTGACCAAATATGCAATGCTGATTTTGGTGATTGGATGCGGTATGGAAGAATCTAAGAGGCCTGCAAGAGGGCAACTTCAAATTGCTGGCTAAAGCCATTTTGATTGAGTCCAAGATGTTAGTGTGCATCTGCAGCATTAGACACAAACCTTCCTCGGTTAAGAAGCTCGTGTGGATCTCATTATAATGCGGAGCAGATGCAGATTGGAGATATAGGTTTGAGGGCAGATGGTTGTGAATGAAGTCCCAAGAAATCTAGCCAGAAGTAAAAGCTATTCAGCCAAATCCAATCAGGACAGAAAAACACAAAAGGGAAAGGAGGAAGAGCACGAAAAAAGAGGAGAGATGGATCATCTTAAAGTAGATTTCCAATGGATGTTGAAAAGGAACCGACCCATAAGAAAACTAAGAAAGGAATATGGGTAGCCCATTATCAAAAAAAGAAAAAAAAGAAGAAAGAAAGAAAAAACGAATGAGGTAAGACTTCTATTACAGCATATGGGCACTCTAAAAAAGAGGTTAAGAAATGAAATGGAAGTGAAAAGAAAACTAGTGATAATAGAGGACAAAAGAAAAGGGGATTAGGCCATCAAAAATGATTGAAGAACAAAAAGCATGGGTTGACAAAGAAATATCAGACAGAAGCAAGCCTTTATCCCTCTTTCTCGTCACAATTGAAGAATACGCGGGATGATATCACCCCAAATGGAAACAAGTAAGAGGAAACAGAAGAGGATAAATGAAATCATAAGAGATAGAACGAGGAGAGCTTAGGATGGTCGAAGAGTTTACACCACGGGTTAAAGATGGGCTAGAAAAGGAAAAGAGAGGGGATACAAAAAGCAAAAGTTTCAAGTTCTTCAGGAAAATAGGGCAAACGGGTGAGGATGGGAAACAGGGGAACAAGAAGCTTCTAAGGGAATAGTCGGTGTGGTCAAGACTAACAAAGATAAGAATGAAAGCAGACGTGGTTGCGAAAAAACAGAAGAATGGAAAGATTAGCTCTCAGGCTACGATAATTTCTTTTTGAATCCAAAGGACATGAGGAGCGGAAGGAAGTCCATTACAACGCCGTTCAGTTGATGTTATGGTAATGTGATCTTGGATAGAATTTAGAATTACTTTAGTATATGGGATCCAAAATTAGAAGAAAGAAAAGAATGGTTAGAACTTAGTCAAAGGAGAAGCAATACACTTGGATAGACTTGGAGATTTTAATGAATGAGTAATGATGAGAAATGGGGGGGAAACCAAAACCACGAGACAAATGGATCTGTTTAGGGACTCAATTTCAATTTGTGGGCTTCATGAATTAAAGTGTCTTGGGCCAAAGTTTTCTTGGTCCAATAAAAGAAGTGGGAAAGCTCTTGTAAAAGAAAATCTTGACAAAGTTTTTGTAATTCACAAATGCTCAACTCTTGTGGGGTATTCATGCACATAAAATGGCTATGGTTGGGTGATCACACCCCATTGAGGTCACTTTAGTTAAATCTAAGAGGAAACCTATAAGATTCAGCTATGAAAACAAATGGGAAGAATATAGTGACCTTCAGGAACAGGTTCAAAAGGGCTGGGCAACAACCAACCAGGGATCTCTTGCTTTTATTCTACAACATAAAATATATCAATGCACCAAATCTCTCAGAGAATGGAGCAAATCAACTGTCACTGTGGCTTCACAGGAAATTAAGAGATTGCAAAGAATTTAGAGGAAATTCAACAACGAGCGAACAACAAGCTCGGGCTGAATTTGAAATTACAACTAAATTAGTGGGTCAACTTAGGAGGAAGAAAAATATTGGCATCAAAGGTCTCGAATTAAATGGCTTAAAGAAGGGGATAAAAATACGCTTTCTTTCACTCAATCACAAATCAAAGAAGACAAAGAAATGCCATATATAAATTTGAGATCAGAATGGGCAATGGTTGAATTTTGAGCAAGAAATATCTAATGAAATATTTGGGTATTTTTCCACTCTTTTTCAATCATCTCAACCCACTTCTCAATCACTTTTATCTTGTGTTCAACCATGCATCACAAGGTATGAAAATGAAATGTTATGTAAGCCATTTTCCGAGATGAAATAAAATTTGCTCTATTTCAAATGAAAGGTAGTAAAGCTCGGGGATAGATGGTCTTCCGAAGGTTCTATCAAAAACATTGGGAGATAATTGGGGAGGATTTGATTAATGGAATTCAACATTTTTTTAATAGGGGATATATGCTTGATCTGAATAGAACTGTTATTATATCCCTTATCCCAAAAAGAAAAATCCACAAGAAGTGAGTCACCTAAGACCGATCAGTTTGTGTACAAAGTTATTGCAAAGTGTTTGGAAACCGACAAAGCCCCTTAAACGATAAGTGAAACTCGAGTGCCTTTGTTCTGGTAGATCTATTTCGGACAATATATATCTTGCTCATGAGTGTCTTCATTATATGAAAAACTGGGATCAAAAGTGGGTTATATGGCTCGAAATTAGATCTCTGAAGCGTATAATAAAATGGAGTGGGGTTTTGTTAAAGATTCTTTAAGAAGTTTAGGCTTTGAGGAAAAATGGGTTAATTGGATATTTCAATGTATATCCACGGTGACATATCAAATCAAAATCAATGGCAATTAACTCACATGATCACCCTTCTAGAGGTCTTAGACAAGGTTGCCCCTTGAGCCCCTACATTTTCATTCTTTGTCATGATGTGTTATCAAAATGGCTCTCTTTTTCAACTGGGATCCCTAGGCTCCAGGTATTAGGGTGGCTAGATCCCCGAGAAATAAATCATTTGTTCTTTGCGAGATGATTGTATGCTTTTCACACATGCAAAAATTTAAAATGTACAGCTCATTAAACAAATTCAGAAAGAATATGAAGAAGCATCTGGACTACACATAAACCAATCTAAATCTTCAATTCTCTTGATAAAGGGGTTTGATCGGAAAAAGAGTGGATTGCTCAATTTCTCAACATTAAGGAAGTCACCCTCATGGAGTATACTTAGGACTTCCCTCAAGTATTGGGAAGTCTAAATCCCAAGTATTTTCTTTTCATATGAGAGATTGAAATCAAAACTAGAAGGCTGGAAGGAAAAATTACTTTCACAAGCGGGAAAAGAAATTTTAATTAAAGCGAGCAAATGCTATTCCCACACACAATGTCAAATTTCCTCCTACCAAAAGACATGAGCAATAAATTATCTAGGCAAATTGAGACTTTTGGTGGAAAAACAAAGGAAATTAGGCATAAACTGGATAAACGGGAAACTCGGCGTTCAAAGAATCATGGAGGAATGGGCTTTCGTGATTGCATTCTTTCAATAAAGCTTTATTGGCCAAATAGGGATGGAGATTACTAACCCAACCAAAACATTATGGGCAAGAACTATGAGGGCCAAATACTTTAAGGATTCTACTTTCCTTGAAGCACATATTCCAAAAAAGCCTCTTGGGGTTGGAAAAGCATCATAGGAAGGGATGTCTTAAAAGGGACTTCTAAGGAGCATTGGAAATGGTTTATCAACGAGGATTTATAGTGATCCTTGGATTCCACTCGTGAATTCCCATTACCCGGTGAAACTCCACATCTACCGGACCATTACTTGTCAATGAACTGATTGATTGGTCCAAAGAAGTTGGAAAATCAATCTTTTAGATTCACTATTTAGTCAAGAGGAAAAGAAAGCTATATTAACAATCCCAATTATGACACAGGACAAAGAGGACCATTGGGTGTGGGTTTTTCAAAAAATGGTGAATTTCAAGTTAAAACAGATATCATTGTATTCAAAATACCACCAGCTATGGGTCTTTCCAACTCTTCAATTTCAAGAATAAACGGGGTAGAATTTGGAAAATTAAAACATTACCCAAGATTAAAACATTCATGTGGAAAGCTGCACATGAGGGAATAGCTACCCAATAAGCTTTATTTGAAAGAAATAGTAGCTTGACACCAATATGCTTGTTATGCACATCCTAGGTTGAAAGTGTAATGCATGTTTTATTTCATTGTGACCATGCAAAAGCTTGCTGGAGGGCTTCCCCGCTACGGATTGATACATCAGAATTTGTGGGAAATAGTATGCATGATTGGTTAGATTTTTTGGACTACAAATTCCATGGATGTAATCAACGTGATATTGTCTTTACTATTTGCAGTATTTTATGTTGGGTGATATGGAATGACCGAAATGAAATGTTATTTCATGGGAAAAATCATTCTCTTACCCGTTCTATTAATTGGATGTCAGATTATTAAATGAAATTCGTGGCTTCAGGAAAATGTAAGCAGCCAAGAGTCAGTTGTGGTGCAGCCCCTATTTTCAGGTTATGCAAACGATTTGGATGAAGACGATAGTCCTTTTCGGTCCAGCTTCAAAGTTTTTACGGATGCATCGTGGGATCGACTCTCTCAAATGGCGGGGAGAAGTTGCATTATATGGAGCCCCTGAGCCAGTTTATTTGGGCAAAAGCATCTTTTTGTTTTGGTTTTTCAGCAAGCTGTGATGGAGCTTGAAGCTATTAGGGATGCTGTTTTTGCAACTCTTGATTTGCAGATATCGCAGGTTATCTTTCACTCTGATTGCCTTCCAGCCATTAAGGCCTTAAATGGCCAAACTCAGTCTTTAGATTGGGTTAGTTGTGGGCTGGTTCAAGAAATTAAAAGGCTGTCAGGTTGCTTTGATTTTGTCCGTTTTGTTTTTGTGAATCGATCTAGAAATCATCATGCTGATTTTCTTGCCAAAGGGGCTAGGGCTCTTCAGTTAAGTAGAGTTTGGAATGATTTGCCTCCTATGTGTATTGTTAATCCTTCTGTAATCTTCTCTAGATTTAATCTAGAGGCATTTCAATGAATGTCTATTTGGCCAAAAAAAAAAAAGTATGATACTTTTTTCTTTGTCATAAAGATTTATAATTTGTAGCTGGTGCCATGGTCTGATCTATAGGATGGGAAGGTCTCTCAACTTGAGCATGGTTTCATCTGAGGTAGCAAAGTCAGGTAATTTTATTATTTATCATATGATAAATTTATAAGTTGATTATTTGATTATATTGGAACTACCGCATAGTCAGAAACAAAAGTATCTAGAGCAGACCAAACTCCGTACCAAAACTAATTTGAGTTATAAATTCATCAGGTTTATGATCATACCTGACATGCTGAAGCACCGATGTTCTAGAGGCTTGATGCTAGAATCAAGGTATTCACACCACACACACATGATTGGTTTTCATTATTTCATCATATATAAGGTTCTGTTGTTCTTAACCATCTCTGTTTACTCTTACAGGGGCAGGGCTCAGCTCTTGGATTAGGTTGCGGTCGTGCTTTTGCAATGCAGGCCAGGGTAAGTTAATTTTTTACTACGCACAAATTTTTGTTCTGCTGGGCCAGCATCCTTTTGAGGTAATCCAGGCCCCAGGGCCCTTTGGGTTCTGCTGGTAGGTATTCCAAGAACCCTTGTGATGGAAACCAGGTCTAGGGTTAGGGTTATTTTAGTAATTTTCCTAGACTTAGGGTTTGCCCAGGAAATTCTGGCAAAGAGGGAGACTGAAACAGGGGGCTTTAGGTTATATTAAAGCTCTAAAACCCTGCTGTACTTGGTTATTGAGATCTGAAATTGATCAAACTTAGGGTTTCAGAGGCTCTTAAAATTCGGCAGAATTCTTCCTGCGAAGAAGATAAAGTGCTGGATTTTAGAACTTGAGAAAAACAAGGTTAAATAAGAAGGGAACTGTAGGGTTAATACCTAAAGGATGATATGACCTAATTGGAGTGAAAAGGGAGGCTTAAAGGGGCTGGGAAAAGGAAGCTGCAGGTATTGGGTTCTAGGGTAGCCATAGGGAAGAAGGGGAAGTTGGGGAGATGTGGTTTTAGGGGAGAGTTGGAGGAAGGGCCTAAATAGGGTTGTGGTAGCGACGTAGGGTAGGGGAGAGACTGGGGAAGCTATGGGGTCTGAGAAGACTGCTACACAGGTGTGGCAGCAAGGACAGGGGGTAGGGGAAGTTGCACCGAACAGGGGAGGGGCAGGGTATGGGTGCGATGGCTTAGGGGAGGTGAGAAAGGGGTGGGAGAAGCTCTGTACTTACTTGGGGCTGCTGGTCAAAGGCTTGAAGACTGCTGTAAACTTGTTTGCTGCTGTGATTGAATGCTTTAATACTTGAAGAATGTTGTTGATGATTGAAACCAGAAAATTAGAATGTTCAACTTGACGACCGCCGGGTCCCCCTTCAAAGGAACCCTGCCACACCTTGGCAATAAACCAGAAAATTAGAATGTTCAACTTGACAACCGCCAGGTCCCCCTTCAAAGGTACCCTGCCACACGTTGGCAATAAATACTCAATGATCTTTATTCATCCAAAAACTGAAAATTACATTGAATGAATATGCTATTTATAGCCTTAAAACAAAAGACTCTAAATGTGGTTGGAAATCCCTAATAGATAAAGATTCCAACTCTAGACCAAAACACTCAAAGGGATTCAAATTAGTACAAGACTACAACCCTAAAATTGGAATCTTACTAAAACACTATAATTTAACTTAAAAACACATGCTAATTAAGATAACTTAGGACTTAGTTACAACTTTAAATCAAACTAGAATTCTCTAAACAAAACCAAACTCATAAAAGATAAGAACCCTCTTGGATGAGTAATCTTATCTTATCCAAAATTAACTTATAATGGACTTGTACTCTTCATATCTCAAAATTTACAAACCCAATAAAAAACTAAAATTAGATCCATAACCCTTGGATTGAGGGGATTCAATCCAGACCCATATTGAGCTTTAAAAGGCCTTGAAAATGACCAAAATGCCTTTAAGGCTGATTCAACTAGCTTTAGATTAGTATATTTGGTCCGAGTTTTGAGCCCAATTATTTTATTATTATTATTTTTTTGGGGGGGGGGGGGGGTGTGGTTCAACCATGTTCACATTACCTTGTAAGCTAAATCACTTGAACAATATCAAAGCCTAAACGCAAGTTGACTTGTGATCATCTGTAATGGAGGGGATGCTTAACGGTTTAGTACAGTGGTTTCGTGCATGGGGACTAAGAGGCAAAAATGGTGGGTAGGCACCAGATCTACAACATGGCTGATGGATGAAGCTGAAATTATGCAGTGAGGCCCCAAGATCCTTAGGTTGCAAGTCTAGGACAACCAAGAGGGTACTTGGGACAAGGGTGCATGGACGTATATGGAAGAGTTTGCCATTAGGTGGGAGGGTAAATTGTTAGAAGATTCGCTATATTTCATATCGTAAGAATTGTCACAGAATTCATCCTGGTGGTATGACCAATGTGCTTGTTCAGCAGTTTATTTCCGGGTTTTCCAACCAAAAAAATTGTGATCTTCTATAAACAATTTATTGATTGTTATGCAAGAAAAAAGAAATGATTTCTAGCTTTGACCAATAGAATGAAGGTTGCCTATTTTCTTGTTTAGAATTTAGAGCTAGTGGTTAATGCAACTAAATACCTAATACAAAGAATTCGTATTTGTATATGTTCTCTCTAGAAATTTAGAATTCTAATGTTAAGCTGATGACAATGGACTGAAGTACGATCAGACTATTGTTTACCACTGGATCCCCCTGTGTGATCTTTGTTCTGCTTTTTGTCACTAAGCCGCCTCTTGTTCAACCTCAACTCTTCGTGCTTCCTCCTCAGGCATCCATAATCCTGATTCTCGAGTATCTCTTTCCTCTTAGCCTTCATTAGCAGAGCCACTGATAGAGAAGATGGACTTGATTCCTGCGAAGCCCCGAAACTCGATAGACTTCCTTGAGTCTGTCTCGGTCGATGTGCTCCAGCCTTTGCTTCAATCTGTAGCTGCCCCCGAAAAAAGGATAGCCTCCACTGTGGTTGTCGCCGGTAGAAACAAATTGTCGATTTCCCAGCTCGCAAAAACTTACCGTCGAAGCAGAAGAAAACTTAAAATCCTGTCACCGGCGAGTAGTGCTATCCCCCAGACCTTCAAGGACCTGCTGAAAGCTGCTCTCCTCTGCTCCTCTGCCTCTGCGAAGCTGAGCCCTGAGCCTCTGTGCGCTGCCTCTGATGCCACCATCGAATAAGAAAGCTCCCCCCTCCCTGCTGATACGACCAAGGCCTCAGGAGATATGCTTGCCTCCGCTCGATCGATTGTTAAGGCAAGGTCTGATCTGTTGACCAATTTTCCTGTAAATCTCGATCCTTCTCCCATGATTGTCTCCCCTACGAGGTCTAATGTGAGCCGAAATAGGAAAACCAACTTGTGCTTTACTGGTTCGACTCCCACCACCTTCGATATTAACCTAACCCTTTCCTATCCAGTGAAAAATTCCATTTTGCCCTCATCCCCTCCTTCTAAGAACCTTCCCGCTACCATCTACCATCGGCCCAAACCCATCTCCCAAAACCCAAAACCGTCTCCATCACCTTCGCCACCTTCTTCTGGGCCTAAGCCCAAATCTCGTGGGCCCCCTAAAAAGCTAAACCACATATATCCTAAATGTTCGAAACCTCTTATACCAGTGCTGCCCATCTCAAAAGCCCAATACCCATCCCACGACCATACAGCCCAAGCCTCTGCAAACAACAAACCTCGGCCCAATACCACCCCCAACTACCACTCAACCAATTTCCTCACCTCCTCGAGTTCCAAGCCCTCCTCCCCTCACCCTGTGACACCTACAAACCTGAAACTTACAACCCTTGTCCCTAACCCGCCTTTCACCCCCTTGACCTCCCCATTCCTGAAACTAGCTCCCTTTCCTCCTGCTCATCCATTGACCCCAATATATTTGAAACACCATCCCCTCTCTCTTCCCCCCTGTTTGAGAATCCCCTCCCCCATTGCCCCTTCCCCGACAACGATATGGATGCCCCCCCCCTTGTTAGCTATGTTTGATTTCTTTATTTGGAATGTCAGGGGGCTCAACTCCCTTGAAAAGCAAGCTAATGTTAAAAATGCCATTAAATCCTCTAAAGTATCCCTTTGTGCCCTTCTTGAAACTCATGTCCATATGGACAATGCCCTTCGGATAGCTCTGTCTATTGCTCCCTCTTGGTCTTTCATCTCTAACACTTCCCCTTCTATTAAAGATCGTATCTGGATTCTTTGGGATCCCTCTAGCTTTCAAATTTCTCTCATCCGTTCCAATCCCCAGCTTATGCATCTCAACATTCTCGATAACCTCTCCCATCCCTTTGTCCTCACCATTATTTATGGCTTCAATCGAGCCGCTGATCGTGCTCCTCTTTGGGAAGACATTAGATCTATCTCCATCGCTTCCCCTAATACTCCCTAGGGTATTGGCGGGGATTTTAACATCATTAGGTTTTCCTATGAGCGTGTCGGCGGCTCCCCTTTGGATCTTGTCGCGATGAATGACTTTAATTTCTACATTGATGATTCAAGGATTTCCGACCTCCGCTGGTCGGGTTATTCCCTTACTTGGCATAATCGTCGCTCGGGTCAAGCTTGAATTTCCTCCAAGCTTGATAGATTCCTCTCCAACGATTCTTGGCTCTCTTCCTTCCCCTCCTCCTATGCCTCCTTCTCTAATTCCAATCTTTCTGATCGCTCTCCCTGCTTTGTCCAAATCTCTCAGCCCACCTCTTTTGGTCCGAAGCCCTTCAAATTCTTTGATATGTGGAGTTCTAGCGATTCTTTTATTCCCACTGTCATGGATGGGTCTAGGCCTGTCCATTGTCATTCTTTCCCTCTTGTTGCCTTCGCCCAAAGGCTTCGCAATGCCAAAGAAGCTCTTCGCTCCTGGAACTCCGCTTCCTTTGGCAATATCTTGGCAAGAGTCTCCTCTTGCCTCTTTGATCTTCAGTCCACCCAATCCCTTCTCCAAATTGACCCTTTCAACTCCTCCCTCGCGGAGGAGGAAAAATCTCTCTCCTCTAAACTCTCCTCCCTTCTTTCCTCAGAAGAAAGCTTCCTCCGCCAGAAAGCTAGAATCAAGTGGCTTGATCTAGGGGATTCCAATTCCGCTTTCTTTCATCGTTCCCTCAAAGCTTGGAATTACTTCAATTCCATCCCTTCCCTCATCACCAATAATAGTATCTGCATCTCTGATCCCGCTAGCATCAAGGCTGAGATTGTCTCCTTTTTCTCCAATCTTCTCTCCCCCCCTCTCTCCCTCCTCGCAATCCTCTCCCCCCTAATCTCATTAACAAGTTTGTTGATCCTTCTGCCATCTCCTCTCTCTGCGCTATCCCTTCCTCGGAAGAAATCCTTCTTGCCATCCACTCCCACAAGCCTAATAAGGCCCCAGGTCCGGACGGGTTCAGTATGGGCTTATTCCTTGCCTCTTGGGACTTCATTGAGCATGATCTTATCCATGCCATCCGCAGCTTCTTCTTCAACCCCTCTTAGCTCTCTTCCATCAACCAAACTTTCCTCTGCCTCATTCCCAAGAAACATGGGGCTTCTTCCCTCTCTAACTTCCGCCCCATCTCTCTTTGCAACCTCCTCTATAAATTCATCTCTAAAATCCTTGTGAATAGGCTCAAGGGCGTGATTCCCTCTCTTGTGAGTCCGAATCAATTGGCTTTCATCTCAGGCCGTAGCATTGCGGATAACATCCTCCTATGTGCGGAGATTGTCCGCGGCTTTGATAGATCCGCTCATTCCCTAGTTGCGCTCCTTAAGGTTGATCTCCATAAAGCCTTTGACTCTATTCGTTGGGATTTCATTTGGGATGTCCTCTTCTCCATGGGTTTCCCTCCCCCCTTCATCCTCTGGATCGAGTCCTGTATCTCTTCTCCCCTCTCCATCTTGTTCAACGGATCTCCGGCGGGATTCTTCCCTTCCCGTGTTGGCATTCGCCAAGGTTGCCCCCTCTCTCCTTACCTGTTCTCTCTTGCCTTGGAGGTCCTCTCCCGCATCCTCCAATCCAAGACTGATCATCTCCTCATCTCCCCCATCCCAAGTGCAGACCCTAAACCTCACCCACCTTGCTTTTGCTGATGACCTTAGGATTTTCTCTAAAGTTGATCACCTGTCCATTTCCTCTCTACTCTCTCGCAGTTTGAATCCCTTTCGGGGCTTCATGTTAACTTAGACAAATCCACAATCTTTCTATCTGGAGTCCCCGACCAGCTTCGTGCCTCTCTCCTCCACCTCTCGGGATTCTCCCCTGGATCTTTCCTTGTTGTGTACCTTGGCCTCCCGCTCATTCCGGGTAGGCTCACTCGCCACCATTGCCTTCCTATGCTTGACAACATTCCTAAGAAGCTTAAGCTGTGGAAGGGTAAGCTTCTATCTTTCGCCGGTAGAGTGGTGCTCATCCGATCTGTGCTACAGTCGTGCTATCTCTATTGGTGCGGAATCTTCTCGATTCCTAAATCTACCATCCATGCCATGGAATCTTTATCCTGTGCCTTCCTTTGGAAAGGGTAGGAAGCCACGCGCTTCATTCACCCGATCAGTTGGTCTTCCATCTGCCGCTCTACCTTTGAAGGTGACCTGGGTATCCGTCGAATCATTGATGTTAATATTGCCTGCCTTCTCAAACTAATTTTGAAAATTGCTGCAAAGCATGATTCTATCTGGGTTAGGTGGGTCTACTCTTTCCATTCTTTGATCGGATTCCCTTTGAACTGTCCCTATGCCCTCTAATCCCTCTTAAGTCTCGGAGGAAAATTCTCTTGCTGCGCCTCCACGCCATTTCCGCTATATCCACTTCCATCTCCTCCGGCTCCTCCACCTCCTTCTGGCTTGACCCGTGGCATCCGATGGGCACTCTCTATAACATCTTTGGTCCCCGTAGTGTCTATGATTCCCGTATCCTTAAAACCACCCCCTTGTCCAACTTCATTTCTAATGAATCCTGGATACCTTCCCCTCTCCCCATTCTCACACAGGTTTGGGAATCCCTTCCCCCAATCTCTAACTCCTCTAGAGATCTCATTGTTTGGCTCCCCTCCCCCACCAAAACATTCACCGCCTCTTCGGCATGGAACCTCATCCGACCCCATAGCCCTAAGCCTCCCTGGCCCCCCTTGGTTTGGTTCAAAGGCTTCATTCCCCGCCATTCCCTTACCCTTTGGAGAGCCCTCAACCTAGCCCTCCCAACCTAGCCCTCCCAACCCAGTCCTTCCTTATTGGCTGCCATATCCCTACTGACCCCAATTGCATCCTTTGCTGGAGCGGCTTGGAGAACCTTGAGCACATTTTCTTCTCTTGCCCCTTCTCCAGATCTCTCTGGGGAAAAGCCCTTGCTTCCATTTGGTCCCGCTCGAGAAGATCGTATGGGTTCTTTAGAGATTGGTCTTGGATTTTGAGAAACTTTTCAGGCTCCTCCATTTGCGATCGAATTGGTAAGCTATTCTATTGTGCCTTGATCCATCACCTATGGTGGGAGCGCAATATGAGGAGATGGACTTCCAAATCCCATTCTATTGAGAGGATTTGGAATGCCATCTATTATGATGTCTCTTCTAGGCTAATAGCTATCCCCCATCCCCCTGTTGATGATACCCCAAGGAACAGGCTCATTGTTGTCTCCTGGGGTCTTAATTCTCCTTTCCGGCCTTATGCTTAAAGGCCTTGTTCTCTTGGTTTCTTTTGTTTAATATATTTTTATTCATCCAAAAAAAAAAAAAAGCATCTGCTAAAATGAATTTGTCAGTGTATGTTTGACTTTCAGAAGTCATGGTTTCTACTTATTTCGAATTATATCCTTTTGTAAACCAACTGATCAAATCTTACTGTTTAGACTTCTTTTGCCACCTGATTACACCATATGGTTGCTCCATGCTCTTTCTGTGGTGTATGGAGTGGAGCATCCTTGCCAACTATGTTATGCACCATAGTAATACATTGGCAAACCCAAAAGAATGCTTGTAAAGGCTTATGGGCTTATGCCAATAAAACATATTTATTTCATGATCCTCAATCCATATGAACTTGAACCACTTGACCGTATAATGTACCAAAAGAAGAGGATGGGGAGGAAGTAGAAAAACATCCATCTGCGGTTACCTTATTAATATGTACTAATGTACCTTATATCCTGTTTGCAATTTTATTTGGTATATAGAATCTGCGGTACACTTAGTATTTCATGAAATATTGTTGCCTGATTTGATTTCGCAATTTACTGAAGCTGTTTGTGCTTTGAAGGTGTTTTAGTTACATGTGTAGAACTTCAATGTTCACTTCGTTGATGGTGTTTTCATAGAAAAGGAAGAAATGATATTGTTCTTTGAAGTCCAGCAAATGTGGTTGATGAACGCATAAATAAGTCCTAGCAATATTTGTTTGTTCCAGAAACATTTCCATAATAAGTACAATGATGATGCTTTAGATTGGTTGCATTTATCTATTATTTGGTATGAAACTAGTTCTTGGTGTCTTGATTCTTGAGATAGCCTTCTTACCTGTTACCATATTAAACATTGACATGTATCCAAGAAGAATTTCAAATAAACTTATTTGCCATTTTGCACTTAGATCCTTTGTTACTGATTTAGGGTACTTGAGTGCAAGTTGGAGGATCTGTTAACCATATGATTAGATAGAATGTGGACTAAGACATATTTACTTGCTCATCTGCAGGCTCAGGCTGCTGGACGTGGTGCTCCTCCTGGTAGAGGTGTTGTGCCACTGTACGGAGGTAACCTGTAATTTGGGAAGGAATCCTGGCTGCTTAGTTCCTTGATGCGGAGTTAAGTTCTTACAAGTATACTGTCTTCATTAGTGTAAGAAGAGGTTGCTAAGGAGTGGTGGTGCAAATGGTTTTATTTGTAGTTGATGTCATCTGGTTTTCACCCGAATTTCTCCCCGGATTCATCTTGAACGAATGACACCTAAATTTTGATTGCAGAACCTGTGTTTTTGCCTATGTATTCCAATAGGATAGGATGTTCTAGACACTGCTCCAATGTTATGGAATAGTTTGTGGTATATGAGTTGAAACATTCTTCACTTCTATTTACTCCGTTTCCTCTTTTCTCTGGGTCATGCATTTGGAGTGCAGACTTGATGTGTATACAAAGCTTGGCTGTGTTTGTTTGGATACTTTGAAGATGCTCACATTTTAAGCGGAAACTTGGACATGGGCTTAAGTATATTCAAGATTACATAGGCTGTATTGGCTGAACTTGGGATTTGCCAGGAGCAATTCAAGTGATAATTAAATCTGCATCCAATATTAGGCAAACAATGGTTCCTCATTATATTGGCCGAGCTAACAGGAATGGTAGAAATATTTTGTGTTGAAAGGAATGATATGAAATATACGGATGTGGGATTACCTGCACGTTTATCCTTTCAAAACACTGTATAGAATTGTTTGGGAACCTGTGACGTGTTCTATTGAAAGTACAAAAAATGAAAATTTATAGCCATTGGGCAACTGTGAGGAAAATCGACCTTGCTTGGGTCATGCGTGCGCAAGACCATCAAGCCAAGCATTTCAGGAGGTCAGATTGGAATTTCGGTCGAAATTTCGATATCGATTGTTGAAATTCAACGGTCGAGATTGAAATTTCGACTTGATGGTCATGTGCATTTAAGGAGAAATGACCCAAGCAAAATTAGAGGAAAATGAGCCTCCGAAGGAATGGGTTGCTTGTTACGCAGTTGAACGTTGAGCGTGCTGCTTGCCCATTTTATGGATCGAATGCTCTTTCCAGGGATAGATTCCTACGTGTTACTCATTGGAAGTGTACTGAAGTACAGCGTTCGTTGAGAAAGTTGTCAGGACACGTTTGTTTGATAACCCATCAAAACAAAACACTTTTATCAAACAGTTTTCCATCAATTCTTTGTTTCTTGAAGCGATAAATACCATTTATTGGTGGGTTATCAAACGAGTCCTAGCAATGCCTGTGACCGGCAGGTAAGAAGCCAATCAAAAGCGTCTGTTGGGGATTACATCCACAAGCACAATGCCAAGGTTGCTCAATTGTGAGAGTTAGCACAGGGTCCAGAGCAACTCCCCATTAGGGGAGGGGTGTCTCGCTTCTTCACTACATAATAGTTGGCCCTTGTGAGACTCATTGGAATTTCTTGTATTTATTGGAAAAACATGAGTAGAATACATACAATGCAAACTCCTTAAAACTCCAAAGGGCTGACCAAACATGATTCCCTTCCCAGTTTGAATCTAACGAATATGGAGGATGATATAGATTCCTAAGGGCCTGTTTGGTTGGCGACCCGGGGTTGGGAAACCCCGGGACCCACAAAGGGGGTTTACCCCCTTGGGGATCAATCCTGATGGTGTGATTACTCCCTTTTACTATGTGATTTAGTTAATTTCATAGGATGAACCATAATTCAATAATTTTTTTGGATATTCTCTCAATCAGTTTTATAAACTATAATATTGACAGTTGTATCTTCAATGGTTTTTAATATGCGATTACTCAGGATCTCATGGGAATCGTCAGGATCTGGGTGATGAACCGGATTATTGTTCGCGGCTGCGCGGATATCCTCCGCGCAGACCTATAAGGATGACACGTGTTCTCATAAAATCAAACGGTTGAGAGGTGAGGGAAAATTGGTCATTGGTTTAAAAATTTTCGTAAATTACAAAAACCCACCTCATATGAATTTGAATTTGCAGAAAAGATCACTTTTACCGTATTGTTGAAAAACGTCTTGAGTGAAACCCTACCGTCATTTATGTGCCTCTTCTCCGGCGATGTGGTTTTGGAAAGTTAAGAAACGCCTAACCTTTGCACTTCTTAAACGACTACTTTGATATTGTCAATGATTTGAATCCAACACTTCTCCAGTTAACTGCACCGCAGATGATCTCTGTTGATACTGGTCTCATTGTTGATGATTTAAATCCAACACTTCTCCAGTTAACTGCACCGCAGATGACCTTTCACACTAACTGGTGATTGCTGTATTTTCCAAGTTTTGTAATGCAGATTTTGAAGTGTTCTTTCGTTTTTAGGGAGTGTTGTAGCCATTTTTCAATGATATGATAATGTATAATCAACTGAGAGAATCTGAAAAACATTACATCCATATTAGTAAAAGATCATTCATGGGAAGGATTGTCATCGGGATTAAAAATGTTCTGTTGACTATTTATGTGCAAGAAAGATAGGTTCTTTCAGAGGATGAATTCAGAATCCATAATTGCAGTGCCATAATATATATTCAGAGGAAGGTATGGAGGATCGAATCCCTGGTTCTCCTTGTGCTGTTGGTTGAACAAGAACTTCAGAAGGATGGTATGCTTTTATGGTAAGGATTCGTTGTAGACCGGTTCAGACTTCTGTGAACCACTGTTGACACATGTCTCTTAAAAAAATAGAATTTGCAGAAAGATCATTTCATCAAATTGGGAAAACAAGTTTGAATGAAACCCTAGCCATCGTTCATCGGCCTTTTCTCCGGTGGCGACGAAAACCCACCCCTGAGTCTCTCTCAACAACCGCTTATTCTTGCTCTCTAGAACACCCGCCATTAAGAAACCAGGAAAATTCACAATGAAGGTGAAGGCGTGGTCCTGATTCGTGAAACAGAGAGGAAAACCTAAAAGGAAGCCATGATTAAGCTTGAATCTTGAATCTTCAAGAAGGTAGGTTAAGTTCAAGATTTATGAAAATCTTCAAAAAAGGATATTTGTATGGACTGAAAATACTTGTCAAGTCGGTTTCTTGACGCCTTGGACGAAAGCTTGAAATTGCATTGTTCGTTTCGACAAAAATTCAAGGCCTTCAAAATCCAATTTCCTGACATCTCCTCCTCCATAAGATATCAAAGTAGTCGTTTAAGAAGTGCAAAGGTTGGGCGTTTCTTAACTTTCCAAAACCACATCGCCGGAGAAGAGGCACATAAATGACGGTAGGGTTTCACTCAAGACGTTTTTCAACAATACGGTAAAAGTGATCTTTTACGCAAATTCAAATTCATATGAGGTGGATTTTTGTAATTTACGAAAATTTTTAAACCAATGACCAATTTTCGCTCACATCTCAACCGTTTGATTTTATGAGAACACGTGTCATCCTTATAGGTCTGCGCGGATGATATCCGCGCAGCCGCGAACAAGAATCCGCGTTGAAGCAGTCATAATATGCAGTTCCCAGGATCTTGGGAATTTTGGAAATCCAGCGCCAACGAATATGGAGAAACGATAAATTGATGGAGAAAAGAAAAGATTTGATGAGAAAATTAAATGCCGATACTGAAGATGAATAACTCGTTTAAAAAACATAGTTTTCACTTTTCGGAGAGACGGTGTGTTTCAAAAAGACGTTACTCTCTCTCACCGCCGGTGAAGATCAACAGTTGTTTACTCACTTTCCTTTCTGAAAAACTAATAGTAACCCGTGATGGAAGGTTAACATAATTAATTAATGAGACGAAAATTAGAAACTTTCTTGACAATTCAGATAACAATTCCTACCCCAAAAAAAAAAAAAAAATCAGATAACAATTCGCGCGTTTTGAACCGAAAGAGAGTTTTCTTTTCTCAGTAAATCGCCATCAACGTTGTCGCGAGTGGAAAAATAACGACGGTAACACACATAAGACGCAAAAAAATATATTGACATATTTGATTTCATTAATATGTAACAACTTACAAGATTCAAGATTCAAACAGTTATTGTTCTACTCACAAGTAACTAAAATTTACAAGGTCTTAATGAGACCACAAATAATCAAGATTCAGATTGTTTTGGCATTGTAAAACGACACAATGGGCACGTGTTCTTGTACTCCAACCACTTGATGATGCATTCGCTGTGAAAAAAATGTGAACAATCCAACTTTATGATGTCAGCTCCTCCCACGTAATCATCCATGCAAATCATACACAAGTCTGCAGAAGAGGTATCATGTAATTTCTTCATCTCCAAAGCCTCAATAGAAGATTTTGAAGCAGGAAGCAAGCTAAAACCTTCATCTCCATTCAAAATGGCTTCAAATTCTCTAATTTCTTGCCAAATATCTACATACTCTACCAAACAGACGTCAATAATTATGAAGATAGTCAGCTCTCCATCATCTTTGTCGGTTTTGTAGAACTTTGCCTCTTCAAAAGCATATGTAGATATCTCTTCTTTCAATCTCTCAACGCAGACAGAAGGGATCTCAAGTTCTGTAAGCATAGTGTGGATATGAGACTTACTAACTTGAGGGATGAGGAGGCTATGAAACTCAACGTCCAATTGTTTCACCGGTAAGAGATTAGTTGTCTGCTCAAGAATAATTGAATCGCCATCATCGTTTGGAAATGTTGCCCTAACATCCTTACGTTCAACCACGAAATAGATTTTGACTCCGATTTCAGCTTCAGCACCGACTCCGACTTCAGGTATAAACCGGGAACTGAGACATGAAATAATTGCCCGACGCCTTCGACGCAAAAAGTGAAGCATGATTGAGTGACCCGGCCGTGAATTTCAAAATCAAAAGGAATTCAGACAAAAGAAAACGAGATAGCAAGAGAAGGAACACGGAAGAATGGCGGGGACGAGATGGTAAGTAAGAGAAGGGGCTCGCCGCTCGCCAGTTATATATAAGAAAAGACTCCTAGTCCTAGTGGTATACCACTAAGTAATCATATTAACATTAGAGTTTAACTAGGACAACTACTAGTGTTTCCTCACTAGTTCCGTTTCTACTTTCTAGTCTTGCTCCATGTAGGTCATTTTGTTCGTTATGATCTGATGGTCCCCAGTGGGATATGCTTGATCTGATCGGTTATTGTAGATGATCAAATTAATTTGATCGATTTCCTTAAGCGTAGGTCTCTTCCCACTCAATTTGGTAATATTCTTCTATTCAATTAGGAGAGCCTATTATAAAGAGATACCTTGACTTAAATTGGGAAAGCTTGTTTACAAATAGTTGATTGCCCTTCATCTCAGATATTTAAGGATTAAGTGATGTTATGGTTTGAATTCAAGTTTTTAATTTTGAATTCAAATTTGAATATTGTAAACGAATCTTGTAAAATAGTTATGTTTTTTCTTTGCATTCTTTCAGTATGCTAAAACAGAGGTGTTCTTCTCGTTTCTTTGCATCTCATTCTTCAACTTGGTGTTTCCCTACTGGTGAAGGAATCTGGGTTTCTGATCATCTATCAGATCAATGTGGTCCCTCTCTGGGTTGGGTTATCATGTGTTTAATTTATTTGTTTTCACAAGTTCAAATCAACTGGGAATCTCTGAGCTCTTCTTCAAATTGGTTTTCTCGAGTTCAAGTTCAACTAGCTGTCTCGTTCTATAATGTATTATAAGCTCCAGTGATGGTAACTGTGATGTGATGCAATTCTATTAAAATCCATGGAGTAGCGATATGGCTGCCGGTTGGTAGTCCTCAGTGACTCAGTGTAAGGGTAACCAAAAGTTTCTGCAGTTGAATCAAGGAGTCGGAGGTTATTACAGTAAACAACAATGGCTTCATCGTGCAAACAATAATGGCCCAAGGTACTACTTCCTTCTTCCTTTTCTATCTCGCATGTCTTTGCCAGGCTTTTGGTTTTTGTTTCTGCATTTCATTTCCTACGTTCTATCTTCTATATGAATCCCAACTCCTAGAAGGCTACAAAACATCGAACTCTGATTAAAATTTGGGTCTCCGTTGTAAATCACTTGACTTTGGAGAATTAGATTAACGAATAATTTCCAAACACTAGTAGTTTGATAAACAAAAATCACCTAAACTTGTCTAAGATTCGCATAGAATCTTCTTTGCTTCTGCTTAGATTTGAATGGGAACTAATAATAAATCAGCTAACCAAAGGTCTCTTCTAATAAGAGGAATGTCAATTTCCTATTCCGCTAAATGAAAAATTCATCCAAAGACGAAGATGGAACACCCAGCCAATATTAACCATGAATAACAATGGAACTCTTCCAAATTGTAATAAACAAAGGGCATTCCACAAATATAGGATGAAGGTTCTCATATGCAAAATAACAAAGATTATATATCAAGACGATAATGTGCCCTTCTGGATGATTATGTCATCTCCTGGGAGCTTCAAATGTATTAGCCTCCGCCCAAAGACTGAATGGTGAGGTTTAATACCTTGACCAAATCAAGGAGTTCCATGAAACTCTTGAGCTCTGATTCTCAGATTTCATCCTAAGCAAGTCAAAAATACCCAGGATGTTTAAACTTTAAAGTCACAGAAAAAAAAATGTCATCTACTTGCGTTTGATGGAGAATGACGCTCTCAGCTAAGGTGCAGATATTCTGCTTAAAACTCGATTTAACATGAGGGAAATACCAATGAAAGTCAAATAAAGTCCAAGGCCTTTACCCTTCAGTATTGAAATAACATTTGATCAAGGCTTGAAAGATGGATAAATCATATTTTTTTCCTCATAGAAACACTGAAATTTGATTATTCATGCTTAACTGACCAGCAGAGCTTGCGCAAGAAATACTTATTGTACCTATTATCTCTCTCAACCTATGCCCCTCCAAACCCCTTTTCTTCTTTGACTTACTTTAAGAACCCAGGAGGATGTAGTCTTGATTGATTGAGGATCAGTTCTTTTAAGATCTCTAAAGAGAACCAACTTAAATGAGACCAAAAAAGGTTTCTTGATCTTAGAGTTATGTGATGAATACTTTAGAGATGGGGGACTGAGGTTTGTAGGTGTTAGAATGGGTTGAAACCTGGTGGGGTGTAGTTAATGATATATGGATATGATCCGCCAAGTTTGGTTGGATGGATGGCTAAATTGGAAACTACGAGGGCTCTTGGTTTTTGGGGAGTTTTGGCTGTGCATAAGTTCAAGAGAATATCTATACCTTGAAATTGGATGGTCAAATAGGGTCAATTGGGATAAGGTCCTTAGGGTTGGTGGGATGATGTACCTAAAAAGAAACATATCTAATGCTTAGATTGGTGTAGATTTGACCTTGGATTTTGGGTTTCTTGGAAGATTTGAAAATTCAAGAAAGAAAAAAAAGGGTTATACTAGAAAGAAAATGGAGTGTAGGCTGGCAGATAGCTGGATGGGGAGACTTAACGATGGGAATGCTTTCTTGAAGACTGTCTATTCAGCCAAAAAAAGATCTAGTCTTGAGTTTCTTGACCTCGCTTTAGAACTTTAAGAGTCTCTTTCAATCTTGGTCCTTCACTGACCAAATTTAACAAAAGCAGTATGCATCAGCATAATGCAAGACAATCACTCAAACCTGAGAAGCTTTATTGATCATATCAAGTTTGGGTCCCTTTCCATCAAGTGGAACGGTTTTATCTGTACATAATAAGCTGGAGATCTGATCTGATTTGAGTTCTTAATTGAACGTTAACTCAACATTGAAACTAATTTAAGGTAGAAACCAATTGACTTAGACCACCTTAAACTGCAGCAAGAACACAAGAAATGGTTATTCGTACTTAGCCTGGACATTTAACTTTTGTGCCTGTAGAATAGGCCAATGAACGCATAAACATATTAAACAAAAGCCCAACACACATAAATATCCACCCTAGGTTGATTTCAGAGGAAAATAGGCCAGTTTGGTGTTAGATCTGCATCAGCCCCAGCTTACCACTGTTGCTCATGAGATATTCAGATTGGAAGAGCAGATAATTTTTGCATCTAACATTACATCAGAATATCAGATTAATAGGAGATGTAGATCGCTAGTAACTCCACACACACGCACACACAAAAAAATAAAGGCAGGAAAAGAATGGGGAGACTGAAAAGGGCTAGTTTTGCTGGTCATTAACACTCACCTGAGAACTGAGTTCTCCCCAGCAAGACCTCCTTGGTTAATTACAGACTTCACGCATAAAACCCCTCCTCTGCCTCTCTCCCTTACATAACCCAAAACCCCTTTTAATTAACTGCTGTACCCTACTCAATACTGTCTTTGCCATCTGGACAACATTCTCTGTCCCCTGTCATAAGCTAACGTTAGGGTTGCTGTAGTGAAGGATTGTCGTATGGAAAGATCCAATGAGCCCGTTGCAGCTTGGAACAACTCATTATTGTGTCAGTTGAGTCATCAAATGAACCGGAAATTGGCAATTTCAGATAGTCCTCTTACACATAAAGTAGGGATGCGAATGGTTGCATACCTGACTTTTTCCCTTTAGCTGTAAACTGTACCACATAAATCATCAGAAAAATGAAATCAAGCCTCAATACAGAAATGTTGATTAAGAGTGGCCATCATGTTTCCCTCCTGTATGAGAGGCCAGACTAATAAGAGAACATGAATCACTCATAGTTGCAAAATAGATTTTCAGTTTATTCTCCTCATTTGTATTTATATTTGGGATTTACTTTCTGACACATTTGGTCTCTAATGATTTGTAACCATACATTTTGCACGTTTAGTATGATACTTTTTTCTTTGTCATAAAGATTTATAATTTGTAGCTGGTGCCATGGTCTGATCTATAGGATGGGAAGGTCTCTCAACTTGAGCATGTTTTCATCCGAGGTAGCAAAGTCAGGTAACTTTATTATTTATCATATGATAAATTTATTTGTTGATTATTTGATTATATTGGAACTACCGCATAGTCCGAAACAAAAGTTTCTAGAGCTGACCAAACTCCGTACCAAAACTAATTTGAGTTATAAATTCATCAGGTTTATGATCATACCTGACATGCTGAAGCACCGATGTTCTAGAGGCTTGATGCTAGAATCAAGGTATTCACACCACACACACATGATTGGTTTTCATTATTTCATCATATATAAGGTTCTGTTGTTCTTAACCATCTCTGTTTACTCTTACAGCGGAAGGGCTCAGCTCTTGGAGTAGGTTGCGGTCGTGCTTTTGCAATGCAGGCCAGGGTAAGTTAATTTTTTACTACGCACAAATTTTTGTTCTGCTGGGCCAGCATCCTTTTGAGGTAATCCAGGCCCCAGGGCCCTTTGGGTTCTGCTGGTAGGTATTCCAAGAACCCTTGTGATGGAAACCAGGTCTAGGGCTAGGGTTATTTTAGTAATTTTCCTAGACTTAGGTTTGCCCAGGAAATTCTAGCAAAGAGGGAAACTGAAACAGGGGGCTTTAGGTTATATTAAAGCTCTAAAACCCTGCTGTACTTGGTTATTGAGATCTGAAATTGATCAAACTTAGGGTTTCAGAGGCTCTTAAAATTTGGCAGAATTCTTCCTGCGAAGAAGATAAAGTGCTGGATTTTAGAACTTGAGAAAAACAAGGTTAAATAAGAAGGTAACTGTAGGGTTAATACCTAAAGGATGATACGACCTAATTGGAGTGAAAAGGGAGGCTTAAAGGGGCTGGGAAAAGGAAGCTGCAGGTATTGGGTTCTAGGGTAGCCATAGGGAAGAAGGGGAAGTTGGGGAGATGTGGTTTTAGGGGAGAGTTGGAGGAAGGGCCTAAATAGGGTTGTGGTAGGGTAGGGGAGAGACTGGGGAAGCTATGGGGTCTGAGAAGACTGCTACACAGGTGTGGCAGCAAGGACAGGGGGTAGGGGAAGTTGCACCGAACAGGGGAGGGGCAGGGTATGGGTGCGATGGCTTAGGGGAGGTGAGTAAGGGGTGGGAGAAGCTCTGTACTTACTTGGGGCTGCTGGTCAAAGGCTTGAAGACTGCTGTAAACTTGATTGCTGCAGTGATTGAATGCTTTAATACTTGAAGAATGTTGTTGATGATTGAAACCAGAAAATTAGAATGTTCAACTTGACGACCGCCGGGTCCCCCTTCAAAGGAACCCTGCCACACCTTGGCAATAAACCAGAAAATTAGAATGTTCAACTTGACAACCGCCAGGTCCCCCTTCAAAGGTACCCTGCCACACGTTGGCAATAAACACTCAATGATCTTTATTCATCCAAAAACTGAAAATTACATTGAATGAATATGCTATTTATAGCCTTAAAACAAAAGACTCTAAATGGGGTTGGAAATCCCTAATAGATAAAGATTCCAACTCTAGACCAAAACACTCAAAGGGATTCAAATTAGTACAAGACTACAACCCTAAAATTGGAATCTTACTAAAACACTATAATTTAACTTAAAAACACATGCTAATTAAGATAACTTAGGACTTAGTTACAACTTTAAATCAAACTAGAATTCTCTAAACAAAACCAAACTCCTAAAAGATAAGAACCCTCTTGGATGAGTAATCTTATCTTATCCAAAACTAACTTATAATGGACTTGTACTCTTCATATCTCAAAATTTACAAACCCAATAAAAAACTAAAATTAGATTCATAACCCTTGGATTGAGGGGATTCAATCCAGACCCATATTGAGCTTTAAAAGGCCTTGAAAATGGCCTTGAAAATGACCAAAATGCCTTTAAGGCTGATTCAACTAGCTTTAGATTAGTTTCTTTGGTCCAAGTTTTGAGCCCAATTATTTTATTATTAATTTTTTTTTTTTTGGGGGGGGGGGTGGTTCAACCATGTTCACATTACCTTGTGAGCTAAATCACTTGAACATATCAAAGCCTAAACGCAAGTTGACTTGTGATCATCTGTAATGGAGGGGATGCTTAACGGTTTAGTACAGTGGTTTCGTGCATGGGGACTAAGAGGCAAAAGTGGTGGGTAGGCACCAGATCTACAACATGGCTGATGGATGAAGCTGAAATTATGCAGTGAGGCCCCAAGATCCTTAGGTTGCAAGTCTAGGACAACCAAGAGGGTACTTGGGACAGGGGTGCATGGACGTATATGGAAGAGTTTGCCATTAGGTGGTAGGGTAAATTGTTAGAAGATTCACTATATTTCATATCGTAAGAATTGTCACAGAATTCATCCTGGTGGTATGACCAATGTGCTTGTTCAGCAGTTTATTTCCTGGTTTTCCAACCAAAAAAATTGTGATCTTCTATTAACAATTTATTGCTTGTTATGCAAGAAAAAACTAGCTTTGACCAATAGAATGAAGGTTGCCTATTTTCTTGTTTAGAATTTAGAGCTAGTGGTTAATGCAACTAAATACCTAATACAAAGAATTCGTATTTGTATATGTTCTCTCTAGAAATTTAGAATTCTAATGTTAAGCTGATGACAATGGACTGAAGTACGATCAGACTATTGTTTACCACTAGATCCCCTTGCGCTGCGATCTTTGTTCTGCTTTTGTTCACGAAGCCGCCTCTTGTTCAACCTCAACTCTTCGTGCTTCCTCCTCAGGCATCCATAATCCTGATTCTCGAGTATCTCTTGCCTCTCAGCCTTCATTAGCAGAGCCACTAATAGAGAAGATGGACTTGATTCCTGCAAAACCCGAAACTCGATAGACTTCCTTGAGTCTGTCTCGGTCGATGTGCTCCAGCCTCCGCTTCAATCTGTAGCTGCCCCCGAAAAAAGGATAGCCTCCACTGTGGTTGTCGCTTGTAGAAACAAACTGTCGATATCCCAGCTCGCGAAAACCTACCGTCGAAGCAGAAGAAAACTTAAAATCCTGTCGCCGGCGAGTAGTGCTATCCCCTAGACCTTCAAGGACCTACCGAAAGCTGCTCCCCTCTACAGAGCTGAGCCCTGAGCCCTGAGCCCTGAGCCTCTTTGCGCTGCCTCTGATGCCGCCATCGAATCGGAAAGCTCCCCCCTCCCTGCTGATACGACCAAGGCCTTAGGAGATATGCTTGCCTCCGCTCGATCGATTGTTAAGGCAAGGTCTGATCTGTTGACCAATTTTCCTGTAAATCTCGATCCTTCTCCCATGACTGTCTCCCCTGCGAGGTCCAGTGTGAGCCCAAATAGGAAAACCAACTTGTGCTTTACTGGTTCGACTCCCACCACCTCCGATATTAACCTAAACCTTTCCTATCCAGTGAAAAAATCCATTTTGCCCTCATCCCCTCCTTCTAAGAACCTTCCCGCTACCATCTACCATCAGCCCAAACCCATCTCCCAAAACCCAAAACCGTCTCCATCACCTTCGCCACCTTCTTTTGGGCCCCCTAAAAAGCTAAACCACATATATCCTAAACGTTCTAAACCTCTTATACCAGTGCTGCCCATCTCAAAAGCCCAATACCCATCCCACTACCATACAGCCCAAGCCTCTGCAAACAACAAACCTCGGCCCAATACCACCCCCGACTACCACTCAACCAAATTCCTCACCTCCTCGAGTTCCAAGCCCTCCTCCCCTCACCCTATGACACCTACAAACCTGAAACTTACAACCCTTGTCCCTAACCCGCCTTTCACCCCCTTGTCCTCCCCATTCCTGAAACTAGCTCCCTTTCCTCCTGCTCATCCATTGACCCCAATATATTTGAAACACCATCCCCTTTCTCTTCCCCATGTGAGAATCCCCTCCCCATTGCCCTTCCTTGCAGGATATGGATGCCCCCCTTGTTAGCTATGTTTGATTTCTTTATTTGGAATGTCAGGGGGCTCAACTCCCTTGAAAAGCAAGCTAATGTTAAAAATGCCATTAAATCCTCAAAAGTATCCCTTTGTGCCCTTCTTAAAACTCATGTCCATATGGACAATACCCTTCGGATAGCTCTGTCTATTGCTCCCTCTTGGTCTTTCATCTCTAACACTTCCCCTTTTATCAAAGATCGTATTTGGATTCTTTGGGATCCCTCTAGATTTCAAATTTCTCTCATTCGTTCCAATCCCCAGCTTATGCATCTCAACATCCTTGATAACCTCTCCCATCCCTTTCTCCTCACCATTATCTATGGCTTCAATCGAGCCGCGATCGTGCTCCTCTTTGGGAAGACCTTAGATCTATCTCCATCGCTTCCCCTAATACTCCCGGGGATTGGCGGGATTTTAACATCATTAGGTTTTCCCATGAGCGTGTCGGCGGCTCCCCTCTGGATCCTGTCGCAATGAATGACTTCAATTCCGCATTGATGATTCAGGGATTTCCGACCTCCGCTGGTCGGGTTATTCCCTCTTGGCATAATCGCGCTCGGGTCAAGCTCGAATGCCTCCAAGCTTGATAGATTCCTCTCCAACGACTGGCCTCCTCCTTCCCGCCTCCTATGCCTCCTTCTCTAATTCCAATCTTTCTGATCGCTCTCCCTGCTTTGTCCAAATCTCTCAGCCCACCTCTTTTGGTCCGAAGCCCTTCAAATTCTTTGATATGTGGACTTCTAGCGATTCTTTTATTTCCACTATCATGGATGCCTGGTCTAGGTCTGTCCATTGTCATTCTTTCCCTCTTGTTGCCTTTGCTCGAAGGCCGCAATGCCAAAGAAGCTCTTCGCTCCCGGAACTCCGCTTCCTTTGGCAATATCTTGGCGAGCTCCTCTTGCCGCTCTGATCTTCAGTCCACCCAATCCCTTCTCCAAATTGATCCTTTCAACTCCTCCCTCGCGGAGGAGGAAAAATCTCTCTCCTCTAAACTCTCCTCCCTTCTTTCCTCAGAAGAAAGCTTCCTCCGCCAGAAAGCTAGAATCAAGTGGCTTGATTTAGGGGATTCCAATTCCGCTTTCTTTCATCGTTCCCTCAAAGCTCGGAATAACTTCAATTCCATCCCTTCCCTCATCACCAATAATAGTATCTGCATCTCTGATCCCGTTAGCATCAAGGTTGAGATTGTCTCCTTTTTCTCCAATCTTCTCTCCCCCTCCCTCCCTCCTCGCAACCTCTCCCCCTAATCGCATTAACAAGTTTGTTGATCCTTCTGCAATCTCCTCTCTCTGGGCTATCCCTTCCTCGGAAGAAATCCTTCTTGCCATCCACTCCCACAAGCCTAATAAGGCCCCAGGTCCGGATGGGTTCAATATGGGCTTCTTCCTTGCCACTTAGGACTTCATTGAGGATGATCTTATCCATGCCACCCCTCTCAGCTCTCTTCCATCAACCAAACTTTCCTCTGCCTCATTCCCAATAAACATGGGGCTTTTTCCCTCTCTAACTTCCGCCCCATCTCCTCTGCAACCTCCTCTATAAATTCATCTCTAAAATCCTTGTGAATAGGCTCAAACGCGTGGTTCCCTCTCTTGTGAGTTGAATCAATTGGCTTTCATCTCAAGCCGTAGCATTGCGGATAACATCCTCCTTTGTGCGGAGATTGTCCGCGGCTTTGATAGATCCGCTCATTCCTAGTGCGCTCCTTAAGGTTGATCTCCATAAAACTTTTGACTCTATTTGTTGGGATTTCATTTGGGATGTCCTCTTCTCCATGGGTTTCCCTCCCCCCCCTTCATCCTCTGGATCGAGCCCTGTATCTCTTCTCCCCTCTCCATCTTGGTCAACGGATCTCCGGCAGGATTCTTCCCTTCCCGTGTTGGCATTCGCAAGGTTGCCCCCCTCTCCTTACCGTTCTCTCTTGCCTTGGAGGTCCTCTCGCATCCTCCAATCCAAGCGATCAGCTCCTCATCTCCCCCATCCCCAAGTGGGACCCTAAACCTCACCCACCTTGCTTGCTGATGACCTTAGGATTTTCTCTAAAGTTGATCACCTGTCCATTTCCTCTCTACTCTCTCGCAGTTTGAACCCTTTCGGGCTTCGTGCTAACTAGACAAATCCACAATCTTTCTATTTGGAGTCCCCGACCGCTCTGCCTCTCTCCTCCACCTCTCGGGATTCTCCCTGGATCTTTCCCTGTTGTGTACCTTGGCCTCCCGCTCATTCCGGGTAGGCTCACTCGCCACCACCGCCTTCCTATGCTTGACAACATTCGTAAGAAGCTTAAGCGTGGAAGGGTAAGCTTCTATCTTTCGCCGGTAGAGTGGTGCTCATCCGATCGTGCTACGGTCTTCCTATCTCTATTGGTGCGGAATCTTCTCGATTCCCAAATCTACCATCTATGCCATGGAATCTTTATCCTGTGCCTTCCTTTGGAAAGGGCAGGAAGCCACGCGCTTCATTCACTCGATCGTTGGTCTTCCATCTGCCGCCCTACCTCTGAAGGTGACTTGGGTATTCGTCGAATCATTGATGTTAATATTGTCTGCCTTCTCAAACTAATTTGGAAAATTGCTGCAAAGCATGATTCTATCTGGGCTAGGTGGGTCTACTCTTTCCATTTTTGATCGGATTCCCTCTGGATTGTCCCTATGCCCTCTAATCCCTTTTGAGTCTGGAGGAAAATTTTCTTGCTGTGCCTCCGCGCCATTTCCGCTATATCCACTTCCATCTCATCCGGCTCCTCCACCTCCTTCGGCTTGACCGTGGCATCCGATGGGCATTCTCTATAACATCTTTGGTCCCCGTAGTGTCTATGATTCCCGTATGCTTAAAACCACCCCTTGTCCAACTTCATTTCTAATGAATCTTGGATACCTTCCCCTCTCCCCATTCTCACACAGGTTTGGGAATCCCTTCCCCCAATCTCTAACTCCTCTAGAGATCTCATTGTTTGGCTCCCCTCCCCCACCAAAACATTCACCGCCTCTTCGGCATGGAACCTCATCCGATCCCATAGCCCTAAGCCTCCCTGGCCCCCCTTGGTTTGGTTCAAAGGCTTCATTCCCTACCATTCCCTTACCCTTTGGAGAGCCCTCAACCTAGCCCTCCCAACCCGGTCCTTCCTTATTGGCTGCCATATCCCTACTAACCCCAATTGCATCCTTTCTTGGAGCGGCTTGGAGAACCTTGAGCACATTTTCTTCTCTTGCCCCTTCTCCAGATCTCTCTGGGGAAAAGCCCTTGCTTCCATTTGGTCCCGCTCGAGACGATCGTATGGGTTCTTTAGAGATTGGTCTTGGATTTTGAGAAACTTTTCAGGCTCCTCCATTTGCGATCGAATTGGTAAGCTATTCTATTGTGCCTTGATCCATCACCTATGGTGGGAGCGCAATATGAGGAGATGGACTTCCAAATCCCATTCTATTGAGAGGATTTGGAATGCCATCTATTATGATGTCTCTTCTAGGCTAATAGCTATCCCCCATCCCCCTGTTGATGATACCCCAAGGAACAGGCTCATTGTTGTCTCCTGGGGTCTTAATTCTCCTTTCCGGCCTTATGCTTAAAGGCCTTGTTCTCTTGGTTTCTTTTGTTTAATATATTTTTATTCATCCAAAAAAAAAAAAAAAAGCATCTGCTAAAATGAATTTGTCGAGTGTATGTTTGACTTTCAGAAGTCATGGTTTCTACTTATTTCGAATTATATCCTTTTGTAAACCAACTGATCAAATCTTACTGTTTAGACTTCTTTTGCCACCTGATTACACCATATGGTTGCTCCATGCTCTTTCTGTGGTGTATGGAGTGGAGCATCCTTGCCAACTATGTTATGCACCATAGTAATACATTGGCAAACCCAAAAGAATGCTTGTAAAGGCTTATGGGCTTATGCCAATAAAACATATTTATTTCATGATCCTCAATCCATATGAACTTGAACCACTTGACCGTATAATGTACCAAAAGAAGAGGATGGGGAGGAAGTAGAAAAACATCCATCTGCGGTTACCTTATTAATATGTACTAATGTACCTTATATCCTGTTTGCAATTTTATTTGGTATATAGAATCTGCGGTACACTTAGTATTTCATGAAATATTGTTGCCTGATTTGATTTCGCAATTTCTGGAAGCTGTTTGTGCTTTGAAGGTGTTTTAGTTACATGTGTAGAACTTCAATGTTCACTTCGTTGATGGTGTTTTCATAGAAAAGGAAGAAATGATATTGTTCTTTGAAGTCCAGCAAATGTGGTTGATGAACGCATAAATAAGTCCTAGCAATATTTGTTTGTTCCAGAAACATTTCCATAATAAGTACAATGATGATGCTTTAGATTGGTTGCATTTATCTATTATTTGGTATGAAACTAGTTCTTGGTGTACTGATTCTTGAGATAGCCTTCTTACCTGTTACCATATTAAACATTGACATGTATCCAAGAAGAATTTCAAATAAACTTATTTGCCATTTTGCACTTAGATCCTTTGTTACTGATTTAGGGTACTTGAGTGCAAGTTGGAGGATCTGTTAACCATATGATTAGATAGAATGTGGACTAAGACATATTTACTTGCTCATCTGCAGGCTCAGGCTGCTGGACGTGGTGCTCCTCCTGGTAGAGGTGTTGTGCCACCTGTACGGAGGTAACCTGTAATTTGGGAAGGAATCCTGGCTGCTTAGTTCCTTGATGCGGAGTTAAGTTCTTACAAGTATACTGTCTTCATTAGTGTAAGAAGAGGTTGCTAAGGAGTGGTGGTGCAAATGGTTTTATTTGTAGTTGATGTCATCTGGTTTTCACCCGAATTTCTCCCCGGATTCATCTTGAACGAATGACACCTAAATTTTGATTGCAGAACCTGTGTTTTTGCCTATGTATTCCAATAGGATAGGATGTTCTAGACACTGCTCCAATGTTATGGAATAGTTTGTGGTATATGAGTTGAAACATTCTTCACTTCTATTTACTCCGTTTCCTCTTTTCTCTGGGTCATGCATTTGGAGTGCAGACTTGATGTGTATACAAAGCTTGGCTGTGTTTGTTTGGATACTTTGAAGATGCTCACATTTTAAGCGGAAACTTGGACATGGGCTTAAATATATTCAAGATTACATCGGCTGTATTGGCTGAACTTGAGATTTGCCAGGAGCAATTCAAGTGATAATTAAATCTGCATCCAATATTAGGCAAACAATGGTTCCTCATTATATTGGCCGAGCTAACAGGAATGGTAGAAATATTTTGTGTTGAAAGGAATGATATGAAATATACGGATGTGGGATTACCTGCACGTTTATCCTTTCAAAACACTGTATAGAATTGTTTGGGAACCTGTGACGTGTTCTATTGAAAGTACAAAAAATGAAAATTTATAGCCACTGGGCAACTGTGAGGAAAATCGACCTTGCTTGGGTCATGCGTGCGCAAGACCATCAAGCCAAGCATTTCAGGAGGTCAGATTGGAATTTCGGTCGAAATTTCGATATCGACTGTTGAAATTCAACGGTCGAGATTGAAATTTCGACTTGATGGTCATGTGCATTTAAGGCGCATGACCCAAGCAAAATTAGAGGAAAATGAGCCTCCGAAGGAATGGGTTGCTTGTTACGCAGTTGAACGTTGAGCGTGCTGCTTGCCCATTTTATGGATCGAATGCTCTTTCCAGGGATAGATTCCTACGTGTTACTCATTGGAAGTGTACTGAAGTACAGCGTTCGTTGAGAAAGTTGTCAGGACACGTTTGTTTGATAACCCATCAAAACAAAACACTTTTATCAAACAGTTTTCCATCAATTCTTTGTTTCTTGAAGCGATAAATACCATTTATTGGTGGGTTATCAAACGAGTCCTAGCAATGCCTGTGACCGGCAGGTAAGAAGCCAATCAAAAGCGTCTGTTGGGGATTACATCCACAAGCACAATGCCAAGGTTGCTCAATTGTGAGAGTTAGCACAGGGTCCAGAGCAACTCCCCATTAGGGGAGGGGTGTCTCGCTTCTTCACTACATAATAGTTGGCCCTTGTGAGACTCATTGGAATTTCTTGTATTTATTGGAAAAACATGAGTAGAATACATACAATGCAAACTCCTTAAAACTCCAAAGGGCTGACCAAACATGATTCCCTTCCCAGTTTGAATCTAACGAATATGGAGGATGATATAGATTCCTAAATCAATCTGATGGTGTGATTACCCCTTTCTGTTTTAGTTAATTTCATAGGATCTACTGATAATACTATTCACCGTTGTTCTTCAATGGTTTTTAATATGCAGTTCCCAGGATCTTGGGAATTCTGTGATGAACCGGATTATTGTTCGCGGCTGTGCGGATATCCTCCGCGCAGACCTATAAGGATGACACGTGTTCTCATAAAATCAAACGGTTGAGAGGTGAGGGAAAATTGGTCATTGGTTTAAAAATTTTCGTAAATTACAAAAACCCACCTCATATGAATTTGAATTTGCAGAAAAGATCACTTTTACCGTATTGTTGAAAAACGTCTTGAGTGAAACCCTACCGTCATTTATGTGCCTCTTCTCCGGCGATGTGGTTTTGGAAAGTTAAGAAACGCCTAACCTTTGCACTTCTTAAACGACTACTTTGATATTGTCAATGATTTGAATCCAACACTTCTCCAGTTAACTGCACCGCAGATGATCTCTGTTGATACTGGTCTCATTGTTGATGATTTAAATCCAACACTTCTCCAGTTAACTGCACCGCAGATGACCTTTCACACTAACTGGTGATTGCTGTATTTTCCAAGTTTTGTAATGCAGATTTTGAAGTGTTCTTTCGTTTTTAGGGAGTGTTGTAGCCATTTTTCAATGATATGATAATGTATAATCAACTGAGAGAATCTGAAAAACATTACATCCATATTAGTAAAAGATCATTCATGGGAAGGATTGTCATCGGGATTAAAAATGTTCTGTTGACTATTTATGTGCAAGAAAGATAGGTTCTTTCAGAGGATGAATTCAGAATCCATAATTGCAGTGCCATAATATATATTCAGAGGAAGGTATGGAGGATCGAATCCCTGGTTCTCCTTGTGCTGTTGGTTGAACAAGAACTTCAGAAGGATGGTATGCTTTTATGGTAAGGATTCGTTGTAGACCGGTTCAGACTTCTGTGAACCACTGTTGACACATGTCTCTTAAAAAAATAGAATTTGCAGAAAGATCATTTCATCAAATTGGGAAAACAAGTTTGAATGAAACCCTAGCCATCGTTCATCAGCCTTTTCTCCGGTGGCGACGAAACCCACCCTGAGTCTCTCTCAACAACCGCTTATTCTTGCTCTCTAGAACACCCGCCATTAAGAAACCAGGAAAATTCACAATGAAGGTGAAGGCGTGGTCCTGATTCGTGAAACAGAGAGGAAAACCTAAAAGGAAGCCATGATTAAGCTTGAATCTTGAATCTTCAAGAAGGTAGGTTAAGTTCAAGATTTATGAAAATCTTCAAAAAAGGATATTTGTATGGACTGAAAATACTTGTCAAGTCGGTTTCTTGACGCCAGACGAAAGCTTGAAATTGCATTGTTCGTTTCGACAAAAATTCAAGGCCTTCAAAATCCAATTTCCTGACATCTCCTCCTCCATAAGATATCAAAGTAGTCGTTTAAGAAGTGCAAAGGTTGGGCGTTTCTTAACTTTCCAAAACCACATCGCCGGAGAAGAGGCACATAAATGACGGTAGGGTTTCACTCAAGACGTTTTTCAACAATACGGTAAAAGTGATCTTTTCTGCAAATTCAAATTCATATGAGGTGGATTTTTGTAATTTACGAAAATTTTTAAACCAATGACCAATTTTCGCTCACCTCTCAACCGTTTGATTTTATGAGAACACGTGTCATCCTTATAGGTCTGCGCGGATGATATCCGCGCAGCCGCGAACAAGAATCCGCGTTGAAGCAGTCATAATATGCAGTTCCCAGGATCTTGGGAATTCTGTGATGAACCCACGTTGAAGCAATCGATAAGATTGAATTCTTGGAAATCCAGCGCCAGCGAATATGGAGAAACGATAAATTGATGGAGAAAAGAAAAGATTTGATGAGAAAATTAAATGCCGATACTGAAGATGAGTAACTCGTTTAAAAAACATAGTTTTCACTTTTCAAAGAGACGGTGTGTTTCAAAAAGACGTTACTCTCTCTCACCGCCGGTGAAGATCAACAGTTGTTTACTCACTTTCTTTTCTGAAAAACTAATAGTAACCCGTGATGGAAGGTTAACATAATTAATTAATGAGACGAAAATTAGAAACTTTCTTGACGATTCAGATAACAATTCCTACCCCAAAAAAAAATAAAAAAATCAGATAACAATTCGCGCGTTTTGAACCGAAAGAGAGTTTTCTTTTCTGTAACCGCCATCAACGTTGTCGCGAGTGGAAAAATAACGACGGTAACACACATAAGACGCAAAAAAATATATTGACATATTTGATTTCATTCATATGTAACAACTTACAAGATTCAGGATTCAAACAGTTATTGTTCTAGTCACAAATAACTAAAATTTACAAGGTCTTAATGAGACCACAAGTAATCAAGATTCAGATTGTTCTGGCATTTCAGATTGTTTTGGCATTGTAAAACGACACAATGGGCACGTGTTCTTGTACTCCAACCACTTGACGATGCATTCGCTGTGAAAAAAATGTGAACAATCCAACTTTATGATGTCAGCTCCTCCCACGTAATCATCCATGCAAATCATACACAAGTCTGCAGAAGAGGTATCATGTAATTTCTTCATCTCCAAAGCCTCAATAGAAGATTTTGAAGCAGGAAGCAAGCTAAAACCTTCATCTCCATTCAAACTGGCTTCAAATTCTCTAATTTCTTGCCAAATATCTACATACTCTACCAAACAGACGTCAATAATTATGAAGATAGTCAGCTCTCCATCATCTTTGTCGGTTTTGTAGAACTCTGCCTCTTCAAAAGCATATGTAGATATCTCTTCTTTCAATCTCTCAACGCAGACAGAAGGGATCTCAAGTTCTATAAGCATAGTGTGGATATGAGACTTACTAACTTGAGGGATGAGGAGGCTATGAAACTCAACGTCCAATTGTTTCACCGGTAAGAGATTAGTTGTCTGCTCAAGAATAATTGAATCGCCATCATCGTTTGGAAATGTTGCCCTAACATCCTTACGTTCAACCCCGAAATAGATTTTGACTCCGATTTCAGCTTCAGCACCGACTCCGACTTCAGGTATAAACCGGGAACTGAGACATGAAATAATTGCCCGACGCCTTCGACGCAAAAAGTGAAGCATGATTGAGTGACCCGGCCGTGAATTTCAAAATCAAAAGGAATTCAGACAAAAGAAAACGAGATAGCAAGAGAAGGAACACGGAAGAATGGCAGGACGAGATGGTAAGTAAGAAAAGGGGCTCGCCGCTCGCCAGTTATATATAAGAAAAGACTCCTAGTCCTAGTGGTATACCACTAAGTAATCATATTAACATTAGAGTTTAACTAGGACAACTGCTAGTGTGTTTCCTCACTAGTTCCGTTTCTACTTTCTAGTCTTGCTCCTCCATGTAGGTCATTTTGTTCGTTATGATCTGATGGTCCCCAGTGGGAATATGCTTGATCTGATCGGTTATTGTAGATGATCAAATTAATTTGATCGATTTCCTTAAGCGTAGGTCTCTTCCCACTCAATTTGGTAATATTCTTCTATTCAATTAGGAGAGCCTATTATAAAGAGATACCTTGACTTAAATTGGGAAAGCTTGTTTACAAATAGTTGATTGCCCTTCATCTCAGATATTTAAGGATTAAGTGATGTTATGGTTTGAATTCAAGTTTTTAATTTTGAATTCAAATTTGAATATTGTAAACGAATCTTGTAAAATAGTTATGTTTTTTCTTTGCATTCTTTCAGTATTGCTAAAAGGTGTTCTTCTCGTTTGTTTGCATCTCTTTCTTCAACTTGGTGTCTCCCTGGTGGAGGAATCTGGGTTTCTGATCATCTATCAGATCAATGTGATCCCTCTCTGGGTTGGGTTACCATGTGTTTAATTTATTCGTTTTCACAAGTTCAAATCAACTGGGAATCTCTGAGCTCTTCTTCAAATTGGTTTTCTCTGAGTTCAAGTTCAACTAGCTGTCTCGTTGTATAATGTATTATAAGCTCCAGTGATGGTAACTGTGATGTGATGCAATTCTATTAAAATCCATGGAGTAGCGATATGGCTGCCGGTTGGTAGTCCTCAGTGACTCAGTGTAAGGGTAACCAAAAGTTTCTGCAGTTGAATCAAGGAGTCGGAGGTTATTACAGTAAACAACAATGGCTTCATCGTGCAAACAATAATGGCCCAAGGTACTACTTCCTTCTTCCTTTTCTATCTCGCATGTCTTTGCCAGGCTTTTGGTTTTTGTTTTTGCATTTCATTTCCTATGTTCTATCTTCTATATGAATCCCAACTCCTAGAAGGCGACAAAACATCGAACTCTGATTAAAGTTTGGGTCTCGGTTATAAATCACTTGACTTTGGAGAATTAGATTAACGAATAATTTCCAAACACTAGTAGTTTGATAAACAAAAATCACCTAAACTTGTCTAAGATTCGCATAGAATCTTCTTTGCTTCTGCTTAGATTTGAATGGGAACTAATAATAA
Organism: Hakea prostrata; assembly: GCF_041222555.1. Lineage (NCBI taxonomy): Eukaryota > Viridiplantae > Streptophyta > Magnoliopsida > Proteales > Proteaceae > Hakea > Hakea prostrata. The sequence continues at coordinate 17,135,763 of NC_142604.1, forward strand.
ATCAGCTAACCAAAGGTCTCTTCTAATAAGAGGAATGTCAATTTCCTATTCCGCTAAATGAAAAAATTCATCCAAAGACGAAGATGGAACACCCAGCCAATATTAACCATGAATAACAATGGAACTCTTCCAAATTGTAATAAACAAAGGGCATTCCACAAATATAGGATGAAGGTTCTCATATGCAAAATAACAAAGATTATATATCAAGACGATAATATGCCCTTCTGAATGATTATGCCACTCCAGGGAGCTTCAAATGTATTAGCCTCCGCCCAAAGACTGAAAGGTGAGGTTTAATACCTTGACCAAATCAAGGAGTTCCATGAAACTCTTGAGCTCTGATTCTCAGATTTCATCCTAAGCAAGTCAAAAATACCCAGGATGTTTAAACTTTAAAGTCACAGAAAAAAAAATGTCATCTACTTGCGTTTGATGGAGAATGACGCTCTCAGCTAAGGTGCAGATATTCTGCTTAAAACTCGATTTAACATGAGGGAAATACCAATGAAAGTCAAATAAAGTCCAAGGCCTTTACCCTTCAGTATTGAAATAACATTTGATCAAGGCTTGAAAGATGGATAAATCATTTTTTTTTCCTCATAGAAACACTGAAATTTGATTATTCATGCTTAACTGACCAGCAGAGCTTGCGCAAGAAATACTTATTGTACCTATTATCTCTCTCAACCTATGCCCCTCCATACCCCTTTTCTTCTTTGACTTACTTTAAGAACCCATGAAGATGTAGTCTTGATTGATTGAGGATCAATTCCTTTAAGATCTCTAAAGAGAACCAACTTAAATGAGACCAAAAAAGGTTTCTTGATCTTAGAGTTATGTGATGAATACTTTAGAGATGGGGGACTGAGGTTTGTAGGTGTTAGAATGGGTTGAAACCTGGTGGGTGTAGTTAATGATATAAGGATATGATCCGCCAAGTTTGGTTGGATGGATGGCTAAATTGGAAAATACGAGGGCTCTTGGTTTTTGGGGAGTTTTGGCTGTGCATAAGTTCAAGAGAATATCTATACCTTGAAATTGGATGGTCAAATAGGGTCAATTGGGATAAGGTCCCTAGGGTTGGTGGGATGATGTACCTGAAAAGAAACATATCTAATGCTTAGATTGTTGTAGATTTGACCTTGGATTTTGGGTTTATTGGAAGATTTGAAAATTCAAGAAAGATAAAAAAGAAAAGAGAGGGGTTATACAGAAAGGAAATGGAGGTAGGCTGGCAGATAGCTGGATGGGGAGACTTAACGATTGGAATGCTTCTTGAAGACTGTCTATTCAGCCAAAAAGATCTAGTCTTGAGTCTCTTGACCTCGCTTTAGAACTTTAACAGTCTCTTTCAATCTTGGTCCTGCACTGACCAAATTTAACAAAAGCAGTATGCATCAGCATAATGCAAGGCAATCACTCAAACCTGAGAAGCTTTATTGATCATATCAAGTTTGGGTCCCTTTCCATCAAGTGGAGCAGTTTTATCTGTACATAATAAGCTGGAGATCTGATCTGATTTGAGTTCTTAATTGAACGTTAACTCAACATTGAAACTAATTTAAGGTAGAAACCAATTGACCTAGACCACCTTAAACTGCAGCAAGAACACCAGAAATGGTTATTTGTAATTAGCCTGGACATTTAACTTTTGCGCCTGTAGAATAGGCCAATGAACGCATAAACATATTAAACAAAAGCCCAACACACATAAATATCCACCCTAGGTTGATTTCAGAGGAAAATAGGCCAGTTTGGTGTTAGATCTGCACCAGCCCCAGCTTACCACTGTTGCTCATGAGATATTCAGATATGAAGAGCAGATAAATTTTTGCATCTAACATTACATCAGAGTATCAGATTAATAGGAGGTGTAGACTGCTAGTAAATCCACACACAAAAAAAAAATAAAGGCAGGAAAATAATGGGGAGACTGAAAAGGCTAATTTTGCCGGTCATTAACACTCACCTGAGAACTGAGTTCTCCCCAGTGTGACCTCCTTAGTTAATTACAGACTTCACACATAAAACCCCTCCTCTGCCTCTCTCCCTTACATAACCCAAAACCCCTTTTAACTAACTGCTGTACCCTACCCAATACTGTCTTTGCCATCTGGACAACATTCTCTGTCCCCTGTCATAAGCTAAAGTTAAGGTTGCTGTAGTGAAGGATTGTCTTATGGAAAGATCCAATGAGCCCGTTGCAGCTTGGAACAACTCATTGTTGTGTCAGTTGAGTCATCAAATGAACCGGAAATTGGCTATTTCAGATAGTCCTCTTACACATAAAGTAGGGATGCGAATGGTTGCATACCTGACTTCTTCCCTTTAGCTGTGAACTGTACCACAGAAATCATCAGAAAAATGAAATCAAGCCTCAATACAGAAATGTTGATTAAGAGTGGCCATCATGTTTCCCTCCTGTATGAGAGGCCAGACTAATAAGAGAACATGAATCACTCATGGATTTTTGTCCACTACGGTTCTGACATCCTCCGGTTTCCCCCTGTTCTCCCTTTGATTTTTTTACACGTATTAAATTCAAATCTAACGGTCAAAAACATTCCATTTTCAAAATGAGAGTTGGGGCTTGAACGAACTTCTTCCCTCGTTCAGTTTTTCCCTCTTCGGCTGCCATTGTTCTTCTATTTGAAGAACTCAGGTGCCATCGTTCGCTGCCGCTGTTCTTCCATTTGAAGACCTCAGGTGCCATCGTTCCTCACGAATCACCGGATTTTTGTCCTACGGCTTCAACCATCCTTCGCTGCCGCTGTTCTTTAGTTGCAATATCAGAAGGTGAAGAAGTTCTGCAACTCTCAACCTCTCTAACAGGTAGACTCGTTTTTTCATTTCTTTGCCAAACAAAGAACAGAGAAAATTAAATTAATCCCTTCGTAGGAGAAATCACCGCTCATTGGGAGAGAATCCGATAAATTAATCCCTCTGTTCCACGGATTTGCTCGAATGAATTTTTTTTTTTCTTTCAAGGCAACCGAAATCCCTCTATAGCTGTACTTGGTGGACAAAAGTCCATCTTTGGTCTGTCACAATCTCTCTCGCTTTCTCTTCCCGCTCTTCTCCTCCTTCCCCTGCTATAAATACAGCTATAGAGGGAGAACTGAGTCATAGGTGTCTGCAATTCTGAACTTTGCAGAGCGAGTAGCCAAATGGAGAGAAAAAGATGGAGAGTGGGTTACTCTGGGTAGGATTGACAGTTCTGATTGGAGGGTTTATTGGGTTTTGCAGATTGCTCAAGAATGTTAATTCCTGGTTATATGAATCCAAACTGGGTGATAAACGGGCTAATATCCCTCCAGGCGATATGGGTTGGCCTTTGATTGGCAATATGTGGACTTTCCTCAAAGCTTTCAAGTCCATTGAGGCTGATACCTTCTTCACAAGCTATTTCCAGAAGTCAGTAATCTCTTAATCTGTTCTTTCTTTAACTTTCATAGTTATCTGTGTTAGTTGTTACTGTTGTTTCTGCTGTTCCCTTTTGAAATAATTAAGATTGTTTGAGATAAGTATGAATTTCGAACAGATGTAGATAAAGGTAAGAGAAGGGAATGATAACATCTATTAGAACAGTGTCTGATGGTTAATTTTTTGAGGAATCATAGGAGGAGGATGGGGGAATGCTAGAGGGTTGGAGTACCAAGAATGCACTTCTCAATGCTATTTTTTTTATTTCCCTTTGCCTGTTTTTGATGTTTATGTTGTTCTGCATTTTCTACCTTTAATGCAGTGAACTCCAACTTGCAACTAACAATTAACCTATTTTTGCTAACACTCTTTATGTAAGTAGGTGAATCTTTAGCTCAAATAGAAGAACACATGGGCCCACCCATGAGATGGTGGTTCGATTCCACTAATATTCGATATCTTTGTAGGTCTCTCAGATCTTTACTTGGTTCTATATTATGTGAAGATTTGTTATAATGTTTTAGATAGCCATCATACCATTTGATTGGATATTTATTTTTCAATCCGATCTTTGGTTAGACAAATGAAGTGTAAAAGCATTTTTGAGACTGGTCTTTTTGTTGCCCTGAAAAGAAAAATAAGGAAAATTCTTTCTGAGTCTTGGTGGACTTGAACCACCATCTCATGGGTGTGACCCCATGTGCTCTTCCAGTTGAGCTAAAGACTCATTTATCTAAGACCTACCCAGCCTCTTGAATCTAACCAAAGCCTCTGAGTGTGATTCTCTACTCAATTGTTCAGTTTATTTTTGGTTATTTATGTATTCTGTCTTAGAATTTCCTATCTTTATGTTATTAGTTTGCTTGGATGATCAATTAGTGCCATAGTGGTTTCTGTCTTAGGCTTTCTATTGTTAGATTTCAATATAAAGCTCATGTAACAACTGTCTATGACAATAACAACTCACATTGGTTCGCGACTTGCTCCTCCAACATTAATGTTCATGAACTAGTGCCGCTAAGTGCTAACATGGCATTAGCATGCCCTTGGTTTAGGAAATTGCTAGTTTATAGATGTCCCAATCATGTTCTTTGGTTATGACAAAACAGTTGCATCAAAACCCATGATCTACAAGGTTCAGGAACTTAGTATGTGTCTCAGTATGTTGGGATGATGTCTTAGCCACTGAAGAAACAAAACCATGCAAATTCTGGTCTATCATCATGACATGAATTAAGCTGATACCCATAATATCAAATATTTCTAGAAGTAGTAGCTAGGCTTCTCAGATGGGTAAGATCTCCCAATTGAGGGTGGGACACTTGGACTGGAATAACAAATTCAAATTGCAGTCAGGTTTGGGATGAATCTTCAAGGCTTGCTTCAGTGAAGAAGTCTTCCATTTCTTTGTTTATCAGCTATGTTTTGTTCATAGTTTTTTAATCACTGTGGAACCATAAAGGTTTTTGAAATTATTTATGATTCTTATTCTTAAATTTTGTCTTAGAAGCCTGTTGACTTACCTTTGCAATTTAGTATTTTTTGAATTATTTATCGGAAAAGGAAAAAAGATGGATTGGAAGAGGGCTAAATTCCTTTGTTAGTCATGAATTGAAAAAAAGGAAGAGATCTTACATATTTGATAGTTCATCTGTTCCTCAATTATTAATAAATTGTTAGGAAAAATTCTTGGAGATGCACAATTAGGATACATCCACCTGAGATGAATGGATGTGAATAAATGAAGAACATATATCATAGTTATGCTCCTTATAACAACGCATTTATTTTGTTTGTGAAATGAAAACGTGTTTTGCACTAATTGGTAGCATTTTTGTGCCTTTGAACTAGTCAGGAAACCAGTTGACTTGAGTGGCTATAAACATCCACTTGAGCTTCTTCAGATTCTTCCTGCAAAGTCAACTATGAGAGGACCCGACTGTGGCTCACAAATTGGACCAAACAATCCAAAATTTGTCTTGGTATTGTCTATCATATTTTGTATGCTAATTATATTTCTAAAGTTTGTGAGCCTACAAGGATCGTAAATGAATATGATCTTGGTCTAATTTTTCATTTATTTTGGCTATAGGGAATGCAAGCTTTGTTGGACCTAATTTTTGCAGTTGATGGCTCTGTATCAGATGCAGTAAAGCTTTTGGGGTATAAAAAATTCCACTATTTGTTGGAGTTATGAAATATTTGATATAATACAGCAGGCATTCTGGTTCTTTGCTTTAACATGTTTTACCATACCCTAACCCACTATCAATTAGAATCATTGCATTCTCTCTTGAATGTTGCAGGTTAAGCACTGGTGCACTGTCACGTTTGATATTATCTGACGATTATCTTAGAATGGCTGTAAATGAACTAAGGACATCCAAGGTATGCTTATATAGAATCAGGCAATGTTCAAAGTTCCTCATCTAAATCTTACTATAGTAATGTATGGACACCCTATTCATGTTTCATATGAAAGTTTTCTGTCAGTTTTCCTTGTTTCGTAGTGTTGGGGTGATTGATGACATATACACTGTTTTTAGCGATGTAAACTGTCTCTTTTCCCCTTCTCTCTTTCAGTTGAATGAAAAATGGACCATTAACATTGATAGAATTATTTTAAGAAAGATATGGTTGTCCAAGATGCGACATGTTGACATAAACATACTTGAGAAACTCAAGCAACTTCTGCTGCAAAGCGCACCAGTGTTTCTTCTTCAATGTTCACGTAGGTCAATAGCTCAGGTAATTTAACTGCAAAAGCCAAAGAAGTTCAAAATATATGATTAAAGTTTGAAACCAAGCTGAATGTAACAATCAAAAGAACAACTTGGTACTCTGGGTGGCAAAACATCCATACTTGTTGTTTAGGATATGGATTCTTGTTGTCTGATTCAGTTCCAAAACCAAACACTTCTGATGCTCCGGCGTTGAGAATGCTTTCCGGCATCTCCCCCGCCTCCCTCCACCCCTCCCTCTCCATCTGCTGCCCTCAGTAACCTTCCATCTACCTCCACTCTCCCCATCTCTCTTGAAAATGCTCCCCCTTCCATCCCTGAACCCCCTCCGAAAGCCTGGAACTCCATGTTCACATCCACCCACCCTCCATTTCCATCTCTTCCCTCCGTTGACTGCAACCTATCTTTCATTCCCCCCTCTACCTCCCCTGACTCCACTCTCTTGGTTCACTGTCCCTCCTTTGCCACTGCCGATAGCATCCGGCACTGGAATCTTGCTGTGCTCGGTCAATCTCTTGGCCCTTGCCCTCCCCCTGGCATTGTCAAAGCCTCTCTGTCTAAGCAATGGAATGCTCCTGGCTCTTTGGAAACATACCTGATAGATGCTAATACCTTCCTTTTTAAGCTCACCTCTCTGACCTTTTTGCTGCCCTGAAAAGAAAAATGAAAGGAAAATTCTTTCTGAGTTTTGTGTACTTGAACCACCATCTCATGGGTGTGGCCTCATGTGCTCTTCTAGTTGAGCTAAAGACTCATTTATCTAAGACCTACCCAGCCTCTTGAATCTAACCAAAGCCTCTGAGTGTGATTCTCTACTCAATTGTTCAGTTTATTTTTGGTTATTTATGTATTCTGTTTTAGAATTTCCTATCTTTATGTTATTAGTTTGCTTAGATAATCAATTAGTGCCATAATGGTTTCTGTCTTAGGCTTTCTATTGTTAGATTTCAATATAAAGCTCATGTAACGACTGTCTATGACAGTAACAACTCACATTGGTTCGCAACTTGCTCCTCCAACATTAATGTTCATGAACTAGTGCTGCTAAGTGCTAACATGGCATCAGCATGCCCTTGGTTTAGGGAAATTGCTAGTTTATAGATGTCACAATCATGTTCTTTGGTTATGACAAAACAGTTGCATCAAAACCCATGAGCTACAAGGTTCAGGAACTCAATATGTGTATTCCTTTGACAAAAATACCCTTCTTGGCGTCCTCTGACTCGCCTTCACCTGTGTACTTTCCAAGTTGTGCTAGGGAGTTGGCCTTTGCTCGTACAAGGAGAGTTTCTTATGCAGCCTTCACATTCTCTGGCCTTCCTGCCCATGTCTTCAGGCAAGTGTTCTGAAGTGCTCTTGCATAAGAAAATGAAACATGCCATGGGTTTGCTCCTTGGTTCATAGCATTCAAGTTCAAAGTTGCTTCGACTTCTGATTGGCCACCTGAAAGGAACTATTTTGCCAAAGAAAAAAGAAAAGCAGTTACAAGGTAAACTTTCAATAGAAGTTCCTTTTTCTTCATTTTTTTTAATGTTTTTGCCCGCTCTTTTTTGAAACAATTAAAGTATGAAGAATGTCAAGATAAGCATACCATAATTCCTAGGACAGCGGGGGGAATCCTTCTATGAAGAAGTTTTAGAGTGTATTTAGCAACTTGCTCTGGTGTGGCTTTCTCCTTACATTCAACACCGGGTGTCACCATGCTGGGCTTGAGCAAAATCCCTTCAAACATAACATTGTTCTCTGCCATGTAGAAGAAAACCTTTGCCCACACTTTCAAGGCTACCTCAAAGGTCCTGTCAATTCCATGCTCTCCATACAGTAAAATTTCAGGTTCAACTATAGGAACCAAACCATTATCCTACATCAACAAAATGAGGAACTAACTAGTTAGTCCCATGGTGGGAGATCTCACTCTCGAGCGAGATCTCGAGCGAGATGGCGAGATCTCGGTCGAGATCTACCAAAATTTTGGCGTAATCTCGGTGGCCCATCTTGGTGGGTTTTAGGGTCCCGGTTGGGCTGAAATATGGTATCTAGCCTATTTAAGGCCTTTTGAACATATTGGTGGCCTTAGATTTGTGAGAAAATAACCCTAAGTATGTCTTCTAAGTCGACCCTATGTGTAAAATCAAAGTGATGTGAAATGCAAGGTTAGACAAGTAGACAACATGTAATGTAGAGATATCAAGTAATTCATGTTATCAACTATAAAGTATCAAATACATTACACATCAAACTATCAAAGAACTTAAATGTCTTCAAAATTTTACAACCATAAGAAGTTTTAGACTTCTAGTAAGTCATAAATCATAATCCATAAGTTCACAATCACAGAAGTATTGAGTAATAAGATTACAAGACAGCAAGAGTATCACTCAGCATTATGCATCAACTGATTCTGAACGGTGGCCACATATGACTCCCAAGTCAACTCATCACTGTAGTATGTCACATATCGGTTTAAATGTCACATTAAATTGGTTTCCATGAAAGTGTAGATCAAAGCTTATAGGTCAACATATATTTATATTAGACTTACACACCCATTGTAGAACATTCTATTTGAAAAAAATTCAAATTTGGGGGAAAATCTTACCTTTGTTGAAAATCTAGCTGAAATAAGCTTAAATGTTGATAATTTGATGTTGTAGATGTCTTAAAGATGTTTAGAAGTTGAATCCCCAACAAATTCCGGCAAAAAATCAAGTTTCTGACAAGTTTTTATGGTTGCAGCGAGAGAGAGGCGAGATCTCGCCGAGATATGGCGAGATGTGGCGAGATCTCCCATCTCGCAGATCTCGCCTCTCCTCTCGTCTCGCTATCTCAAAATAGCGAGATATCTCGCGAGAGATCTCCCACCATGGTTAGTCCTATGTCTTCCTCTAACAAAAAGTACCACCATGCATGATTCGCTCGTCTCCATTCTTTTAATAGGTTTTAATTTAGAAAATAACTTATCTTAAGCTAAAGTTATTTGATTCATTAAATTTACAAGTCGCAGTTACTATATCCTTGTTCATGTAAACTGAAGTGCTCTGTTCTTCATGCTGGACATTTTTTTAAGCAAGTTTAATTTATTGAACCACTGAAATCGTCAGATTTTCTTGATGTCTAACATTCACATATTGCCTTTTTAGGATTCAGTTTTTCAGTAAGGGATTATATGGTACTTTTCTAATGAATGTTTTTTCAGTGTCTTTGAAATTTTGATAAATTTAGGCACGAAAAATCATGGACTGATAAGCTTCTGTATCTTTGCATCCTCATTCTGTGGTTTATCTACTAAAATGCTAGGTGTGGCTGATAGTGCATCAGTGTATCAGTTTGTTGCTATTTTTCATTCTAAATTCCTTGTCTAGCTACATTGGACTCTAAAATGTGGAAACAGAAATGAACTGAAGGGTCTGAGTTACTTGTGCAATAGCAACATATCTTGCCAACCCCCAGGCAGCTTCCTTCACTGCAAGCGCAGATGGCCCGTTTGGAATACTGACAACAGTTCGCCTAGCATATGATCAACAACAAGAATCAGCATTTGCATATAGAAGTGTAGAAATAGAAAGTAGGATGTTACTCCTAGAAGCTTTTATGTGCATTCACCATTAGGCAAAG